>NC_064638.1:1085426076-1086660088 GCF_023864345.2 Schistocerca serialis cubense
GATGAAGCAGTGTCAGGCTCATGCCAATAAAACATCTCTTCACTCTGCTACTGCTGCATGTAGTGTGTGTGTGTGTGTGTGTGTGTGTGTGTGTGTGTGTGTTTTGCTGATGAAGCAGTGTCAGACTGGTGCCAATAAAGCATCTCTTCACTCTTCTACCGCAGCATGTAGTGTGTGTGTGTGTGTGTGTGTGTGTGTGTGTGGGTGTGTGTGTGTTTTGCTGATGAAGCAGTGTCAGGCTCATGCCAATAAAACATCTCTTCACTCTTCTACTGCTGCATGTAGTGTGTGTGTGTGTGTGTGTGTGTGTGTGTGTGTGTGTGTGTTTTGCTGATGAAACAGTGTCAGGCTGGTGCCAATAAAGCATCTCTTCACTCTTCTACCACAGCATGTAGTGTGTGTGTGTGTGTGTGTGTGTGTGTGTGTGTGTGTGTGTTTTGCTGATGAAGCAGTGTCAGGCTGGTGCCAATAATGCATCTCTTCACTCTTCTACCACAGCATGTAGTGTGTGTGTGTGTGTGTGTGTGAGTGTGTGTGTTTGTGTGTGTGTTTAGCTGATGAAGCAGTGGCAGGCTGGTGCCAATAAAGTATCTCTTCCCTCTTCTACCACAGCATGTAGTGTGTGTGCGTGTGTGTGTGTGTGTGTGTGTGTGTGTGTGTGTGTGTGTGTGTGTGTGTTTTGCTGATGAAGCAGTGGCAGACTGGTGCCAATAAAGCATCTCTTCACTCTTCTACCGCAGCATGTAGTGTGTGTGTGTGTGTGTGTGTGTGTGTGTGTGTGTGTTTTGCTGATGAAGCAGTGTCAGACTGGTGCCAATAAAGCATCTCTTCACTCTTCTACCGCAGCATGTAGTGTGTGTGTGTGTGTGTGTGTGTGTGTGTGTGTGTGTGTGTGTGTGTGTGTGTGTGTGTGTGTGTGTTTTGCTGATGAAGCAGTGTCAGGCTCATGCCAATAAAACATCTCTTCACTCTTCTACTGCTGCATGTAGTGTGTGTGTGTGTGTGTGTGTGTGTGTTTAGCTGATGAAGCAGTGGCAGGCTGGTGCCAATAAAGCATCTCTTCCCTCTTCTACCACAGCATGTAGCGTGTGTGTGTGTGTGTGTGTGTGTGTGTGTGTGTGTGTGTGTGTGTGTGTTTAGCTGATGAAGCAGTGTCAGGCTGGTGCCAACAAAGCATCTCTTCCCTCTTCTACCACAGCATGTAGTGTGTGTGTGTGTGTGTGTGTGTGTGTGTGTGTGTGTGTGTTTTGCTGATGAAGCAGTGTCAGACTGGTGCCAATAAAGCATCTCTTCACTCTTCTACCGCAGCATGTAGTGTGTGTGTGTGTGTGTGTGTGTGTGTGTGTGTGTGTGTTTTGCTGATGAAGCAGTGTCAGGCTCATGCCAATAAAACATCTCTTCACTCTGCTACTGCTGCATGTAGTGTGTGTGTGTGTGTGTGTGTGTGTGTGTGTGTGTGTGTGTTTTGCTGATGAAGCAGTGTCAGACTGGTGCCAATAAAGCATCTCTTCACTCTTCTACCGCAGCATGTAGTGTGTGTGTGTGTGTGTGTGTGTGTGTGTGTTTTGCTGATGAAGCAGTGTCAGGCTCATGCCAATAAAACATCTCTTCACTCTTCTACTGCTGCATGTAGTGTGTGTGTGTGTGTGTGTGTGTGTGTGTGTTTTGCTGATGAAGCAGTATCAGGCTGGTGCCAATAAATCATCTCTTCGCTCTTCTACCGCAGCATATAGGCAACGTATTTGTGAGACGTCAGGCACACAGTACTAAATCTGATACGGTACTTAGCATACCATGTGGTGGAAGCCCTATAGCTTTACTACCAACCTCCACTTGAGCTCGAAACTCCTTAATTTTCCCATAATGGGCTTTTCATGAGATATTTAATGCGTTAATCATTATTTTAGTGGACTCTCCTATAAACATACGCTCGGAGAACTTTAACAGTAAATGATATTTGGTTGAAGAACACCTATGTAGTAGTCTCTACCAATGCAATTGGTTAAGTATCTCCTTGACGTCTTCGCGCTTGTTAAATGAATCTGTGACGGTATTCGCTGCTCTTCTTTATAGCTTCTCTATTTTCTGTTTCTTCTATTATTCCTAGTTACTGTGATGGCCAGTAAGCTGAGCGCATGGAGAGGACCAGGTCGTCAAATAAACATCATTCACACATTAACAGTTTTGTTAAATTAGACTAACACCGCCCTCATTAAGCAGCAAGTTAAAAATGGTTGTCTGAATGTTTAAACGCCATTATAAATGCGTAAACAGTTAATCTGAAATGGTTCAAAAGGTTCTGAGCACTATGCGACTTAACTTTGGAGGTCATGAGTCGCCTAGAACTTAGAACCAATTAAACCTAACAAACCTAAGGACATCACACACATCCATGCCCGAGGCAGGATTCGAACCTGGGACCGTAGCGGTCGCTCGGCTCCAGACTGTAGCGCCTAGCACCGCACGGCCACTCAGGCCGGCAGTTAATTTGAAACTTGCGAGGAACATTGCTGATGAGTGGTTATAGAATAGAGTTACGTAAATGGTACGCCATCGGCTAGAAGTAGCTACAATACTTAAGTAATTAAAGTCTTAAAAATGTACGTACTCACTAAGTTCACACTAGTTATACCTCTCAAATCTATTCCCCGCGTACACACCAAACAACAATTAATCAGCTCTTTTCAAGTTTTTTTGCAGTACAGCCACGCATTTTGCCACCTGTCTGCACACTCAAATAGGTACCATTCCGGTATCGTGCACTCGGCCACAGCCTCAACACGAGGTCCGGCTGACAGAGTACCACACTCTGTTACCACTGAGATGGGCAGTGAGCTAGTTGCTTGGGTTATGGTACAGCAAGGCCACAAAATAAACATCATTTGCACAAAAAAAGTTTCAATAAAACAAACCTACACTGCACTCATTAAGAAACAAGATACAAGAAGGTTGCTAAGAATTTTAGAATGTAATTATAAATGCCAGCAGCTGTCCAGTTATCTTCTTTTTACAATCTACTGAGTGTGGGCGTAACTCAAACATGGGTCCAGTTCGCAATACCAGACGCACCATTCTACAGTATGCTGGCCAGATAGGGCAGTCATTGCTGCTCCTAAAACGTGTAAATACCATACCAGACGCGTAATGCCCAGTTCACAAAAGCGGGTGGCTCTTCAAAGTTTCACAGGATCATACGCTCGATTGCGCTCACCTACAAACAGATATGTAAAATAGCCTTTCGCAACACTAATAAATAATTTAAACACCACAAATAAGAAGAAGTAAAAACATAGTGCTTGTATCTAACGAGAATAACTATTAATTCCTGCATAATAAAGCAACTACAACGAGCCCTGGGAATCCTGGTATAAGCATAATACAGCTATGTTGAAACGCGCAAGTAACAGTGCTGATGATGTAAGTCTAATCGAGTAGAACTAAGCTTAGGACAAGTTACAGTAAACACATAATAAAAATCTTAAAACCGGACATTCGCTGAGCATGTTCAGTCCAACTGTATCACCCAAATGTGTTCTCCCCGTACATCCCTGTACTCAAACGAATAAATGGCCAATTTAAACTAGAACAAATAACATTTAATTCTGAACCCAGTAACACAAACCTGTTAATGAGCATGAGCGATTTAATACCAAACAATTAATAATTAATCCTTCTCAAGTCTGTCGGCTCCAGTCACAAATTCCTAGTAAGAAGTCAAGTGCAAATCAATAGGGGATGAAGCTCCGGCAAATGGCACTAAAGCAGACTGGACTGTATGTTAAAGGAGCCCACCACGGAACGAGCGAACACCAACAGGAACTGTTCTGAAACATGCTCACCATGTTTAGTTCTGTTTGGTCAATCTGGGGTTGTTCCAATTGGTAACTGGTACACCAGCCTTCCTTTGGTCGTGCCCCACTACTTGACCACTACTTCGCCCAATGTAGAACCACCCAGTTCGTCTCCTGTCTGCATGCTTACATAAGCACAGCACCCTCGTCATGCATTCGGCCAAGGCGTGCTCTTCAGGTGCCCATTCAGCTTGGCAGCTGGAATGTATTCCATGCTCCTGTTTCCAGCAGGAACTTCCATCTTGACAGCCATCCACGCTTTCCACAAGCCCGGCACATCTGTAAAAGCCTGGAAGTTACTGCACCCGCCCTCTCCAGAGCTGCGAGGAAAGCTGTTGCTAGGTAGCAGCCAAAGAGCGTAGCAATGCGCACTATCAGCAAGGTGCAGCATGGCTCAATCCTCCAGCCCTCTTCAACTAAATTCGTCATGGAGGGAGTCTGCAAAATTTTCAGTACCAGAATCAGCCTTAACATGATGCTTTTTACCTGTGGATTGGTGCTCACCCAGAGACTAAGTGTTGTGAGCACTTGCACCATCTTACAAGATCCCACAAAGTGAGGAAACAACTTATTTGAGATTTTCTCATCGACTTTCCTTTGGACACGGAAATTTTTAATGAAAACTACGCATCCGATATTCAATTTCGCGGGATGGCTACCTAGGTTGTACAGCACAGCATCCCTCCAATGCGCATGGTCAATATTAATGTTTGCCAACCTCCAGTTGTCCAGAATGACTTCATGGGTCGCTTTTCCCAGGAGGAGGTCGTTCACTGACCATAGATTCGACAAGAGCGAATTGATAGAATAAGCAAACATTAAAGGTGTCATGGTCACTTTAGGGGCCTCGTGAGTGGTGGAGTTAAATGCTAGATTCAACCAACGATTACACCTGTGCCATTCTGTCTGAGCTCGAGAATGCAATATTATTAGACCAGACTTTAGATTGCGATTCATCTTCTCACTCAGAAAAGACTGAGGGCGATAAAAAATGGTCTTCATATGAGACAAACCTTTATGAAAGCTAAATCTCTTAAAATCCCTTGGAACAAAAGAAGCTGCATCGTCACTCATTATAGACTTAGGTACCCCAAAAACTGAAATTGTTTTGTGAAGATATATAATCGTTAGTACAATTGTTACTCCTCCACTGGGGATCATCGATAAGAAATGTGTAAAGGCATCACTAACGACGAGTACATACTCATTATCCTTCTGCGAATGAGACAGCAGTCCCATAAAATCAATAAACACCTTTTCCGTTGGTCCCTCATCCTACGTGGAATGATGAAAACTTTTGCATGTGTTGGAATTCAGCTTGGCAAACTCACAAGCTCCATACTGATGCACCAATCTCCTCACATCTTCGTTTAAGTGTGGCCTAGTGAGATATTACTTGATTTTCTGAATGGTCTTATATATTCCCAAGTGCCCACAGAGTAGCGGACTCATGAAAATACTTGAAAATCGCTAGCACTTACTCTCACAGAACGCAGAGTTTCAGCCTGTTGTTCCCACGAGCAAGATAGCAGGTGAGGTCCTATTGTGTATGGTAACCAGGCACATCCTCCCCAGTGACAAGTCTACGTTTCATCTCAGGAAGGCTAGTGTCTTGTCCTTGTCTCTCGTTGAGATCACCAAACAAGGAGAGTATCTCAGGGAATCCAAGCCTCCCCGTCCGTGTATTCAGGATTACTAAGATCCCTGACATCCTCTTCAAACATGCGGCTTAGAGCAGTAACCAAAGGATAGTCGGAGCCTCTTATATGTTTGACGGAATCCTGAAATACAGATGGCCCAATAGGCAATGCAACCAGGTTTTACGTGATCAAGCAAGCACCTCGCTTAAAGAGTGATTATCCTTTTTGAAAGAAAAACTCTTGTTCGAGATAGAATCTGAATTTTTCTAGTGCGAAGAGGACAGCAAATGCCTCTGATTCATAGACGTAATTTTTTACCTCGGCAGGACACAAAGACCTGGACTGTCTTGATCCAGCTGCAAAATTGCCACGACACGTAAATTAGATGCATCGGTCTGGACTATGAATGGCTGATGAAAATCCGGGATAGCCAGAACAGGGGCATTACTTCATGCCGATTTCAATGCATCAAATGCCGGCTGCTGGCTTTCTACCAATAAAATGCCTCCCCTTTCCTACGTAACTGGTTCAAAGGTGCAGCCAGCTGGGTAAATTTAAGTATTAAGTTGCAATCAGTACAAAAGGCTATAACATGATCCGAATCCTCAGCCAATGGAATTTAGTTGAAGTCTAGAACGGCCAAGTACCGCGTCCTTGCGAACCAAGTACAGCAGTTATGGCGATCGTGCCAGGGAAGCGATTCCAAAATGATCTTTCGATTTAGAACTCTTTAATTCACAACGGGCATATCCTCCGCGCATTTAGTCGTGGGTATCAGGAACATAGGCGATGCATAAGATGCGGAGCCGGCCGAAGTGGCCGTGCGGTTAAAGGCGCTGCAGTCTGGAACCGCAAGACCGCTACGGTCGCAGGTTCGAATCCTGCCTCGGGCATGGATGTTTGTGATGTCCTTAGGTTAGTTAGGTTTAACTAGTTCTAAGTTCTAGGGGACTAATGACCTCAGCAGTTGAGTCCCATAGTGCTCAGAGCCATTTGAACCATAAGATGCGGCCAATGGGCTAATCACCCTGTCAAGTAATGTTTGGTAAGTCACCTTATATACGATCTTCATCTTCGGTGGCGACATCTAATAAGGTGCTTGGTGCACCAGTACCTGATCCAACAGCTGTACCCGATACTTTATTTTGCCCGTTATACCTAGATTACCAGTCAGAACATCAAGAAACTCCCTATACGCCTGGAGTAACAGGGGCGCCTCACCAGATCGTAAATAATCGAGTTCACATTCGGCGAACACATTACACACGCCTTGAACCCCACTATGTTCACAAGGCTTATACAACTTATTTGGCGGAAATTCAAAATAAAACTGACTACCAGCATAATTTAAACCCAGTCAAGTAACTTGGATAAAATCGCAGCCCAGCTACAGTTCTGTACTTAGTCACTTAGCCACGAATAACTTCACTGGTCACGACGAGCACTCAGCTCTACAATAGGCTCGTACCCAGCCAACTAATAATGGTAACTGATCATTCACAGTGCGACAATCCTGAGTCACGAGGGTACAATAAAGAAAACCTTCATATTCACCATTCATCAAATACCACTTATAATGGAGAACAGAGACATTGCTCCCAGAATCCAATACGGTATAATCAGATTCTCGATTGAGCAGTTCACACATAAAGGGAGGCCTAAATCCTGTCGGTCCCTTCTCCTAATTACAAACTCTTGGCAGGGCTTCACATGGACGCCGCCCTGCTTTCCCCAGGAGTGAGCTACCCCCAATTTTTTTCGTCCTGAATGGCAATCACGCGCTAAAGGCCAGACCCATCACATTAGTAATTGTGTCCTCTGCACGAGGTAGCACCCTCATTGGGTTAATGCTTACCTTCCGTCTAATGCTTACCTTCCGTCGTGCGATCAAGCGTACCTGAGAGATCATTATGATCACGTCTTTCACCATCAAATCTGACGATTTCTATGCAGGCAACTACTTTACCCAAAACTGAAACTTTCTCAGAAAATAATATTCGCAAATGGTCATCCGATCACATCCGTTTTAAAATGTTGTTTACAACCTTGCCACCCATAACCGAACATTCAGAGCCACACAGGCCATTTGAATTTTGGTATATCCTCCAACAGCGTCTCACTACGTCCCTCCATGCGAATGAGTTGCTGCATAATTAAGACATTCCTAACCTAGTTTATAAAGTTGATAGTATTTCCCGTAAAATCTTTTCTCGTAATTCTCTGAATGTGCCACAGTCATACAGTATGGCACTAATCACCCAGCTCAAAGAAGCCAAGACAAGGGTTATAAAATCTGAAAAATTACTGAAGCTTGATTTTGAGGATGACTTAGTTTCCGAAGGTAACAAAAACTCACAAAATTTTGACTGCTTCTTGAACATTCTTAACTGAAACATTATCAGCAACGTGGAACATAAATTGATTGAGTAACTTATTGAAGTGGTGCCATAAACACTTACCAATAGGCTCTCTCATCCCAGTTTTAACTTCACCCGTATTCTCAAGAGAGAGAGAGAGAGAGAGAGAGAGAGAGAGAGAGAGAGAGAGAGAGAGAGAGCGACCTCTTTCCTATCACCGGAAGATGTTGTTTCCCGTTGTGATGCATTCACCTTCATTTCTAATTCCATAACTGTATTCTGCAGTTCAGTAATCGTAGCAGCCTATTCCTGGTTAGCATTAACCACTTTCAGGTTTTCAATATGACTATACGAATGGCTAATTCGCACTTGTACTCTATATATCAGCGTCCGGGACTGATTACTATTTTCCAAGAACTGAATATTTCCCCCTATGCTCGAGAGAGAGGAGGCACAAACAGACAGGACCACACTCACAAGGGAACCTCCCCATCGCACCCCCCCTCAGATTTAGTTATAAGTTGGCACAGTGGATAGGCCTTGAAAAACTGAACACAGATCAATCGAGAAAACAGGAAGAAGTTGTGTGGAACTATGAAAAAAATTAGCAAAATATGCAAACTGAGTAGTCCATGCGCAAGATATGCAACATCAATGGGAGTCTGAGTTCAGGAAGTCGTGGTCCTGTGGTTAGCGTGAGCAGCTGCGGAACGAGAGATCCTTGGTACAAGTCTTCCCTCGAGTGGTAAATTTATTTTCGCAAAGTTATGATCTGTCCGTTCTTTCATTGACGTCTCTGTTCACTGTTATAAGTTTAGTGTCTGTGTTTTGCGACCGCACCACAAAACCGTGCGATTAGTAGACGAAAGGAAGTGCCTCTCCAATTGGAACCGAAAAAATTTGATCGGAAGGTCATAGGTCAACCGATTCCTCCACAGGAAAACACGTCTGATATATTCTATACGACACTGGTGACTGCATGTGCGTCACATGACAGGAATATGTTGTCGACCCACCTAACTTGTACACTTGGCGAATGGGTAAAAAGATTCTTCTACCTTGCCCGATTTAGGTTTTCTTGTGGATGTGATAATCACTCCCAAAAAAGTGATGAAAACATAAGAGTTTGTCACATAAACTGCGACAAATGAATGCAACAGTTTCACAGTCGCATAGTTTTCCTTGTGATCTGTCAAAACATATGTTTTGTTTCTATGTTTGTTTAGGTGTAGCGTCCCCATACTACGGCGCAGTTACCTCGCAACGGACGGACGGACGGACAGATAATAACTGACAGAAAATAAAAAAATGGTTCAAATGGCTCTGAGCACTATGGGACTCAACTGCTGTGGTCATTAGTCCCCTAGAACTTAGAACCACTTAAACCTAACTAACCTAAGGACATCACACACATCCATGCCCGAGGCAGGATTCGAACCTGCGAGCGTAGCGGTCGTGCGGTTCCAGACTGTAGCGCCTTTAACCGCTCGGCCACTCCGGCCGGCAGAAAATAAAAAATTAAACTTTTTTACACGAGGGAAGACTTGAACCAAGGACCTATCGTTCCGCAGCTGCTCACGCTAACCACAGGACTACAGCGCTCCTGAGCTTAGATTATCATTGATATTGCTTATCTTACTCATGGACTACTCAGTTTGTATATTTTGCTTATTTTTTTCATAGTTCCACACAACCTCTTCCTGTTTTCTCGATAGATCTGTGTTCAGTTTTTCAAGGCCTATCCACTGTGCCAACTTATAACTAAATCTGAGGGGGATGCGATGGGGAGGTTCCCTTGTCAGCTCTCCAACACTGCCCACGGCGACTTGCAGCGCGGACACGCCACTGGCCCGCGCAACCTCGTGCCCAGCTTGCCAATGCTTCGCTCTCCACACTTGCGACGTTTCTACAGTTCAAACTTCAACTGCTCCTTCTTTAAATACATTATCTCAAAGACACCTATTTATTCTGTCACGCACATGAATACGCCTACAAGGTCTGTCTGAAAAGTATCTGACCTTTGATTTTCCCGCGCAAAATAGAGACGATAGCGCGGCGGCACTTTACACAGTAAAGGAAGAGACCTTTATGCGCATGCCTGGATTTTTTCCCCGCCTTCCAGGTTGTCAGTAGCTGCCTGTCGGTCGCTGAGTGAGGTGCTAGACAACGTAGTATGAAAGCTTTCACGACCGGATAACATATCTTCTGGTAAACCTTCCGGGATGTAAGGTCGTGGTCCATGGAACTCTTCAGCTCCTACCGTTTCGTCCAGAGCTGCGCTGGACATCTTCAGAGGGGTGTTTCTCCTCCGGTGAGTCTTGCCGAGTCGGCAAGGCTCACCGGAGGAGAAACACCCCTCTGAAGATGTCCAGCGCAGCTCTGGACGAAACGGTAGGAGCTGAAGAGTTCCATGGACCACGACCTTACATCCCGGAAGGTTTACCAGAAGCTACACAACGTGTTCGTCGGATTACCGATCCTCTCAAGATGACTACACGTATTGAGCAAAGATACGGCATCAAATTTTGTCAGTGTGAAACAATTCGTAAAATGCAGCAGGTGTTTGGAGAAGATGCGATTGGTGTAACACAAATTATGGAGTGGTTCAACCGATTCAAAAAATGGCCGCACATCAGCGGAGTGACCGGCGTTCTGGCAAGCCCCAAACTCATACAATGTAGGCTTTCACGGCCGGTGTTGTCTTCAGTTGAAACTTCCGGGCTGAGAGACCGTGGTCGATGTATAAAATTTCCACCTAACGTTTCGTCTCCATCTGCGGGAGACATCTTCTGAGGTAGCAGTAGCCGGACGACCTCAGAAGATGTCTCCCGTAGATGGAGACGAAACTTTGGGTGGAAATTTTATACATCGACCACGGCCTCTCAGCCCGGAAGTTTCAGCTGAGGAGGCCCCAAACTGCTTGGAGTGCAGCTATTGTTGAGACGATGCAAAATTTGGTGATGGCAGGTCGTCGTTTGAGTGTGTGGGAGATTGCCCAGGAGGTTGGAGAGAGTAAAGATTCTCCACACGCAATTTTGCATGATGATTTGAACACGCACCGAGTGGCTGCGAAATTCGTGCCTAAGTTGTTGTCGCGGGAACAAAATGACATCCGTTTCGACGTTGCACAGAACCTTCTGGAGATCACCCACACTGATCCTGGATTTCTGAACACCGTGATAATTGGAGATGACTCACGGGTGTACGGGTACGACCCAGGAACGAAAAGACAGTCGTCGCCATGGCAGCATCCTGAGTCTCCAAGGGTGCAGCAGGTGAGAAGCAAACTCAAGGTGATGCTGACTATCTTCTTTGATGTCCGTGGAATTGTGCATCACGAATACGCACCGGAAGGCCAAACAGTGACCAAGGAGTACTATCAAGATGTTCTCCGGCGACTCTGTGACGCAGTTCGGCGCAAAAGACCAGACATGTAGATGGGGAAAAACTGGCAACCGCTTCACGACTACGCCCCTGCACATTCATCCCACCTGATCCAAAATTTCTTGGCCAAGCATGGAATTACAGCCTTGCGACTTCTGTTTATTTCCAAAATTGAAGACGCCACTGAAAGGACCCCGTTTTGAGAGTAGAGAAGAGATAATGTGGAAGACGATGACAGAGCAAACACCATTCCAAAAGAAGACTGCTAGAGGTGTCTCTGGCAGTGGAAGGATCGGTCGGCTAAGTGTGTGCAAGCACAAGGGGCCTACTTTGAAGACGGTTAGGGTCCCAAAATGGTTCAAATGGCTCTGAGCACTATGCGACTTAACTTCTGAGGTCATCAGTCGCCTAGAACTTAGAACTAATTAAACCTAACTAACCTAAGGACGTCACACACATCCATCCCCGAGGCAGGATTCGAACCTGCAACCGTAGCGATCGCTCGGTTCTAGACTACAGTGCCTAGAACCGCACGGCCTCTCAGGCCGGCTTAGGGTCCCAACCTTGTCAGGTATTCTAAATATTTTTTCTGGCCAAACGTCGGATACTTTTTGGACAGGCCTCGTAAATTGCACAAATCATCCAACACACTCTGTCTACAAATATTTAAAAGTATTTTTTCTTTTGCTTTTTCAAAAAAAAAACTGTCATGAATGATGCTTAATTGAAACTTAATTTGACCAGCTTCTAGAGAACAACACTCAGTTACTATTGAGATGGTGAGTTGAGAGGTGTGTGTTAATTTTTGAAGGCATTTTTCTTGTTTTGGATGCCTGGAATCGCGCTCGTAAGGTTTGAATTGCGTAGACATGCGCGTGCAGCCTCGACAGAGATGCTGCGCCGCACAGAGTGAGTCAGAGGTGATCTTTGTTCTGCCAAGATGCAGGCCAGGTTCATCTGTTCATCTCGAGGAGAGGAGACGATCAGTTGAGCTTTGGCGTTAGACGTGAACAGTCGAGTCTTGGTTTAGTAGCAGCAAGGGACAAACAACAATGATTTTTGGAATTATATTATGAATCAGTAGAAGAAATATTCCGGAAAGAAAAAGAATTGAATTTTACATTCTACGATAATATTTGTAAAGAATGGATTGCAAGTATTTATTAGGTTTGTTTTATTTTCGGCAGCTGTTTGATAATGCTACGTGCTTGGTTCGTCAAACATCGAGATCAGAAATTCTTTTGCTGTTCATTTATTCTGTTAGAAATTATCGATCATAGAGAGAGAAATGGATTTAAGAATTAAAGTTTGCGACTAAGGAGAGATTATACATGTGAAGTTGAATTGTTGTAAGTTGAATCTTTGTAATTTTTGGCTTATTGTTACGTGACATGAGAGAAAGCGTAAGCATTTTTCAGGTTATATTAAACGTTATTAAGTCAACCAAAATCAAATTGGAACTGAGTTGATTTCAACCAGAGTCAATGTCCACATCCCAATAGGTAATTAATTTTCAATTATTTAAAAACCATTATCAAAAAATTATGAACCAAGAATGATAATGTTTTTAGAATACGCATTGCACCTCTGCGTATCTCTGCAGTTACATTTTGAAGCTCTGCTGTAGACACAAGAGCAGTTTCCACCCAGATACGACAAATTGTGAAGAGAACAGATTCTACCTTTAATTAAATTTGACAGTGACCAACTTTAGTTTCAAAGTAATTAGTTTTCTTTTATCAAAGTTCACAGTCAGATTTTTTTATTGTATTAAGTTTCATACAGGCTTTGATTTTATTAATATTTTCGCAGTTAAATTTATATATGCTTTCTAGCAGTTAAATTTTGCCACCAGAGTTTAGCGTAAGCTACCCACAATTCAGTTTCACTTCCAGACTCACTGTAACACTAAAACAAATGAAAACAGGTAATGTTCACAGAGAGCTTGGCGCTTGCGGATTGGTAGAGCCAGGCCGTCAAATAAACATCATTTACTCAGTAACAGTTTTATAATAATAAACCAGCGCTCCACTCATTAAGTAATAGGATACAAATGGTCGTCCAAACGTTTAAAATGTATTTATAAATGCAGGGGATGTCCCGTTAACTTCCTTTTACAATCCAAGGGGTGGGCAGAATTCAAACCCGGCACCAGTTCACAGCACTGGACACACATTCCACGGGACGCTGACCAAACAGCGCAATCACTGGTACTTATAACACAATTACATTTGGATTTAACAAACATACAACAAGCAATTTACAAAAAAAAGGCAGCTCTTGAAGGCTTCACAGGATTATACATTGCATTAGGCGCGCCAAGAAATGTGTTTAAACCCCACAAATAAGAATAAGTAAAAGGAATGGTGCTTATATCTAACGACAACAGCTATTAATTTTTGCATAATACAGCAACAACAACAAGTTCTGGAAAACCTGGTACAAGCATAATACAGCTAAGTTAAACTTGTTAGAAACGATGCTGGTGACGGAAGCGTAATCGAATAGAACTAAACAAAAGGTACAAATCGACTAGGACAAGTTTCGAAACTCATACAACAAAAATCTTGAAACCGGACGCACTCACTGAGCAATTTCTGACCAGTTGTGCTATTCAAATCTATTCTCCCTTACACACCACCACTCAGGAGAATAAACGGCCAATTTAAACTAGCGCATATAACATTTAATTCCGGACCTGATAGCAGGAACAAATTAACGGGTGGAAGCGATTTAACACCAAACAATATAAATCAGTTCAGACCAGTTGTACCATTCAAACCTATTCTCCCTTACACACCACCACACAAATGAATAAATGGCCTTTTTAAACTAGAGCACATAACATTTAATTCCGTACTTGATAGCAGGAACAAATTAACGGATGGAAGCGATTTAACACCAAACAATATACGCTACTAGCCATTAAAATTGCTACATCAAGAAGAAATGCAGATGATAAAAGCGTATTCATTGGACAAATATATTATACTAGGACTGACATGTGATTTCGTTATCACGCAAATTGGTTGCGTAGATCCTGAGGAATCAGTACCCAAACAACCACCTCTGGCCGTAATAACGGCCTTGATACGCCTGGGCGTTGAGACAAACAGAGCTTGGATGGCGCGTACAGGAACAGCTGCCCATGCAGCTTCAACACGATACCACAGTTCATCAAGAGTAGTGACTGACGTATTGTGACGAGCCAGTTGCTCGGCCACCAATGACCAGATGATTTCAGTTGGTGGGAGATCTGGAGAATGTGCTGGCCAGGGCAGCAGTCGAACATTTTGCGTATCCAGAAAGGCCCGTGCAGGACCTTCAACATGCGGTCGTGCATTATCCTGCTGAAATGTAGGGTTTCGCAGGGATCGAATGAAGGGTAAAGCCACGGGTCGTAACACATCTGAAATGTAACGTCCACTGTTGAAAGTTCCATCAATGTGAACAAGAGGTGACCGAGACGTCTAACCAATGGCACACCGACCATCACGCCAGGTGATACGCCAGTATGGCGATGACGAATATACGCTTCCAATGTGCGTTCACCACGATGTCGCCAAACATGGATGCAACCATCATGGTGCTGTAAACAGAACCTGGATTCATCAGAAAAAATGACGTTTTGCCATTCGTGCACCCAGGTTCGTCGTTGAGTACACCATCGCAGGCCCTCCTGTCTGTGCAGCGTCAATGGTACCCGCAGCCATGGTCTCCGATCTGATAGTCCATGCTGCTGCAAACGTCGTCGAACTGTTCGTGCAGATGGTTGTTGTCTTGCAAACGTCCCCATCTGTGGACTCAGGGATCGAGAGGTGGCTGCACGATCTTGTTACAGCCATGCGGATAAGATGCCTGTCATCTCGACTGCTAGTGATACGAGGCCGTTGGAATCCAGCATGGCGTTCCGTATTACTCTCCTGAACCCACCGATTCCATATTCTGCTATCAGTCATTGTATCTCGACCAACGCGAGCAGCAATGTCGCGATACGATACACCACAATCGCAATAGGCTACAATCGGAAACGTGATGGTACGCATTTCTCGTCCTTACACGAGGCATCACAACAACAACTTTTCACCAGGCAACGCCGGTCAACTGTTGTTTGTGTATGAGAAATCGGTTGGAAACTTTCCTCATGTCAGCACGTTGTAGGTGTCGCCACCTGCGCCAACCTTGTGTGAATGCTCTGAAAAGCTAATCATTTGCATATCACAGCATCTTCTTCCTGTCGGTCAAATTTCGCGTCTCTATCATCTCATCTTCGTGGTGTAGCAATTTTAATGGCCAGTAGTGTAAATCAACTCTTTTCAAGTCCGTCGTTAGCAATAAAAAACACTAAACAATAAACCGACTGCAGACCAATAGCGAGTGATGTTCCGGAAAATGGCACTAAAGTTGATTGGACTGTATGTTAAGGATGGTTGAATGGTGCAAGCGGACAGAAAAGGAGCTGTTCTGAAACATGCTCACCAAGTTCGTTTTGGTTGAACTAGGGCTGTTACTTGTACGCTAGTCCTCATTTGATCGCGTCCCGCGTCACGGCAAATCCTTCACCTGATGTTTATAGCCACCCACTTCACTTCGTGTCCGCGCGCTCGCTTGGGCACCGCGCTGGCGTTGTGCACTCGGTCAGGTGCTGCTCTGGAGGCGCCCATTCAGCTTTCAAGCTCGGAGTGGACTCAGCACTCTTGTTGCCAGCTGAAAACTTCTTTTTTACAGCTAGACGGGAACTCCACTCGCCAGCCTAGTAGGTCTGTCAAAGCCAGGAAGTCGCCACCGATGACCTCTTGGGAGGTGAGTGCGAAGCCGTTGTCGGGTAACAGCCAAAGAGAGTAATCATGCGAAATGTCTATGAGAGCCTGCACGACTCATCCAGTATCTATCCTAGACTGACGAGCGATACTCATGTACCAGTCCAACAGAGACTTTGCAAGCTAGCTCTTTGATAGATCATTTAATGACGATTCTGGAGTTGGACCTCGATCTCGCTTACCTGCGATTAGTTTTATGTGGTCGTTCCACTTCAAATCGCTCTTTACACATAGTCTCTCAAATTTAATGGACGTGACTGCTTCTAGTGATTGCTCTAAATCCGTGAAATCACACATATCTTTCTGCTTATTTATCCGCAGTAACTGTTCGTTGATGGTCAGTTGCCACTCCCTGCAAACAGGCGTCGATCCACTGCAGGTCTTCCTGAATTTTGCTACAATTTTCTTTCGTTGTGACTCTGTAAATAATACTATAAGCTGCGTTAATAGAACTTGTTACTGTGTTCAATAGGTCCTATACACTGAAGAGTCAAAGAAACTGGTACACCTGTCTAATCTCGTGTAGCGCCCCTTCCCCCCCCCCCCCCCCCCATCTCAGATTTGTTCAATAATCTTCATGTCTGGGAACTTTTGTGGCCAGCGGAGGTGCTTAAACTCAGAAGAGTGTTCCTGGAGTCACTATGTAGCTATTGTGGTCGTGTGAGGTGTCGCATTGCCCTGCTGGAATTGCCCAATGAACATGAATTGATGCAGGTGGACAGACAGGATGCTTACGTACGTGTCATCTGTCAGAGTAATATCTAGACGTATCAGGAGTCCCATATAACTCCAACTGTACCCGCCCCACGCCAGTACACAGCCGCCACCAGTTTGGACAGTCCCCTGCTGACATACAGGGTACATGGATTCATGAAGTTGTCTCCATACCCGTACACTTGCGTACAGTTTGAAGCGAGACTCGTCCGACCAGTTAACCTATTCCCAGTCATCAACAGTCCAATGTCAGTGTTGACTGGCCCAGGCGAGGCGTAAAGCTTTGTGTGGCGCAGTCATCAAGGTGCATGAGTGCGCCGTTGACTCCGGAAGCCCATATCGATGATGAATGGAGCGCACGCTGACACTTGTTTATGGTTCAGTATTGATATCCGCAGCAGATTGCAGAAGGGTTGCACTTCCGTCACGTTGAACGATTTTCTTCAGTCCACGTTGGTCCCATTCTTGCAGGATCTTTTTCCAGAAGCAGCGATGTCGATTGATGTTTTACCGGATTCCTCATATTCATGGCACACTGGTGAAATGGTCGTACGGAAAAATCCCCACTTCATCACTGCCTCGGAGATGCTGTGTTCCATCGCTTGTGCACCGGATATAAGAGCACGTTCAGAATCAGTTAAATCTTGATAACCTGCCATTGTAACAGCATAACCGATCTAGCAACTGTGCCATACGCTTGTTGTCTTATATAGGCAATGCCCGCCGCAGCGCCGTATTCTGCCTGTTTACATATTTCTGTATTTCAAAACACATGCCTACACCAGTTTCCTTGGCGCTTCATTGGTATGTAAAACGTAAGGACGAAAGGAACTCCCGCATTTTGTGTCACTGCAAAATAACATAGCTCGAAGAAACTTGGGCCACACACACAAAGAACTTGAAACGTCCCCTTTGAACAATTTATACACGACTGTGCTTAACCTGACACACAATATTTTTAGCGCAACGCAATCTGACTATCAAAGATCCCTGTAAAAGAATGTCTCTGAGTAACATTAAACTATACCTTTCAGAAATCACTTACCTCACAAAAATCTTCATTACTCGAACTACTGCAAGACCGCGAGCGCCACTACTGCCAGCTAAATAAAAGATTCAAACTACGGAAGGCACTAACTACTGATAGGGATAGTTAGCAAATGAAAGATATTAATAGAGAACAAACAATGTATTTACCTTAACATCATCATATATCTAGCAGAACATGACAAATTACAAAACTCCGCCATTTCTCTCCCCACATCTACCACTGCTGGCGGCTCACCTCCAACTGCGCAACGCTACGCGCTGTTAACAGCCCAGCTGCCCAACACTACAATGGCAGACAACAATGCAAACTAGCCACAGATTGCACACAGCACAGCCAGTGATTCTCACACAGAGCGCTATGTAACGTTGCCAATAAGAAAACCTAAACAGCCTACTTACATAGCCCCCATGCTCCCCACAAAAAATTTTACAAATTGTTTTGGGCACTGGGCGATACATATTTGTTAAAATTTTTCATAATCGTAATTACAATAACAAAGAAATCAAATGCACACACTTATTGATACAATGTTGGTCAAAAGCTAAAATTTTCTCACAGTCCATAAAGATAGTCCTGATCATTCATCATAATAGTAATTACAGTTTTTTTTCACAAAGTCTCATTAGTAAAAGAAATTGCACACAGAAGTAGTGGATTTCCATGCAATCTTGAAGAAGTAGTGTTGTCCTTCCAACGGAAAGACAGTGCTGACTCTTGACATGCTGACAGGTAATGGGCCACAACAGAGCAAACCCACAGCAGAGTCATTCAACGTTTTGAAGAATATTGGTAGGTAGATCATCACAGAGCATACCCATTGTAGTCCTGGTAGAGATTACGATATTGGTGGGCCACCAGAGGTGCAGACCCACTGCAGTCCTTGTAGAAATAATGGTATTGGTGAGTCAGCAAAGACGCAGACCCACTGTAGTCCTTGTAGAGACGGCCAGCAGCCATCTGTTGCAAATGTGCAGGTGCACAATCACCACCGAAGAGTCTTGCGGAGAATATAGCGAGTCCATAAACCACCACATGTCCACTCACAAAAAATTTGTTCGAAATGTCCTTAGAACCAGCAATGCTGTTATCCAGTCTCTTGCTGAATTATTAACACACGTGCAAACACTAACAGTCCCTTCTTCTCACATATTGTCCATATACTATGACCAGCAGAAACGTGTGCGGTGAAATCGAACTTACAAGTTACTTAATTTGATGAACTGGTGTCAATTACAATTTTATAACATAAGAATACAATTACAAAGGTACAAAATACATCATTAAAGAACATAACAATACAGATAACATTTGTAGTAATACAGGCTTTACAAAAGAATAGAAATAGACATATACATCAGTGTTACAGGAATTATGACATAAGTAAATAAATAAAATAATGAGAATAGTTCTTGAATCATTAATTTCACACATTCTCCATAGTCAGTTTTTTATATAGTCTACCCCTCTTAAGCTAACTTAAATCTACTGAGCTCAGATGCTAAACTAAGGGATGAGGCAATGCAGCAGCACAAAACAATTAACACAAACAGCAATGATCAAAAATACAAATGGCGAAGCAAGCAGCATAAATTACAACTAATATAAGGCAATGAGCAGCAAACAAGAAAAATAAATCAGTAGTAAACTGGCTTAGCAGAGTAACACAAATTAAAATTTAGTAGCACTATACCTGGCAAACAGCAGAAGCAAAGGTAATAAATTATATCTAAACATGACAAAGCTCAAGCAGAAAAAAATATTACACTAAAGACAACAATGCAGACAAGGGAAATGTATATTCACATCTTAATGTCTATGTAATTAAAGTGGTGCACCACAAAAACTAATTCTACAAAAAAATTACCAAGTACTTGAAAAGAAAATTATGAATGCAGTTCCTGTGAAGGTAAATGTCTTTTTGTGCTCCCTCATTTTTTAAAAAAAATTATTATTTACTCAATCTGTAGACAGAAAATATTTATATTAGTACATCTACGAAAATTTTATTTTAACCAATGCTGCAGTGCCACTAGAAACTAGATATTAAACAAAATGAGTAAATAAATACAAAAAGGCAAGCCATATGGCATTTCTCTCAATTAGCAAGACAATAGCCGTGAAATGTTTCTCATCGTTTCATTAGGCATTTTAGTAAATATCATAAATTAAGAGCTCCACAGTGTAATCATGTTTTCAAGTTTGAGGGTGTCGTATTTACGATGCTTTCTACAAAGGAACGTCGATAGCGAGGATAATGGCCTCCCCCTTTTTTTTTCTACCACCTAATGGCTTTTTCTCAAGGCGGCTGGCACACCTGGCCGCTCACAACGAATTACGTCACGGTCACTTACCTTTCTTACTGAAATATTTACGACAGCAGTTCCCGCTACAGTGACAGTCTCATATAAAAATATTTCACAGGTCAAGAATTTAGGTTACAAATCTGTAGAAACAAAATCCTATTGATATAACAGTGTCCAAAAAATTTTCGTCGGCATTGTAATACATTCACACATTTACATACATTTCATAACTCTTAAAGTACGATTCTTGGTTTCCAACATCCTTTTAACAAGTCAGAGTCCCTAACCACTACTCATTACTCCTTACCTTATTACACATATATATATTCGTCGACACATCAATCTTGCGATGACACTTCAATATTTCATCATAATAAATACATAGCATAATCAAATAACTCATATAGCATCAGCTTATTGATCATAAACATACCGCAACAGCATAATACACATCATCATCGTAATAATAACATCATAAAACCTCAGCCACATCTCAAAATCGTCGTAGCTTCCTCCAATAATTTCAAAACCTAAAAAAAATCTCTGCTCATTTCAATAGTGTCATCTACCTCAAACGTACTTTAAAAATCATGATCTCATACCAAAGCTCTCATAGTATCACAATGGTTCCGAAAAATATGAGCATTTCACAAAGTACAGACAAAATACAATTTCATAAGTGTGAAGTTATCCAACTGTGTAATTACGTAAACATCTGTCACTGATGTAGTAATAAAAAAGTTTACCTCTCAGTTAAATGATCAGATAGCTGTGTAATTTGTGTGTTAGAGAAATATGGTACCGATGTGTAAAGTTGTATAAGCAAGTACCATATTAGCTAGGGCTCCTTGTGCTTGCCAAACACATGGTACACAAAGTAGGCGTGTACCCCCCTGAGGATTAATGAATAATACCCTCAGGTGTTACAGATTACAGCAATGGAATGAAATGTGTCACGGAAAACCTTTATATCATTGTACTTCAAATATCTTTAAAAATAAATGATTTAAGTGCAAAATTAATCACTCAAATACGTGTCCTGTAGCGCTAAATGTGCGTCTTGCTGTAAGATAATCTCTGTGGAAGTGTCGTAGTTATTGTCCTCCGAAAGCTAAGTTCTGCAGAAGTCAATGTACTTACCTCATGATACACCAAATTTCAAGTAAACCAAAATGTTGCATTAAAATCTCATTAGCAGTACTGGTAAGTGTTCTAAGTATGTGAGCCTTATAGTCGTTATGTAATCGTGCAACTAACAAGCAAGTATGTACAAATAACAACATTGTGTCGTCTGTTCACTATAACAATGCATTCATAATTTCTGTTGAAATAAGTTCTCTTGGTTCTTGACTGGATATTTAACTTCAAACAGTGTTGCATGTTAACAGTTTCTAAGATTGAAAAAGAATACTAGTAACTTGAAGTGAAAAATTTTATAGCAAAGACTAAGTTAAAAAGCAGATTATCTCTCAATAAATGGTTTTACATGTGAAATGTCGTGTAACCCTTTGCTCTTCCTAGTACACAGAGTTTCAACTTTAACGCAATTATCATGTGGTATACGTCGGTAAAGAAAACTGGAATTTTTCTCAAGGTTAGCGTCTATGTTATTTTTCCCTGAGCCAGCGGCCGCATGTGGTTGCCTGCGGTGCGAGTCATTGTCTGTTTCTTTGTTGGCGCGCGTCGTTACTGAGATTAGGAGACCTAACTTCTACAAATTCACTCTGACGAGAAGGCCCTGCCCCATTTGAATTCCGCCAGTTCTGATGCAATTGAGCTCTGTCGTTACGAATATATCGTCTGTCGTCATGTCGGTAGATTCCGTAGTTTCTTTCTTGTCCGTCACGTAGTGGAGAATTTCTCCCTGAATCGTAACTGTGCGCCGAACTGTTGCGACTGAAGTTATTCTGCCTCCCTTGATAATAATAGTTCTGGTTGCCAAATTGTCTGTTTCTCTGATTGTCTCTGTGATAGTCACTACCGCGGAGAGGTGATCTTTCCCTGTAATTATTACTACTCTGCCAATGATTGTCATACGGGTGGTGTCTGTTTTGGTCACGATATGTGTTGTGAGAATAGCCTTGTCATGTCCAGTTCTTATTTCTTTCATCGCGGAATTGTGACAGATGTGACCTGTAATTGTTGTGCTCCTGCTTCCGCGTTCCCCGATAGTCAGTGTCAATTTCCAGTTCTTGTAACAGTCCCTGAAAAGCCTCAATGTCTTCTTTGCAACGTCCTGCTAAAATAATATGTCGTAAATGTTCAGGTAATTTGATTAAGCAAATGCGGATGAGTTCTGAGGGGCTGTATGGGTTTGACAGGTACTGATTCTTGTGCAACATGTCTCCAAAATATTTCACAAGACTGGAGAATTCAGATTGTTCGAAATGTTTCATCATTATGATGCTATGTTTTACTCGGTCTTGTGTGGCTTGAGACCAATATGCTGAGAGGAAGGCATGATAAAATTCTCCTTCACTGTGACAATCGTGAATGACCGATCGCATTCTTAGAGCTGGTTCATTCTCCAAGTAGCCACACATAAATTCTAATCTGTGCTCTAATGACCAGTTGGGAGTAAAACAATGAGAGAATTGATGGAGCCATGCTTGTGGATGAACGTCGTTGCCAGAATTCTTAAACGTTTTGAATTTACGTGTAGTAATGAACAGCTTATAGTAAAAATCATCGTGTCGGCGAGTCGCATGTCGGTCATTGTTACGTCGTGTCGGCGGTTCAATCTCAAAATTCGGTGCACATTGCCAATTTCTTTCATAATTTCGAAATGCGCTGTGTTATTATGTTGTGGCTGTTCCGTATTTTTATGTCCCTCTTCCTGTATTGGGGTGCGAGTGTCCTCTGAAATACGTAATTCTTGTACTACTTGTGCCAACTGATCTTGCACTTCCCGGATTTGTCTTTTGTACTGTGTATTGATTTGATTTTGATTTTGTTTGAATTTTCTAATTTCTTCATACTCTTCAGTGTCAGTGAAGGCTACCGGTGTTGTGTCATTCAGATCATCATCTACCTTTGTAGATAAGTTAGTGAACTGATCTGAAAGTTCTGCTACTTTATCCGATAGTGAAATTATTTCCTCTGTATGTTTTTCTGAACCAAGTTTCAGAGTGTCCATTTGTGTTGAAATCGTATCTACTGTGTCCTTTAAGTTTTCCTGAGTTTTTGCAAGTTGCGTAACCGTATCAGTAGATGCAACTGAGTCAATTTTAGCTTGCAAGGTCTCATGATTTTCATGAACAATAATTTGCAGTTCTTTTATGGCTGCTTCGTGATTCTGTAATGCATTTTCATGCCGCGAAAAAATAGGTTGAAAATGCTCACAAATTTGTGTTTTTACGTCATTACAGACTTTTTGACATTTCGATTTGATGTTATGTAACTCAGTAGTTAAGTCTTCACGTGTTTGTTCAATTTGTTCCAATGAGTCTAACTTTTGAAGCTGTTGCTGTGTTTGTCTCCGATTTTGTTCCATCGTGTCTAACTTTTGAAGATTTTGTCCCATTTGTTTCTGATTTTGTTCAAGTGTTGTGTCTAACTTTTGTAGCTTTTGTCCCATTTGTTGCATTAACTGTAATAACAATGCACTGGTGTCTGAAACATGTTCCTCAGTGCTTTTTGGCAGTGAATTTGCACCAGCAACATTGACATTTTGACAAGCAGAAAATGTGTCTTGACTTATTTGAGAAAACGGTGAGGACCCAAAACCTGAATCTGCAGTATTTGCAAGATTGTGTCCTGTCATTCCCGGTTCCTGAGGAGAGCTGTTGCCGACCGATCGATCGATAATGCTTCCCTGTTCACTATTTGTTTCACTGTCTACGCCATTGTTTGCCGCCCGCTCAATTTCCCTATGCACTATCACCAAATTACTACTTTGAATATCTGTTACTTCATTACATAGTGGTGCTGATAAGCTACGCTCGTCGTCACTATTATTTCTCAGTTTACTTTGGAGCCTAGTGTTACGTTTTTCACTAGCCATTATTGTCACAATATTTCACACGATAACACAGAAAAGCACAATTTGAAGAGCAAAAATAAGAGAACACATTAACATAGCACTGAAAATAATATCTAGTTAATTGCAAGCGCAGCTGCGAAATACTTGCTGCAAATCTACATGCATGCCACAACTGTTTTACTGTGCAACAATGAAAGACTGCAACTACAAAAGAGATTCTCTCTACAATTACGCGCTAGCAATAAACAAAAGCTACACTAATTACACAAACTACAAGATAAAATCAGAAGATTCCAGTGAGGTATCCTCGGCTAAGGGTCGACATATGAAACGTCCCCTTTGAACAATATATACACGACTGTGCTTAACCTGACACACAATATTTTTAGCGCAACGCAATCTGACTATCAAAGATCCCTGCAAAAGAATGTCCCTGAGTAACATTAAACTATACCTTTCAGAAATCACTTGCCTCACAAAAATCTTCATTACTCGAACTACTGCAATATCGCGAGCGCCACTACTGCCAGCTAAATAAAAGATTCAAACTACGGAAGGCACTAACTACTGATAGGGATAGTTAGCAAATGAAAGATATTAATAGAGAACAAACAATGTATTTAGCTTAATATCATCATATATCTAGCAGTTCATGACAAATTACAAAACTCCGCCATTTCTCTCCCCACATCCACCACTGCTGGCGGCTCACCTCCAACTGCGCAACGCTACGCGCTGTTAACAGCCCAGCTGCCCAACACTACAATGGCAGACAACAATGCAAACTAGCCACAGACTGCACACAGCACAGCCAGTGATTCTCACACAGAGCGCTATGTAACGTTGCCAATAAGAAAACCTAAACAGCCTACTTACAAACATTTCAGTATAGTACAGAAGATAACTGAAAGAAATACCAGATAAGACGAACAGAAACGACACTTTTATTCAAACACGATAATTACAATGAAATCAACGTGATTCAAGGTGGTACCCTGGTCATAGAAATAGAGGGAGCCTGATTCTTAACAGCGTATGTGGTCAACTGGGACGGCAATGCATGATCTGGAACGTTCCCAATTCTGTCCATAAAGTTGATAAGGAGGACTTCTTGTCGTACGGCGTTCCATTCCTACACAAGCGCGATTGGTAACTGTTGGACAGGCGTTGGTACATGTGAACTGCAGTACGTCTTCCCAACGCATTCCACAGATGCTCGTTGGGATTTAAGTAGGGAAGGGGGAACGGGCAGGCCAGTCCAATCGTGCTCGTTGTACACTACTGGCTATTGAAATTGCTACACCAAGACGTAATATAGATGATAAACGGGTATTCATTGGACAAATATATTATACTAGAACCGACATGTGATTACATTTTCACGCAATTTGGGTGCATAGATACTGAGAAATCAGTATCCAGAATTACCACCTCTGGCCGTAATAACGGCCTCGATACGCCTGGGCATTGAGTCAAACAGAGCTTGGATGGCGTGTACAGGTACAGCTGCCCATGCAGCTTCAACACGATACCACAGTTCATCAAGAGTAGTGACTGGCGTATTGTGACGAACCAGTTGCTCGGCCACCATTGACCAGATGTTTTCAATTGGTGAGAGATCTGGAGAATGTGCTGGCCAGGGCAGCAGTCGAACATTTTGTGTATCCAGAAAGGCCCGCACAGGACCTGCAACGTGCGGTCGTGCATTATCCTGCTGAAATGTAGGGTTTCGCAGGGATAGCATGAATGGTAGAGCCACGGGTCGTAACACATCTGAAATGTAACGTCCACTGTTCAAAGTGGCGTCAATGTGAACAAGAGGTGACCGAGACGGTAACCAATGGCACCACATACCATCACGCTGGGTGATAGGCAGTATGGCAATGACGAATATACGCTTCCAATGTGCGTTCACTGCGATGTCGCCGAAGACGGATGCGACCATCATGATGCTGTAAACAGAACTTGGATTCATCCGAAAAAATGACGTTTTACCATTCGTGCACCCAGTTTCGTCGTCGAGTACACCATCGCAGGCGCTCCTGTCTGTGATGCAGCGTCAAGGGTAACCGCAGCCGTGCTCTCCGAGCTGATAGTCCATGCTGCTGCAAACGTCGTCGAACTGTTCGTGCAGATGGTTGTCGTCTTGCAAACGTCCCTATCTGTTGGTTCAGGGATGGAGACGTGGCTGCACGATCCGTTACAGCCATGCGTCATCTTTATGGTGTAACAAGTTTAACGGCCAGTAATGTATTTAAGGGGAGAGGGAGGGGGGAGGAGCAGGCTAGTCCATTTGCCGAATATCATCTTGTCCCAAGAGCTCTTCCACCTGTACTGTTCGATGCGACGGCGCATTTTCACCAATAAAAATGAAATCAGGGCCGAATGTATCTCTGAAAAGACGCACTTGGGGAAGAAGCATAGTGTCACAATAACGTTGACCAGTGAGTGTGCCGTGTTCAAAGATTTAGAGATCAGTACGCCCCAGACTCCCCGCATCATAACGCCTGGACCACCATAACTATCATGTTGACAGTGCTGGACGCACCCTCATGCGGCGAGAGATAGGAATACGTCATGTACCCAGCAACATTGTGGAACCCTGTTAAAATCCGTTTGTAGTGGTCCTGGGGCCCATCATGAATCATGATGACTTCAGCGTAGTTATGCTTTTCAATAAAAGTGTCATTTCTGTTCGTCTCATTGCCGATTTCCTTCAGTTACCTTCTGTACTGTACTGTATCAGTTATTTGTTTGAATGATCCAAGTATCATGCAGCTATGTTACTTGGCAGCGACATATAATGCGAATATTACTTTCCTGCTTACGTGTTGCACACTGGTGTGTACACCTCGTGTCTGTTGTAAAAGTCGTTAGGTGCTATTTCTCAGGTGTTTCGGCAGATATTTCCAATTTCGTTTTTGCACTCCGTAGCTGGAATCAGCCCAAGCAAATACAGCTCTTCCCGTCTTTCATGCAATGCCCAGTGTCAGCGGAAAGCGCCAGTTTCTTACCCACTACAAACAAAATGATTCTAAAGAGGAAATTTACGTCTCCATTCGATAGAGCGATCCCAAATTAGACTAGGAGATATTCTTATAATCGATATGTATTAACAGCGACAGTAAACCACGAAGAACAAGCAGAACTCCAGTAGCGACTTGTGCGCCGCTGTGGCCTGCGCCAACTACTAGCGCATGCAGCAGCGCCACTCAGTCGCTACTGGAGTTCTGCTTGTTCTTCACGTTTTATTGACGCTGTTAATACATATATTAGGTCTACAAATTTGCTTCCGCCGTTTTGCAATAGAGGGCAGTTGCGGCAAGAGGGGTTCAGGTGGTTAGTCATAGGTGTAATACAATAAGCTTAGGCATCTGTAAACCTAATCCCCACAAAAGACGCCCAGTTATTCCGCCACGGGATTCGTATACTATCCGAAAGATGGGGGAATGTAGTGGCCAGCGATGGGCAATACTATGAATCATAATTTGTTTGTAAGTTTTTTGCAATAAACCCACGAACTTCGAGAAAAAACTGCGGAAGCAAAGTTGTAGACCTTGTAGATAAAACGAATATCGTACTAGACAAATTTACAACTGCTGTACCGAATTCCGCTTCAAAAATCGTTTTGCTTGTAACGGGAAACAAAGCGACGCTTTCCGGTTGTATATATATATATATATATATATATATATATATATATATATATATATATATATATATATATATATATATATATATATATACTGGGGATCGCATGAAAGGCGTGAAGAACGGTATTTGTTTGGGCTGACTTCAGCTATACATTTCAGAAAATGTGTTCCAAATATCTGCCGAAATACCAGAGAAAATGTGCTGACGACTCTCAGGAGAGACCTGCTTTGCAATTACGTAAATTGTGAAAAGTAATGGTCCTGCAACTATCGTTTGGTGCACGTCTTTCTTCGTCTTTTGTGAGTTACATCCCATGCCACTTGAAGTCAGTACTCATAGTCTTGTAACGACATTCTGAACGTATTTGCGTAATTTCAGGGTGCAGTTCATTCGTTTTCAGGTCTTTCTTCATCTTCTTTATAATTACGTACATGATGAAAAGTAATAGTCCTGCAACACTCGCTTGGTGTACGTCGTGATTCGTCTTTTGTGCCTTATATTCCACATCCCTTGAGGTCGACCCTCATTGCCTTGTTACGCCATTTTCAACGTATTGGTATCGTTTCAGGGTGCAGTTCCATCGTTTCCAGGTCTTTCTTTATTATCCTAATTTTTCTATTCGGTAGGCGTCCGTGGTCTCTTTTACGTTCTTTTATGTCACGTACTGTTCGTGTCATATAGTTTGGTTCTTGGCGCATGGTTCAAATGGCTCTGAGCACTATGGGACTTAACAGCTGAGGTCATCAGTCCCCTAGAACTTAGAACTACTTAAACCTAACTGACCTAAGTACAGCACACACATCAATGCCCGAGGCAGGATTCGAACCTGCGACCGTAGCGGTCGCGCGGTTCCAGACTGAAGCGCCTAGAACCGCTCGGCCACTCCAGCCGGCTCATGGCGCATGTCATGCCCATGCTAGCGTAGGTGATTCTGTGGGGAATTCCCCACAATGTTTACCTCCTTCAACGAGCTTCGGTTGTGGTCGTTTGCTACACTATATTTCAGAGTCACTCCTCCAGACCAGCACAGTATCGTTGGCTCTGTAAACTGAACCTTCTAGTTGTCTCGTTTGTGCGTACTCCATCATTTTAGATTAAGTTTAAAATGGTAACATGCCAGTAACATAGTAAATCTGAACATTACAGTAGGACAGAACAATTACCTTATTAAGGCATCGTTAATCACTTCTTTCACTTTACCTTCCAATAAATAAAAAAACGAGAGTTATTATTCTTTCTTAATAACATTCTTTCATATTTAAGCAACGAAACTCGAATGTTTCACAACAGGAATAATAAACAGATTGGCAATGTAAAGTTTCTCATACAACACTTATTCCTGAAATAAAACCCTCTTAAAGCCGCTAGATAATGGATCACAATGTTTCAAAACATGAACGAAAATAAAATGACGATCTTAATCATATGGTTCGTCTAGATGCTGGGAAACGGTTTTCGCCGTCGTCGAAAATACTACGTATATATACTACGTGATCAAAAAGATCCGGACACCCCCAAAGACATACGTTTTTTCATATTAGGTGCATTGTGCTGCCACCTACTGCTAGGTACTCCATATCAGCTACCTCAGTAGTCATTAGACATCATGAGAGAGCAGAATCGGGCACTCCGCGGAACTCACGGACTTCGAACGTGGCAGGTGATTGGGTGTCGCTTGTGTCATACGTCTGTACGCGAGATTTCCACACTCCTAAACATTCCTTGGTCTACTGTTTCCGATCTGATAGTGCAGCGGAAACGTGAAGGGACACGTACAGCACAAAAGCGCACAGGCCGACCTCGTCTGTTTACTGACAGAGACCGCCGACAGTTGAAGAGGGTCGTAATGAGTAATAGGCAGACATCTATCCAGACCATCACACCGGAATTCCAAACTGCATCAGGATCCACTGCAAGTGCTATGACAGGTAGACATGAGGTGAGAAAACTTGGATTTCATGATCGAGCGGCTTCTCATAAGCCACACATAAAGCCGGTAACTGCCAAACGACGCCTCACTTGGTGTAAGGAGCGTAAACGTTGGACAACTGAACAGTAGAAAAACATTGTGTGGAGTGACGAATCACGTTACACAATGTGGCGATCCGATAGCAGGGTGTGTGTATGGCGAATGCCCGGTGAACGTCATCTGCCAGCGTGTGTAGCGCCAACAGTAAAATTCGGAGACGGTGGTGTTATGGTGTGTTCGTGTTTTTCATGGAGGGGGCTTGCATCCCTTGTTGTTTTGCTTGGCACTATCACAGCACAGGCCTACATTTATGTTTTAAGCACCTTCTTGCTTCCCACTGTTAAATAGCAATTGGGGGATCGCGACTGCATCTTTCAACACGATCAAGCACCTGTTCATAATGCACGGCCTGTGGCGGAGTGTTTACACTACAATAACATCCCTGTAATGGTCTGGCTTCCACAGAGTCCTGACCTGAATCCTATCGAACACCTCTGGGATGTTCTGGAATGACGACTTCGTGCCAGGCCTCACCGACCGACATCGATAGCTCTCCTTAGTGCATCACTCCGTGAAGAATGGGCTGCCATTCCCCAAGAAACCTTCCAGCACCTGATTGAATGTATGCCTGCGAGAGTTGAAGCTGTCAACAAGGCTAAGGGTGGGCCGGCCAACATCATACTGAATGCTAGCATTACCGACGGAGGGCGCCACGATCTTGTAAGCCATTTTCAGCCAGGTGTCCGGATATATATATATATATATATATATATATATATATATATATATATATATATATATATATATTCAATTTACAAATGACACTTTCGTGTGTAGAGAGAAAAAAAATTATTTAATATTTACAGTAATCAAATTTGGTATAATTGTTAAGTAGCACATGTGTTATAGTGTCAAAGTACGAGTGATTATATGTTATTATTCTATATAATTAAAATGCCTAAAGAGACAGCATTTAACGCTGTCACGTGTTAGCAAAACCTGCTGTTCCGGCAGAGAGACAGTCTACAGAGCTTTGTAAAACAAACTAAGGGACGTAAATAGACTGCTATTGATTTGAGTTGCCTGTTATTCTTATCTCGAATGCCAGTAGCGAGAGTTACTTAAGATGCATATGACAGCAAATTGCATTAATGATACAATACCACAATACTTTTCCAAATGAGATAAGCAGATTCCTAGCAAATATATGCAAATTACCGAAGAGCACTTATGCAGAGTGTGAATATAGATTCTCTTATAACCGCTTCATATCAGCTACCATTATTTCAGGCCTTTATTGCAGCTAAGCGATAAATATGCAACCTTGCAGCCCGCTGAGTAAAAACAGGTGAACAAATATCGAGTGACGGAAGTGAAGCCGACCAAACGGCTTTGTCTACTGATGACGAGATAAACAGAAGGAGAAAAAAACAACAACAGGCATCGGAGGCCAATCTCTGTCACATAACTTGCCGAGGCTCCATGCGGGTAGGACGCAAGAGAGAATACTGTCGACCTGTCAGACCTCCTGCGACTTCTAGTCAAGCGCTTTCCGTTCTTGTTTGCTGCTCTCCCTCAGTCCACTAGAACTAACCATAAACGGAGCAGGAGGTATGTTTTGATGATTATTTATCTTTTTAATAATTACTTCCATTACATACGTAACACTTCTTCATCCATGAAAAATGTAATGAAGTCGCATGCTTCTTTACAGAGCGTAGGGGAACGATGCGAGAGACCCGCACCGCTTTACTAGGCAAGGTTCTAGTGGAGGTGGTTTGCCATTGTCTTCCTCCGACCGTGATGAGATGAATAATGATGATGAAAAGGACACAACAACACCCAGTCATCTTGAGGGAGAAAAAAATCCCTGACCCCGCCGGGAATCGAACCCGGGCCCCCGTGTTCGGAAAGCAAGAACGCTACCGCGAGACCACGAGCAGCGGACCTTCATCCATGAAACACCTCATCAAATCATTTTTCTGCTATCCATCGACTATGTAAACAATTAATCAGTTTTCCTAACCGAGTCGTCGCTTATTGAAACAGCCAAATCCTTCATACAATGTAGCTTTCACGGACAGTGTGTACTTTATTTGAAATTTTGGGGCCGTAGATATTTCAAAAAAGTGTTCCCTGATGTTTCGTCTCCGATTGTGGGGATTATCTTCGGATATGAAATGGCTGCTCACACCATATATCATCATAGTCATCATCATCATCATTATCGTAGTCGTCGTCATCTGCATCATGGGTTGGACCCACTGACCAGTTCCGTCTCCTTCAAAACTGAACAAGTTTTCTCTTCATAGGGCTTGCTAAACATCTTTTGCCTCTTGGTTTATATTGTTCCACTGTTTTAGTGATTCTTGGATCCGACGTACGGGTTCTCTGTTCTTTTCATCTTAACTGATATTGTTTTATTTTGTCAATTATATTTTGGATATTCAGCTCAGCTCGAATGTCATCATTTCTCTTTTTATCCATTAAGTATTTCCAGTCATGTATCTAAGGAAGTCCATTTCATACGCTTCTATTCTCTTCTCATCTTTCTTCATAAAGGTTCAGTTTTGGCAGCCATAGAGCAGTGCAAGTTGTGGTGTGCGTACTGTAAGACCTTCGGTACACACACCATCAGATTATTTGAGTTGTCGCACTAACGAAGTAGGCGAGTGTCAGCAATATGTCTCGTGGTCTTATCGTGGCGTGTTTATCTTCTGCCGTTAGGTCAGATGATAGAAATGCCACTTGCACGCCTAGAGTAGCAGATTGACAGTGACCAACTTTAAACAGAACTTGATTAATTTTCATACACATTTATTAAAATAATAATAATATATATATTACGTAACTTGATTCTGGATGCTGTTTACAACTGACAATCTGAAGCTCCTTTGGTCTTGGTACGTTAATCTTATTCTCACATATCTCTGATACTTGACAAAGTGTCTATACATTTCTCTTCATAGCTATGTACAGGAATATGATAATCTTATTAGGTGCAGACTGAAACTTGACTATAGACTGGTACAGACCAATGGAGACTAATGCAGACTGATGCAGACTGACTAATCGGACGTCTGTACACTCGTTATAATACCTCGAGCGTTCAGGTATCACTGCGCGAGTGTGATCCGCGAGGAGAAATGCTTCTACGTTAGCAGCAATCTCATTGGCTGCGTTACATATTAATACTCGGATCGGCGGAAGCAGAATTTGGTCCGTCTCTAAGACAGCGCCATCTCGTAGTGCGGAGATGGACGAGCGCTGCGCGCTGACTACGCGGAACGATGTACACAACTCAAGTAAAGCCATAATCTCGTAGAATTTCTGTAAAACATCTCTACGGACTTCCTTCCTCAGGGTTCTAGGTACGAGTGTAATTCCATAGAAATAGTTAAATGTATCTGACTTATTTCATATTTCATTATTTGCCCCGTATATAGTACTCCACCCAAAATATTTTAATGTATTAACTTGCTGTATGATCTGTTTGTCACTTTCGATCTTCACTGGCATATGTCCTAAAAATGCCATTGATTTTGTCTTCGCAGTGAGAAGGTTCAGATTATATTATCAGGCTATTTTATTTAAATTAAAAACACATTCTTGTATGTCGGTTTAATTCTGCCTAATAAATATTTGGTCACCAGCAATTAGCTGTATACTAATATACACATCATTAATATTAAAATCTTTTACTGTCCACACTCAAGTTTTCCTTAATTCGTCAATATATGTATTAAAAACTCTTTGGTTTATTTCAACTATATTATGTCTGTCGTTTTATCTTCGAAGATTCTCCTGCAGTTGGAGACAAAACTTCAGGGATTAGTGTTTTGATATACTGACCAGCCTCCCAGACCCGAAGTTTTAGGCGAAGATGTCAAATCATTATTGCGACTAAACAGAGAATACTCATAGACGCTGAGAAACTGACAACTTTTTTAATCGGGGAGCTGGAGCTTTCTTCGCATAAAAACAGCGGTTAACTAACGGGTTTTGATCTCGGACGAATGGTTTTAAGCACCACGGTGCTTTCAGCACTACTTCCTGAAAGGTAATTCTATGAAAGTCAAGCGCCACTCACTTCAACACACGCCCATCGCAGTGAAAAACACGGCGACAGGAAATATTCGATACAAAACACGTATGTCTTCATTCTCAAACACACGTTTGCAGTTCTCGAACTGTCGAAAAAACACAGTAAAACAGAGTTTTTGTCACCTATAACACTGCAACTCATTTAGCAAAATGAGTGACTTGCAATTTTTAACTCTGTGATACTGAAAAACACTCTACAAATTACAGGTCCTGACATCTTTCATTTGGTTTTATAAATCCCCCCGTTCCTTTAAACTCAGACTATGTAAGGGGTCTATAAATAAAACGTCTTACTCCTTTTACTAGCCGCTTACTAAAAGGATTATTCATGACCTTTTTTTATTTTTAAGGCCACTATAGCTACCCGAACATTTGCTGTTTTTGTTGTTAGTTTCTTCTTTTTTTTCAATTTTTAAATTTCTCTTTTGTGGTTATTTACGCAGACTTTCACATTCCTTGAATAAAAAACCATACTTGTGTCATCGGTTGTTCAACTGTATCTTTATTCTCTACCTGTTTCAGTTATCAAAACCGTCTTCATAGGAAAAAACCAGGGTACAGCAGTGGATCAAAAATACATTTGCGTCAGATATGACTAACATTTGTAGACATAAATGTCACAACAGTCTATCTGGACACAGTGCATATTAACGTGCTGTATCTTGGCACAGTTACAGTAATGTACTCATGGAGAAAACCCCACACTTAATACCACATTATCACTGTCAATGGTACAAATGCTAGCACTTGCAACGTACGTCCTCAATTATTTGCTGGGTGTATTCCAATCTCTGTCTCCCTCTGCAGTTTTTCCCTTCTACACATACCTCTGTTACCATGGAAGTCATTCCCTGATGTCTCAACAGATGTCCTATCATCCTGTCCCTTCTCTTTGTCAATGTTTTGCACATATTCCTTTCCTCTTAGATTCTGCGCAGAACGTCCTTATTCCTCACTTTATCAGTCAAACTAATTTTCAACATTCGTCTATAGCACCACATTTCAAATTCTTCAATCCCTCCTGTTCCGATTTTCACACCGTCCATGTTTCACTACCTTAAAATGCTGTGCTCCAAACGTACATTCTTAGAAACTGCTTCTTCAAATTAAGGCCATTGTTTGGTACCAGTATATTTCTCTGGTCCAGGAATGCCCTCTTTCCCAGAGTTAGTCTGCGTTTGGTGTCCTCATTGCTCCGTCCGTCGTTGGTTATTTTGCTGCCTAGGTAGTAGAATTCCTTAACTTCATCTACTTCGTGATCATCAGTCCTAATGTTCTTAACCACAGCCAGCAGATACGGCCAGATAATCTTACCGTAACTGATGCGTAGAGACGTGAGTTGTGTACAGTCCCGATGGCTGCCACCGCCACTCGTCAGGCAATGCACAGTACTGTTGTATCTTATCCGGGAATCTCCTAAGTATCCAGTCTCAAATACGAACGAATGTGCTCTTCCAAATCCCACCTCCGTAACTAAATCTCTACCGCGTCTCATGTCCCCGCTCTGAGCAGAGGCCACCCCACAAAACATAATCCTTCACGCGCAGAAAGGTCCACCAAACTCTGGCCACTGTGGCCACTGTGGCCTGCTGCTGACTCCGCAGACCTAGACTCACAAGTAACTTTTAATGTTCCACATGTAAAAGTTCCCAGTCAGAACAGAGAAGGTTACAGTAAAGGAAAAGTTGGCTGGACGTTTACAATCACTGATGGCAACATTGGAATCGGCAACCAGTGTATATCGAGCGAAAAAAACATTATTGCAATTTTGACTAACGGAACTTACAGAAAAAAACGAGGTGTGTCAGGCTGGGAGCGGACTGACGCCTCTCGTTATTTTTTTAATAAAATAAAATAGAAAAAAAACAGCAAAACCTCGTATTACATCCACATCCATAAGGTAATAGTCGTCTACGTGGAGTTGCTGCAATATCCCAGGGAGCTCGTGTTGGAGAGTTTACCATATAGATAACTGCTAAATACACCACACACATCCTTCTTTAACATTACCGAGCGGCCCTTGTGTAACTGTTCCTGGCAGTGCACTAACACACAGCTAGCCCCATCTGGCAGCAACCTGATACATATGTGCGGCCGGCAGCTCTGTAATATGAGAAGTAACACAAGTTTGAACGCATTTCGACTTGCCTGGACTTTTCTGACTAAGCATGCATACACATCGTAGCACAATTCTCCTGACGTCACATAAATATGGCCTCCCCTATCATCTTCTGCTCCCTCCTGGCCGTGGCCTCCCCTCTCATCCTCTGCCTGCCTCCTCGCCAGTGAAATAGGAAGAAATTGCCCCATTCCACATGCCGCCCTGTACTATGCTATCTGGTACTGTGATGCAGCAGCACTACTGAGTCGCTACTGGAGTACTGGCTATTCTCCGTATTCTACTGTCCCTGTAAATACACATCGCTAAACTGAATATCGCAGTAGAGTAACTTGGGAATGTTCTGTTGAATGCACACGTAAAATTCCGCTTTAAAAATAATTTTGTTCACTATGAAATGCATTTGCAAATTGCAATTACGATATTACATCAGTTATATCATTTACTATACCCTTAAGAAAATTTGTGTGGGACTCGAAACCGGAAGTCCCTATTACACTGATGGACAAAAATGCAACACCAAAAAATGACTAATGTAGAGGAAAGAAATTTTTGGAATACATTTGTCTAGGTAACATATTTAAGTGATTAACACTGGAAGATCACAGGTTAATGCAAGCGCGAGATAAGTAAGTGCAGATGTGAAATGCTGGTACATTAATAACCGGTGTAGCCACAAACATGCAGATGTGCATGCATTGTGTTTTACAGGTGCCGTATATCGTTTGGAGCGATGGAGTCCCATGCCTGCTGAACTTGGTCGGTCAATACAGGGACAGTTAACGCTGTTTGCGGATGACGCTGGAGTTGTCATCCGATGATGTTCTATATGTACTCGACTGGAGACAGATCTGGCGATCGAGCAGGCCAAGGCTACATACCAACCCTGTGTAGAGCAATGCCTTGAAGGCATTCTTTACTAACATCAACTCACCGAGTCCAATCTCAAATGTAGCTAACGCCCAAGACCGTTGCACCGTGTATTTAAAGTAAACCTGATTTGCAGCCTCATAGTTGCGTTACTAGTGTCACTCTTATGCCACTGGCACAAAATTTGAATAGACATAATCTTTCTGATGTAGAAACACGCTTACCAACTTTAATTTATCTCTCAAATCTCCTTCTTGGTGTTGCGATTTTTTTCAGTCTTTCTATATGAACAGCTTGTGGGTGAAGTTGACAATACCTCCAAAACTACCCACTGCCAAGTACAGGTTTTGTTTGTGTCTGGTGCTATTCTTACACCCCTATTGTGTGCTACAGCAGCTGTATGGTAGTAACTGTTATGGCTGAGGAAAAGTGAGAGAAATGGCCGCTGTATGACATTGGTAATCTCCAGAATATGTACTCTTTCGCATCAGTGTATTATTCAGGGGCAAAAATTCGACATTATTCTATAATTTTGTCGAGGTTTAACCAATATTCTCGAACTTTAGTGAATGTTTTCGAATGTTCTAAAATATTTCGGGCGGATAGTACTTGTAATCGGCACATATCGCATTGATCCGCACTCTAGCAAAATCACCTTCAAGACGCATTGAGAAACACAGCAAAGACAGAGCAACAAGTTATTATAAAAGAGTATACACTTACAGGAGGAAACTAGATAATCGAAGGGTGACAGCGAGAACAAATAGTTTTAACAGCAAAATATGAGCTAGATAGATAAATCAGCGAATGCAGAATATAACACCAGGGGAAGAAAAATATTTAAATCACTAATATATTTATGATTACAAGCGAAAGCTTAATTTCCCAAAATCATACCTAATTCGCTCAACGTTCCCAGTACACGCTCGAAATAAAGCTTCTAAGCAACATCATAGGAGCGATTATATCAGTCGGAAAAACAAAAGGCAAGTCAGTATTCATACTACGAATACCACTCACTTTAACTACTTACGATTCAGCTTCATAAGGCTGCAATCTTCTGTGAGATTCGTGCGCAATACGACTGTCAAGAAAGTATTAGGACAAACATCCGAATGTTGTTCAGTGAGTTTAAAATAATGGAGTTTGTCGCATAGAGAACTCCACGTAGCTTGTTTGTGTGATGGACCACCACCATCTTTAAACCAAAATCAAAACACAAAATGTGAGTTATTACAATATGCTTCGAACGTTTTAGATACTGTACAAATGAGATGATTGGTTGCAAATTTTTTCCAATTCAAAAAACAGATGCGGAGGGAAGACAGAGCAATGTGTCTCCTTTTCAGTTAGTACCCATATAAATGAGAAATCCATAATTTCAGTTGCGGAGCATGGAGCAGAAATTCTGGATCGCCAACTAATCTTCGGTTGTAACGTGCGTCTTATCAGACGTAAATATAATATAAAAATGAAAATGCTACATACTGTTCTTACTTTCAATGCGAAAGTCATTCACTGTCGTATTTCAGGATAAGTCATCAAGCTAAAAAAAAAGCTCTAGATTCAAAAAGCGTGTAAGACGAATTATTTATGCTGTGAGTCCAAGAACTTCTTGCAGAATTTTGTTGAAAGAACTGACTATTGCTGCTCAGGATATTCATTAATTAATGAAATTTGTCATAAATGATACGTCTCTGAGACCAGCAACTCTGCACACGGAATAATAAGAAAATAAAGAGAAGGAGAAAATGGAAGGAACCGAAAAAAGTATTGCATAATTTAAGGCGCAATATTGCGAGAGAGTCCCTTTGTTACAATTCATCGAAGAAGCTCGATTTCCCTGGGACTTAAAAAAGAATTATGAATCATGTAATTTATTACCTATGTCGATAACTTATTTCTAGCACACCCACATGAGAATTAACATTTTCTGCTGGACAATTATCGAGCGAGAGCTCAAATTCTCGATATCAAAGTCGCTCTCTTGGTGACAGAACAAATGCAGACTACTTTGGTCCTTATAGGCAGTGATATTTGATAGAACGTATAGCTGTTGCCGATGGCTGGAGGCCCTTTCGCGTTCGATGCTCTGCAGCGTCAAACAGATATTTATCATCCTTTCTTGCATTGTTACGCTGACAGGCAAGTAAAAACAGTGACTCGCCATCAATCAAAGCCTTCCGCAAACTAAGAGTACGACAGCGAGCAATGGAGCAAAATAAGTTTTGATGCAATCAAATTATACTTGCGTTTGAGGAGTGATACTTGCTGTTTTTTCCAATCACAGAATAGTAACGACCCCATATAGAGGTGGAGTTGCTCGATAATGAAGATGAGTGCTTCTGGTCAGATTTAGTGAAAAATTCGAACTGAACCACCAATTTAAGGATGGCATTCAGGACAAATGGATAAGGCTGTTCTTGGGAGAGTCTTGTTGTTGATAGTACAGGGTCAGCGGTGTTCTCGCTGTGATTTCCGTACGCGTCATACACCTTGCCCTGTTAACAGAGCAAACCGTCTAAGGCGATTTCTTTAAGTGAGGCAGTCTGCGAAGCCTCACGCCGAGCAGGGATTTGTAAGGGTTCACTTAATCTTCTTACATTTCTGCAGACAGATCCTACGGTCAGGTTTTCTTGAGGGCCACAGGGTGGTAGGGCTGTCGGGTAGAGACGGAGGGGAAACGAGAGAGGTGATTGTCAAAATCCGCTTACAAAATAGGACGATCAAAGAGTTTTTACTATTTGGCCTTAGCGTATTCTGTAGACCACAGACAGAAGCGGAATTTCCTGTACATCTTCACTTCAGTAACTCGAAGCAAGGCATGCGTTCTGGGACTATACTGCGTGATGTAAAGTCCTTTGAAGTGTTCCTAAGAATACGTAAATAATTATCTAAAAGCAAAAGACGGGTTTAAACAGTGCATTCATTAATCTAAAATATTGAAGTCTGTAAAGAGATTACACGTAAGTAAACAAACCTGCTGCCATTTCGAGCCGGCCGAAGTGGCCGTGCGGTTAAAGGCGCTGCAGTCTGGAACCGCAAGACCGCTACGGTCGCAGGTTCGAATCCTGCCTCGGGCATGGATGTTTGTGATGTCCTTAGGTTAGTTAGGTTTAACTAGTTCTAAGTTCTAGGGGACTAATGACCTCAGCAGTTGAGTCCCATAGTGCTCAGAGCCATTTGAACCATTTTTTTGCCATTTCGATCTAGTTTCCGGGCTGTACTGTATACCAGCAAACTGATACGTCATGGAGATATATTCGTAAGTGAACGAGTACAGTCCACTGGCGATCTATAACGATAAAAGAGGCAATCACATGTACAGTAAAATAGAACATTATTACATCAAAAAGAAAGCTGAAGTAGCCGCTACGCTCTGCAGTAAGTGTGTCTACACCTATTCTTTCGTTCTGTTATTCCCACAAACACAAGAACGTTTCACAGCATAGCCAGCTAGCCGCAGCCTCGGCTGTTAGAAACTTTGCCATCAGCTGTGTAGTGGATCAAAAATACTTTTTCATCAGATATGACCCAACCAAATTTAGAACATATATAACCGTCATAATAGTCTGCCTGAACACAGTCCACGTAAACAGCCCTTGGAACAGTTAGATGTAATGTACTGAGATGAAGACTGATGACTCAAAAAAAAAATGGTTAAGAACGAGTGAAGTTAGGCGTTACTTTGTCACTCTCTTAAATTCATCGAGGTTCAACGTGACTAGGCAAGAGGGAGTAGTTGAGTGATTCGTTTCCACTCTGTGTTTGGTATCATCTTACAACAATTGTCTAACCACTAGAGGCCACGTATCCTTCAGTTAAGCTAGGTTATTATTTCTGAACTCCATGATTCCTTTCACGAGCACGATGCCAAGTTGACATGTGTTTGTTATAACTCATTTATTTGTTCTGCTTAACTGTTGCTTTTATTGTGTGCTCAGTTAAGAAAAAAAAAATGGAAATTTGAGGTAAGTTCCTATTGGACCAAACTGCTGAGGTCATCAGTCCCTAGGCTTGCACACTACTTAATCTAACTTAATCTACCTTACGCTAAGGACAAAATACACACCAATGCCCCAGGATGGAGTCGAATCTCCGACGGGGGGAGCCGCGCGAACTGTGTCAAGGTGCCTTAGACCACGTGGCTACCACGCGCGCCTCAGTTAAGATTCATGTTAATGATACGTTTGCTGTATGCACACTGAGAATCTACATCGACGTGATTACTATTCACAAAAAAGTGCCTGGCAGAGGGTCCAATGAACCCCCTTCAAGCTGTCTCTCTACCGTTCCATTCTCGAACGGAGCGCGGGAAAAACGAGCACTTAAACGTTTCTGTGTGAGCCCTGATTTCTCTTATTTTATCATAATGATCATTTCTCCCTATGTAGGTGGGTGCCAACAGAATCTTTTCGCAATCGGAGGAGAAAACTGGTGATTGCAATTTCATGAGAAGATTCCGTCGCAACGAAAAACGCCTTTGTTTTAATGGTTGCCACTCCAATTCACGTATAATGTCTGTGGAACTATCTCCCCTATTTCGAGATAACACAAAACGAACCGCCCATCTTTATACTTTTTAGATTTCATCCGTCAGTCCTATATGATGCGGATCCCACGCCGCACAGCACTACTCCTGAACAGGGCGGATAAGCGTGGTGTAAGCAGTCTCTTTAGTAGACCTGTTGCACCTTCTAAGTGTTCTGCCAGTGAATCGCGGTCTTTGGTTTGCTCTACCCACAACATTATCTGTGTGATCGTTCCAATTTAGGTTATTTGTAATTGTAATCCCTAAGTATTTAGTTGAATTTACAGCCTTCAGATTTGTGTGACTTATCACGTAATCGAAATTCAGCTGATTTCTTTTAGTACTCATGTCAATAGCTTGACACTTTTCTTTATTCAGGGTCAACTGACACTTTTTGCACCATACAGATATCCTATCTAAATCATTTTGCAAGTCTTTTTGAACATCTGACGACTTTACAAGACGGTAAATGACAGCATCATCTGCAAACAATCTAAGATGGCTTCTAAGATTGTCTCTTATATCTTTAATATAGATCAGGAACAATAGAGGGCCCATAACACTTCCTTGGGGAACGCCGGTTATTACTTCTGTTTTACTCGATAACTTTACGTCTATTAGTACGAACTGTGTCCTTTCTCATAGGAAATCACGAATCCAGTCGCACAACTGAGGCGAAATTCCGTAGGCACGCAGTTTGGTTAGAAGATGCTTGTAAGCAACGGTGTCGAAAGCATTCTGAAAATCTAAAAATATGGATTCAGTTTGAAATCCCCTGTCGATAGCACTTATTACTTCATGAGTATAAAGAGCTAATTGTGTTTCAGGAGAACGATATTTTCTGAATCCGTGCTGACTATGTGTCAATAAATCGTTTACTTCGAGGTACTTCATAATGTTCGAATACAGCATATGTTCCAAAACATTCCTGCAAATCGATGTTAGTGATATGGGCCTGAAATTCAACGGATTACTTTCCTTTTACTTTTACTTTCCTTTTTGGGTATTGGTGTGACTCGAGAAATTTTCCAGTCTTTAGGTGTGGATCTTTATATGAGCGAGCGGTTGTATATAATTGCTAAATATGTATCAGCATACTCTGAAAGGAACTTAACTGGCATACAACCTAGACCGGATGCCTGGCTTTCATTAAGTGATTAAAGCTGCTTTGCTACACCGTACATATCTACTTTCATATTTCTCATCTTGGCAGTTGTTCTTGATTGGAATTCAGGAATATTTACTTCGTCTTCTTTGGCGAAGGAGTTTCGGAAAACCGTGTTTAATAACATTGCTTTAGTGGCACTGTCGTCAGTGACAGCACCGTTGTTATCGCACAGTGAAGGTATTGATTGCGCCTTGCCCCTGGCGTGCTTTATGTATGAACAGAATACCTTTAGGTTTTCTGCCAGATTTCGAGACAGAGTTTCGCTGTGGAAATTATTAAAAGCATCTCGCGTTAAAGTTCGCGCTATATTTCGAACTTCTGTAAAACTTTGCCAGCCTTGTGGATTTTGCGTTCTTTTAAATTTGGCATGCTTTTTTCGCTGCTTCTGCAACAGCAATCCGACCCGTATCGTATACCACGGTGGATCAATACCACCACTTATTAATGTATGTGGTATATATTTCTCAATTGCTGTCAATACTATGTCTTTTAAATCATTCCACAACTTTTCTACGCTTACACGATCAGATCGGAAAGAGTGAAGACTGTCTCTTATAAAGGCGTTATGAGCATTTTTAACAGCGTTTTTAAATAGATATACTTTGCGTTTCTTTTTGATGATTGTACGTGTTACGGCATTCAGCCTAGCAGCAACTCACTATTTGTCCAGGATTATTTGTTGCTAAGAGGCAACTTGTACGCTTTCGCAACCATTTACGCTTCGAGTGGGCTCATGAACTAACTGTTCAAAATCTGAGAAAGCATTCAGTACAACTTCGGATGACGTTTTTTGCCTGCTGCCTTTTTAAACGTATGATGTTTCCAGCATATCGAGGGTAGATTGAAGTCACCACCGACTGTAACTGTATGACTGGGTACCGGTACCTATTTGAAATGAGACTCAGGTTTTCTTTGAACTGTTCAGCAACTATATATTCTGAGTTTGGGGGGGGGGGGGGGCGGTAAAACGATACAATTAATAGTTTAGTCCGATTGTGACGTATAATCTCTAACCATACTATTTCGCAGGAACCATTCAATTTCACTACAAGACAAGCTACTTCTGACAGCAACAAATACTCCACCGCCAACTGTATGTAATCTATCCTTTCTGAACATTGGTAGTTCGTTTGATAAAATTGCGGCTGAACTTATTTCCGGCTTTAGCCAGCTTTCTGTACCTATAACTATTTGATTATCAGTACTTTCTATTAGGGCTTGGAGCTCTGGTCCTTTCCCAACACAAAAAAATGGTTCAAATGGCTCTGAGCACTATGGGACTTAACAGCTGTGGTCATCAGTCCCCTAGAACTTAGAACTACTTAAACCTAACTAACCTAAGGACATCACACACAACCATGCCCGAGGCAGGATTCGAACCTGCGACCGTAGCAGTCGCGCGGTTCCGGACTGCGCGCCTAGAACCGCGAGACCACCGCGGCCGGCCTTTCCCAACACAGCTACGACAATTTACAACTACAATACCGATCGTTTCTAGAACTAACTTACCGTGTTTCATCTGTCCCCATTTAGACGGAAGCTCTCTCTGTGGTTCCCTGGGACCCCCTAATCTAAAAAACCACCCAACTCACTTCCACACAGCCCCCGCAACCCGTGTAGGTGCCTCCTGTGTGTAATGGACTCCTGACCTATTAAGCGGAACCCGGAAACCCACCACCCGATGGCGCAAGTCAAGGAATCTTCAGCCTACACGGTCACAGAACCGCTTGAGCCTCTGATTCAGACCCTCCACTCGGCTCTGCACCAAAGGACCACAGTCGGTTCTATCGACGATGCTGCAGATGGTAAGCTCCGCCTTAATGTCGCAAACAAGACTGGCAGTCTTTACCATTTCCGCTAGCCGCCCGAAACCCGAGAGAATCTCCTCCGATCCAAAGTGACACACGTCATGGTACACAAATGAGCCACAACCTGCAGTTGGCTGCACCCTGAACTCTTCATGGCATCCGGAAGCACCCTTTCCACATCCGGAATGACTCCACCCGAAATGCACACAGAGTGCACACTGGCTCCCTTCCCCTCCTTGGCAGCCGTGTTCCCAAGGGGCCCCATTACGCGCCTAACTTTGGAGCTCCCAACTACCAGCAAACCCACCCTCTGCGAATGCTCAGACGTTGCGGGCCGAGAAGCTTCCTCTGAAACAGGTTGGACGACTGCATCCGTCTGAGAGATCTCTCATCAGCCACAGATAACGTCCGAAACCTGTTCGTCAAACGAACCAGGGAGGCCCTACGATCGGTTGCCTGCCAAACTTTGGAAAGATCTCCCACACGACCACGGGTGAGGGGTCAGCCTCAGTGCAGGCAGTACCCGGGGTGGCCACCACAGTGGACCGATCTGGGGACACGTGGGACGTGCTCGACGTCCCTCGCATCCCCGCGTCCGACCCCCCACAGTGATGCCCTTTGGCAGCAGCCTCAAGCTGTGTGACGGAATCCTACGCAGGTGTAAGCGAAGGGTCACCAATTCAGCTCGCATCTGTACCCAGCAATCACAGTTCCTATCCATTACTGCAGTCGCTCCTGTTTGAAGCTCTTAAAAATATGTAATAAACGAACTGTGTACTCACCACAGCACGAATTCGTAGTGCTCTCTCAATAACGGTCTAAACGACATTGAACTACACTAACCAAAACAAACGAGAGCCAATACGATACAAGGGTCGAACAACGGCGGTACTGTACGCTACGCTTTTACTAAAAAAATGTTTGTGCCTAGTAAGCACCTAACACGCAAGAAATTACAAAAATAATCCAGCAACTACACAGGTACCTGTAAATAAGTTGCTGCTGTTGGAAGCTCCTAAAAATATATAACAGACGAACGGTGTACTCCCCTTATTAGCAGCATGAACACGAGGTGCTCTATCTCTGACAGTCTGTCCCACACTCAATGAGTTTAATATACATGGATGCCGATTTTAATTTAGTAGTTATTACCGCGCGGGATTAGCTGAGCGGTCTAGGCGCTGCAGTCATGGGCTGTGTGGCTGGTCCCGGCGGAGGTTCGAGTCCTCCCTTGGGCATGGGTGTATGTGTTTGTCCTTAGGATAATTTAGGTTAAGTAGTGTGTAAGCTTAGGGACTGATGACCATAGCAGCTAAGTCACATAAGATTTCACACACTTTTATAGTAGTTAGTGATTTCCTTGTTCCCAGTGTGTACGTTGAATGATTTTTGCCAAGACCAACACCTAGGACTCATTTACCAGGCCCACCCCTTATCGTCTTCTCTGGATCGCAGGAAATGGGTCAGACTAGTCGTTCCGGTGTAGGCGAGGATTGCTAGACACACTACTCCGGCAGCTCACTAGTTAGTGACAGGTCAGGAATGGTGCATGACACCGAGGCGGCGCGGGCTGTTGTAGCAGGGACCGGCGATGTAGCCCGCGGATGCGCCCCTGTACATATGATGGGCTCAAGCTCTTCAAGATGGATGCGCCATTAGACCTGTACCCACAGAATCTTCCGAATGTTAGCTGTCACGAAGGCCAGGGCCAGGGCTCCCTCAACACACGCAGCATTCAGGCTGGTAGGCGGTAAACGTACTCAGGTGCCTATCCAGCATCACCAGAGGAAGGGCCCGTCGCCCCGCGTCCTCTGGCCGTAATGGATGGGACTTGTCGGTAGCAGCAGCGTGGAGCGGTAAGTCGAACCACAGCTGGCAGGCTGCAGTCTCATAGATGAGGCCTTCAAACAGGCGGCAAGCAGCACATCACCGTTTGCCAGCAGAGTTAACGTGTAACTAGCGCGACTGTCGTTCCGTTGAGATCGGTGAAGCGAATGGAATGACCAGACAATGGCGATGAGAGATCTGAAATAGGGTCCGCCTGCTTAGCTGGGTGGTAACGTGCTCGCCTCCCTTGCAAGTGGGCCCAGGTTCGATGCCCGGCGAGCAAGTCGCGTCGAACTTCCCCGCGTGGGGCCCCTCGGCCAACAATGCCATAAGCTCGTTACATTTTGTCTGAAACAGCGGTATTGAAATCCAAACATCATGTCACTGGAGCACGTTAGGCGACCATTTGTCCGAAGCGGCAGAACTCGGATGTTGCACGTTATTACTTCATATTACAAAGTTTGCAGAACGACATTCTGGGAGCGGTCATATTGTACCATGTGCGCTCTTCGATATGACTCTGCGTGCTGTGTGGCAATGAGCTACGAGCGTTGTTCTGGTTTTGCAGTATCGGCACTCTTCACATGCCGCAGAACATGATTGTCACTCACAGATTGAGTCACTTGTTGCATTTACCACCTGTGTCGGCCAATTGCTTTGAAAATTTATTAGTGCACCTGCGAAAAGGATTGCCGTGCAACAGTTCTTTGGGGAACAGTAGCCCAGCTACTGTAGATCTCTATAGCAGTCCGAAGGCTCATGGTAATAGCTTGTTTGGTGCTTTTCAACATTGTACCATGACTTCTGGGTAAGAAGACTACCAAGGAAACAGTAATGTGACTGCGGAAAACGATAACGCAGTGGAGTAGCCATTTTCGTGTGGATGAGATGCAACTGTAAAATAAAGATATATATCAAATTTATATGTTAAAGCACAGGAATGGACAATGAAAGTGGTAACCAATCATCCATTCTGTGAAGTGCCCCTGATATGTGTGTACAAGAAACTTCCGTATCTTCCTTGGCTAAAGTAGATTCGGCTACCATACTGTAAATGGTTTGGTTCAAATGGCTCTGAGCACTATGGGACTTAACATCTGAGGTCATCAGTCCCCTAGACTTAGAACTACTTAAACCTAACTAACCTAAGGACATCACACACATCCATGCCCGAGGCGAGATTCGAACCTGCGACCGTAGCAGCAGCGCGATTCCGGACTGAAGCGCCTAGAACCGCTCGGCCACTCAGGCCGGCACCATACTGTAAAATATGATTTATAACTATGCTATGGATGGTGTGTCTGACCCTATGGAAGGCTATTAAGTGTACTAAACACAACAAACAGTATTTACCATGTCTCTGCTGTACTATGTTCAAATCGTTCTATGTTTCTGTACACTATCAGACAGCTTACAGAACAATGTTTATTTGTATTCAACAGTTTTCTGTAAGTTATCGCCTGGGTAACATCCAATGGTACTCAAAAACTGACTGCCGTACGCTACAACTTTTACACGATGAAGACAGAGAAAAAATTATAAATTATATTCTGCCTGTCTCTGGTTTTAATTATTTAATTATAAACTGTGTGAAAATCGTTAACACAGACTACAACAAAATCAACGTAAGTCTTATATTAAAAGTAAAAACCATTTTTTGTCAATCCAGGACATCGGTCCCCACAGTACCATCAAATAGAAATATTTCCAAATTAGGATTATTTCCCACAAACAACGTTATTTTACAGGTCGCAAGAAAACGAAGCAGTGTATTGAACAGACTTCATCCATACCCTGTGACAGAAATTACTTCTTTAAGCACTGCTCATGTGTTCAAATTACGCAAAAGAAAACTGAAAATGGAAGAGCTCAGAGTCAGAAACACAAACTAGAGTGTTTGCCAAAAACGACAAGGATGAAGGAAGAACATAGTTCACTATTAGAAAAAGGATAATCGATAGCAGATGTGCATAGAAGATGTGGAAAATCTGGATATGAGTGGGATCGATATAAGACATCAGCATTTACTGTAAATACCAATGGAAAGTAGTCCCGAAATGGTAGACTAAAAGTTCTATATGCAAATTACGCTATAATATGTGGAAGAGTTCCCATCTTATACCCATGAGGATGCGGAGTGCCTTAACAATATTACCATGCAAGAAATGAAAGTCAAAATTAAAATTCCGAAATGCTCCTGGCTAGAAGAAGTATAGCACTAAGAGTACTTAAGCGCGTTTTCCGGTGTCGTTTGGGTGCCAGTTAGCGGCAATACCGGCTCCAATCACCACAGACTGCTGTGTCCAACGTTGTACGAATTCCAGTACCGTGTATGTAAGGGGTCCCAAACTTAATATGCTCTGCCGTGAACATCGGACTCTACGGTCGCAGGTTCGAATCCTGCCTCGGGCATGGATGTGTGTGATGTCCTTAGGTTGGTTAGGTTTAAGTAGTTCTAAGTTCTAGGGGACTGATGACCTCAGAAGTTAAGTCCCATAGTGCTCAGAGCCATTTGAACATCGGACTGTGGCAGGTTTTGACAAATGCTACAGACAATTTAAATATGGGATTACACTGTGAGCTGTAATTTAAGTTAAACTGACACTTAATGTGTAGCTCTTGGTGTCACTAGCGTATCTGCTTCAGCCATAACTTAGACCGAGATGACAGGAATCATTGCAATGCGATATGCACACATACAGATGGCGGTAGTATTGTGTACACAAGGTATGAAAAGTCAGTGTATTAGCTGAGCTGTCACTTCTGTTCAGGTTTCCAACGTGATTATAGCCGCACAACAGGAATAAGCAGACATTGCACGCGGGCTGGTAGTTGGAGCTAGACGCATGGCACATTCCATATCGGAAATCAGTAGGGAATTCAATATTCACAGACCCATAGTGTCAAGAGTGTGCCAGGAATATCAAATTTCAGGCATTACCTCTCAATAGGGACAAAGCAGTGGCCGACCGCCTTCACTTAACAACCGAGAGCAGTGGCGTTTGCGTGTAGTTGTCAGTGCTAGCAGACAAGCAACACTGCGTGAAATAGTCGCAGAAATCAATGTGTTCGTTAGGACAGTGCGGCGAAATATTCCGTTAATGGACTATGGCAGCAGACGACCTAAGCGAGGGCCTTTGCTAACAGCACGACATCGCCTACAGCGTCTCGCCAGGGCTCGTGACCAAAGCGGTTGGACTCTAGACGCCTGGAAAAACGTGGCCTGGTCATATGAGTCCCGATTCAGTTGGTAAGAGGTAATGGTAGGGTTCTAATGTGGCGCAGACCCCATGAACCTATGACCCAGGTTGTCAACAAGGTACTTTTCAAACCTGTGATGACTCCATAATGATGTAGGGTCTGTTTACACGGAATGAACTGGATTCTCTGGTCCAACTGAACCGACTCGTGCTTGGAAATGATTATTGTTGTCTACTTGCAGCCCCACTGCAGCCATTCTTGGTCCAACACAATTTGAGGTGCGACAATAAAGTAATGAGACTGATTTTCTTTGCAATATGTGGGAACCCTGCAGGCTTGTGTAGGCACAATATCTTTTACCTTGGTCTATAAACTGCTTCTTGTCCAAGCGGCACATTGATGCAACTGCTCAGTCGTGAGTTGTGCTGTAACAAGTTAACACGTGTTCGTGTCTCTCGTCACGGATGTGGAACCGCATAATATCTGTTAGAGCAAATGGAAATCAATCCAGAATTGTTGAGCCTTGTTATCATTGGTGATGAAAGTTGGTTTTTTCAGTACGGTCCAGAGACAAAACGCCAAAGTTCGCAATCGTGCTCAAAGGGATCATCCAGACCAAAAAATGCTCGCATGTCATAGTCAAAAGTGAAATCCATGCTTGTGTGCTTCTTTTAGTCCAAGGGAATTGTTCATAAAGAGTGGATGCCTCCTGGACAGACAGTTAACAAATATTACTACAAAGAAATTTTAGGAAGACTTCCTAAAAGAGTTCTTCGTGTCCGTGCCAACATTGATGATAATTGGATTCTGCATCATGATAATGCACCATCCCGTACTGCTCTGTCAGTACAGCAATTTTTAACCTAAAAACAAATTTCAGTACTACCACAGCCACGTTATTCACCAGATATCGCTCTGTGCGACTTTTTTCTGCTTCGAGGAGTCAAAACAGCGGTCAAGGAACACCATTTTCAAACAACACAAAATGTCCAAAAAGCTGTGACGGGGGTCCTGGAGGATATTACAGAAGATGAGTTCCAGAAATGTTACCATCAATGGCAGAAACGCTGGAAAAAGTGTGTGCAATCAGAAGGGAACTACGTTGAAGGAGACAACACTAAACTTCACTAGAACTGTAAGCAATATTTTTTTTTACATCAGTCTCATTACTTTACTGTCGCACCTCATATTAGAGGGTATCCCATGGCTTTAGTTACCACAGAAGGTAACTGCGGTCTTGTTTCTGTACGTTTGCAAACAGTTCTGCTATTCGCGGCTAGAAGACTCTGGCATCGTTTTACTTTCTTGCGTACCTAGTAGCCGAGCAAATGAAAAATAAAATAAAAATGAGCATGCGTTTCATTCCCATAGCTTCTGGATATTCCATCAAATGAAACATTATTTGTTTAAAGAGAAAATATCTGCATATACCGATTTACAAATGTACTCTCATTTCAATTGAATTTCACAAATAGTCTTCCGAAAAAGACCAGAAAAGTGTTAATAAACAAGTTGCGGATATTACAGGGGACTTGGCTGGTTATAAGTTAGACGAATATTGTTAGCGATGTATGTTTCTTTTCATTTTGTCTGAATGGAATCCCACTGCTATAAGGCGGTAATCAGGAGTGTGATAAATTTTTACATAGTTCATTTGTAAAAGCGGGCCTGAAGACCATTATAAAATAAACTGTTTCACTAAATTAGGCAGGGAGTTGATCGGCGTCAGTCAGATACGGCTCCTTTGCCTACAGTTGTGCAAATACGTCGACTAGCGGGATCATGTACGTAGCGTGACCAAGAGCACGTGGTGGAGGATTGATGTAAGTTAAAGAAATTGTAAAGAAAAGAAAATCTAGGGAAATTCAAAATGAACATAGCGATTACGAACGAACGTAACTATTTAACACATAGAGATACATCGATAAGAATTATAGAGAGCATGAAGTTCAAAATTTCGATCGTTGCGCAAGCGCAGTGAATGGCAAGCAGGCGCATTCGCGGTGATGCATAAATGGAAAGTAACGTACTGACGGCATTCTGAGAGTTAGATATTGACACTTGTGGTCTGTCTTCATAATGCAGAGAAGCTTTCGTCAGTGACACAATCAAGCACCTCCAGATTCCAACAACATCCGCAGATGGCATCGGCAATTTGTGTAAACTGGGTGTTTACACAGAGGAAAAAGTAACGGATACAATTTTCTTCACTCGGCAAAGTGTTTCAGTAAATATTTACCTGGATATGACTGAATAATGGCTTAGCTCACAACTTAATACAAAAAGTAGCACCCCCACATTCGGGTATGGAGTTTCGCACATTATTAAATCAATGTCTTCCTAACCGTTGGATCGCTCACACAGGACGTGACACCGCTGTGTTTTGCTCTTAAACACCTAGATGTGCGAACCTGATTCTCATGGATTTCTTTTTATGGTGGTATTGGTATCTGAAAAGCGCATGTACCACCCTTGCTGAAAATCATTCCAGATCTCAAAGTGCATGTTTCTCACACGCTCGTGTAGGTCGCTCAGAACGTATGGATTGAAACGGGTTAGTATGATCAAGGCTAGTCGTATGGGTCAATTAAAAAGTATGCAAAAAATTATTTTCTTTTAAAACCTCTCTAAGCCGTATTGGTATATCGAAATACATCAAACAGTTCTAGCCTTCTACAACCTCTATATTCATTTTGATTTGCCCTGTATATGCAAAAACTTTGCCAGGCGAAGGAAGAAAGTACTGGGTCTTATTTAACGATATACGGGTTAATTATTTGACAAATGAGAGGGAAAACAAGAACAAAGTGACAGAGTACGAGAAAGGTCGGAGTGCGAATGTTTAGGGTAGCAAATACGATGAGATGAAGAGATTCATATGGTTCATATGGCTCTGAGCACTATAGGATTCAACATCTGAGGTCATCAGTCCCCTAGATGTTAGAGCTACTTAAACCTAATTAAACTAAGGACATCACACACATCCATGCCCGAGGCAGGATTCGAACCTGCAACCGTACCGGGCGCGTGATTCCAGACTGAAGCGCCTAGAACCGCTCGGCCACTCCGGCCGGCTCAAGAGATTCGTACAGGATTCAAAAACTCGATGTGCAGCCAGTCAGTCGAAACAGGATGGTTTGTAGCAAAGTTCCTACTTGCTTCTGACAATCATGGACGTTGATATTTTTAAACTGTTGATCTACGTATTAGTTCTATTAAGATAACGGGCGCGACGGTGACCCTTTATGTAACGGCTAGTGTTTTTGTGGCAGATGTGCGACATAAATAGATAGGCAAGAAAAGAACATCTGTGAGGAACACTTGTACTGCAGAGCTAGAAGTAACGAAACAAATCGGCAGTCACGACAAATCCTTGAGAACCAGATCAATCTGACGCAAGCGCTAGCAGCGTTGTGTACACTCCGGCCCACAAGCCTATTGGTGTCTCTTAAAATCCAAACGAAAATAATTCACTTGTAAAATCCACATTTTTTTGAGAACATGCGCAACCAAATGATGAACGTAATTACTTCAGTCAAAAGAAGAGCAAGTCACTCATAGTAATTAACTTTTAAATATACTCTGATGAGATCAAAAAGCAAAAAAGGAAAGTGGAAAGTTGGAAGGCGTATATAGAGGGTCTATACAAGGGAGATGTACTTGAGGGAAATATTATGGAGATGGAAGAGGACGTAGATGAAGATGAAATGGGAGATACGATACTGTGTGAAGAATTTGACACAGCGCTGAAAGATCTAAGTCGAAATAAGGCCCTGAGAGGTGAGAACATTCCGTTAGAACTGCTGATAGCCTTTGAAGAGACAGCCACGACAAAACTCCTCCATCTGGTGAGCAAGCTGCATGAGATAGCCGAAATACCCTCAGACTTCACGGAGAATATAATAATTCCAATTCAAAAGAAAGCAGGTGCTGACAGTGTCATTTCTGTGACATTCTCTACTATATTTCGCGATAATACAAAACGTGCTGCCTTTCTTTGAACTTTTTTGATGTACTTCGTCAGTCCCATCTGGTAAGGATCCCACACCATGCAGCAATATTCTAAAAGAGGACGGACAAGCGTAGTGTAGGCAGTGTCCTTAGTAGGTGCGTTACATTTTCTAAGTGTCCGGCCAATAAAACGCAGTCTTTGGTTAGCCTTCGCCACAACATTTTCTATGTGTTCCTTCGAGTTTAAGTTGTTCGTAACTGTAATACCTAGGTATTTAGTTGAATTTACGGCTTTTAGACTAGACTGATTTATCGTGTAACCGAAGTCTAACGAGTTTCTTTTTAGCACTCTTGTGGATGACCTCACACTTTTCGTTATTTAGGGCCAACTGCCACTTTTCGCACCATGCAAATATCTTTTCTAAATTGTTTTGCAGTTTGTTTTGATCTTCTGATGACGTTATTAGTCGATAAAGGCAGCGTCATCTTCAAACAACCGAAGACGGCTGCTGAGATTGTCTCTAAAACCGTTCGTATAGATAAGGAACAGCAAAGGGCCTGTAACACTACCTTGGGGAACGCCAGAAATCACTTCTGTTTTACTCGATGACTTTCCGTCAATCACTACGAAGTGTGACCTCTCTGACAGGAAATCACAAATCCAGTCACATAACTGAGACCATATTCCATAAGCACGCAATTTCACTACGAGCCGCTTGGTACAGTGTCCTCCATAAAAATTCCATCACAGATGGCTGCACATGGTCTTTAACTAGCCGAACATAACCATTTCCCGTCAGTTATCGTTTCAGTTGGACCAGAGAACCCAGCCCAATCCGTGTAAATGTAGCCCACACCATAATGGTGCCACCACGAGCTTGCACAGTGCCTTGCTGACATCTTAGATCCATGGCTTCGTGGGGTCTGGCCACACTTTAACCCAACCATCAGCTCTTACTAACGGTAAGCGGGACTCATCTGACCAGGCCACGGTTTTCCAGTCGTCTAGGTCCATCCTATATGCTTATGAGCCCAGGGGAGGCGCTGCAGGCGATTTCGTGCTCCTAGTATAAGTACTCGCGTCAGTCGTCTGCTGCCATAGCCCATTAATGCCAAATTGCGCCGCACTGTCCTAATGAATTCGTTTCGTCGTACGCCCCACATTGACTTCTGCTGTTATTTCACGCAGTGTCCCTTGTATGTGAACAATGACAGCTCTACGCAAATGGCGTTGCTCTCGGTCGTTAACTGAAGGCCGTCGGGCACTGCGTTGTCCGTGGTGGAAGGTAATGCCTGAAATATGGTATTCTCGGCACACGCTTGGCACTGTGGATCTCGGAATATTGAATTCCATAACGACTTCCGAAACGAAATGCCTCATGTGTCTCTTCGAACTACCATTCTGCATTCAAAGTCTGTTACTTTCTGTCATGCGGCTATAATCACTTGGGGAACCTTTTCTTACACTACTGGCCAATAAAATTGCTACATCACGAAGCCGTGCTACAAACGCGAAATTTAACCGACAGGAAGAAGATGCTGCGATATGAAAATGATTAGCTTTTCAGAGCATTCACACAAGGTTGGCGCCGGTGGCGACACCTACAACGTGCTGACATGAGAAAAGTTTCCAACCGATTTCCCATTCACAATCAGCAGTTGACCGGCGTTGCCTGGTGAAACGTTGTTGTGATGCCTCGTGTAAGGAGGAGAAATGCGTGCTATCACGTTTCCGACTTTGATAAAGGTCGGATTGGAGCCTATCGCGATTGCGGTTTATCGTATCGCGACATTGCTGCTCGCGTTAGTCGAGATCCACTGACTGTTAGCAGAATATGGAATCGGCGGGTTCAGGAGGGTAATACGGAACACAGTGCTGGATCCCAACGGCCTCGTATCACTATCAGTCAAGACGACAGTCATCTTATGCGCATGGCTGTAACGGATCGTGCAGCCACGTCTCGATCCCTGAGTCAACAGATGGGGACGTTTGCAAGACGACAACCATCTGCACGAACAGTTCGACGACGTTTGCAGCAGCATGGACTATCAGCTCGGAGCCCGTGGCTGCGGTTACCCTTGACGCTGCATCACAGACAGGAGCGCCTGCGATGGTGTACTCAACGACGAACCTGGGTGCACGAACGGCAAAACGTCATTTTTTCGGATGAATCGGGGTTCTGTTTACAGCATCATGAAGGTCATATCCGTGTTTGGTGACATCGCGGTGAACGCACATTGGAAGCTTTTGTTCGTCATCTGCATACTGGCGTACCAACCGGCGTGATGGTATGGGGTACCATTAGTGACACGTCTCGGTCACCTGTTGTTCGCACTGACGGCACTTTGAACAGTGGACGTTACATTTCAGATGTGTTACGACCCATGGCTCTACCCTTCATTCGATCCCTGTGAACCCATACATTTCAGCAGGATAATGCCGACCGCAGGTCCTGTACAGACCTTTCTGGACACAGAAAATGTTGGACTGCTGCCCTGGCCAGCACATTCTCCAGATCTCTCACCAATTGAAAATGTCTTGTCAATGGCGGCCGAACAACTGGCTCGTCACAATAGGCCAGTCACTGCTCTTGATGGACTGTGGTATCGTGTTGAAGCTGCATGGGCAGCAATACCTCTACACGCCATGCAATCTCTGTTTGACTCAATGCCCAGGCGTATCAAGGCCGTTATTACGGCCAGAGGTGGTTGTTCTGGGTACTGACTTCTCAGGATCTATGAAACCATATTGCGTGAAAATGTCGTCACCTTTGAGTACTAGTATAATATATTTGTCCAATGAATTCCCGTTTATCATCTGAATTTCTTCTTGGTGTAGCAATTTTAATGGCCAGTAGTGCATTAATCACCTGATCACAAATGACAGCTCCGCCAATGCACTGCTTTTTATACCCTGTGTACACGATACTACCGCCATCTGTATAAGTGCATATGGCTATCCCATGACTTCTGTTTCCTCAGTGTATACTGTTCAAAAATCACAAGATGAGGTATACTTGGAAAAGGCTATATGGTGCAGGAAGAAAGCAGCTAGTGATACATGTTTGCTTAGTTGTACCAGACTTGCACAGTATATCTTAAATACCATAAAGGAGGAAGCGCGATGGAATCATGGTTCGCAGTCACACTTTATAATTAACACACTTCATTGACAGTATTCATTTAAAAAAATAATTTGAGAATTACAACTTGTGGACGGTCCGCTAGATAAAACTTTGAAAATACAATTGGAAACCCAACGTACTTAGTACTCTAACAAACAACTCCAAATTAAGAAAAGGGGGTTACTGACAAACTTGAGAACTTGAGAACTCCCATATAGGACTTCCCCTCAAAATAGATCTAATGAAACAATTACAGGTAAGGGGTGACTTAATAACACTTGAGCACTATTGCCATACTAAGATGCCATTACATAACATGATAGAATCAATTAAAATAGAAAACTACAACAGAGGCACTGATCTTAAAAAAATAAATTTTTGCGTACTCAGACGTGTTAATGAAAAATTACTAGAAAAAGCTGCACAATTAACTCAGCGGATGCTATGCAGTTTCAGGTTTAGCCAGTTGCCAGTCGGTAATATTGAAGAAAACGAGTTCATTTACAAACAGGTTATATAAAAAATATATATCTACCAGCTTAACCGCGTTGACGGAAGGAAGATAAATACTAAACTCTGGAAGGAGATATGTGACCAACTCCGTTAGTGGCCAGGTTCTTAAACACTGCCAGGCCTAGACCTCGGATTACATTTCACTCCCCGCCAAGGCGCTGGCACAGTTAAATGTTTCTGCCCGAATCGCAAAGACATTCCAATAACTCTGAAACACAGAAACACTGGGCAGAACCTTTGACTCACTTACACGTGGACAACTGTATTAACTGAGTGCAGGCCTTAAAAACTGGGACATAAAATCATCTGATTGCAAGAGAGACAAAAAACTTCTGGGAAAATTTTCAAATAACAGCCACCATTTAACTAGGCCAATAAAGTCTCCCATAATAATAATAATTAAGTCTAAAATCTCTGAGTGCGTTGGTGAAAAACAATTACGACGACTTACTCCATGTCAGGTACACAATACGAGGGAGCGGGTTCCACAGCTTCACCGCTTCCCTTCAAATTTTGTTCCCAGCGAAGTCTCCAAACTGCCCATGTCGGCAAAGCGCCCAACCAATTTCACACCACAACGTGTAACGGTCATCATACTCTTTCGGCAGCCGTTGACACTCGTCTCCCCCGCGAATGACACCCGGATCTCGAGGGGTTCCGTCGAAGGCTACCAACCAACTCGCTTTGCCTGCGAAGCCACAAGATAAGACAAGCGAAAAGCAAAGATAGCTTACCTCAACCACAATCGATCTCAACGATACATGAACAAAATAAGACTGGCGCCAGCTCGCCACGGCTCAGCTATGTTACATCAAGATGAAACAGAGATTCCAAAATTAGCTATTGGACTGTTAGTTGTACGTAGGAGTACATATACAGTCAGATCATAAATCAGTAATGATAAAGATTAGGATGAAGATTAAGAGAATCGTCAGCAAGAGTCAGCGTACAAGGATGTGGGATACTGAAGTGTTGAGAAGTTGTAACACCTATTTTCGGCCTATTGTGTATCTGTATCGATATTTTTATGTCAATTTGTAGTGTTGCTTATGAAGAGTGTTGTATCTGTGAGTACGTATGCATTTGAGTATGTACAGGGTGAAAAGTATTTAAACCGACAAACTCTGGGAGGTTGTAGGGGACAACAAAACAAATATTTTTCCCTAATGTCATTTTTTACTATGAGAAGTATTTAAACCGGTAGAGAAAGATTTCTCGGGCGGCAAATCAGTTAAACCATCAAACACTTTTCCATTTTTTTATGACCAAGAAACAACAAATTAACACAACCCAATTTCAGTTACAGTAGATTTTCAATTATGCCTCCATTGACACGTAAACAAAGGTTACACCGTCGGATGATGTTCTGTCTGACATGGGCAAAAACCCCAGGAGTATCCTGAATTGTTCCTCTTGCTGCTACTATCCCGGCAACCAGATCCTCTTCTGATGCAACAGGTTTTGCGTAAACAAGGTTGAGTATCGCTCCCCACACAAAAAAGTCCAGAGAGGACATATCTGGGGATCGAGCTGGCCGTGGTACAGGACCACCTCTGCCAATCCACGTTTCTGGGAACCGTCGGTCCAGGAATCGACGCTCACGACGACTGAAATGTAACGGCGCCCCGTCGTGTTGAAACCACATGCGTTGTCTTGTAGGGAGGGGGACGTCTTCCAGCAATTCTGGCAATGCTCTGGCGAGAAATTTGTAATAGTGCCTGCCATTAAATGGCCGAGGTAGCAGATACGGCCCAGTTAAACAGTCCCCAACAACACCGACCCGCACATTAACGAAAAACCGTACTTGATGAGCGCTAGTAACTGTGGCATGTGGGTTATCCTCACTCCAAACATGCGAATTGTGCATGTTGAAGACTCCATCGCACCCGAACGTTGCTTCATCCGTAAACAACACAGAGGATGAAAATGTAGGATGCATTTCACACTGTTCCAGGTACCACTGCGAAAACTGTGCTCTGGGTGGATAATCGACTGGTTCCACGTTGTGGGCACGCTGTAAGTGAAATGGACGTAACGATTAGGCTACTCTCGAATGACTGTTCTTACATTCGTCTGATTCGTCCCCATGTTACGTGCAATTAAACGAGTGCTGACTGAAGGCTACCGCTCCACATTTTGCAAAGCAGCTTCATCAAATTGCAGCGTTCTTACCGTGAGACGGCGTCCCTGTCCAGGTAATCTGCTAAATGACCCGGTCTCACGCAGACGTTGGTACACAGCAGCACAGGTCGTATGATGCGGGACACGGCGTTTAGGAAACTGTTGTTGAAAAAGCCGCTGTGCAGCTCGTCCGTTGTGGTGCGCTACGTAGTACGCACCAACCATATCAGTGTACTCACTCCAGGTGTAGTGCTCCATTAGTAAACAGAGACAATGCACTACTACACTGGTGGACAGCTGTTGCCTACAACTGAAGAGCGTAATACGGCCTCCGCAGGTTTAAATACTCCTCATAGGAAAAAATGACATTAGGGAAAAATATTTGTTTTGATGTCACTTTCAACCTCCCAGAGTTTATAGGTTTATTACTTTTCAACCTGTATACATACTTCAGTTATGTGATCTATTTGAACGATGTTGTTTAAATTGTGCTTGTGGATTTAAATAACTACTGGAATGGTCGTTATATAAAGTACTGTTAATGACTTGCTCCATAGTTAGGGAATGTAGGGTTGACTGTAAAAGATATGGGGAAGCCCCCCAGCCAGAAAGCTGGCTTAAGCCAGAGATAAATTCTGCCGAAATTTTTACAAAGGTACAGACGGTGTTTAGAAAGGATAGATTGCATGCAACCGGTGGTGGAGTGTTCGTCGCTGTTAGTAGTAGTTTATCCTGTAGTGAAGTAGAAGTGGATAGTTCTGTGAATTATTATGGGTGGAGGTTACACTAAACAACCGAACTAGGTTAATAATTGGCTCCTTTTATCGACCTCCCGACTCAGCAGCATTAGTGGCAGAACAACTGAGAGAAAATTTGGAATACATTTCACATAAATTTTCTCAGCATGTTATAGTCTTAGGTGGAGATTTCAATTTACCGGATATAGACTGGGACACTCAGATGTTTAGGACGGGTGGTAGGGGCAGAGCATCGAGTGACATTATACTGAGTGCACTATCCGAAAATTACCTGGAGCAATTAAACAGAGAACCGACTCGTGGAGATAACATCTTGGACCTACTGATAACAAACAGACCCGAACTTTTCGACTCTGTATGTACAGAACAGGGAATCAGTGATCATAAGGCCGTTGCAGCATCCCTGAATATGGAAGTTAATAGGAATATAAAAAAAGGGAGGAAGGTTTATCTGTTTAGCAAGAGTAATAGAAGGCAGATTTCAGACTACCTAACAGATCAAAACGAAAATTTCTGTTCCGACACTGACAATGTTGAGTGTTTATGGAAAAAGTTCAAGGCAATCGTAAAATGCGTCTTAGACAGGTACGTGCCGAGTAAAACTGTGAGGGACGGGGAAAACCCACCGTGGTACAACAACAAAGTTAGGAAACTACTGCGAAAGCAAAGAGAGCTCCACTCCAAGTTTAAACGCAGCCAAAACCTCTCAGACAAACAGAAGCTAAACGATGTCAAAGTTAGCGTAAGGAGGGCTATGCGTGAAGCGTTCATTGAATTCGAAAGTAAAATTCTATGTACCGACTTGACAGAAAATCCTAAGAAGTTCTGGTCTTACGTTAAATCAGTAAGTGGCTCGAAACAGCATATCCAGGCACTACGGGATGATGATGGCATTGAAACAGAGGATGACACGCGTAAAGCTGAAATACTAAATACCTTTTTCCAAAGCTGTTTCACAGAGGAAGACCGCACTGCAGTTCCTTCTCTAAATCCTCGCACAAACGAAAAAATGGCTGACATCGAAATAAGTGTCCAAGGAATAGAAAAGCAACTGGAATCACTCAACAGAGGAAAGTCCACTGGACCTGACGGGATACCAATTCGATTCTACACAGAGTACGCGAAAGAACTTGGCCCCTTTCTAACAGCCGTGTACCGCAAGTCTCGAGAGGAACGTTGGCTTCCAAATGATTGGAAAAGAGCACAGATAGTTCCAGTCTTCAAGAAGGGTCGTCGAGCAGATGCGCAAAACTATAGACCTATATCTCTGACGTCGATCTCTTGTAGAATTTTAGAACATGTTTTTTGCTCGCATATCATGTCATTTCTGGAAACCCAGAATCTACTATGTAGGAATCAACATGGATTCCGGAAACAGCGATCGTGTGAGACCCAACTCGCTTTATTTGTTCATGAGACCCAGAAAATATTAGATACAGGCTCCCAGGTAGATGCTATTTTTCTTGACTTCCGGAAGGCGTTCCATACAGTTCCGCACTGTCGCCTGATAAACAAAGTAAGAGCCTACGTAATATCAGACCAGCTGTGTGGCTGGATTGAAGAGTTTTTAGCAAACAGAACACAGCATGTTGTTATCAATGGAGAGACGTCTACAGACGTTAAAGTAACCTCTGGCGTGCCACAGGGGAGTGTTATGGGACCATTGCTTTTCACAATATATATAAATGACCTAGTAGATAGTGTCGGAAGTTCCATGCGGCTTTTCGCGGATGATGCTGTAGTATACAGAGAAGTTGCAGCATTAGAAAATTGTAGCGAAATGCAGGAAGATCTGCAGCGGATAGGCACTTGGTGCAGGGAGTGGCAACTGACCCTTAACATAGACAAATGTAATGTATTGCGAATACATAGAAAGAAGGATCCTTTATTGTATGATTATATGATAGCGGAAAAAACACTGCTAGCAGTTACTTCTGTCAAATATCTGGGAGTATGCATGCGGAACGATTTGAAGTGGAATGATCATATAAAAATAATTGTTGGTAAGGCGGGTACCAGGTTGAGATTCATTGGGCGAGTGCTTAGAAAATGTAGTCCATCAACAAAGGAGGTGGCTTACAAAACACTCGTTCGACCTATACTTGAGTATTGCTCATCAGTGTGGGATCCGTACCAGATCGGTCTGACGGAGGAGATAGAGAAGATCCAAAGAAGAGCGGCGCGTTTCGTCACAGGGTTATTTGGTAACCGTGATAGCGTTACGGAGATGTTTAATAAACTCAAGTGGCAGACTCTGCAAGAGAGGCGCTCTGCATCGCGGTGTAGCTTGCTCGCCAGGTTTCGAGAGGGTGCGTTTCTGGATGAGGTATCGAATATATTGCTTCCCCCTACTTATACCTCCCGAGGAGATCACTAATGTAAAATTAGAGAGATTAGAGCGCGCACGGAGGCTTTCAGACAGTCGTTCTTCCCGCGAACCTTACGCGACTGGAACAGGAAAGGGAGGTAATGACAGTGGCACGTAAAGTGCCCTCCGCCACACACCGTTGGGTGGCTTGCGGAGTATCAATGTAGATGTAGATGTAGATGTAGCTACGGAAGTAGCCTGGCGTAGTGGAAAAGGTGTGGTTGGCGCGCAAGTGGCAACTCGTCTTTTGTGACGAGTAAGGAGTGCTGTGATTAACATATCGCTAACAGTAGCTGATCATTGTGGCTGCTTGGAGTTTTGAGGCCAGACGAGCTTAAGAGCAGTATTTATGGGCCTCAGATGCTGTATTTGGTAATAATATTATCATGGCATGGTTTTTATAGCCCTATAAAATTATAATTCCGACACCAAGACGATATATAACAGGGCGAGACCAACAGTACTGCCAGACTCCATCGCCGCCATCTGAACAGCTACTGCAGATTACGACACCAGTGCCACCAGTCCTCCACTAAATTGTTTATATTTGGCACTCTGTAAATGGACAAGGTATTTGTGAAATTTGGTTGATTTTAATAATAATTGTGGTGTTGTTAAAAACTCTATCTTACAACCGTGATTATCCCAAATCACCAACCTGGACAGGAATCCTATCCTAGTGAATTTAATTCCGAGTGTCCTAATTTATTATGGAAAGACTTATTCGGCAGCTGTAAAAATTGTTTTGATTGCTTTCTAATGTGTGGAGTTATAGTGTTTAAAGTTCAGTTTTATAGTTTGAGAAATACTCTACTTCCAGGGCATTTTTAAATCAATCTGCAGTCATTTTCTTAAACAATTTGACTCTCTTGAAAAGCTGCCTGAAAATAATAATACTGATTTGAAGTGAAATAGATTATTAATTGTTGCATTTATGCACTTTGATCAGAATTACAAAGTTTTATTAGAGTTCATTTCATGAGAAAGTGTTTGCACTTGAATTTAATGTTGTGTCGGTATTTGCACAGCCAAATATATTTTGGGTAGGTTAAAAGACTGCTTATCAAGGCATATTTGTTATTTAAAGAGTTATAGTTTCTTGTGCTTTACTTAATTAATAATTATTTATGAGAATACAAGCCGTATCTCATGCATACTAGTGTAGTTTTGTTAATGAGCATGGTTCTTCAAACCATGAAAGTTTATGGGCCCTCATGTGCTAGGCTAGTTAGTTAATGAAGCAAAGCAAAGGCTCCTTCAGAGCCAGTGTAGTTAGATTAGCATTCTGTTTAATTGCTTCAAACTGAGCTTAAGAAAGAAATAGTTATTGTATTAGCTATTCTGTTGCAAGTTGGTTAATACACAGGCATAGAGACAGGGTCCCTAAGGTACCAAGCAATGATGTTATTATGATCGTTACCAGACCTCTTGATTTAATTCAGAATCATTTCCTCCTCTTCCCTGTTTAGTATTGCTATTAGTTACGTGTGTGTTCGTGATTGGTTCTATAAATTGCTGCATCTAGTTCATTTAAGGCACATATTGTTGAGAGGCATATATTACTATTTGCTACCTCACTGGCCACTTGTTTGACTTCCAAGTTAGTAGTACATTTGTCTGTAAGGTTAGGTTACTGTGTTGTAGTGTCAACAGATATAAAGAAAAAGTTTAGTGTGTGTGTCAAGGAAGGTTAGGTTAGCCTTAGCACTGCCTTCAGCTTTATTATGTTGCTTGACTCAAGAATGCCTAATTAGGCTGGCGACCGATGTTAATAAGTAAGGTTACAACTTTCTTTTGTGCTGAGAGAGCGTCTGTTCCTGGCCCACCTGTTTACTATTGGTTATACTCTGCTGGAATGTTTCGGAAACGAATCCCAATCTGATTGTCCCGTTCCCATTAGGTTATCTCACGGTCACAACTTTCTCAAAAACTTTAGCACCGATTGCCTTTAAAGGTGGTCTATGTTACGATTACAGCGTGATCTTTTGTTCGAATTTCTTGTGAGGCTGTGGATATTACGGTATAGAATACCAAGGTAGGTGGTTCATCAGAGAAACGGATATCTCTAAATAGAGTAATTAAAGAAGTCGTGCAGAAAAATGCAGGAAGTAAGGAAAATTAGGTTTTAACGTCCAGTCGTCATCGACGTCATTAGAGACGGAGCACAAGCGCGGATTAAGGAATGATGGGGATAGGAATCGACTATGTCCTTTCTGTGGAATCTTCTAGGCATTAACTTTAAGCGGTTTAGGGGAACTATCGAAACCCTCAAACAGCATTCCCGGACGTGGATTTGAACCATCTTCCTCCCGAATGCGAGTCCGTTGTGCTAACCGCTGTGCTGTCTCGCTAGGTGCCAGATATGAGAAAATTAACGGCAAAATATTATGGATAACAGAACGAATCAGTTGGCTGATGAATGAAGTAAACACAAAAAGGTCAAAAAATAAACGAACGCAGCTATACAGGAAAGTGCTCGATTGGCAGTAACGTACGAAGAGCAGATACGACGTTTGAAACTGCTTACATTTCTTCACCCAATCCATATACAAACTAATATCTAAAGAACTTCATATTCACACAGGTAAGCTACTGACTAAACAATTTTTAAATTGCTACTAGTTTCTCAGCGCGTATTATACCTAAAATGTCAGGCTCGCATATTTAACACAGATAATAGTATCCAGCCAATAATATTTTATTACCTTCTTTAAGCATTTCTGGGTTGACATTTTATGATACCTGATAGTGTGATGTACGTTTGAAACTGGCTGAAAATTAAAAAAAATGGCTAATCTGCAAACTTATCCTGATAAATATGAAATTTCTGAAATATTTGCGTGCAATAGGGGACGACGTCCATGCCCGTCTTACCGAATGAAACACGTCGACCTAGCAGCTACAAGTGGCAAATATGAGGACTGGTCCCTTGTACGAGAATACAGCGAACTGTGATTATAGAACAATGAATCCATACTGTCTGCCTTCTTTATCTTGCTAGCACTCTCTTCAATAACGACATGATGACAAAGTCTATCGGCGAAAATATCATCGGAGAGAGGCCGTTTTTAGATTCCAGGAGGGATGAAAAAATATGACAGATATCAAGTTTAAAAGTACGCAAATCTTAACTTCTGGAAAGAGAACACAGGAAGCTCCAACAGGATATTTTCTTCTTTTCATTACACAATATTCGTTGCTTATACAGGTATTTTTTCTTTTCGTCAATACGTCAATAAACACAAATGTTTGTAGTCCAGCCTTCTAATTTCCTTTGCTATTCATAGTGAGCGCAGAAATGATGAAGTTGAGCGCCAGCGCATAGACATCATTTCCTTGCAGCCCCCAATCTAACCAGTCTGCTCATACCGCGAACATCCTGCAGACAAATCGGATCTTTTTAAGGAAACGAATACGTCGTAAGACACCTGTTCGCATTTATGCCTGAAGTGCTTACAGACTGTCACGAAGCCGAAACAATTTGTCGCACAATTCTGTCGCACTGCACGCAACTTTCTGTGCTTGCACCACTTCCAACGAATCACCTCTACATATTACTGCTACTTAAATTAGTCACGGTTAACGCCGAGCTCACGCTGTGTGAAATTAAAGGTGGGGCTTGCAATCACTTTACGAGACGGCTGTACAATCAAAAAGAGTTTGCGTTACTAATGAATGACCTTGAAGTCTGAAACGATTCTCCTGAACGACCTCGAAGTCTGAAATGAATGAACTTTTTATCTTCAGTATACTGTCGGAAGAACTGATGGTACTCGTAGTACAGTTGGGGTCTCATCTGTTTGCAGTAATCCCTTCCCTATCCGCAGCGCGAGTGCGAACTTTCCATTTTTTCCATTTATAAAGCGTACAAATCCTTTTGACGTTTTTTCCTCAGGTATTTGATCCATAACGCCTACTTGAACATAAGAAGATTAAGTGTTTACAGCATTCGTTGGAAAACTATATGGGCACTTGGACAATGAAGACATTCTGTTATTCGGCTATAATTTAAGCTGAAACTATGTTCTTGTTATTTCTTGTCCCTTGTTTGGTTCGGTTTTTGGTAAGAGAAGTTATCGTGGTGTCACCATTTTTCTGCATGCCGCGGGAAACTACAAAAGGGATCAAGTTTACAAGTTTTTTTTCCGATGTCTATTACGTTTTTCTTTTAAATTTTCACCTGTGTCAAGCTATAGTACAGACTCGTTGTCTTGATTGCATTGGCTCACTTACTTTATCATAATATTAATATGTGAACAAGAAAACTGAAGTATCTATTTTTAGTATCAATTGTACAAGGAAGCCAATGAAACTCACATAATTCGAATGGTACTTTGCCATAGACGTGCACAGAGTCAAAATCATTTGTGCAATGAGTCGTTAAGAGTGGTAAAAGAAATCAGGTGTTTCTACATTCATAACACTGGCGATACCTTCTCTATCACGCATTGATATCTTCAGTATATGAACATCGACAATTGAAGTGCTGCCAATTTCTACCACGAGTACCGGCCAGGTGCTGTGGTACAAATGACACGCGGAAGTAACAACGTTTCGTGAAGTTGCTTTACACGGACGTTCATGTTTTAATGTTCCAAATGGTTCATTTGCAGTAACACACGCATAACGGTCAACTACAGTGCACAACTGCTACTTTGTTGATATTCTCAGCAGTGGAAACCGAAATTCAGTAACGAAATCGTCGGGGGTCAACAAACGTTGCTTATTAGAGTCGTTTTTCCCCTATTGTTGTCTGAGAGTATTCAGAACTAACTTTGTGTTTGTTTACCGCCGTCACCACAAAATATAAATAATTTCTAATTTTCAATTTCTATATTTGGCATAGTTATGTCTTCCCTTATTATACGGAAACTATATTTGTATTAGGCTATGCCTCGAAGAAGAACACTATAGGGTCGGACTGAAAGACGAACTGTTAGAGAGACACAATTTTTGCGTAGACAAAGTAATAGGAAGGACTTGGACGTTGACAATGATAACCCTATTTTTGTTTTGAGAGACGCGTTTAAATGTGCACTCAAGGTAATTCCAAATAATTTTGAGAGTTATAACCGTGGTTTAATGAATTTGCAGAACAGATTTTGTAATGCAAATCATTTCACTTCTGTAGTTACTTTATGCGATACAACGGCATTCACATTGTCTTGTCATAAGTTAATTGTCCGACGTTAACACTAAATTTATTTCTCAACGTGCTCTATCAAGGACTCACTACAAATGATTGAACAGTTAAAGAGAAATAAAAGAATTATTTCAAGAATACTACAATGCAGCATTTGCTATGGGTCAGTTCTGAGGCTAAAATTGTGTTGTGGCGTCCCCGCACTCCAACCGCGTGCTGATACTGTCGACGCCGTAGAGCTGTTACTGCCACAGCTCTCGCAGTGGAGTTGAGACACGATGCGCGATGACGTAGGTGCCCGTTGGTGAACGGGAGACAGAATTGCGAACTCGTACGATGGATGCTTCTTCTGATTTAAGATTGAATGATGCATTGCCCGGGTATGCAGTAGTTGTTAAATCTTATCTCATCCGCATCGTACACACCACCAATTGCGAGGAAACATTGTAATTATCAGTCTTCTCGTACGTTGTTGGCTCGTTGCCATGGGGAGTTGTTGAACATGTAAGAAGCGAGATCCACAGATACTCTTTGATCCCGTCTGAGTGAACCTCCGCCGCAATGTTAAAAAAAATGTTCAAAAGTTCTCTTTTCAATTAATGAAGTAGGTATTTTGATATTCAGATTAAATTGTTCCTGCTGAACAATCGTTGGTTAACTATCACTGATTAAATCACTTAATAATGTAGTCCACGCTTGATGTTTCACTTGGAACGAACAGTTTATTGTTCCTTGGCCACTAAATACTTTATAACTTTCGCACCACACGCACACACAGTCAGTTCTATTAAAATTAAGTTTCTTGACAATTACGACAACTTGACTCTTCAGCGTAATTGTATTATCTTCGTAAAGTCGTGTAATTGTGTCCTAGTCGAGACTAATTGAGTGTAGACCTTTGATATACTATCCACTCTTCTTTTAGTTCCAACTATTTGAAAGTCAAGTCCAATATTCACTTGTTTCGTCAATAAAGTCCAATTAACCCGTTATGCACGGTTAAACGCGTCTATCATTTCCTGTCTCTGCTTAGAAAATCAGTTTCAGAAGTTCGTGAATCACGTCACGCAAGAAACACTTCTGAACGCAAAACAATCTCGTCGCGTTCCGTACTTTCAATAACTAAGACAAGAATTGTTCTCGCACGTCTTTACAGGACGAGAGCCAGCAACCGACTTTGTCTGTGAAAGAGTATTGTAGGCGCATTTAATTTCTTCGTTGCGCTTACAACTCTCTTCCACGTAAAAGTTATCTCTGACTGACATCACCTAGGACTTAGCTTTCAAGATATTAATTGCAATTATTACTTGGATATTTGTTCATTAATTAAATCTGAGGTTTCTTCCTCCTTTTTGCATAACAAAAACTCTCAGTGATGTGTAATGTTGTTGTTATCAAAACTTCTTGGTGTTAGCTTATCGGCAAAGATGTATTTGTCAAGATAACTCTTCCCTACTTCATATGATGATATTCTGTCTTAACTGACTAAGGGGGTCGTTGGGGTGTTATAACGTGGAGTGTATCGCTTTAAGATAGTTGACACTTTTTATCACCGATCAGGTCAACTGACTCAACTCGTCGAATTTCGAGCACAGGCGATACTTGTTATTATAAATGAGTATAGTATTTCAGTGTATTAAAGTAATATTCATTATATGGAAACATGACTGCTGTGTGTACATGTGTCGGCCAGTGGTACACGAAGCACGACTATCTTTGGGCTGACCCGTGGCCGGGCGACACTAATATCTCCAGGAATTCTTTGGAGTAGCAGTCCATCAGAACTTGGCCGGCGAAGGTTTGAAAGGGCTGGGTTTTGCTTCAGCACTGGTGGTGCAAATTCGGAGCTGAGCAGGCGCTAATCTAGGAGCTGCTGTAACCGAGTCGGTGAATTGGGAAAGGGACCATGTACACCTTTTTTTCAAATTACGTTTGCCGGAGACACCTGATCGTTACATATGTACACATTGTTAGGTGGGTATCGAGCTAGAGGAGGGGCCATCTCCAGAAAAACAAGCGTATAGTACATCTGTTCCAGTAACAAAGAAGAAACTAGATGTAAAGAAGATTTTACAGTGCGTACCTGAAACTAGTTTGTAACAGTATCTGAAAGTTGCCAGCGAAGGAATGGCTAAGATAGGCATGACCGAGACGTACCAACTACTGTCTGCTTTGTTTATTTTACTTGTGGCTGTACTTTAGGTACATTATGAATAAACATTTACGCTCATAACACACTGTTTTGTTGCTGTGATAAATGTGAATAATATATGTGTGCACAACACAATCCTTCCGCTGCAAACAAAACGCTAGCTGCCTTATTAACATCATCAGGTTCGGGAAAGGGTTATTAGTACATTCAAACTGGATACTAACCCCACTCAATGGGTAAAGTATATGTAATGGAGTGTATTGTTTCACCGTGGACCCAACTGCTACACTACATACCTGATTTGTAGTAAAACAATTTTTGTGTCTCCTGAAAAATTTGCTTTCCGGCATACGACCGCTTTTCCAACTCACTGATTCGCTTTTGCGAATAGGGAATCCGTTGCTATTCTGATTTACTGCATTAATATCACTCTGCTTCTGTGCATGAACTAGACTTCAGTGTTTCCCGAAACGTATGAGCTTCATACACATATGGACGAGAACATTGATAATGTTTACATATCCTCTGTCAGCTCGGTTGGTGGCTAGTCACTTGCATGTTTTATCAGCATTCTGTAGAGAAATATGTGCTGAAGAAATGTCTTTTCTTGAAGCCCACGTGAACACGTAATAGGTGAAAATGTTTCCTTGTCACTTACATAAACATTTCATGAATAACGTATACTGTTACCTCTTAATATCTCAGTTGCTAGTGGACTTTCCCATTATCTTTATTAGTTTGGAATATTGCGAATCCACCTTATACGTCAGTCCTACTTGCGCAAATATGACTTACTAGATGAAGGGAAACGAAAACAGACCTTGTCCTGAATGAATGATTTTTCCTGAGATTTATCTCGTTTTTCTCACTTACCATATGTTCTGTCATAAGCTTATAACACAGTGGTACGCGAGTGGGCCTCTGGCTCAAAAAGCCCATATTGATGATGTTTCGTTGAATGGTTCGTACCCTGACACTTGTTGATGGGACAGCATTGAAATCTGGAGCAATCTGCGGAGGGGTTGCACTTCTATCACGTTGAACGATTGTCTTCAGCCGTCGTTGGTCCCGTTCTTGCAGGATCTTTCTCTGGCCGCAGCGATGTCAGAGATTTGATGTTTTGCCAGATTCCTGACATTCATGGTACACTCGTGAAATGGTCGTACAGGAAAACACCCACTTCGTCGCTACCTTGGAGATGCTGGGTCCCATCGCTCGTGCGCCGACTATAGCACCACGTTCAAACTCATTTAAATCTTGATAACCTGCCATTGTGGCGGCAGTAACCGATCTGACAACTGCACCAGACACTCCTTCTCTTATATAGGCGTTGCCAACCGCTGCGCCGTATTATGGCTGTTTACACATCTCTGTATTAGAATACGCACGCCTACAGCAATTTCTTTGGCGCTTCAGTATACATCAGACTCATTTGTGAAAATGTCACTGACTAAACGCAGGGAAACGAAAACAGATCTTGTCCAGATCTTGTCCAGATCAAATACAGATAGTGTTGAGGATCAGTGGACAAAGTTCAAAATCCTCGTACAATATGCATTAGATGAGTAAGCGCCAAGCAAGATCGTAACAAATGGAAAAGAACCACCGTGTTACAACAACCGAGCTAGAAAACTGCTACGGAAGCAATGGGAACTTCACAGCAAACATAAACACAGCCAAAGCCTTGCTGACAAACAGAAACTACACGAAGCGAAATGTAGTGCGAGGAAGGCTATGCGAGAGGCGTTCAACGAATTCGAAAGTGAAATTCGATGTACTGACTTGGCAGAAAATCCTAAGAAATTTTGGTCTTATGTAAAAGCGGTAAGTGGATCAAAACAAAATGTCCAGACAGTCTGTGACCAAAATGGTACTGAAACAGAGGATGACAGACTAAAGGCCGAAATAATAAAGGTCTTTTTCCAAAGCTGTTTCACAGAGGAAGACTGCACTGTATTTCCTTCTCTAGATTGTCGCACAGATGACAAAATGGTAGATATCGAAAAACAATTAAAATCGCTCAAAAGAGGAAAGGCCATTGGACCAGATGGGATACCAGTTCGATTGTACACAGAGTACGCGAAGGAATTACCCCCCCCCCCCCCTCCCCTTCTTGCACGTCGATCAGTTGTAGAATTTTGCAACACATATTATGTTAGAGTATAATGACTTTTCTGGAGACTAGAAGTTTACTCTGTAGGAATCAGCATGGGTTTCGAAAAAGACGATCGTGTGAAACCCAGCTCACGCTATTCGTCCACGAGACTCAGAGGGCCATACACACGGCTTCCCAGGTAGATGCCATGTTTCTTGACTTCCGTAAGGCGTTTAATACAGTTTCCCACAGTCGTTTAATGAACAAAAGTAAGACCATATGGACTATCAGGCCAACTGTGTGATTGGATTGAAGAGTTCCTAGATAACAGAAGGCAGCATGTCATTCTCAATAGAGAGAAGTCTTCCGAATTAAAAGTGATTTCAGGTGTGCCGCAGGCGAGTGTCGTAGGACCGTTGCTATTCACAATATATATAAATGACCTTGTGGATAACATCGGAAGTTCACTGAGGCTTTTTGCGGATGATACTGCAGTATATAGAGAGGTTGTAACAATGGAAAATTGTACTGAAATGCAGGAGGATCTGCAACGAATTGACGCATGGTGCAGGGAATGGCAATTGAATCTCAATGTAGACAAGTGTAATATGCTACGAATACATAGAAAGAAAGATCCCTTATCATTTAGCTACAATATAGCAGGTCAGCAAAAGGAAGCAGTTAATTCCATAAATTATCTGGGAGTAGGCATTAGGAGTGATTTAAGATGGAATGACCACATAAAATTAATCGTCGGCAAAGCAGATGCCAGACTGAGATTCATTGGAAGAATCCTACGGAAATGCAATCCGAAAACAAAGGAAGTAGGTTACAGTACACTTGTTCGCCCACTGCTTGAATACTGCTCACCTAGGGGTCGATATAAGCGATAGAGAAGATCCAACGGAGAGCAGCGCGCTTCGTTACAGGATCATTTAGTAATCGCGAAAGCGTTACGGAGATGATAGATAAACGGCAGTGGAAGACTCTGCAGGAGAGACGCTCAGTAGCTCGGTACGGGCTTTTGTTGAAGTTTCGAGAGCATATCTTCATCCAGGAGTCAAGCAGTATATTGCTCCCTCCTATGTATATTTCGCGAAGAGACCATGAAGATAAACTCAGAGAGATTAGAGCCCACACAGAGGCATACCGACAATCTTTCTTTCCACGAATAATACGAGACTGGAATAGAAGGGAGAACCGATAGAGGAACTCAGGGTATCGTCCACCACACACCGTCAGGAGACTTGCGGAGTATGGATGTAGATGTAGATGTAGAATGCGTTTTCCTGAGGTTTATCTTGTTTTTCTCTTACCACCTATCCTACACTTTCGTAAGCCTGTAACGTGCCGAAGTTCAAGCGAGCAGCGTGTGCGAACCGCGGGCGTAGCCAACGCCCGGCCTGTCTCTCTGCTTTATTCGGTTCTTCCCGGAAGTAGCGAGTACAACGCGACATTTCATTTAACACTGCAGTGCGGCAGTTTTCTGTCAGCACAACTCTCCGAGTTCGGCAGAATCGCGCTGTCAGCGCTGTTTAACCGTCGCTATTTATTCGCGATGCGAAGGACGTCCACAGATCCAGTGGCTGTTTGCACAAAAAGAGGCAGTCTAGCGATCTATCGTCGCAGTCCTTTACAATGACTCGCAATGAAAGAAGAGATGGATGGGAATTGTCAATTCGCGTAAGCGACAGGTACTGCATATTTGCTATGAACGGCATTACAGTACCATGCAGATAAATGTTAGAGATTTAGTTGACAATGAAAGCTCAAAAAACTTGGACGGTCTGTAAGTAGGCTGTTTATGTTTTCTCTATGTAAGTAGGCTGTTTAGGTTTTTTTATTGGTAACGCCACCTCTGTATGAAAATCACTGGCTGTGCTGTGTGCAGTCTGTGGCTGCTTTGCATTGTTGTAATACTCGCCATTGTAGTGTTAGGCAGCTGGCTGTGAACAGCGCGTAGCGTTGCGCAGTTGGAGGTGAGCCGCCAGCAGTGGTGGATGTGGGGAGAGAGATGGCTGAGTTTTGAAATTTGTCATGAACTGCTATATTTATATATGATGATATCAAGGTAAATACATTGTTTGTTCTCTATTAATATCTTTCAATTGCTAACTATCCCTATCAGTAGTTAGTGCCTTCCATAGTTTGAATCTTTTATTTAGCTGGCAGTAGTGGCGCTCGCTGTATTGCAGTAGCTTGAGCAGCGAAGATTTTTGTGAGGTAAGTGATTTGTGAAAGGTATAGTTTAATGTTAGTCAGGGCCATTCTTTTGTAGGGAATTTTGAAAGTCAGATTGCGTTGCGCTAATAAAATATTGTGTGTCAGTTTAAGCACAGTCATGTATAATTGTTCAAAGGGGAAGTTTCAGGTCGACAGGACGGGATTCATTGTACTGTACACAAAAAAGCTCTGTGCTTAACTTGCGCGCCTAAAGCATGTGAAGCAACCGGCGGTAGGAACAGTAAAATCTCGGAAGGTGCACACATTACCCCATTGTCAGCTGTAATCGTTTTCAATCTAACTGAACAAAGAGTATGGAAACTTTGTATCTAGAACTGCAAGGATACTCTTCAAATCACATTTAAATGCCGGACAGAGGATTCATCGAACAACCTTCGCAATAATTCTCCATTATTCCACCCTCGAACAGCGTGCGGAAAAAAAAACCGTGAGAGCTCTGATTTTCCGGCCGCTCTGGGTAGCCGAGCGGTCTTGGGCGCCGTGCCACGATGCGAAAGGCTCCCCCCATCGGAGGTTCGAGTCCGCTCCCAGGCATGGGTGTTTGTGTGTTGTCCTTGCGTAAGTTTGTAAGTTAGATTAAGTAGTGTGTAACCTTAGGGACCGATGACCTCAGCAGTTTGGTCCCATAAAACCTAACCACAAATTTCCAATTTCTGATTTCCCTTATTTTATTATAATGATCGCTTCTCCCTATATATGTAGCGTCAACAAAATACGAGGTGCGACAGTAAAGTAATGACACTGATGTGAAAAAAAATGTTGCTTATCGTTTTAGTCAAGTTTAGTGTTGTCTCCTTCAAAGTAGTTCCCTTCTGATACACACTTTTTCCAGCGCTTCTGTCATTGATGGTAACATTTCTGGAACTCATCTTCTGTAATATCCTCCAATACCCTCGTCACAGCTTTTCGGACATCTTGTGTTGTTTGAAAATGATGTCCCTTGACCGCCGTTTTTACTCTTGGAAATAGAAAAAAAGTTGCACAGTGCGATATCTTGTGAATAAGGTGACCGTGGTAGTACTGAAATTTGTTTTGAGGTTAAAAATAGCTGCATTGAAAGAGCAGTATGGGATGACGTATTATCGTGATGCAGAATCCAATTATCAGCAATTTTAGCACAGACATGAAGAATTCTTTTACGAAGGTTTTCTAAAATTTCTTTGTAGTAATATTGGTTAACTGTTTGTCCAGGAGGCACCCACTCTCTATGAACAATTCCCTTGTAATCAAAGCAGCACACAAGCATGCATTTCACTTTTGACTTCAACATTCGTTCTGCCTTCACTAAACATTTTATGTCAATGAAAAACTTGAGCTCTTGACATAACCTCCTCTCCAAAAGCCTTCTGAAGCTTACCGTAAGTTGTCGTCGCGTTTTTACCCAATTTAACGCAAAAAGAAATGGCATACCGTTGCGGAGTATTATACGGTTCCATTTCCGTGACGAGAGACACAAACATGTGTTAACTTATTACAGCACAACTCATGAGTGAGCAGTTGCATCGATGTGCCGCTTGGACTTGAAGCACCATATAGACCACGGTCAAAGATATTGTGCCTACGCAAGCCTGCAGGGTTGCCACATATTGCAAAGAAAATCAGTCTCATTGCTTTATTGTCGCACCTCGTATTTTAGAATTTGGGGGAAGAATTTGGTGATTGAAATTTCGTGAGAAGGTATCGCTGCAACTGGAAACCCCTTTGTTTTAATGATGTTCACAGCAAATGCTGTATCTTGACCGTGACACTGTCTCCCATATTGCTCTATAATACAAAACGTGCTCTCTGTGGTAAGGATCCCAGATCACGTAGCACTAGTCCAAAACAGGATCGACAAGCGTAGTGTAGGCAGTCTCTTTAGTAGATACATTACATTTTCTAAGTGTTCTGCCAATAAAACGCGGTCTTTTATTCGCCTTCCCCGCAACGTTTTCTATGTGTCATTTCCAATTTAAATTGTTGGTAATAGTAATTCCTAGGTATTTAGTTGAATTTGCGGCCTTTAAGTGTGTTTGACTTAATGTGTAACCGAAGTTTGAGGGTTCCTTTTAGCATTCATGTGGATGACTTCACACTTTTCATTATTTAGGGTCATTTGCCAATTTTCGCATCATACAGTTATCCTTTTTAAACCGTTGAGCAATTTGCTCTGACCTTCTGTTAACTTTACTACATAATAACCGAGAGCATCATCTGCAAACAACCGAAGACGGCTACTCATATTGTTTCCTGAATCATTTATACTGATAAGGAACAGCAAAGGACCTATAACACTACCATTTGGAACGCTAGAAATCACTTCTGTTTTGCCTGATGACTTTCCGTCAATTAACTCTCTGAAAGGAAATGACGAATCTAGTAGCATAACTGAGACGATAATCCGCAAGCACGCAATTTAATTACAAGCCCATTGTGAGGTATGGTGTCAAAAGCCTTCTCGAAAGGTAGGAATACGGAATCAATTTGAAATCCTTTGTCAGTAGCACTCAACACTTCGTGTTAGTTAAGAGCTAGTTGTGTTTCAAAAGAACGATATCTTCTAAATCCGTGTTGACTGCGTGTCAATAGCCCATTCTTTTCGGGGTAATTCATAATGTTCGAACTCAATGTTGTTGTTGTTGTGGTCTTCAGTCCTGAAACTGGTTTGATGCAGCTCTCCATGCTACTCTATCCTGTGCTAGCTTCTACATCTCCCAGTAGCTACTGCAGCCTACATCCTTCTGAATCTGCTTAGTGTATTCATCTCTTGGTCTCACTCTACAATTTTTACCCTCCACGCTGCCCTCCAAAACTAAATTGGTGAAGTCTCAGAATATGTCCTACCAACCGATCCCTTCTTCTAGTCAAGTTGTGCCTAAAGCTCCTCTTCTCCCCAATTCTATTCAATACCTCCTCATTAGTTATGTGATCTACCCATCTAATCTTCAGCATTCTTTTGTAGCACCACATTTCGAAAGCTTCTATTCTCTTCTTGTCTAAACTATTTATCGTCCACGTTTCACTTCCATACATGGCTACACTCCATACAAATACTTTCAGAAACGACTTCCTGACATTTAAGTCTATACTCGATGTTACCAAATTTTTCTTCTTCAGAAACGCTTTCCTTGCCATTGCCAGTCTACATTTTATATCCTCTCTACTTCGACCATCATCAGTTAATTTGGTACCCAAATAGCAAAATTCCTTTACTCCTTTAAGTGTCTCATTTCCTAATCTAATTCCCTCAGCATCACCCGACTTAATTCGACTACATTCCATTATCCTCATTTTGCTTTTGTTTATGCACATCTTATACCCTCCTTTCAAGACACTGTCCATTCCGTTCAACTGCTCTTCCAAGTCTTTTGCTGTCCCTGACAGAATTACAATGTCATCGGCGAACCTCAAAGTTTTTATTTCTTCTCCATGGATTTTAATACCTACTCCGAACTTTTCTTTTGTTTCCTTTATGGCTTGCTCAATATACAGATTGAATAGCATCGGCGATATGCTACAACCCTGTCTCACTCCCTTCCAAACCACTGCTTCCCTTTCATGTCCCTCAACTCTTATAACTGCCATCTGGTTTCTGTGCAAATTGTAAATAGCCTTTCGCTCCCTGTATTTTACCCCTGCCACCTTCAGAATTTGAAAGACAGTATTCCAATCAACATTGTCAAAAACTTTCTCTATGTCTACAAATGCTAGAAACGTAGGTATGCCTTTCCTTAATCTTTCTTCTAAGATAAGTCGTAGGGTCAGTATTGCGTCACGTGTTCCAATATTTCTACGGAATCCAAACTGATCTTCCCCGAAATCGGCCTCTATCAGTTTTTCCATTCGTCTGTAAAGAATTCGCGTTAGTATTTTGCAGCTGTCACTTATTAAACTGATTGTTCGGTAATTTTCACATCTGTCAACACCTGCTTTCTTTGGGATTGGAATTATTATATTTTTCTTGAAGTCTGAGGGTATTTCGCCTGTCTCATACATCTTGCTCACCAGATGGTAGAGTTTTGTCAGGACTGGCTCTCCCAAGGCTGTCAGTAGTTCTAATGGAATGTTGTCTACTCCGGGGGCCTTGTTTCGACTCAGGTCTTTCAGTGCTCTGTCATACTCTTCACGCAGCATCATATCTCCCATTTCATCTTCATCTACATCCTCTTCCATTTCCATAATATTGTCCTCAAGTACATCGCCCTTGTATAGACCCTCTATATACTCCTTCCACCTTTCTGCTTTTCTTTATTTGCGCAGAACTGGGTTTCCATCAAAGCTCTTGTTATTCATGCAAGTGGTTCTCCTTTCTCCAAAGGTTTGTTTAATTTTCCTATAGGCAGTATCTATCTTACCTCTCGTGACATAAGCCTCTACATCCTTACATTTGTCCTCTAGCCATCCCTGCTCAGCCATTTTGCACTTCCTGTCGATCTCATTTTTGAGACGTTTGTATTCCTTTTTGCCTGCTTCATTTACTGCGTTTTTATATTTTCTCCCTTCATCAATTAAATTCAATATTTCTTCTGTTACCCAAGGGTTTCTACTACCCCTCGTCTTTTTACCTACTTGATCCTCTGCTGCCTTCACTATGTCACCCCTCAAAGCTACCCATTCTTCTTCTACTGTATTTCTTTCTCCTATTCCTGTCAATTGTTCCCTTATGCTGTCCCTGAAACTCTGCACAACCTCTGATTCTTTCAGTTTATCCAGGTCCCATCTCCTTAAATTCCCACCTTTTTGCAGTTTCTTCAGTTTTAATCTACAGTTCATAACCAATAGATTGTGGTCAGAGTCCACAACTGCCCCTGGAAATGTCTTACAATTCTTCCATGTGTACAACCTCCTATTATGATTCTTGAACCAAGTGTTAGCTATGATTTAGTTATGCTCTGTGCAAAATTCTTGCAGGCGGCTTTCTCTTTCATTCCTTACTCCTATTCCATATTCACCTACTACGTTTCCTTCTCTTCCTTTTCCTACTATCGAATCCCAGTCACCAATGACTATTAAATTTTCTTCTCCCTTCACTATCTGAATAATTTCTTTTATCTCATCATACATTTCATCAATTTCTTTGTCATCTGCAGGGCTAGTTAGCATATAAACTGTAGTAGGCGTGGGCTTTGTGTCTATCTTGGCCACAATAATGCGTTCACTATGCTTTTTGTAGTTGCTTACCCGTAATCCTATTTTTTTATTCATTCTTAAACCTACTCCTGTATCACACCTATTTGATTTTGTATTTATAGCCCTGTAATCACCTGACCAGAAGTCTTGTTCCTCCTGCCACCGAACTTCGCTAATTCCGACTGTATCTAACTTCAACCTATCCATTTCCCTTTTTAAATTTTCTAACCTACCTGTCCGATTAAGGGATCTGACATTCCACGCTCCGATCTGTAGAACGCCAGTTTTCTTTCTCCTGATAACGACGTCCTCTTGAGTAGTCCCCGCCCTGAGATACGAATGGGGGACTAGTTTACCTCCGGAATATTTTACCCAAGAGTACGCCATCATCATTTAATCATACAGTAAAGCTGCATGCCCTCGGGAAAAATTACGGCTGTAGTTTCCCCTTGCTTTCAGCCGTTCGCAGTACCAGAACAGCAAGGCCATTTTGGTTAGTGTTACAAGGCCAGATCAGTCAATCATCCAGACTGTTGCCCCTGCAACTACTGAAAAGGCTGCTGCCCCTCTTCAGGAACCACATGTTTGTCTGGCCTCTCAACAGATACCCCTCCGTTGTGGTTGCACCTACGGTACGGCTATCTGTATCGTTGAGGCACGCAAGCCTCCCCACCAACGGCAAGGTCCATGGTTCAGGGGGGTCGAACACAATATATGTTCCAAAATTCAGCTGCATATCGACTTAACGATATGGGCCTGTCATTTAGTGGATTACGCCTTTTTTGAATATTGATGTGACCTATGCAACTTTCCAGTCTTTAGGTACAGATTATTTGTTGATCGAGCAGCTATATACGATTGTTAAGTATGGGGCTATTGCATCAGCATACTGTAAAAGGAAGACTTGCTTTTATTAAGTGGGTTAAGTTGCTTCACTACTCCGATGTTATCTACTTCTAAGTTATACTGTCAGCTGTTCATGATTAGAATTCTGGAATATTTGGTGAAGGAATTTTGGATGGCTGTGTTTAGTAACTCTGATTCAGCAGCACTATCATCGTTTATATTTCCATTGCTGTCGCGCAGTGAAGGCATTGATTGTGTCTTGCCGCTAGTGTACTTTACATTCGACCAGAATCTCTTTATATTTCCTGCCAGGTTTCGAGTTAAAGTTTCGCTGCGGAAACTATAAGCGTCTTGCATTGAAGCCGACTCTAAATTTCTGTAAAACATTGCCAGTGTTAGGAATTTTGCATTCGTTGGAATTTGGCATGCTTTTTTCGTTGTTTCTGCAACAGTGTTCTGACCTGTTTTGTGTACCATGGGGGATCAGCAGCTCCGTCGTTTTTTGTTTGGCATAAATCTCTCTTACTACAAAGTACGTTGGTTAAGTCAAAGTGCATGACTAGAACGATTTTTCGATTTAAAACTCGCTATTGTTGAATTTATGAAGGAAAAATTAGTGCAGGGTCGAAAATTATAACATCCGGAATTGATTGCAGACTTCGCATTTAAAGTGGATGTGACTACACATTGCCCACAGCAAGATATTGCAAGGTAACTTCTTTCTGATTTGGTGGGGATGAATTTAAAAAGAAATCGCGTTGTAGAAGGGACAAATTCTGACAAAGACAATCCGGTTCCCTAAGCTCACCGGCGTTAAAGAAAATGCAAGGTTTGAAGAATTCGTTGCATCCTTGAAAGAATCACAAGAATAGTTTTATAAAGATTTTGTGGACACTGTCAGTCTTATATCTGTTTCCGTGCTGTTTGCGAGACCATTTGCCATTTCATTTGAAAGCGCTGCCGAAGTAACTGACTGACCAGAAAGATAATTGCAGGTCTACTGTCAAACGTTTTTACGTTAAAGCTGTCCAGGACGTCTACATAGCTTCCCACAGGTAGAGTTTTCAAGTCTCCATTATGAGGTTTCAAAAGTACTACAAAATTTCGATTGACATATTTGTATGAAAGACCTTTTGTCGATCATGAAACTATATAAGTCACGATTACGTTGCAACTTGAGGGCAAACCTCTGTGAAATTGTTTGCGACTGTCCTTACGCCGACAGTTTCTCCCAGATAAATATTATATTATGTCTTCAATGAGCCAAAAATAATTAAATAGTACTGAAAGTTTGTTTTGCTTGTGATCTATGCTGTTGAGATGTGTGAAATATAAAACCAAGTAGTTTACAGTGTGACTACACTGCCATTTAAATGCGACGCATTCGCAGTTTCTCCCTTTTCCCCTCCTTTCACTCTGACAGAGGGGCATGCCGGTGAGGGAAATGTGAAGCGAGGCTGAGCGCTTTGGCACGCGTGCTCCCCCCCCCCCTTCCACACACACACACACACACACACACACCCACACACAGCACGGCCTGCGAGGCAGTATATCTTGGCCGCGCCTGCTATAAAAATATTGCGCTATGCATGTGATACTATTTTAACTGCACTTTCTTTTCCAGATGTCTTGCGCTGGGTGCTACATACCATTTCCTAGCTGTCCATGTGTTTCGTAGCCCTGTTCAGTATCAGTCACCTAGTCCAGCATCTGTTTACAGAGGGAAGAGTTCTTTTTCAGCCTGGTTCCTGTTCGCCTTCCATAATCATCCTAAATGAGGGTATTTTGCTCATGATGGTCGGCGTCCTGAACATCCATTGCACAAAAACTTATTGTCCTGCCAGGAGGTAGCACCTTACAGAAGCGCTGTAAAGAGGTGCAGAAAATGGCCAGTTAGAGTGCCTTCATTCTCCTCCTGGTCCCGACTGGCTGAAAGGCCTATATGTTGAATGACTTCGTAGTTAGCGAAATCGAGGTGTCTACAGGCGGCTCTCATGGGGTTGGTGTGGCACATATTAGGTCCTCTGGATCAGACTTTGTGTTTTTAACTGCTTAGCATTTCAGATGACTGAAGTTAGTGACCCTTCACTTTGAATTATGTTACCAACAAAGCCTTCGAAAGTGCATTCCCGCGGCAGGCATCATAGTCTTCTTAGGCATTTTGTTGTTTTTCTCTGTGTGTGTCCTGGTTTGGTGAGGGTGGACGTGTTCGGCAAGAAGAGGCCTCAGATGAGAATGTGGAGACATTAGCTGTCTGAAGGTGGTGTCAGATAAAAGTGGCAGACCTGGCTTTCTTTGATTGATAAACTGAAACTTCATTTGTTTCTGTGAAAATCTGAGAGTGATGTTTTACGTGCTTCTTTCCCTATTAATTTTTACCTGTTTTGTTGTTGTGATTACTGGTGGGAGCTGCAAGTATCCAGTTGGACGCAGTGTATAAAACTGTTACGGGGGAACACATTCCAATCCAGTGGTCGGATCTCGGAATATTACCTGAAAGTAGTTAGGTAGCTACAAGGCTTTTAATTATTGGCTTTAAGCCTGCCAGACAGCTCAAATCGAGGATGGTAACCCTTATGTAAAACTAATTATATTTGTGCAGCACTGCATGGCATTAATCCAGATCCGCCAATAAATGTCTCCAGTTGATCTGCAGAGAAGTGTGCCTTGTAAGTTCGTCTCATGTGCTGGACATTGCCAAGAGTGCGTGCTTTCCAGTTGCAGCCAAGGGTGTGTTTTCATGCGACATAATGGAAGCTCTGAAACTCAGACGAAAATATTGTTTCACTTAAGTATTTTGATCATCTAAAATTTTCAATCCCACAAGGTAATCCAACAAGCCATATATCCTCTGACCACATACCATGAATTTCCTTGATTCAGAACAAAGTAGCCTCTTCATACGCTTAATTAATGTGTTTATAATTTGCATTTAGTGGCATATCCTCTTATGTTTGTTTTTCAATATATTCATATAGGTCTTGATATTATAGAGACTGGACTCACATGTGCATTGCATATATGATTCCTAGAAGAAAGAACCTAGGTACCTAAATGTTCTCAGATACAGTTTGTACAATTCAAGGGTGTAAATCTTCAATTTGCTTACCCTGACAAGATATTTCAGCAAGTGATTAAATAACGTTAAAAATAATCTTTTCACTGGCTTTCCATGGCAGGATTAATCACATCATGCAACATAAAACATAATTATACCTTGCAATCTCATTTGCGAAGTCTGTTGGCACTTTTGTGGAATTCAGTCTGTTTTGTGAAACCTTCCTACTTTTTTTTATTACTTTGCTCTGTATTGTTTTGTTACCGACATTTTCACGCTACTTCTCTCTGTGTGTTGGCTACTGTTCTGAGACAAATTCTTACAATTCTTTTTGCTGTTTGTATGATCTTCCATCAACATAGCTGCTGATTATTCGGTTCATCTCATGAATGTTTAATATCTGTGGATGTGAAGTCTGATTTTGATGCCAGGTGTTCTCCTCTTATTAGTTTTACAAGGTTAAGCCTACTGCTCATTCTGTCAGTTATATTTTGCTGTAAAGGGAAACGATTAACCGTAAGCTAGAGGTACTAAGTTGCCTCATAGGAAAGAACACGCCTTTGAACTGGGATGAGGGCACAAGAGGGAGTTCACTGAACCCTGAAACACGCTTTAGTGAATCCATCCATTGTCGCTCACCATAATCTGAGCATGTCATTCTGCACTGTGTCATACTGCGGGACAAATGGGAACATTTTGGAGATGATCTACAAGATGGATGTAAATGGAGAAAAGGAACACAGAATTACTCCATTGCCCAGCCATGTCCTGAACAAGAGCGAGCATAATTATTCCGTCATGGAAATCGAGACTTTAACCATCGTCTACGCCTTCTAAAAATTTCGATATTGTTTCTGTGGTAGAACAATCATGGTACACATGGGCCACAAGGCTCTGTGGTTTCTAATGTCGATGAAATTCACCCATGGATGGCTGTCTCAATGTACACTTTCTTTACAGGAGTTTGATTTGGAAATTAAGTACATCCCTGGAAAAGACAATATAGTTGTAGATGCACTATCAGGCTCACATATCGTATAAAGTCACGAGATGGAAGAAGACACTACTGGAAACTTATTCGCCGTCTTGTTTCTGAAGAATGTGGAAATTGGAAATTTGTGGTAAGATCTTATGGGACCAAACTGTAGAGGTCATCGGTCCCTAAGCCTACACGCTACTTAACCTAACTTAAACTAACTTACGCTATGGACAACACACACACACCCATGCCCGAGGGAGGATTCGAACCTCTGACGGGGGGAGCCGTACGGACCATGACGAGATGCCCAGACCGCACGGCTACCCCACGTGGCTCTGAAGAATGTGTCGTTTGAAAATTTCATTTGTTAAATCGGTCAGGAGTAAGATAAATATCCTACATTTCATGGCATGTAAGAGAAGATTAATGACAGGAATTTTCTAGTGCTGAGGCAGTAGTATACACACAGAAACAATATACTATTCTGCTGACGAAATCTGAATTACTTTTTGTGCCTGTTATATGTGCTGGAAGAACTAATGAATAAACTCAGATCAGTTATTCACATTTTGGATAAGGAAAGAACGCCATCAAACTCAAAGAGTTAGTATACTTTAATACCATGGACTGGCAGGAGAAGCTTTCACTAGACTTTTTCTAGAAGTGGTCGGGCACGAGAAAACGTTTTATCAGATAACAGGAAACAATTTGTCTCAAAGAAATTGAAGATGTTATGCAGACAAAAATCAAAGACATATACGCTGCTAAGCGCCATCCGCAAGCCAACCCGGCTGCAAGACTTACGTACAACGTTCGGACAACTCTGTTGCATTTATTATTATTATTATTCACGTTTGGGCCCTACTGGACCACGCGAAGTACAATCACGGGGCATTCAGTTATTTTCTTTTAGACTTTCTCTCTGCCCAAATTGTTTTCATTCTCTCGGAATGAGCTCTTTTCCTTTCATCAGACCATGTGGTTCCAGTTTTCTTTGGTTTTTCAGCTTGACCAACTACCCAGTCATGAATTTTTTGCCTAAATAATTTTCTGTCTTGAATTTCATCTTGTTTTATATCTGCCTCTTTCATGTCCTCTTTTATAGCAGCAATCCATTTTATTGTCTCAAATTTAGCTTTACTTCGATTTTCGTAGAATTCCACTACTTGTTTAGTTAGTCTGGTAGCATCCATTCTTTTAATATGCCCATAAAATTTTAATCTGCGTTTTTTCATATCCGAATATATGCTGGTTTATTGTTGAATTTCACTATTTGCTCTTAGCCTGTATGTTCCTTCTTCAGTATATTTTGGACCCAGAATTTTTCTGATTACTTTTCTTTCTCTTTTTTGGATTTCTTGAATGTCCTTTTTTCTGTTTAAAATTAGCGTTTCAGCCCCATAAAGGCATTCTGGTTTTATGACCGTGTTGTAATGTCTCAATTTAGAGTACCTCGAGAGACATTTTTTGTTGTAGATGTCTTTTGTAAGTCTAAAAGCTGTCTCCAACTTTTGACAACGAATTTCATTTCCAATTTTTTCTAGACCAGTCTCTGAGATTGTTTCACCTAAATATTTGAATTGCGAAACTCTTTTGATTTTTCCATACTTAGTTTCCAAAAGTTTGGGTGCCAGTTTGTTGCTAGTCATATACTGTGTTTTTTCAAATGAGATTTGGAGACCTACTCTTTCTGCTGTTTCTTTAAGAATTTCTATTTGTTTCTGAGCAATTTGGATGTCCTGCGTTAGAATAACCAAGTCGTCTGCAAAGGCCAAACAGTCTATTCGAATATTTGTTCGTCCTAATTTCATTGGTTGGTCAATTTTGAACTCCAATTTTCGTTCGCGCCACTCTTGTATTACTTTTTCTAGAACGCAGTTAAATAGCAACGGAGAGAGTCCATCACCTTGCCTCACGCCTGTTTTTATTTCAAAGGATTCTGAAATTTCTCCTCTGAACTTTACTTTTGATTTTGTACCAGTTAGCGTGTCTCTGATAATTGCCGTGGTTTTAGGATCCAGGCCTTGTTCTTTCACAATTTGGAAAAGAGATTCACGATCCACTGAGTCATAAGCCTTTCTAAAATCTACAAAGGTACAAACTAGTTTTTTATTGTAAATTTTTTGATGTCTGAGAATTAGTTTGAGGACTAAAATCTGTTCTGGGCAAGATCTATTTGGCCTGAAACCTGCTTGATATTCGCCAATTTTCCATTCAAGTTGTTGTTGTGCTCGGTTCAGAAGACATTGAGAGAGGATTTTGTATGTGACTGGAAGAAGAGAAATTCCTCTGTAATTATTAACATCAGTTTTGTGTCCCTTCTTATGAAGTGGGTGAATCAAGGCGGTTTTCCATTCATCAGGAATTTTTTCAGTTTGCCAAATGTTTTGCATGATTGAAGTAATTTCTTTAACGGTTTTTGGACCAGCTGCCTTTAAAAGTTCTGCAACAATTCCATCTTCACCAGATGCTTTGTTGTTTTTCAACCTACGAATTTCTTTAATGATTACCTCTTCATTTGGTGCAAGTGAAACTGGATTGCATTGTTGGGGAATTTTTGGTGGAAATCTTTCTGTGGGCTCGGGGCAATTTAGAAGATTCTTAAAATATTTAGAAAGTTCTTTGCAATTTTCTTGGTTGTTAAGAGCCAACTGTCCATTTTCCTTCTTGAAGCAAAGATTCTGGGGTTGGTACCCCTTTATTTTGGTTTTAAAAGTTTTATAAAAATTTCTGGTATTGTATTTCTGAAAATCTTCTTCAATTTCTAAGAGTTGACTATTCTCATATTGTCTTTTTGTTTGTCTAATTAGTTTTGAAGTGTCTTTTCTAGTTGTCAGGAATGTATCATATGTGTCTTCTGTCTTGTTGCTATTCCATGCTTTAAATGTCTCTTGTCTGGCTTTGATTGCATGATCACAGTTTTCATTCCACCAAGCATGTTTCTTGTGTTTTCGTAAAGGAATTTGATCTTGAGCTGTTTTGATAATCTTGTGTTTGAGTTGTTCCCAATTTTGTGCACTTGTTTTGTCGAATTCGTCTGCTAATAATGATGGTTGGATTTTACTGGTGTCAAATTTGGGGATTAATGGTGTCCTTTTGTTGAACTTTTGGGGTTTTAGCTTTAGTTTCACACGGGTTAAGTAATGGTCTGAGTCAATATTGGCGCCTTTACGAACTTGAACATTTAAAATTTCTTTGTGACATGGATACGAGATTGCAATATGGTCAATTTGGAATTCACCTATGTCCTTGTTAGGTGATCGCCATGTCTTTTGTTTTGAAGGTTTTTTCTTAAAATGACTTGACATAATTTTGAGATTGAAATTTCTGCAAAATTCTACCAGCCTCTTTCCATTTTGATTGGTCCATTTATGTGCAGGGAATTCACTGACCGTTTTTCTAAATTTTCTCTCTTTCCCTAACTGTGCATTAAAATCACCCATTAAAATCTTTACATAATTTTGAGGAATTTTGGAGACTGTATTCTCTAACACTTCCCATGACTTATTTACTTTTTCTGGATTTGTTTTATTCTCCTGGTTGATAGGCATGTGTGCGTTAATTAAACAGTACATTTTATTTGCACATTTCATGGAAATTGTCATTAGTCTGTTGTTTACTGGATTTACTTCGATTACGGAGCCAAGAATGTCTTGCGAAATTGCGAATGCAACACCCAGATGCGGAGTGTTTTTAAGAATTCTTTTGTCTGTTTTACTTTTAAACAATCGGTAGTTTCCAAAATCCATGGTATTCTCATCAGGCAACCTTGTTTCTTCCAGGGCTAAAATTGTGATATTTTGTTCTTTTAGTGTGTCTCCTAATTTATAGAGTTTTCCTGGTGTCAAGAGAGAGTTAATATTGATAGTTCCAAAAAATGTTTCGACCTTGGGCATGAGTCGGTCAAAAGACTTCGATTTCCTCTGGTTTGGGATATAGCGTTTCAGCCTAGTCTCCCCAGAATCCGATAGACTAGTTGCGCCACTGATGGCGGAGGATTTGTTACCACCTGGAGTAATTTTGTAATTACTAAAACGCTCCATAATAGTACTTAGAATCAAAGGGTTGAGCTCAGAAAAGCTCAGTGGTTAAGACTGGAGTGGTTAGTTCCAGAATTTGTATTACGGTCGCACCTCTGGTGAACAGACGCCGACCACAGTGCCGCTTGTTACAAGTCAGACGCAAGGTGGATTTATTGTATTATGTGCCTCTTCCGCTAGTTCCACCGTACCGAGATTCGTTCTCTCCGCCTTCACTACCGTTGAGGTCTTCTGTTGCATTTATTGTAATAAGTAACATGACACCTGGAACATGTTCGTCCTAGCTCAATGAAGATGACACGATTCAAAGTGTTGATAAATAAGGGACCTGTAGACAGAATTTGTGAAGTGGTAGTATTTCTGCAGTAATAACTGACTAGACACAGATGCATAATTTAGAAGGCAGTTGCCAAGATTAGGAAAGAGGCTACTATAAAGACAGAGGGACAATGCCAAGAGCACCAAACAGCGATTTTGGAACGTGTACCCAAAATTACTTGTGAGGAAACACCATCTTTTGCTGCAAAGCACGGAAGAAATCACAATCTCTGTATGTCGGGCCATTCTGTTTAAGATATCTAGTTTGCAGAAGTGTAGGTGTTCTGGAAATGCTCCGCACAAACATGATGACTGGCGTACACCACATTTCCACCATGAATGCATTTATTCTGTAGATTTTCAATTGTTTGTGTAGCATTTTTTATGTATATACCAAGATATTTATACATAGGTAATTTTAATTCCCTGCTCCTTATCAATAATTATTTGTTTTCATGCCATATTTGAAGGATAGGGTGCTGTAGATATCATGCATCCCACAGCATATGTCTTAGTGATAACGTGGAGTATGACTGTGTATGTAGACAGAAGTGTCCTGTTAGTTATTGTTAAAATATGTGCGCATTAATGGTCTTGTGGGATCTTATTGTTGAGTACTCATGCATTCAGCAACGAGGTATATCGGCGTATTTTTTTTCCTTTTTCTTGTGAAGCTGTGCATATGGCGTCAAAATCAGATGCACCTAACATAACAATACAGTAAGGTGTGTCACTCTAACCATATATTTTCTGATTAACCTGTCACCACGTAAACGCATGCCTCTGTAACCCTCTTTCCTAAATATTATGGTGGTTCTGGTGCAACAACGGTCAGTGAGAGATGTCAGCGAGACCTCCAATATATGTTTTCCTCTTTCAGCATTGTCAAAATCCAACAGAAAAGATTACAAAATATGATGTATCAAATTTTCTTTAGGGGATACCGTGACTCATCTTGTTTGTTACATGTCCAATTACAGCATGAATATAGTTTTAGGTGAGATGGCTAATTTTTTCTTTGTGGGGACGCTAGTTTCTACCACTTTTATTAGGTTTTGAAGGATGCAGCTGGTTATATTGACGTGTGAGATATACGTTTTACGTGTATGGTACATATATCAGTGCTCAATGGACACACAGAAGATTTTGAGATAGCTGACCTGTCGGTAGTAGCAAATAAATGCCCTGGGGAATTGGTCAGATGTTTAGAGGTTTTTGACAGATGCCAGTTATTTCCAAAAGAGCGCTGAGCAATCTTGATTTTATTTGTGTTAGGGACTTTGTTTGAACATTCACTGGCAATAATAGCTGAAATATGTTGTTTTATTTAAACTTTTGTCATCTTTTATGAACCTTCTATTCATAGCAGCCGGCCGCCGTGGCCGAGCGGTTCTAGGCGCTTCAGTCCGGAACCGCACTGCTGCTACGGTCGCAGGTTCGAACCTGTCTCTGGCATGGATGCGTGTGATGTCCTTAGGTTAGTTAGGTTTAAGTAGTTCTAAGTCTAGAGGACTGATGACCTCAGATGTTAAGTCCCATAGTGCTTAGAGCCATTTGAACCATTTATGCATAGCACACATGTTACCAGCATTATCACTTGGACAAACAAATGGAAGAGCTCCAGAAAACGTGTATTATGTTTTCTGAGTAACTTTTTAGTCTGATGCATAATTTAAAAAGAGAACTGAAAAAGGTCTTGCACTTTATAGATATTACTGTGGAAACTGTGTTTTACATTGCATTTCCCTGTTATTTAAGTAAATTAACTACGGAGTAGAAGCCTGGGATGGATGTCTTCTATGGTGGCAGTGTTGAGACGAAGCAGTGAGTTATTGGTCACTCACAGAAGACTTATGTCACTCCCTAAATTACACAGCAGTGTAGTCAGTGTTCATGAGTACCCGCCCCCCCCCCTCACCCCAAAGCTGAACGCTGTTCATGGCGTGTGGAGTGGTATGCTGTCAGCAAGTTGCCCTTTGGCCACATATCACTTGGCTGTAACAGAAGCATCATCAGTGGCTCTGCCAAGATGCTGACGCAGAGGTGGTGGTGCAGATGGAAGACCACCTGGTTGCACGGGATGTAATGTGCTGTGGCAGCCACAATCGCACCACCACCCCAACGTGGGGAAGATGGCTGTCAACTACAAGGCCTGCACTAGCGAGTGGCTGTGAACAGTGTCACAGCCTGTCTACCCAGGCATGATGGGTGGGCGGCTACACTACCCCAGCACCCAGACTTCAGAACGGCAACGTTGGAGTACAGCAGCGCCTTGTAGTTGTCCTTTGTACAACTTAGCCCTCCTTATTGCATTACTGCGATTCCTTTGGCTAAAAATAATGGGATTCGCACAATTATGGCGAATACTTTTTTTGCCGAAGCACCGCTTGCAACCAATATACCAAAATAAATTCAAACGGCTCTGAGCACTATAGGACTTAACTTCTGAGGTCATCAGTCCGCTAGAACTTAGAACTACTTAAACCTAACTAACCTAAGGACATAACACACATTCATTCCCGTGGCAGGATTGGAACCTGCGACCGTAGCGGTCGCGCGGTTCCAGACCGTAGCGCCTAGAACCGCTCGGCCATCCCGGCCAGCATACCAACATAAGCACACAGCTCGGACGTGTATTAACTGGCTTGCCGATTCCACAGTTTTCCTGCCTTTCCGCTCCATCTACGTTATTGCGTCGCCAGCACCCAGCTGGGCCTCCCAAGTGACATTCGACTGACAGCCTCCGACGTACGGATGTTTTGCTTCGCTCCGTGCACGCCTGCTTCCATGGATTCTTGCAACAACTGAAGCAGCAATGCTGTTCTACCCAGTACCGCCGAAAAATAGTGGCAGTACCACACTGGGATTAAACGTTAAAGATTTTTCTTGAATTGCGCAGTTACACAAGTTGGTGATGTAAAACTGCATGTGACTGTGAAACTCGCTAATTGTAATCCTTTCTGACTTACAGAAAAGGGAAGTTGCAGAGCCAGAGCGAGGGGAGCCCTTCCAGCAGGTAGAATGCAGAGCCGTCACAAAAGGAAGCCGGGCAGGCACTTAAGAAAATTTTGAATACTTGTACACTCCCAAAAATGAGAAATCATAGTAGGAAGTTTGATTTTTCCTTGCAATTTTTATTAATAATTTTCATTCAAATGGTTTAAATCTTGTAATGATGATGTTAGGATCAGTTTGACAAATGTGGACACCTGTGTATCGTACCTAGATCTTTGTACATTAACTCATACAAATTTGATTAATTGTAAACCATTCAACAATATACCTATGAAGTCAAGCCTGCGTTGTCAACAAAGAAGTTACTCATTTTCAGTTTCAGTTTGATGACGGACTAAAATTCCTTACATTCCTGTATTTGTGTTGTATACACATTTTGTTTAAGTGCAAAACACGAGGTACTGTAAATATCCTCACTTTTTACTTTTTTTGTACAAGTCATGCAAGAAATTTGACGCCTTGTTCGTTCATATATCTTGTTCGACGGTTGTCAGGGGTATTTATCTTTACTTCCCTTTCGTTGTATCGGTCAGTTTCCTGTGGATGTCTAAACTTGTGAGTTGACACTTTTGCTGGGAGTGGAAAGTTATTTGATTTCTCGCTGACTGGGACTTTGGAGCTCTCGACAGTGTACCGTTCACCAGCAGAAGGCTTTCACTGTGTCCCAAAAGTAGGGAACGGCAGCCTCCTCGGAGGGATCCAGTTTTCGGTTTCCCGAAATGTTATTGTGATCAATTCCTGGCGCTAGTCCGCTACACTACGTGTGGTGTCACTCGCTGCCATAGCATTCCCCTGAGAGTACTTGAGCAACAATCGGTCTTCTGAGTAGCTTCCAATTAACTAATTCTGTTATGCATTTTGTATGCTCAGTTCTTTGTATTTAATATTTGTCTTGTTTACCTTGAATTTGTGAACTTCCCAGACGGGGAAGTCTTATTCCTTCTTGTTCCTGCAGTCCTCCAATAAAATGTAGGTCCCACAGTGCTTAGCATCACTTTTACTTAATTAACTACGATATTAAGAACGCTGATCCGTGCTATTTAGTTTTCAGTTATTCACTTGACTAGAGCAAACAAAAGTTTTGTATTCACAATCTTGACTTATATTTCTACAACTTCCTCATGGTTAGGCGACGCTTAAATAATAAATGTAACCAGCTGCATTTTTAAGATGTTGCTTCAGTGGAGTGAGTTTCCGTTTTGCGCAGAGGCGAAGCATTAGATAATATGAGAAACGCACAGGTGATAATAGTGAATAGCGTTCACCTGTTTCATAGCAGGATTTTGTGCACAAGCTATTGAGACTCATTTCCACCCCTTCTGGGTCTGTTATTGTGCTATTATCCCTGTTAATTGTGTCATGCGATCTAACCAGAACATTTACGTACTTTCCGATAAATATCCGCAAGGGCTTAATCACAGCTAATTATATGTTTTGTTTCATTGGTGATAGTCTCGTAAACAATATGAGAAGCGCTTTATTTTCATTGCAAAACCCTTTCCAGGAACTAACCGGGTACATTTTCATGGTATGCCTCTTGCCGGGATAAGTTTAGAAACAGGTACTTAATTTTCAACGGTTTTATTAATGAACTCCGTGGATTTATCTTCGAATGGGACTGGATTATATAATAGCCACATGTGGGACGGAGCTGGAAGGAAGTTAAGAGCCACAGGGGAAAGTTAGTTTCATAAGAATTGTAATCTTCAGCCTTGGTCAAAGATAACGTTACTTGTTTTTTAGATGACCACAGTTGTTTTCTTATGTATCCTTTAATGAGTGGCCAGTATGGGACTTACGGTCTGCTAAGTAAGATCGTGGTCGGGTTAATCACTAGAAAAATGTATTTGGCAATAAACTAAAATATATACGTACATCACACATAAACAAAAGAAAAATGTAGTTACAATTAATAATGCGTCCAGCCAGCCGCAGAGTCGATAATTGCTTGGTGTGTCCAGGGCTCGCTTGAAACCAAGTTTCCGCGAGTTTATGTTGAAGAGACCTCCAGATGCGTCGAATTTGCGTTGACAGCTGTTTCAAAGTGAATTTTGGTTGCGCCTGACGCAGTTTCAAGAATGGTTTTCCCGAAGAAAGTTTCTAATCTTTTTTTCCACTTTTGAACTCACCTTACCGACTGAGCTACCTTCTTCAAAATCATCCACGTTGTTAACCAATGTATAACGCGTCGCCAACGTTTGTACAAATGACTTTGATTTCCCCATATATTTAGACGCCGCGGCATGAAACACTTCCGGACATTTCGGTTGCCTACAGAGAAACACACACTCATGTCTCCTCTTGTATCTCTCGGTCAAGAATTCAAAGTAAACTAATGCTTTATGGAGATAGCATGAATGACAAAGGCTCCCTCTGTTGGGCTATGTAATAACTAAGGCAATGTGTTTTACCATCTGTTTCTAATGCCGACCTCGCTCTTACTTAACAGACGGTAAGCACTGAATTCTAGTACCCTAAGGACGCATCCTCTATATAAGTAGCTACCAGTACTACTCACTGAATTATTGTATTTAAGTAAATTGTTTTGCTCTATGCCATGGCATACAAGCTTTGTTTCCCAAACTATTTTTGTAAAAAAAATGAATGTGTTTTGTTAATAAATGTTTTGAGCTGTCATTCCGCACTTTAATAATGCAGACCTAGTTCCACTACACTATGTGGAACACGGTTAACAGGGGTGAGGACCAGCCGAGGGAGCAATAGGGTGGGGAAGGGGTGACACGAGGTTTCATTTTAAAGCCAGTATTAGACAAGTAGTTCAACAGTTTTCCGACTGGTTTGATGTGACCTGCAGCGATTTCCTCTGCTGTGGCAATCTCTTTTTGTCAGAGCGTACACCCAGCGTCATCCATTATTTTTCGGAAATATTTCAATTCCTCTCTTCTCCCTACATTGTGTGCCTTATTGCGAGCTATACACTGATTGAAATTACTTTGTGACCGACGTTTCAGTGAGTCAATTGTTAGGAACCAGCCGCCATCCAATAGCAGTTCTTTCTCCATCTCCACGTGATCGTTGTGTTGCCTGTTTTGTAGGTACGAGCTCCGTCTTATCAAGCGAGGTTGGCTGCAAGCCGGCAACACTGTCCTCCGCCACTGCAGTCTTTCAATAGCAAAGGAATTTTAATCAGAGAGAGCCAATTGCATTCCATACACGTCATTCGACAACTATTTGAAGAGCGGTGTGACTTCGCTATCTGTAAAGCGAATGATCAATGTAATGCATGTCCAGCGGTAACGTTTGTGGAGCACGGATGCCACATGCCCAGCATATTTGTGTCGCGAGTGCTTGTCTAATAATTTTAAGCCGTTCGAGAGGCACCGGTGCAGCAGGAGGATACAAGTGGCACCGAAGGCAAGTGTCGAGTAAAAGGCCGCCCATTACAATCTGCCATTTAGAGAGTTGGAGCCGGCCACGTTGGCCGAGCGGTTCTAGGCGCTTCAGTTTGGAAGCGCGCGACTGTTACGGTCGCAGGTTCGAATCCCGCCTCGGGCATGGATGTGCGTGATGTCCTTAGGTTAGTTAGGTTTAAGTAGTTCTAAGTTCTAGGGGACTGATGACCTCAGATGTTAAGTCCCATAGTACTCAGAGCCATTTGAACCATTTTTTATAGTTGGAAAAATGAAATAGGAGGCATCGCAGCACAGTTGGAAATATGAAACAAAGCAAAAATGGCATTAGCAAAGAAAAAAATTACTCTTTAAGCCATTTGCGAACTAATGAGTCATTATCCCTTTTAATAAAACGTCGCTCTCTTTCGGGCTATTCTTCGATTTCTCTTCTTTCTCTCGCCCTTCAGGTTCTCTCTTCCTATTACTAAGCGAGTGTTGACACTAACTATTCACGTACAAGAAAATGTTTTCACACTTCATTTATTTAACGATTATGCTACAATAACAATCTAGTACAGCAAAGGTTTTATACTCACTTATATTTACAACATCTACTCAAACACACCCACATGCACCCACACACATATTAAATTTTGATATTTGTCTAGTACAGATGATAACATTGACCCAGAAATAAATTAATTGAATCAGCGAACCGCATCGTTGATATTCTTTCACCCTGAATTTTATCCCACTCCTTTTCTGTCATTGCATCTGCGGTATATACACTACTGGCCATTAAAATTGCTACACCAAAAAGAAATGCACATGATAATCCGGTATTCATTGGACAAATATGTTATACTAGAACTGGCATGTGATAACATTATCACGTAATTTGGGTGCATAGATCCTGAGAAATCAGTACCCAGAACAACCACCTCTGGCCGTAATAACGGCCTCGATACGCCTGGGCATTGAGTCAAACAGAGCTTGGATGGCGTGTACAGGTACAGTTGCCCGTGTAGCTTCAACACGATACCACAGTTCATCAAGAGTAGTGACTGGCGTATTGTGACGAGCCAGTTGCTCGGTCACCATTGACCAGACGTTTTCAATTGGTGAGAGATCTGGAAAATATGCTGGCCAGGACAGCAGTCCAACATTTTCTGTATCCAGAAAGGCCCGTGCAGGACCTGCAACATGCGATCGTGCATCATCCTCCTGAAATGTAGGGTTTCGCAGGGATCGAATGAAGGGTAGACCCACGGGTCGTAACACATCTGAAATGTAACGTCCACTGTTCAAATTGCCGTCAGTGCGAACAAGAGGTGACGGAGACGCGTAACGAATGGCACGCCATACCATGACGCCAGGTGATACGCCAGTATGCCGATGACGAATACACGCTTCCAATGTGCGTTCACCGCGATGTCGCCAAACACGGACGCGACCATCATGATGCCGTAAACTGAACCTGGATACATCCGAAAATATGACGTTTTGCCATTCGTGCACCCAGGTTCACCATTGAGTACACCATCGCAGGCGCTCCTGTCTGTGATGCAGCGTCACGGGTAATTGCAGCCATGGTCTCCGAACTGATGGACCATCCTGCTGCAAACGTCGTCCAACTGTTAGTGTAGATGGTTTTTGCCTTCCAAACGTCCCCATCTGTTGACTCGGGGATAGAGACGTGGCTGCACGATCCGTTACAGCCATGCAGATCAGATGATTGTCATCTCGACTGCTAGTGATACAAGGCCGTTGGGATCCAGCACGACGTTCCGTATTACCCTCCTGAACCCACCGATTCCTTATTCTGCTAACAGTCATTGGAACTCGACCAATGCGAGCAGCAATGTCGCGATACGATAAACCGCAATCCCGATAGGCTACAATCCGACCTTTATCAAAGTCGGAAACGTGATGGTACGCATTTCTCCTCCTACACGAGGCATCACAACAACGTTTCACCAGGCAACGCCGGTCAACTGCTGTTTGTGTATGAGAAATCGGTTGGAAACTTTCCTCATGTCAGTACGTTGTAGGTGTCGCCACCGGCGCCAACCTCGTGTGAATGCTCTGAAAAGCATTTGCATATCACACCATCTTCTTCCTGTCGGTTAAATTACGCGTCTGTAGCAAGTCATCTTCATGGTGTAGCAATTTTAAGGGCGAGTAGTGTAGATTGAAGGAGGGACGAGGTTGGCTGCATCCTTGTCTTACACCCTTTTTCAATCGGAGCTCTTCGTTCTTGGTCTTCTACTGATATCATTACTTCTTGGTTCTAACACACATTGTATGTTAACGTCCTTACATATAACTTACACATGCACTGAGGTGACCTCCTGATGTCGTGTCGGACCTCCTTTTGCCCGGCGTAGTGCAGCAGCTCGACGTGGCATGGACTGAACAAGTCCGTTGGAAGCAGCCCCTTGCAGAAATTCTGAGTCATGCTGCCTCTACAGCCCTACGTAACTGCGAAAGGGTTAACGGTGCAGGATTTTGTGCACGAACTGACTTCTCGATTACGTACCATGAACGTTCGACTGGACTGATGTCGAGCTGTCTGGGTGGCCAAACTATTTTCTCGAATTGTCCACAATTTTCTACACACTAATCGCGAAAAACTGGCCCTCTGTCACCCATAAATATTCCAAGGTTGTCTGGGAACTTGACATCCATGCATGGCTGAAAAAGGTCTTCAAGTAGCTGAACATCCAGGGGAACCAGTCCATACCATGTAAACACAGCCCAAGTCACTATGGACCCACTATCGGCTTTCACAGTGTCTTGTTGACAGCTTGGATCCATGGCTCCGTGGCGTCTGTCCGCAGCTCGTGGTCGTGCGGTAGCGTTCTCGCTTCCCGCGTCCGGGTTCCCGGGTTCGATTCCCGGCGGGGTCAGGGAATTTCTCTGCCTCGTGATGGCTGGGTGTTGTTTGATTTCCTTAGGTTAGTTAGGTTTAAGTAGTTCTAAGTTCTAGGGGACTGATGACCATAGATGTTAAGTCCCATAGTGCTCAGAGCTACATAGCGTCTGGACCACACTCTAATCCTACCATCAGCCCTTACCAGCTGAAACCCAGGATTCACCTTACCAGTCTACTGTTTTACAGTCGTATAAGATCCAACCGCTATGGTCACGAACCCAGGAGAGGCCCTGCAACCGAAGTCGTGCTGTTAGCAAAGGCGCTCGCGTCGATCGTCTGCTGCCATATCCCATTAACGCCGAATCTCGCGACATTTTACTACGTCTCACAATGATTTATGAGACTATTTTATACGGTGTTGCTTGTCTTTTAGCACTCACAACTGTATGTAAATATCTCTGCTCTCAGTCCTTAAGCGAAGGGCGTCGGCCGCAGCGTTATTCATGTTGTTGTGATCTTCAATCCAGAGACTGGTTTGATGCAGCTCTCCATGCTACTCTATCCTGTGCAAGCTTCTTCCTCCGTCAGTACCTACTGCAACCTACATCCTTCTGAATTTGTTTAATGCATTCATCTCTTGCTCTCCCTCTACAATTTTTACCCTCCACGCTGCCTTCCAATACTAAATTGGTGATCCCTTGATGTCTCAGAACATGTCCTACCAACCGATCCCTACTTCTAGTCAAGTTGTGCCACAAGCTCCTCTTCTCCCCAGTTCTATTCAATACCTCCTCACTAGTTATGTGATCTACCCATCTAATCTACAGCATTCTTCTGTAGCAGCACTTCCATACATGGCTACACTCCATACAAATGCTTTCAGAAACGACATCCTCACATTTAAATCAATACTCGATGTTAACAAATTTCTCTTCTTCCAAAACGCTTTCCTTGCCATTGCCGGTCCACATTTTATATCCTCTCTACTTCGACCATCATCAGTTATTTTGCTCCCTAAATAGCAAAACTCATTTATTAATTTAACCGTCTCATTTCCTAATCTAATTCCCTGAGCATCACCCGATTTATTTCGACTACATTCCATTATCCTCGTTTTGCTTTTGTTGATGTTCATCTTATATCCTGCTCTCAAGACACTGTCCATTCCATTCAACTGCTCTTCCATGTCCTTTGCTGTCTCTGACAGAATTACAATGTCATCGGCGAACCCCGAAGTTTTTATTTCTTCTCCATGGATTTTAATTCTTACTCCGAATTTTTCTTTTGTTTCCTTTACTGCTTGCTCAATATACAGATTGAATAACATCGGGGATAGGCTACAACCCTGTCTCACTCCTTTCCCAACCGCTGCTTCCCTTTCATGTCCCTCAACTCTTATAACTGCCATCTGGTTTCTGCACAAATTGTAAATAGCCTTTCGCTCCCTGTATTTTATCCTTGCACCTTCAAAATTTGAAAGACAGTATTCCAATCAACATTGTCTAAAGCTTTCTCTAACTCTACTAATGCTAGAAACGTAGGTTTGCCTTTCCATAATCTATTTTCTAAGGTAAGTCGTAGGGTCAGTATTGCTTCACGTGTTCCAACATTTCTACGGAATCCAAACTGCTCTTCACCGAGATCGGCCTCTATCGGTTTTTCCATTCGTCTGTAAAGAATTAGTGTTAGTATTTTGCAGCCGCAGCTTATTAAATTGATAGTTCGGTAATTTTCACATCTGTCAACCCCTGCTTTCTTTGGGATTGGAATTATTATACTCTTCTTGAAGTCTGAGGGTATTTCGGCTGTCTCATATATCTTGCTCACCAGATGGTAGAGTTATGTAAGGACTGGCTCTCCCAAGGCTGTCAGTAGTTCTAATGGAATGTTGTCTACTCCCGGGGCCTTGTTTCGACTCAGGTCTTTCAGTGTTCTGTCATACTCTTCACGCAGTATCATATCTCCCATTTCATCTTCATCTACATCCTCTTCCATTTCCATAATATTGTCCTCAAGTACATCGCCCTTGTATAGACCCTCTATATACTCCTTCCACCTTTCTGCTTTCTCTTCGTTGCTTAGAACTTGGTTTCTATCTGAGCTCTTGATATTCATACAAGTGGTTCTCTTTTCTCCAAAGGTCTCTTTAACTTTCCTGTAGGCAGTATCTATCTTACCCCTAGTGATATACCCCTCTACATCCTTACACTTGTCCTCTAGCCATCCCTGCTTAGCCATTTTGCACTTCCTGTCGATCTAATTTTTGAGACGTTTGTATTCCTTTTTGCCTGCTTCATTTACTGCATTTTTGTATCAATTAAATTCAAAATCTCTTCTGTTACCCAAGGATTTCTACTGCCCTCGTCTTTTTACCTAATTGATCCTCTGCTGCCTTCACTGTTTCATCTCTCAAAGCTACCCATTCTTCTTCTATTGTATTTCTTTCCCCCATTCTTGTCAATCGTTCCCTAATGCTCTCCCTGAAACTCTCTACGACCTCTGGTTCTGTCAGTTTATCCAGGACCCATATCCTTAAATTCCCATTACGAGATGTAATGCCTGATATGTATGTAGTATTCTCGACCCAATCTTGACGCTGTGGATAGCGGAATAATAAGTCCTGAATTATGACAAATGGCAAATAACGAAGACTTTTGTAAATTATTGTTGGGAACGGGATTCATGCTGGTCGGACGAGAGTCTTTCGTTCCCAAGAGTCAGCCGTCTCTTTGACTAGGGCAACTCCCACAGTTCAATTAAGGGTTGAAAGGTCACAGCGCCAGAGATCGCGCCAAAGAGTTTTATTCCACCGCCTCCACTGGCAGTGGTTGTTCAGAAGTTGTGGTGGTTAGTGCTTTGCTGAGAGGATGTTGATAGCTGTATTATTTGAGGCCATGTCGTGTGCAGTTGTTTTGATGGGTTAGACAGCAGATGTTGTTCGAATGAAGATGTTGTAATGATCAGAGTGTATATTTAGTCAATATATATGAGGGTAAAAAAACATTTTTTTTTATTTTTTAAAATTTCCTAACTAACAATGTCTCTTGGTCACAGGTTCAGTCAACAAAGCATCTGGCTTGTGTTCATGTATTAGAGTGTAATTCGGATTTCTATTTGCAATTATAGTATTTCAGTTTTATTTAATTAAATCAGTGTAAATGGTATTTAAAATACCTTGTCTTATTGAGGAAGAACCGTGCCAGATGTGTACGTTGAATCACACTTCCACACACAGAACAGTTACATTTGTGCTTTGTTGTTTCGTAGTTTTTGTTTCGTACCTTTTATAGTTGCTGGGGACTTAATTAATTAATTGTGTTAACGGAAATTTTCTTTCATTCTTTGTTGTTATTCTATGCAGTCAAATTGCGGAGTAATACTAGTAAGGGCCAACCGGTACGAGACTTCGTAGCCGGACATACAGCGACTAAAATTAATATTATTAGCACTATAAATAATTAAGCCCCCATGCACGTGGCGACCTCTGCTTTGGATCGTCCCTTGGAATTCTTTTGATAGTAAAAATAGCAGACAGTAGTATTGTTGTAGTAATTTGTAGTTTAGTAATTGTAGTCTATATTGCATGTGTAGATTTGGTAATGAACATTTGTAGTTGTCTTGTCTTCCTTCTAATGATATTTTTGCAGAATTTAATTTTTGATGTCTTGTATACGCGTTTGACAATTTTGTGCAATTATGAAGATTTCAATTGTTCATTAATCGTGTTTGAGGGAAGCATTTAGTGTGAATGGTATTGTTGGTGATAAAGTGTCATATTGTGTGTAATTTTCGCATAGTGACGAGTTTTGTATGTTTTGTAAATGATTAAGCGATCGATGAAGAAGGCAAAAATGATGGATAGGGAGAATGACGAAAATGTTAACATGGCGAACTCGCCAACACAGGAGAACAGTATGATGAATAATGAAGTCGAAAACAAATTAGTGAGCAGGGAAAATAGTCCAGAACCAGTTCAAAACTTTTCACAGTTAAAGAATTTTCAGAATACGAGATTAACGACAGAAGATTCTGGAATAGTATCGAACACAGATAGCTTTACAGCTTTGACGGAAGAAGTTAGTTTTGCGGGAAATGTTAGGGATGAAAAGAATTTCTAACCAGTTAATATGGAGCAGTTGATGATTGCATTATTTAATTTGGGTTCTGAATTAAAAACAGTGGGATCACAGTTACGATCTGAAATTAAAACTGATATGGGAACAATGGAAACGCGGATAGACTCACTGGGATCACAAATAGGAACAATTAAAACTGATATGGGAATAATGGAAACACGGTTAGAATCACGAATAGGGACATGTTTTAAAAACATGGAAGATGAATTAAAGAAAGAAATTAGAGAAGAAGTACAACCGATTTTGAATGCTCACAATAATAGATTAATTTCAATAGAAATCAGACAAAAGGAACAGGATAGAGAACAGGAAGAAAGAGATCGTGTGATAGTACAAAAATTTTCGGAGCTAAATTTACAACGTGCACACGATAAGGAAGATATATTTGAGAGAATCGAGGAATCCGTACCAAATGACAGAATAAATAACCTAACACAACAATATGAACAGTTAACTACTAAATGTGTCAATACTGAAACCCGAGTCGCGACACTTACGGAAGACGTAAATAAACAGAAAGAACAAACAGGTGACTTATCGGAAAGAGTTGAGGAGATTTCAAATAAATTGACAAGTCTTAGTTTAAATGGGGACAGAGATTCAGATGATACAGCTCCTTGCTATTTGCAGAAACAGAAGAGTACCAGAGTATAAATAAACATGTTGAAAATCAGGGAAAATTTAATGAACGCGTTAAAAGGGAATTTGAGGCATTACAAAAGCAAGTCAAACAAATTGAAGGCGAAATCGTAGGACAAGACAGTAGAAAAATTTAGAATCACAGATAGCAACGGGTTTTGAAGAAAATAATTTATTTCATTTACGAGATGCAACAAGAGAGCGCCAGGCGCGCGAACTTGACAATAATCGACATTCGGACTGGGACAGACGCGGTAGGTCTTTGTCGCCACGAGGCGAAAACTTTGACTATAAACACTTTTTAACTGTTCGGAAATTTAAGATCTTTCGCAATTCTAAGAATGACATACATCCACGTTCATGGTTAGATCAATTTATGTACGCACTTCCACCAAATTGGCCACTAAGTCACAAACTGGAATTTATGTGTGGATATTTAGAAAACGAACCGGCGACGCGGAAGCACGCACTTATTAGAGATTGTAATAATTTAAATGATTTTTATCATGCATTTCTATCGGCATATTGGTCCGAAAACACGCAAGACAGAGTCAAACATAGTCTTATAATGCAGCGTAATTTTAAACAGTCTGAGTTCCGCACGCCAGCAGAATACTTTGAAGACATGATTCGAAAGAATCAGTTCCATTCCAGCCCTTATAGCCCGACCGAATTAATTCGCATTTGTTTAACTAAGCTGCCACAATCCATAAGACAAATTGCTTTAGCCGGAAGATGTAAAAGTCCTCAGGGGATTCACTACGCTAAGTGAATATGTGCCGCACAGGGCCCCGAGCTGTAGTAGTGCTATTTCCCTTTTAGTTTTCTGCACTGCAGTACTCTTTTACTGTTCTTTGTATCTATCAAAACAATTCTTCAGCTATCAATCTATCTAGACAGTCGGTAAAGAATAACCGGATATGACTATTTTACCCAAAAGTGATTTCGGAAATTACCGTTTGGACTTACTGTATCTTCAGCAGCATTCATTCGTAGTTTAAACGAAATTTTAACTGTTTATCTTCGTGACAATATTACTTCATATGTTGACGATATTCTTGTTGCTAAACGTTCTTGGAGTGAGCACAACAAAATTTTGGATTCATTATTACGTATTTTGCAAGAGTTGGTATTACAGTGAACTTGGAAAAATCTGAATTTGGTCGTTCTCAGGTGAAATTTCTTGGTCATATTATTTCTACAGAAGGTATTCTTCCTGATCCAGAGAAACTAGACGCTATTCGTAATTATGCTCTTCCTACTACAAAACGTGATGTTCGTAGTTTCCTTGGTGTCTTTGTTAAATTGGACGATTTGACCACACCTCGTTTATGTGAACTATCTGGAAAGAATTCTAATTGGTGTTGGGATGAGGAAGCTCAATCGGAATTTAAACAACTTCGTGATGCTTTAGTTGCTGCTCCACTTCTTTCACATCCGGATTTATCTAAAGATTTTTGTTTGGCGACGGACTCATCATACAAAGGCCTAGGTGCACACTTATTTCAAGAGATAGAAGATAACGGCGTTGTAGTGCAGAAAACTATTGCCGATCTGTTCTTCCCAAATGCAAATTATGTCAAAAGGCTAAGCCACCAACTATTTTTCACAGAGCACCGTTGTTTCCTATCATTCCAGCGCAATTAAAGGAGATGGCTGCAATCGATCTGTTCGGTCCAGTGGTTCGTTCTACTAATGGTTTTGCGTACATTTTGGTAGCAGTGGAATTGACATCAAAATATGTGTGTTTTACACCTTTACGCAAATCAACAGCTCGTTCAGTATCTAACGCTTTCACCAAACATTTTCTTAAAGAAGTGGGTCATGTTGATTAATTATATCAGATAATGGATCACAGTTTCGCTCTAAAATTTGGCTTCGTACTCTACGGCGTCGTAAGATTAAACCAATTTTCATTTCACTTTTTCACCCTCAATTTAACGCTTCGGAGAGATGGATGAAGGAAATCAATAAACTGTGTCGACATTATTCTCATCAGAATCACAGAACTTGGGATCAGTATCTTCACATTTTTCAAAACATTCTGAATGAACTCCCTAATGATTCATCTTCTTTACCGCCTATACTGATTTGTTTGTTGTGGTCTTCAGTCCTGAGACTGGTTTGATGCAGCTCTCCATGCTACTCTATCCTGTGCAAGCTTCTTCATCTCCCAGTACCTACTGCAACCTACATCCTTCTGAATCTGCTTAGTGTATTCATCTCTTGGTCTCCCTCTACGATTTTTACCCTCCACGGTGCCCATTAAAAAATAAAGCACCGAAAAATCACATTTCTGAAATCGTTCCTTTTCCGCCTTCACGGAAACTGAGGCATTCTGAAGTTGTCAACCTGGCTCTACAAAATATTGCATCTGCGGCTGCTAGAAGAGAGAAATCAGCTAAACATCCTGGTCGTTTAAAAACCTTGTCAGTTGGTCCAAAGGTGTTAATTAAGTCTCATCGTTTGTCTCACAAAGGAAAAGGCTTGTGTCGCAAATTTTTTCTGCTTTGTAACGGTCCATATAGAGTTCGCAAAACTTCATGATAACACTGTCGAAGTAGAAACTCTTAAATCTCGGCGCTCTAAGGGAATACATCATATATCGAACGTTAAAATTTTTGTGGAATGACATACTTTTGAGAAACTAACGGTTATACGTAAACACACAGAGAGTACAAGGATACCGCGCCGTGTTCTGGCGGCGACACATATTCAAAGCAACAGTCAAGTCTGCGCGGCGCACAAGGCAGTCGTTGACCGCAAACAATTACTTCCTACGCCACGCGTACCTACAGCTAATCGAGCGCTCAGTGGGAATGCACTGACAGCCGTAATCAAATACACAGTCTAATTTCTTCGAATAAATTCAGTATGAAGCTATAGTGACTTGATAAATTACGTTATTAACGTTCAGTATTTTTGTGGATACGGTTGTATAAAAGATTTAAGAACTTCATGTAAATTCTGTGTGTCCGACGTTAAGAGGACTTGCTATCGAGAAATTTTCAGGAAGAATGTAATTTCGAAGAAGAAACTAATAAACTAAAAAGGTAACTATTAATTGAGTTTATTTTTTAGGGAACATATTTCCACTTAGGTATGTACTTTAGACGTAATTTGCTGCTCGCGATTACGTGATTCATACTTCGTGTTAACTGATATTGACAATGATTGATTAATGAACAGGGTTGTTACTTGTGTATATTACGCATCGCTTGGCTGCTATGCTTTTTCACTGATGTCATATTTTTTTTTAATTATGTGCCTGCTGTGCTTATTTATTTAAATTATAATTGTCACCTGATTAATTGTGCTGATGTGGTTATGTATGTAGGTTACACTTCCTGATTTATCTCCTTGCGCCTTCATGTTTACTTATTAAGTTTACATATGAACATTTATTTGCTTATGCTGATATGATGCTAATGACCTGTTTATTACGTAAGATACATATTTGCTGCTTTGCGTATGGATTGCATATTTCTACATTTCTGTTTGTTGTCATAACCACTCTTTAATTTGGTATATAGAAATGCTGATATGCGGTGTACGAACATGGAGTTTAGGTGACACTATGGTATTAATTATAGATTGTTCACTTGACAGAGCCTCGTTGAAGGAATTGTGCTGCATCCACTTGTTGACATTCTGTTCTCCACTGGTATAGTTACTCGCTATTGCATGTTTTGCTTACGCTCAGTGCCTTATATTTTTAAGATAAGAAAATGAACTGCTATAATTCGACGAACGACATTAGTACAAGAAACTTCATAGAAGTCACATGAGCTGGAGGTTTTATGGAAGCTGTATAAATGTATGGTAATAGGAAGGAAGCTAACGACATGACATACCAACACTAGGTTTAGACCATTCTTCGTGAGCAATTGAAATAGCAAGTGACACTTGACACAAGAAATACTCCACATGTTTGCTTCTGTTTTGCTATGATTCTTGAAGTGGTGTACACAATGTGAAATATTATGATCATTCACACTCCGTTCTCGTACTTACTTACTGAAAGTTATTCGAACTAAAGGCTGTTAGAGGTCATGTATGCATTTCTTTTATTTAATGATGGACAAGGTAACCAAAATGTATTTTATGGTTCATAATAAGTAGAAGATATGGGTCAGATGGATTACACAGAGGTTGTGTGTCGACATTGTGTCTTCGGATTGCATGGGATGATAAACTGAGGTTAGCACTAGGATTTTATCTGTACTTATTCGAGGAGACTGACTAGAGGAAAGAGTTGTTATGGAAGTGAAATGATATTGGCGATAAGGTTTATATGTGTCGACGTATTGAAGAGGTATTATTGAGGTATTGAGATTGTGTGAAGTTGATGATTATTGGAGTTTTGGTGGACAACAGGTAAGGTAAATGATATTGATGATCAGGTTTATATGTATCGACGTAAGAGGTATTATTGAAGTATTAAGATTATGTGATGCTGATTATTATTGGAGTTTTGGTGGATAAGAGGTAAAGTAAGTGAGGAGCATTTTTTTTCTTTTTTTGTTGGTTTATATGGAACAAGGAGGATGAAGATGGCAGACTAGAACATTCAAGTGGAAGGAAGATTGTCTACACACACTTTGTTAAATCACTAAGCAGTATATTCTTTTTTTTTTTTGGAGAGCGGAAGTATTTGCATATCTTGGCACACTGACAGTTGTTCAGCAACCGTACATTTCGATTTGGCTTGGCAAACATTGGTCTTGACATGATGACTATGACGTTGACTAACTATTATTGACTGTTATACACTGTTACCACTACTACTTGATACACATGTTGAACATCAAATTTTGACAGACATGCATTTACACAGTTAACACTATTCAATTACACAGTAGTACTTAATATGTGGATGAAAGATGAGTGAGTGTGTTTTGTGTGTTTTCCTTTCCTAATCCCAAATAATTGGTACCGACCTACCTCCTGAATATTATTTTACTTGTTTGTTGTGGCTTGCACTGATACCGATAAATATTATAGGTTTACTGATATTTGTGTATTTGTAATAGTTAATATGACAATTATTTGATATCATTTGTGTGTTTATTATAATTTGTATGTTTACTGTAAGAGCATTGATAATAATTTTGTAAAAGCAATTGTGTGTGCCTTAAAACTATTGTTCGTGCTTGCACCTGTTCAACATTGTTGGGTGCCACTTGGAAATATTTAATTTCTGCTGATGAACTCTGATGAACTGTCTAATTAGTGATAGTGAGTATTATGGACTGTTACCTGCACCTGTTCAACATTGCTAGGTGCCACTGATGGAACTGCTTCTACTGACATAATGTCACTTGTTGCTGTCTGCACCTGCTCAACATGTCTGGGTGCCACTGTTGGAACTGCTCAACCAGTGATGAGATGTCACTTGTTGCTGTCTGCACCTGTCAACATTACTGGGTGTCACTAATGGAACTGCTTCTACTGAAATGATGTTACTTGTTGCTGTCTGCACCTACTCAACATTGCTGGGTGCCACTGATGGAACTGCTACTACTGATGAGGTCACTTGTTGCTGTCTGCACCTGTCAACATTACTGGGTGTCACTAATGGAACTGCTTCTACTGAAATGATGTCACTTGTTGTGTCTGCACCTGCTCAACATTGCTGGGTGCCATTGATGGAACTGCTTCTACTGAAATGATGTCACTTGTTGGTGTCTGCACCTGCTCAACATTGCTGGGTGCCACTGATGGAACTGCTACTTCTGATGAGCTCACTTGTTGCTGTCTGCACCTGTTCAACATTGCTAGGTGCCGCTGATGGAACTTCTTCTACTGACATAATGTCACTTGTTGGTGTCTGCACCTGCTCAACATTGCTGGGTGCCATTGATGGAACTGCTTCTACTGAAATGATGTTACTTGTTGCTGTCTGCTCCTGCTCAACATTGCTGGGTGCCACTGTTGGAACTGCTCAACCAGTGATGAGATGTCACTTGTTGCTGTCTGCACCTGTCAACATTACTGGGTGTCACTAATGGAACTGCTTCTACTTAAATGATGTTACTTGTTGGTGTCTGCACCTGTTCAACATCGCTGGGTGCCACTGATGGAACTGCTTCTACTGAAATGATGTCACTTGTTGGTGTCTGCACCTGCTCAACATTACTGGGTGTAACTAATGGAACTGCTTCTACTGAAATGATGTTACTTGTTGCTGTCTGCGCCTGCTCAACATTGCAGGGTGCCACTGATGGAACTGCTTCTACTGAAATGATGTCACTTGTTGGTGTCTGCACCTGCTCAACATTGCTGGGTGCCACTGATGGAACTGCTACTTCTGATGAGCTCACTTGTTGCTGTCTGCACCTGTTCAACATTGCTAGGTGCCACTGATGGAATTGCTTCTACTTAAATGATATCATTTGTTGGTGTCTGCACCTGCTCAACATTGCTGGGTGCCACTTATGGAACTGCTACTACTGATGAGGTCACTTGTTGCTATCTGCACCTTTTCAACATTGCTAAGTGCCACTGATGGAATTGCTTCTGCTGAAATGATGTCACTCGTTGGTGTCTGCACCTGCTCAACATTGCTGGGTGCCCCTGATGGAACTGCATCTACTGAAATGATGTCACTTGTTGGTGTCTGCAGCTGTTGACCATTGCTGGGTGCTACTAGTGGAACTGTCAACTGCTCTGAGGAGTGCTACTTGTTTATTGAACTATTGAAAGGATTTTATGTGAGTATTTATATAAACTGATTTTTTGTGCATTTACTGTTTATGAAATGTTATGAGACTCTTACCTACACCTATTCGTCATTGCTGGTGCCATTGATTGAATGACACTTGTGCAAACTATTATGTAAATCACATGTATGCAAGCATTTTTATTCCCTACTGTATTTTATATTAGGTTATTGAAGGGTCAGTGCAAAGCCAAAATTTATCTAGTTATGTCATATTTACTTATTAATATTATCTTTTATTTTTGTCTGTATTTTTTTTGACGAATTTTGTGGTATTTTCACCACCAATGCTGGCAAAAATACCATCAAATTCTAGCCCGTGGAGGAGGGGCATATGAAAGGTGGCTACACTGAGTCTCAGCGCCAGAGATCGCGCCAAAGAGTTCTATTCCGCTGCCTCCACTGGCAGTGCTTGTTCAGAAGTTGTGGTGGTTAGTGCTTTGCTGAGAGGATGTTGATAGCTGTATTATTTGAGGCCATGTCGTGTGCAGTTGTTTTGATGGGTTAAACAGCAGATGTTGTTCGAATGGAGATGTTGTAATGATCAGAGTGTATTTTTAGTCAATATATATGAGGGTAAAAAAACATTTTTTTTAAATTTTTTTATATTTCCTAACTAACAATGTCTCTTGGTCACAGGTTCAGTCAACAAAGCATCTGGCTTGTGTTCACGTATTAGAGTGTAATTCGGGTTTCTATGTGCAATTATAGTATTTCAGTTTTATTTAATTAAATCAGTGTAAATGGTATTTAAAATACCTTGTCTTATTGAGGAAGAACCGTGCCAGATGTGTACTTTGAATCACACTTCCACACACAGAACAGTTACACTTGTGCTTTGTTGTTTCGTAGTTTTTGTTTCGTACCTTTTATAGTTGCTGGGGACTTAATTAATTAATTGTGTTAACGGAAATTTTCTTTCATTCTTTGTTGTTATTCTATCCAGTCAGATTGCGGAGTAATACTAGTAAGGGACAACCAATACGAGACTTCGTAGCCGGACATACAGAGACTAAATTTAATATTATTTGCATTATAAATAATTAAGCCCCCATGCAGGTTGCACACCGAGAAATCCGAATTGTTGATGATTCCTGGTACGAACTGCACAGACACAGAAACGCAAAACGCGTGGCTGAGAAGTACATCTCTAATTTTTTTGTTTTAAGTCCCTAGTTTTTAGATCGATTTGATGCTGTCTTATCCCACTATATGCTGAGCTTCTCGTTTGTACGTAACTAGTGCACCTGCCAACCTTTGTGGTCTTGGTGTACCTCTTCTCTATCCTCATCTACTCTGTAAGACTTTGCACTTAGCCTCGTGATGCCAAATGAGGAGCTACTCGACCGAATAGTAGCGGCTCCGGTCAAGGAAAACCATCATAACGACCAGGAGAGCGGTGTGCTGACCACAAGCCCCTCTTATCTGCATCCTCACTGAGGATGACACGGCGGTCGAATGGTCCCGATGGGCCACTTGTGGGCTGAAGACGGATTGCACGATGTTTCATTTCTGTACAATGCTGTGCTCCAGATGTATGACTGATACCGGCAATTTTCTTTAGTTTCCTTCCCTATAATTCCATTTCAGCTTTGTGTTGTTATTATTTCCCTATATAAATCAATCTGTATTATTATTAGGAATACAGGGTGAGCAAAATAAAATGGAAAATATTTCACGCCCCTTAAGACAGGCAATCCAACTTACATCATCTTTAGGTGCATCGATTATGTTCCTGGTGAGTTTTATTTTATCCGCCCTGTACCACGAGTACACAATCGTGAACCTTTAATTTCTCTGGGAGTATCTAACATTCAAGTGACTTGCAGGAATGCAGGTGGGTAACGTCCTCCACAACCACCAGTATTTCGACAGGTTCACAACTCGTCATTTTAGAGACACAAGTGAGACGAGAGATGCAGTGCATGGCAATTAAAGCCTCGGTGGCCGGGGGTTACGCCAGCCGCCCCACAAGCAAATTTGACCAACATCAGGCGTTATCGATCCTGAAATAATAATTAATCATTTAGGCAATCTGCTCCCCACCTCTCCCTTCTCTCTCCTTGGTCAAGCAACAGAGGGACCGACTTGGAGCTACGTGCTCCCCCTTGTCAATTTTTATTTTATCGTATGGCAAGGGCCCCCTGTCGGACAGACTGTTCGCCGGTCGCCGGTCTTTCAATCTGACACCACTTCGGCGACCTGCAGCTGATGAGGATGAAAGGACGATGGTAAGGACAGCACAACACCTAGTCCCTGGGCGGAGAAAATTCCCCAACCCAACCGGGAATAATTGAGCTGCAGCCTCACCGTAGGGGACAGTTCTCATAAGAGTCTAAGACACAAAAAACGACGTACCACGAAGGAATTATCCTAATGGGACGGAAATCGGTAAACGTAACGTGTATGTACAGTCAGACAAATGAATACAGTTTCCGAAAAACTGGATGCTTTATTCATCAGAGAGAGCTTGACAAACTGAGCAAGTCAATAGCACGTTGATCGACCTCTGAGCCTAACGCAAGAGGCTTATTCGGCTTGCCGTTGATTGATAGAGTTGTTGGATGTACTCCTGAGGAATATTGTGGTGCAGTATGTCAAACTGTGGGCAACGGCCTTGCCGCAGTGGATACACCGGTTCCCGTGAGATCACCGAAGTTAAGCGCTGTCGGGCTTGGCCGGCACTTGGATGGGTGACCATCCAGCCGCCATGCGCTGTTGCCATTTTTCGGGGTGCACTCAGCCTCGTGATGCCAATTGAGGAGCTACTCGACCGAATAGTAGCGGATCCGGTCATAGAAAACCATCAAAACGACCGGGAGAGCGGTGTGCTGACCACACGCCCCTCCTATCCGCATCCTCAACCGGGGATGACACAGCGGTCGGATGGTCCCGATGGGCCACTTGTGGCCTGAAGACGGAGTGCTTTATGTCGCGTTAGATAGTCAAATTCCGGAGATGGTTGCAAGGCTCTGTCCATAATGTCCCAAATATTCTCAGGTGGGGAGAGATCCTACGACCTTTATGGCCAAGGCAGGGTTTGGCAAGCACGAAGAGATACGATTCAAATTCTCACTGTGTGCGTGGAGGGCATTATCTTGATGAAATATAAGCCCCCACTGGCTCGCCATGAATTGCAACAAAACGGGGCGTAGAATATCGTCGACGTACCGCTGTGATGTAAAGGTCCCGCGGATGACAACTAAAAGGGTCTGCTATGAAGTGAAATGGTGCTATAAACCATTACTACTAGCTGTCGGACCGTATAGCAGGCGACCATTTGTTTGGTATCCTACTGTCGTCCAGTGCGTCGGCAGACACGTCTTCACATTGGAAAATAACTGGAGCACAGCTTTCATTGATGAGTCTCGCTACGAACTGTGCCCCGATGACCAGCGAAGACTTGTCTGGAGACGCCACAGACAGCGGTAGGATACCAACCTGACTGCAAAGGTCCCGACTTCGAGTCTCGGTCCGGCACACAGTTTTAATCTGCCAGGAAGTTTCATATCAGCTCACACAACGCTGCAGAGTGAAAATCTCATTCTGGAGACATACCCCAGGCTGTGGCTAAGCCATGTCTCCGCAACATGCCTTCTTTCAGGAGTGCTAGTTCTGCAAGGTTCACAGGAGAGCTTCTGTAGAGTTTGGAAGGTAGGAGACGAGATACTGGCAGAAGTGAAGCTGTGAGGAGGGGGCGTGAGTCGTGCTTGGGTAGCTCAGATGGTAGAGCACTTGCCCGCGAAAGGCAAAGGTCCCGAGTTCGAGTCTCGGTCCGGCACACAGTTTTAATCTGCCAGGAAGTTTCATATCAGCGCACACTCCGCTGCAGAGTGAAAATCTCATTTTGGACGAACCTGACTGTCGCTCGCCACACGGCCCGAAAACAAGGAGTGATGGTCTGGAGTGCCATTTCTTTTCATAGCAGGACCCCTTCGGTTATCGTCCGCCTTACCCTTACGGCTCAGTGGTAAGTCGACGATGTTCTACAACCCATTTTGTTATCCTTCGTGCCAAAGTCACCCTGTACTTACATTTCAGTAAGATAATACCCGCAAGCACACGGCGACAGTCTCTACCGCTTGTCTTTGTGGATGCCAAACCCTACCTCGGGCAGCAAGGTCTCCGGATCTGTCCCCAACTGTGAATGTTAGGAGCATTATGGGCAGAACCCCGCGCCCTCCCAAGACCAGATCGGGATGTTGACGACCTAATGCACCAGTTAGTCAGAATTTCGCACGATATCCCTAAGGAGCACATCCAACAAATCTATTAATCAATGCCAAGCCGAAAAACTGCTTGCATAATGGCCAAAGATGGACCAAGGCGTTATCCACTTGCTCAATTTGTGAAGCTGTTTCTCTTGAATAAATTACCCAGTTTTTGTTAAATTGTAATCACTTGTTTGCCTGTACATCTACATTACTACCTATCTCCGTCTCATTCGGATTATCCCTTTGTCGTGCGTCAGATTCTTTTTATTCATTTGCATGTATAAGTCCTTCGTCTGACGGGAGCGTCACAGTCAGAGGACTAAGTACAGAAACAAACACAACCAGTAAGAAATGAGCAATAAACGTCAGCAGGAACAGAAACGGACTGCTTGGCTGTGTTGCAGACTGCTCTCGTGCCATGTGAGCTGTCCGGATCCCATGACCAGATAGTGCGAATTTTTAAACAAAGGTGCATCTTCTACGGGCATTTATATGAAGCGCAAATATGAATTCAAACAGTCTTTATTAACAATCACTTACAACAGACTGATAATTAACAATATCTACACTCCTGGAAATTGAAATAAGAACACCGTGAATTCATTGTCCCAGGAAGGGGAAACTTTATTGACACATTCCTGGGGTCAGATACATCACATGATCACACTGACAGAACCACAGGCACATAGACACAGGCAACAGAGCATGCACAATGTCGGCACTAGTACAGTGTATATCCACCTTTCGCAGCAATGCAAGCTGCTATTCTCCCATGGAGACGATCGTAGAGATGCTGGATGTAGTCCTGTGGAACGGCTTGCCATGCCATTTCCACCTGGCGCCTCAGTTGGACCAGCGTTCGTGCTGGACGTGCAGACCGCGTGAGACGACGCTTCATCCAGTCCCAAACATGCTCAATGGGGGACAGATCCGGAGATCTTGCTGGCCAGGGTAGTTGACTTACACCTTCTAGAGCACGTTGGGTGGCACGGGATACATGCGGACGTGCATTGTCCTGTTGGAACAGCAAGTTCCCTTGCCGGTCTAGGAATGGTAGAACGATGGGTTCGATGACGGTTTGGATGTACCGTGCACTATTCAGTGTCCCCTCGACGATCACCAGTGGTGTACGGCCAGTGTAGGAGATCGCTCCCCACACCATGATGCCGGGTGTTGGCCCTGTGTGCCTCGGTCGTATGCAGTCCTGATTGTGGCGCTCACCTGCACGGCGCCAAACACGCATACGACCATCATTGGCACCAAGGCAGAAGCGACTCTCATCGCTGAAGACGACACGTCTCCATTCGTCCCTCCATTCACGCCTGTCGCGACACCACTGGAGGCGGGCTGCACGATGTTGGGGCGTGAGCGGAAGACGGCCTAACGGTGTGCGGGACCGTAGCCCAGCTTCATGGAGACGGTTGCGAATGGTCCTCGCCGATACCCCAGGAGCAACAATTTGCTGGGAAGTGGCGGTGCGGTCCCCTACGGCACTGCGTAGGATCCTACGGTCTTGGCGTGCATCCGTGCGTCGCTGCGGTCCGGTCCCAGATCGACGGGCACGTGCACCTTCCGCCGACCACTGGCGACAACATCGATGTACTGTGGAGACCTCACGCCCCACGTGTTGAGCAATTCGGCGGTACGTCCACCCGGCCTCCCGCATGCCCACTATACGCCCTCGCTCAAAGTCCGTCAACTGCACATACGGTTCACGTCCACGCTGTCGCGGCATGCTACCAGTGTTAAAGACTGCGATGGAGCTCCGTATGCCACGGCAAGCTGGCTGACACTGACGGCGGCGGTGCACAAATGCTGCGCAGCTAGCGCCATTCGACGGCCAACACCGCGGTTCCTGGTGTGTCCGCTGTGCCGTGCGTGTGATCATTGCTTGTACAGCCCTCTCACAGTGTCCGGAGCAAGTATGGTGGGTCTGACACACCGGTGTCAATGTGTTCTTTTTTCCATTTCCAGGAGTGTATTTGCCATGAAAACTGGAATTCAATGTGGCATATGTAATTAGAAGTAAGAAGACGCGTGTTTTCATAAAAAGTGAGAAATGTTAATTAACATATATTTGATGAATTTTGTATTTAAATGTCGTAGGTATTCGAACTGAAAGGGAAAAAATATATGACCACAATGAGACTCGATGTAGCGATTACCAGTCTCGAGAGCTACCGATTTTTTGTTTTTCCATTTTTATGTGTTTTACGCTTCACGAAAATTCTCGTAGAATATGCATCGTTGTTTAAATATTTCCATCTGTCGGGAATGGAACCCAGGCCGCCGATGTGGCAACTGAATAATCTTCCACAACACAACATGGCCCACTGAAAAACCACCCTTAGTTTGGTTAAAGACGCTTCGAAAACTTCAAAGAACTTTTTAGAATTTCAATTTCAGTGTACTGCCTTGGTTCATTGATAAGATTCTGAACTTCATGCACCCCATCAACATAGAAAATTATAAAAGTCAGATTTTCTTCTGAGTGCTGTCTGTTCTCGAAACAAATACAATAGTCGATGTTCCATCAAATATTTGTTCCCTGACATACATTTTAAAGGACCTTTTTTGTAGTTTTGACCAGTGATATCTTCCGTAAGGACACGGGACACTTTTTTTAAAAAAACGTTGTTCGTGTTTTCGCAAACGACAGAACGTAACAAAATGATTGGTAAAGGGTGAGCTTTCAAGCCTACAAACTTTTTTTTTTTTTTTTTTAGAGTCAGGTTGTTAAGGTGTGTAATGTGTTAAGAACTGATCTACTATCAAAAATGGTTCAAATGGCTCTGAGCACTATGGGACTCAACTGCTGAGGTCATTAGTCCCCTAGAACTTAGAACTAGTTAAACCTAACTAACCTAAGGACATCACAAACATCCATGCCCGAGGCAGGATTCGAACCTGCGACCGTAGCGGTCCTGCGGTTCCAGACTGCAGCGCCTTTAACCGCACGGCCACTTCGGCCGGCGATCTACTATCATGAGTACTTCCACTAAGCTCTAATTTATCGAACCTATACTTTGTTATATGAACGTCCATGATCCAGTAATAAATTTCGTAACGCTATTTGATTACGAGTAAGCAAAACAATTAATCACAGTAGCAGAAACTTACACAAAATCCGTGCAACGTGAAACTGACTTGCATAACTTAGGTAACTGTACATCAAATAGTATGTAACCCTCTTAAAAGTCTCTCAAAATTACGGGGTATACATGTGATTAGCTTGTAGCTAAACACGGTGATATGGGATGGTTTCCCTTGACTATGATCACAATACTTCAATCTGAAAATGGTCTAGCACAGAAATCACTTCACCGAAGTCACTGAGTAACGATGCAACTCAAGGACATATCCGCACGAATTACTGCAAGAGCTGTTGACTTCGGTACCGTGCTCTACAGAAGTTATTGCGTGAAAATATCTTGATGTTGTTGTGGTTTTCAGTCCAAAGACTGGTTTGGTACAGCTCTCCATGCTACTGTGACCCATGCAAGCCTCTTCATCTCCAAGTAACTACTGCAACCTTGCAACCTACAGTCTTCTGAGTCTGCTTACTGCATTCATCTCTTGGTCTCCTTTACGATTTTAACCGCCCCCCCCCCCTTCTCCTTGCTTCCCTCCACTGCTCAATTGGTGATCCCCTGATGCCTCAGAATGTGTCCTACCAACCGACCCCTGCATTTAGTCAAGTGGTGCCACAAATTTCTCTTCTCCCCAATTTTACTCAGTACCTCTTCATTAGATACGTGACCTACCCATCTAATCCTCGGCTCTCCTCAGTAGCACCACATTTCAAAAGCTGCTATTCTTTTTTTTCTAAACTGTTTGTCGTCCATGTTTCACTTCCACACATGGCTACAATCCATAGAAATACTTTCAAAAAGGATTTCCTGACCCTTAGATCTGTACTTCATGTTAACAGGTTTCATATATACACTCCTGGAAATGGAAAAAAGAACACATTGACACCGGTGTGTCAGACCCACCATACTTGCTCCGGACACTGTGAGAGGGCTGTACAAGCAATGATCACACGCGCGGCACAGCGACACACCAGGAACCGCGGTGTTGGCCGTCGAATGGCGCTAGCTGCGCAGCATTTGTGCACCGCCGCCGTCAGTGTCAGCCAGTTTGCCGTGGCATACGGAGCTCCATCGCAGTCTTTAACACTGGTAGCATGCCGCGACAGCGTGGACGTGAACCGTATGTGCAGTTGACGGACTTTGAGCGAGGGCGTATAGTGGGCATGCGGGAGGCCGGGTGGACGTACCGCCGAATTGCTCAACACGTGGGGCGTGAGGTCTCCACAGTACATCGATGTTGTCGCCAGTGGTCGGCGGAAGGTGCACGTGCCCGTCGACCTGGGACCGGACCGCAGCGATGCACGGATGCACGCCAAGACCGTAGGATCCTACGCAGTGCCGTAGGGGACCGCACCGCCACTTCCCAGCAAATTGTTGCTCCTGGGGTATCGGCGAGGACCATTCGCAACCGTCTCCATGAAGCTGGGCTACGGTCCCGCACACCGTTAGGCCGTCTTCCGCTCACGCCCCAACATCGTGCAGCCCGCCTCCAGTGGTGTCGCGACAGGCGTGAATGGAGGGACGAATGGAGACGTGTCGTCTTCAGCGATGAGAATCGCTTCTGCCTTGGTGCCAATGATGGTCGTATGCGTGTTTGGCGCCGTGCAGGTGAGCGCCACAATCAGGACTGCATACGACCGAGGCACACAGGGCCAACACCCGGCATCATGGTGTGGGGAGCGATCTCCTACACTGGCCGTACACCACTGGTGATCGTCGAGGGGACACTGAATAGTGCACGGTACATCCAAACCGTCATCGAACCCATCGTTCTACCATTCCTAGACCGGCAAGGGAACTTGCTGTTCCAACAGGACAATGCACGTCCGCATGTATCCCGTGCCACCCAACGTGCTCTAGAAGGTGTAAGTCAACTACCCTGGCCAGCAAGATCTCCGGATCTGTCCCCCATTGAGCATGTTTGGGACTGGATGAAGCGTCGACTCACGCGGTCTGCACGTCCAGCACGAACGCTGGTCCAACTGAGGCGCCAGGTGGAAATGGCATGGCAAGCCGTTCCACAGGACTACATCCAGCATCTCTACGATCGTCTCCATGGGAGAATAGCAGCCTGCATTGCTGCGAAAGGTGGATATACACTGTACTAGTGCCGACATTGTGCATGCTCTGTTGCCTGTGTCTATGTGCCTGTGGTTCTGTCAGTGTGATCATGTGATGTATCTGACCCCAGGAATGTGTCAATAAAGTTTCCCCTTCCTGGGACAATGAATTCATGGTGTTCTTATTTCAATTTCCAGGAGTGTATATATATTAAAACCTGCCACAGCAAACCTGACTCAGCGTCATCGACGAGACAGACTTTTCATAACGTAAACATTTGTACATGCAGACATCTACATCTACATCTGCATCTACATGACTACTCTGCAATTCACATTTAAGTGCTTGGCAGAGGGTTCATCGAACCACACTCATACTATCTCTCTACCATTCCACTCCCGAACAGCGCGCGGGAAAAACGAACACCTAAACCTTTCTGTTCGAGCTCTGATTTCTCTTATTTTATTTTGATGATCATTCCTACCTATGTAGGTTGGGCTCAACAAAATATTTTCGCATTCGGAAGAGAAAGTTGGTGACTGAAATTTCGTAAATAGATCTCGCCGCGACGAAAAACGTCTTTGCTTTAATTTACTTCCATCCCAACACGCGTATCATATCTGCCACACTCTCTCCCCTATTACGTGATAATACAAAACGAGCTGCGCTTTTTTGCACCCTTTCGATGTCCTCCGTCAATCCCACCTGGTAAGGATCCCACACCGCGCAACAATATTCTGACAGAGGACGAACGAGTGTAGTGTAAGCTGTCTCTTTAGTGGACTTGTTGCATCTTCTAAGTGTCCTGCCAATGAAATTCAACCTTTGGCTCGCCTTCCCCACAATATTATCTATGTGGTCTTTCCAACTGAAGTTGTTCGTAATTTTAACACCCAGGTACTTAGTTGAATTGACAGCCTTGAGAATTGTACTATTTATCGAGTAATCGAATTCCAACGGATTTCTTTTGGAACTCATGTGGATCACCTCACATTTTTCGTTATTTAGCGTCATCTGCCACCTGTCACACCATACAGCAATTTTTTCTAAATCGCTTTGCAACTGATACTGGTCTTCGGATGACCTTACTAGACGGTAAATTACATCATCATCTGCGCACAACCTAAGAGAACTGCTCAGATTGTCACCCAGGTCATTTATATAGATCAGGAACAGCAGAGGTCCCAGGACGCTTCCCTGGGGAACACCTGATATCACTTCAGAGAGAGGGATATTGCAAGGCGCCACTGAGGTTAAGGCTCTACTCAATTTAATTTGCCACTGACATGCATTGAGAATACCCACTCAAGGTGCAGGTCCTCTACCCCAGCCCCCCTCCACCCTGGGTGCAGATGTCCAGATGTATGAAAATGAAGGGAAACGGAAGAAAAGCTTGGCCCTAATACGAGGACCGTAGCTGCGCACCCTAACAACCATTAATCATTACTAAGTAGTGATGGTGAATCTAAGCCACTATAATGAAACAAGGATTACAAATCACGTACATTTATTGATTACATTTAAAATGATAGTGCTCAGAACAAATACTGTATCAAATAAGTCGTACTCATGAACATGAATAGAATTTCTAGCAGTCATAGAAAAACAAGTTTTCTCTACATATCTCTCAGTAATCCATTAAAAAACCTGAAATACAGGAGAGAATGACGAAACTGAACACTTAAAGCTTTATTCTAAATAACGAAGACGCAGACCTTTAATCAGCATCTATCTTACTAAAAGTAATCGATCTTGGAACCTCTGCAGTAGCACGCGACTAAATACCCGAGACCACGCTTGCAGTTTATCATCAGTCCAACAAGCGCAATGAAAGCAATTTAAGTGTGCTCCTTCTAATACCTCCTGACTGGCGTACACTGCTGGAAAAAATTGATACATCCTTTTAGAAGTTTCAAATTCATTCAAGATTTATTGCTGCAAGAGTGCGTGCGGAGTACGTGAAATGATTACTTTTACAGTTCAATAGTACATGCGGTTGTGAGGTGTCAGGTATCGACCCATGATGAAACATCCATATTAGTAAACGGTGTAGCCTTTACAAGTGGCAATGCAGGCGCTGACTCTGGCATCGAGTCGATCGAACAGATGTGCAGAACTATAGACCTATATCTCTAACGTCTATCAGTTGTAGAATTTTGGAACACGTATTATGTTCGAGTATAATGACTTTTCTGGAGGCTAGAAATCTACTCTGTAGGAATCAGCAGGGGGTTCGAAAAAGTCGATCGTGTGAAACCAAGCTCGCGCTATTCGTCCACGAGACTCAGAGGGCTATAGACACGGGTTCACAGGCAGATGCCGTGTTTCTTGACTTCCGCAAGGCGTTCGATACAGTTCCCCACAGTCGTTTAATGAACAAAGTAAGAGCATATGTACTATCAGACCAATTGTGTGATTGGATTGAAGAGTTCCTAGATGACAGAACGCAGCATGTCATTCTCAATGGAGAGAAGTCTTTCGAAGTAAGAGTGATTTCAGGTGTGCCACAGGGGAGTGTCGTAGGACCGTTGCTACTCACAATATACATAAATGACCTTGTGGATGACACCGGAAGTTCACTGAGGCTTTTTGTGAATGATGCTGTGGTGTATCGAGAGGTTGGAACAATGGAAAATTGTACTGAAATGCAGGAGGATCTGCAGCGAATTGACGCATGGTGCAGGGATTGGGAATTCAATCTCAATGTAGAGAAGTGTAATGTGCTGCGAATACATAGAAAGATAGATCCCTTATCATTTAGCTACAAAATAGCAGGTCAGCAACTGGAAGCAGTTAATTCCATAAATTATCTGGGAGTACGCATTAGGAGTGATTTAAAATGGAATGATCATATAAAGTTGATCGTCCGTAAAGCAGATGCCAGACTGAGATTCATTGGAAGAATCCTAAGGAAATGCAAACCGAAAACAAAGGAAGTAGGTTACAGTACGCTTGTTCGCCCACTGCTTGAATACTGCTCAGCAGTGTGGGATCCGTACCAGATAGGGTTGATAGAAGAGGTAGAGAAGATCCAACGGAGAGCAGCGCGCTTCGTTACAGGATCATTTAGGAATCGCGAAAGCGTTACGGAGATGATAGATAAACTCCAGTGGAAGACTCTGCAGGAGAGACGCTCAGTAGTAGCTCGGTACGGGCTTTTGTTAAAGTTTCGAGAACATACCTTCACCAAAGAGTCAAGCAGTTTATTGCTCCCTCCTACGTATATCTCGCGAAGAGACCATGAGGATAAAATCAGAGAGATTAGTGCCCACACAGAAGCATACCGACAATCCTTCTTTCCACGAACAATACGAGACTGGAATAGAAGGGAGAACCGATAGAGGTACTCAGGGTATCCTCCGCCACACACCGTCAGGTGGCTTGCGGAATATGGGTGTAGATGTAGATGTAGATGGCGAATAGTCCTGGGATACGTTACGCCACGCCTGCTTGACCTGTTCACGTAGTTCTGTAAGTGCTGTTGGTTGACGAGTCACAAGAGTCTATTCTTGTTCCATCATATCCTATACCTGCTCTACTAGAGACAAGTCCATGGATGTTGCTGACCAGGGAAGTTGCTACACTTCTTGCAGAACAGTGTGTGGGCATGTATTATCCGGCTGGGACAGCACATCATCTTCCTGTTGAAAAAAGAACGGCAAAAGGATGGGTCAACAACATTCTGCACGTACCGAGCGGTGGTTAGTGTCTCCGCCAGAAAACCAAAGGCGAACAAGAGTTGTACTTTACCACAGTCCAGAGCATGAGACCTGGTTGATTGATTTGGGGGACCAAGCAGAGAGGTCATTGGTCCCATTGGATAAGGGAAGGACGGGGAAGGAAGTCGGTTGTGCCCTTCCAAAAGAACCATTCCCGCATTTACCTGAAGCGATTTAGGGAAATCACGGAAAACTTACATCAGGATGACCGAACGCGGGTTTGAACCGTCATTCTCCCGAAAACGAATCCAGCGTGCTAATCATTGTGCCACCTCGCTCGTTCAAGAGACCTGGATGGGACCAGTGTGTCTTGGACGAATGTACTCTACGAGACAGCGCGCACCAGGTTTATATCGAACGTGCAAACAACCAGCACCTGCCTGCAGCCAGAATTTGCTCTCATCGCTGAAGACGTGCCATTCCATCTTCCAAATGAAAGTCTGACGGCACCAGTCAGGCCATGGACGTCGATTCTGTGACTTGAGTGGAAGTTGGGCTAGACGTGTGCATGTGATCCTACAGCTAATAACTGATTCACAGCAGTTCGTGTCGACACATCTGGGCTCACAAGCATTCTTACCTGTGGTAGCTGTACGACCTGCCACTGCTGCCCTTAACTCCCTCCCCCCCCCCCCCCCTCTGCCTCCTACGACGCTCCTGGACAGCGTCTCTGCTGCGTGGATGTACAGAACCTCCTCGTCTACGGATCTGAGAATTTTCGTGTGACCACTGATACCAGCATCTTTGCTTGTGTGGCAATTCTCCGGCAGGACCATTCTGCCACTCGGAAGAACACAACTTGAACACTTTCAAACACACTCAGTTGCCTCTAGAAAGCACGAGTGTGTCTCCGTGGCATGTTTGCCTACTTACTTCACATTTTGCACCACACTGGCTGAGAGCATTTTCTATTAAAGTATTGTAGACACAGAGGCGCTCCGGCGGCTATGCCACTACGCTCTCTGTTGGTGGACGACGTTGAAACCACCATCAGTACAACTACTATGTAAGTGGGCTGCTTCTGTGTTGGCAGCGCTGTGTAGCGCTTTGCATCGGATCTCTGACTGCGCTTTCTTTGTAAGAGACTCTGTGGCTTGTTAGAATCGTTGTTGGAAGTTAATCGCCAGTGGTGTTGGGCGGTTGGAAATTAGTCGCCAGCAGTGATGGAAGTACTGTTGGGCAGTTGGAGGTGGACGGCCAGCAGTGATGGATGTTACATGTGAGAAGTTAGCTCTGATGGAGGGTAGAGGTCTGGAGTGATGTTCCACTTAGAGATTGAATATTATTCATGATTATATACCTTTGTACTAGATGTCGATGACGATTTATGTTTGTGTCTGAACTGGATGTTACATTATTAAGGTAAATAAATACATTATTTGGTTTGCAACAAAATCTTTCCTTTGCTAACCACATGCCAATTAGTAGTTAGTGGCTTTAGTAGTTAGAATCTTTTATGTAGCTGGCAGTATTGACGCTCGCTGTACTGTAGTAGTTCGCGTAATGAAGATTTTTGTGAGGTAAGTGCTTAATGATATGTATAGGTTATTGTTAAGATTTCTTTGTAGTCAGGGCCATTCTTTTGAATTAATTATTTGAAGTCAGGTTATCCCCTTTTTTGAGCAGTCAGATTACGTTGCACTAGAATATTGTGGGCCAGTGTTGACATGATAAAAATAAGTAAAGAAAACGTAGGTTCACTTGCATTCAATTTCACTCAGCAGTTTAAGTAAAATATTTATTAAAGAAGTTTCACTACGGCCCCGTGGCATATGCCGTCATTGGATCAGAATCGACGTCCTGTTTCCACGTGTACTAATTCTTTTAATAACCACTGCAAATAATTGTAATAGTCTCACCAAATCTCCAACTGCAAACGCCGCCTCCGACCAACTTACAATTCACAGACGACACGTCCAGAACACAAGTATGATTTAAATTCAGTCGGCTGCATGGCCCCTCAACCGCCATAGCGCCTAAGTTGGAATCGAATGGGGCTCGCCAAAGACGCAACATGCAGTGCTGCTCGAAGAGACAGCTCATAGATCTTGCGTGACTAACCAGTATCGAGGATATCTCTGCGAAAAACACAAAACTACGAATAAAATGAAAGAGCTGTTTAACATGCTTTTTTCCAAACTCGTGGCAGCAGGGTATGTTACTGAATTCCTCTGTGTGCGAGAAACGATGTTCGTTGACACGCATCAACGATTACAGCTCTGTTATTGGAAACCAGACAATGGATGTCAAAGAAATAGATTTTGCGTTACAGCAGAAAAAACGAGATGCGCTGAGAGACGGGTTCTTTTTAAATCGATCATCCAGGGTTAATAATCCACAAAACGAAGAGCTTCAGGGCAATATCGTTCGAAACAAATCAACGGTTTACGAGTATCGAATGTGCACGATTTCTGTTGCGTTTGTACGACAAAGAACAAACAAAATGTCTGTGAAAGGTTTTCAATTCTAAAAATTGTTGCACCCTTACACCCTATAAACTACGGTTTTCAATTCTAAAAATTGTTGCACCCTTACACCCCATAAACTCCTCATACTGGCCTCCTTCAAACATACGTTTATATGAAATGACAAAGTTTACATTCAAAGAAACTTTCTGACACTTTATAACACTGTGCTATACGCGGTTTCAAGTCTAGAGCCTTTGCATCTCAGGCAAATGCTCCGAGCTGTAGAGACATGACCCTTTAACACAAATAACTGCACCAGTCACATTTATATATATTTTATGTTTAACTTAACATAAAGCTATGAGTTTCGAGCATATTCTACTCCTCTTCAGGCGTGTTTATATGCAGGCATATGTTATTAAATTAAATTATATAACGTCATAAGTACCCTAAATTAACAAAGAAATAATAAAGTTACAACTCACTGCTTGCATTCCTTTCACAGGAAAACTCTCCTACAAAACACAAAACATTTTCAGACTACATAACATTAAAATTGCCTTCACAACACATAACAAATTGCAGCAAACACCGAGATACAATATTAACACACATAAACACTCACAATTAGACATCTATTAAACAGTATGTGGTTCCTGCAAGCGGACATGGAAAGATATACGAGGGTGTTCGTTTTCTCCGCGATCTGTACGAGATTGGAACAATAGGGAATTATTGTGAAGGTGGATCGATGAACCCTCTGCCAGGCATCAAAACGTGATTTGCAGGGTACCCATGTAGATATAGATGTAGATGCAAAGTCCTCTTTGTAGGCCAAATCGGGCGAAACTTTCAAAAAAGATATAACGAACATATAAATGCCTACCATACTAATAAGTACGGTTAACCAAAATAGCCACCCATATAAAAGACACAGGCCACTCATTCCATGGTATTGCACGTGATCATCATATATTACATAAAATGGACAAGGGAAAACAAATGAACTTACATGAAGAATTGGAAATATTCATTCATGGCTCGGTACGTGGAGACATGTTACTAAACGATAAACCTGAAAGTAATAATATTAACTTATTTACAAAACTTCTCCAATGGTGAATGCCTATATCATTGAAAAAACAATATCTTAACCAACTAATCACCTAATATGTGCCATGACATAAACATACCTAGATGTAAATCTTTCATCTTCACTGTATACTACAGGTGCAGCAACAGATGCTTTTTTAACTTAGCTTTTAAGACTCCTTGGATTGATGTAAACAAGTGCTTGTGAAAGCGTTAAGTTGCCATGTATTTTATTGTGCTCTATGTGCCAGACACCGAAGTTGCTAACAAAAATGTACGTAAATGCACTAACAAAATGATTAATCATGGCTATTCCATAATGTACACACTATAACATATAGTCTTTTTCGACGCACGATCTCACTGGCACACAAAGTAAACGAAGCTATCATCACGTCATATTATTACAATGTAAAAGTAAACTATAAATGCACCTTCTATCTAAATGCCCTGTGTTAACAAAATATTAGCAATAAGTGACCATTCCAGTATATATTATTTCATAAAAACCTTACTACACGGTCGCAGCCCTTAATTAACACCCATATGTTGTTGTGGTCTTCAGTCCTGAGACTGGGTTGATGCAGCTCTCCACGGTACTCTATCCTGTGCAAGCTTCTTCATCTCCCAGTACCTGCTGCAGCCTACATCCTTCTGAATCTGCTTAGTGTATTCATCTCTTGGTCTTCCTCTAGGATTTTTACCCTCCATACTGCCCTCCAGTACTAAATTGGTGATCCCTTGATGCCTCAGAACATGTCCTACCAACCGAACCCCTTCTTCTAGTCAAGTTGTGCCACAAACTCCTCTTCTCCTCAATTCTGTTCAATATCTCCTCATTAGTTATGTGATTTACCCATCTAATATTCAGCATTTCTTCTGTAGCACCACATTTCGAAAGCTTCTATTCCCTTCTTGTCTAAACTATTTATCGTCCATGTTTCGCTTCCATACATGGCTCCATTCCATTCACATACTTTCAGAAACGACTTCCTGACACTTAACTCTATACGCAATGTAAACAAATTTCTCTTCTTCAGAAACGCTTTCCTTGCCATTGCCAGTCTACATTCTATATCCTTTCTACTTCGATCATCATCAGTTATTTTGCTCCCCAAATATCGAAAAAATGGCTCTGAGCACTATGGGACTCAACTGCTGTGGTCATAAGACCCGTAGAACTTAGAACTACTTAAACCTAACTAACCTAAGGACATCACACACATCCATGCCCGAGGCAGGATTCGAACCTGCGACCGTAGCGGTCGTGCGGTTCCAGACTGTAGCGCCTTTAACCGCTCGGCCACTCCGGCCGGCCAAATAGCGAAACTCCTTTACTACTTTAAGTGTTCATTTCCTAATCTAATTCCCTCAGCATCACCCGACTTAATTCGACTACATTCCATTATCCTTTTGTTGATGTTCATCTTATATCCTCCTTTCAAGACACTGTCCATTCCGTTCAACTGCTCTTTCAAGTCCTTCGCTGTCTCTGACAGAATTACAACGTCATCGGCGAACCTCAAAGTTTTTATTTCTTCTCCATGGATTTTAATACCTACTCCGAATTTTTCTTTTGTTTCCTTTACTGCTTGCTCAATATACAGATTGAATAACATCGGGGAGAGGTTACAACCCTGTCTCACTCCCTTCCCAATCACTGCTTCCCTTTCATGTCCCTCGACTCTTATAACTGCCATCTGGTTTCTGTACAAATTGTAAATAGCCTTTCGCTCCCTGTATTTTACCCCTGCCACCTTCAGAATTTGAAAGAGAGTATTCTAGTCAACATTATCGAAAGCTTTCTGTAAGTCTGCAAATGCTAGAAACGTAGGTTTGCCTTTTCTTAATCTAGCTTCTAAGATAAGTCGTAGGGTCAGTACTGCCTCACGTGTTCCAATACTTCTACGGAATCCAAACTGATCTTATTTGTGTACTTTTCTGCTAATGTAGTGGCTATTGGAGTACGCAGGACGGGGCAGCTACAAGAGTGTGCTGAAACCTGACGTCCAGTGATATCTGCTGCATTGTTTTGGTTTGGAGCCCAACAAGATATCTGACATTGTGTGTTGAGTTGGGGAAAGTAGCATGTGTGGGAAGAATGCAGTTTTGCGTTAATTGTTACGGTGAGATATTGGTGTGATACACTTTTAACATGTCAGTTTTGCACTTCCAATTTAGGCGTTCTATAGCTTCAATTGCATTGTATTTAATTTTGGTACACTAGCGGCACTGTTGGATAACATTACTCTGTAGCACCGACGTTGCCTTCGATGTGTTTCAGAGCAAAATAAGTTATTAAATGGATATAAACATTAGATAGTTATAAAAAATCGATGGCCTTGCAGTGTGTGGCTGGGTATCGACTATCTCTTTATTCAGAACAATACTAACAGTTCGGTCGTCATTTGTTCCAAACTGGTGCATCTTAAATCTATTGCAATAAAAGTGGCTTCAGTCTATTAACGATTTTATGAGTTTTTAAACCCGTTTATGTCACTTAGAATATTATTTACATTTTTTGTATTAAGAACGAATATTTTCATTTTTTCCATAATATCTATTCTTTTAGTACCGGTCTTCGGGTATTGCGCAAACATTCCAGAGTGTCTTCGATTTTGCCATCTGTTGTTACTGTTGATACTTTCAAATCGTGGTCTGAAATTTCTGCCAATCTGGACGATATAATATTTGTTAAATTGGCTGCAGGTAATTTTGTAAATGCCAGATGAGTCCAGATCTGTGCCTGTCGGTTTTATATTGTGAATAGGTCTTCAGTTTGGGCTATTTCTTGTACTAGAGCTGATTTTTACATCTACATTTATACTCCGCAAGCCACCCAACGGTGTGTGGCGGAGGGCACTTTACGTACCACATTACCTCCCTTTCCTGTTCCAGTCGCGTATGGTTCGCGGGAACAACGACTGCCGGAAAGCCTCCGTGCGCGTTCGAATCTCTCTAATTTTACATTCGTGATCTCCTCGGGAGGTATAAGTAGGGGGAAGCAATATATTCGATACCTGATCCAGAAATGCACCCTCTCGAAACCTGGACAGCAAGCTACACTGCGATGCAGAGCGCCTCTCTTGCAGAGTCTGCCACTTGAGTTTATTAAACATCTCCGTAACGCTATCACGGTTACCAAATAACCCTGTGACGAAACGCGCCGCTCTTCTTTGGATCTTCTCTATCTCCTCCGTCAACCCGATCTGGTACGGATCCCACGCTGATGAGCAATACTCAAGTATAGGTCGAACGAGTGTTTTGTAAGCCACCTCCTTTGTTGATGGACTACATTTTCTAAGGACTCTCCCAATGAATCTCAACCTGGTACCCGCCTTACCAACAATTGATTTTATATGATCATTCCACTTCAAATCGTTCCGCACGCATACTCGCAGATATTTTACAGAAGTAACTGCTACTAGTGTTTGTTCCGCTATCATATAATCATACAATAAAGGATCCTTCTTTCTATGTATTCGCAATACATTACATTTGTCTATGTTAGGGGTCAGTTGCTACTCCCTGCACCAAGTGCCTATCCGCTGCAGATCTTCCTGCATTTCGCTACAATTTTCTAATGCTGCAACTTCTCTGTATACTACAGCATCATCCGCGAAAAGCCGCATGGAACTTCCGACACTATCTACTAGGTCATTTATATATATTTTGAAAAGCAATGGTCCCATAACACTCCCCTGTGGCACGCCAGAGGTTACTTTAACGTCTGTAGACGTCTCTCCATTGATAACAACATGCTGTCTTCTGTTTGCTAAAAACTCTTCAATCCAGCTACACAGCTGGTCTGATATTCCGTAGGCTCTTACTCTGTTTATCAGGCGACAGTGCGGAACTATATCGAACGCCTTCCGGAGTCAAGGAAAATGGCATCTACCTGGAAGCCTGTATCTAATATTTTCTGGGTCTCATGAACAAATAAAGCCAGTTGGGTCTCACACGATTGCTGTTTCCGGAATCCATGTTGATTCCTACAGAGTAGATTCTGGGTTTCCAGAAATGACATGATACGCGAGCAAAGAACATGTTCTATAATTCTACAACAGATCGATGTCAGAGATATAGGCCTATAGTTTTGTGCATCTGCTCCACGACCCTTCGTGAAAACTGGGACTACCTGTGCTCTTTTCCTGTCATTTGGAACCTTTCGTTCCTCTCGAGACTTGCGGTACACGGCTGTTAGAAGGGGGGCAAGTTCTTTCGCGTACGCTGTGTAGAATCGAATTGGTATCCCGTCAGATCCAGTGGACTTTCCTCTGTTGAATGATTTCAGTTGCTTTTCTATTCCTTGGACACTTATTTCGATGTCAGCCATTTTTTCGTTCGTGCGAGGATTTAGAGAAGGAACTGCAGTGCGGTCTTCCTCTGTGAAACAGCTTTGGAAAAAGGTGTTTAGTATTTCAGCTTTACGCGTGTCATCCTCTGTTTCAATGCCATTATCATCCCAGTGTGTCTGGATATGCTGTTTCTGTCCACTTACTGATTTAACGTAAGACCAGAACTTCCTAGGATTTTCTGTCAAGTCGGTACATAGAATTTTACTTTCGAATTCACTGAACGCTTTACGCATAGCCCTCCTTACGCTAACTTTGACATCGTTTATCTTCTGTTTGTCTGAGAGGTTTTGGCTGCGTTTAAATTTGCAGGGAAGCTCTCTTTGTTTTCGCAGTAGTTTCCTAACTTTTTGTTGAACCACGGTGGGTTTTTCCGGTCCCTCACAGTTTTACTCGACACGTATCTGTCTAAAACGCATTTTACGATTGCCTTGAACTTTTCCCATAAACACTGTCCATTGTCAGTGTCGGAACAGAAATTTTCGTTTTGATCTGTTAGGTTTCTGAATAATCTAGCTAATTTATCAGACATTAGAGTAATATACGACATGTATATATATTTAAGTGCTAGAGAACTCTCAGTTGTGAGTTTGTTTGTACAGTTTATTTATTATTCTTTATTCCTCTAGATTGTGGCTAAACCATTCCTTCGGAATATCCTACCTTCCAGTAGTGTTAATTCCAAGGAACGCCTGTGAAGTTTGGAAGGCAAGACGTGGGGACCCGTAAAAAGTGGTGAGTAGAACCCGTTTTCATGTTCAAAAGAAAAAAATCACCGGTGATAGTTTGAGTATCAAAAATTATTATTACTATCAGCGTGGTGGAAGTTTTACTATCAAAAATTATTGTTGTGGCAACAGGAGCACAGAAATGTGTAAAGCTCTATTTCTGACAGTATTTTGGTTTCTATATTTTTTTCCCTAACAACTGCTAGGCTATCTATTGAAACTTCATTATCGTTATCATAAAATCTGATATGTTGCCGTACAATTTGTGTTATTAAAACCCTTATTCCGACATGTCAGTATCCAAACATTTTCTGGAACTTCCAACTATCGGTCATGTCGGTATTCTGATAGAGAGAAAAAAAAAGCAGAAGTTGATTACTCTTCCTATAGTTCGTGAAAGGTCAGTTCTCTTGTGTCTGACTGCAATTTTTAAAATCTCCCGAAGTTATACTGTAATGCTCCTGCATGCAACAGACAACTTACCTCGTCCTACCGCTACAGATGCATGAGTATTTTACATCCACCAACATGCTAAAATAATTCAAAAGAAATACTGCGATCCATGTAGAGAGTGCAATGCATGTACCGCATGGTCACAACTACTGATGCAACTACTCCCCTTTCTCTTTTTTTATAGAAATTAAATGATAGGATGGATTTAGTCAACAAGTGGTAAGCGATGTAAAAATGAAAGTAACGAATAAAAACTTTTAATTTACTATATTCTGAAATTGACGATTCACACACAGAAAAACTTTCCTCAGACATTTCTTTTGCTTAGACAGTTTGATTAGCAAAAACCTCAATTATTTCACAATGTCTTTAATCAATAATCACGTATTTGGTTACAACAAAGAAATGAATATTACTTTCAACGTATGCATACACAAATCTGACAAAATCCCTCCAGTCTGCAGGCGAACAACTACTGTGCACAGTAAAAAGGCAAATAACCGAAGTAAGCAAATTCAGCAGCATGTCTGATATTGGTCATAGAACGAAAAAAACCTCTACAGAGTGTGCCGCCGACTTTGAAATTCGCAATTTCTCAATTACATTGGTTCACTTCCAACCCAGACAAGCATATCTTTGAATTGCATTCCCATCTGTCTTCCAAGGAAGGGAGACTGTGGTTTAACGTCCCGTCAACATCGAAGTTATTACAGACGGAGCACCAAGCTCGGAATGATTCTAGTATCGGGGGAAGAAAATCGGCCGTGCCCGTTTGATAGGAACCATCACGGAATTTTCCTCGAGCGATTTAGGAATATGACGGAAAACCTACATCTGAATGGCCGGACGTGGATCTGAACCACCACCTCGCTCAATTACTCAATTACTTGGGCTGAAACCCAGGTATAGGTTGGTTTCATTACCGCAATCGAGGCTGATAGTTTCTTATGTACAATTAGGTATCATGTGATAGGTTCTACATCGTATACAGGGTGGTCCATTGATAGTGACCGGGCCAAATATCTCGCGAAATAAGCATCAAACGAAAAAACTACAGAGAACGAAACTTGTCTAGCCTGAAGGGGGAAACCAGATGGCGCTATGGTTGGCCCGCTAGATGGCGCTGCCATAGGTCAAACGGATATCAACTGCGTTTTTTAAAAATAGGAACCCCCATTTTTATTACATATTCGTGTAATACGTAAAGAAATACGAATGTTTTAGTTAGACCACTTTTTTCGTTTTGTGATAGATGGCGTTGCAATACTCACAAACGTGGTATCACGTAACATTCAGCCAGTGCGGACGGTATTTGCTTCGAGATACATTACCCGTGTTAAAATGGACTGTTTACTAATTGCGGAAAAGGTCAATATCGTGTTGATGTATGGCTATTGTGATCAAAAATGCCCAACGGGCGTGTGCTATGTATGCTGCTCGGTATCCTGGACGACATCATTCAAGTGTCCGGTCTGTTCGCCGGATAGTTGCGTTATTTAAGGAAACAGGAAGTGTTCAGCCACATGTGAAACGGCAACCACCACCTACAACAAATGATGATGCCCAAGTAGGTATTTTAGCTGCTGTCGCGGCTAATCCGCACATCAGCAGCAGACAAATTCCGCGAGAATCGGGAATCTCAAAAACGTCGCTGTTGAGAATGCTACACCAACATCGATTGCACCCGTACCATATTTCTATGCACCAGGAATTGCATGGCAACGACTTTGAACGTCGTGTATAGTTCTGGCACTGGGCACGAGAGAAATTACGGGATGATGACAGATTTTTAGCACGCGTTCTATTTAGCGACGAAGCGTCATTCATCAACAGCGGTAACGTAAACCGGCATAATATGCACTATTGGGCAACGGAAAATCCACGATGGTGCGACAAATGGAACATCGGCGACCTTGGCGGGTTAATGTATGGTGCAGCATTATGGGAGGAAGGATAATTGGCCCCCATTTTATCGATGGCAATCTAAATGGTGCAATGTATGCTGATTTCCTACGTAATGTTCTACCGATGTTACTACCAGATGTTTCACTGTATGACAGAATGGCGATGTACTTACAACATGATGGATGTCCGGCACATAGCTCGCGTGCGGTTGAAGCGGTATTGAATAGCATATTTCATGACAGGTGGATTGGTCGTCGAAGCACCATACCATGGCCCGCACGTTCACCGGATCTCACGCCCCCGGATTTCTTTATGTGGGGAAAATTGAAGGATATTTCCTATCGTGATCCACCGACAACGCCTGACAACATGCTTAGCGCATTGCCAATGCATGTGCGAACATTACGGAGGCGAACTACTCGCTGTTGAGAGGAATTTCGTTACACGTATTGCCAAATGCATTGAGATTGACGGACACCATTTTGAGCATTTATTGCATTAATGTGGTTTTTGCAGCTAATCACGCTGTTAACAGCATACGTTATCAGAAATGACAAGTTCACAAAGGTACATGTATCACATTGGAACAACCGAAATCAAATGTTCAAACGTACCTACTTTCTGTACTTTAATTTAAAAAACCTACCTGTTACCAACTGCTCGTCTAAAATTGTGAGCCATATGTTTGTGACTATTACAACGCCATCTATCACAAAGCGAAAGAAGTGGTCCAACTAAAATATTCATGTTTCTTTACATACTACACGAATATGTAATAAAAATGGGGGTTCCTAATTAAAAAACGCAGTTGATATCCGTTTGGCCAATGGCAGGGCCATATAGCGGGCCAACCATAGCGCCTTCTGGTTTCCCCCTTCAAGCTAGACAAGTTTCGTTCTTTGTAGTTTTTTAGTTTGACGCTTATTTCGTGAGATATTTGGCCCGGTCGCTATCAATGGACCACCCTGTATACGATGTAGAACCTATCACATGATAACTATTTGTATATAAGAAACTATCAGCCTCGATTGCGGCAATGAAACCAACTTATACCTAGGTTTCAGCCCAAGTAATTGAGCCTTCTTCAGATAATACACCTGAATCTATAAATGTCTAAAAAGGTGTGGTCTGGAAATAAAACTAAAACAGCCTGAATAGGCGTAGTCACATTTTAAAAATGCGGTACGTGAGCTTCCGAGGCCCACCGCACGGCGTCCATGGAGACGAGGCGCACGCCAGAGCCGAAGTTAAGTCTTGGTATTGACTTAGTACTTATGTACATCATTTTTAAAATGTGACTACGCCTATTCCGGCTGTTTTAGTTTTATTTCTAAACCATGCCTTTTTCGACATGTATAGATTCAGGTATATCTTCTGAAAAAGGCTCAATTACTTGGGCTGAAACCTAGGTAAAGGTTGGTTTAATTACCGCAATCGAGGCTCATAGTTTCTTATATATTAGATTATCACGATTACTGACCGTGCTGCAATGTTGAAAATACAAAAATAACTAACTGTGTTTGTAGATCACGGCAAAGTATCTACATCTACAACTACACCCATACTCCACAAGCCACCTGACGGTGTGTGGCGGAGGGTACCCTGAGTACCTCTATCGGTTCTCCCTTCTATTCCAGTCTCGTATTGTTCGTGGAAAGAAGGATTGTCGGTATGCTTCTGTGTGGGCTCTAATCTCTCTGATTTTATCCTCATGGACTCTTCGCGAGATATACGTAGGAGGGAGCAATATACTGCTTGACTCTTCGGTGAATGTATGTTCTTGAATCTATAACAAAAGCCCGTACCGAGCTACTGAGCGTCTCTCCTGCAGAGTCTTCCACTGGAGTTTATCTATCATCTCCGTAACGCTTTCGCGATTACTAAATGATCCTGTAACGAAGCGCGCTGCTCTCCGTTGGATCTTCTCTATCTCTTCTATCAACCCTATCTGGTACGGATTCCACACTGCTGAGCAGTATTCAAGCAGTGGGCGAACAAGCGTACTGTAACCTACTTCCTTTGTTTTCGGATTGCATTTCCTTAGTATTCTTCCAATGAATCTCAGTCTGGCATCTGCTTTACCGACGATCAACTTTATATGATCATTCCATTTTAAATCACTCCTAATGCGTACTCTCAGATAATTTATGGAATTAACTGCTTCCAGTTGGTGACCTGCTATTTTGTAGCTAAGTGATAAGGGATCTATTTTTCTATGAATTCGCAGCACATTACACTTGTCTACATTGAGATTGAATTCCCAATCCCTGCACCATGCGTCAATTCGCTGCAGATCCTCCTGCATTTCAGTACAATTTTCCATTGTTACAACCTCTCGATACACCACAGCATCATCCGCAAAAAGCCTCAGTGAACTTCCGATGTCATCCACAAGGTCATTTATGTATATTGTGAATAGCAACGGTCCTATGACACTCCCCTGCGGCACACCTGAAATCACTCTTACTTCGGATGACTTCTCTCCATTGAGAATGACATGCTGCGTTCTGTTATCTAGAAACTCTTCAATCCAATCACACAATTGGTCTGATAGTCCATATGCTCTTACTTTGTTCATTAAACGACTGTTGGGAACTGTATCGAACGCCTTGCGGAAGTCAAGAAACACGGCATCTGCCTGTGAACCCGTGTCTATGGCCCTCTGAGTCTTGTGGACGAATAGCGCGAGCTGGGTTTCACAGGACCGTCTTTTTCGAAACCCATGCTGATTCCTACAGAGTAGATTTATAGTCTCCAGAAAAGTCATTATACTCGAACATAATACGTGTTCCAAAATTCTGCAACTGATAGACGTTAGAGATATACGTCTATAGTTCTGCACATCTGTTCGACGTCCCTTCTTGAAAACGGGGATGACCTGTGCCCTTTTCCAATCCTTTGGAACGCTACGCTCTTCTAGAGACCTACGGTACACCGCTCCAAGAAGGGGGGCAAATTCCTTCGCGTACTCTGTGTAAAATCGAACTGGTATCCCATCAGGTCCAGCGGCCTTTCCTCTTTTGAGCGATTTTAATTGTATCTCTATCACTCTGTCGTCTATTTCGATATCTACCATTTTGTCATCTGTACGACAATCTAGAGAAGGAACTACAGTGCAGTCTTCCTCTGTGAAACAGCTTTGGAAAAAGACATTTAGTATTTCGGCCTTTAGTCTGTCATCCTCTGTTTCAGTACCATTTTGGTCACAGCTTATCTGGACATTTTGTTTTGTTCCACCTACCGCTTTGACATAAGACCAAAATTTCTTAGGATTTTCTGCCAAGTCAGTACATAGAACTTTACTTTCGAATTCATTGAACGCCTCTCGCATAGCCCTCCTCACACTACATTTCGCTTCGCGTAGTTTTTGTTTGTCTGCAAGGCTTTGGCTATGTTTATGTTTGCTGTGAAGTTCCCTTTGCTTCCGCAGCAGTATTCTAACTCGGTTGTTGTACCACGGTGGCTCTTTTCCATCTCTTACGATCTTTCTTGGCACATACTCATCTAACGCATATTGTACGATGGTTTTGAACTGTGTCCACTAATCCTCAACACTATCTGTACTTGAGACAAAACTTTTGTGTTAAGCCGTCAGGTACTCTGTAATCTGCTTTTTGTCACTTTTCCTAAACAGAAAAATCTTCCTACCTTTTTTAATATTTCTATTTACGGCTGAAATCATCGATGCCGTAACCGCTTTATGATCGCTGATTCCCTGTTCTGCGTTAACTGTTTCAAATAGTTCGGGTCTGTTTGTCACCAGAAGGTCTAATATGTTATCGCCACGAGTCGGTTATCTGTTTAACTGCTCAAGGTAGTTTTCAGATAAAGCACTTAAAAAAATTTCACTGTATTCTCTGTCCCTTCCACCCGTTATGAACGTTTGAGTCCCCCAGTCTATATCCGGCAAATTAAAATCTCCACCCAGAACTATAATATGGTGGGGAAATCTACTCGAAATATTTTCTAAATTATCCTTCAGGTACTCAGTATGTGGATGAGTACTTGTAAAGTGCGAAATTATAGTCACCTCACACCTCTAATACCATAGAAGATAGCCGGACGGAGTGGCCGTGCGGTTCTAGGCGCTACAGTCTGGAGCCGAGCGACCGCTCCGGTCGCAGGTTCGAATCCTGCCTCGGGCCTGGATGTGTGTGATGTCCTTAGGTTAGTTAGGTTTAGTTAGTTCTAAGTTCTAGGCGACTGATGACCTCAGAACTTAAGTCGCATAGTGCTCAGAGCCAACCATAGAAGATAATCCGTCATTTCTTAACATATGCCCTGCCCATCCCATCCTCCATCTTGTCAGTGTTTTCCATGTAGACCTTCCCTCTCCAATTCTGCGGAGAACCTCCTCAGTCCTTACGTTATCAGTCCACTTAACTTTCAACATTCTTCCGCAGCCCTACATCTCAAATGCTTCGATTCTCTTCCGTTCCGGTTTTGCCACCGTCTGTCAATAGCCTTGTCCAAGCAGTAATACCGGTTCCCGTCAAATCACCGAAGTTAAGCGCTGTCGGGCGTGGTTTACACTTGGATGGGTCACCGACCATGTCTGCCGAGTGCTGTTGGCAAGAGGGTTGCACTCGGCGCTTTTGAGGCCAACTGAGGAGATGCTTGACTGAGAAGTAGCGGCACCGGTCACGAAAACTGACTGCGGCTGAGAGCGGTGTGCTCATTACATGTCCCTCCGTGTCCTCATCCGGTGACGCCTAAGGGCTGAGGATGATATGGTGGCCGGTCGGTTCCGTTGAGCCTCCAAGGCTTGTTCGGACGGTGATTGTTTGTTTCTTTCTTTTTTTCCGCCGTCCATGTTTGACTACAACACAATGCTGTGCTCCAAACGTACTTTCTCAGAACTTTCTTCCTCTAATCAAGCGCTATGTTTCATAAAATTAAACTTCTCTTGGCCAGAAATGCACTTTTCTCCAGTACTAGTCCTGTTTGCTTCGTCCGTCACGTGTTGGTTATTTTGCAGCCTAAGTAGCACAATTTATTAACTTCATCTGCTTCGTGACCTGCAGTCCTGATAAGTTTCTCTCCGTTATCATTTCTGCTACTTCTCATTACTTTCGTCTTTCTTAGATTTAATTCAATCCATATTCTGTACTTATTAGACAGTTCATTCCATTCAGCAGAACCTGTAATACTTCTTCAATTTCACTGAGATAGCAATGTCATCAGCGAGTCTTAACATTGATATCCTTTCACCTTAAACTTTAATTCCACTCTTGAACCATTCTTTTATTCCCATCATTGCTTCTTCGGTGTATAGATTGTACAGATGGGACGAAAGACTACATCTCTTCCTTACACCCTTTTTAGTCTGAGATCTTTGTTCTTGATCTTCCACTTTTACCGTTCCCTCTTGGTTCTCGCACATATTGTATATTACCCGCCTTTCCCTGTAGCTACCCACTTTTTTCCTCAGAATTTCGAACATCTTGCGCCATTCGCACTGTCGAACGCCTTTTCAGGGGCGACAAATCCTAGGAACGTGTCCTGATTTTTCTTTAGTTTGCTTCTGTTATCAAACGCAACGTCAGAACTGCCTCTCTGGTGTCTTTACCTTCCCTAATGTGAAGCTGATCGTTATCTAACTCATCTTCAATTTTCTTTTCCGTTGTTCGGTATCTTATTCCTGTGAGCAACTTGGATGCATGAACTCTCGCAACTGTCAGCACTTGCAGTCTTCAAAATTGTGTGTATGATGTTTTTCCGAAAGTCTGATGCTATATCGCTAGACTCATATATTCTACACATCAGCGTGAACAGTCGTTTTGTTGTTGCTTCCACCAATGATTTTAGAAATTCTGATGGAATGTTATCCATCCACTCCGCATTATTTGATCTTACATTGTCCAAAGCTCTTTTAAATTCTGATTTTAATACTGGATCTCCTGTCTCTTCTGTATCTACTCTCATGTTTCTTCTTCTATCACCTCATCAGACAAGTCTTCCCCCTCATAGAGACCTTCAATGTACTGTTCCAGCATATCAGCTCTTCCCTCTGCATTTAACAGAGGAATTCCCATTGTGCTCTTACTGTTAACCAGCCTTGCTTTTAATTTCACCGAAGGTTCTTTTGACTTTTCTATACGCTAAGTCAGTCCTTCCGAAAAATCTTTTTCGATTTCTTCACGTTTTTCATGCAGTCTGTTCGGCTTAGCTTCCCGCCACTTCCTACTTATTTCATTCCCAAGTGACTAGTATTTCTATGTTCCTAAAGTTGCCTGAACATTTTTGTTCTTGCTTCTTTCATCGATCAACTGAAGTATTTCTTCTGTTACCCATGGCTTCTTCGCAGTTTTCGTCTTTGTTCCTACGTTTTTCTATCCAACTTCTGAAACTGCCCTCTTTAGAGATGTCCATTGCTCTTCAGCTGAACTGCCTATTGAGCTATTTCTTATCGCTGTATCTATAACTTTGAAGAATTTAAAACATATCTCTTCATTCCATAACAATTCCGGTTCCCACTTCTTTGCGCATTGTTTCTTTCTGACTAACCACTTAAATTTCAGCCTACTCTTCATCACTATTAAACTGTATTCTGAATCTATATCCGGTCGTGGGTATGCCTTACAATCCAGTATCTGATTTCGTATTGTCTGACTGACCATAATGTGATGTAATCAAACTTTTCTCGTATCTTCCGGCCTTTTCTCAGTATACCTCCTCCTCTTGTGATTCTGTGACTCTTAAACAGAGTATTCACTATTACAGACTAATATTTATTGCAGAACTTAAGTACTCTTTGCCATCAGCAAACCCATATTCTCGCGTAACCCATTCTTGTAGTCCTTCGCCTACAACAGCATTCCAGTCCCCCATGACTACAGGTTTTCATCTCCATTTACGTACCAAAATACCCGTTCATTATCCTCATATACTATATACTTCATCTTTCTCTTCATCTTCCGCCTGTGACGTCAACATGTATAGTTGGACTATCGTTGTTGGTGATGGTTTGCTGTCGATTCTGATGAGAACAGCCCTATCGCTGTATCACTGTACTGTTCGGAGTAACTCACTCTCTGCCCTATCTTCCCGTTCATCACGAATCCTTCTCTCGTTATAATATTTTCTACTGCCGTTTATATTACTCTACACTCATTCGACCAGAAATCGTTGTCTTCATTCCCTTTTATTTTACTGACTCCCACTATATCTAGATGATGCCTTAGCGTTTCCCTTATCAGAGTTTCTACCTTCTCTACCACGTTCAAACTTCTGACATTCCGCGCCCCGACTCGTAGAACGTTATCGTTTCGTTGGCTATTCGATCGTCTCCTCATGCCCACTTCCCCCTTGGCAGTCCCCTCCCGGAGATCTGGAAGGAGGAATAATCCGGAATCTTTTGCGATTGGAGAGATCATCATGACACTTTCACACCCCAAGGACAAGAGATTGCCCTGAACCTCTGTCCACTCTCCTCCTTTGACAAGGCCGTTGGCAGAAGGGGATTACTTCTTATGCCGGAAATCTTGTCGCGAGAATAAACTACAGTGGCTATATGTGTCTTGAAGATAGTAAAATCGAGCGTCAATAGATTGCGGGATGAGCGAAACCTCGAGAATTTGACAGAAAGATGATCGCACCAAATGTAATATAGGCCATCATCATCTCACGATATGCCGCAGATGAAGACGTATTCATACCCCACATAGCGTTGATCCAGTGCTTTAAATATGTGATTGCAGGTTCCCATGCAGCTTGCATTCGCAGTATGTATTAACGAGTCACAGTGTCGCTCAGCTTGTGCAGCAAATATTAAACATCTCCGACAGAGCCGTACAGTGCATCTAGTTACTTTTATCGGAACGACGGGTGTGATTTTTAAACGTCATGAGACTCTAAGAATTTCAGTAAGCATCCTCAAGAAAGGGGTTTGAAAAAAAAAGAAGGGAACGAGTCAAATGCTACATTGTTTTGACCACTAAAAATTACTAGAGAGGTCCCATAAAGCGAAGCGGGTTTCCTGCTCTGTTGCTGTTACACCACCTCGACTTAACAAGACAGGGAAGAGCACGATAGAATGAAGAGGCGCGTAAACGTTGAGATGCTTGGAGCAGCCACCGCTAGATGACTCTCGCAACGGCCACCGCGACAGCCACCACGTGGTTTCTACATTCCCCGCTCGGGCGCTGGCATCACGACACAGCTGGTTAGAGCATGACCCGAAGTTTGCCGAAGCGGGCACGGAAAAGTCTGGCCGTGTCAGGCAGGCGGCTGTGCGAGTGTGTGTGTGTATGTTTACGTCTGTAACTTGAGTCGCGAGCAACAGTTAGTGGAGAGAGCCACGCAGAGGCGCGTCGCGGGGCAGTCGCAACCGGTCGCCCAGTCATCTCTTTCTCCTCCGCCGCTGTCCGCGCAGTTCGCGCGTAACAATTCGCCGAAGCAGCGCACGAGGTTGAGGAAGCTTTCTTAGCAGTGGGAGCCAAACGAGTTCTTCCCCGTGCCCGTGTCCAGTCTTCACTTTTTTTTTTTTTTAATTAATTGCGCCGGTGCCTGCGGTTTCGCACGTGGCGGATTCTGCTCTCAGTGAATTTTTCTCGCCGTGCGGGCCCGGCCGAAGAAGTGATTGTTGGTTTTTGTTTTTGTTTTGCCTGTCTTTTTTGCGAGTGATTGTGGTGAATTAAAAGTGTCTGCGTAATAGGAGAGCATTGTCATCAAATTTTTTTGTGAGAAGTTTGCAAGCGGCGACGAGCGCTCGCCGCCAGTTGTCTTATTAATAACACGAGCGACCCTCATTGAATGGTGGAGTGACCCGGGATCCAGGATCGCCGCACAACAACTGCGCCCTCGCCGCCACGCTGCCAGCTACACATGGTGAGTTTAGCCAACAGTTATACATGCACGCAACCCCCCATACAAACTCGGCGCACTCGCGCGCCGCTGGGTGCCGTATTGTCGCGACAGGTGGCTGGCGCCAGTAGCTTTTGCAACCAACGAGTGACCTTTGCCGAATACGAGAGACGGTGTCCGTCACTGGAAACAGAAAGGGGACATTACAGTTTACTGTGTTGTGTACATACTGTGCATCAGAGACTTGGAAAAAAGCAATTTAAGAAAAAAATCCGTCCGTGGCCTTGTTGGGGGGAAAACACAGCATTAATCTCACGCAATTCTCAGCTGATTCTGGCGCAATGTTGAGATGGTTCTGAGGACGAATTTGTGTCTTAATTTTTGTACCACTTCGTTCCGTTTTTGCCAGACACGCTTTGTTATGAAAACTAATATTTTTTACCACAAATCACTATCTGATAAGACTCGGCATGTACAAAATAATAATTACAACCACAAATGAAGTACCGAATATTTATTAAAAACATTACTCAACATATAATAAAATTTTAAAGAAGAAAAGAGCCATATAAAAATCGTTGCTGAAGGTGTGATCGATGACACGTCCATTACCCTGGACAGTTTTATGCTATTACGGTAACTGTTAGCACTAGGCTCCACCATATATTTTGAACGCTCATAGAATACGGCACCTACACTGTTTGTTTGCAATTCCTCTTCGTCGGCATCACTTATTCCAGATCAGTTTATAAGTTCACAAAATTTTAGACGAAGACGTTGATGATGTAAGACAGATCTCTCCCACAAAAACGGTTATTTACCCAACAGCTGTGTCCAGACAATACTTCCAAAACAGATTACAGTCGAACAACCTGGCAGCATGAACAATATAGGGTCTTTGTTTCGCTGATAGTTTATTTATTGATTACATTTCATCTGCAACAATAGACCTGTCTTATTCTTTATTATAGTTGAAAGTACCATAGCGTAAAAGTCTTCACTGTTGTCAAATTCGCTTACATTTTAAAGCATTTAAAAAACTGATATGTTGAAAAAATAAATCTCATAATATTCAATAACATGAATGTATCACCAACTTCTCCTTCTGAAATTTAGAAAATTACACATTCTGTCAAAAATAAAAGCTCACTGGTTTCGATGGGGTTTCTAAGATCTGTTCCCATATAGTAATCCCAGTCGTACCCCAAATATGTCATGTATCACTAACAAAAGGTAGTTTTTCAGAGAGACTGAAATGTTTTAAACCCCTATTTAAGAAAGGAGATATGAGAGGTGTCAATAACTACCGACCTGTTTCACTCTGACATCATCTTTCAAAATTTTTGAAAATGTGATGTATTCCAAACTAGTATCTCACCTTAGCAACAATATTATCCTCAGCAAATCAATCATAGTTTGGGTTTCGGAAGAGTTAATCCATTTAGAATGCCATTTACATATTCATCCGGCAAATATTACAAGCATAGCCAACCAGTGCATAATGTCATACCTAAACAAAATAATGCAGGAAGTTGTGCTTAGCAATTCTGCAAAAATATAGTCCGGGAATGTAATTCTGGCTGGGGGAAATCATATAAGGGGTTTGTTCCCCAAGGCTCAATCTTAGGTCCACTGTTGTTCCTCTATATGTAAACAATCTTCCGTCTAGTACACAACAAGCAGAGTTAGTTCTTTTTGCAATGGCACTAGTATTGTAATCAGTTCAATCATACACAGAACAAGAGAAGAAATGGTAATCAAGGTTCTTAAAACTAACATTGACTGGTTTTTCTGACAATGGTCTCATCCTCTGTTTTAGAAAGGCACAACACATTCAGTTCTGCACGTTTATTGGTACTATACCGATAATAATACAAGGTGAGGAAATAATAAATAGAACAAAAACTTCAAAATTCTTAAGTATCCATATCGATGAGAATATGAACTAAAAAAAAAGCACATTTTGGAACTCCTAAAACAACTTAGTTCAGTCATATTTGCTCTCAGAATCATTGCAAGTCTTGGGGTGAGATAAATCAGTAAGTTGACATATTTTGCATATTTTCATTCAAAATTGTCAATGTAACAATGGTGTGGGGTAGATCATCTTTAAGAAAGAAAGTCTTCACTGCTCAAAAACGTGCTGTTAGAATATGTGATGTGCTCACCCACAGTCGCCTTGTAGATATCTGTTTAATAAGTTGGGCATTCTGACTACTGTTTACAGTATACTTTATTCCTACATGAAGTTTGTTGTAAATAATCCACTACAGTTCAAAAGGAACAATGAAGTACATAATTACCATGCCAGAAGGACAAAATCTAATTCATTACGCAATATTAAGATTGCCTTTTGTCACAAAAAGAGGTGAACAATGCTACAACTAAATTTTTTTTGTAAAGGTGAATAAAAAATGATAAATTCCTGATAAATGTCAGCATGTAGCCATATTTACAAATTAGAGAGCTGTATGATTGTAAAATGACTCGTTCCACATCATTATGATTTATCGGGCAGAACGATCTATGTGACATCAAACTAACTAGCTTTTTTTGTATTCATTTTTTTTTACTTCAGTGCATTAAATGAACAATCACGGCAGCTGGCCATATTGTAGTTCTATTTCTCTGAAAAAAAAATTTTAAAAATTATTTCAAATCGTTTCAATCGAGTTATTATGTAGATACCAGGAGTTCTCACTTGCATCTGCAAGAAAAACTACATATTGTCGACGTTAATCATTCTTTAATTTTGAAGTTTAGATTTTAGTCGATGTCTGTCTGGCCTTTCCACAGTTCCACCACGTCTAGTAGTGCCTGCTCGTATGACTTGGAAGTCCTTCTGCAGTTGTAATTTCTTGTTGGAAGACAGTTATCAAGTTTTGTCGGTAATGGCGCCTTAATAAACCATTCGCACTTCCAGGGATCCTTACTTCATTCAACACTTAACAATTACGCACTGCGAGCCACTAACTTGTTCCAATTACGCTGTAGTGTCATTTTTATTGTTTCGGACCACGTGAGTATTATACTTTGTATGCTTTTATTATAATTAGTTGGAGTAAATTCTTTCTATTATCGTACCCTAAAGTTTTACTCTAAAACTGGTAGTTGTATGGACCGCAATTCAGAATTGGATGAGGCAAGAATATATGCCGAGTGGAAACCATCCAGCTTTAGCGACGACTAAAAGTACCAACAGTTAGAAGATGCCTTCATCATGAGCAGAAACTTCCAGAAAACCAGAATTGTGGAAGACGAATATAAGTCTGTTAAGCAGTTAAGAACGTTCTGGAAAGACAATAGAAACACACAGGATTTAATTTTATTTAGCGAATTTCTTAATCGAATGTCAAACACTAGATTTTCTGAAAATATACATAGTACTGAAGAGTTTTTTCAATGTAAGGTGTGTTTAGAGAAGAAAAAATTGGGCCTGTACAGAAAAAAAGGTTATTTTACTCTCAAAGAAGGTCGTTGAAGCGCAGTACTTGTAAAAACCACACAGAGATTGTTAGGGTGTTAAGAGATGGTGCTATCGGAAGATTCATTGCCTGTTCAGTATTAATCGATTTTAGGGAAGAATATGGGTGTGAATGGGAATTTATTATGTTGCCAAAGTTACTCGTTCTAGCGAACAATAGGGAACGGCAGAATATGTCAATCATCCAGGTATACTATTTATTATTTATTTGTTTATTCAATCCAGGATCATCTTGCATCCATAAAAGATTTGTTGCTGTATACAACGAAAATAAATAGAAAAAAATATACATATACACAGGATATATAAGAATGCCTTTAAGTGGATAGGAGAGGTGGCCGGCTTTGGCTTTGATGAAGAAACCATCCTGGCATTTGCATGAAAAACAAGGGAATCAGTATGACCGGACAGAGCAAACTCCATCCTCCCGGATGTGCCAGTGCCTTAAAAACTGCACTGTCTCATTCGGTTGGTCCCTATTGTACAATGTTCTTTGAGCTACACGCAATTTGCTCCAGATAAATTATTGTATAAGACACAATTTTGCTCTTCGTCGCTGCACACACTAAGGACACCCGCCGCTGACTCCTCAACCAAGAACATGCTGCTGTTATCTTGGACTAACTCCAGCCTTCTCGGGGCAGATATACAAGAAAAAAAGTAGTACAAGATCTAGAACTTTTTATGTACTACGCTTCAGCCTTAGTTGCGTGTCCGCTATATTTCATAATGAAACGCTTGAATGTTATAATTCAGGAATGGTAACTCAGCACTGAGGGGCGAAGAAGAGGGAAAAAACAGTAAAAGGAAACGAAGACTACAATTTTCTGAATATTGTAAGAATGTTGGCTGTGATGGTTATACGGAGATGAGAAGACGGTCACGAAATAGGAAACGATGGGTGACATCATCAATAGAGTCGTGGCTAACCACTAACAAAAAAGACAAAAAACAAGTTTCATGCTCTGAAGTTCAGCCACTGAGCTTTTCAACCGAATGTGAAATGGTCGTATGGCATTGTTGACCGGGAGGCCCCATTCGGGGGAGTTCGGCCGCCGTATTGCAAGTCCTTTTTAGTTGACACCTCTTCGGCGACTTGCGAGTCAATGATCATACTAGATTGACCACAACAGTAACAAGTTGGTGGCAGAATTGAGATCCGCTCTAGATACACTATGTGATCAAAAGTATTCGCACCGGTGGCTGAAAATGACTTACAAGTTCGTGGCACCCTCCATCGATAATGCTGGAATTCAGTATGGTGTTGGCCCGCCCGTAGCCTTGATGACAACTTCCCTCTCGCAAGCATACTTTCCATCAGGTGCTAGAAAGTTTCTTGGGGAATGGCAGCCCATTCTTCACGGAGTGCTGCGCTGGGGATGAGAAATGTCGGTCGGTGAGGCCTGGCACAAAGTCGGCGTTCCAAACATCCCAAAGGTGGTCTATAGGATTTAGGTCAGGATTCTGTGCAGGCCAGTCCATTGCAGGGATGTTATTGTGTAACCTCTCCGCCACAGGCCGTGAATTATGAACAGGTACTCGATCATGTTGAAAGATGCAATCGCCGTCCCCCAATTGCTCTTCAACAGTGGGAAGCAAGAAGGTGCGTAAAACATCATTGTAGGCCTGTGCTCTGACAGAACCATGCTAAACAACAAGGGGTGCAAGCCCCCTCCTTGGAAAACGTGACGACACCGTAACACCACCGCCTCCGAATTTTACTGTTGGCACTACACACGCTGGCCGATGACGTTCACCGGGCATTCGCCATACCCACAGCCCGCCATAGGATCGCCACATTGTGTACCGTGATTCGACACTCCACACAACGTTTTTCCACTGTTCAGTCGTCCAATGTTTACGCTCCTTACACCACGCGAGGCATCGCTTGGCATTTACCGGCTTGATGTGTGGTTTATGAGCAGCAGCTCGACCATCACGTTTTCTCACCTCCCACCTAACTGTCACAGTACTTGCAGAGGATCCTGATGCAGTTTGGAATCGCTGCGTGATGGTCGGGGTAGATGTCTGCCTATTATACATTACGACCCTCTTCAACTGCCGGCGGTCTCTGTCAGTCAGCCGGCCGAAGTGGCCGTGCGGTTAAAGGCGCTGCAGTCTGGAACCGCAAGACCGCTACGGTCGCAGGTTCGAATCCTGCCTCGGGCATGGATGTTTTTGATGTCCTTAGGTTAGTTAGGTTTAACTAGTTCTAAGTTCTAGGGGACTAATGACCTCAGCAGTTGAGTCCCATAGTGCTCAGAGCCATTTGAGCCATCTGTCAGTCAAGAGACGATGTCTGCCTGTACGCTTTTGTGCTGTACGTGTCCCTTCACTTTTCCACTTCACTATCACATCGCAAACAGTGCACTTAGATATGTTTAGGAGTGTGGAAATCTCGCGCTCAGACGTATGACACAAGTGACACCCAATCACCTCACCACGTTCGAAGTCCGTGAGTTCCGCGGCGCACCCATTCTGCTCTCTCACGATGTCTAATGACTACTGAGATCTCTGATATGGAGTACCTGGCAGTAGGTGGCAGCACAGTGCACCTAATATGAAAAATGTATGTTTTTGTGTGTGTCCCGATACTTTTGATCACATAGTGTAAATCAGATTTTTAGCTTGTACGTTCTTCGTCCCTGTTCTGTGTTGTGGTGATGTTATTGTGCTGCAAGTCCAGCTCTTGCACCAATGCTACCTACGCCTAAAAAGGTATTTGTCAAGGAAAAGCAGGATATTGTAGGAAAAAGAATAAACTCAAGACACGTAGCCTCAAATTCGCAAAGAGTGGTGTGCAGATTCCGTCCGTCTGGCCACTCGATTACAGATTTTAAGTGGCTTTCTGTTGATCATTTCATTTGATAGTTCTCCCTATCCCTGGCTAAGCGAAATACTGCTCTGTCCCTGATGATCTCGCTGTTGACGTCCATTAATATTTGACCACCCTTGCTCCATTGTGCCCAAGCTCCGAGGAATTTGGTTTTGGGGAATCTGTTAAGCGAAGGGCAGTGGGGGCTAGTTATCATGTACTTATGAGCCACAGCACACTGTAGACATTACACTAAAATTATTTCATTTCACTTTGAATGTGAGCTAGAAATTGCGCTAAAATTATATCTTTTCTGTTCCAGTGCGATCCGTAAATTGCACTAAAATTACGCCCTTTCTCTTCAAATGCATGCTGGTGTGCAAATGAAACAGACGAAAACATGTTTTGAGCGCTCGCTCCGTGATAACTGGAACCCAGTGTCGAGAGCTGAAATGACGGGTCAGTCGTGCTATGATCAACCCAGAGAAGCGAGACAGGCTACTGCACATGCTCTGTTGTGAAACCATTCCTTCCAGCACCACGAGTGGTACGTTGATCACAGTACCAGACACGCATCTTTCTCTGAAATTGCGTGTAACATATTGTGCAAGTGTACAGTATGAGGACGTCTCGTTTAAAGAATTGTTATTGTGATGGCACTGTGGGCGAGTGCCGTAAAACTTGGACTGCTAGTTCATGGATCCAGGTTCTATTTCTGCACATACTAACGTTTTTCGTCTTTTTTATTCTGCACAGTGTTAAACTATTAATTGTAAATTTTAAGTATTTTTAAACAATTCACTTTATATATGACAAATTGCATATTCAGTGTAGTTGCAATTACTACTGTTGTAAGTCAAAAGACTATGGGCCACTACATTCCAGCACACTGGTATAATTTTTCATGAGCCATCACTGGAAAAGGGGAAAGGAGTGCGTAGATTTAGCACATACGAACTAGTTGCAATTAAAGTGTACCCTCACTACGCAGGAAATTCCGCGACAGAAGCAACAAGTGGTGTGGCTAAATCAGCGAATGAGGTTAGCAGCAAACAGACCAGATATCGTACCAAAATTCTGATTCAGTTGCTGGAGAGAAAGATTCCATCACAGGAATTAATAACACTTAGAACCACGATAGTTCTTACACTTCTATGCGCTGGCTTGCCTTCCTACCAAATAATGTGTTTCTCTCTATTGCGATAACCGTCACACATTGGGTGCAATCTGTGACATTGGCGTGGAAACAGCCACGATATTGGAAAACCAGCACGCATTGCTTGCAGCGGCAAACGTGAAGGTATTTATTGTAAACTGCTAATGGTTACGTAAGAACCACAGACGAACCTCATAAGTTCATCCTTGTCTAGGAAAAATACTGTCACTTGCTAGAAGTAACATCAGACCATCATATACCTTCACATAACAAAACACAACTGTAAATAATTATTACTTCAGTAAACACGCCAAGAAGAGTCGTAATTGAATATTATTCTGATGTACTCCGGCTTTCCGTTCCTGTCACAGTACTGAATGTGAGGCGTCACTAACAGGGACTTCATTTCAGAAGCGCAGCAACGTCACACACAGGCCAGAGGTAGAGGCGACAACTTGTTCATTGGCCGCGCCGGCGCGAAACGGGAGCTCAAACATTTGTGCACAAATTTATTTCTGCGGCGCTGTTAACGAAAGCTAACGAGTTCGACCTCGGCGCTGTGAGAGAGGCCGTCAGTTTTCGCCACTGCGGCAAAACCGAGGAGCACAAAAGAGAGAGAAAAAACTTGTTACAACTTACTTTGGACATAGATTCATCACAATGTGTCAAGTAATTTTGCTCAACATTTGCTATGAATTCAATGAATCCTTGTGAAGTCCCTGTTCAATGAGCCTTCACTACTGACAGTGCCAGACGTAGACTACAAGTTGTAGTCGATTTGATTCTTGCCCTCTGACGTAGGAAGTTTTGAAATAACGGACCTTTGGTTGACATGATCATTAAAGAAATAGCAAGTAAACGGAAACTAATTTCCTTGCGACGATGTTCTTCAGTAAAATGTTCTCTGTCTTCTTGCCATGTCAAATTAGATCGAAAACTTCAGCTTTTGTCGGACGCTAAAGACGTTGCTGTCGTGCACCCATACCACCAACACCACCACCAACACCACCACCACCAGCATCATAATTAGCAGCAGCAATCTTTCGACTACTATTTCCATCGTCTTCCACAGGAGCTGCTGACGACAACTGTTGTAATAGCAGAAAAGAGTACAAAAAATGTGTTTACGCGGGGCTTTTAATAGCAGATTTTTAGGACAGTCAAGTATTCCTCAGGCAGACGGCGGAGGTAATTCTTCATTCATTCTAATTTTGACACGAGAAATAAATACACGATGAAATATAGAATTCATAATAATACATTTACTCCCTTACGAAATATGTTGTCAACAAATAACTGCAGTTCGAAAGCAACAATAACATTCATAAATGTAATAATAGTAGAAGGAGAAACCTTAGTATGGCAGAAAGGAGTGAGGATTCAGCAACAAAATTTTTTTGGCCATCTGCTCAGCGGTGTGAAGCATTTATTACATTACAAAATTGACTTCAAACGCGAACTGAAAGAAATACTGACTGTGTAAAAGTGTTGTGTGTGTGTGTGTGTGTGTGTGAGAGAGAGAGAGAGAGAGAGAGAGAGAGAGAACATAGTTAACGGGGTAGTCCTCTTCGAACGCATGAAAAATAGAAAACTTTCGTGAATTTTTTTCAATCAAAATAAAATGTAGTGCTAAATCTGATGATATAGTTTATTCGTTATACTTTTGGGTTTAAGAAATTATTTTTTGCCCACGTTGGGCGTTCCCTTTACTGCTGCACCAAATACAAGGACACCTTGCAGCCGGAACATTGGGTATTGGCGGGAATTCTCGAAGTCCTCCTGTTGGGCCTATAACAAAATAATTTTTTATTTGTCATTCTCAATATACGAGTATTTTCTGCGAGCATACAAAGCATCACAAAATAGCGATGTGTTGAAAACAACGTCATTTATTTTGCCCAAAGAAATCGAGATAAAAGCGTGCACCGGAAAGAGACTCTTGAAAATATCGCCAAACGGCTACGTATGCTGATAGAGAATACAGTTTAACATTCTGGCATCAATTCCGGTCAAAATAGTATGTAACATTCTAAAAATATGTTTCCCGCCAGTTTGAAAAATATGGTTCCGAAAAAAAACGCGTTTAAAGTTTTGGGTTACATTTTTTGTAACTAAGTTAAACACACCTCTAGTGAGTGATCCTTGTACCATACAGCAATCCCTCCAGATCCAAAAGGAAGCCCACATCCATCTTCTTCGAGATCATGGTGGTCTTAAAGGCCTCTTTGGCAGCTTCTGACTTCCTCTGCTCTGCTCGCTCGATATGCTTTACGTTCGATTTTGTGCAGAAACTGTAACAGGCTGGGCCTATCTCTAGTTCGAGCATGGTCATAATGCTCTTACTTAGTCCGTCGTTGAAATTACGTGCTGCCACACTGGCCACGATGTCGACTTTTTTCCCACTGTGCATGATTTTCGGAGAATCATTTCTGCAAATCGTCTTCTAACTTCGGAGTTCCGGCAAACTTGGGAAGTACACTACAATAAAGTCCATATCCTAGAGGATATTTCAAGAAAAAAAAACCATTTTTTAAAATTTTCCAGGAGTAGTACCTCCTTAAGTTAAATCAGTGAACGTCGGAAAAAGTAGTCAACATGTTGTCATATTTACAACAGAGACAGTGTGTAAAAATAGTAAAACTGACTCAATGGATACAAGAAAGAGAGGTTACAATTACGATTCAAAGAACATCCAAAGAACTAACATCGAAGAAAAGGAAGAAGAAAGGAAGGAAGGAAGATTAGAGTTTAACGTCCCGTCTACGGCGAGATCATTGGAGACAGCGCACAAGCTCCGATTATGATAGGATGGGACGGTAAATCGGTCTTGCCATTTTCGAAGGAACCAATCCGGCATTTGCCGGGATCAATATAGAAAATCACAGAGAACCTAAATCTGAACGGCCGGACGGGGATTTAACCTTCGTCCTCCCTAATACGAGTCCACCGGAGAAAAGGGGAAAATTGTGTAAAATATAAACTAAGTAACGCGTTCCACGGCCGCCTTAAGGATGATTGTAATTCACTGCGGGAGCGCAGATGATGGTGTGACGTCACAGACGTAGCCATCAAGCTGTACTGCATTTACTGAAATGTAGTCCACAATTTTTAGGTGTATCTAGTGAAAGAGTCGCAACACACAGTTGAAACATTAAAAAACTTTAAAAGGTGAAATGTTACAAAGACCTTCCTATGCAAGTGTTTGTTATGACAGATGAAAAGCGACTGATAGATTCAGTATACTGTATCAGCCTTTTGGGTTTGTAAGTTAGAAAGAATATCTATGAGAAAAAGTGAATTCATCATCTATTAAAAAAAACATGGGATTTCAGAAGGAATGAGCATTTGGTAAGTACGAACGTAAATTATTATCAATGATTTGTTATTTTGTATGTAAATAGAAAAATTATTTACGTTATTACGGAATATGATCAATCGTAGTGCCCCAGTCAGCTTAACGTGTGAGCAACTAAGGGATGACTCATAAGCAACTGTAGTTAAGTAATAGAAACGCTATTCGTGTCAACACCTCTAACACATTGAGATATGGTCTTTTTGGACGAAGGTTGCGTAACGTTCTGAAAACCCCAGCATTTTACGCCATGTCGTACCAAAATTCCTCGTAGTACCCTTGAGAGTGATGCTGACAGATTTCAAGGTTCTCGTTTTGCATGTGTGACTGAAATAATCATATGATTGATAGTTTCGATAATATGACGTAGTCAGGTGTGATAAATATCCCAAAGTTTCCCCTTTATCTGTGCAGAAGAGACAGCGTAGTTTTGAAATCTGAGAACCAATGCCCGCTTGATGCCAGGTTGATGCCATTGTTTAGCTTATTCAGCAGTCAGTCACAAACTGATTTTAACAGGTAGGTGGTGAATAGTGTTCCAGAATTAGTCTCCTGATATGTATGAGGAAGGCTTTACATGTTCGCTCAGGGGGATTTTAATAAAGTATTTTCGATTGCTCTGCCGCATCGTCTCAGCCAAGTTTTTCATCGACTTACGTAGCTCTTCAATCACTTAAAAATTAGTTTACGTCCGGTTGTCAATTATCTTTCATCGGTAGATAGGACAGATGCATTTACTGTGAATCATATGGTTTTGAGAAGTAAAATCACGAAACCAGACATCTGTTAATAGCTGCCGAAATGAAGCTTTCTTAAAAAAAAAAAAAAAAAAAAAAAAAAAGAATGAATATATTTCGAGCACAGTAGTTAATTGGTGGAGACGCGGTATAAAGACAATGAGAGTACTGCAAGAGAGAAACTTTAAGCTTCTGGATTTCGAAGTTACAGAAAGAAGTGGAAGAGACAGCTATAATAAAGAAAAAAGTATGGAAAGAAGTGAGTGAAAAATTCTCAAACAAAAAAAGTGCCTGGTTTCTGAAACTTGTAGGAATAGCAGATCTGGAACGACGAGCGATGCGCAAAGCACAAACATTTCTGAAGAAGACAACGATCGGAATATGTATAACACATAATTGAGCGGAGGTAAAGATAGTTGCACTGGAGGGAGAGAAATGAAGAACTGCATCAAACCAATTCCAATTCCGTTAAAACAAATCTACGAGATCGTAACTGAGTTACGTTGCTTGTTCTTGCCCTTTGGAATTGGACGGACGCCGTGGTAATGCGGTGTCTCTGGGGGGGGGGGGGGGGGAGAAGCCTTATCTTGTCACCGAGTGAGGTGGCGCAGTGGTTAGCACACTGGACTCGCATTCGGGAGAACGACGGTTCAATCCTGCGTCCAGCTTACCTGATTTAGGTTTTCCGTGATTTCCCTAAATCACTCCACGCAAATGCCGGGATGGTTCCTTTGAAAGGGCACGGCCGACTTCCTTCCCCGTCCTTCCCTAATCCGATGAGACCGATGACCTCGCTGTCTGGTCTTCTCCCCCAAAACAACCCAACCCCTTATTTTGTCTGCTAGCAGAGACAGTTCCATGCTCGCTCATCTAGCTTGCTCTTCGCTACTTTGCTCTCGTTTTCGCTCAACTGATGCTCTTAATAGTTTTCTGGATTCCATCGGTGCGTTGCTAAAAAACTCATCGTGACCCGTACCAAATGACATACTGATTTAGTGGCTGTTTTGTGCTTTGCAAATCGATTGACAACAAACTGTGGTAATGAAATTCGAAATTGCCTTTAACTCGACACATTGCGTTGCATAATACAACAATCTGTGAGGCCTCTAACGCAATCAACCAAATGCAATAACAGTTACCGGTATGTTAAATGTTACTGCTTTTGGACCGAGCGACCAATCAAATGTTGTTGCCAGTATGTCAGCTACCACAAATGCGTTTTAACGTGCTAATGGAGGTTTGTTGTCTCTGGCCCCTAACTCCGTAACTGATAAACCGGGGTCAAATTTCTTACTGGAAATGTATCCGCCGTTGCAAATATCAACTGTATATTGGAATTACGACAACGAAAATTTGAGCGGGCCCGTGACACGAACTCGGATTTCCCGTGTTACGCGAGCGGTTGCCCTAATCGCTTTGGTCATTCGAGCACGAATCACGGCCAGACACAGACTGTCATATGTCGTCATCCATGTGTCACAACCTACACTCGTACGTTACGTACATTCCCGTCCAGCAAGAACATATTTATTGAGGGTCGAGGGCCTGCTATTGGCGAATAAATACGAAATAGAAGTGTCTGTGTTATTAAGATGTACGATGTAATGTTTCTTCGCACATGCATCCATGTTTTGGGGGGGGGGACTCATTTCGAGTCAACCATCAAGTACTCAATCGCAACTGTTTAAAATTTACGTGTCTTTTCCATACCGAAATACACTGAATACGTCACATGTCTACTTGAACATTTTTTACTCAGTATTCTTAGTTTTTATATAGTACCATGTATTTTATCCTATGGAAAAGAATCATATATTTTCGTTATTAAATAGTTTGCAGCCCTATTTCAATAAGTATTCAGGAGTCTACGAATTGCTGACCAAGTTTTTCTGAAGGTTTACGTTGGTTATTAGGCAAATGCTCGAACTATAAATCCCCTTCCAAATAGTGGGATTCCCAGTGTCCTAGCTTCCTTTCTGTCTTTGACTTCACTATGGGAGCGGTACTTGAGACTAAAAACTTTTTTTTTGCTGATAAGACGTTCAGAAATGGATACATGCACTTCATGGAGCTGAACTTGTTACCAAACGTGTTCACAGCAGGAACACCTTAATGGCAACTACCGCTACCCTAGTAAAGACAAAGGCAGAAGAGAGACTTCAAACCTCGCCGGACAGAGATAAATGTTTACTATCAAAAACAGTCTTGATTACAATTTATTTATTACGGTGACCAGTTTCGACCACTACTGTGGTCATCTTCAGACCAATGAGTAATAACCTCCTTCTGGTGGTAAATCGCTAAGTAGCGACCACTACTGTGGTCATCTTCAGACCAATGAGTAAGAACCTCCTTCTGGTCGTAAATCGCTAAGTAGCGACCACTACTGTGGTCATCTTCAGACCAATGAATAAGAACTTCTTTCTGGTGGTAAATCGCTACTTACGGAGGTTCTTACTCATTGGTCTGAAGATGACCACAGTAGTGGTCGAAACCGGTCACGGCAATAAATAAATTGTGATCAAGACTGTTTTTGATAGTAAATGTTTGTAACACACTGATCACTGTTCCCTCCCACAATGTATTCAGAAGTATGAGATAAATGTGATTGTATACCACCAAAAGAGGATCTACCCCAGGAAATAACATGCCTTGGCAGACGTGGAGATCACTTAACCATCCTGGTGCGGGAATTGGCCGAAGTAAACCTGTAATGTTAAAGTGAGGACTCTGAGATAACAAAGACGCATCGTGTGCGTGTAGTGCTAAACAGATGTTGAGCCATTTCCTTCATTGCCACGTGTGCGCCATCTCCTTGGATATTATGACCCAAGAGAATCTGGGATTAGCAAGCCCATCAGCAGTGCACCTTGCTGAGGTGCTTCACTTCATCTAAATGTCATCCAAGTGGTTATCGACACGCAAAGAAGACTACCAGTTCGCATGGCATTTGGCTGAAAAGTTCCTCTTTCTTCAGTGGATCACTACTCGAACAGACCGTTCAGCCTACAGGGGTAGTGAACGTAAAGCATTAAAAAAAACCTCGTTACAAAAACTTATAATATGTCTCATAAGTGATGCACAGAACGTCTATCACTAAGTAATGATCAGTTGTAGCGGGTTTCAAAGTACGTAGTCAACTGAACAGCCTTTGTACAGCACATTTCTTTTGTTACATTTTTTCAATAACGTATAGTTACAGCAACAACTAAAATGATGCAAAGAGAGTTATACTTTGTGTGTTATAAAGAGCTGCTGATAAAACTTTGTTCGCTGCCAGCGTCGATCGTATCGACCATTATATCCTCTATGTACAAGTTAATATGGTGGTAAGGTCATTTTTATTAATCAAATCGGAAGAAAATCAAAAATATTGGCCAAGGTATGCAGGATCAGCTACAAGCCTAAGAAATTAACGCAATATTATAATTTTTTTCTGGTGGGAGTCACTACTCTACTGAAGGACGTGGCACAGGGTTTTAGGCACTGGACTCGCATCCACGCCTGTCCATCTAGAATACGGTTTTCTGCTAATTTTTTCCTACAAATAATAATGCGATTTTTTCCATCTGGTCCTCACGCCGTGTGTGCTCTGTTCGTAATGACCTCGTCGCAAACGGGACGTAAGTCTCTAATCTTCTTTTTCCTTGCTTATGAACCACGTCGCTAAAAGGAAACCAAAGTCTGCCAATCACACAATGTGGAATGCACACTGGGGCTCTATTTCTCAAAACGGGCTCTACGCATTTTGACACTGTGCTTATTGCTGATCTTCTAAGACAGAGCACTACGGGACTTAACATCTGAGGTCATCAGTCCCCTAGAACTAAGAACTACTTAAACCTAACTAACCTAACGACATCACACACATCCTTGCTCGAGGCAGGATTCGAACCTGCGACCGTAGCGGTCTTGCAGTTCCAGAATGAAGCGCCTAGAACCGCTCGGCCACACTGGCCGGCCACTCCAGTTGTGGACTCGGTGACTTACGAAAGTTTGGATCGGTGCTGGAGACGTACGTTTGATATATCGCGAACAGTTGACGTCAATGCGGATTCGCAAAATGAATATTTATTTCGTAATATATACAGAGTATTCGGAAATTCCGTTACAAACTTCTAGCACTTGTAGAGGGGAGTGAGTGCATGAAATTTTGAATACGAACCCATGTCCGGAAACGTACTGTTTCCGTTCTAAGACAGTTTCAATTCAGGTGTGTAACTCATCCACTTCTCTTTAAGGAATTGAATTGGGGGTGACGCAGTGGAATTATTAGGCAACAATTCGAAAGGAAACATAACGAAACATTTTTACCACTTAAGCACATTAGTTTGTATTAACACTTAAACATTAATTGTTTACATTATTCCGAAACAAAAAAGAACCCAGCATACCTTACGTACAGAACAGCACTGATACATTACAACAGCGGCTCGATGTGGCGACCACCAGCGTTGTTACACACATTGTACCTACGAACGATCTTGTGGTACACAATCTCTACCCCTCCAGCTGAAATGATGTCTATTCAGTTTCTAGTGCGGTGACCAGACCTCGTGCCAACTTCTGTCTCTAGAGGAGTCTCGTAAATTAACCATTGCAATGCAGACGTCGAATGACGTCAGCTGACCGTCTGAGGTAGTACACGTCATCTCGTCTACCCTAGTGCATACCAAGACAAACAACTTTGAGACTTTTCTCTTTCTCTCAGCTCACTTGGAGGCGTAACATATCCGAATTGAAACCGACGTTTCCGACTATGGGTTCATATTCAAAATATTATCTATTCACTCCCCTTTACAAGTTCTAGAAGATTGTAAAGGTAATTTCCGAAAATCCTGTGTACATTAAATGAGACTGTTTCCTACCCATCTGCTTTAACTCATACACATCCAAAGTAAAACAAACTGCCACTAATCGGAACAAAGTAGAAATTCCGTACAAGCCAACCCGAATTGCCGTAGTCACTCAACGACGACACTTCCCCGTACGCAACAGCGTCGTCGGCAGACAGTCGCAGATTGCTGCCCGCTCTGCCCAGTAGATCGTTTATACAGGGTGTTACAAAAAGGTACGGCCAAACTTTCAGGAAACATTCCTCACACACAAATAAAGAAAAGGTGTTACGTGGACATGTGTCCGGAACGCTTAATTTCCATGTTAGAGCTCATTTTAGTTTCGTCAGTATGTACTGTACTTCCTCGATTCACCGCCAGTTGGCCCAATTGAAGGAAGGTAATGTTGACTTCGGTGATTGTGTTGACATGCGACTCATTGGCAGGCATTGATGGTGATGTCTTGATTGGGCCCCATGTTCTTCCACCTACCCTCAATGGAGCACGTTATCATGATTTCATACGGGATACTCTACCTGTGCTGCTAGAATATGTGCCTTTACAAGCACGACACAACATGTGGTTCATGCACGATGGAGCTCCTGAACATTTCAGTCGAAGTGTTCGTACGCTTCTCAACAACAGATTCGGTGACCGATGGATTGGTAGAGGCGGACCAATTCCATGGCCCCCACGCTCTCCTGACCTCAACCCTCTTGACTTTCATTTATGGGGGCATTTGAAAGCTCTTGTCTACGCAACCCCTGTACCAAATGTTGAGACTCTTCGTGCTCGTATTGTGGACGGCTATGATACAATACGCCATTCTCCAGGGCTGCATCAGCGCATCAAGGACTCCATGCGACAGAGGGTGGATGCATGTATCCTCGCTAACGGAGGACATTTTGAACATTTCCTGTAACAAAGTGTTTGAAGTCACGCTGGTACGTTCTGTTGCTGCGTGTTTCCATTCCATGATTAATGTGATTTGAAAAGAAGTAATAAAATGAGCTCTAACATGGAAAGTAAGCGTTTCCGGACACATGTCCACATAACATATTTTCTTTCTTTGTGTGTGAGGAATGCTTCCTGAAAGTTTGGCCGTACCTTTTTGTAACACCCTGTATACCAGGGCAGCAGGAATGGTCCTAAGACACGTCTGGGGGGGGGGGGGGACACACACTCCTGACGTAACCTTTCTCGGTCCATGACAAGGTATTGATTGGGTTCTAATCACACAGGACAAATTCTAGGATATTTCCAGCAGGAGACGGTAATCTGTAACAGGTTTCACGTTTCGCCATGTAGAGAGAATGTCGGCGACAAGTGGAGACAGCGTGTGTCGGTTGTACCGTCCCTCAGCTGTGGCTATCTCTGCCGGCCCGCGATAGAGGTGCGCGGCGAGCGCCCTACTTGTTGCTTCGCCGGCTGCGCGCGCCGCCACGCGGACACGGGCAAGCGAATCGCGTCGCAGGCAGCCCGCGGCTCCGGCTGCAACGAGTTCCAGAATGGCGTGTCACGTCACGCGCCAAATCCTTATCAACGAGCCGACACCGCAAATGCCGGCTGTTACGCACACTGCCTCAACCCGGACAGGCCATGCTTTCAGACACTCTTTCCTTGAACCATATGGACGTCTAATATGGTTGCCTCATTCAATTTTCTGTCAGGCTTTCCGGCCAGTTATATAATTACTTTATTAATTCCCTTGTTTCTTACTTTAATTTCGTCCATTGTGTGCCCAGCAATTACTTTGTACTTAAAGGCGCTTGTACACGAGCGACTGTTTTGTTTCAGTCGACTACACGGGATAAGTGAAGATACTACAGTGCCCGTGGCGTATTATTCCTGTGACTTTCCTGTCGCTAGCAGTCTTTTTAGGGTTTCTTGTCTGTCTGTCTGTTTGTCCAACTGTTAAGAATCCTTTTTCTCAGAAATGGGTAGACGAATCAAGTTCAAATTTATGCTCCCTTGGAGGTGTAAAAATTCAGGCGTCTAATCCATTTGCATCAAAAGAACGGCCATTTGTGTCACATATTTTGCTACTCGGAAACCTACTCATTAAAACCTATAGGGTGGATCCCGTTAATCTAGAATCATAAAATTTATAAAGGAGCAAGATTTCACAGTAAATGTAAAGGAAAAAGACCGAAAATTTGTGATTATATCACACGAAAAATATGTTTTTTGGCTTTTTTATCCGTCTGTCTGTCCGTATTTTAAGACCCCTTTTTCTGTCGAATAGGTTGGCGTATCAAGTTCAAATCTATGTCACATACTTTATATACGGTATAAAAAAAATTTAATCCTGTAAGTCAGTGCAATAAAAAGATACGGCTATTTGTGCCACTCGCAAATTCACTCATCAAAACCAACTGGGTACTTTCCGTTGAACTAGAATCATGAAATTCAGCAAAGTTTCACGGTATAAGAAAAGTAAAAAATCTGAAACTTGTTCAGTTGTAATTATATCACATAAAAATATCTTTTTCCATCTGAACATACATTGCATTCATAAACCGTCAAAAGCGTAACAGACGAACATTACTGCATGCAAACATAAAATGTAAAGTTGTTGTTGTGTTATAGGAAGCACATAAAAAACGTTTTATTAAACCTTCTCTCGCTATAAACTGAAGTCCTCTCCTCGCTCCTTTTCGTATTTCCCAGATAGTTTGAGGCACTACTGTAGAGATTTTGAAACATTCTTGGAATTCCCTGGACCAATATCTTGTCAGTATCGATATCGATAACAGGCAAGAATCTCGATTCCCGGGATGCATGGAATATAAATGCCAACGCAGGACCTTGACGTTTGATCAATTACGACGAATTAAATCATCCGCTTCGTAGCGGGATATTCGTTATTGCATCGTAAAAGACCGATATTAGACAAGAACTAAATGTTGAAGGCATTACAACTACATTAGAAAAACACGCACTGGGCTGGAAAGACCATTTTCCACCTGTGTCCAGTAATAGGATAACTGAAACGACGAAAGCTTTCCCAGCAGGAAAGAAAAACGTTGGACGTCACTTAGAGACATGCCGTGAACAAGTCATAATCCTTGATAATGATGATGATAATGAGGTTTATTACTAACCAAAGCCTAATTCGTAATGAATTTTGTTGAAAAAGGCGTATGGTAAATCCTTCCACTCTAGTGAAATGGCAAGAATAGGAAAAGTTTCGTCTCTACATTGCAAGACATGATCATTTATCTGCTCGAGAAAATTAATACATCATTACACGTTAAACAATATTTAGAAGGCATTAAAATGCGTTTTTTCACGTTATCCTTTATATCTCGTCTTCTGAGTGCCAAAAAAACTATTTTTCTCCATCATTTGACTTTTTCACTGTTGGAACAATTTTCATTAAAATATATTTATCCATTTGCGGTCTTACTTGTGGATAGTACACGCTTTTTCGTTGTCGAAGTATTGTAAAACCTTTTCTTCATATATTTTGTGTCTGTTGTGGGCAAAATTACGAAAAATGTCAAGTCCTCTCACAACCTCAGTGTTTCACGAAGACTAGGTAAACAACAAACTAAAGAACACAGAAAACCCATTACTACAACCTGAGTGAACGCGGTGAGAACTGTTTAACTTGCGATGGTAACATGTGTTCAGAGTACTCAGATTTCAGAACGCTACACTCGGCCCAGTTAGTCACTCTTTGACGTCACTGACACTCTCGCGACGTCTTTGGCGGTTTACTTACAAGCACGCACGGGGAGTCCATTTTGACCATAAAGTAGCTGGTATTAAACCAACACTACATACAGTCGGTGTTGGTTTAAAGCGAGTATACAGAGCTAATTTCTGATTTCCAGCCCACAGAGTAATTTAAATTCTTGATATCTGACCTGATGCTTTACCTGTCACCACCAACATCAGTACTGGTTTTTTTTTTTTTTTTTTGATCCGGATGTAAGGAACCTGCTCCGCTTTATCCTAGACAAGCGTGGAAAACGGCCTAAAAACTATGCGGTACATTACGTCAACAGCCATTAATGTATTAATTTATTATTAAAAAGACGTTCATATTCTAATTATGCTGTCTATATCGATTAATGGCCTATTTGTATAAATCTGGAGTGTATTACACTTTTTAATCGATTTTCCCACAATGCTCAAATAGGGGCATATCCAGCTGTCATTTCAAATATGTCTCATATCGACATCACTGCAGTGGTTAAAGGATTACAGACAGTATTTGGAAGAAACAGTCTTTACTTATTGCGTATGTGTCCACACGCCCAATTTGGCAGCAAAAATTTTATTGAGAAGACTGAAAAACTGCCTCGGTTGACTGCTTCTGCGAAAAGGATTGTAATTTACTTTAAATAATGTGTATTAGCAAATGATTAGTTAAGAAAAGAATCAGGCAGCAAACTAATTCAAGAAGTATCCACTAGACGGAAATCTACTTTCTACACAACTAAAGGATTTGTACAGCTGCCTCCAGTGATTCACAGTATCATTAATTGCCATTCTAGCGCACCACTCATGCTAACAGCCGCAGATATTTAATATCTGGAAGAAGGTCATGACATTCTGCGGCCTATGGAAATGGCTACTCTTGAACTTTGCTTAGAAACGTATGTTGCAACCAATGAAGTAATGCTAATAACTAGCATATGTTGAATAACAGCTGAGATACAACCAATAGAAATCAAAAAGCTGTTTCTATCCACTGATATTGTTAATATATTTGCCAGTTCAACGTTGCTCGGTGGTAGATTCAAGTACATACAATTACATCATGCTTCAGCATGTTCCAAGGCAGTCGAAACCATCAAGGTTTTGCTTGCAGCCACTGAAACCTCTGTAAGTGAAGACACTCAACACGTCAGTATGTTACACGAAAACGGGTATATCGAATGTGATTTATGGAGTCAACGTTGTGTAAGTGCAATAGAAAAGAATAATTTGTCAAACTGGAACAGTAACGAATCTGCAACCACAGTTCATTTATTATCTGAAAGATCGTCTTCTAAAGCTTAAACGAAATTCATTAGAAGTGTGGAATCACATCATCGGTACTACCTACTAAGAGCTACAAAAAATAGCATTTATGTATTTGAGCTGTATAAGCACACCGCCAGCTTCTGAAATGCGGTTCTTAAGGACAGGAAATGCTCTCTGAAAGCAACACAATAGACTGAAAGGGAAAGTTCTCTCTAAAATGTTATTTATACAATCTGTAGTCAAAAAGTTGTGCGTTATGTACAGTTAATATTGCAGTATTTATTGACTAATAAATAAGATATTATCCGTATTTGGTTGTTGCTTTTTAAGTCATTCTGTAAGTCCGTCATTTAACATCTATGTTAAGAACCATCCTCAGAACCAGATGAATGACTTATCTTGTAAAAAGAATGTACACAACTGGTATGACAGTAATGGGGAATAACAATAATGAGAATACCAACGGCCTACGGAAGAAGGAGTGAAATGATTCGTTTTCTGACAAGAAAGTTTGAACGCGAGGGTTGAAGGAAGGCAGACGCGTGGGTTAGATGGTATAGGCCGAGCGCAAATTTGCTGGTGTCAAACATTGACTTACTAATGAGAAAAGTTTCAGAAACTCTATACCGGAACACAGCATTGAACGGACATAAAAGTTTCTGCACTCAAAAACTGGTCGTACAGTTGAAGTTTAGAAATTAGTTACGAAAGGATGAGACGTTCAGTTATACAGGCAATAAAAGAAATTTATCGATAATCGACAGTAATTGGCCAGTGAGGTCATGTGCTAAGGAACTTGGGTATTAAGAATTATCATTGATTGTGGGAATAGTGGAAGAAAGCTAACTGAAGGTGTGACCATGACTGTATTATGTCACTCAAAGTACTGAGGTAATTAGGCCCAACCCGTACACAAAGATCGTTATCACTAGATGGTTGTTGTGGGCAACGCTAGATTGGTCACAGGGTGAAATCTATATCAAATATGTATTTTTTTTTTAAATTTCGTCTAGTGTCATGAATATACTTTGCAAATAATAATCAGGAAGGTCAAGAACTTCAAAACACTGATGCACAGTTTCTTTACTGGATGCAGGTAATTTTTTATACAACAATATCGAATTAACCTGCGCAATTCAAAAATTTATACTCTCCTCGACCTATAATCGGGCATTACCCCCGCCTCTTCACCATATGGGTAATGCTTCTTACGTAGTATTGTTATTTTTGATCATTCCGCTGAAGATGGGCGAACTGAACGATACTAGTTCATCAAGGCTTTAAATAAGTATTCAAATTATCCAGCTCCAGCAGATAACGTACAGAATGATCTTCATTCAATAAATATCTAAATTGTGGTTCAGAGAATGGTTACTGATGGAACAGTTTACTGCATTAATGGTGTGCTTCAAAGTTTTCTGCCGTTTTTTGTTTCCATTGTCCATAAAACTGCAACAACCAGTGTTGCCAACACGTGATTATTTTTTCCGTCCAATCAACACCCAAAACCCCGTCAAAATGAAATATCTCCATATTTTCTTGCAAAAATAAAGAAAAATAAAACTTATTTTAAAACGTTACACTCATTACTTCGTTTATGCATCGAGCAAACATTTAAAAAGCCGCCAATATCCGTCAAAAAAATCAGATAAAGTTTACGAGACGGATAAGCATTTAAAAATCCGCCGAACCCGGCCAAAATGTAAAATATATATTATTATATAACTGCTCCACATTTTAATGGAACAGTAACATAAACACTTAAATACGCTCCATTAAATTTCCGGCGTGCAGTCACACACATTCAGCTTCTACTTCTAATATTTCGGCTGTATAACGTCAGTCATCTTCAGAATGAGCCGTCAGACAGATGGATGGACAGTATACAGCCGAAATGTTAGAAGAAGCCGAAATTATGCGTAGCACGCCCAAAATTTAATGGCGCAGTCATTGTGCCACGAAAACGTGAAGATGCACAAATTTAAAGATAGTTACTCACCCCTGTTAAATAATAACAGTTCATTCCCATCGTCCTATGCATCTTCTTCAGTTGAGGTGATGGGTGATTGGTCTCTCAGATACGCAGCCACTGTGCCAATTTTCTTCAAAGTATGCTCTGGTAAGACTTAATTATGACAGCACTTGTTCACACGCCTGCACATTGAGAATTGCGTTTACCATATTGGCTGTAAGTCTATTCCTGAGGGAGGTTTTCACATTGTTGGGCATTCTAAATGCTCTTTCGAGCTCAGCATTTGACCAAGGTAACACCAAAAGCATCACTGAAAAACTTGAGAGCTGCTGAAATGGATTTTAGGAACCAGCGTCTTTATATGATGCGATTTCTTGCCAAAGTTCTGTATTATTGACATTTTTCCATTGAACAGTAGTTAATTTTGACCACTGAAAGTCAGTATTGTTATTTCTGTGTCAGGTAATTGAAATTCCTGAGCTAGCGTGATTATACTTTCTTTCGTTACCCTCATACACTGTTCTGGAGCAATTAGGTACACTTTTTGCTAAACCTTGAGATTATTCGTTAGTCGCCTCTGGAGCTCCTCTGCTAAGCAAAGCAGAAAATTTTCGCATCTGCTGCGAAAAACGTTTTCGCTCTCTGCGTTAATTTTATGTTCCTTCATCATATTTACGAATAAAATCTCTACTTCAAAGCCAACGTAAATATTAGGTGATTTGTATTTTCTGACGTCTACCGTTAGCAAATTCCCCTTATAACCGGGGATAACAATCCACCTCGTAAGACCTACAATAAGAAGGACTAAGTCTTGGAGTAGCTTTGAACGGTCTTCTGTACTTGATTGGAATGATTTATTGACCTTTCGGCATTTTTCTATAGGTGGTTTAAGAAAAAGAAGATAAAACTTATTGATGCCATCACAGTACATACTATATAATAGTTCAGCTATGTCTGGATATTTCAATATGTGTCTGTAGTACGAGCCGCTGACTTATAATGCGATTAACAGCAACTTCGATCGATAGCCTACTTGTGCCTCATCGGTGTATAATTTGAAGGGGTTCGGCTCCATCATTTATTGCTTTAAACAACTCGATATACATAGCTTGTCGAGAAGAAGATTTAGAAAAACAAGAATAAGTTTCACAAATTACGAACTCAAGATTCCTTGGTAGCTTTTGAGCAGCAGAGGACACTGCTAACTGAACAGAATGGCAAACACAGGGTATCAGTGCTAACTTTAGGGATCTCACATTTCTGTTTCTGGTAAACCCCACTGTAAATACCCACAATTACTGAGGCATTATCCGTACCAATTCCTCTCATTTGTTTAATGTCTAGACCGCATATTCTGAAATTAATGGCTTTACTGCAGTAACAATACATTCAGCCGAGCGGGATTAGCCGAGCGGTCTTAGGCGCTGCAGTCATGGACTGTGCGGCTGTTCCCGGCGAAAGTTCGAGACCTCCCTCGGACATGGGTGTATGTGTTTGTCCTTAGGATAATTTAGGTTAACCTGTGTGTAAGCTTAGGGACTGATGACCTTAGCACTTAAGTCCCATAAGATTTCACACACATTTGAACAATACAGTCAACATTCCCCTGTTCTAGTTCAACAGTTCCTAAACAAGTGGAACTATCTCTGCTTTGTTGTTTTGAAAAATGTACAATGCACACAGACAACAATTTGGTTACAGAAATGTCTGTAGATTCCTCTATAAGAAGACTGAAATGTCCTATACCACCATCGTCCTGTAGTTACGATTTTAAGTGCTTGAAGAGAATGTTTTTTCGATGCCAAGTTACACTTCGCGATAAGTACCGTACACTAATGTGTTGCGCTCACTATCCAGAAGACGCAGCATTAACTCAGAGAACAAAGCCTGCTGGTGCTAGAGTCACGTAGCTTATATTTAAAGCCAGTTAGAAACCTGGTGGTGGATGACACTTTCGCTGCCATTATTTGACCGGCCAGAGGAGGAGAGAATAATAGTTTAAACTTCCTAAACGCCAGTTTTTGCGTCAATGTCCTGGATTAAATTCCAAACCTCTCCACTATTTCTTATGAAGAGAGGACATGTGACACTGTTGATGGTGACTCGTACGTCGGATGGGGATGTTAAGCGCGATGGCCCCCTTGATGCTTTACGAGAGAATTACGGTAGGTGCCAGCACAGAGTTTCAACCTCTCCCTCCTCATCCATAAAAACACAAACACGACACCACACTGTTCCAGCACTCATCACAGTCATCCACTATGTACAAAAACACGCTCGTCACTTCGTAACAGGTCAGAGGAAGGCAATGGCAAACCACCTCCACTCGGACCTTTCCCGGGATGGCGTTTCAGGATTCTTGCTTCTGCTCCCTGCGTTCAGTTCATAAGTATGGGACCCTTACTTATTATTGTATCTTTGCTTACAGCAGAAATTAAAGCCATTTGCCACCCCATTATGTTTGCTTTGCTGAGTTTGCCAGTCATCATAGATGTTTGATACTGTAAGCTAAAAAATAACCATGTACATTTCTCAATAGGAAGGAAGTATAAGGTGTTAGTTTCAGTTCAGTTTTCGGTTTTATCCTATATGTATTTAATATGAATGAACAAATCAGAAATACAGCCCGTTTTTGCAACGCACTGACTGAAACTTGGAGTTTACTGCAATACATCCGTGGCACTGCCTTGCAGGTTCACAAAGATTTGCATTCGTAATAGTTTTATCAAAGAATTTTTTTAAAATTAAATAAAACCAGAAAAATAGTCAAAAAAAGCTCTGTTTTTAATGTCCGTCACAAAATCCGTCAACTGTCAAAACTAAATTTTACCCGTCACACAACATGAAATTCCGCCAAATTTGACGGGAAATGCGTCAAGTTGGCAACAACTCGGCAGAAAACCCGGAAGCACACCATTAGTCAGTAACACCAAGAAAACCTGAGAGATCACACATTACTTGCCGAAAACGCTGACACGATGACGGGAAAAATCAAGCGAATGCGGCGCCAGCAATCTTGGTACGTTACAAAGTTCAGGGCAAAAACGCTACAGATTCCATTGTTGTGGAACACTGTACGTGGCTGTCTCGCGACCCCGCTGAGGGTAGCAAAAACTAAAGCATTATGCAACTCTCCAAGGTTGCCTCCTCTTGCTTTCCGATTGTAACTGTTTTATTAAAAACTGAAATGCACGCTAGCTAGCACTAACGGCAAGAGGAGTACTTAATGTCCATCTTTGTTAATATTGTAATCCAGTTGTGTACTTCGTATTTTAAAGTATAATAATTATTATTTTTAAATTATTTTTCTACCATATTCTATAACTGTTTTAAAATTTTCGGTTAAACTAAAGCCAAAAGTTCAAGTCTAATTGACGTCTCACAACAAATGTCTTATTCACTAAATAATAACATGAAATTATGGATGTTTTTAGGTTATTGATCCAACCCTCGCGACAGCATCTCTTTAAAGAGTATGTTGTTAACAAACTTCAACAACAATTAACTAAATTTGGTTTTGTAAATATTTTTTGTGGTCATAAGGTAGTCCTATTGGTAGTACTCGTTACTGAAAATACGTTGGTATTGCCATGATTGATGTTCCTTAACAACATTTATTTTGTATTTCGTTGTGAGCCGGCTTTCCGATGTCTAGGCAATCATTAGACAACTGTGTAACATTAATACGGTGTGTCCGAGTTTTTAATGTGTCATTGTTCCTCCAAGTACCGACCTAATTTTCCGTAAGTGTTATAACTGTTTCAGTTACATGACATGTTTGAACAGTGACGGAAAAAAGAAAACTAACATAGTACAGAAATTTATGTTACTCTATAACTGCGAAACACTTTGTTTATCCAAATAACTGAAAGAAAATAAATTTACGAGCAGCAACAAATAGGAATAGGTATTGGACAAAAGGAATATTAATATACCCCAACAAAAGTTAATTTTACAAAGTCAGTGTATTCAAGCCATGTGTGACTTTAAAAGATTTTACAGTTACATTTAATTCTTACTGAGGCCATCTTGTACCACTGTTAAACCAGCTCGCGAATCACCTACCATATTCCGTTGTCGCGTCGTCCTTTGCCAGCTATGGTTTCAAATTGATTCCTGATACATCTGCTCATTGAATGTTCGGTCCTCATCAATAACTCCATCATTTACTCTTCGTGTGACCCACATCGCGACTTCTATTCTCACACACCGCTGTCCAGCGAGTTTCTCTTACTACCCTTATTCGTGACTGCCAGCATAATCTTTGGTCTACGAAGTTATTGTCGCCATTTTACGCCTATCAAATGTAACTCTGCCTTATTTGCAAATTATCGCAATAATTCTTCTTGCAACAGAAACAGATTGCAAAATGAAAAGAGAAATTTTCTCTAAACAGACACTGTCCATCCAAAAAGACCTGTGAATGATTTTATTTCTGGCGTATAAGCGACGTCAGCGCAGTAACTACGGTGGCAACGTGAACTAACAACTGTAAACAATAGCTGAGCATTCGACCAGTCAACCGCGAGCAAGCAGTATTAAGTAGCAGATGGGCGTCCGTAGTTTGTCAGCTTTTTTCCGTAAGTGTTATAACTGTTTCAGTTACATGACATGTTTGAACAGTGACGGAAAAAAGAAAACTAACATAGTACAGAAATTTATGTTACTCTATAACTTCGAAACACTTTGTTTATCCAAATAACTGAAAGAAAATAAATTTACGAGCAGCAACAAATAGGCATAGGTATTGGACAAAAGGAATATTAATATACCCCAACAAAAGTTAATTTTACAAAGTCAGTGTATTCAAGCAATGTGTGACTTTAAAAAATTGTACAGTTACATTTAATTCTTACTGAGGCCATCTTGTACCACTGTTAAACCAGCTCGCGAATCACCTACCATATTCCGTTGTCGCGTCGTCCTTTGCCAGCTATGGTTTCAAATTGATTCCTGATACATCTGCCCATTGAATGTTCGGTCCTCATCAATAACTCCATCATTTACTCTTCGTGTGACCCACATCGCGACTTCTATTCTCACACACCGCTGTCCAGCGAGTTTCTCTTATTACCCTTATTCGTGACTGCCAGCATAATCTTTGGTCTACGAAGTTATTGTCGCCATTTTACGCCTATCAAATGTAACTCTGCCTTATTTGCAAATTATCGCAATAATTCTTCTTGCAACAGAAACAGATTGCAAAATGAAAAGAGAAATTTTCTCTAAACAGACACTGTCCATCCAAAAAGACCTGTGAATGATTTTATTTCTGGCGTATAAGCGACGTCAGCGCAGTAACTACGGTGGCAACGTGAACTAACAACTGTAAACAATAGCTGAGCATTCGACCAGTCAACCGCGAGCAAGCAGTATTAAGTAGCAGTTGGGCGTCCGTAGTTTGTCAGCTCTGTTGTATCACAAAACGTTATGGAACAACATCTCTAAATCAAGTGGTCCAGACGTTCTCCCTGATATTTTGAAGAAGAAAAAAGTGTGTGCAAAGTTTGTTCCTCACACCTTGACAACCAAACAAAATCTACGATGCTTGAACGCCTGCTGCGACTTAACTGAAGTGCAAAACGCGGACATTTCTTCAATCAGAGATGACAAAAGTTGCTGTTATCAATGCGAATGTATCACAACACGAGAAAGAAATTCACACGAAGGGTCAACACTTTCACGACGTAACCAATATCCAAGCCAATGTGACACGCGAGTTGAACATAATCCCAAAGAAAGAGTTCTCTGACAGTTTCACGTGGTCATATGAGCGGTCTGTGTATTGTTCTGAAGGGGTGGAGGCTATATAGAACACGACAAGCATTAAACGCGCAATCTTAACGTTTCTCTATATTTTAGAAGTCCAGTGTCGAAACATTTTGTACTGACGGGTTAGATGTGTAGAAATGAGGTGACGTAGAATTACGCAATGTTTACGCAATGACCGTAAACGAAGCAGTCCGTCGGCTATAGCGGAGTGTTTGTATTTATCATACATAGCATCTGAGAAGCGACAGCAGTTTTTATAGTAATCGTTGTTTCGGTCACTAACCCTAAGGTTGATTTAATGCAGTTTTCTCTCCCTCTCTCTCTCTCTCTCTCTCTCTCTCTCCCTCCCTCTTCGTTTCAGCTGAACTGCTGCATCCGAGATCATACATGATTTGCCTTATATGCTAACATCTGCGACGCTTTCCTTCCACCATCTCGTCACTTACACTTCTTAGCAACTATTCATGTCGTAATGTGTGTCGTACCATCGAATCATTTTGTTCATTTTTCAGGAAGTTTTTTCCTCTCGTTGCTAAAGCCACATTTCAACACACGATTTACGAGTAGTCCATCGTGCCCATTGTCCATGTTTCGTAACCGTACATAAGGACTCGATACCAAACGTTAGGTACTAACGCTTTAATCATGCGTGTATCTTAAAAAAAATGGCTCTGAGCACTATGGGACTTAACTACTGTGGTCATCAGTCCCCTGGAACTTAGAACTACTTAAACCTAACTAACCTAAGGACATCACACACATCCATGCCCGAGGCAGGATTCGAACCTGCGACCGTAGCAGTCGCGCGGTTTCGGACTGCGCGCCTAGAACCGCTAGACCACCGCGGCCGGCCGTGTATCTTAAGAAATGTTTCGTGTTCAGAACAATATCGAAATAATATCGAAACCTTGAAGAATGGATACGTAGCTTTAATAAAAGGTTTAAAATATCAGCTCCAATGCCTTTATCTTTGTTTTTGAAATCCGTCTATAACACGGAGAAAGATAGCCGACATTGACAAGTTTTCAAAAGAAAAGTACAAGCGTTGGATGAAACATACATTTCTAAAGGTTAATGACTTTTCTATCCACCTAGTCTATTCTGTCATGGGCTGTGTGTATCAAGTAGTCAGTTGACTACAGGCGCCTCTTAGCAGGTACAACAGCTCTGCGAATCGACTCCGTGCGTCCCTTCTGGAGATTCATACTGGTCCCAAGATGGTCTGACCATAACTAATAACGTTAACCAAAAAAATAAACACCATTTGCTATCTAGACTGATTGTTTTTGGTTAAATCAAGATATTTGTGTTAATTATTTATCCGAGTCCAAAGAGCACTAGAATAAGATATGCGGTTCTAGGCGCTACAGTCTGGAACCGCGCGACCGCTACGGTCGCAGGTTCGAATCCTGCCTCGGGCATGGGTGTGTGTGATGTCCTTAGATTAGTTAAGTTTAAGTAGTTCTAAGTTCTAGGGGACTGATGACCTCAGATGTTGAGTCCCATAGTGCTCTGAGCCATTTGGACCAGTAAGATATAACAAAAGCTACACTCTAATATTAATCACAGAGAATTTCACACTGTATGAGTCCAATTTTCAGCAACCAAGTCTTCCATGTCACAGGGGTCGCTCAAGGTACTGCAGACCAACAAGTGCTCAGAGTCCTGCGTCGCCCCACATAGACAACCTTCATCATCACTGGTAACACACTTCTTCAAATTGTGCTTGCACCTTGTTACCCTGTACTCAATCCCTTTAAGGGTTTGGCAGGTTCCATACTGGAGATGGCAGTCTGACAGTAGCTCCTCTTTTGCTTTACACAATCCTCCAAGAGGCGTTGTTCCTCGCAACTCAGTTTGGTGGGCTTATGCTGAAGTTGGTGACGCACTAAGTAGGAAGCTTCTTCTGGATTTCAGTCGCGATGGATAGGTGCGAGTTACGAATAATGGACGCCTTGAATCTGCTTTTTGCTTCTTCTTTTCATTCCCTGCTGCTACCTGTCTTCTTACAAATTGTTCAAATGGCTCTGAGGACTGCGACTTAACATCTGAGGTCATCAGTCCCCTAGAACTTAGAACTAATTAAACCTAACTAACCTAAGGACATCACACACATCCGTGCCCGAGGCAGGATTCGAACCTATCTTCTTACATCTGAAGGTGCTACTCCCATGAGTGGAAATATCATGCAGAGTGGGATTGGTCTTATGCACACTAAGTATGCTGAGTGTCTCACGAGGAGCCACATCAACTTGGTTAGCATGTGCAACTGATTATGAGGCACAACTCAGATCGGTCTGGACCAGGAAGTCATGTTGTCACGTTGCACCGAGCAGGCGAGACACCTGCGCCGCCCGCAACAGCGTACCTCTTTTTGTGGAGTAATAAACGCAGTTACTCGGTTGACTTGCACGCCGAGTACCCCATTCTGGCCTTTGTACTCGGTCTGAATGCCGCATTCGCGCGCAGTCATGCGAGGAAACGAGGATGTGCGGGCGTTATTCTAAGGCGGCGAAGCGCACTCTTGCGGACGAATGGCCTATCGCAGCAGGAAGCCATTCCCGTTGTCTCCCCCCGCAGCCATTTTTCATTCGCCGAATCTGGCGCAGCAGAACAAGGTCAGCTGAAGAAGTATAGGTTTATTACATTACGAAACATGCAAAGAGGAAAGCCTGCAAGAAATGGCTAGCACCCATCACCTTTTTCAAATTTGAAAACGTTTACATGGAGCCGGCCGGAGTGGCCGAGCGGTTCTAGGCGCTACAGTCTGGAACCGCGCGACCGCTACGGTCGCAGGTTCGAATCCTGCCTCGGGCATGGATGTGTGTCATGTCCTTAGGTTAGTTAGGTTTAAGTAGTTCTAAGTGCTAGGGGACTGATAACCTCCGCTGTTAAGTCCCATAGTGCTCAGAGCAATTTGAACCAGTTTGAACCTACTCCAAGATAATTTATGAAATCAACTGCTTCCAGTTGTTGAGCTGCTATATTGTAGCTAAATGATAAAGGAGCTTTATTTCTATGTATTCGCTGCATATTACACTTGTCTACATTGAGATTCAATTGCCATTCTCTGCACCATGCGTCAATTCGTTGCAGATCCTCCTGCATTTCAGCACATCAATTTCTTTTAAGGCGTAATTCCCGTGTCAATCATTTTTATGCGCCTCCAGACACCTCTTCGCTGGTCATCGGGGCTCTGTTCGAAACGGGAAGATAGTTCTACTCTAGTCAGTGAGATTCCAGGCCGAAGACGTGTCTGGAGACACCCGGATAGCGGTGGGATACCAACATGACTGTCGCCCGCCATACAACGTGACAACCACGAGTGATATAGTCTGGTTTCATAGCAGGACGCCTGCGGCGCCCTTACAGAGCAGCTGTACATCGACGATATTCTACGGCCCTTTTTATTGCCATTTACGGCAAGCCATCCTGGGCTTACATATCAGCAAGATAACGTCCGCCCGCACACCGGCGAGTGTGTCTGCTGCTTGTTTCCATGCTTGCCAAATCCTACGTTGGCCAGCAAGGTCGCCGGATCTCTCTAAAATTAAGAACGTTTGGAAGATTATGTACAGGGCCGTCCTACCAGCTCGGGATTTTTACAATCTGACGATACCCCTCAGGAGGACATACAATAACCGTATCAATTCCAAACCGAATAACTACTTCCATAAGGTCCAGAGATGGAACAACACTTATTGACCCGCTCAATTTGAGAAGCTCTTCCTCTTGAATAAATCATTCAATTTTTCAGAAACTGTATTCGTTTGTTTGTTCAAAATGTTCAGATGTGTTTGAACTCCTAAGGGACGAAACTGCTGAGGTCATCGGTCCCTAGACTGAAACACTACTTAACCTAACTTACGCTAAGGACAATACATGCACCCACGCCCGAGGGAGGACACGAACCTCCGACGGGTGCGGCCGCGTGAGCCGTGGCAAGGCCCCTCAGACTGTGCGGCTACCCTGCGCAGCGTTTGTTTGTCTATACTTGTTCATCACACTATAATATCACCGATACTTTTAAAAAGTAATATTCTTATAATATTATAAAACGCTTTATAATCACTTCTGCTGGTGGCTAAGCCCCTGAAATGGTAGAATGTTGCATAAAAAATATTTTTAGTTAGTAAAGAAATTTGCATTTCGCCATCCAGCATCAGATTCCCATTAGACCGACGAGAACATTGACCGATAGCACTGTTAACAGGCCAGTGACCGATCTCAGAATGGTTCAAATGGCTCTACGCACTAAGGGACTCAACATCTGAGGTCATCAGTCCCCTAGACTTAGAAACTACTTAAACCCAGCTAACCTAAGGACATCACACACATCAATGCCCGAGGCAGGATTCGAACCTGCGACCGTAGCAGGCGCGCGGTTCCGGACTGAAGCGCCTAGAACCGCTCGGTCACAGCGGCCGATCTCAAAATTATGCAGTTCGCATAATTATATTGCACATATACTGATAGAAAAGATCAGAAAAAGAGATCTCAGGTACGCTGAAATAAAATTTTTATAAAGTAGATGCCAACTGAACACTAGTAGCGTTCAGTTGTGGCCACCAAACGATTCCTCGGCACCTCTCCTTCGCTGCAGCCTGAAACAGTTCTAAAATGCAGCATACTAAGTTGAGATGTGGCATTAATGGAAGAGGAAAGCAGGTTCTTAATTCAAACACGGCTATTAAAATAAAATTAACGTAATTATTTAACTAAAAGTTACAGCCACCAGAGCGACACTTACATTTTATGTAAGAGCCATCGAAAACAAACGACATAGAGCGAGAGCGAGAGCGAGAGCTCACAGTTCCTGCTTTTATATAATCGAAAAACAAATTACGGCGACTGCCTTCACCCTGATTTACAGAGTAATATATAAACATTTCTCTGGAACATTATTTATCGGAACAGCACATAAGTACATTCCCTACGTTATATCATGACCTTTTCTCCTTAGTTTACAGATTTGTTTACACAGAGAACATTTATTCTTAAGATCTTTGAGTATTAATTAAACGTTTGGGGTATATTCTGTTAATTATTCAGAAAGCAACATTTCACCACCTACCGATGTCCTTCCCATATCTATAATTCCTTCGACATGCGTCGTTGTCTGTTTTTTTTTTTTTTTTTTTTTTTTTTTTTTTTTTTATTTATTAGAATGTAAAACAGGATTCCTCGTAATCTGTGCAAAGGTACTTAGCTATTATCCAGTTCATGGCAGTACAACTCTCTCATTTATCAGTGTTCATTATTGGCACGAATTCGATTAGAATCATTATGCAGAGTGCTACATCCTTAGATGACGAGGTATCCCGTTTACCACGCATGCTACATAAGGAAAAGGACACCCTGCGATCAGGCCGTGAAGACAACGCAAGTGTCGAGCGACCACCGTGTTCAAAAGGCTCTGAGCACTATGGGACTTAACGTCTGAGAACATCAGTCCCCTAACTAACCCAAGGACATCACATACATCCATGCCCGAGACAGGATTCAAACCTGCGACCGTAGCAGTCGCGCGGTTCCGGACTGAAGCGCCTAGAACCGTTCGGTCACAAAGGCCGGCCGACCACCGTGTTATCTACAGTCATTCATCACCGAATTAGGTATAGAGGGGCATGGAGTCAGCACATCGTACTCCTGGCCATTCAAAATGGTTCAAATGGCTCTGAGCACTATGGAACTTAACTTCTGAGGTCATCAGTCCCCTAGAACTTAGAACTACTTAAACCTAACTAACTTAAGGACATCACACACACCCATGCCCGAAGCAGGATTCCAACCTGCGACCGCAGCGGTCGCGCGATTCCAGACTGAAGTGCCTAGAACCGCTCGGTCACCACGGCCGGCTTCCTGGCCATTGTCGACGTTTCTATCCACCAAGGAAATATCCTTGGCAGTCTCAGGAATTGAGACCGGGTCTGTCGTGGTGACAACTTGTCTTTGGAAGCGGACGTATACGACATACAATACGAGTATGTAAATTATGTGAATGTGACACGTCCGAAATAACAGACACTACGCTTCATGTAATTGATTCGCCTCGATGGGCAATGAATCCACAGCCTTCAGTGCGGATGAATGTTTACGTTCTACCTCCAGTGGGTATCTAAAAAAAAATGGTTCAAGTGGCTCTGAGCACTATGGGACTAAACTGCTGAGGTCATCAGTCCCCTAGAACTTAGAACTGCTTAAACCTAACTAACCTAAGGACATCACACAAACCCATGCCCGAGGCAGGATTCGAACCTGCGGCCGTAGCGGTCGCGCAGTTCCAGACTGAAGGGCCGAGAACCGCTCGGCCACCCCGGCCGACGGGAATCTAAATTTAGCGAGCGTAGACGACATGAACGGGGACTGTAGATAGATGGCGGTAGGTAGGAGTGAGAGCCAGTCTGGGAGCATGCCAAGGTAGTCCGCGCATTTGCAATAAACATGTGTCTGGGTGGCGCAGTGCGTAACGCAACTGTCTCGTGAGCAGGAAAACCTGGGTTCGAGTCCCGTTCCGGCACATAATTTAACTCCTCTCCGCTGATTCCGCGTAAAGTCCCGATGCAGCTGATGCCATTAATTCCTTCCCTTCCCTTTCCTTGCTTTATCCCCCCCCCCCCCTTCACCATCAATCTACGTAATACGCAAAGGCCGTTGACGCGTATAGGACGTTCTCAGGAACGAAAGTGCACCGACGGGGAAAGATAAGCATACAAGCCGTGCTAAGACGAATAGAGAATCATTCTATCGAGAATACGGGCCGCAGATGGAGAAATCCAGTAACATAAGCAACTTTGACAAAGGGAAGCTTGTTATCGCCCGGCGCACGAGAATCAGAATCTGGGAAACGTACGTTATTAACCTCAAACATTACCGTGACAGTTTCTCCTATCCTAATTGTTTTCGTGTAAACGAAGTGCGAGTGAATCATCACTAAATGGTGTCGTAACAGTATTAATTTTTTTAATGGTTCAAATGGCTCTAAGCACTATGGGACTTAACATCTTAGGTCATCAGTCCCCTAGAACTTAGAACTACTTAAACCTAACTAACCTAAGGACATCACACACACCCATGCCCGAGGCAGGATTCGAACCTGCGACCGTAGCAGTCCCGCGGTTCCGGACTGCAGCGCCTAGAACCGCAAGACCACCGCGGCCGGCAGTATTAATTAAGATAAGAATTATGATTCTCTGCAACGCATTTTGAAGACAATTTTCAGTTTTTTTCCGTTTGTATGCCACCCTAGCTACCTTTTTGGTTTTTTTTCTACAGATAAGCGCAGAACGAAATTAAATAGTACAAAGCATAAAAATTAGAAACTCGCGTTTGCTGCAATTTTTTGTTTTTACACACACGACAACGTCAAACATTAAACCTACAACATTACATGGATTGGGACTGAACTCGGGAAGGACGGCCGCGGTGGCCGAGCGGTTCTAGGCGCTTCAGTCCGGATTCGCGCGACTGCTACGGTCGCATGTTCGTATCCTGCCTTAGGCATGGATGTGTGTGGTGTCCTTAAGTTAGTTAGGTTTAAGTAGTTCTAAGTTCTAGGGGACCGATGACCTCAGATGTTAAGTGAAATGTTAAGTCAGATGTTACGTACTCGGAGCCGTTTGAACCATTTTTTTGAACTCGCGACGCCCTCTTGGCACGGCAGCGATGATACGTCGGCAGAATTCTAAGTTACGGAGACAAATGCGGTTTGTTTTGCGACTTCTGCTCCCCAGCCACCCTGTAAATATTTTCTCTGTGCCGAGAGAGAGGGAGAGGAGTCCGTTTGTTTTCATTGCCGGCGGTGGTGCGGAAAAACAGCGCAGACTTGCAAACGAGGCGGTGCGCGAAGCGGGCTTCCCCTGCCCGCGTACCTTACCCCTTTGCGGGCTACCAAGCCCCGCTGTTCAGTTGCCCGCGAGGGGGTTTACAGTGCGCGGGTCCGTCTACGGAGCAGCAGCATTTTTGCGAAATTGTATGAAAATTAATTGAAGCGCAAAGGGTCGGTAGACGCTTTTAACGGAATTCGGCCTGGGACAGAATATTAGACGTGAATAAAAAATACGTAGTGAAGTGATTGTACTGGTACTATTTTAAGCTCTAATCCACCTCCTTCCATTGTTCGCTGCAATACTCGCAGTATACGAAATTTTACAAAATTCACAAAACTTCGCTTGCGTATTTTTATATTATAAATGCAGACGAACATGAGTAAGCGCAGGTAGAATAAATGAAGTTAATGCTTTATTACACTTAACTTGCAGGTCGATGAACTGTTGATCGGTTTGACCTTGTAGGGCATCTTGAACTCTTCCTTAATGAGCAACAATTTTCTGTGTGTATTTGTTATTCCTCCATGGTTTTTATTACTGAGGTGACGTTCTTTGTCTCCCTAATTTGTTGACATTTAACTCACATTTCCAACATTCACAGCCAACTTTTCATAGTCTAATCCTTTGCCTTGGTCCATAAATGCTATGAAAATGTCCAGATGTTACCTTATACTTCCTTCCATTAACACGTACGACATCAGTACCACACTTTAATTTGCCTGAAGGCCATACAGCCAACTCTCAGTGTGTTGTTGTTGTGGTCTTCAGTCCTGAGACTGGTTTGATGCAGCTCTCCATGCTACTCTATCCTGTGCAAGCTTTTTCATCTCCCAGTACCTATTGCAACCTACATCCTTCTGAATCTGCTTAGTGTATTCATCTCTTGGTCTCCCTCTACGATTTTTACCCTCCACGCTGCCCTCCAATACTAAATTGGTGATCCCTTGATGCCTCAGAACATGTCCTACCAACCGATCCCTTCTTCTGGTCAAGTTGTGCCACAAACTTCTCTTCTCCCCAATCCTATTCAATACTTCCTCATCAGTTATGTGATCTACCCATCTAATCTTCAGCATTCTTCTGTAGCACCACATTTCGAAAGCTTCTATTCTCTTCTTGTCCAAACTATTTATCGTCCATGTTTCACTTCCATACATGGCTACACTCCATACAAATACTTTCAGAAATGACTTCCTGACACTTAAATCAATACTGGATGTTAACAAATTTCTCTTCTTCAGAAACGCTTTCCTTGCCATTGCCAGCCTACATTTTATATCCTCTCTACTTCGACCATCATCAGTTATTTTGCTCCCCAAATAGCAAAACTCCTTTACTACTTTAAGTGCCTCATTTCCTAATCTAATTCCCTCAGCATCACCCGACTTAATTAGACTACATTCCATTATCCTTGTTTTGCTTTTGTTGATGTTCATCTTATACCCTCCTTTCAAAACACTGTCCATTCCATTCAACTGCTCTTCCAAGTCCTTTGCTGTCTCTGACAGAATTACAATGTCATCGGCGAACCTCAAAGTTTTTATTTCTTCTCCATGAATTTTAATACCTACCCCGAATTTTTCTTTTGTTTCCTTTACTGCTTGCTCAATATACAGATTGAACAACATCGGGGAGAGGCTACAACCCTGTCTTACTCCCTTCCCAACCACTGCTTCCCTTTCATGTCCCTCGACTCTTATAACTGCCATCTGGTTTCTGTACAAATTGTAAATAGCCTTTCGCTCCCTGTATTTTACCCCTGCCACCTTCAGAATTTGAAAGAGAGTATTCCAGTCAACATTGTCAAAAGCTTTCTCTAAGTCTACAAATGCTAGAAACGTAGGTTTGCCTTTCCTTAATCTTTCTTCTAAGATAAGTCTTAAGGTCAGTATTGCCTCACGTGTTCCAACATTTCTACGGAATCCAAACTGATCTTCCCCGAGGTTGGCTTCTACTAGTTTTTCCATTCGTCTGTAAAGAATTCGTGTTAGTATTTTGCAGCTGTGGCTTATTAAACTGATTGTTCGGTAATTTTCACATCTGTCAACACCTGCTTTCTTTGGGATTGGAATTATTATATTCTTCTTGAAGTCTGAGGGTATTTCGCGTGTTTCATACATCTTGCTCACCAGATGGTAGAGTTTTGTCAGGACTGGCTCTCCCACGGCCGTCAGTAGTTCCAATGGAATACTGTCTACTCCGGGGGCCTTGTTTCGACTCAGGTCTTTCAGTGCTCTGTCAAACTCTTCACGCAGTATCGTATCTCCCATTTCATCTTCATCTACATCCTCTTCCATTTCCATAATATTGTCCTCAAGTACATCGCCCTTGTATAGACCCTCTATATACTCCTTCCACCATTCTGCTTTCCCTTCTTTGCTTAGAACTGGGTTTCCATCTGAGCTCTTGATATTCATACAAGTCGTTCTCTTATCTCCAAAGGTCTCTTTAATTTTCCTGTAGGCGGTATCTATCTTACCCCTAGTGAGATAGGCCGCTACATCCTTACATTTGTCCTCTAGCCATCCCTGTTTAGCCATTTTGCACTTCCTGTCGATCTCGTTTTTGAGACGTTTGTATTCCTTTTTGCCTGTTTCACTTACCGCATTTTTATATTTTCTCCTTTCATCAATTAAATTCAATATTTCTTCTGTTACCCAAGGATTTCTACTAGCCCTCGTCTTTTTACCTACTTGATCCTCTGCTGCCTTCACTACTTCATCCCTCAAAGCTACCCATTCTTCTTCTACTGTATTTATTTCCCCTATTCCTGTCAATTGCTCCCTTATGCTCTCCCTGAATCTCTGTACAACCTCTGGTTCTTTCAGTTTATCCAGGTCCCATCTCCTTAAATTCCCACCTTTTTGCAGTTTCTTCAGTTTTAATCTACAGGTCATAACCAATAGATTGTGGTCAGAGTCCACATCTGCCCCTGGAAATGTCTTACAATTTAAAACCTGGTTCCTAAATCTCTGTCTTACCATTATATAATCTATCTGATACCTTTTAGTATCTCCAGGGTTCTTCCATGTATACAACCTTCTTTCATGATTCTTAAACCAGTGTAAGGTTACATATATTGAAAAATTTCATACTTAATTTTGAAATTAATACTTTTTGATGACGGGGAGCTTCTGTATTAGGTGGAAATGGTTGATGAGATCTGATTAACAGTTGTATGAAATTATTTTTGTGGCTTCCACAATGTTTACATTAGAAAAAGAATTGTGGTGGATATCTTCTACTGTCACTCCCTCTCAATCACAGAAAAGATTATCTTGAACTTTTATTCGGTGAAGATGGCTGGGGAATGACCCATAATTAAATAGATTATGTAATGTACAAACTTTTTATTTTCCGTAATTATGCGGGGCCAAGTCTTCAAGTCTAATGGCGGTAATAAGGTATTTTTAAATATGTCGGAGCCGCGCAACTGCTACGGTCGCAGGTTAGAATCCTGCCTCGGGCATGGATGTGTGTGATGTCCTTAGGTTGGTTACGTTTTAGTAGTTCTAAGTTCTAGGGGACTGATGACCACAGATGTTAAGTCCCATAGTGCTCAGAACCATTTTTTAAATATGTCGTTTGAGCGGCGCTCTTCGCTGCATCATCGACTATTTCATTACGTTTCATGTCAGCATGTCGCTTTCTCGACATAGACTTTAACTTCTTCCCCAAATTATCGTTTGCTATGGTGGCTTTCATACAGTCCGTTACCACTGGATTAGTTTCCTTGAGAATGGCTAGTGTGGTGTGTGAATATCTTCGAGCAAGCTTCTACAATCCGTTAAAATGTTTTTCGTTTACTGTGAAGTTCTGTAATTAACGTAAAGCTGCAAGTATGGCTGTGGTTTCTGCACAAAACGTGGAAGTCTCACTGGGAAGCGACACCAATTCCTTGTCACCTGTCCTTGGACTCAGGAATGGACTGCCCACTCTGCAACTGCCTGTTGGTTTCGAGCCGTCAGAATATTGTATCTACATCCATACTCCGCAAGCCACCTGACGGTGTGTGGCGGAGGGTACTTCGAGTACTTCTATCGGTTCTCCCTTCTATTCCAGTCTCGTATTGTTCGTGGAAAGAAAGATTGTCGGTATGCCTCTGTGTGGGCTCTAATCTCTCTGATTTTATCCTCATGGCCTCTTCGCGAGATATACGTAGGAGGGAGCAATATACTGCTTGACTCCTCGCTGAAGGTATGTTCTCGAAACTTCAACAAAAGCCCGTACCGAGCTACTGAGCGTCTCTCCTGCAGAGTCACCCACTGGAGTTTATCTATCATCTCCGTAACGCTTTCGCGATTACTAAATGATCCTGTAACGAAGCGCGTTGCTCTCCTTTGGATCTTCTCTCTCTCTCCTATCAACCCTATCTGGTACGGATCCCACACTGGTGAGTAATATTCAAGCAGTGGGCGAACAAGTATTCTGTAACCTACTTCCTTTGTTTTCAGATTGCATTTCCTTAGGATTCTTCCAATGAATCTCAGTCTGGCATCTGCTTTACCGACGATCAACTTTATATGATCATTCCATTTTAAACCACTCCTAATGTCTACTCCCAGATAATTTATGGAATTAACTGCTTCCAGACGCTGACCTGCTATATTGTAGCTAAATGATAAAGGATCTTTCTTTATTTGTATTCGCAGCACATTACACTTGTCTACATTGAGATTCAATTGCCATTCCCTGCACCATGCGTCAATTCGTTGCAGATCCTTCTGCATTTCAGTACAATTTTCCATTTTTACAACCTCTCAATATACTACAGCATCTTCCGCAAAAAGCCTCAGTGAACTTCCGATGTTATCCACAAGGTCATTTATGTATATCATGAATAGCAACTGTCCTACGACACTCCCTGCGGCACACCTGAAATCACTCTTACTTCGGAAGACTTCTCTCCATTGAGAATGACATGCTGCTTTCTGTTATCTAGGAACTCTTCAATCCAATCACACAATTGGTCTGATAGTCCATATGCTCTTCTTGTTGTTGTTGTTGTTGTTGTTGTAGTCTTCAGTCCTGAGACTGGTTTGATGCAGCTCTCCATGCTGCTCTATCCTGTGCAAGCTTCTTCACCTCCCAGCACCTACTGCAGCCTACATACTTCTGAATCTGCTTAGTGTATTCATCTCTTGGTCTCCCTCTACGATTTTTACCCTCCACGCTACCCTCCAATGCTAAATTTGTGATCCCCTGATGCCTCAGAACATGTCCTACCAACCGATCCCTTCTTCTAGTCAACTTGCGCCACAAACCCCTCTTCTCCCCAACCGTATTCAGTACCTCCTCATTAGTTACGTGATCTACCCATCTAATCTTCGGCATTCTTCTGTAGCACCACGTTTCGAAAGCTTCTATTCTCTTCTTGTCTAAACTATTTATCGTCCATGTATCACTTCCATACATGGCTACACTCCATACAAATACTTTCAGAAACGACTTCCTGACGCTTAAATCTATATTCGATGTTAACAAATTTCTCTTCTTCAGAAACGCTTTCCTTGCCATTTCCAGTCTACATTTTATATGTTCTCTACTTCGACGATCATCAGTTATTTTGTTCCCCAAATAGCAAATCTCCTTTACTACTGTAAGTGTCTCATTTCCTAATCTAATTCCGTCAGCATCACCCGACTTAATTAGACTACATTCCATTATTCTCGTTTTGCTTTTGTTGATGTTCATCTTACATCCTCCTTTCAAGACACTGTCCATTCCGTTCAACTGCTCTTCCAAGTCCTTTGCTGTCTCTGACAGAATTACAATGTCATCGGCGAACCTTGAAGTTTTTATTTCTTCTCCATGGATTTTAATACCTACTCCGAATTTTACTTTTGTTTCCTTTACTGCTTGCTCAATATACAGATTGAACAACATCGGGGAGAGGCTACAACCCTGTCTTACTCCCTTCCCAACCACTGCTTCCTTTCATGTCCCTCGACTGTTATAACTGCCACCTGGTTTCTGTACAAATTGTAAATAGCCTTTCGCTCCCTGTATTTTACCCCTACCACCTTCAGAATTTTAAAGAGAGTATTCCAGTCAACATTGTAAAAAGCTTTCTCTAAGTCTACAAATGCTAGAAATGTAGGTTTGCCTTTTCTTCATCTAGCTTCTAAAATAAGTCGTAGGGTCAGTATTGCCTCATGTGTTCCCATATTTCTACGGAATCCAAATTGATTTTCCCCGAGGTCAGCTTCTACCAGTTTTTCAATTCGTCTGTAAAGAATTCGCGTTAGTATTTTGCAGCCTTGACTTATTAAACTGATAGTTCGGTAATTTTCACATCTGTCAACGTCTGCTTTCTTTGGGATTGGGATTATTATATTCTTCTTGAAGTCTGAGTGAGAGTATTTCAGATGCTAGAGTTTTGTCAGGACTGGTTCTCCCAAGGCTGTCAGTAGTTCTAATGGAATGTTCTGTACTCCCGAGGCCTTCTTTCGACTTAGTTCTTTCAGTGCCCTATCAAACTCTTCACGCAGTATCATATTTCCCATTTCATCTTCATCTACGTCCTCTTCCTTTTCTATAACATTGGCCTCAAGTACATCACCCTTGTATAGACCCTCTATAATCTCCTTCCACTTTTCTGCTTTCCCTTCTTTGCTTAGAACTGGGTTTCCATCTGAGCTCTTGATATTCATGCAAGTGGTTCTCTTTTCTCCAAAGGTCTCTTTAATTTTCCTGTAGGCAGTATCTATCTTACCCCTAGTGAGATAAACCTCTACATCCTTACATTTGTCCTCTAGCCACGCCTGCTTAGCCATTTTGCACTTCCTGTCGATCTCATTTTTGAGAAGTTTGTATTCCTTTTTCCTGCTTCATTAACTGCATTTTTATATTTCTCCTTTCGTCAATTAAATTCAATATTTCTTCTGTCACCCAAGGATTTCTACTAGCCCTTGTCTTTTTATCTACTTGATCCTTTGCTGCCTTCACTACTTCATCCCTCAAAGCTATCCATTCTTCTTCTACTGTATTTCTTTCCCCCATTCCTGTTAATTGTTCCCTTATGCTCTCCCTTAAGCTCTGTGCAACCTCTGGTTTAGTCAGTTTATCCAGGTCCCATCTCCTTAAATTCCCACCTTTTTGCAGTTTCTTCAGTTTTAATCTACAGTTCATAACCAATAGATTGTGGTCAGAGTCCACATCTGCCCCTGGAAATGTCTGTTCGACGTCCCTTCTTGAAAACGAGGATGACCTGTGCCCTTTTCCAATCATTTGGAACGCTACGCTCTTCTAGAGACCTACGGTGCACCGCTGCAAGAAGAGGGGCAAGTTCCTTCGCGTACTCTGTGTAAAATTCAAATTGCTATCCCATCAGGTCCAGCGGCCTTTGCTCTTTTGAGCGATTTTACTACGTGGGGAAATTACTAGCGTGCAGGTTTTTACTAGTTAATTTGTTCCTGCGAAGAAATGCACCTGTGGTATTTTGGCGTTGCGTAGCCAAACTTTAAGATCTTACAGCCACATGAATTTTTGAGGGACTGGAGGTGGATCAAACGTCAGCCCATCTGCCAGGCGGAAATGACGCTGGTGAGCCAGTCCACATCCGCGGTGTGTGCTGACACAGGAAACCTGACGCACCGCAACTGTGCCTGTTTCGTCCTATGCTGGAACGCCGCGATCAATGGGACAGTGCAGCAGTTTGTCTGTTGTAGTTAAAGAGTTGCTATGGCAACTGCGTGATTCGTGCGCCTGCTCTGATAACTATCAACAGCGGTGAACTTCCTGTGCTGTCTGTCATTCCAAAGTTTTTTAGTTTATCAACTACGTTAAGTAGAGAACTCGGTAGTTTGTAGTAAGCTGTTCATCGCAGTGTATACATACTTCGCCCAACTTTGTGGGGCTGATTGTGGAAATAAATGACTCCAATATTATGAAGGTCTGTGTGGTGGAGTTTTGCTCATGCCTTTCATTCTCTTCTCAGTGAATTTTATCTGGATTGTGGGGATGAGTATTTACCCACGTCACTATAGAAAGGAAAGGAGGAAGAGGACGAAACAGCCCAAGTCTAATCCCTTTCAGCAAGCCGGCCGTGTGGCCGTGCGGTTATAGGCGCTTCAGTCTGGAACCGCGTGACCGCTACGGTCGCAGGTTCGAATCCTGCCTCGGGCATGGATGTGTGTGATGTCCTTAGGTTAGTTAGGTTTAAGTAGTTCTAAGTTCTAGGGGACTGATGACCACAGATGTTAAGTCCCATAGTGCTCAGAGCCATTTGAACGATTTTTGACAATGGTGGGAGCTACAAGCTAGTCAGCAACAGGGGAGGCGGTATCTGACGGGAAAAGCATTTAACAGCAGGCACAGCTCCAGAGAACAACGAAGTTAAACCGAAATCTATGTCAGCGAGTGGTTGTATGTAACTGCTAAATATGGAGCTATTTTATCAGCATACTCTGAGAGGAAACTAACTGGTATACAATCTGGACCAGAGGCCTTGCCTTTATTAAGTGATTTAAGCTGCTTCGCTACTCCGAGGATATCTACTTCTATGTTTCTCATCTTGGCAGTTGTTCTTGATTGGAATTCAGGAATATTTACTTCGTCTTCGTTGGTGAAGGAGTTTCGGAAAACCGTGTTTAATAACTCTGCTTTAGTGACACTTGCATCAGTGACTTCACCGTTGTTATCGCGCTGTGAAGGTACTGATTGCGTTTTGCTTTATGTATGACCCGAATCTCCTTGGGTTTTCTGCCAGATTTCGAGACAGAATTTCGTTGTGGAAATTATTAAAAGCATCTCGCATTGAAGTATGCGCCATATTTAGAACTTATGTATAACTTTGCCAATTTTGGGGATTTTGCGATCTTTTAAATGAGAATAAGTGGATAAATAGGAACATTACCAACATATTCCTCTGTTTTGAGTCCAGTAGAGGGGTGACAGCAGCGGAGGCAGCCGGAAAGATTGTTACCGTGTATGGGGATTATGCCGTTGGACAGATCACGGCAAGAAAATGGTTTTCTCGTTTTACGAAGGATCGTTTTGACATTAATGTCTCTTCACGTCATGAAAACCTTCGGAATTTGATGAAGATCATTTAAACGATTAATCCACAGTGATACATGCCAGTGTACTGGGGAACGGGCAAATGTGTTGAATTGCGATTATTCCACCTTCCTGCGACGTTTGCAAGCAATGGGGGAGGTTCAAGAAGCGGATGTGTTGATACCGCATGCTCTAAGCCAAAGTCACAAAAAACTGTTGGTGGTCATATTTGCATCTCTACATGCTCGTCATTAGTTATCTTATGAAAACACCATTCCTATCCTGGTACAAGAAATGGTGTCTTTATGTTTACATAAGGAAAAGAAAGGAATGGTTGAGCCCAAACAAAGCAGCAACTCTTGGCACAAAGACCTGCGCGCGTTGACAAAAAAAAAAAAAAAAAAAAAAAATGGAAATTTGTGGTAAGGACTATGGGACCAAACTGCGGAGGTCTTCGGTCGCTAGGCTTACACACTACTCAATCTAACTTAAACTAACTTACGCTAAGGACAACACACACACCCATGCCCGAGGGAGGACTCGAACCTCCGACGGGGGGAGCCGCGCGAACCGTGACAAGACGCCTGAGACCGCACGCGCATTCACAAAAGATGATGTTATGCATCTGGTGGAACAGCGACAGTTTGGTGTACTGCGAACTGCTTCCGCAAGATGTAACCATCACTCTTGACGTTTATTGTCAACAACTGAGACGTCTTGCAGACACAAAACAAGAACAACGGCCAGGACGAAAGCGTGAAGTGATACTACTCCACCGTTACGCTCGCCCGCCCCCTGCTAAACTGACGAAAAAAACAGTTTACGGGAGTTGGGTTGGGAAGTCATTCCGCACCCACCTTGTTCACCTGATTTTGTGCCCTCAGTACTTCACCTTCTCCACACTCTTCGTTGATCCATTATGGATCGTGGGACGACGGCTGGCATGAACTTCTTGATGCAATAATTTACCAACAGCCGTATGATTTGTAGAAGTTTATTTTATTTTATGAACTTCTATGTGCTACCAGTCTCGGCATTACATTGATGCCATCTTCAGGCCCCACTCGTCATAGTCGTAAAATCGCTATACACGGAAGGAGCCATATAACTGGATCCGTGAATCAATCGTCCTGCAATGGTGTCTTTATGTTTACATAAGGAAAAGAAAGGAATGGTTGAGCCCAAACAAAGCAGCATTGCATGACGATTGATTCACGGATCCCGTTATATGGCTCCTTCCATGTATAGCGATTTTACGACTATGACGAGTGGGACCTGAAGATGGCATCCAATGTAATGCCGAAACTGGTAGCACATAGAAGTTCATAAAATTAACTTCTACAAATCATACGGTTGTTGGTAAATTATTGCATCAAGAAGTTCTTCACTCTGTGTCGAACAACCTTCGAGGAACTTCCTTTCGGGGTGAAAATACGCTCCGATCATGCCTCGACGAGTTCTTCGCTTGAAAACCACGTGATTTCTACAGTCAGGGAACTGAAACGTTACCCCAGCATTGGCAGACTGTTGTAAATAGTGAAGGAGCATAAGTTATTGATGACTGAAGTCTAAGTGTACCCGTTGCGTTGATTACACTTATGAAAAAAAAGCTGCGAATTTATGCACCAACCTAATACTATTGCCGTGCGAAGCCAGAGCGGATCGCCAATCTACATTTAGATAGTACACAAATTGTGCAGATAAAAACGCAGTTTGTAGTCGTTCATGAGAAGTACAACAATAACAATAAATACGAAGGTCACTCCAAAAGAAATGCACACTATTTTTGTAAAAATACAGTTTTCATTCTGCATGTGTGAAAGTTTTACAGTGTGTAGATACATCCTTCCCGATTGTTTTCAAACTCAGTTCAACCTGTTCCCGGGAGTAGCGCCGTCACAGCATGTCGTCAAGATGTCTGCTACACTTGACGTTCGTCAGAAGCAACGTGCTGTCATAGAATTCCCGTGCTGTGAAAACGAGACTGGGAAACATCCACAAGAGGTTGAAAAAGGTGTATGGAGATGCTGCTGTCGATCGCAGTACAGTTAGTCGGTGGGCAAGCAGGTTACGTGATGAAAGCGGGCACGGGAATATTGAGGATTGTCCTCGCAGCGGCAGGCCTCGTACTGCACACACTATAGACAATATGCAGAGAGTTAACGAATTGGTGACTGCTGACAGACGCATGACAGTGAACGAATTGTCACGCTACGTTGGGATAGGGGAAGGAAGTGTTTGCAGAATAGTGAAAGTGTTGGCGTTGAAAAAGGTTTGTGCCAGGTGGGTTCCCAGGATGTTGACAGTGGCTCACAAAGAAAGAAGAAAAACGGTATGCAGCGAACTTCTGGAACAGTACGAGAATGGCGGAGATGAATTTCTTGGAAGAATTGTGACAGGTGATGAAACATGACTCCATCATTTTTCACCAGAGACGAAGAGGCAATCAATGGAGTGGCATCATGCAAATTCACCCAAGAAAAAAAATTCAAAACCACACCTTCTGCTGGAAAAGTTATGGCTCCGGTGTTTTTCGATTCCGAAGGACTCTTGCTTGTGGACATAATGCCAAGTGGAACCACCATAAATTCTGATGCATATGTGACGACACTGAAGAAACTTCAAGCTCTGCTGAGTCGTGTTCGACCACATCGGCAAAAGCAGGATGCTTTGTTGTTGCATGACAATGCACGGCCACATATCAGTCAAAAAACCATGGAAGTGACCACAAAACTCGGGTGGACAACACTGAAACAGCCGCCTTACAGTCCTGACCTTACTCCATGTGACTATCATCTCTTTAGAAAACTGAAAGACTCTCTTCGTGGAACAAGGTTTGAAGATGATGACTCCCTTGTGCACGCTGCCAAACAGTGGCTCCAACATGTTGGTCCAAAATTTTAGCGTGCGGGTATACAGGCGCTGGTTCCAAGATGGCGTAAGGCAGTTGAGAGGGATGGAAATTATGTGGAGAAATTAAAATATTGTTCCTAAAGGATGTATCTACTCACTGTAAAACTTTCAAACATGTAGAATAAAAGATGGAGTTAAAAAAAATAGTGTGGATTTCTTTTGGAGTGACCCTCGTATAAATTAGAGGCTGCTGGATTTAAATTGTGAGCGCTAGTTGCTATGGACATGGGAGGAGGGATGGAAGAGGTTGACATACACTATTTTTGAATACAGAGGGAGAAAGGGGCATGCCAGACTGAGAAATGAGATACCGCCTTAGGACTACCATTCATTCGTAACTTCAGCTACCGAGGTTCAAACTCGTAGGTTTTCCACGCCAGACGTTTCTAGTAGTGCTGTAATTTTATGGAAGATGACAAAGAGGCAAAAAGCTTTTCTCTCCGAGTGTCGGATGCACTTCGCACTCGCCAGAATATAAATTCCGTCGTCCGCCGTGGGATGAAGAGCGCTACTAGTCCTGCTGCTGCCCTGTTCCGTGAAACTCGCAGTATTCAGTGACTTATACCGGCGCCTGACAATCGTTGGCTTCGAGCTTCCGACATCGCCGGTCGCTGAAATATTCACGCCACAAAGTGCTCGCAATGAGATCAGCTGAGATCAGGGACGGGGCCGTCACGGCGTGCTTCTGCTCTTAACGTCTAACGCCCTGCTGCAGCCATGCGTTTCGTGCTGTCTTTCTGCTTTCCTTGCTTTTGCTGTGCACTTTTAGAAATTTTGTAGCTGCGACCTAGACTACTGCTCGCCGAAAAAAATACTGGCCACTCCTTATTCGTTCTTGTTTTATTGTATTGCTTGCTCAGCCGTTGTGAGCGTTGTTAACATATGATCCCTCAAAACGATTAATACTATTTTCGAGAACTCTTTTTGCTGTCTGTCTCTGCCTGTCTTTCCGTCCTAATACTACTCAGGATTAGCAAGTTTAAAGCAGAAATTTTAATCATATTTTAAAAACACCGTTTAATACACTTTATAAATGAAACATGATTTTATTGAAATGTTTTAATCAGTGTGCAAAACAAATAAAAAAGTTTACGATATGTAGCCATACAGTTTTAATTATCACCTCGGAGACATAAAATTACGTAATTATTTTTTGTTTGTTTGCAGGAATATGTCGGCAGTTGTAATACAAATTTATACCTCCGCGTCACAGTAGCCGGTAGCGTAACACGTCAATGGAGGGCCTAGAACTAAATGGCTCAGCCCCTCACTGCTTTATCAATATAGTGTGAACCCTAATGGCTGAAATGGCTCTGAGCACTATGGGACTTAACATCTGAGATCATCAGGCCCCTAGAACTTAGAACTACTTAAACCTAACTAACCTAAGGACACCACACACATCCATGCCCGAGGCACGATTCGAACCTGCGACCGTAGCGGTAGCGCGGCAACAGATTGAAGCACCTAGAACATCTCGGCCACTGCGGCCGGCGTGTGAACCCGACTACCGTAAAATACCTAGCTATAACCATTCGGAACCCCCCTAAAACAGACTGATCAATTAAAAAATTAGAAGTCAGACTCAGAAGCATCGGAAGTAAAGCTCAACACGAAGGATGGTATGAGCAACAAAAATGGTTCAAATGGCTCTGAGCACTATGGGACTTAACATCTATAGTCATCAGTCCCCTAGAACTTAGAACTACTTAAACCTAACTAACCTAAGGACAGCACACAACACCCAGCCATCACGAGGCAGAGAAAATCCCTGACCCCCGGGCGTGGGAAGCGAGAACGCTACCGCACGACCACGAGATGCGGTCTATGAGCAACAGAGTACTTTAATATACATATATTAGAGTTGATATATACGGTTGCAGGTTCGAATCCTGCCTCGGGCATGGATGTGTGTGATGTCCTTAGGTTAGTTAGGTTTAAGTAGTTCTACGTTCTAAGGGACTAATGGCCTCAGAAGTTAGGTCCCATAGTGCTCAGAGCCATTTGAACCATTTCTAGAGTTGGTATGCCGTTGCTTTCCTCCGGAGACTTTTAAGGAAATGTAACTTATCTACGAAAGAAGTGGCTTACAGATTACTTGTAAGACCGATTCTTGAGTATTGTTCACATGCCGCGGGACTGCTGTAACTAATATATCTGTAAAGGCCGCGCGTAGAATCACTGCTTTTATTGGGGGGGGGGGGGGGGGGTGAGTGTCTTGGTGCTCGGTTCCTATCGGACTAGCGGCCATTTGTACAGCCATTCGAACATCTCTGTTAGTGTAGCTACGTTGTACTATACTAAGTAAGGTTTGAACTAGAAACCTAGCGTCCAGGCAAATTGTGCGAATCGATTAATTCCTTTTGCAAAAGATTTTAATTGGGCCGAAATTAATGCTCAGCTAATAGCACCATTTGAATGTGCACCGTTCGCATTTTAAACGTGCAAAAACTGTCATCGTCATCGTTCGCTTCCAAAAACAGTCACCCTTAAATAACTCCGGACTGGAGCGAGATGGATGACTCAAAGTCGGTTGACTGGAGCATCGGACTTAGTTCCGAGACAATGTTTAGGCATTTGAAAAAACCTTACTTTAATTGGATTTTCCTTGAAAAAGAAACACGTTTTTCTGGGAGGATTTTGAAGCACACCACTTCTGTTCTTTAAACTGGTAGGAATGGATTCAAACTTTGCATGAAGGTAGATAAATGGATAAAGTCAAAACGAATTAATCAATAATCTTGACGGTTGTTGGGATATGATGGTTTAAAGTCGAACTAAAAGTAACGCATAAAATTCGTTCTTATATGAACTGAATACTCGGAAACAGTTTAAGGTGAATAAGATAATTAAAAAATACATTCATTCGATAAAATTGAAAACTCACAATAAAAAATCTAGCTTCATTCGGTTTTTACGTTAAAAAAACACGTTTTTATGAGATTTTTTATGCGCGCCACTTTTATGTTTCAGACTTGTGCTAATCGGTTCAAATTTTGCAAGAAAGTAGAAAGATATATGTATTTAATGCTTGTACTATCGTTTTGCGAAAGCTTAATCCGTTGCCGCAGTGTATACAATATGCTTCGAAAGACAACTAACAAAAAAAAAAAAAAAAACGATATCACATCAGTCGGCGCCAGAGTCAACAAAAATCTACATCGGTTCCCAAGTTATGACACTTGTTGTGAACCAGATTGAAAAATGCTCCTATCGTAGCCCAAAAAGGGCGAGTATGTCGTGGGCATAGTTGGGGATTCTAAAGAAGGGAGCAACCTTTTCGACTTATCTGGCAGCTTCAAAGGCATTTAAATGATAACAGCTTGATATATTCGCGGTTATTTAAGAGTTAACCAGAGTTCCAGAGCGCAGCGAGCTCTCTTCGGCTGACCCCCTGTGTAAGAAGAACAGACACAAATTTATGTCCTTCTAGAGAGTAGGATGCCTCTATAAAATGAAGTACCCCTTAGTAGGGATGCGTGCTTCCTAAACTTTAATAACACGTTGTGTCATACTGCACGACATGATAAATGCCATATTGGGTGACATGATGGCATGTATCACATTATACGACATGACAGCATGTACCATGTTAATGTATTTGATAGGATGCATTATAATGGATGACATGGGCACTATTAGTAACCGGATGGTCCCGGCGGAGGTTCGAGTCCTCCCTCGGGCATGGGTGTGTGTGTTTGTCCTTAGTATAATTTAGGTTAAGTAGTGTGTCAGCTTAGGGACTGATGACCTTAGCAGTTAAGTCCCATAAGATTTCACTCACATTTGAACATTTTGAACTGTTACTAACAACCAAAGAACCGCGACTAAGTCAAGATGTTTTGATTCAAATGTCTTCGAAGCTGTCGAAAGCTGTCGAAAAGCAAGTTCCCTTCTTTTGCATCCCTAACCCTGCTCAGGACATATTCGCCTTTTTTGTGCTGCGATAGGAGCATTTTTCATTCCGGTATAAGGTATAGGCAAGATCCAACGAAGAGCAGTACATTTCGTCACGGGATCATATAGTAGACGCGGGAGCGTTGCGGAGATGCTCAGCAGAGTGGCAAGCTCTGCAAGAGAGGCGTTGTGTACGTATAGCAGAGAGCCTTACTGTTGAATTTCGAGAGCGTACATTCCAAGAAAAGTCGGGCGACGTTTTACTTCCGGTCACATGTGCATCGTGAAATGACCATGACGAGAAAATCAGAGCAAATTGAACTCATACGCATGTTTATTGACGTCACTCCTCCCACTCACCGTTGGCGGAAGGAACGCGGTAGGAGGAAGTACCGTCTGCCACACACGCTTGCAAAGTATGGCTGTGGGTGTAGAAGTGTGACTCGTAAGCTTTACTGCACAAGCAGCTGAATTCTCTCGCTATGGAGCTCAGCTCTTGTCGCGTGAGTGCTTTCAGGATCGCCATATGCGAACCCCTGCCCTTTCAGGCGAAGAGCAGCGCTATTGGATCTCCTCCCTTACACGATGCAGAGCCACCGGCATCCGAATGGCAGCCTTGAGTGGCGCACGACGAGCACACAGTGGACCACCCCTGCTTCTCCACCCACTCCCCCCCCCCCCCCCCCCCCAGCCACCACTCCCCACGACAGTAAGCGGATTCTCTGCCTGTTCAGTTCTGGCCACTCAATCTGTAGCAGAGGTGCCTCGGTCCGCGCCTGAGGGCTACACGCTACCAAGCGGAGGCCTTGAAATACGAGGTCTGTTCAAAATATTCCCGAACATTCTTAATTTCGCGCCAATGATGTGTTGGAGCGAACTGTCGTTAGCATCCCTCCACGCGTCTTTGCTTAATTTGTAACTGCCGGATGTTTCATTTTTGTACGTCTGCTAGTTATTGTTCAGCGCTGTATTGAGTAGAACGTTGTGTCGCACAGTTTGCGAATTTCGAGATGGCACAGTTATAAAAGCAACACATCTGCATTAAATTTTACGTGAAACTGAAGAAGACCTTTAAATAGACTCACCAAATGCTGCAGGAAGCCTATGCTGATGACTGCTTAAGCCGTAGTCGGCGGTGTTACGAATGGTTCAAATGGCTCTAAGCACTATGGGACTTAACATCTGAGGTCATCAGTCCCCTAGAGTTAGAACTACTTCAACGTAACTAACCTAAGGACATCACACACATCCATGCCCGAGACAGGATTCGAACCTGCGACCGTAGCAGCAGCGCGGTTCCTCACTGAAGCGCCCAGAACCGCTTGGTCACAGCGGCCGGCGACGAATAGTTCACACGGTTTAAAAACGCCAGGACGAAATTAAGGATGACCCTCTTTCAGGATGACCTTCGGCGTCTACCGATGATGCGCACGTCAGGCATGTCAACGAAAATGTGCTTGCCAATCGAGAGATTGCAGAAGAATGTAATATTTTAGTTGTCATGAAATTCTGACACAGCATCTTGGAATGCATCGTTTTGCCGCTAAGTTCGTCCCACGGCTCATGAATCAAGATTTTGACCTTTGCCTCGCAGTCCGTGAACTGGATCGTGCAAATGAGAACGAGGTGTTCCTTAAAAGAGTCATAACTGATCATGTGATGTTGGTCTAAGGTTATGATGTAGAGACCAAGGTTCAGTCTTCGCAATGGGTAGGAAATGTTCTCCAAGACCAGCAAAAGCTCGCCAGGTCAGGTCAAATGTCAAAGCCATTGTGATGGTTTTCTTTGAATTTGAAGGTTTACTTCATCATGAATTCGTACTTAGGGACAAGCAGTTAAACGATGGTACTACGGGGACGTGTTGTGACGCCTGCGAGGAAATGTGAGAAGAAAAAGGGCGGGAAATGTGACTAGACAATTCATCACTCTTACGTCACGATAACGACCCCGCACATTCGTCACTGTTCATGCGTGGCTATTGCACAAGAAACGAAATCAGTGTGCTGCTTCATTGTTCTCACTCTTCAGACTAGGCCCCTGCGGAATATTTTTTGTTCCCAAAGTTGAAAACCGCGTTAAAACGACGAAGAAATGCAACTATAGACGAAATAAAAGAAAATCCGCGAAGGTGCTCCACGCTATCCAGCAAGAGCCGTACCAGGATTGCTTCTGGAAGTGGAAACGGTGTTGGGAGCGGTGTATGAATTGTGGAGGAGAGTATTTCGAAGGAGACCATGCAGAATAAGTAAAAGGCACGGGTAGAAAAATTATGTAGACAAAGTCCCGGAATTTTTTGAACAGACCTCCTGTTCCTGCAACGGATTCGGAGTAGATCGCAGGAGGTTTTTCGTCTGGTTTCCTTCCGTTCCCACACCTCTACGCGCCAGCTTTTGTTGCTGTCATAGTAGCAGCGAAAGGTTCTCTTATCCTGGTATGCGAATATACTTGCAGTTTGTCCTCTGTGTGCACACTCTCCTATTCTGCTCCCGTATAGAAACGCTTTACAAATACCTCTTCCAGTCACAAAGTTACCTGAATATTTAAAATATTTAAATAGCGACATTTTTAGAGAGTAGACCTTGTAATCAGGCTGCAGTGGCATTACAAAAAAACATTTAACACAAGTACACGTATACAGGGTCTAACAACTATAAGTGCAGATATTTCCACTAGTGACTGAAGACGGTGGACTGAACAACTTTACATCAGTATTTACGTCATTTTCATCCTTTCATGTTTTCAGGTTGGTTATTATCTTCGAGTACATGTGGCAAGCGAGCAAGCCATTTACGCTTATTTTCCTCTGGGCAGCAAGGCATACTCGTATACTAAAGTGTGGACCCGTGACGCAAAACCGTTAGTCTATACTGACAGGCGTAGTCTAATTGTGGTGCAGTTACAACCATGCCGAAAACATCGGGTAGTAAATTATGTGGCGTTTGTGAGAAGAAATTTAAATTTATAGTGGCTTGGAAGAAGACCACAGAACATACTCATTGAACAAACAGACCTCCGAAATACAAATTTTCTCGACTGTTTTAGACATTTTCTCTAAGGTAAGCGCACACTTCTAATAGTATGTTATGTACAATGCAGTGAAAATCGCAGTAGGTAAAATAGAATATTGACTGGTATTGCGGACTAGTAGTTGTTTGATACGCAATTTGTAAGTAGGCTGTTTAGGTTTTTATGTTGGTAACGCCATGTATGGAAGTGAAACATGGACGATAACTAGTTTGGCCAAGAAGAGAATAGAAGCTTTCGAAATGTGGTGCTACAGAAGAATGCTGAAGATAAGGTGGGTAGATCACGTAACTAATGAGGAGGTATTGAATAGGATTGGGGAGAAGAGAAGTTTGTGGCACAACTTGACTAGAAGAAGGGATCGGTTGGTAGGACATGTTTTGAGGCATCAAGGGATCACAAATTTAGCACTGGAAGGCAGCGTGGAGGGTAAAAATCGTAGAGGGAGACCAAGAGATGAATACACTAAGCAGATTCAGAAGGATGTAGGTTGCAGTAAGTACTGGGAGATGAAGAAGCTTGCACAGGATAGAGTAGCATGGAGAGCTGCATCAAACCAGTCTCAGGACTGAAGACGACAACAACAACAACGCCACGTAGCGCTCTGTATGAAAATCACTGGCTGTGCTGTGTGCAGTATGTGGCTGGTTGGCATTGTTGGAATATTCGCTATTGTAGTGTTAGGCAGTTGGACGTGAACAGCACGTAGCGTTGCGCAGTTGGAGCTGAGCCGCCAGCAGTGGTGGATGTGGGGAGAGAGATGGTAGAATTTTGAGAGCGGACGATCTGGACGTGTGTCCATCAGAAAGAGCATATTTGTAATACTGGATATCATGAACTGATATATATATGATGACTTTTGAACATTATTAAGGTAAATACATTGTTTGTTCTCAATCAAAATCTTTCATTTGCTAACTATACCTATCAGTAGTTAGTGCCTTCAGTAGTTAGAATCTTTTATTTAGCTGGCAGTATTAGCGCTCGCTGTATTGCTGTAATTCGAGTAACGAAGATTTTTGTGAGGTAAGTGATTCATGAAAGGTATAGGTTATGGTTAGTCAGGGCCATTCTTTTGTAGGGATTATTGAAAGTCAGATTGCGTTGCGCTAAAAATTTGTGTGTCAGTTTAGTGTTGATCAGAATAAGTAAAGAGAGAAAAGTCTGAGTACGTTCAGCTCTGCTCAGCTGTTTGAAAATCAAATAACGTAAGAGGTTTATCAGCACAGTAATTCATTAATTTTTCTAAGGGGATGTTTCAAGTTGTGCATATTACGTTATCTGTGCCTATAAGTGAAAATCTTGAAAGTACCTACTATTAAACCCAGTGTAAATAAATTGTACTCATTACGTTTTTGTTTGTTTTGAAGACGCTTGAAAATGCCTTAATGCCGAAATTGAAACCGTGAAATTAAATTTTAACAGTTGGAAGCAGAATGAACCCATTAAACAAGCCGTTTAATTAAGTAGTTTACTTAACGTTCTCTTTCATGATACAGTTGTAGAAGTGCACTACAAATTTTTGTGACACAGTGGCGCCTGAGAAGCAGTGATGACGCGGCCAAAAACATTTCCAACCTTCAAACAGAGTACCACACCTCAAAGTTACCCTCTTTCTGTTTCTGACAGCCATCATGTTTAGATATCGGGTATGACTCGGATATAATGAAGAAAGTTTACTGCCAGAGATATTTCAGCGACGACTCGGTATCGAATTAACTGGCTGCCGTGGAAGCTACAGCTCTTCCGCAGAGTGGAGACGCGGTTACAAGGACCGCTGAGGAGCAGCGCAGGCACTTTAACTCCGCCGTTGCCTTTGTAAGTACTCATCTTTGTCGCGCGGCATTTCTTTAAGCAATTACGAGACGGCAGCTCCGTCAGCGCGCCGGCTGAGGACTTAATTCGTGGGCAGTGACTTTAATGGCTCGGTGTCGCAGTGCTAAGTCGGATTATTATGCGGAGGGCGGGCGAGGCGAGGCGCGCTGTGGTGGCCTTAAATTAGAAAAGAGTTGTGGCAGGGGGAGGGGGGGGGGGCAGGAGGGGCAGAGGGGACTCCTCAAGGGCGGAGCTCCGGCTGGCGCCAAATTCTCTCGCCGCCGCACGTCCCCAATGTGTCCTAAGCCAAACAAAGAAATTGTCTGAACAGTCCGAAGACTGGGAAATCAGGTACAATGCCGTACATTTCGTATCCCAAAGAGGCGTTTTACACTGAGGAAAGTCATGGGACAGCCATATGCATGTATACATAGCGGTCAACGTATAAGAAGGCAGTGCATTGGCGGAGCTGTCACTTGTACTCAGGTGATTCACGTACAAAGGTCCCGACGTGATTATGGCCGTACGACGGGAATTAACAGACTTTGTACGCCGCATAGTTGTTCGAGCTAGACACATGGGACACACCATTTCGTAAATCGTTAGGCAATTCTATATTCCGAAATCGACAGTGTCAAGAGTGTGCCGGGAATGCCCCATTTCACGCAGTACCTCTCACCACGGACGGCCTTCACTTAACGACCGAGAGCAGGGGCGTTTGCGTCAAGTTGTCAGTGCTAACAGACAAGCAACATTGCCTCGAATGACAGCAGAAATCAACGTGGGACGTACGGCGAACGTATCTATTAGGACAGTGCGGCGAAATGTGGCTTTAATTGGCTATGGCAGCAGACGACTGACACGAGTGCCTTTGCTTACAACACGACATCGCCTGCAGCGCCTCTGCTAGGCTCTTGACCGTACTGGTTGGACCCTAGACGACTGGAAAATCGTGGCCTGGTAAAATGAGCCCCGGTAGCGGGATCCGAGAGTGGCGCAGAACCCCCGAAACCATGGACCCAACCTGGTCAAATGAGCCCTGGTAGCGGGATCTGAGAGTGGCGCAGAACCCGTGAAGCCATGAACCCAACCTGGTCAAATGAGCCGTGCTAGCAGGATCTGAGAGTGGCACAGAACCTCCAAAGCCATGGACCCAACCTGGTCAAATGAGCCCCGGTAGCGAGATCTGAGATTGGCGCAGAGCCCCCGAAGCCATGGACACAACCTGGTCAAATGAGCCCTGGTAGCAGGGTCTAAGAGTGGCGCAGAACCCCCAAAACCATGGACCCAAACTGGTCAAATGAGCTCTGGTAGCGCGATCTGAGAGTGGCGCAGAACCCGTGAAGCCATGAACCCAACCTGGTCAAATGAGCCGTGCTAGCAGGATCTGAGAGTGGCACAGAACCCCCAAAGCCATGGACCCAACCTGGTCAAATGAGCCCCGGTAGCGAGATCTGAGATTGGCGCAGAGCCCCCGAAGCCATGGACACAACCTGGTCAAATGAGCCCTGGTAGCAGGGTCTAAGAGTGGCGCAGAACCCCCAAAACCATGGACCCAAACTGGTCAAATGAGCTCTGGTAGCGCGATCTGAGAGTGGCGCAGAACCCGTGAAGCCATGAACCCAACCTGGTCAAATGAGCCGTGCTAGCAGGATCTGAGAGTGGCACAGAACCCCCAAAGCCATGGACCCAACCTGGTCAAATGAGCCCCGGTAGCAGGATCCGAGAGTGGCGCAGAACCCATGAAGCCATGGACCCAAGTTGTCAACAAGGCACTGTTCAAGCTGGCGCTGGCTCCAAAATGGTGGGAGCTTCGTTTACATGGAATGGACTGGTCGCTCTGGACGTTCACATACTTGGAGATCATTTGAAGCCTTTCATAGACGTTATATTTCGAAACACAGATGGAATTTTAATGGATGGCAGTGCGCCATGTCACCGGGCCATAACTGTTCGCGATTGGTTTGGAGAACGTTCTGGACAATTTGAGGCGATGGTTTGGCCACCCAGATCACCCGACATGAATTCCATCGATCATTTATGGGACGTAATCGAGAGGTCAGTTTGTGCGCAGAATCCTATATCGACAACAAATTCGCAGTTATGGAGGACTATAGAGGCAGCAGGGATCAATATTTCTGCAGGGGATTTCCAACGAGTTGTGGAGTCCATTCCACGTCGAGTTGCTGCACTACACCAGGAAAAAGGACGTCCGACTATTAAGAGCTATTCTAGATATTTTGTCAGTTCACTGAGCACTGTACATCGCAGTTAATGGCGAAACCTGACAAGAGTTAAATTATGTGCTAGTAGAAGCAAAAACTTTCCAATGAGAGTCTGCAAATGTACCGTTTGCCAGGTAATTGCGAATGTGTGATCACGAGATGTCGTTGACACCGGTTTGAATGTGGTAGCTAGTACGAAGATTCGAATGGACAAAAATAACAGCGGAAATGAGCCATGCCTTCGTCAACGGAACCAATCCTGAATTCGCCTTTAGTGTTTAAAGAAATTCTCATAACATTTAATCTGGCTCGATTCTATCGGTCAGGAGAGCTCAAATGGTTCAAATGCCTCTGAGCACTATGGGACTTAACATCTGAGGTCATCAGTCCCCTAGAACTTAGAACTACTTAAACCCAACTAACATAAGGACATTACTCACATCCATCCCCGAGGCAGGATTCGAACCTGCAACCGTAGTGGTCGCGCGGTTCCAGACTGAAGCGCCTAGAACCGCTCGTCCACAGCGGCCGGCGGAGAGCTCAGTGACTTGGAATGTGTCTAGTCGTTAGATGTCACCTAAATGACAAATCCATGAGGAATCCTTCTAAAGCTGCTCAAGTCGACTATTCGTGATGTGATTACGAAGTGGAAGCGCGAAGGAACAACCACAGCTTATCCCAGACGATCCAGGTTCCATGTACTGATGGACAGGGACCGTCAAGCACTGCGGAGGTTGGCTGTAAAAGATCGCGTGAAGTCGGTGGAAGGAATCACTCGCGAGTTCCAAATTGCTGCCAGGAGGCCAGCTAGCACACTGACTGTGCGTGTGAAGCTAAAAAGAATGGGGTATAATGGTGGAGCAGTTCATCATAAGGCACACGTTTCTGTTGTCAGTGTTGATCGACGCTTGAGGTGGTGTAAAGAGAAGACGCCACTGGACACTGGATGAATGGGAGACAGTGATTTGGTGTGATGAATCACCCTATACCCTGAGGCAGACCGATTGAAGGGTTGAGGTTTCGCTAATGGCTGGAGAACGTTACCTACTATCATCTATAGCGCCAAGAGTCATAACAGGTGGTGCTACAGTACAGGGGTGGTTTTGTGGTTAGGGTGCCGTCCCCTTATTGCGCTTAATAAAACACTAAATGCGGAATGGTGTGACCACATTTTATAGCTTTTGTAATGCGTACAGTAGAGGAACAGCTCGAACGATTGTTGTATTAGCATGTCAGTGCACCCTGTCGTGAAGCAACAACAGCAAGGAATGGTTTAGGAACATTAACATTCTAGAAATAGACTGGCCTGCCTGGAATCCCGACCTGAACCCAATGGAACACTTTTGGGATGAGTTAGAACGCCTGATTCACTGCAGATCTCAGCATCCAACAACATCACCTTCTCTGGTTTTGGCTCTTGAGAAAGAATTGGTTGCCATTCCTCCACAGTCATTCATACACCTTGTTGAAACTGTCTCCCACAGAATTTAAGCCGTCATAAATGCGAAGGGTGAACACACCTGATATTAATGTGCGCTAATAGGTATCTGTCAACGGCCTTGTCGCAGTAGTAACACCGGTTCCCATCAGATCACCGAAGTTAAGCACTGTCGGGCTGGGCTAGAATGGTTCAAATGGCTCTGAGCACTATGGGATTTAACATTTGAGGTCATCAGTCCCTTGTACTTACAACTATTTAAACCTAACTAACCTAACACACATCCATGCTCGAGGCTGGATTCGAACCTGCGACCGTAGCAGTCGCGCGGTTCCGGACTGAAGCGCCTAGAACCGCTCGGCCACAACGGCCGGCTGGACTGGGCTAGAACTTGGATGGATGACCATACGGTCTGCCGAGCGCTGTTGGCAAGCGGGGTGCACTCAACCCTTGTGTGGCAAACTGGCGAGCTACTTGATTGAGAAGTAGCGGCTCCGGTCTCAGAAACTGACATACGGTCGGGAGAGTGGTGAACTGACCACATGCCCCTCCATATCCGCATCCAGTGACGCCTGTGGACTGAGGACGACACGGCGGCTGGTCGGTAACGTTGCGCCTTCATGGCCTGTTCGGGAGAAATTAGTTCAGTTCAGTTCAGTTCAATAGGTATTCAGACACTACTGCTCAGATGTGTACCAGAATCTTTCTCGTTCCTGTGCCATTCCGAAATGGTCTTCGTGAAGAAATAGCCCCGTATAAGCAAGTATTTATCTAATTTTATGGTGATGGTCATTATGTGGCTTGGTGTGTGTGGTAAGAAGTCATGTGCCTTGATCAATGTAGGAACTCTGTTCTGAGGTAAGCATGTCCTCTGTTTCCTCAAAATGACGCGGATTCCGCACATTAGAGCAATATTGAAAGATCGTCTCACCGATAATAACTGCCTCAGAAACACCTTATTTTCGCAGACTAATATCAACCGTTCATTGGTGAAACACTGAGGCTTACGATTGCTCCATTTGATATTTCCGTATACTGGTAATTCCAGGTGCCTGTTGACTATAAATGCTGTGCATAATAATACTGACTCCACGACCAGATTGCACTGATTCGTATCATACTCCTGCTCATTGTTAATTCCAGGCAGCTATAGACACCAGTGCCAAATAATGTGGACCCACGTACAAATGCAAATGCCGGAATTCGCACAGCTGTCGAGTTTCCAGCGCCACAGAACTCTCTGCCTCTGCGTAATTTGCTAATGGCCAGAAGCGCAGTTAAAGTGCTAACACCGCTTTAACTGCTGCTGCCGAATGCTCTGATGCCTGGACCTGGGCAGAAGTTTGGTTTCGTCCTAGTTTCGCCAGCAGCCTGCTTTGTCAGTACAATGGAAATCCACAATTTTGAAGATACAACAAGGAAATTTTATACCGTGATTTACGTGACATTAACACGTTTACTGTTATATTTCTTGGATTATATATACATATTTATTTTCTTTTATAGAATTTAAAAATTTTATTTTCAAAATGTAATATATGCATGGAGAGCTGCATCAAACCAGTCTCTGGACTGAAGACCACAACAACAACAACAACAACATGTAATATGTGTACCTTTCTCTCAGAAACTGGTCTACAAAACTTTCTCTGTTTAATTTCTTTGCACAAAGTAAGCTCCTCTCATGATATTTTGCGAATACATCGAAAAGGAGAATTTTAATAATTTTTAATTATAATTTTGTAAGTATAATATAAAATTCATTCAAAATTCCGAGCACTTTGCCCCATGTCTCAGCTTACAATCAGAGTTTCAAACTTTACTCTTTAGACAACATTTTTTGGGTTTATAAATGTACAAAATTTCATAATACTAGCCTTCATATATTCCGAGAAAAAGATCCATAAACTTTGAAAAACGTAATTTTCAAGAAATGCAATTTAAAGTTCAACCTAAAGTTTTTTCTTATGCCACCTCATTCGAGGGCCCCACATTTGTGCTCAGAGTCCACTTTTCTGTCAACTCTTCTCTTCTAGTTCTTGGTTTTCCGCCTTCTTTCCGTTACCAGGTCTTCAACTGATTTTTCAGCTGCAGAGAGGCCCTGTAAATCTTTCTTCCTCACGATGTGTTGAGTGAAATTCCCTATCTTAAAGTCCATTCTCTCTAATACTTTAATCCTTCCTACGTTCCTATCATTAAATACAAAAACTGCATCACAAGTTGCAGTTCTAACAATTGTAACAGATGAAAAATGTGGCTTTAGGGCCTCGTTTCCATATGAGTGAATTCAGAGACTTGCATCGGTTCTGGGTTTTGCCACGAACACAGTTTTCTTAGAAGTCCGAGATCGGCTGAAGACCTGTAAGTGGATTTGACAACATCCAGGAATCCCCTCCTGGTGAACGTAGGGGCTGCTGTTCCTCTGAGCCTGTACATATATTTACACGAGCTAATGTGGCACAGATGTTCATCTGTTGACGTTCTTGATGAGGCGCCGATTGATTCTAAACCGGAGATCAGTTGTCAGTGATCAGGACCAAAAAAAAAAGGTTCAAATGGCTCTGAGCACTATGGGACTTAACATCTGTGGTCATCAGTCCCCTAGAACTTAGAACTACTTAAACCTAACTATCCTAAGGACATCACACACATCCATGCCCGAGGCAGGATTCGAACCTGCGACCGTAGCGGTCACGCCGTTCCAAGCTGAAGCGCCTAGAACCACACGGCCACACCGGCCGGCTGATCACAACACATCAGAGCAGAAAGAAGATGAAAATGACGAAGACGGAGTCAGTGATAGTTATTATCTGGGAAAAACTGAAATGACTAATTGGAGAAAGGAGTTGGCAGTATCGAGAAAGTAGGTGATGTATCATGAAACTGTTTCCATAATGTGTTGTGATACTGTCTATACATAAAACGTGTTTTGTTGGTTGTCATTTCAGCACAATAGCTTTGGAGACAAAAAATTAGTTTTAGCATTGTATGAATATATGTAACTTGTATGTGACTAGTAATTAATAAATAAAATTCCATTTCATTGTTGTCACTGTTTATTATTAACATACAGTAACATTAACCCATAGTTGACTTTCGATTAAACCAATAATTATTTTGTGTTAAAATATTCAAAATACATGAAAAAGTTCATTACCATCTTAAGCTTATAAAGCCTATATTTAAAACTTAAAAAAAATCCTGTCAGAACATTTTATGTTGGCAGTTTTTGGCTACTCTTTCCGGAAGCCGGATCCACCCTCTTCGGGAATATTAAAATTTTTAAGTGCACAATTAGAGCTTGGTCTATGTCGAATAAGTCATCCATCCACCACTTGAGTCGGTCGTTTAGTACATTTAAACAAACAAGGACGCAATTTCGATATACTACACAAATGTAAATCAGGATATGTGAATGCAGACCTTCCCAGCGTCTACTACTGATCTAAAGCTCTGTGGATTCCAGCCGGCTACAAACTAGAGAGCTTTTCATCAGAAAATCAGGACGACTAGAAGGATTCAGTGTTCCACGTCAGTCACTGAGTTTTGCAAGGTATTTCCCGTGTTTCAATTGCATCACAGATATTTAGCGTCTATTGCATTCTTCGAAAGTATTGCTATACTCTGCTGTATTTGAAAAAAAGTGTGATGAACTACATTATAATGTGACACGTAACATACTTCCTATATCAACATACCTGTAAAGGTAATAGACTGACAGATAATATATTTCAGGTTAGATAAACGCGATGTAATGTCCCAGTCTAAAATATTGCAGTCTGGAATATGGCTGAAGTAACTTGCGTTACATCTACCACCGGGCGAGGTGGCGCAATGATCTAGGTTTTCCGTGTTTTCCCTCAAGCGCTGAAGCAAATACTGGGATGGCTCCTTTGAAAGGACAACGACAATTTCTTTCTCCATCTTTCGCCAAATCGACTATCGCCTTGTCTCTAAGGATCTGTTTGTAGACAGGACCATAAACTTCAATCTTTCTTATTTCCTGAACGTGTGCCGAACTGCACCTAGTATTTCGATCCCGATTGTTCCACTAAGATATTAAAACAGTGAAATACATTTTGCTGAGATTGACGAAAGTTATTTTAATTTGTTCTTTGTATATTTATTCTTCCTGTTTCTTTTTGCCTTGAATGACTAACTTATTTCTGTAGTAGAGTCTTTAACTGTACTGCCGGAGTGTTTCACAGTTTTTTTGGAGCTTTACGTGAAATTAAAAGACGGCAATTTGTTCCCACAGTATTTCAGTTTGCATATGCAAATTGTTACTGTCTATCACACGAGCAGTTTAACTTTATTTGTAAACAGCTTTTTTGTTGCACCGTTTCTTAGCTGTTGTTTTACATTTTTATGAGGAAGCATGCGAAACTCTTATATAGCTCACAGATATTGTTTTTTTATTTACCAAGCGTTGTTGATTATTTTCTGTACATGCTTCCTAAATATAGCACAGACACATTATACAGTCTCTATTTAAGGAGTGGAGATTCGCGTTGATGGCAATATAGACTGATGAGCCAAAATACCTTGTTTGTCCGAGACGGAATTCATCACTGATTCTGCGTATCAGGCATCCAACAGTTTTTTAGTTGGTCTGTGGAGGTATGTGGCATTAGATGTCAACGCGCAGGTCATGTAATTCGTGAAAATAGCGGGCCGTTGATTTGCGCACGCGGTGATGGCGCCCGATAAGACCCAGATGGGTTCCGAAGGATGTATATCAGGCGTATTTGGTCGCTGAGAGACAACAACGTAAGTTCACTATAATGATCCTCAAACCACTGCAGCACAGTTATGATTCCCAAGACACGGACAGTTATACTGCTGAAAGATGGAATCACCGTCGGAGAAGACATCAAGCATGAATGGATGCAGGTGATTCACAGCCATCAGCGTATTTTCGATTATTACCGCAGGTCCCAAGCAAACGCAGGAAAATACCTCCAATAGCATAATACTCACATCAGCTTGCGTCCGTGACGGGGTGCACGTTTCAAGCCGCCGTTCACCTCGATGTCAGACTTTGTGGAGACGACCAGCGACCTAGTGTAGCAAAAATGTGATTCACTTGAAGAGTCGGCACGCTTCCATTGATCGATGGTCGAATTCCGATCGTCTCGTGCCCACTGCAGTTGTAACTGACGATGTCGTTGGGTCAACAAGTAAACGCGTAAGGATGGTCTTCCATGTTCAACAATGTACGACGAACCGAATGCTCAGAAACACTTGTGCTCTTTCAGAATTGATGCCAGAGATCACCGTCCATCTTGCTTTACAGAGCAGACAAGCCACCGAAGAGTCGTGGACGTCCAACCATTTAGAGGCTAGCAGTAATTTCCTACCTCTTTCCGTAGGTGCCTACGACAGTAGCACGTGAACATTCGACCAGCCTCGCCGTATTCGAGATATTCCTTCACAGGATCCGCGTAATGATAATCCGCCCTTCGTCAAAGTCGCTGTCTCAGTGGATTTCCCCATATTCGCTAGGGTGATCCTCCGTCCGTGTCTGCTCCACTCGCGTAATTTTGTTACCGCGTCACTTGCCCGAAACGCCACCAGGCGGCATCCAAGGTTGCGGTGGGCAGTGGTCATAATGTTTTGGCTGATCAGTGTATATGTAATGACAAAGTTGACGAACTTTTTATCCAACTTTCGCGACACCATCTAATCGTTCTTCTCGCCGTAATATGTGCCTTGCTTACTCCGCATCAAAATTCTTTGATCATCTATTCTCGTCTAACAAAACGTTTCCAGATTCTCTATAATCGTATCCTACACCTCTGAATACCTGCAGATACGAGGGTAATTGAACAATTAAAAAGTCAAATAGATGTACAGCAATATCAGTTGATAAAAAAGTGGCTCAAATGGCTCTAAGCACTATGGGACTTAACATCTGAGGTCATCAGTCCCCTAGACTTAGAACTACTTAAACCTAACTAACCCGCGTCCGGCCATGCTGATTTAGGTTTTCCGTGATTGCTCTAAATCGCTCCAGGCAAATGCCTGGATGGTTCCTTTGAAAGGGCGCGGCCGACTTCCTTCCCTAATCCGATGAGACCGATGACCTCTCTGTCTGGTCTCCTCCCCCAAACAACCCAATCCCCTAAGCAACCCAAGGACATCACAAACATCCTTGCCCGAGGCAGGATTCGAACCTGCGATCGTAGCAGCAGCGCGGTTTCGGACTGAAGCGCCTAGGGCCGACGGCCGGCTAGTTGATAAAATCAAGACAGTTTTTTGTCTGTTTTTCCATGAACTGCCAACCAACTTCTGCGCATATATCGCGTGTTCTTACAAGCCTCCTTAACCCCGTCAGCGAATAATTCTTTATCTTGATCTCGAAGCCAGTTTTGTACCATTTTCTTTACCTCTTCGTTGCCATAGAAGCTGATGCTACGCAAAGCTTCTTTAATGAGTCCAAACAATTTTGTTCAAAAAACCTTCTCTTTCACCTTGGTAGCGCAGGAGAAACGTCAAGGCGGCGCCCATTCGCTGTGTTTTGTGAAAATCGGACATCTTGGGAACTCATCTCGCTGAGGGTTCGCGGTGCTGAAGTCTCCCACTCATGATGGTATAGAGAGCTGAACTTGAAATTTTGCGGAATAAACAAAATTTTGAATCGACGATTTTCTCGAATTGCCTGATCCACTCACTGAACAAGATCATCGGTTGGCAGTCGTTCCTTCCCTGATCACCTGCTTCAGGAACGGTCAGTACGTCCAGCTTCAAAGTTCCTGCGCCATAGACGCATTTTGCTTTCACTCGTGAAAGTTTCAACGTACACATTACTCTTCCGTCGATGAATTTTGCCTGCGTTGCATCCCTCAGTGGATGTAATGCAGCGAAAATTACTTATAACTGAAGCATGGGATACCACCCATCTGCTTTTAGCCATGACGTCATCAACATATTGACCTAAAAAAATGGTATCGGACTCTTCAGTTGACTTTACCACCCATCATCTATACCATTTCGGGAGCCAAACAATGTTACAAAAGATTTTTGTAGTGTAGTTTCAAGTGTTGTTGATGATAGGTGTGGATGGTTTTTGTTGTATTATGTCTTTTAGTGGTGTTTTATAAGTTAAAATACGTGTTCGGTAATATTTCCTTGTATTGTTTTGTATGTCGGAGGGTTGATTGAACTCACCTGTTTCATTTGAGGTGTATTATAGATCAATTGACGTGTACGATACCATTTTCTTTTATTATTCAGGGGTTGATGGGAATAGCATGCTTCATTTGAGGTGATGTAAACTGAAATGTTTGATACCAAATTCTCTTGTATGTTTGGGTGTTTCTCGGTATCACCTGCTTCATTTGAGCTGGGTAGTATCCCGTGCTTCAACTGGCCTCATTTTTAATACAGCTGAAAATTTATTTAACTATAAAACTACAGTGTAACTTACATGAATAGCATTACAACAGGTTCCTAACTGACTTTAGTTCATGGCTGCTGTAGACTTCAGGCCTTCTTACTTTACTCTTGCTATCAGTAGCAAGATGTCTGCCTTTCATGAACCAAGAGCGTACATAGTCCATGAGCTGGAACAACATCAGTGGAGCACCAACCAACTTTATGAACATCAGATTGCTGACTGATTAGTAGTTTCGCCAGCGCTGTTGGTATCGCGTTGCAACCGCAGTTGCATCCAGGCCCCGGCGTTTACGACACGCCTCGGCCGCTTTAGAAGCTTAAACAAGCGACTCGATGCCCTACAGTCACATCCATCAGCGCGGTACGGCCGCGGCGAAAGCCAACAAGGCGCTGGGCCGGCATTGGAGTCAGGAACCCGGCGCCCGGCACAACCGAGTGTCACCTTGGCACTGCGCACGCGCACTGCGTCCTTCTGGTGGCAGCAACGCGTGATAAGCAGCACTTCCGGAAGTGGCGCCAGGCCTTTGTCTGCCGTCCCGCCCGGCGGCTATTTCTGCTGCTTGGCTGAGCTGACGGGCCGAGGCGCAGAAGTCTCTCACGCTGGTATCTCCTACCTGACCTTAGGCACGCTTTTACGTCTCTCCTCCACACCGTCCAGTCAGTGTGTAACGTCCCTACTCTGGTTGGACATTTCATATTGAGGCTATTCTACGTATTTATGCGAGGGATGTTCAGCAAGTAAGTGTTCTTGAACATAACGGGCTTTTTTTTAATTTTTTTTATTTGAGGTTTAGCAGCACTGAGTGTTAGAGAGGGGAACACGGTAGTACGTAAACTCACCTTACAGTGTCCAGTTTGCGTGAAAGATGTCGATAAGAAACCTCGCCAAGTGCGAACCACGTGCTGTTATTCGTTTTCAAATGGTTCAAATCGCTCTAAGCACTATGGGGCTTAACATCTGAGGTCATCAGTCCCCTAGATTTAGAAGTACTTACACCGAACAACCTAAGGACATCACACACATCCATGCCCGGCAGGATTCGAACTTGCGACCGTAGCAGCCGAGCGGTTCCGGACTGAATCGGCTAGAACCGCTCCGCCACAGCGGCCAGCTGTTATGCGCTATCTACTCTCGGAAGCAATAACACTCACCAAACTTTTTTGGCCAATCAAAACGCGTTTACAGCGAAAACGTTATGAACAGAACGAGTATGTTGAAGTGGTGTAGGAAGTTTAGTGGAGCCAGGGGAGTGGAATAACTTCTATTTCGACTGATGGGTTGGTGCAAAAAAATCGCCGGCCGGAGTGGCCGAGCGGTTCTAGGCGCTACAGCCTGGAACCGCGCGAGCGATACGGTCGCAGGTTCGAATCCTGCCTCGGGCACGGATGTGTGTGATGTCCTTAGGTTAGTTAGGTTTAAGTAGTTCTAAGTTCTAGGGGACTGATGACCTCAGAAGTTATGTCCCATAGTGCTCAGAGCCATTTGAACTTTTTGCAAAAAATCGAGAAGGAAATTGTTCGTACAGACTCCGATTAACAGTGGATGAAATTTCTGCGATGTTTCCACAACTCTACAGAATTTTCTTATACGAGACACTCACAGAGGCGGTGGGATATCGGAAACAATGCGCAAGATGGTTCCTAAAACAGCTGACAGCAACACAAGAAAAATCGGGTCTGTAGCGCCCACGAGTTTCCTGAGTGAGATGAATTGGAAAGTAAGGATATTCTGCGCTCTATTGTGAGTGGGTGGTTGATTACACCCCTGAGAGACAAAGACAGTCGTCAAAGTGGCGTCACACCAATTATCTGCCTGGAAAAATATTCAAAACCACAATTACGGGCAAAAAAAAAACCCCGAAAAGGCATCATTTTGATCGAATATCTGCTTGAGGGGAGACCATCAATGCACAATGATATTGTGAGACCCCAAAATCTCAACAGGAGCATTCAAAAAATAAGGAGGAGAATGCTGGAGAAAAGTGTGTCCCTTTTTGCACAACAACGCCCGCACTCTCATAGCCCTAGCCACCAAGGCGCTCTTGAACTCATTTCGTTGGGATTTTTTGACGCACCTCCCATATTGCCCTGATTGATTGCTTGGTTGGTTGGTTGGTTGGTTGATTTGGGGGAGAGGACCAAACTACGAGGTCATCGGTAGCGTCAGATTAGGGAAGGATGGGAAAGGAAGTCGGCCGTGCCCATTCAAAGGAGCCATCCCAGTGTTTGCCTGAAGGGATTTGGGGAAATAACGGAAAACCTAAATCAGGATGGCCGGACGCGGATTTAAACCGTCGTCTTCCCGAATGCGAGTCCAGTGTGCTAAGCACTGCGCCACCTCGCTCGGTTATTTCCCTGACTTTACGCCTTCAGATTATCATCTGTCCACCTCCCTCAAGGCACACACGAGCGAAATTAAATTTTCAATCGACGAGCAGGTGCAGAAAGAGGTTCTGAACTGGTGGAGGAGCTGGCGAGAAAGTTCTTCAAAAATGGTTCAAATGGCTCTAACCACTATGGGACTAAAGATCTGAGGTCATCAGTCTCCTAGACTTTGAACTACTTAAGCCTAACGACATCAGTCCGGAACCGCGCGACTGCTACCGTCGCAGGTTCGAATCCTGCCTCGGGCATGGCTGTGTGTCGATTAGATTAGATTACATTAATACTAGTTCCATGGATCATGAATACGGTATTTCGTGATGATGTGGAACGAGTCAAATTTTCCAATACATGACATAATTAAGTTAATTTAACAACATATTTAAGTTAATATAACAACTTTTTTATTTTTTTGTGTTTTTATTTTTTTTATTTTATTTTTTTTTATTTTTTTCTTTTTTTCTTAATTTATATCTAAAAATTCCTCTATGGGTAGAAGGAGTTATCATTCAGAAATTCTTTTAATTTCTTCTTAAATACTTGTTGGTTATCTGTCAGACTTTTGATACTATTTGGTAAGTGACCAAAGACTTTAGTGGCATTATAATTCACCCCTTTCTGTGCCAAAGTTAGATTTAATCTTGAATAGTGAAGATCATCCCTTCTCCTAGTATTGTAGTTATGCACACTGCTATTACTTTTGAATTGGGTTTGGTTGTTAATGACAAATTTCAAAAGAGAGTATACAGGGTGTTTCAAAAATGACCGGTATATTTGAAACGGCAATAAAAACTAAACGAGCAGCGATAGAAATACACCATTTGTTGCAATATGCTTGGGACAACAGTACATTTTCAGGCGGACAAACTTTCGAAATTACAGTAGTTACAATTTTCAACAACAAATGGCGCTGCAAGTGATGTGAAAGATACAGAAGATATCGCAGTCTGTGTGTGCGCCATTCTGTGCGTCGTCTTTCTGCTGTAAGCGTGTCCTGTTCACAACGTGCAAGTGTGCTGTAGACAACATGGTTTATTCCTTAGAACAGAGGATTTTTCTGGTGTTGGAATTCCACCGCCTAGAACACAGTGTTGTTGCAACAAGACGAAATTTTCAACGGAGGTTTAATGTAACCAAAGGACCGAAAAGCGATACAATAAAGGATCTGTTTGAAAAATTTCAACGGACTGGGAACGTGACGGATGAACGTGCTGGAAAGGTAGGGCGACCGCGTACGGCAACCACAGAGGGCAACGCGCAGCTAGTGCAGCAGGTGATCCAACAGCGGCCTCGGGTTTCCGTTCGCCGTGTTGCAGCTGCGGTCCAAATGACGCCAACGTCCACGTATCGTCTCATGCGCCAGAGTTTACACCTCTATCCATACAAAATTCAAACGTGGCAACCCGGCAGCGCCGCTACCATTGCTGCACGAGAGACATTCGCTAAGGATATAGTGCACAGGATTGATGACGGCAATATGCATGTGGGCAGCATTTGGTTTACTGACGAAGCTTATTTTTACCTGGATGGCTTCGTCAATAAACAGAACTGGCGCATATGGGGAACCGAAAAGCCCCATGTTGCAGTCCCATCGTCCCTGCATCCTCAAAAAGAACTGGTCTGGGCCGCCATTTCTTCCAAAGGAATCATTGGCCCATTTTTCAGATCCGAAACGATTACTGCATCACGCTATCTGGACATTCTTCGTGAATTTGTGGCGGTACAAACTGCCTTAGACGACACTGCGAACACCTCGTGGTTTATGCAAGATGATGCCCGGCCACATCGCACGGCCGACGTCTTTAATTTCCTGAATGAATATTTCGATGATCGTGTGATTGCTTTGGGCTATCCGAAACATACAGGAGGCGGCGTGGATTGGCCTCCCTATTCGCCAGACATGAACCCCTGTGACTTCTTTCTGTGGGGACACTTGAAAGACCAGGTGTACCGCCAGAATCCAGAAACAATTGAACAGCTGAAGCAGTACATCTCATCTGCATGTGAAGCCATTCCGCCAGACACGTTGTCAAAGGTTTCGGGTAATTTCATTCAGAGACTACGCCATATTATTGCTACGCATGGCGGATATTTGGAAAATATCGTACTATAGTGTTTCCCAGACCGCAGCGCCATCTGTTGTTGAAAATTGTAACTACTGTAATTTCGAAAGTTTGTCTGCCTGAAAATGTACTGTTGTCCCAAGCATATTGCAACAAACGGTGTATTTCTATCGCTGCTCGTTTAGTTTTTATTGCCGTTTCAAATATACCGGTCATTTTTGAAACACCCTGTATATACTGAGAAGCTAATGTGAATATCCCTAGATCCTTGAATAAATGTCTGCAGGATGATAGGGGAAGGAAGTGTTTGCGGAATACTGAAAGTGTTGGCGTTAAAAAAGGTTTGTACCAGGTGCGTTCCCAGGATGTTGACAGTGGCTCACAAAGAACAAGAAAAATCGTATGTAGCGAACTTTTGGAACAGTACGAGAGTGGTGGAGATGAATTTCTTGGAAGAATTGTGACAGGTGATGAAAATTGGCTCCATCATTTTTCACCAGAGACGAATCAGTGGAGTGGCATCATGCAAATTCAGCCAAGAAAAAAAATTTCAAAACCACACCTTCTACTGGAAAAGTTATGGCTACGGTGTTTTTCGATTCCGAAGGACTCTTGCTTGTGGACATCATGCCTAGTGGAAGCACCATAAACTCTGATGCACATGCGACGACACTGAAGAAACTTCAAGCTCGACTGAGTCGTGTTCGACCACATCGGCAAAAACAGGATGTTTTGCTGTTGCACGATAATGCACGGCCACATGTCAGTCAAAAAACCATGGAAGCGATCACAAAACTCGGATGGACAACACTGAAACATCCGCCTTACAGTCCTGACCTGACTCCATGTGACTATCATCTCTTTGGGAAACTGAAAGACTCTCTTCGTGGAACAAGGTTTGAAGACGATGACTCCCTTGTGCATGCTGCCAAACAGTGGCTCAAACAGGTTGGTCCAGAATTTTACCGTGCGGGTATACAGGCGCTGGTTCCAAATTGGCGTAAGGCAGTTGAGAGGGATGGAAATTATGTGGAGAAATTAAAATATTGTTCCTAAAGGATGTATCTACTCACTGTAAAACTTTCAAACATGTAGAATAAAAGATGAATTTAAAAAAATAGTGTGCATTTGTTTTGGAGTGACCCTCGTATTTGATTTGACATTCTACACTCCTGGAAATGGAAAAAAGAACACATTGACACCGGTGTGTCAGACCCACCATACTTGCTCCGGACACTGCGAGAGGGCTGTACAAGCAATGATCACACGCACGGCACAGCGGACACACCAGGAACCGCGGTGTTGGCCGTCGAATGGCGCTAGCTGCGCAGCATTTGTGCACCGCCGCCGTCAGTGTCAGCCAGTTTGCCGTGGCATACGGAGCTCCATCGCAGTCTTTAACACTGGTAGCATGCCGCGACAGCGTGGACGTGAACCGTATGTGCAGTTGACGGACTTTGAGCGAGGGCGTATAGTGGGCATGCGGGAGGCCGGGTGGACGTACCGCCGAATTGCTCAACACGTGGGGCGTGAGGTCTCCACAGTACATCGATGTTGTCGCCAGTGGTCGGCGGAAGGTGCACGTGCCCGTCGACCTGGGACCGGACCGCAGCGACGCACGGATGCACGCCAAGACCGTAGGATCCTACGCAGTGCCGTAGGGGACCGCACCGCCACTTCCCAGCAAATTAGGGACACTGTTGCTCCTGGGGTATCGGCGAGGACCATTCGCAACCGTCTCCATGAAGCTGGGCTACGATCCCGCACACCGTTAGGCCGTCTTCCGCTCACGCCCCAACATCGTGCAGCCCGCCTCCAGTGGAGTCGCGACAGGCGTGAATGGAGGGACGAATGGAGACGTGTCGTCTTCAGCGATGAGAGTCGCTTCTGCCTTGGTGCCAATGATGGTCGTATGCGTGTTTGGCGCCGTGCAGGTGAGCGCCACAATCAGGACTGCATACGACCGAGGCACACGGGGCCAACACCCGGCATCATGGTGTGGGGAGCGATCTCCTACACTGGCCGTACACCACTGGTGATCGTCGAGGGGACACTGAATAGTGCACGGTACATCCAAACCGTCATCGAACCCATCGTTCTACCATTCCTAGACCGGCAAGGGAACTTGCTGTTCCAACAGGACAATGCACGTCCGCATGTATCCCGTGCCACCCAACGTGCTCTAGAAGGTGTAAGTCAACTACCCTGGCCAGCAAGATCTCCGGATCTGTCCCCCATTGAGCATGTTTGGGAGTGGATGAAGCGTCGTCTCACGCGGTCTGCACGTCCAGCACGAACGCTGGTCCAACTGAGGCGCCAGGTGGAAATGGCATGGCAAGCCGTTCCACAGGACTACATCCAGCATCTCTACGATCGTCTCCATGGGAGAATAGCAGCCTGCATTGCTGCGAAAGGTGGATATACACTGTACTAGTGCCGACATTGTGCATGCTCTGTTGCCTGTGTCTATGTGCCTGTGGTTCTGTCAGTGTGATCATGTGATGTATCTGACCCCAGGAATGTGTCAATAAAGTTTCCCCTTCCTGGGACAATGAATTCACGGTGTTCTTATTTCAATTTCCAGGAGTGTATTTCTGTCTAATTCAACGTCTCGTAAATGTAAAGCAATATCGCTCCACTTCCACTGTGAATCGGTTGTAAACGGCAATGTAATACTCGGTCGGCCTTGGGGAACGGTAACCTGAAGTGTACAGGTTGTAGAGCCATCGGCAAGTGAAGCACATCCATCTCTTTAACGGCCTGGCGTGTCACACCGTGACACCGCTCCAGCCGGGCGGCCAGCCAGCCAGCCGCGTTGCTCCTGCAGTGACTTGTACCGTACTGCTCCACATAGGCGCAGTTAATCTGATGGAGCCGTCAAGATAGCGAAAGTACCGCAAACTTCTCTCGGCTCGCTAATTAGCTCTGCTATTCGTACAGCATGGCCACTCTGATTTACGTGCAGCTTTAAAGTCAGTCATGGCGGTGTTAACGCATTATCATTATGAACACTGTAAAATGTAAACTATACTTGTGTGACTCTTCGGGGAATGGCTTCCGTGACGTCACTGCTTAATGCAACCATTCCAGCAGCAGACTGTCCTTAGTCAAAAACTTTATTTCTGTTCACCTTCCTAGCTGCCATGTTTCTCAACCGGAGACTACGACTGCACGAATTACGGTGTTTTAGATATTTATCTTACGTCAACTAAAATGACATATGGCTATAGGAACGATATATAACTTAAGAAGGCAATGTGGAACGATTAACAAAAAAAACGGTTCTGAGCACTACGAGACTTAACTTCTGAGGTCATCAGTCCCCTAAAACTTACAACTACTTACACCTAACCAACCCAAGGACATCACACACACCCATGCCCGAGGCAGGATTCGAACCTGCGACCGTAGCGGTTGCGCGGTTACAGACTGTAGCGCCTAGAACCGCTCGGCCACCCCGGCCGGCGGAACAGTTAACAGAAACCTTAAAATCAAAACTAGGAAAGATGCTCAAATTAAATTCTAAAAAACTGTTGCAGTCCCCACACTGCTCCACGGAAGCTACACCCGACTGATTACAGGAAAGCAAGAACCCCTTATTAAGGCTCGAGAAATGAAATTACCGATAATAGAGTTAAAGCTTACACAGTAGAAGATAGGCTAAGGAATCAAGATATTAAGAAGAATTAAAAAAATATTGAGTTAAAACTTGCACAATAAAAGACAGGCTAAGGAATGAAGATATTAGGAAGAAATAAAAAAATATCATAAAGTCGTAGATCCTAAGAGAAAGTGGAACCAACAGCTACAAAGAAACGAGATTGGCAGACTCTCCTTGAAGCTAGAAATTGTAAGTGCGAAGGAAGAAGAGACAGTGGAAGACCCTGGTACCATGACAAGCAAGATTGCCTAATTCCTGAAGAGAAGAACAATTACGGTGTTCTAGATATTTATCTTACGTCAACTAAAGTGACATATGGCTACAGGAAAAAAATGGTTCAAATGGCTCTGAGCACTATGGGACTCAACTGCTGAGGTCATTAGTCCCCTAGAACTTAGAACTAGTTAAACCTAACTAACCTAAGGACATCACAAACATCCATGCCCGAGGCAGGAAGTTCGAACCTGCCACCGTAGCGGTCTTGCGGTTCCAGACTGCAGCGCCTTTAACCGCACGGCCACTTCGGCCGGCATGGCTATAGGAACGATATAGAAAGTAAGAAGGCAATGTGGAACAATTAACAAAAAAAAAATGGTTCTAATGGTACTGAGCACTACGGGACGTAACTTGTGAGGTCATCAGTCCCCTGAACTTAGAACTACTTAAACCTAACTAACCTAAGGACATCACACACACCCATGCCCGAGGCAGGATTCGAACCTTTCAGTTCTTTTTGAAAACTGTACGCAGACAGAAAAAACATTTCTCTCCTGGTTGTATTTTATTCTTTGAACGAAGGTCTAGCCTACAACGCGTGCTGAAACATACTACCAGCCATCTAAACGTCTCCCCTGATTTGAACTTCCTTTCACTTGTATACCCTACCTCAGCATCACCTCAGCTGAATGTTTATTCAGTCCTACTATCGTCGATCTATAGACCCATCTTTGCAGTCTGTTGCATGGTGCATGTTACCAATGGATGATAGGATTTTGTTAGCTCCGCATAGAAAGTCTAATTGTCTCGTAACGATACGTAGTTAGGGCTCAACACTGGAAATTAATGAACTTTGATTACATTTGAAGGGGTTAGCGGAAAGAAGTAATAACCTACGAGAATATAGTTTTGATTTATTGTGTGTTGTGTTTTGTTAAATCTGTAACCGTAAATCAAAATGGAGTTATTTGTAACTTTTTCTACAAATTGTCACATGTGTTTTTTTGTTATTTAATCTGTCATATGGGTAAAGAAAGTTAATAAGTCGTAGAAAATGGTTACCTTGCAATATTGTTATTGTGGGTTACCACCGTCTTTCATCCAAAAGTACCTGGCGAAGTTTTGAGACCACATATGTGACTCTCACAAGCCTATCTTACATCACAGAGTAGTATGTGAAACAATAAACTGGTAGCCAAGATCGCCGGAATTCTTTTTATTCCATGATTACCGGTGTCTCCATCACATACAAGCGCAAGCCAAGTACCATTTAACATTTATAATGTCATCTCTCTTGGACGCCTAAGTACTGCTTACGACACTTTTGTAAGGCCTGCGTGTTATAGGCAACTATTAATATCACCATTGTTTGCCGTGATGTTGTAACCTGTATGTGCCCAAAGGTATGTAACTAAATTTATATGTATACACGTTATATAAGTGGAATCCTAGTCTACTTTTATAGTGTTTTCTGTCCTCCCTAGATCCGATGATGGCGGCTTTAGTTTCGCCGAAACCGGTAATCATGGAATAAAAAGAATTCCTGCGACCTTGGCTACCAGTTGATTCTTTCACAAGCATCTATATCGCTCCCACATGAGCACAATGTTCTCCCTACAAAACAGAGTTGTATTCCACAGGCGCTAAACATAAGGAAATAACTACTACACTAACACACATGAAGTGACAATAGCACTTTTTCTGAAGAGGGTGAGTTAATATGTTAGGTGTTTCCAAACTTTAGTGTTTATTTTCTTTTGCATTAGGTATCATATTACTAGAGAATCAAAACTTCACACGTAAATGAACTGTAATTCGGTATGTGTAAACACTCAGGGACAAACTATACGTGTTTTTTTATTTTTTTTTATGGTGTTAGGAATTTCCTCTCTACCTCTTTTGCACAATGAATGTTCAAGCAACCCCACCTAAGGGGTGTCGAAGGGGTTGCCTACCTTCAGGCGCTAGAGCAGGCACGAGCCACTACTCAGCTAGATGGGCGTCTATGTCTCTGACAGTTACATTACACGGCAAAGGTGCGTGGATGGCAGCGAGAGTGATGCCAAACTGGGGGGCAGGAGCCCTGTTAGAAGGATCCTTTGCCGTTTTATTCACACAGTTGCGGCACTCTGTGATCACGCCACAAAGAAGGCGTGAAACAGGAGGGCTGAAAATGCATGCAAATGCATAAACACACTTTGCTCCTTGAGATCACGTTCAAATTTCATCGAATGGTTTTGAACGGTGTCTAGTGGTTCCACACTATACACCAGAGCAAAAATTACGGTCGCACTACACTCCAAAGGCATCGCAAACGTTCAATGGGGTTGCAGCTCCACGATGCCCATAGAGAAGAATGTAGTTGTCCAGGAGGGTGTCAGCATTGGAAAGGTTGTCACGAACGTCGTCCTGTTGGTCAATACACTGCGAACTTGTTTTCGACTGGGAAGTGTGTGGAAATTAATGCCCCAAGGGAAGGGGTGGTTTCATTCCCGCGCTTCATGCCACCTTGTGAGGGCATTTCGTACAGATTCTGAACGGCAGCGTGTATGAAATGTTTCCTTCAGCCACCCATTAGAAAACCGCGTAATTTCAATGCTCCGTGCCACGGTTCTGACCTCCATCGCAAAGGGCTTAAAAGAAGAGATGAAATGTTGGTAAGAGGGGGTATGGCCTTCCTATTGTGAGAAACGCCTACGATGGCGTTGGACAGAATTGCAGTGAAATTTGGTTCTAATGTGACATCATTAACACACCTCACACATCCATGAAATTCTGACCTGTGGATTGTCTTTTGCAAATGTCGAAATCTTGTCATTTGGAGCGTGTGTGACGTCACAGAATGCCGCGCATTTGCATCAGTACAGAGGAAGGTTGTAGGCAATTTTGAGCTAAATTTCAAACTTACGTCTCGCAGTGGTAGACAATTATGGGGTTTCGAAAAAGTGATAGTTCTTTTGCTCAGTGTACTTTTCGTCTATTACTCTTATATAACTTATGTCTTTATTTTGAGCCGTGCTGTTTCTGAAGCCAACGGCCTTGCCGCAGTGGTAACACCGGTTCCCGTCAGATCACCGAACTTAAGCGCTTTTGGGCTGGGCTAGCACTATAATGGGTGACCATCCGGTCTGCCGAGCGCTGTTGGCAAGCGGGCTCCACTCAACTCTCCTGAGGCAAACTGCGGAGCTACTTAACTGCGGCTTCGGTCTCGTAAACTGACACAACTGGGAGAGCGGTGTGCTGACCACGTGCCCCTCCATATCCGCATCCAGTGACGCCTGTGGGCTGAGGTTGACACGGCGGGCGGTCGGTGCTGTTGGGCGTTCATAGCTTGTTCGGGTGGTGTTTAGTTTGTAGTGCTGTTTCTGAAAAAAATTATCTGTACTTCGCTTAGCCTACTGCTGTGAAATAATAACAATTGCGTGTGCTTCAACGACCTGGTCTTTCAACTGAAGCCGGCCGGAGTGGCCGAGCGGTTCTAGGCGCTACAGTCTGGAACCGCGTGACCGCTACGGTCGCAGGTTCGAAGCCTGCCTCGGGCATGGATGTGTGTGTGATGTCCTTAGGTTAGTTAGGTTTAACTAGTTCTGAGTTCTAGGGGACTGATGACCTTAGAAGTTGAGTCCCATAGTGCTCAGAGCCATTTGAACCATTTTTTTCAATTGAACGCCACTGCATTGCGGCGATTTGCATTTCCCTATCCTACTCCAGTTATCCCATTGCGGAAAGGAGAGCCACAGTTTAGCGTGGAATCCGAAACATTTGTCGTTCCTGACCAATGACCACATCATCTAGAGGTGAAAGATACATTTCGTAGTCCAACGGGAATTCGACCCCGCTACCTTTCGCTTTCCAGGCGCGTTCTTCGCCAGTAACTACCACGCTCGACGCTGCTGTGAAAAGGCGTCTGTGTTCCGCGTTAATACCGAGAATGTAACTGCGTAATTCTCCCATGAAGATAGTGGCGTGGAACAGTGAAACGTGTAGTGTTGTAATGAACAAGTGACTGCCGCAGAAAGCTGATTTGTGTGGAGACGTGCCGTCATTTACAGAAGGCGTGCCTCGGCTGCCGTTGGCTAAGAGTTTGGCGGCAGCAGAGCCGCGCGACTCGTGGCAGAGGCTCGTTAAGGTGTCATTGTCTAGCGGCTGGAGACGGCAACTGCCCGTAATTTGTGGCTCGGGCAGATTTATCGCAGTCCTCACTGCCGGGAAGCTCGTCACGGAAACCGGATACACACCCCGACACTTGGTTCTCGGAAGAGCGGAACCGTAGCTGCTGCTTAATTACGTGACTCGAGCGTGAGAGCCCGCCGGGAGACAGTGTTCTGGTTTCTCACAGCCCGGACGCGTCTGTGAACGCTACCCGCTGTCCAAGTGCCAAGTGGCAGGCTCTGTCTTTTGACGCGGTGGGCCTCTCGCTTTTCAAGCTTTTTACCAAACATTCGGCTACATCCGCGATTCCCCATAGTTCGCAGAGGCTGGTCTTTCATTTCGCAATGCTTGAACGAGCAGACAGTATTGCAGGCCGTAGTCGGTTACAGCTCTATGCGGTTCTTTTTAAATTGTAAATCAGATTTTTATACTCGTCGAATTAAATACTTTCATACTGTGTAAATCATTTCATATCTGCATCGGCAGCTACTTCTCCCTGAAGTAATTTTGGGAAGAATGATATTTCATATGGATGCAGACATCTGAGTTCAAATGTTCAAATGTGTGTGAAATCTTATGGGACTCAACTGTTAAAGTCATCAGTCCCTAAGCTTACACACCACTTAACCTAAATTATCCTACACCCATGCCCGAGGGAGGACTCGAATCTCCGCAAGGACCAGCCGCGCTGTCCATGACTGCAGCGCCTAAGACCACCCGGCTAATCCCGCGCGGCGCAGTATTGACATGTGCTTTGGTTGTCCTGCGGAGAAACTGAAGGAAAACAATTTTGTTAACTGTTTTTTATTCCAGTCTTTGATCACAATGTCAATTCTTCAGACGATGACCGGTTTCAGTCCGTAATGACCATCCTCAGATCTTTATTACACCATGTCCTAATTTTGTTGTCTGCTGGTCACATAAAAACTTTTTTTTTTTAAATAATCACTCACTTCCTTCAACTGTGATGGCTGTGTTCTCGTGGTGCGTTCAGTTATCTCCACGACCATGGTTGCTCAGACCCTGTTAGCCACTGTTCATGAACTTGAAAAGCACTCTGAAAACACATCACAATCAAACAATACTGTGCAGTGGAAACAATACTGTGGTCAAATCAAAGCTTTTTCCGTTCTAAACAAGCTTCGAATTGACCACCTTCTTGTTTCTACTGCACAGTATAGTTCATTGTGATATCCTGTTTTAAGTGTGCTTTGCAAGTTCATGAACAGTGGTTAACAAGCATTGAAATGGCCATAATGGCGAAGGTAGCCGGCCGCTATGGCCAAGCGGTTCTAGGCGCTTCAGTTACATCACGTAAAGTTACTTTCGTCCTTAAATTCTGAGTACCAGTGTAGCCCCAGTGAACGCTGAAGTATGTTTTCGTGTCGATTATGAACGGTGGCGTGCATGAAATGTTTTCCTCAGCCACCCATTAAAAAACCGCGTAATATCGATGCTTAGTGTTGTGCTTTGTGTCGCGGTTCTGACCTCCACCGCAGAGACCTCAAAAAAAGGGATAAAATGTAAGAGGGGGTGTGAACTTCCCATTGTGTGAAACGTTTGCGATGGTGTTGGACAGAATTGTATTGAAATTTGGAGCCAGGGTGACTTGATTAACCCACCTTGCATCTCCATGAAATTGTGAGCTGTGACCTTTCTTTCGCATGTGTCGACACCTTGTTATTTGAAGCGTCGGCGAGCCCGTGGGTGACGTCACAGAATGCCACGCATTTGCGTTACTACAGAGGAAGGTTGTAGACTCTTTTGAGCCAAATTTCAAATTTACGCGTCGCAGTGGTAGGCAATTAAGGTCACGAAACTGACAACAGCCCTTGCATATCCGCATCCAGGGACGCCTGTAGCTTAGAATGACACGGCGGTCGGGTCTTTCGGCCGGTGTGGCCGAGCGGTTCTAGTCGCTTCAGTCTGGAACCGCGAGACCGCTCCGGTCGCAGGTTCGAATCCTAACTCGTGCATGGATGTGTGTGATGTCCTTAGGTTAGTTAGGTTTAAGTAGTTCTATGTTCTAGGGTACTGATGACCTCAGATGTTAAGTCCCATAGTGCTCAGAGCCAATTGAACCGTTTCGTTTCCTTCAACTGTCGGCTCGCAGGCGCCCAACATTAGCTGCCAGAAATATCGGAAATGACTTTTTCGGAGCAACAGGGTTTCGTATTTCAGAGGAAACAGTGCATCGGATATTACATCAGGGTGGTCTTCTTTCCAGACGACACTGAACCAACGGAACCGAAGCAATCGAAGGATCTGGGCTCTTGCACATTGGACCACTGCAGAATAGAGTAATGTCATGTTTGCTGACGGGACCAGGATTGGTTTGCGACCGGTCACTAGACGTGTTCAGGGTTTGGAGATGCGCTAGACGACACCAGGAACTCCGATAGGCCCAGGAAGTCCATCCATTTTCAGGTGGGAGTGTGATGGGCGGCAATAAGGATGAGGAGGCGGACCCCTTCAATTCCCATCAAAGGCAATTTGACTGGTCCTCGAAACCTCCAAGAGGTCCTACAAACTATTGTAAGGCCCTACAGACGTGAAGTCGGTGACAACTTCATCCTAGTCGATGACAATCTAAGCAGTGCCTCGTTATCTTCAAAGACGCAACATCAACCGAATGCATGGGCCAGCACAGTCCCCAGGCATGAATGAAAATGAGCATGCATAGCACCTGTTGAAAGTGGTCATTGCACAGCGTCCGAATCCACCTGACAATCTTCAGGATTTCACTGGAGCTGCCATTGAGAAGTGGGACCTCATACCCCAAGATTAACTTCATGGCCTTATCCAGGGCATGCCTGGCGAGTGGAAGAACTCACTACTAAAGACTGATAGTCATCATTGTCAGATAACGCTTTTCACAGTTTTTGTTTTAAGGTGTACATTTGGGAGGGAGCTTGGTTTGTTTTGTAACGATTTTTTGTAACCAACCAAAATCGTTCTTGTTTTCAGAAGGAATTATGTTTATTTTGTTAAGTACTGTACAAACCTCAGTGGATGGACTATAAGAAGTCATTGTAGTAATCTCTAAGAGATTCCATACTTTTGTTGAGGTGTGTGGTAACAGAATAGTCGTTATTCTGCATAATAAAATATTTCACAGGCAAATCCCCAGTGTTTAGCACTGTGGAAACAAAGATTACTGATTTATTGAATTTGATCTGGCGTAAGAATGGACACGAACAAGTTGGTGGGTAGACGTGAGAAATTGTGGAAAACCTTTCGCGAGACGAGTGGAAAGATATGAGAAACTATGAAGCAGCCCGATAACAAAAATTAAAAAAAGTAGTAATGTGTTTACCTGTCTTCGGGTGCGTGCTTGCATGCCAAGGCCCCTAACAGCCCAGGAAATGTCGACTATGTTCGAAAAAAGGTCACGGCCGAGCGCTCACGACAAAGGTGCGCCCGGCGCGGCCACCCAGTGTGATGGAAGGCTGTTGTCTCTGGCCCCGTGCCGTATACCTGCGCCTGCGCTCTTGCTTTACGGTCCGCGCAAAACAAGTGCCGATCGTTGCCCGGATAGCCGTAGCGCGCCATCAGATAGCGAGTCGCCGGCAGGCCGTGCCGTACCCCAGAACGGGAACCGGCAGCCGGCACCCAGCACTCGGCGCTGACCTACTCATTGAAAATTCCATCACCCTGCGAGCCACCGCGCGGACTAGCTAAAGCAAAGCTTGGCGGTAGTCACCTGTGGGTACTTCGGCCGGGCACTGTTTCCTTCAGGCTGTAATCAGGTGGGCCTCTTGTTGAATACGAGTGCTTCACACTTACCCAGTAGACTAGTAGTACGTAGCGATGGTTTGATACACTGGATTCGCACTCAGGGCAATGTACTTGAATTTCACTTTGGTCATCGTGTCTTAGGCGAATACTGGAACGGTTCATCAGTAAGGCAAACATGGTACAAACCAAGTCAAGATTCATTTTTTTCTGTTAGTCTTGTGACTGTTTTGCTGCAGTCCTCCACTACTTCCTCTACTGTGCCAACTTCTGCATATCCTAGGTTATTTATTGGTTGCATTCTGCGGTATCATTTATTTATACCACGCTATAGGCGTTGTTATGTAGGAAACAGAATTGCAGGTTTTCGTTCACTGCCAATAACTGTCGCGTGGGACCTTGCGGAGCCAATGGTGCGTGTATGCTGAGCCATATCCAAAGCAGCTCTGTAATTCGAGCGCCCTCTGCCACCGCAATTCCGGATGGCCAGTGGCAGCCACTCAGCCCACCCACACTTGGAGCCATTTCGTTTCGGGACACGACACAGAAGCCACCTAGTTAGTGCTCCAACCCCATCATTGTTGAAATTGATGTAGCTGGACTCTATTTATTACTGCATTATTTACGTCTTCGTTCTACATCTACATCTACATTTGTACTCCGCAAGCCACCAAACGGTGTGTGGCGGAGGGCACTTTACGTGACACTGTCATTACCTCCCTTTCCTGTTCCAGTCGCTTGGAGATACTCCATCATTGTTGAAATTGATGTAGCGGGACTCTATTTATTACTGCGTTATTTACGTCTTCGTTCGCTTGGAGATATACAAGTGAAGTAAAGCTGGGGATTGGGTTGGGTTGTTTGGGGAAGGAGACCACACAGCGAGGTCATCGGTCTCATCGGATTAGGGAAGGACGGGGAAGGAAGTCGGCCGTGCCCTTTGAAAGGAACCATCCCGGCATTTGCCTGGAGCGATTTAGGGAAATCACGGAAAACCTAAATCAGGATGGCCGGACGCGGGATTGAACCGTCGTCCTCCCGTATGCGAGTGCAGTGGAAGTAAAAGTATGAAGTCGTATACAACACATTCCATTCGCTGTCTCCTCCTACAGTTTTTGCCGTCAGTTGCTCCCTCCAGGACCAAGTAAGTTATTTCTTAATGTCTTAATACATGTCCTATCATTCTGTCCCTTCTCCTAGCCAGTGTTTTCCGCATATTCCTGGCCTCACCGTTTCTCCGAAGAACCTCGTTCTTTCTTATTAGCCGGCCTAATTTTCAACATCCTTCTGCAGCTCCGATTCCCTTCTTTGCCGGTTGGCCCGCGGTTTATGATCGATGTGAGTGGGACCCAAAACAGTAACTGTGTCGCCTTCATTTGCACTGCCTCAAATAAGCTGCACAGCTTAGACCAATGTCTGTAGTCTTGTCCAGTGGAAATGCAATGAAGTAAACCCTAAGGTCATCGCTTACCCAAAAATCAAGACTCAGTACAGTGGTATAACGAAATGATTAAAAATAAAATACCGGTGAACAGAATATAATGGTCAAACATGGTGGACGGCCGGTGTGGCCGAGCGGTTCTACGCGCTTCAGTCTGGAACCACGCGACCGCTACGGTCGGAAGTTCGAATCGTTCCTCGGGCATGGATGTGTGTGATGTCCTTAGGTTAGTTAGGTTTAAGTAGTTCTAAGTTCTAGGGGACTGATGACCTCAGATGTTAAGTGACATATTGCTCACAGCCACCTGAACGATTTTCAAACACGGTGAATCATAGCCAGGGTGGGTTGGAGTATATTGTCTCATACAAGCGATTTATCATTTGGCGCTCTTCCTCCAACCCCATTTTTCCTCAAATTCTTTCACCATTGTCAGTTTGCGGTACTAACTGTGATGCACACTGTTCAGAAGTCTCTCAGCTTGGCTCCCCTAGCGGCCGCTACTGATTATGGTACGCCCTGTATAGAAATCGTACACTTGTGGCACCTTTGATACCCCTCTCAACTTCGCAACGCAAGTTTCAGCTTGTGTCATGTCAGCAGTACATCTACACACATACTCAAACTATTGTACAGTTTATTTGCGACTTACTGGTCTCTTCCTTGTGCGATAAGAATGTTTACATGCTGAAATTCTATATTAAAATCTCTGGTATAGCACTGTCCGGAATATACAGTGGACGCAGTCAAACTGTTACATAGTTTCTCTCGAGTTCCGGTTCTCATAATTCTAGCTACTGGTTGTCGCATGAACATTATCGCCTTTCCTCCAGAAATTACCGTTTAGGTTAACTGAACATCTATTTTTACACTTCATTGCGATCCCGTTAGATCCATTCCGAAACCGTTCTAAGATCGCTGTCAAACATTGTAAGTACTCTAAACAATTCTGCAATGCGGCGTATTAAATTCTTGATAGCTCAATGTACTGCGTTTATCACAGGAACGAAATTCTGTCTTGTAAAACACTGCGCTTTCTAGCGCCATACACAAACAACATACGTATTTATACGACACTACTTCATTAATTCGAGTCTAGATTCTGCGACGTTAGTCTTTTTCTCGCCCTTCATGTTCTTTTTCCCTTGGCACCTTTTCTTGATAATTTCTGTCTGGTGTTCCAGGAAGGACAAGGTTATTTTCACGCGGGAGGATTTAGCTACGCGGTAGTAGCGGTAGTAAATTCGGCGCAGACACACTTTTTGCCGCGACGCAGTTTTCGCCAGTGGCCCGATTCCTTTAGCCTTGGCATCGACGACCAGAAGGCGGAGTCCGCAAGCCCTAAATCTGCAGCAACGAGACACGACAGCTGGCCTAAAGGCGGTCGTAGTGGCACGCAAATGCGTGGCGCCGAATCGGCCGACCCAGTTCCTAATTTCGCATAGCAGCCGGAATGCGACCCATTCATTCTCGAGACACAGTGGATGTCTAGTGTCTTGATGTGGCGTGGAGTGGGGTGTGCCAGAAGATGGATACACTGGAACAGGTGGTTCCCGCGGTACAGTCTTAACTGCTGCCACAGTCTGGTGCGCTGTAGGCAACTCAATAGAAACATCGTGCTCCAGGAAATATTTCCATGGTTTATGCTCCTGTACCTCCCCTGCAGTCGTGGTCTCTAATTTATGCTATTTCGGGACACACGACCCGAAAGAAACAATTCCGATTTCCGATTGCGGCAGAAATGTTCCTCTTCACTTGCTGGCCACCAAAGGGAAACGAACAAGCGAAATAAAATTTGTAACAGCACGTAACGTCCAAGTTATCTCTTGTTGCTGATCTGTCTGTGGGATAGTGACATTAACAATGACTGCCCTTGGTGTTATTGGTGGGAAGTTGATTATACGCTGAAGCAGAATTTTACCAGCTGTGTTGCTGCCTTCCTTGGCGGCTGGCTACAACCAGATTGTATCGCACAAGTACTCACCAGTATGGTATAGATGCACTCTTGTCACTTTATTGGTTTGAAGGGCGAAAACAATGCAAGAATATCTCGACAAGTATTGTTCCCATGGACAGCATTGCGGGAGTCTAACGTTGTCCCTAGCACTCTAGAAGCTTCTTTCGACTGTGCCTCACAGCTTTGCAGGCGTCACACGAAATTACATTCGCAACCGCGGCCGTAAAGGCCTCACAATTGGTGACGTATGGCGCACGAGACAAATTACACGACGTACAGCTCTGCGAATATAATCGGGAAAGTTTGTTGGTGGATTGGGATTAATTCTCTGCACTGCATCTAATGTAAAATCAGTATAAATAAGGGTTGCTAGCCTCGCTTTGACTCGCAAGATTGGGTTACACTTCTCGCAACACCAGAATCAGTAATTAAAAGCCCTGAAGCTATTGTAGTAGAGTATAGCATAATTTAATATTTTTAAGGAATACTATGCTACACTACGTAACTACCGGATGGTATATACCGAGGTGAAGAAATTCATGGGATAGCGATATGCAGGTAAGTCCGCAGCTCGTGGTCGTGCGGTAGCGTTCTCGCTTCCCTCGCCCGGGTTCCCGGGTTCGATTCCCGGCGGGGTCAGGGATTTTCTCTGCCTCGTGATGACTGGGTGTTGTGTGATGTCCTTAGGTTAGTTAGGTTTAGGTAGTTCTAAGTTCTAGGAGACTGATGACCATAGATGTTAAGTCCCATAGTGCTCAGAGCCATTTGAACCATTTGATATGCAGATATACAGCCGGCGGTAGTATCGCACACACTATGTACAAAAGGACAGTACACTGGCGGAGCTGTCATTTGTACGCAGATGATTCGTGTGAAAAGGTTTCACACAGTGATTATGGCCGCGCGACGGCAATTAACAGACTTGTAACGTGGAATGGTAGGTGGAGCTAGACGTATGGGACATTGCATTTGGGAAATCTTTAGAGCGAATTCATTATTCGGAGATTCACAGTATCAAGAGAGCGCCGAAAATACCAAATTTCATGTATTACCTCTCATCACGGACAACGCAGTGGCCGTCGGTCTTAAGTACCGAGGGCAGAAGCGTTCGCGTAGAGTTGTCACTGGCAATAGACAAGCAACGCAGCGTGAAATAACTACAGAAATCTATGTGGGACGCAAGTCGAACGTATCCTTTAGGACAGTGCGACGAAATTTGGCGTTGATGGGCTATGATCGTAGATGAACGACGCGAGTGCCTTTGCTAGCAGCACAACATCGTCTGCAGCGCGTCTCGTGGGCTCGTGACCATATCGGTTGGACCGTAGACGACTGGGAAACCGTGGACTGATCAGATTATTCCCGATTTAAACTGGTAAGAGCTGAAGGTACGGCTCGAGTGTGGTTTAGGCCCCACGAAGCCGTGGACCCAAGTTGTCAACAAGGCACTGTGCAAGCTGGCGGTGGCTCTATAATGCTGTGGGATGTGTTTACATGGAATGGACTGTGTTCTCTGGTCAAACTGAATCGATCATTGTCTGGCAATGGTTATGTTTGGCTGCTTGGAGACAGTCCGCACCCATTCGTGAACTTCATGTACTCAAGCAAGAATGGAATTTTTATGGATGACATGCGCCATGTCACCGGATCACAGTTGTTGGCGATTGGTTTGAAGAACATTCTAGCCATTTCGAGCGAATATTTTGGCCGCCATCGCCCGAATTAATCATTGGAAATTTATGGTACATGATTGAGAGGTCGGTTCATGCACAATATCGTGCACCGACAACACTTTCGGAGTTATGAAAGGCTATAGAGCAACATGGTTCAGTATTTCAGCAGAGAATTTCCAACGATTTGTTGACTCCACGCCACATCGACCTGCTGCACTGCGGCGGGCTAAAGGAGGTCCGACACGATACTAGGAGGTATCTCGTGACTTTCGTCGTGTCAGTGCAATTAAATTGGAACTACTCACAGAGGTCCAGTGTGAGCTGTGATTATCGTGTGGCAGCGAAACTCGGTAGTTTTGGCTACTAGGTACGTATGACGACAGTATGACACCTACGCTGCCATCTGACAATCTAATACGTGAGTGAACATTGTGGCTATCGAGAAGAGAGACCGTGGACTGTTAGTTGGTTGACCTGGAGAAAGGGACCAAATAGCAGGTCATCGGTCCCATCGCTGTTAGTGAAACTGTTTTCTGTGAACGGCAGTTACTACAGTGCTACATTGACAGATTATAGCTGACTGGAAGGTCTGAGAAGAGGCACGATGTTATTAAATAGTTTAAAGAAGATGATTATGAAATTCGAAAATGCCCGCATCTCGTGGTCGTGCGGTTGCGTTCTCGCTTCCCACGCCCGGGTTCCCGGGTTCGATTCCCGGCGGGGTCAGGGATTTTCTCTGCCTCGTGATGGCTGGGTGTTGTGTGATGTCCTTAGGTTAGTTAGGTTTAAGTAGTTCTAAGTTCTAGGGGACTGGTGACCATAGATTTTAAGTCCCATAGTGCTCAGAGCCATTTTTTGAAATTCGAAAATACGGGAGAGCTTGGTGTGGCACCTGGAAGAGGAAGGTGTAATATCACGATGGAAGTTGTTGACGGGGTTGCTGTTGCTGTACCTGTCCACGCAGCGCGTGCGCTGTGTAGTCCTTGTGCTCGTGCAGTGTCACGAGAATTGTCCATCCCATGGTCAAAAAAAGTACGCAAGTTTTTCGGTCTATTTTACACTGGTAACTGTACAAGATCCACACGGCGCTGGCCGGCCGTTGTGGCCGAGCGGTTCTAGGGGCTTCAGTCCGGAACCGCGGGACCGCTACGCTCGCAGGTTCGAATCCTGTCAGGTGCATGGATGTGTATGATGTCCTTAGGTTAGTTAGGTTTAAGTAGTTCTAAGTTCTAGAGGACTGATGACCTCAGATGTTAAGTCCCAAAGTGCTCAGAGCCATTTGAACCATCTGAATGCGGTGCTGCAATCGAAATTTCATGATCCGCAGCGACGATCTGAATTTGCTCCTCGGTTTCTGGCACGGATCGAAGTTGATGACATATGGGCGGGCAATATTCTAGGGAGCGACGAGACGCATTTTACGCTACATGATGCAGTAAATACACTTAACTGCCGAATTTGGGGTACAGTTAAACCGTGTGTTGTGCACGAAGAGCCATTTCACTCGTCGTATGTGACCTACATGATCACCTGATCTGAGTCCATATGACTTTTGGCTCTGTGCATGTTTAAAACAACACGTTTGTCAGGTACACTTTCAGACTCTACCTCATCTGAAGGCCAGTATACAGGAACACGTAGTTTAGATTCCAACGGAACTGCTGCGAGCAACTGTTGATTACGTCGCTGTACGGATGCTGCATTTCCTCGACGTCTCCCGTGATCATATTTAACAAATTATGTAAGCGGCGGTTAATAATAAAATAAATATTATACCTTTCTCACTTGTTTGACCTTTTGTGTCCACGTACCGTTCCTAATCCATTACAAATGGAAAAATTTCTACACGTCTTTCTTGCATTCACGACGCCAGATTTGCACCCGCTGACCGCAATTGGGAATTAATTTTTTTCCATCGTAAATCGTTTCGCATTAAAGCATTAGCATATCTACCAAGTTTCGCCGCTATGCGATAATTACACTCCACGGTGGACCTCTGTGAGTAGCTGCTCTTTAATTGTAGTCACCCGGCTATTTCAGCAAAGACTGGGAGATACGAGTGCAAAATGTACATTATTAACAGTTAAATCCACCGCCTGTAACTGGTTACTAGCAACTCTCTTTAACGAACAGGTCGACTTTGGCTAATCCGCAACACTCGCCTAGAAAAACATGAAAGCGCATACAGCCGTTAGCGCACGGAGCATGCTTTCGAACGTCAACGATGAGGAGAGGCAAGTTCAACGTGCTGTTGAACGCTCAGAAGTGAAGCGACTTGTCCTTATGGTACCAAAGAGCGGATGGTAGGGTTCGAGTGAGGCGCAGACACCACAAAGCCATGGACTCCAGTTGTCAATAAGACACAGTGCAAGCTGACGGAAGCTCCATAATCGTATGAGCCGTTATCACATGGAATGGACTTGGTCCTCTAGATGTTCGGCTATCTGGAGACCATCTGCAGTCTTTCTTGCACGTCATGCTCCCACACAACGATTGAATATTACTGAACAAGCATGCGGGGAAGAACTTTCTGTACAATTTGAGCGAATGATTTTGCCACCCCCATGGCCAGACATGAATCTCATCGAACATTTATGGGACATAATCGAGAGAAAAACTTTCTGTACAATTGGAGCGAATGATTTGGCCACCCACATGGCCAGACATGAATCGCACTTGGCCACCCCCATAGCCAGACATGAAGCCCATCGAACATTTATGGGACATAATGGAGAGAAGAACTATCTGTGCAATTGGAGCCAATGATTTGGCCACCCACGTGGCCAGACATGAATCCCATCGAACATATATGGGACAGAATCGAGAGATCAGCTCGTGGACAAAATCCGGCGCCGGCAACACTTTCACAATTATGCACCGTTATAGAGGCAGCATAGGGGACTGATGACCTTAGAAGTTAAGTCCCGTAGTGCTCAGAGCCATTTGAACCATTTTTGAGTCCATGCCACGTTGACTCGCTGCACTACGCCGTGCTAAAGTTGGTCCGACACGATATTTCGAAGTATCATATGACTTTTATCACCTCAGTGTATAGCGAACCAAAATGAAGAGGCGAAACTAAAATCACTGGAGGCACTGCATGGCCCATTTTTGGTGATTCAAAGAAAAGGAACAATGTCGTTCTGCAACTTTTAGAACTGTTTCAATGAATGACTGAATCGTTAAGTCTTGTGCATCAGATGGACTCTGTTTTGAGATGATGCAGTACTGTGGAACAAAATTTATGTAACTGAATGAATGTAGCAAGTTTTGTGTCCCTCGTCGTAGACGTCCTGTATAGTCTGAAAGATATGACGTACACCTGTTTTCAGCATCTCCATGAACGATATAGTCCTTAATGAGGGAGCAAATATTACCATCGTTAAGCAGCGACGTAATGCGACAGATCAGCGCTTAATGAAGTCTTTCACTCCAGTCCGCAGCTGTATGTGACCAGCTGCCGGTCTGTTTATGCAGCTGTAGCTGTCACAGCGACGTGCGTAGTACAGGAGGTTAATGGACGGGCAGTGGAACTTTACCGAGTAGCAGCGCTTGCGCTCAGAAAGCTGCGTCCGACACCTGTGCGAACACGTGGGCGACTAAAACGCTCCACCCATACTCAGCCCACGGACGAAAGCGATATATTTCTGGCCATAGCGCCTTCTTTTACCGCCGTCGACGGAAAAAAAAGAATGAAGGGAGGCCAAAGGGCGGCGAATAATTTGACTGCTTGGTGCCCTGTTCCGCTTTCGTAATGAGAGGTAGCCTGTTTCCGAAGAGAATGTGGCCATGTGACCACAAAACTCTACTCGAGGCTGAATTTGCCACAATGGACAGCCGGTAGCGTTTTCAGCATAAACTTAATTTACGCTGAACATGTGTGACGACTCATCTTTCAAACGTGAGCTCGAAAAAAGGTTTAAGTTCTCCTTCAAGACGAGGTCATTAGAGGCGAAGCACTCATTTAGGAATGGATATAGACGGACAGAAAATCAGCTTTTTTTTATTTTTTTTATTTTTTATTTTTAATTGATAGCACACTTTGTTGACATACCTACCTTACCTCAGAGCAAACGGACTCGCCCGTCCCACGTCACCGGTGTGCTCACAATCGAGGAAAACACAGTCACTTGTGAGCGAGCGGTCTAACGTAACGGTGTCACTATGTTTTCGAAACAGGAATAACGGTGTTGGATCAAGATTGAATGCGCCAGAGGTCGTACAGCACGACAGTGTCATCAACGTCTTCACGAGGAGGGCGGGGAATCGGCATTGCCGTACAGAACGTTGGGTAAAAGCCTTCAACGAAGGTCAGCAAACTGTGGCAGACATGCAACGGACAGGTCGTCCTGGCGCCTCTGAAGAAGAAGTGAGTGCTGTTGCCGCGTTAGTGGACAGTACGCCATACGATTCGTGAGCTCGCCCACGAAACCGTATTCAAATGGTTCAAATGGCTCTAAGCACTATGGGACTTAACATGTGAGGTAATCAGTCCCCTAGACTTAGAACTACTTAAACCTAACCAACCTAAGGACATCACACACATCCATGCCCGAGGCAGGATTCGAACCTGCGACCGTAGCAGCAGCGCGGTTCCGGACTGAAGCGCCTAGAACCGCTCGGTGACAGCGGTCGGCGAAACGGGATTAGCGCATACGACTGTGCTTCGCGTCCTGAAGGAACGCCTGGGCATGCGCAAAATTGCATCAGCATGAGTTCCGCATGACATGACGGAAATGCAGAAATGGATGCGTTACGACGTTGCTCAGACGCACTTGGAGCGCTATGAGCGCGAAGGAGAGGCTTTCTTACGCCGTATCGTAACACTGGATGAGACATGGGCCACATCGTAAGAGCCAAAACTGAAACACCAATCCAACGAATGGCGTCATTACGGGTCGCCGCGAAAGTCGAAACTGCGTCAGAGCCCCACTATGGTGAAAGTTATGGTGATTCTCGTGTACGACTGTGATGGTGTTATCCTAACGCATTACGTTCCTCCACGGCAGACCGTCAATGCACAGTATTACTGGTCGTGTGTGGAGCATCACCTGCGACCAGCTTTGCGAAAGAAGCGGCGACACTTTCTGCGCAACCCACACATCATTTTGCACGACAATGCGCGGGCGCATACAGCGCAAGCTGTGGCTGCTCTGTTCGATCGAGGGGCAGGCAGGTACTGTACCATCCACCATACTCCCCGGACTTGAGTCCTTGTGGCTTTTATTTGCTTCCGAAGATGAAGGAACCACTTCGTGGCATTCGCTTTAGAACTGTTCAGAAATTCGACAGACAGTAGACCGCTCCATTCGTACCATCAACCGAACAGGCTCTGCTAACAGTGTACTACGCCTTCCACATCGTTGGCAATGGGTTCTACACAACTCTGATGACTACTTTGAAGGACAGTAACAGGTGCAAACATGTAACTCTTTTGCATCGGTTGTGAATAAATAGTTGCCACTAATTAAGTTCCAACTCTCGTATACTAGAAAACCATGGCAGACCTGAATTTGGATGACCGGACTCCAGTGTGAACCCTGGTTTTTCGAATGCAAGTTCGTTGGGTGAGCCACTGTGTCATTTCACACAGTTCGAGAATTCAGATGGGGACACCTGAATATCGCAACATCATGATTGCATAACTATTCCGTTCAAGTGAAAACTTCCTGGTATTTTAAAACTGTGTATCGGCTCGGGGCTCGAATCAGGAACCTGGCTAATGTTGTACCTGCGGGTGTTCATCCGAGTTGATATTTTCATTTGACGACCAGCCCTGTTGTGTTCTTCAGGTACTGCGTGTCATGCTGCTATGTGTACTCTCTGCCTGGACTGCACCCAGTTTATCTGTCACAAACGCTTTCCCGTAGTTGATTCATTCGGGGTGCTTTTCTAAATTATTGCCTGCTGAAACGTGCATTTTGACGTAATGACCCGTTATAGTGGATTAATGCGAAATATACTCACAAATTTGAAGTAGTTGTTCTACCTTCTGTGTAAGGAGGTTATATTCTTCGGTTTTTCATTGTAAAGTAATGTGGTGACGATGCGATAAAATATACAGGGTGGTCGGGTAGTCCATGAGCAAACTACAAACTTTCAGGGATGTTGGCGAAGAGTAAATGTATCAGTTGGAGGTAAGGGACTGGAAATCGTTCTGATACGTCTGAGAGGGGACCTCTTCCACTGCAAGTTGGTTCAAATGGCTCTGAGCACTATGGGACTTAACATCTATGGTCATCAGTCCCCTAGAACTTAGATCTACTTAAACGTAACTAACCTAAGGACACCACACACATCCATGCCCGAGGCAGGATTCGAACCTGCGACCGTAGCAGTCGCGCGGCTCCGGGCAGAAGCGCCTAGAACCGCGAGACCACCACGGCCGGCCCACTGCAAGTTCTTTGCTTTCCAATATTTTGGGATAAGGTAGGATGGACCAAATCAAGAAAAAAATTGTCCTGTAAATATCGAGTCTGTGAGCACTTGTTCACGTTTCCTAGTGTGAAACGCATCTCTTCTACTGAAAAAGTAACCCTAGCTCTTAAGGTTCTTTGCTTTCCAATATTTTGGGATAAGGTAGGATGGACCAAATCAAGAAAAAAATTGTCCTGTAAATATCGAGTCTGTGAGCACTTGTTCACGTTTCCTAGTGTGAAACGCATCTCTTCTACTGAAAAAGTACCCCTAGCTCTTAAGGTACGCGCGCGACCGCTACGGTCGCAGGTTCGAATCCTGCCTCGGGCATGGATGTGTGTGATGTCCTTAGGTTGGTTAGGTTTAAGTAGTTCTAAGTTATAGGGGACTGATGACCTCAGAAGTTAAGTCCCACAGTGCTCAGAGCCATTTGAACCGTTTTGTTTACAAAGTCCGATCACGATGTAAAGTAGTTCAAATGGCTCTGAGCGCTATGGGACTTAACTGCTGAGGTCATCAGTCCCCTAGAACTTAGAACTACTTAAACCTAACTATCCTAAGGACATCACACACATCCATGCCCGAGGCAGGATTCGAACCTGCGACCGTAGTGGTCGCGCGGTTCCAGACTGTAGCGCCTAGAAACGCTCGGCCACACCGGCCGGCTGTAAAGTAGTTGCTATAAGTTAGAGTATGACTGAAAAGTAAAAAATGAACAGTAAGTGGAACATTGCGCATGCAGTTGTATCTGTTTATTGCGATATTTAGCAACTGTGCAGTAGGTTATCAAAAATGTTAGCCTTCATATCAGTTCTGCTCTGTCGGAACATGGGCGTCTTCTCACCACCGAAGGTAGGCGAACGCTTCATCATTCTGCTAACTGGCTAAAGCCAGCTGCCGTGGGAGCAATAAATCGATCACATATATTCCCTATTCTGCAATAAAACACTGCCTGCCAACCAGTGCAATTTAAATCGAAGGGCATGAGGGACTTGGCGTAGAAGTGACCGACAGAGGATACGAGCATTCCGTCGACCAGTGACCTTCGAATTTAAATACTACTATAGTGTGTGTCTCTGTGGAGTAGATTCTCTGTTGGTTGTTCTAAACATTTTCCTTGACTCCAGAAGAAACTGTCTATATCTGCACTCTGTTAGCCGCGTTATTCTGTGTGCAATAGAGTACTTTGTGTACCAATGTGACGTCTCCCGTTCCATGTTCCAGTGGGATTGTGCACCATTAACCTGGTTAGGCGTTTACTAACCTAGAGCCGGCCGCGGTGGTCTAGCGGTTCTATGCGCACAGTCCGGAACCGCGCGACTGCTACGGTCGCAGGTTCGAATCCTGCCTCGGGCATGGATGTGTGTGATGTCCTTAGGTTAGTTAGGTTTAAGTAGTTCTAAGTTCTAGGGGACTGATGACCACAGATGTTAAGTCCCATAGTGCTCAGAACCATTTGAACTAACCTAGAGTGCCGAAAAAAGTAGTAACACCAGAAAGGTGTTGTTCGACATATACGGATGTTGATAGGCGTGTTTCTACTGCACATAATGGGCGTATGGGCAGGCGGTGGCCGTTATGGAATGAATAGGATAATTTTTAGATAAAGGCCATTTATTGGCGAAAGCATGTTAAAAAGGGGTTACATTGGCCTAGGGGGGTGAGGGTGAGCCAGAGCGTAGAGTTTGGCGAAACGCAGTTCGCGAAGCTACCGAAAGTTGTTGTCTGCCAAAACTAAGTCCACATTGCCGCAGCACCGGAAGTAGCGGGAAGGTCTGCACTGCTACAGGGCGCGCATCCGACTCGCGGATGAGCAAGAGTACAAGAGAGAGGGCAGCTAACACTGCCGGCCGTGGCTTGGCCGTAATGGAAAAACGAAGTTACCGTTTGAAAGCTCATTTAATAAAGTAAAATCCCCTACTGTCTGGCTCGTTTTACATTACAACTGAAAACGTAGATTGTTCATCAAGTTACTATGTAGGAAATAACAGAGAAGATCCGACAAGGGGCTTCAAGTTTCGTCTCTGGATTATTTAGTCGATGCGTTACGGAGATGCTCGACAAACTCCAGTGACAAACACTGCAAGAGAGGCTTTGTGTATCACGGTGAGGTTTCCTGTCGAAATTTGAAGGGTGTACGTTCCAATAAGTCCTGCTTTACTTCCTCCCACATACGTTACTCGAAATGACCATGACAAGAAAATTAGAGGTATTAGAGCTAATACGGAGCTTTACTGGGAACCATAGTTCCCATGCGCCATTTGTCAATGGAACAGAAGGTAGTGATGCCAGGTATATCTCCTGCCATACACTTTTATGTGCTTTGCAAAGCATACATGTACATGTAAACAGCGTAGACTATCCGAGACCCTAAAAATACGGAAATTGTAGTACAACAGCTTAACGTAGTTTCTGTCTGAGAAGCGGCTTCAGAAGTACGCCGGAAGGATAATTTTTCTTCGAACATCACTGGAATGAGTGGATATCCAGAATTTAAACAGATGTCAGCCCTCCTCGCTCTATTAATCGACGTTTCCAGAGATTCTGAACAAATAAGCCACAGTATGACCATAGAACATTTTCTTATTTCTGCGGTTTTCTACACCATGGCGGCGTCTCTCCCGTCCAAGTTTCTGTCTGCTCCTATCTTGCCAGTCCTCTTCTTGCATGGCTCTGTCCTGTGGTGCAAACCTCGCTCATCGTTCCAGTGTATCCGGGATCTTCCTCTCTTTCTGTGTCGTGCGTTCTCCGGAGCCTTGTTTTACAAGGCCATCTTTCCACTGGCATTCTTCTAAAGATGCCCACATCACGTTAGCCGTTTATTTCCAGTTGCGTCTACAGTATCCTTTACAACTCCTATCTCTTATCGTAGCTCTTCTTTTCTTGTTTTATTTCTCCTTGTTACTTCACAACTTCACCTCCAAAACTCCATTTCCCTTGCCTTTAATTTCTTTTCATTGACCCTGGAGACCTCCCACAATACAGCGCCATACGGAGCAATATTCTCAACTGTAGTTTCGTACATCCTCCTTTTAAATTTTTTTGACGTAGTTTTATTCCAGATAAGGGAGTATAACTGCTTAATTGTTGTCTTTCCCTGTTCTATCCTGTGCTTTATTTCCTCGTTGCCGAATTGATTGTCCCTAATCATTTATATGATCGACTACACTTTAATATCTATTCATCATCCATACCGAGATCCCTTCCAATACCTCCCACAGCTAAGTATTCAGTTTTTGTAATGTTAATTTTCATGCTCACTGCTCATACCTTTTTTAGGCTATCTTGACTCTTTTTCCTCGGCGAAGATGACCCGACCGTCGATGAAGCAGCATCCTCGTCATAGTCCTTTGCTAACATTAAGTTTCTGTGATAGTAACTTCCCTACTTAAACACGGCGTTAATAATATATGCGAGGAAATACCTCTTTCTTCACTGAGTGCGTGCGTTCATATTTAGTGTAGACGGCCTACGAGAAGTTTCATCATTACGATGCGGTATTCTACGAAACATTCTGAAATAAAAACTTCAGAGGAACTACTCATATCTGTAACAAACTACAACTACCAGTCACTTCGTGATTGCTTGTCTGATCCTCTACCACTAATTTCATGCTTGTGTGCATCTTACAAGTGAAGTTACGAACCTCGCAGTACGGCATCAAACAAATTGTCACCAGACACCTGGTAACACGTAATTTGCTATTTATGTGAACATAATGAAAGGTAGCAATGCAGCACTAGCAGTGCTATGAAGTGAATTAATTTTGGTATGTGTTGTAAAAATCATTTATAAAATGAATAATCCTTCTTACAAATGTTCTTATGTTATCGATAACTTAACTCTCTATCAATGTACATCTCTCTGCCAACATATGGTGAGAATTAAGAGGCTGAATCCGGCTCAGAAATGGAGAATTTTATAGACGACTGTTCTATATTTAGCAGTGAGGTGGCTGTGAAGCAAAACATAGCAGTACAGGAAAAGAACTGCCGTGACGAAAGGATGAGTCACATAATTCTTCTCAGCAGAGCAATTTTATAGCACAGCTACACGACACGAGTGACCAGTTTTTTTCCGCGAATGTTTTTGGCTTTTAATTGAAAACATGCCTCAGCATAGTTATTTCGTTTGCAAATATGCGAGGATCATTCAATAATTAAGGAGACAAATTGGTAGGGAGAGAAAAGCGTTTATTTTTACAAAACGATAGTAATTTTCTACTTTTGAACATAATCCCCTTGAACATTTATTCCAACGGGCTACAAGCTTTTTTATTTCGGCTGCAAAGAACTCTATATCTTGATGTTTGAACCAATTTCCCACAAACGTTTTCACGTCTTCATCGTTTAGGAACCTCTTCCCACGTAATGCCGCCTTCAGTGCACCAAACAAATGGAAATCACGAGGTGCTAAATCAGTACTGTAAGGGGGACGAGGTGGTACTTCCCAGCCCATTCTGTCGATGGTTTCACGGGTTAGTTGAGCAATATGAGGACGTGCGTTGTCTTGCTGGAGAATCACACCTCTCCTCTGAGATCCACGACGTCTCTCTCTCACGGCTGGCTTCACCTTGTTTAAAAGTAAATCCGAGTAGTATTGGCTGTTCATTGCACTTTGCTCTTTGAGATAATCACAAAAAACTGGAGCTTCAGCATCCCGAAACACTGTCAATTTGACTTTTCCTGCTGATGCTTGGGTTTCGAATTTTTTCTTGACAGGTGAGTTGGTGTGTTTCCACTCCATGCTTTGTCATTTTATTCTGGCTCATACTTGTGAACCCAAGTTTCATCACAACTTAAAATTTTGTTGAGGAAGTGCTCATCTTGTCTTTCACATTGTTCCTTTAGCTCTGTGCACACTCTTAACCTTGTTTCCTTGTGTAGCTGCGTCAACTCCTTTGGAACCCATCTTGCACGTGTTTTGTGGTACTTCAGCTTGTTACAGATAATGTTATGAACTGTACCAGTACTAACTTGAACCTTGTCAATTATTATGTCCACAGTCACACGGCGGTCGGCACGAATTATGTTATCTATTCGACTTTCAAGTGAGGGAGTTGAAACTGCAACTCGTCGGCCAGAACGGTGTTCGTCAGTCACTGAGTCGCGACCATTTTTGAACTGCTCTACCCACATGTAAAAATTTGCACGATTCATACAATATTCACCATAAACGTTAGACATTCTACAGTATATATTCACTGGTTTATCGCCTTCAGCAAGTAAAAAACGAATGACAGAAGGTTGTTCAACTAATGTGGACGTTTCAAGCTGACTCGCCGTCTTGAAAGGCATTTTTGAGGTTGTAAACAAAGCAATGTTGATACATCAGCTTATCAGGTCTCATCCCAATGACGCCAACGTAAAGGCAGAAAAGTACCAAACTTGCCCTACTAATAGTGTTTTCCCTAGACCAATTTGTCTCTTTAATTATTGAATGACCGTCGTATATTTTACGCTTAATGTCTACTAACATACGGCAACGCCTGCAAGTCCAGAATCGTAACTCTTTTGTGAAGTCCAGTTATTGACACTGGTGCTCTTATGCACTAGCTACACTGAGGTAACCGAGGAATCTGTTTATGGATCTTACCTAGTTCGTAGATTTAGACCTTGTGATACACAAGACTTTGTGTCCTTAATTATTTTTTCATTTCACGGCTTATCATTTTGTGGCTTATCCAGTGAGTTTCCAGAGCACGCCTCAAAACACGACTTGAGCCCTATATGGCTAACGCTTTTAATCTCCTGTCGAGTGCTTTGCCACATTTAGATACTATTATACATCGCACGGGAGGAGAGCGTCGAGAGGTCGGTTTCAACTTTACTCAACTGTCAACTGCTTCAGAATGTTAGCGGTGTTCATATAGCTAAATGGTAACAATTGTGCGACGCAAATTAGGAATAGTGCTCTGGCACGTACTTTGTTACGGAAGAGTGCATTTGTCAGATTTTACGCTATTTAGTAAACAATGAATTACAGAGTCCGCCAGAAAAATATATACACTATATAGTGTGGAGTGACGAGGCACAATTTAAACTTAATGGAACCGTGAATCGGCATAACAGTGTGTACTGGGCACCGTAAAATCCGCATATATATATGTGGATAAAGTGGTCAATCTATCAGGGGTTCGTGTGTGGTGTGGACTATCATCTGCCGGCCGGAGTGGCCGAGTGGTTCTAGGCGCTACAGTCTGGAACGGCGCGACCGCTAAGGTCGCAGGTTCGAATCCTGCCTCGGGCATGGATGTGTGTGATGTTCTTAGGTTAGTTAGGTTTAAGTAGTTCTAAATTCTAGGGGACTGATGACCAAAGTAGTTAAGTCCCATCGTGCTCAGAGCCATTTGAACCATTATGACTATCATCTAGGGGCTTAGTAGGACCCTTTTGCATTGATGCTGCTGTCACTGGAGGAGTGTTCGTGAAAATGTCACGCACATCAATTTTGCCAGGTATTCGTGCGTTTTATGGAGCCGATGATGAGATCTTCTACTAACAGGACGGGGCCCCACCACACTACCACTTGGTCGTACGAGCTTTCGTGGATGGCAATTTTCCGGGGCATTGGATTGGACGAAGAGGGCCCATTGAAACATCCTGTAGATTAAAACTGTGTGCCAGGAAGCTTCATACCAGCGCACACTCCGCTGCAGAGTGAAAATCTCATTCTGGAAACATCCCCCAGGCTATGGCTAAGCCATGTCTCCGCAATATCGTTTCTTCCAGGAGTTCTAGTTCTCCACGGTTCGCAGAAGAGCTTCTGTGAAGTTTGGAAAGTAAGAGACGAGGTACTGGCAGAATTCAAGCTGGGAGGACGGGTCGTGAGTCGTGCTTGGGTAGCTCAGATGGTAGAGCACTTGCCCGCGAAAGGAAAAGGTCCCGAGTTCGTGTCTCGGTCCGGCACACGGTTTTAATCTGTCAGGAAGATTCATATCAGCGCGCACTCTGCTGCAGAGTGAAAATCTCATTGAGGGCCCATTGAGTTTCCTCCACGGTCGCCACGACCTAACCCCTATGGACTTTTACTTGTGGTGAACTGCGAAAGATAACGTATATCGACGTAAGCCACGCGCGCTGAAGGAACTTCGCCAGGAAATTACAACGATCTCCACTGTAACACTGACTTACGTAGTTGCGGCGACCGCTCTTCGTTCTGTTATGTGTATAGCCTCCAACGGTAAACATTTTGAACATTTAAAGTAACCCTGTGGTACACTGAAGGTTGTACAACATGTGTGATCTAGTATTAAAAGTAAAATAAACGCACTTTTCGTTCCTTAAAGTGTGTATACATTTTTCTGGCGGACTATGTATTATTTATTCTCGTGATGGATCTAACTGTTTTGTATACACGGTTTTCAGTTAATGGAAACGCCCGCGTCCCGTAACAAATCGTCTTTGTGATGCTGTACCACTGATCATTCGCGAGCTTCGACTGGTATCTTCTATAGTAATGTAGGAACTTAGTGTACAATACTTACGATATTGCAGTGCCTCTGGTGTTCAGAAGTTCGATGCAATGTTCCTTCTGATACGCATTCCTGTCCGAAGGAACATAGTATCGGAGGTGCACCACGTATACAACACAGGCATAGCAGTATCGTATTTATCCGCCGTCACCGGGCAAGCGACTTTCAGTTAAAATTTCTCCCTTCTACTAACATATACATAATAAATTTACAAGGTCAGGGTGTTAACAAATGGTTGACGGCATATGAAAGTTTGGGTCGGGCCTTGAATCGTGGTCGGGTAGCCTAATGGTAAAGTGACCGCTCGTGATAAACGGGAAATCCAGGTTCGAGTCCTGGTCGGCACAAATTTTCATTGCCGTCATTCCATTATACAGCCGATGGTTGTCGATATTCGCGAGTCCGTATACATTTCATGTATCTCCAATATATATATATTACGGCCCAGTTGACAAGACATAAGCCGGCCGCTGTGGACGAGCGGTTCTAAGCGCTTCAGTCCGGAATCGCGCTGCTGCTACGCTCGCAGTTTCGAATCCTGCCTCGGCCATGGATGTGTGTGATGTTCTTAGGTTAGTTAGGTTTAAGTTGTTCTAAGTCTAGGGGACTGATAACCTCAAATGTTAAGTCCCGTAGTGCTTAGAGCCATTTGAACCATCTGACAAGACATACCAGTGTTAAAATGTACGGGCTCCAAATTTGATCACCCATTCGCCGGATGCAAAATTAATTTCTTGAGGTCGACCTTGGAGCACAGAATCCTGAACCTCCGATAGAAATTGATACATTTTGGCACAAAGCAAAATACAAGTGCTACAATCAAGCCTAAATTACACGAGCTTTGTGCATTATACCAGTTAAGCGCAGCTCGTACACGGATTCGGAACTATTTGCGGGACTGTGCGGCTGGTCCCGGCGCAGGTCCGAGTCTTCTCTCGGGCATGGGTGTGCGTGTTTGTCCTTAGGATAATTTAGGTTAAGTGGGGTCTGAGCTTAGGGACTGATGACCTTAGCAGTTAAGTCCCATTATATTTCACACACATTTGAACATTTTTGAAGTATTTGCATAGTTCTGTTTATCAATTCGGGACGGAGAGGAATGTACCAACTACAGAATTAATTATGAATGTGTGTCTTGATGTGATGCTTGTAGACAGGTTCTCTTTCTGTATTGTAAGACTGGACCTGTTCAACCTTTTATAGATTTCTTTATAGAGGGAGTCACTGACTGCCAGTACTAGACTTCGGACCTCCACCGCCACGTTGTACCAAAGTCTGGGGAGAATCTGCAAGGTCTATTTGAGCAATAGGACGCTTCCGCCAGAGGTCCACATATTGCTGCAGAAAAGTTTATTTGCGTTTGCTGAATTACCGCATTCTGCTTTCGCGGTACCCTCCTTTGCCTGGCTTCTTTCGAACATTCCGAAAACGGCCGTAAAATTCTCGTTCATCTTACACTTTTCTTAATAATGCTTGTATCTTGAGAGATTTCTGGAAAACTGAATTGTTATTCAGTGGCGAAGACTGACTATTACAGATATTGTGGCTAGATAGACCTTATCGGCCCACATTTTCACAGTGTGTTGCCAAACCAGGAATTCAACACGGAACATCACATGTTACACTAATACCTCTAGTTTTATGGAATAACTAATTATGAGTAATTTATTTTAATGGTATTTGACCATTGTTCAGATCAGAAAGGGTATAAGACAGGGAGGTAGTTTCTCGCCCCTACTGTTCACGTCTACACATCGAAGAATCAATAAAGAAAATAAAATCCTCAGTGGATGTGAGATGGAATTGCAAAAGTTGTTGACTGGAATGAACAGTCTAATGAGTACGCACTATGGTTTGAGAACAAATAGTAGAAAGACGAAAGTAATCAGGGGTAGCAGAAATAGATTACGCATGTTGTTGTTGTTGTTGTGGGTTTCAGTCCTGAGACTGGTTTGATGCAGCTCTCCATGCTACTCTATCCTGTGCAAGCTTCTTCATCTCCCAGTACTTACTGCAACCTACATCCATCTGAATCTGCTTAGTGTATTCATCTCTTGGTCTCCCTCTACGATTTCTACCATCCACGCTGCCCACCAATGCTAAATTTGTGACCCCTTGATGCCTCAGAACATGTCCTACCAACCGGTCCCTTCTTCTTGTCAAGTTGTGCCACAAATTCCTCTTCTCCCCAATTCTATTCAATACCTCCTCATTAGTTATGTGATCTACCCATCTAATCTTCAGCATTCTTCTGTAGCACCCATTTCGAAAGCTTCTATTCTCTTCTTGTGCAAACTATTTATCGTCCATGTTTCACTCCCATACATGGCTACACTCCATACAAATACTTTCAGAAACGACTTCTTGACACTTAAATCTATACTCGATGTTAACAAATTTCTCTTCTTCAGAAACGCTTTCCTTGCCATTGCCATCCTCTCTACTTCGACCATCATCAGTTATTTTGCTTCCCAAATAGCAAAACTCATTTACTATTGTAAGCGTCTCATTTCCTAATCTAATCCCCTCAGCATCACCCGACTTAATTCGACTACATTCCATTATCCTCGTTTTGCTTTTGTTGATGTTCATCTTATATCCTCCTTTCAAGACACTGTCCATTCCATTCAACCGCTCTTCCAAGTCATTTGCTGTCTCTGACAGAATTACAATGTCATCGGCGAACCTCAACATTTTTATTTCTTCTCCATGGACTTTAATACCTACTCCGAATTTTTCCTTTGTTTCCTTTACTGCTTGCTCAATATACATATTGAATAACATCGGGGACAGGCTACAACCCTGTCTCACTCCCTTCCCAACCGCTGCTTCCCTTTCATGCCCCTCGACTCTGGCTTCTGTACAAATTGTAAATAGCCTTTCGCTCCCTGTATTTTTCCCCTGCTACCTTTAGAATTTGAAAGAGAGTATTCCAGTCAACACTGTAAAAAGCTTTCTCTAAGTCTACAAATGCTAGAAATGTAGGTTTGCCTTTCCTTAATCTATTTTCTAAGATAAGTCGTAAGGTCAGTATTGCCTCACGTGTTCCAACATTTCTGCGGAATCGAAACTGATCTTCGCCGAGGTCGGCTTCTACCAGTTTTTCCATTCGTCTGTAAAGAATTCGCGTTAGTATTTTGCAGCTGTGACTTATTAAACTGATAGTTCGGTAATTTTCACTTCTGTCAACACTTGCTTTCTTTGGGATTGGAATTATTATATTCTTCTTGAAGTCTGAGGGTATTTCGCCTGTCTCATACATCTTGCTTACCAGATGGTAGAGTTTTGTCAGGACTGGCTCTCCCAAGGCCGTCAGTAGTTCTAACGGAATTTTGTCTACTCCCGGGGCCTTGTTTCGACTCAGGTCCTTCAGTGCTCTGTCAAACTCTTCACGCAGTATCATATCTCCCATTTCATCTTCATCTACATCCTCTTCCATTTCCATAATATTGGCCTCAAGTACATCGCCCTTGTATAGACCCTCTATATACTCCTTCCACCTTTCTGCTTTCCCTTCTTTGCTTAGAACTGGGTTTTCATCTGAGCTCTTGATATTCATACAAGTGGCTCTCTTTTCTTCAAAGGTCTCTTTAACTTTCCTGTAGGCAGTATCTATCTTACCCCTAGTGAGATAAGCCTCTACATCCTTACATTTGTCCTCTAGCCATCCCTGCTTAGCCATTTTGCACTTCCTGTCGATCTCATTTTTGAGACATTTGTATTAATTTTTGCCTGCTTCAATTACTGCGTTTTTATATTTTCTCCTTTCACCAGTTAAATTCAATATTTCTTCTGTTACCCAAGGATTTCTACTAGCCCTCCTCTTTTTACCTACTTGATCCTCTGCTGCCTTCACTACTTCATCCCTCAGAGCTACCCATTCTTCTTCTACTGTATTTCTTCCCCATTTCTGTCAATTGTTCCCTTATGCTCTCCCTGAAACTCTGTACAACCTCTGGTTTAGTCAGTTCATCCAGGTCCCATCTCCTTAAATTCCCACCTTTTTGCAGTTTCTTCAGTTTTAATATACAGTTCATAATCAATAGATTGTGGTCAGAGTCCACATCTGCCCCTGGAAATGTCTTACAATTTAAAACCTGGTTCCTAAATATCTGTCTTACCATTATATAATTTATCTGATACCTTCTAGTATTTCCAGGATTCTTCCATGTATTACCCATAAACCTACCATTAAAATTGCGGACAACGGAGTAGAGGAAGTGAAGGAATTGCGTTGCTTTGGAAGGAAACTAACTCGTGACGAACGATGCAAGAAGAACTGAAAAAGCAGATTAGTACAGGCAAAGAGGGTATTCGTACCAAAGAAGGTTAATAGTGTCAAACGTTAGCCTTAATTTGAGGGAGAAATTCTTGAAAATGTACATTTGGAGAACAGCATTAAAGGAAGTGGATCTTGGATTATAGAAAACCGGGAAATAATCGAAGTGCTCGAGACGTGGTGCTAAAGAAGGATTATGAAAATTTGGTGCACTGATGAGAAATGAGGGTTTCTCCGCATAATCGATGAGAAGGTGTTCATGTGGAAATCATTGACAAGAAGAAGGACGGGATGATAGGACTGTATTAAGACAGATTTGGGAGCTGTAGAGAGTAACCACCATAGCGTAGGGGAAGACAGATATTGGGATACATCCAACAAGTAGTAGAGTGGGGTGAGTGCTACTGTGAGGTTAAAGGTTAGCACAGGGGTGGAGTTCGTGGCGGGCCGCATGAAACCAGTCAGAAGACTGATGACTCAAAAAAAGAAATCTTCGGAAAATGATCGAGAAGGGACCGTGTACTTCTCTGTGAAAACCTGTCGATTTCATCCCTCGTTCCAAAAAAGTACTAGTGCTTGATATGTGATGAGTAATCTAGTGTGGGTCACGCGACTATGTTTTTCCGCGATTTGCGAAATTTCTCCGGGTGAGCTGCAATCTGCCACGTGCCTCCCCGCATCAAGATTCAGCTCCTGGGTTCATCTCATGGCGGTCTGAACTGCAACTCATATTATCTCACAGGTGACGTAGCCTCCAGTGTTCTATTGCCAATGAATCAAGTGTATGGCATAAATTTACACCAAGGTACTAACATTACGTTCTACTAAATTATACTTAATATTTCGTAAACGAAACGAGATATGGAAGGAAGATTTTTTTGGTAATGGTACTGCACAAAAGAACTATGGGACTATTACACGGCACTCGATGTACGGCGCATACACTGTATCCGTGTTGTGTGGAAATGAGTACTTCATTAGACAGTTCTCTAGGACTGATACAGATAGTTTTGGTGGTATGGTGTCTTGCTTGCCTGACTACTCTTTCAGTTCTGAATTTTCCGATAGCTACATGAACCACACTGGAGTGCCAGAGAAACTGGTTGGTTGGTTGGTTGGTTGTTTCGGGGAAGGAGACCAGACAGCGAGGTCATCGGTCTCATCGGATTAGGGAAGGACGGGGAAGGAAGTCGGCCGTGCCCTTTGAAAGGAACCATCCCGGCATTTGCCTGGAGCGATTTAGGGAAATCACGGAAAACCTAAATCAGGATGGCCGGACGCGGGATTGAACCGTCGTCCTCCCGAATGCGAGTCCAGTGTGAGAAACTGGTATAAGCAGACGAACAGAGGTATGTAAACAGGCAGAATACGGCGCTGGTGTCGGCAACGCTATATGAGACAACAAGTGTCTGGTGCAGTTGTTAGATCGACTACTGCCGCTACAATGGCAGGTTATAAAGATTTAAGTGAGTTTGAATGTGGTGTTGTAGTAGGCGTACGAGCGATGGGACACAGCATCTCCGATGTAGCGATGAAGGAGGGATTTTTCACGCACGACTATTTCACGAGTGTACCGTGAATATGAGGAATTCGGAAAAACATCAAATCTCCGACATCGCTGCGGCCGGAAAAAGATCCTGCAAGAACGGGACTAAAGACGGCTGAAGAGAAAAGTTCAACGTGACAGAAGTGCAACCCTTCCGAGAATTGCTGCAGATTTCGTGCTGGGCCACCAACAAGTGTCAGCGTGCGAATCATTCAACGAAACATCATCGATTCGGAACCGAATGCCCACTCGTGTGTGCTTAATGACTGCACGACACAAATCCTTGCGCATTGCCTGGGCCCGTCAACACCGACATTGGACTGTTGATGACTGGAAACGTGCTGCCTGATCGGACGAGTCTGATTTCAGAGTGTATCTATCGTATGTAAGTGTACGGGTATGGAGACAACCTCACGAATCTAGGGACCCTGCATGTCAGCAGGGGACTGTTCAAGCTGGTGGAGGCTCTGTAATGGTATGGGGCGTGTGCAGTTGGAGTGATATGGGGCCCTGATATGTCTAGATACGACTCCGACAGGTAGCACGTACGTAAGCATTCACACGTGCAGAATTGCTACAGAGAGGCTCAAGGAAGACTCTTCTGAGTTTAAACACTTCCGCTGGCCACCAAACTCCCCAGACATGAACATTATTGAGCATATTTAGGATGCCTTGCAACGTGATGTTCAGGAGAGATCTCCACCCTCTCGTATTCTTACGGATTTATGGACAGCCCTGCAGGATTCATGGTGTCAGTTCCTTCCAGCACTACTTCAGACATTTGTCGAGTCCATGCCACGTCGTGCTGCGGCACTTCTGCGAGCTCGCGGAGGCCCTACACGATATTAGGCAGGTGTACCAGTTTCTTTGGCTCATCAGCGTAGTATGCATTGTGTCCCTTGCTAACTCCCCATCTCAATCGAAGCAAGGTTATTAAAAAAAGAGTGAAAGGAACACACCAGCTAAACTTTTCAGTCATATTTGCAAACACGGCTCACACTACAAACGTCAAATAGCTGTAGCGATGCCAGCGCTCCAAGCGGCATGGCATTGTAGTGAACAGGAGACGGATGTCTTTTCAAATCTGAAGTGAGGCCATAGATTTGATTACATTTCTTTGACGAAAGGCAAGATTTGACAAAGTTCCGCATTGCACTATCAAATTTCTCTGACATAAGTAATTGACTACCGGAATACTCTCTTTCAAATTCTAAAGGTGGCAGCGGTAAAATACAGGGAGCGAACGGCTATTTACAATTTGCACAGAAACCAGATGGCAGTTATAAGGGTCGAGGGGCATGAAAGCGAAGCGGTGGTTGGGAAGGGAGTGAGACAGGGTTGTAGCCTCTCCCCGATGTTATTCAATTTGTATATTGAGCAAGTAGTAAAGGAAACAAAAGAAAATTTCGGGAAAGGTATTAAAATCCATGGGGAAGAAATTAAAACTTTGACAGAATTACAATATCATCGGCGAACCTCAAAGACAGCAAAGGACTTGGAAGAGCAATTGAACGGAATGGACAGTGTCTTGAAAGGAGGATATAAGATGAACATCAACAAAAGCAAAAGGAGGATAATGGCATGTAGTCGAATTAAGTCGGGTGATGCTGAGGGAATTAGATTAGGAAATGAGGCACTTAAAGTACTAAAGGAGTTTTGCTATTTGGGGAGCAAAATAACTGATGATGGTCGAAGTAGAGAAGATATAAAATGTAGACTGGCAATGGCAAGGAAAGCGTTTCTGAAGAAGAGAAATTTGTTAACATCGAGTATAGATTTAAGTGTCAGGAAGTCGTTTCTGAAAGTATTTGTATGGAGTGTAGCCTTGTATAGACGTGAAACATGGACGATAAATAGTATGGACAAGAAGAGAATAGAAGCTTCCGAAATGTGGTGCTACAGAAGAATGCTGAAGATTAGATGGGTAGATCACGTAACTAATGATGAAGTATTGAATAGAACTGGGGAGAAGAGGAGTATGTGGCACAACTTGACAAAAAGAAGGAACCGGTTAGTAGGACATGTTCTGAGGCATCAAGGGATCACAAATTTAGCATTGGTGGGCAGCGTGGAGGGTAAAAATCGTAGAGGGAGACCAAGAGATGAATACACTAAACAGATTCAGAAGGATGTGGGTTACAGTAAGTACTGGGAGATGAAGAAGCTTGCACAGGATAGGGTAGCATGGAGAGCTGCATCAAACCAGTCTCAGGACTGAAGACCACAAAACAACAAGTAATTGACGAGTCAACTTTGACAAATAAATATGATACTGTAATACCGACGTAATTATGAAGCAGGTCGTGACAGCGGCGCGAGTACGCAGCCAGCGCAGTGGCCGGTGAGCGCTGGATAGCGGGCTGGCTCACCTGGACTTACGTAAGGCAGCAGCTGCAGAGCACAGCAGAACCCAGGCTGCCGGACCCGTCGCGCCTCTGGCTGCTCGGCGCTGGAGCCATGCAGTCTGGCCGCGGCTGCCTACAGCTCGCAAGACAGGCGAGCAGCTGGCTGTGCTGCTGCAGCTCGCCACTCACTTCCGTCTCCTTTATATATATATATATATATATATATATATATATATATATATATATATATATACTCCTGGAAATTGAAATAAGAACACCGTGAATTCATTGTCCCAGGAAGGGGAAACTTTATTGACACATTCCTGGGGTCAGATACATCACATGATCACACTGACAGAACCACAGGCACATAGACACAGGCAACAGAGCATGCACAATGTCGGCACTAGTACAGTGTATATCCACCTTTCGCAGCAATGCAGGCTGCTATTCTCCCATGGAGACGATCGTAGAGATGCTGGATGTAGTCCTGTGGAACGGCTTGCCATGCCATTTCCACCTGGCGCCTCAGTTGGACCAGCGTTCGTGCTGGACGTGCAGACCGCGTGAGACGACGCTTCATCCAGTCCCAAACATGCTCAATGGGGGACAGATCCGGAGATCTTGCTGGCCAGGGTAGTTGACTTACACCTACTAGAGCACGTTGGGTGGCACGGGATACATGCGGACGTGCATTGTCCTATTGGAACAGCAAGTTCCCTTGCCGGTCTAGGAATGGTAGAACGATGGGTTCGATGACGGTTTGGATGTACCGTGCACTATTCAGTGTCCCCTCGACGATCACCAGTGGTGTACGGCCAGTGTAGGAGATCGCTCCCCACACCATGATGCCGGGTGTTGGCCCTGTGTGCCTCGGTCGTATGCAGTCCTGATTGTGGCGCTCACCTGCACGGCGCCAAACACGCATACGACCATCATTGACACCAAGGCAGAAGCGACTCTCATCGCTGAAGACGACACGTCTCCATTCGTCCCTCCATTCACGCCTGTCGCGACACCACTGGAGGCGGGCTGCACGATGTTGGGGCGTGAGCGGAAGACGGCCTAACGGTGTGCGGGACCGTAGCCCAGCTTCATGGAGACGGTGGCGAATGGTCCTCGCCGATACCCCAGGAGCAACAGTGTCCCTAATTTGCTGGGAAGTGGCGGTGCGGTCCCCTACGGCACTGCGTAGGATCCTACGGTCTTGGCGTGCATCCGTGCGTCGCTGCGGTCCGGTCCCAGGTCGACGGGCACGTGCACCTTCCGCCGACCACTGGCGACAACATCGATGTACTGTGGAGACCTCACGCCCCACGTGTTGAGCAATTCGGCGGAACGTCCACCCGGCCTCCCGCATGCCCACTATACGCCCTCGCTCAAAGTCCGTCAACTGCACATACGGTTCACGTCCACGCTGTCGCGGCATGCTACCAGTGTTAAAGACTGCGATGGAGCTCCGTATGCCACGGCAAACTGGCTGACACTGACGGCGGCGGTGCACAAATGCTGCGCAGCTAGCGCCATTCGACGGCCAACACCGCGGTTCCTGGTGTGTCCGCTGTGCCGTGCGTGTGATCATTGCTTGTACAGCCCTCTCGCAGTGTCCGGAGCAAGTATGGTGGGTCTGACACACCGGTGTCAATGTGTTCTTTTTTCCATTTCCAGGAGTGTATATATATATCAGAAAAAGGGGGTGTGTCAGACAGCATGGTGATCTACTGCCTGCCTTCTCGTCTTCGCATAAATCGTCTGCTTACCAGTCAGCCAACCCCAGTGGCCGCTCTCTACCTCTACACCTACATTCGACGTTGCGATGAGTGTCAGAGGGTACTTTGTTCACCACTGTCGCTTCCCCCATTTCCTGGTCCAGCCGCCAATAGTTCCCGGGAAAAATGACGCGGGGAGAAGCCTCAAATCACTCTTAATTGTACCCTCGTGGTCTTTTCGTTATTATATTTGTTAACTCTTCTACAAACGTAGGATCTCGGAAATTTAGAATACTGTACCACAGAAGCGACTTGTAGTCAGATTGCGTACTTGTGGAATATCGTCTCAGTTATGTGACTGGATTCGTCATTTCCTGTCAGAGAGGTCACACAGTTCGTAGCAACTGACGGAAAGTCCTCAAGTGAAACAGAGGTCATTTCTGGCGTTCCGCAAGGTAGTATTACACTACCCTTATGTGTTACGACCCGTAGCTCTACCCTTCATTCGATCCCTACGAATCCCTACATTTCAGCAGGATAATGCACGACCGCATGTTGCAGGTCCTGTACGGGCCTTTCTGGATACAGAAAATGTTCGACTGCTGGCCTGGCCAGCACATTCTCCAGGTCTCTCACCAACTGAAAATGTCTGGTCAATGGTGGCCGAGCAACTGGCTCGTCACAATACGCCAGTCACTACTCTTGATGAACTGTGGTATCGTGTTGAAGGTGCATGGGCAGCTGTACCTGTACACGCCATCCAAGCTCTGTTTGACTCAATGCCCAGGCGAATCAAGGCCGTTATTACGGCCAGAGGTGGTTGTTCTGGGTACTGATTTCTCAGGATCTATGCACCCAGATTGCGTGAAAATGTAATCACATGTGAGTTCTAGTATAATATATTTGTCCAGTGAATACCCGTTTATCATCTGCATTTCTTCTTGGTGTAGCAATTTTAATGGCCAATAGTGTATTATAGGCCCGTTGCTGTTTCTTATTTGCTTGTACTAACGATTTAGGAGACAATATGAGCAGCCGTCTTATGTTGTTTGCAGATGATGCTGTCGTTTCTCGTGTGAAAAATCATCAGAATATCAAAATACTCTGCAAAAAGATTTAGGAAAGATATCTGTATGGTGAGAAAATAGGCAGCTGACCCCAAATAATGAAAAGTGCGAGGTCATCCACATGAGTGCTGAAAGGAATCCCTTAAATTTCGGTTGCACAATAAATTAGTCAAATCTAAAAGCCGTAAATTCAACAAAATGCCTAGGAATTACGGTTAGGAACAACTTAAACTGGAAAGAACACATAGAAAGGCAAACAAAAGACTGTATTCTATTGGCAGAAAGAAAATGTAACTTATCTGCTACAGCGTCTGCCTACACTACACTTGTCCGTCCTCTTTTGGAGTACTACTGCACAGTCTGGGATATTTTACAGATACGCTATGTCATCAAAAGTATCCGGACACCCCCAAAAATATATGGTTTTCATATTAGGTGCATTTTTCTGCCACCTACTGCCATGTACACCATATCAACGACCTCAGTAGTCATTAGACATCGTCAGAGACCAGCTCACGGACTTCGAACGTGGTCAGGTGATTGGATGTCACTTGTGTTATACGTCTATACGTCTGTACGCGAGATTTCCACACTCCTAAACATCCGTAGGTCCACTGTTTCCGATGTGATAGTGAAGTGGAAACGTGAAGGGAAACGTACAGCACAAAAGGGTACAGGCCGACCTTGTCTGTTGACTGACAGAGACCGCTGACAGTTGAAAATGGTCATAATGTGTAATAGGCAGACATCTATCCAGACCATCACACAGGAATTCCAAAGTGCATCAGGATCCACAGCAGGTACTATGACAGTTAGGCGGGAGGTGCGAAAACTTGGATTTCGTGGTCGAGCAGCTGTTCATAAGCCACACATCACGCCGGTAAATGCCAAACGACGCCTCGCTTGGTGTAAGGGGCGTAAACATTGGACGATTGAACAGTGGAAAAACGTTGTATGGTGTGACGGACCACAGTACAAAGTGTGGCGATCCGATGGCAGGATGTGGGTATGGCGAATGCACGGTAAACGTTATTTGCCAGCGTGTGTAGTGCCAACAGTAAAAGTCGGAGCCGGCGATGCTATGGTGTGGTCGTGTTTTTCATGGAGGGGGCTTGCAACCCTTGTTGTTTTGTGTGACAGCACACGCCTGCATTTATGTTTTAAGCACCTTCTTGCTTCCCACTGTTAAGGAGCAATTCGGGGATGGCGATTGCACCTTTGCGCGGGATTAGCCGATCGGTCTGAGGCGCTGCAGTCGTGGACTGTGCGGCTGGTCCCGGAGGAGGTTCGAGTCCTCCCTCGGACATGGGTGTGTGTGTTTGTCCTTAGAATAATTTAGGTTAAGTAGTATGTAAGCTTAGGGCCTGGTGACCTTAGCAGTTAAGTCCCTTAAGATTTCACACACATTTGAACATTTTTTATTGCATTTTTCAACACGATCGAGCAGCTGTTCATAATGCACGGCCTTTGGCGGAGTGATTGCACCGCAATAACATCCCTGTAAAGGACTGCCCTGCATTGAGTCCTTACCTGAATCCTACAGAACACTTTTGAGATGTTTTGGAACGCCGACTTCGTGCAAAGCCTCACCGACTGACATCGATAGCTCTCCTCAGTGCAGCACTCCATGAAGTATGTGCTGCTATTCCCAAAGAAACCTTCCAGCACCTGTTTGAACGTATGCCTGCAAGGGTGGAAGCTGTCATCAAGGCTAAGGGTGGGCCAACACCATACTGAATTACAGCATTACCGATGAAGGGCGCCACGAACTAGTTAATCATTTTCAGCCAGGTGTCCGGATACTTTTGATCACATAGTGTAGGATTAACCGAGTACATCGATAAACTTCAACGAACAGCAGCAGTTTTTGTATTATCGCGAAATAGGAGAGAGAGTGTGTCACTGAAATGATACAGGATTTGAAGTGGACATCATTAAAGCAAAGGCGTTTCTAGCTGTGGCGGAATCGTCTGACGAAATTTCAGTCACCAACTTTCTCCTCCGAATGCGGAAATATTTTGTTGGCGCTTACCTAGATGGGGAGAAACAACCACCATAGTAAAATAAGGGAAATCAGAGCTCGGACGGAACGATATAGGAGTTCATTATCCCGCGCGCTCTTCGAGACTGGAATAGTAGAGAATTATTGTGAAGGTTGCTCTATGAACCATCTGCCAGGCACTTAAGTGTGATTTGCAAACTATCCATGCCGCGGTCGCGCGGTTCCAGACTGAAGCGCCTAGATCCGCCCGGCCACATCGGCCGGCCTCGGCAAATATAATTATAAGTACAAACACAGAATTATTACAAGGCCACTGGTCAATCACCATACTGGGGCCACATCTTCTTCTAGAACGGCCATGTCGGAGGTTCCGATGGGCGAAGACTGACATGGTCAGTGGTGATGGCATAGCGATGGCTCCGAAGTGAGCTCCTGATGGATGAAATGCCACTGCAATCGACACCTGGCCCAGGAAACCCACTCGGAGTGAACTGCTTGCTTAGGGCCCGAGTACTGGTCCTAAGTACAGCCCTTGGGGCAGGATTACAGCGTGTCCCACATCCTGTCACGTGGCCAGCGTAAGAAAAAGGTCTGTGTGTCCTCTGACGGCGCGTTGGTTACCATCTGGTGGCCATTTCGAGCGTGGCAGTCTTTGTGGGTCGCCTGTTAGGAAGCCGGCTGCCCACGTAACTCAGACGTATTGTGCGTTGCTGGCAGAGCAGTCATAAACCCCAGATAAAGCACGCACTTTTATTTTATTCATTTGGAGGCAGTAATTGAATACCTTACGGAAGTCAAGGGACACGACACCTACCTGAGCACCAATATCTACCGCCTTCTCATCTTGGCAAGCATAGAGTAAGCTGGGTCTCACTCAGTCGTTGTTTCCAGAACCCACGTTGACTTCTGCAGAGATTTTTGGTCTTTGTTTTTTTTAATTATTTCTCATTGTTTGGATATCTTACCACCAAGTGGAAGATTGGCTGTTTACAGTTTTTAGATTTCTACAGTATGATCAAAACGTTTCACACAGAAAATAAATGTGTGCACGAACAGGAGCTGCACCGCATTGATTTGATCATCAAACACAAGATACCACTGCAGATATTATCGACAACAAACTAACACACCGATGTATCAGCCAGAGGTCACGTAATGTCTGTGGTATTGGGAACTTCATGTCGTTTCCCCAAGAGCAACAACTTTTCACTATTCAGCAGTATTATCCCTGTTTTTCATATACACGTTTTATAGACGCTGTTCGTGAGAAGTATCTAGATACGACAGTGCGACCAGTTCAACAAGAACAGGATTAATCAGCCCTTTCCAGAAATGTGGATGAGTTGTAGCAGGCAAGAAGAGAAACAGGACACTTTGACGAACGCTAAATGGGCTGAGGCGAGCAACGTGATGCTTCGTTTGCCTTCAGAAAGTTTGAGGGGACTATCTGTCAAGTCTGAGATTTCGTATGGTAATGCTCAGAAAGGAATGCAGAAGCTGAAATTTCATGCATTTCGTGTTCGTAGAGTGCATGGATTAAAGGCGCCGGATAAGGAAAAGCGTGTAGCGTACCGTACGTGGTTTCTGTCATTTGTTCACATGGAATCGCAGAACTGATTCGTGTCTTCACCACTGATAGGGTGTGGTTTCACCGTAGCGGATACGGGAATACTCAGAACACAAGAATTGGGTCAACTGAAAATCCATACGTATTTCGTGAAAACCGGTTGCACTATCACACAACTGGAGTGCGGTGTGTCGTTCCTAGTCGTTGAATAGTGGGACCTGAACCGTGTTGTGCAACAAGACATCAGTAAGTGGTTTATTTCGCTTTTTCAGGTTGATGTGCGTGAGTTTTCGATCAACCTGTAACTCGACGTAAGAAGGATGGTTTTCGAGGCCGTTGTAATCACTGTGAGCCCTGCAACATATCATTTCCCGTCGCGCTCTATGGGCTTGCTCTCCTGGATATTCTCAAGGGTTTTCAGTTTTCTGTAGGAATTTTACACATAGTTGTCACTCATGGTGAAAGCTATATGAAAAATGCTGCTACGTCCGCAAACTGTGCGAGTGGATAAATACTGTGTATTTGTATGCTAAATACGTCATAGTACATCATATACTCATTTTCAAACATTTGAATCTCTCGTAGCTGACTGGACACTAAGGCATTAAGAGCGAATAAATCGATCGTAAAAACGACTGGGAAATTAATGGGTGCGGAGGACGATGAAGGCGAACTGACTTTTCATGACAACGGCGGTTGCGCTTCCTTGGCGATGGCAACAAAGTGAGAGAAACTTCAATTAGTCGGTTATCTCTACAGAAGACAAAAATGAGCGATTACTTTATCTAAACCTCTTCCCATATTACGATGCGACTCTCAGTAACGCAAACAGTTATGCTGTACAGTAGTGGGAGGTGGTACTTGTACGTGTAACAAATACCATCGTTACAGCTATTTATGTCTTCGTCTTCTTTTTTTTTTTTTTTGTTTTTTTGTTATGTCTCGCCACAACGGATGTTATTTCTCGATGACCCTAGCAGAAAATGCGAAGTCAAGACTACAGGAAGAAACGAGAGAGTCTGTCATTTACTTTATTTATCATGCAGTCTGAACAGAGGCGGCATAATTTATCATCGATTGGCTGTAAAAGCAGTGAATTATTAATGGCGACATCGGTAACTACCGCGAAATGAACAGTGTGTTATCCTTGGTGACATCAAGGTCGAGTAGTCAAGCCATTGAGACTGTGTCCGTCGCACTATGCACAGACCCTCAGAATGTAATTTATGAGCGTCTTCCACATATATTCAGCTAATCACGATTGTACTTGCCGTTTGACGTGCATTTACACACAATCCTGATTGGCGGCATCGATACACACGGCGCTATTTTAAGCTCTTACGTCTGCAGTCTGCGCTCTCGCTGGTGTATATCATTTCATACCAATACAATTGGCGAGTAGACGTAACGCAACATGTTCCATGAATCTAATGTGTAAATGGACAACACAGACACAGTTAACAGAAATGGCACTGAAAACTTAAAAATGTTCTGGTCTTCGAAATTACGTAGTAATGATCTACGAAGAATTGAAACTCATTCAAATACGAACTTCGCTGAGATTTGTGAAGCTTGTTCCAATTTATTGACGTATTAGCAACTTTGCTTTATTCCGGTAGGAAATTATTGACGAAGTGAGCGTCGTATGATAATTTTCGTACTGGATTTCTTTCTTTTTAATTACACATAACTGCCCGGAGTAGTTCAGCTGCACGGAAAAGGAGAAAAAAGTGTAATTTTAGCTTATCACTTTAACGAATGCAATTGTTTCAGTTTTTATGATCAACTGACTCGCGGTCTAAGTGAACATAATTGTTTCTACATTTTTAATTTCCATCGACAGAAATGTATGAAACGAAGGCCGTCGTAAGTTCACATATGGAAGAAAGTGCTCGGTTCTTGCTAAGAACAGAAAAAGTAGAATACAAGGCATGGAAAATAACGGGAGCGTACACTCAGAATTTGAAATGAAATCATACGTGAGAACAAATTGCGTTCCTTTAGCAAACCGCATTAGTATTTAGGAAACTAAGCTGTGGGGTTGGATGGCGGATCAGAGGGGGTAACAACATCATCATTTAGAGTTCAAGCATGCAGCAGAATGTGACAAGAGATTAAATCACTTCAAGTTATTGAGTCAGTGAGGCGACAGTGAAGAATTATAGTAGGAAAATCTTACTAAAATTCTTCGGATTACTTCTTATAAATGGTAGAAGCTTTTACTTGAAATTCAAACCTATTTACAGTTGTTAAGTTACTGAACTTAACAAATGTAACAACAACAAAATTCAGAATCAGTTGCATCAACAAATAATAAGTTTAACTTGTAAAAAATAACTGAATCAAGTGGCTTAATAAAAATATCCACGATTAAAGATAACAACATTAAAGAGGATACAACAGTAATAGAATGTTTAAGGAAAATGCTTAGCTGGCCAAGGATCCGTACGAATCCACGCTAATGCCAACGAAGCCAACACAGCTGCCGGGAAACAACGGCTGGGTCCGCGCTGCAAGGCAAGTTAACAACCGTACAGACGAGACACAGCACTACCGAAATGTACGAAAAACCAAAACTAAAATTAGATCATACAATTACAGGCAAATAACACACAAAGCAATACATCGTTAGGAGGGGGGCCAGAGAGAGGCTTAATAATAAAATAGCCAGGCTCAATTGACAAGACATAATCCTACAGATCAATTCGTGAATCACTTTCTCTTGAATTTTTCTGAAATTCAGGTCATTTGTCTGTCTGTAGATGTATATCACATCTCTTTATTCCATTCTCAATCAGATAATTCCTTTGTGGTGCGGTTTTTTTTTAATTTTTTATTTATTTATCTGGAACTATATTCCATTCCACCCACCTATGACTTCAAAGAACATTGGAAATCAGAAAGGGCATCCTTTCAGAACCACAAGTACGCGAGGTACACAGCTCCAGTCAGACCACTTCCACGCATCTGCCATGGAAATCGCGGGACTGCCTGAACAGAATCAGAACATGATACAATACAATGAAAGCTATGGTCTTTAAGTAGGCAATGGCTTAAAACCCCCAATCCGACTATGAAGCTCCAGAAGAAACAGTACGGCGCGTAGTGCGTGGGAAGATCTGCTAGCGGCTACGGCTGAAGCGACTGAAACTCAATGGACATCACACAGTAGCAGACACATACTGAAAAATGATTTGCTACATAAAAACTAGATTCTAATTAACGCTTATCTATTGTAATCACCGTTAAGCATTCAGCGCATGTTATTCTACTGGCCATTAAAATTGCTACACCATGAAGATGACGTGCTACAGGCGCGAAATTTATCCGACAGGAAGACGATGCTGTGATATGCAAATGATTAGCTTTTCAGAGCATTCACAAAAGGTTGGCGCCGGTGGCGACACCTACAACGTGCTGACATGAGGAACGCTTCCAGCCGATTTCTCATACACAAACTGCACTTGATTGGCGTTGCCTGGTGAAACGTTGTTGTGATGCGTCGTGTAAGCAGGAGAAATGCGTACCATCACGTTTCTGACTCTGATAAAGGTCGGATTGTAGCCTATCGCCATTGCGGTTCATCGTAACGCGACATTGCTGCTCGCTTTGATCGAGATCCAATGACTGTTAGCAGAATATGGAATCGGTGGGTTCAGGAGGGTAATACGGAACGCAGTGCTGGATCCCAACGGCCTCGTATCACTAGCAGTCGAGATGACAGGCATCCTATCCGCGTGGCTGTAACGGATCGTGCAGCCACGTCTCCATCCCTGAGTCAACAGATGGGGACGTTTGCAAGACAACAACCATCTGCACGAACAGTTCGATGACGTTTGCAGCAGCATGGACTATCAGCTCGGAGACCATGGCTGCGGTTACCCTTGACGCTGCATCACAGACAGGAGCGCCTACGATGGTGTACTCAACGACAAACCTGGGTGCACGAATGGCGAAACGTCATTTTTTCGGATGAATCCAGGTTGTGTTTACAGCATCATGATGGTCACATTCGTGTTTGGTGACATCGTGGTGAACGCACATTGGAAGCGTGTATTCGTCATCGCCACACTGGCGTATCACCCGGCATGATGGTATGGGGTGCCATTGGGTACACGTCTCGGTCACCTCTTGTTCGCATTGACGGCACTTTGAACAGTGGACATTGCATTTCAGATGTGTTACGACCCGTGGCTCTATCCTTCATTCGATCCCTGCGAAACCCTACATTTCAGGAGGATAATGCACGACCGCGTGTTGCAGGTCGTGTACGGGCCTTTTTGGATACAGAAAATGTTCGACTGCTGCTCTGGCCAGCATATTCTCCAGATCTCTCACCAATTGAAAATGTCTGGTCAATGGTGGCCGAGCTACTGGCTCGTCACAATACGCCAGTCACTATTCTTGATGAACTGTGGTATCGTGTTGAAGCTTCAAGGGCAGCTGTACTTGTACACGCCATCCAAGCTTTGTTTGACTCAATACCCAGGCGTATCAAGGCCAGAGGTGGTTATTCTGGGTTGTGATTTCTCAGGATCTATGCACCCAAATTGCGTGAAATTGTAATCACATGTCAGTTCTAGTATAATATATTTGGCCAATGAATACCCGCTTATCATCTGCATTTCTTCTTGGTGTAGCAATTTTAATGGCCAGTAGTGTAATAACTAGATTCTAATTAACGCTTCTAAACTGTAATCACCGTTAAACACTCAGCATATGCGACATTTTATTTGCTTTGCCAGTGCTGTATAATTCTTTGTATATCTGAAAGTAAGAAATTGATTACTCCTTATTTAACACCAGTTTGTATTATTTACTGCTGAGAAACAGTGACGTGTGGTTAGTTTCACGCAGACGCTGACATTGCTGTTTCGCGTGAAAGCGCGCTTTATTTTAAGGGGAAGCACAGCGCCAGCTGGGCGTGTAATTGCAACTGAATTGCCGCGGGGAGCAATATTTACTTTCCCTCCAGCGAGCACATCGGCACGCGTGTGCAGCGCCGCCTCGGTAGGCTGCGCAGAACACACACACACACACACACACCCTGGCGGTGTTGGAATGGCTACTTTGGTTTGGGGAGATCCGTGCTCCCCGCAACACGGGCCGGGCATTATCCGCCATTACGCCGGAGTTACCAGCGTTCCGCGTCGGCCAAACTGCTGCTTTCTGCAGGCGGGGCAGCATCCGGTATCACCGCTAATAGAGCAGCGGCCTCCATTACGCACACCTCACGCGTCAGAGGCTGCCAGCGCGAGCTGAACTGTGGCACCGCCTCCAGCTAGGCAGATCCTGGCCCACACGCCTCCTGCAAAACCATATTTAGCTTCTGTGTACAAACCAGTGCGGTTTTTGAAAACATTTTTTTTCTGTGGCCACAACTCGGCAACACTTTCCCATGCTGTGTGCAAGGCAAGGAGGATAGTCATCGACCTATTAGGGTCATTCAGAAAAAACCGGAATCTATTACGAGAATTGGATACTAATTTATTTTTCAAATTAAACTCTCAAGTTCTAACAAGGAAGGGAAATTCGACCAGTTAAAACCGATTTCCGTATTTTAGTACTGAATAACTGGTATTTTTCGGTATTTGTTCGAAAATGGTTCAAATGGCTCTGAGCACTATGGGACTTAACAGGTAAGGTCAGCAGTCCCCTAGAACTTAGAACTACTTAAACCTAACTAACCTAAGGACATCACACACATCCACGCCTGAGGCAGGATTCGAACCTGCGACCGCAGCGGTCGCGCGGTTCGAGACTGAAGTGCCTAGAACCGCTCGGCCACTCCGGCCGGCGGTATTTGTCTAGTCTCTGTTACAACAGGTGTTTTTTTTTTAATTTTTACTCTTAATCGGTTACAAAAACTGAAATATCAATTAGCAGCAGTGCTAAAATTTTTTGTTTTTAAATAAACGTATTTAAAAAAAAAGTTATTTTGATTCCTAAAATTTGCATCGCTTTGCAATATTGCCATTTTATAGAAAATGGGAAAAGCGTTCAGAGCTGTTTGAACAACAGTACTGACAGAAACGAGCAGCAAACAAATGGTATAAGATTTGGTACAGCACTGCTGAGACAGTAGTGTACCCATGGCCATGTAATCTATTAGATGGTACGCGTTCACATACAGTGTTCAAATGTTCAAATGTGTGTGAGATCTTACGGGACTTAACTGCTAAGGCCATCAGCCCCTAAGCTTACACACTACTTAACCTAAATTATTCTGAGGACAAACACACACACCCATGCCCGAGGGAGGACTCGAACCTCCGCAGGGACCAGCCGCGCAGTCCGTGACTGCAGCGCCTTAGACCGCTCGACTTACAGTGTGCCCTTCTGGTTGATATGGTTGTTTCTCGCTAGCGTCGCCGGACATTCGTTGTATTGCAGTTTAGTATCAACCCTACTATGAAAAGATTCTACGAAGCATTGAAGTACAATGCTTCATTTGTTTTAAGAGAGTAAACATTTGTCAGCCGTTTCTATGAAATAACAAAAGAGGAAGGAAATTCCTTTTTTCAGCGTGTCTGCCACTATTAAATTACAGAGACAATTAATAAATAAATCAAAAACTTAACAATTCTTTCATAGTTTACAAAAAAAATGGAAAGCATATGACTTGCTGCCATCGTCTACGTAATATGCCTTCACTTGCTTTCAGCCACTGAAAACGAAAAGTTAATACGAAAACCACAGTTCTTCAACCTCAGTTTTCACCATTTAGCATTGATTATTTCTAATGCCCAAATAGTGGTATAATCCCCTATTATAAAATTATGTTCGAGCAGGGTTTCAAAAAATTAGTATCAATAAAAGATTATTAGTGATTATTTTTGTAGTATCTAACCAAGAATCGCTTTTAGAGAAAAGCAGCGAAGGGTGGACGGACTAAGTTTTATTTGCCTATTTAATCTAATATTTTGATTCTATGTATGTTTAAAGTGAGAGAATCAAAATGTTTCAATCTCTGTTAGGTTTTTACGGTTAATACAGGAAATAACAGGAATAAAAAACCGGAAATCAGTTACTTCAATATAATCGAAAATCAGTTGTTTCAGCGATAACAGCCATCCCTAAGTTCTATGCACTTAGGTCAGCGCTGGACAAGTTCCTCAATTCCATGTGCAAAGAATTCTTGAGGGCGTGTATATAAGCAGCGTGTATATAAGCAGCGAACCTTCAACCACTGAAATCTTCTTTTAATGGCTTAAAAATGTGCTAATTTTAAGGTGCCAGATCGGGGGGCATACATGGGGTTAGGCAAGCAGACGAACCTGAGGTCTTCCTGGACACGCCCATGCTCCTTTCTTTCATTTCTAATGTCAAATGTAAAGGAACCACCCCTTGAACTTCATGAAGAATATGGTGGATCTATCCGACACTAATGTTCATCGTTGCTGCAGTATCACTCATCGTAATGCGCCTGTTTCGCTGTATCAACTCATCAACTATCGTTCTCCGACACTGGACAGACAGAGCATCCTGCGCATGGTGAATGTTTATTGTGCAATTCACTGAGCCCAAACCATCACCATTTGCGAGTTCAGTGGTGTCAAGCGAGAACCCACTGGAGGACAGGGTGGATAGAGGTCTGTTGCGTTTTCTGATGAAAGCTGGTCTTGCCTCGGTGCCAGTGATGGCTATGTGTTGGTTAGGAGAAAGCCAGCTGAGGACCTGAGCCCAACCTGTCTACGTGCCGGACCCACTGGACACACGGACCTGGAATTATGGTCTGGGATACTACTTCAAAAATGATTCAAATGGCTCTAAGCACATGCCTGAGGCAGTATTCGAACCTGCGATCGTAGCAGAAGTGTGGTTCCGGACTGAAGCGCCTAGAACCACTCGGTCACAGAGGCCGGCGATACCTCGTACGTCAGCAGGAGACTCTTGTGGTTCTCCCGCGGACTTTGACTGCAAATTTGTACGTCACTCTGGTGATTCGACCTGTTGTGCTGCCATTCATGAGCAGCAATCTAGGGGGTGTTTTCTAACAGGGTAACGCTCGCCCACATACCGCTGTTGTAACCCAACATGCTGCACGGAGCCTCGAATATTGCCTTCGCGTGCTCGATCACCAGATCTATCTCCAATTTAGCACATATGGGCTATCATCGGACGTTAGCTCCAGCATTATCCACAACCAGCATTATTGATCCCTGTGTTGACCGACCAAGTGCAAGAGGCATGGAATTCTGTCCCACAAACTGACATCCGGCACCTATACGACACACTACATACACGTTAGCATGTTTGCATCCAATATTCCGGCGGTCACACCAGTTATTAATGTACCAGCATTTCACATTTTTCAATATGTTATCTAGACAAATGTATTTCCGAAATTTCGTCACTCTGCATTAATTATTTTTTGTTGGTGCGAATTATTTTCTGTCAGTGTATTTACGAGGTGTAGACACTACCTTTAGAAAATGTAGCTATAGAAGGGTTGGAATGTCCCTGATAGATTTTTTTTTTACTCAAGTGACACCCAGTGATGTGTCCACTGCTGAGATCACTGAGCTCTCCCGATTGACCGATCCTGTTGGTACTTCTTCCCTGCTGACGACACAACACTCCCCTCCTAGGTTTACACTGGCGGCTCCGCCTCTCCTGACACCTAGTGATCAACTACGCATTACGCAGGGATCGTCCGCTGCCTTTGATCAGATAATGCGGGCCAGCCGGCGCTTCAGTCTGATACCGCGTGACCGCTGCGGTCGCAGGTTCGAATCCTGCCTCGGGCATGGATGTGTGTGATGTCCTTAGGTTAGTTAGGTTTAAGTAGATCTAAGTTCTAGGGGACTGATGACCTTAGCTGTTAAGTCCCATAGTGCTCAGAGCCATCAGATAGTGCGGATGTAGACTGGAGCTGTGCTTGTTAACCTTCCTCCTGCTTCTAAGCACAAGATGAGAACTGCTCCTCTGGTACCGTGACCAGAGCAGGCCTCGAGTGGAGGTGTGGTGGGAGGCCACGTGCGTGGGTGTTGGAGACACCTGCCGCGTTGCCGCCCCCGCAGAGCGGCCGCGGGTGTCGCAACGGCCTCCCCGGTTCGCCGGCCGGCCGCCGTGGGCGCACAAGCTCGCCAGTCGCTAATATTTCGAATTACATTCCTCTGCGGCTCGGCCGACTCGCCAATTGAGCGCGCCTTCAGGTGAAAGCGAAAGCAGGCCGCGCCGCGCAGCGCCGCGCCACGGCAGGCCGCTATGTTTAGCCGGCCAGTTTCTCTCTCTCCTCAGCCCACAGCCGCGAAAATTCGGCCCCCGTTTCATTCACCGCTTCGAGCTCGGCGACGCATGTCGTCCGCACGGCGCGACGTTCATCCTGCACCCGTGCGACTACGGAAATTGGGCCAAGCGGAAGTTTCATTGACAACACCCGGTAAACCACCTACGAAGAGATTACAGCCTCGTTGACATTTCGTTTTTCATAATAGCTGAAATGCGAAGAAGAACAAGCTGGATGCATTCGAAAAGTACACTACTGGCCATTAAAATTGCTACACCAAGAAGAAATGCAGTTATTCATTGGACAAATATGTTATACTAGAACTGACATGTGATTACATTTTAACGCAATTTGGGTGCATAGATCCTGAGAAATCACAACCCAGAACAAACACCTCTGGCCGTAATAACGACCTTGATACGCCTGGGCATTGAGTCAAACAGAGCTCGGATGGCGTGTACAGGTACAGCTGCCCATGCAGCTTCAACACGATACCACAGTTCATCAAGAGTAGTGACTGCCGTATTGTGACGAGCCAGTTGCTCGGCCACCATTGACCAGACGTTTTAAATTGGTGAGGGATATGGAGAATGTGCTGGCCATGGCAGCAGTCGAACATTTTCTGTATCCAGAAAGGCCCGTACAGGACCTGCAACATGTGGTCGTGCATTATCCTGCTGAAATGTAGGGTTTTGCAGGGATCGAATGAAGGGTAGAGCCACGAGTCGTATCACATCTGAAAAGTAATGTCCACTGTTGAATGTGCCGTCAATGCGAACGAGAGGTGACGGAGTCGTGTAACCATTGGCACTCCATACCATCACGACGGGTGATACGTCAGTATGGCGTTGACGAATACACGCTTCCGATGTGCGTTCACCGCGATGTCACCAAACACAGATGCGACCATCATGAAGCTGTAAACAGAGCCTGGATTCATCCGAAAAAATGACGTTTTGCCATTCGTGCACCCAGGTTCGTCGTTGAGTACACCATCGCAGCAGCTCCTGTCTGTGATGCAGCGTCAAGGGTAACCGCAACCATGGTCTCCAATCTGATAGTCCATGCTGCTGCAAACGTCATCGAACTGTTCGTGCAGATGGTTGTTGTTTTGAAAACATCCCCATCTATTGACTCAAGGATCGAGACGTGGCTGCACGATCCGTTACAGCCATGACGATAAGATGCCTGTCATCTCGACTGCTAGTGATACGAGGCCGCTGGGATCCAGCACGGCGTTCCGTATTATCCTCCTGAACCCACAGATTCCACATTCTGCTAACAGTTATTCGATCTCCACCAACGCGAGCAGCAATGTCGCGATACGATAAACCGCAATGGCGATAGGCTACAATCCGACCTTTATCAAAGTCGGAAAAGTGATGGTACGCATTTGTCCTCCTTACACGAGACATTGCAACAACGTTTCACCAGGCAACGCCGGTCAACTGCTGTTTGTGTATGAGAAATCGGTTGGAAACTTTCCTCATGTCAGCAAGTTTTAGGTGTCGCCACCGGCGCCAACCTTGTGTGAATGCTCTGAAAAGCTAATCATTTGCATATCACAGCATCTTCTTCCTGTCGGTTAAATTTGGCATCTGTAGCACGTCATCTTCGTGGTGTAGCAATTTTAATGGCCAGCAGTGTAGTACAGGGTGCAACAAAAAGATATGGCACATCTATATTTCTGAAAGTAAACATATGCAATGAACTTTGTTTTTTGATGAATGGGAAACTCAAAAAGCTTTTTTGCATACCTTTTCATATGTGTTCAATATGCCCCCCCCCCCCCTTGAGATGTACAGCATATGTCAATGTGGTATTGGTTCACATGGCTATAAGGACTATGGGAGTTAACATCTGAGGTCATCAGTCCCCAATGCGGTATTCAAATTGTTCCCACACTGCAGCGCGCATGTCTTGAGTTACAGCTCCCACAGCTGCTGTTATGCGATATCTCACTTCATTCTTTGTTGTTGGTAATGGAGGCCATTGTTGTTGGTAATGGAGGCACATAAGCAGATTCTTTTATAAACCCCAACAAAAAATAATCATATATAGTCAGGTCCGGTGGCCTTGCAGGCCAGTAATGTAAGGCTGAAACTATGGCGGATGCGTTAGACCTCTGTATCAGACACTCGGGGACGTCCCGGAGATTTGCCTTTACTCAAACAACCTGTGCCTCGGAATTGTTCATGCCATCGTCTAATTCTCTGTGCTGTAGGAGGATACACAACCTACCTTGTACGAAAGTCACGCTGAACAGTTATTACCGACCCGCACTGCGCAAAACGTTCAACACAAAACGCTTTCTGTTGTTCCGACAACTAGAAGTGAAGTGCGCGCGCACGCTGCTGCTACCTATTGGGAACCATGTAAAACTCGAGAGTTTCACTCACATATACCAAATAACATAATAGTTATGACTTTTTTTAAATCGAATGATTCTTTTTACACTCTGTAAAAAAAATGTTAAATTTCATGTGGACAGATGAAATACACCATGAAGAATTGCTAAAACATAGAATAGGCAAGAAGATAAATTTAAGAAACGGCCTTAACAGAGGAAGGGACAGATTAAGGGGAGACGGAAGGCAATTTTTATCCCTATTCTACCAGTGCTATTTTACCCTTTGAATAGTTACACTATAAGTGATAAAACAATGACCCAATTTAGAAGTAAAATAATCATAATACCTCTTATGGTTTTGAAGAAAAAAAATTATTCTTTTACTAGTAAAAATTAACTTTTTTTACATTAATGATTATAAAACAGTTTCTGATTGTTTGGTTACTTGTAATAACTTATTACCATCTGCAGTACGAACTGACCAAATTTCATGTTTCTAAACCCATTAGTTTATCAAATAATGGTACCTCCTGAAAGTAAGAAAATGTAGTTTTGAGAAAAATCCATTTAAAGTTTAGTATTGCAATTCTAGTATAGTTACTGATGAGAATTACTTACCTCTAATATTTTCCTGCTCCATACTAAGCATCATCTGAATCATACTGAGCCGGTCGCGGTGGCCGTGCGGTTCTGGCGCTGCAGTCTGGAACCGCGGGACTGCTACGGTCGCAGGTTCGAATCCTGCCTCGGGCATGGGTGTGTGTGATGTCCTTAGGTTAGTTAGGTTTAAGTAGTTCTAAGTTCTAGGGGACTGATGACCATGGATGTTAAGTCCCATAGTCCTCAGAGTCATCTGAATCATACTGATCTTTTCTTCTCTTGGTCCCTCTTCTTTTCTGTCTGGCTTCTTTTGTGCATTTTAAATTAGCAATATCTGCTTTGCGGATTCTCTCTTTATCTATTTGCACCAAGGATTTTGCAGTATTTCCATTAGATTTTATGTCCAATAATTCCAAAACTTCCAGTTTTCTAAGTACACCATCATTGAAGCATAAAATAGCATCATAAACGCCAAATTTGAGGATTGTAAGCTGAACAAATACAGTTTTCGGTAACCGGTTCCAAACGACAGAATTCGCACATTCATTTAAATTTTGGGTTTTCCCATAAAGACATTTCTTCAACGCGGCATCTTTACAAAGGTCTCTAAATATGAGTTTAATTTTATTTAATTTAATTAAATGCTGTGCATTATCTCTGCATGGCGCAAAAAAGAAAGTGTGGCATTTAAATGCCAGATTGCACAGAGCGTGAGGAAAACCATCATATCTCACGAAAAAATTGTCGTACTTATATAAAACAAAAACTGTTTCACGCAGGAAAGACGAGGCATTTCTAATATGCTAAAATCTAGAAATCGAATTTTTTAAGTCCACTGGCCTTCCGTCTCCCCTTAACGGGGTATGTGTGACAGGATCCAAGCGCTGGAATAATCTGCAGGAAAAAATGATAGGGGCCAGTGGTGGCTCGTGCAACATTTTACAGTTGTGCTAGAATGTGATAGCCTATAGCCTTTTAACTTAAAATGGCAGTAATGACAACTAAATTTTATGTATATAAATTGAATTCAAAAAATGGCTCTGAGCACTATGGGACTCAACTGCTGTGGTCATAAGTCCCCTAGAACTTAGAACTACTTAAACCTAACTAACCTAAGGACAGCACACAACACCCAGCCATCACGAGGCAGAGAAAATCCCTGACCCCGCCGGGAATCGAACCCGGGAACCCGGGCGTGGGAAGCGAGAACGCTACCGCACGACCACGAGATGCGGGCATAAATTGAATTGTTTAAATATATGTAGACTTTATGATATTAATCCCTAGCGTTGCGCGGATTAAAATAAAATGACAGCAGCAGGAATCAAACCGAACCGATTAAATTGGCAGTGAGCGCGCTTATGCACTTTTTTTTACCTGCGACGTCCGACACCCCCCCCCCCCCGACTACGACGGATGTGGCGGCAAAAGGGTTGTATCAAGGTAACTGACAATAATGGATTCCTCTTTTATTTATTTTATAGTACATTTTTTTTAAAAATACGCAGGGTAAACATCAATGAAACCGACAAACTGCAGGGACGGATTCCTGAATGTATACAGGGTGTTACAAAAAGGTATGGCCAAACTTTCCGGAAACATTTCTCACACACAAATAAAGAAAATATGTTATGAAGACATGTGTCCGGAAACGCTTAATTTACATGTTAGAGCTCATTTTAGTTTCGTCCACCTACGCTCAATGGAGCACGTTATCATGATTTCATACGGGATACTCTACCTGGGCTGCTAGAACATGTGCCTTTACAAGTACGACACAACATGTGGTTCATGCACGATGGAGCTCCTGCACATTTCAGTCGAAGTGTTCGTACGCTTCTCAACAACAGATTCGGTGACCGATGGATTGGTAGGGGCTGACCAATTCCATGGCCTCCTCGCTCTCCTGACCTCAACCCTCTTGACTTTCGTTTATGGAGGCATTTGAAAGCTCTTGTCTACGCAACCCCGCTACCAAATGTAGAGACTCTTCGTGCTCGTATTGTGGACGGCTGTGATACAATATGCCATTCTCCACGGCTGCATCAGCGCATCAGGGATTCCATGCGACGGAGGGTGGATGCATGTATCCTCGCTAACGGAGGACATTTTGAGCATTTCCTGTAACAAAGTGTTTGAAGTCACGCTGGTACGTTCTGTTGCTGTGTGTTTCCATTCCATGATTAATGTGATTTGAAGAGAAGTAATAAAATGAGCTCTAACATGGAAAGTAAGCGTTTCCGGACACATGTCCACATAACATATTTTCTTTCTTTGTGTGTGAGAAATGTTTCCGGAAAGTTTGGACGTACCTTTTTGTAACACCCTGTATAGAGGGAAACAGGCCCTTTGAACATTGTGTACGGAAATGCATCGTTGCTACGGTACATGGCGCTGACAAATGAACGTTCCTGTGTGTTGCAGGCTGTGTGATTGACACAGCGTACTCTGCAGCTGAATGGTACGGTATTCATATTGGGGATAGGCCGAGATGGTGCTTGTGTACGGCCAAGCAGACGGTCGAAACGTAGCTCCGCTGTACCATGAGAACTACCATCACAGACACCAACCATATCACACAACATTTCAAACCCTTTTTTGGCGTTTGTGTGATCATGGGTCCTTTCAGACAGACGAACGGGCAGGGAGGCGGTGGACTCTGCTTACACCAGATTTAGAGGGCCGAGCTCCACAGAATATTGAGACGAACTCTAGTACAAGTTCCAGGTTAGTAGCTCGCCAACATAGTGCAAGCCAAAGAACGATTATGTGTATCTTGTGTGACAACCGCTGCTATCCCTATCACCTGCAACGAGGCCACTTTGAACGTCTGTTGTGACGTGTATGCGGTGCGGCACTGTACTATGCTCCGAGACGATTTGTTGTCGCACGTGCACCGTCCGTTTCCAGACACATTTTTCCTTAATTTCCAGTCAGGAATCCGCCCCTCCAGTTTACCGGTTTTGTTAATGTTCACCATGAATATATATTCGAGACGAGACTGGGTCGGCGTATTTAGGCCCTTCTTCGGAGGGTGGTGGGGGGGGGGGGGCAGAGCCGTATGGGTCGTAGCTTAAAAATGGTTCAAATGGCTCTAAGCACTATGAGACTTAACAACTGAGGTCATCAGTCCCCTAGACTTAGAACTACTTAAACCTAACTAACCTACGGATATCACACACATCCATGCCCGAGGCAGGATTCGAACCTGCGACCGTAGCAGTCGCGCGGTTCTGGACTGAAGGGCCTAGAACCGCTCGGTCACAGCGGCAATCTCAAAATTGTTCTTGTACCCATTCCGCTCGGTAGGTTAACTATATGGGGTCATAAACTTGATCTCATGCTGTGTTAATCATCTTGGTTGACGTAATGCCATTAGTTCGATAAGCATCTAAAAGTGTACCGAAGAAAATTACGTCTTCACGTTCGTGCTACGGAAATCCATATGCATTGCAGATCATTCGTTGAATTAATAGCGTCTACCTTTCGAAAGGAAATGTCACTCGCACTGTGCTCGATCTATGGCATTTATTTGACAGCTTAGTATGCACTGTGCGGTTTGACTTTTTCGCAGTCGTGTCCTTGTGTTATTTCTGTCCTAGTACAATTTGCTCGCTCATAATGCAGCAGCGTGACAGCACCCGTGTTCACCTTCCTAGTCACTAATTAAAATATTCATCGTCGCCAACTACGAACGACAACACAGAATTCGTCATCAGGCTTGTGTGAGACTAGCAACTGCGCGAATTGTATTGTTCCTTATGCTTGCTTTCGACTCAGTGGAATCTGTACACCCCTCATTTTCCATCTCCCACGATCACGATAGTTCTTTTGTATTCAGAGTGGTATCCGAGAATAACTCATCCATTGTCATGACATTTTTGCACACTCATGTTCCATTGTATACAGACTTTGAAGCATGTGATCGCGTAGATGACCACAAGTTCACCATCTGTATTTATGAAAGACAGAAATTCGAGTGCTGACAGTAAATGTGCGCGTTCGTTCTTTGCCTCTCTTTAAGGTAGTGTGTGTTGAATTTTCGCTTTAGATCTACATCTACTCTTGTATTCCTCAAACTACCGTATGGTTTTGTAGCTGGTAGTATCTGGCCCCATATTATTTCCTCGTCCGGCCTCCCCCAACCATCTCCTGTCCCATTCGCGAAAGGTTCGTGGGGCTAACGACTGTCGATAAACCTCCTATAAACTCTATTTTTTTAAAAATTTGTTATTCATCGTCACTGTAAGAGACATATATGGAAATAAAATATTGATCTGCTCTTCTTGGAATTTATACTCTAGAATTTTCAACGGTAACCCTCTCCGTGATGCACGACGTTCTCCTATAGCTTCTGTCAATGGAGTTTGTTGACCATCTCCGTACCAAATCTCGCGTTTATTAGTCCTTTTGAATACCAACAATCTGAAAACCGTTATAACTTTGGAATTTCTCACGAAAGCAATTTTTCTTGCCCAGTAAGCAACCACTACAAGAAGAAATTGGCAGAAAGTGAACCCTCAATTCTTGCATAAAAAATCGATTAAAGAAAAACTTAATTTTTGTAAGGAGCTGGTTTCACTTTCGAACCGCTGGGATGTACAGTGTTCAACCACTCTTCGTTTCGTGTGATATATTTGAAATCAAATTCGTATTTTCCTAGACACAGTCCGACATTTCGAAAATTCCATGAACTCATAACGACTCAAAACAAATTGTAGTATTAAATAATAAGCAAAAACTGGCCTTAGAGTTTTAGCAAAACTATGTAATGCCCCAGTGGTTTCGTTTAGAAACCACTCATAAAAGCAGTAGTACAAACTCAAATTGACCTTACAGCAGCTTTAGATCATTTTCAATGATCGCCATAACAAGAAACCGGATGTCTCAATCATCTACAGTCACGTAGTACAACCTCCGCGCCGTCTGTTGTGAACGCTGTTAATGCACTACATTCGTAGAAGTATCTCAGTGGGCTACTAGATGTCTCTGTCTTGCAACAGAATCACTGGTTTAATTCTAATGGCGCTGGTACTTCAAATAATAATAATAATAATAATAATAAGCAGACACAGCAAACCCAGCAAAATATCGCCCCATAACATACCTACCAACAATATACAAAATATTAACTTCAGTCATTACACAGAAATTAATGACTCTTACAACACACAACAAAATTATAAATGAAGAACAAAAAGGCGGCTGCAAAGGAGCACGAGGATGTAAAGAGCAACTGATAATACACTCCTGGAAATTGAAATAAGAACACCGTGAATTCATTGTCCCAGGAAGGGGAAACTTTATTGACATTCCTGGGGTCAGATACATCACATGATCACACTGACAGAACCACAGGCACATAGACACAGGCAACAGAGCATGCACAATGTCGGCACTAGTACAGTGTATATCCACCTTTCGCAGCAATGCAGGCTGCTATTCTCCCATGGAGACGATCGTAGAGATGCTGGATGTAGTCCTGTGGAACGGCTTGCCACGCCGTTTCCACCTGGCGCCTCAGTTGGACCAGCGTTCGTGCTGGACGTGCAGACCGCGTGAGACGACGCTTCATCCAGTACCAAACATGCTCAATGGGGGACAGATCCGGAGATCTTGCTGGCCAGGGTAGTTGACTTACACCTTCTAGAGCACGTTGGGTGGCACGGGATACATGCAGACGTGCATTGTCCTGTTGGAGCAGCAAGTTCCCTTGCCGGTCTAGGAATGGTAGAACGATGGGTTCGATGACGGTTTGGATGTACCGTGCACTATTCAGTGTCCCCTCGACGATCACCAGTGGTGTACGGCCAGTGTAGGAGATCGCTCCCCACATCATGATGCCGGGTGTTGGCCCTGTGTGCCTCGGTCGTATGCAGTCCTGATTGTGACGCTCACCTGCACGGCGCCAAACACGCATACGACCATCATTGGCACCAAGGCAGAAGCGACTCTCATCGCTGAAGACGACACGTCTCCATTCGTCCCTCCATTCACGCCTGTCGCGACACCACTGGAGGCGGGCTGCACGATGTTGGGGCGTGAGCGGAAGACGGCCTAACGGTGTGCGGGACCGTAGCCCAGCTTCATGGAGACGGTTGCGAATGGTCCTCGCCGATACCCCAGGAGCAACAGTGTCCCTAATTTGCTGGGAAGTGGCGGTGCGGTCCCCTACGGCACTGCGTAGGATCCTACGGTCCTGGCGTGCAACCGTGCGTCGCTGCGGTCCGGTCCCAGGTCGACGGGCACGTGCACCTTCCGCCGACCACTGGCGACAACATCGATGTACTGTGGAGACCTCACGCCCCACGTGTTGAGCAATTCGGCGGTACGTCCACCCGGCCTCCCGCATGCCCACTATACGCCCTCGCTCAAAGTCCGTCAACTGCACATACGGTTCACGTCCACGCTGTCGCGGCATGCTACCAGTGTCAAAGACTGCGATGGAGCTCCGTATGCCACGGCAAACTGGCTGACACAGACGGCGGCGGTGCACAAATGCTGCGCAGCTAGCGCCATTCGACGGCCAACACCGCGGTTCCTGGTGTGTCCGCTGTGCCGTGCGTGTGATCATTGCTTGTACAGCCCTCTCGCAGTGTCCGAAGCAAGTATGGTGGGTCTGACACACCGGTGTCAATGTGTTCTTTTTTCCATTTCCAGGAGTGTAGATGCAGAGGTGACATATCAAGCTAAAACTAAACAAAGGTCGCTGCACTACGCATACATTGATTACGAAAAAGCTTTTGATAGTGTACCCCACTCATGGTTACTACAGATATTGGAAATATACATAGTAGATCCTAAATTAATACAGTTCCTAAACATAGTAATGAAAAATTGGAAAACCACATTTAATATCCAAACAAATTCAAATAATATCACATCACAGCCAATACAGATTAAGCGTGGAATATACCAAGGAGACTCATTAACTCCTTTCTGGTTCTGCCTTGCTCTGAACCCACTATCCAACATGTTAAATAATACAAATTATGGATATAATATTACTAGAACATACCCACACAAAATCACACATTTGCTATACATGGATGATCTAAAACTACTGGCAGCAACAAATCAACAACTCAACCAATTACTAAAGATAACAGAAGTATTCAGCAATGATATAAATATGGCTTTTGGAACAGACAAATGTAAGAAAAATAGCATAGTCAAGGGAAAACACACTAAACAAGAAGATTACATATTGAATAACCACAGGGACTGCATAGAAGCGATGGAAAAAACAGATGCCTATAAATATCTAGGGTACAGACAAAAAATAGGAATAGATAACACAAATATTAAAGAAGAACTAAAAGAAAAATATAGACAAAGACTATATAAAATACTTAAAACAGAATTGACAGCAAGAAACAAGACAAAAGCTATAAATACTTATGCTATACCAATATTGACCTACTCATTTGGAGTAGTGAAATGGAGTAACACAGACCTAGAAGCACTCAATACGCTTACACGATCACAATGCCACAAATATAGAATACATCACATACATTCAGCAACAGAAAGATTCACATTAAGCAGAAAGGAAGGAGGAAGGGGATTTATCGACATAAAAAACCTACATTATGGACAGGTAGACAATTTAAGAAAATTCTTTCTAGAACGAGCAGAAACTAGCAAAATACACAAAGCAATCACCCACATAAATACATCGGATACACCACTACAATTTCATAACCACCTCTACAACCCTTTAGATCACATAACATCAACAGATACAAAGAAAGTAAATTGGAAAAAGAAAACACTACATGGCAAGCACCCGTATCATCTAACACAGCCACACATCGATCAAGACGCATCCAACACATGGCTAAGAAAAGGCAATATATACAGTGAGACGGAAGGATTCATGATTGCAATACAGAATCAAACAATAAACACCAGATATTACAGCAAGCATATTATTAAAGATCCCAATACCACAACAGATAAATGCAGACTTTGCAAACAACAAATAGAAACAGTAGATCACATCACAAGCGGATTTACAATACTAGCAAATACAGAATACCCCAAAAGACATGACAATGTAGCAAAAATAATACATCAACAACTTGCCATACAACATAAACTAATAAAACAACACGTTCCCACATACAAGTATGCACCACAAAATGTACTGGAGAATAATGAATACAAATTATACTGGAACAGAAACATTATAACAGATAAAACAACACCACATAACAAACCTGACATCATACTCACCAATAAAAAGAAGAAATTAACACAACTAATCGAAATATCCATACCCAATACAACAAATATACAGACAAAACAGGAGAAAAAATTGAAAAATACATCCAACTGGCTGAGGAAGTCAAGGACATGTGGCATCAGGATAAAGTTGACATTATACCAATTATACTATCAACTACAGGAGTCATATCACACAATATCCACCAGTACATCAACGCAATACAGCTACATCCAAACTTGTATATACAACTACAGAAATCTGTAATTATTGATACATGTTCAATTACTCGAAAGTTCCTAAATGCAATGTAACATATACCGTACAGTTAAAAGGAAGTCACGCTTGATCAAAGTCCGCCTCACTTTCCATTTTTGACCAGACATAACGTCTGAGAAAAGAAAGAATAATAATAATAATAAAATTGTAGTTACAGGGAAAAACAATTCGCGGGCAAATGGCTACATTATCAAGTGCTGCTCTTCGTTAGATCTCTTTTATCTTTTGTGTTAACCTAACCTGGAAATGTTCCTTGACTGAAGAGCAATACTCAAGAATCGGTGGAGCACGCGTTTTGTAGCCCATTTGATACGTAATCTCCTTCTCCAACAGTTTGTTTTATGTGGCGATTCAATTTTAGATCGCTCCAGACAGTTAGTCCTAGGTGTTTTATGGTTGTTGCTGTGTCCGTTGGTTCATTGCCAGTCGCATAACCGATCAGTAATTGATCTCTTCCTCTGTTTATGCCCCACAATTTGCATATACACTCTTAAGCCAAAAAAAGGACACATCAAGAAGGAATTGCCCAAATGGGACTAAAATCAGTAGATGTGATGCAAAAAAAAAATAAAATAAATAAATAAATAAAATAAAATAAAATAAAATAAAATAAAAATTACGGTTTCAGAGAAATTGGGTGATTTATACAACAGAAATAGCTTCACGAATTAAGGAAGCTAATAACGCATTGGCCCAACTTTGGCCTTTATGCAAGCCGCTATTCGGCTTGGCGTTGATTGATAGAGTAGTTGTATGTAGCGATATGGTGCTACATTCTGTCCAACTGGAGCGTTAAGATTGTCAGAAACCCGGAATGGTTGGATCGCCCTGCCCTTGACGCTCCAAACATTCTCAATTGGTGTGAGATCCGCTGACTTTCCTGGCAACGGTAAGGTTTGGCAGGCACGACGACAAGCAGTAGAAAGTCTCGCCGTGTGCGATCGGGGATTGTCTTCCTGAAACGTACGTCCAGGATGACTTGCCATGAAGAACAACAATATCTTCGATGTACCGCTGTGCTGCGAAGGTGCTGCGGATGACGACCAAGGCGTTCTGCTATATAAAAAAGGGCAACCCAGATCATCACTCTTGGTTGCCGAGCCGCATGGCGGGCAACAATCAGGCTGGTATCCAACTGCTGTCCAGGGCGTCTCCAGACACGTCTTGGGCCTGGAATCTCTTTGACTGGAGTAGCATTGTCTTCAGTGATGAGTCCTACTTCGAACTGAGCCGCAATGACCAGGGAAGACGTGTCTGTACATGTACATAACATCTACCGATTTCCTTCCCATTCCGATAATTCGTTCGTGGTACGTTTTTTTATTATTTATTTGTTTTTCAAGTGTATACGTTATGTATTTACTGTTATTCATTGAATAAGTCATCGATGCTTCGCAGCTCTTTCTGCATATCCCTACAGCCTTCTTGCGTCACATCCTTCTCACAGACAACAGCGCCGTCTGCAATGAGCCCAGTGGAGCTTGCGGCGCTATTCACTACTATCTTGGTCAGTCATACAGGGCGAGGCACTTAAACTGTTTTTGGAAGTACCTGGATAACTACAAATCATATTGAAAACGGTTGTGACAGAGGTTGTTCCTCTCGAAGTGGGAAATCCAATGACACTTAAGTGCGGGGCGGAAAGCGGTGAGTCAAGTTTGAAATATTAAGTAATAAACCACACTTTTTTATTCGGTATTCTGATTCTCTGCAAAAAAATATACGTACCTTTTGTATTTAACATTGTTTCCGTTGCGCGATAGAGGTTGCTGTAATCGATAAAAATCAAAATGGATCAAAAACCGTTGAAAATATGAAGAAATACACATCAGATTAGGGTCCCGGCTTTGAAAGTCATCCCACGCAGCTCTTGATTCAACGATAAGTGATGTGAATGGAATTTGTGTTCATGCAGTACGTGCAGAACACTTTTTTGCGACATTCCTGAACTTCTAGCAACTTGCCGAGAGCTAATCTATTTTATGTTAAAAAAAAGATTTCTCATAAATATTTTGTATAATTGCCTTTGCCGGCCGTTGTGGCCGAGCGGTTCTAGGCACTTCAGTCCGGAACCGCGCTGCTGCTGCGGTCGCAGTTTCGAATCCTGCCCCGGGCATGGATGTGTGTGATGTCCTTAGAACTACTTAAACCTAACTAACCTAAGTATAGGGGACTGATGACCTCAGATGTTAAGTCCGATAGTGCTTAGAGCCGTTTGTACCAGATAGTTGCCTTTATGAACTCTTAGGATCCTAATCAGTTGTATATTCCTCGAGAAATTATCATTTTTTGACGGGTTTTAATGCACTTTCATTTTTGTCGATTAAAGCGCCAACTATTTCTCAACGAAAAAAAACTGTTAAATGCAAAAGTTACGTATATTTCGCCGAGAATCCGAATGTGCAATACTACAATACAGGACTTGTATACTACAAGTCCTGTATTATTTACATTCCACTATGTTGCGTAATTAATCATTTAAAATGAGATGACTTTTCAGCGCCACATTAGCCAAATGTTTTTCAAACAAACTTTGTACAACTTTGAAACAAAAGATGATTTGAGTGATTTTTTTTTATATAGGCCTTTTTTTTAAGCGATCACCTTAACAATTAGGTAGCACACAATATTGATACAAGCTAATATATCGTCCCTCAAGGTTCAGTAAACTGATGTTGTCCCTGGATGTAGGAAAAATGTTTCCACTCTGCTAATTATAGCGTGGCGCTAAGCGTGTGGAGCGATATTGCCTTAATCTCGCCATTACGCCATCAATCAACGTCCACTCAAGCGCCCCGTGGGTCGTTCCCATGGATGAAGTCTCCATATGCCGTAATTCACACTCGCGATCCCAGAGGTCGTAATTATAGCCTGTTCGATATACAGATGAAAGCGGCAACATTCCCTCAAATAGCTCTTTACATCACTTCTCGAACATATTTTTTTTCTCCAAAGAAAACACGAAATAAGACGTTTGCCGCATACGGCTGGATGGTCTTAGGGTGCCAACGACTGGATAAAAGCGCAGGTCATGCCCGTTTTCAGGATGATGCACTTGTTTGTGGACCTCGTACACAGCCGGCTTCAAGCTGCAGTAAAATTATAGAACATCTTTAATTCTCCATTCATTACGAAGTTTTTGGATATCGAAAGTCTTCTCTACGAAAATCAGCGTGGATTGCGTAAGGAGAATGTTACGAAACAAAGCTCGCTCTGTTCGTCTATGAAATACAGAGCGCCGCATATAGAGATGCCCAGGCTTCTTTAACTCCAGAGGCGTTTAGGCACAGTTCGGAGCTGTCGTTTACAGCTTGCGAGCTGACTGACAAGGGGAGGCCACGGCGTTTGGAAGGCGGATTTACTGCTAACTTCGTACACTCGTAGTACTCCATGAGGACAACAAAATGTGTAAGCAGTAGCACGTACTTCTCAAGCGTTATTGAGAAAATCGGAAGATAATTTCGGTCGTCGAATATATATCTGCGCGTGGCCATTTTAACCATGAAGCGACTGCAGCCCAGTGGTGATGGCACGGCAACTCAGCGTGTTCGGTCAGAGGGTTCGCTGCCCTCTGTAATAAAAAAAACTGAATTAATGGATCAATGACGAACTGAAACAGGTGTCTTGTGACGTTCGCCCCGAACAAATACAACGAACAAAAAAGAACAAAATGAGATTAGAAAAAAAAGCGTGTTTAGTCAGAGCGTTAGCTTCCCTTTTCAATAACAAAACTGAGCGAACAGATGAAGGAACAAACTGAACGGGTGTCATCGGACATCTGCCCTGAACAAATTCAGCGAACAATGTAAAACAAATTTTTTTTTAAGAAGCTATTAAAAGACACTCGATACTGCATAACCAATTATCAGCGCCGATTTTTAAGGAAATACGGCGTTATGCATGGTTTGCTTCCAAACTATCGTCTGAAAGAGAGGTTTTTGAAAATGTCAACAAGGTTTGTTTTTCCACGGAAAATGTTAAAAGACCTTGCGTATGCGGAAACATAGCATTTATTCAATGGAGCTGGTGCCGTTTCACTTAACGTTTTCCATGTTTTTACGAAAAATACCATCCTGCAACTTGTACTCGTAATGTCGAAAGCGACGATTAATTGTGCATTTTTCGAAAGCCCTCTGTGCCGGTCAAAACTTGGAGGTAACAAGTCGTTTCGAGCTCCTTCCAGGTATAAGGGATTTCTCAAATCACGGACAAGCATACATTTTCAGTATGACTTTATGCATTTGGTCGTTTACTAGTCGATAGTTATGAATATTACATTATTTGTGTTAAAAAAATAGTAGACTGCCAAATAACATTGTAAATTTAATAAAATTTCATCCGATTATACGTACTTTCCCCATTATATCAGTTGTAATATAAATAGTAAAGAAAATGACTGTGTTGAAAATGAAAAAAAAAAAAAAACTGACGAACGCAACTCGATCAAGCGGCTTGAACGCCAAACACTTAAAAAAAAATTGTTTTCTATATTGTTCGTTGAATTTGTTCATGGTGGACGTCCAATGACACCCATTCAGTTTGTCGATGATCCTTTCGCTCAGTTTTTTTATTATAAAGGGTAGCTAACGCTCTGACCGAACACGCTTTTTTTCCATTTTATTCGTTGTTCATCGTTATGTTTGGTCGTTGCGGACGTCACTTGACTTCTGTTCAAGTTCGTTTGTTGATCCTTCCACTCAGTTTTTTATTACAGAGGCCAACCCGCCCTATGACTGAACACGCTGAGCTACCGTGCCGGCACCACTCGGCTGCAGCCGCTTCATGGTTAAAATGGCCACGCACATTATATATATATATATATATATATATATATATATATATATATATATATATATATATATATATATATTCGACGACCGAAATTATCTTGCAATTCTCTCAATAACGCTTGAGAAGTACGCGCTACTGCTTACACATTTTGTTGTCCTCACGGAGTACTACGAGTGTACGAAGTTTGCTGTAAATCCGCGTTCCAAACGTCGTGGCCTCCCCTTGTGAGTATCGGACCGGACACGTGAATGGATTCTCGATTTCCTGACATACAGAAGTTAACACGTGGTTCTGAATGGGACGGAACGGACAGATGTAAAGGTAATTTCAGGAGCACTCTTAAGGGCCGATACTTATTGCAATATGCAGGGCGTCCCAAATATGCTGTGAAAAATTTCGAGGGGTTGTAGAGGGTGTCTTGAGGAACAAGTCGAGGACAGGAACCCGCCTCTGGTAACGTCGTTCAACGACTCTATAGAGCGGCGATGCCACTGGGCCACCCTCTCGATAGTAAATGTGACTTTGCTGTTCAGTGACTGCAAGTAACTGCCGCGATAGCCCGGGAAGAATGGTTTTTTTTTTAATTTTTTCCCGTTCGGGACGTGCCCTTGCAGTCCTGGACTGTCATATGTGACGATATGAATGCAAGGACAAAACAAAACACCGTCCCAGAGCGGAGAAAATCTCCGACCCGGCCGGAAATCCAGTGGAAAATATGGAGCTAATTGCAGCTGGAAAGGCCTGCAGATGGAAACTCGTGCCCGAAACCGTCATTCACCAAAGCTACAGAGCATCACATTCTAGGAACCAAGTCCGGTCTACGCAGCAGCCAGCTCCACTTTGTCCACCGGCATTAGTGGAAATCAGTCGCGATTACTGAATAACGAACACATTGCTGTCCGTAAGCGTCTAAAGTCACCTTTGTTGCTGAAGGTGTAGGCTAGTGGTAGGTGCAGCGCCTATAATTTCAACGCTCAGTAACGTTGTTGGATGAGGTTTCCCGATACAGGTTCCTATTCTTAGTTTGTTCATCGAGACACACCTACAACCCCTCGAAGTTGATCCTAACATTTTACAGACACCCTGTACAAAGATTGAGACATTTGAAACTGTTTTTGGAACTATACGGATGACAACAAATCGAATTTAAAAAAAAGGCTTTAATAAAAGTTAGTCGTCGCAAAGGGCAACATATGACACCAAAGTCGAACCCCCCCCCCCTGCCCCACCGCGAGGGGGTGGGAGGGTGGGGTAAACTTCGAAATCTGAAATAGGAACCTGCATAGTTTATTTCAAAATCTCTGCAACAGACATTTAGGGGTGATAGATCACATCACGGGAAACAACTTCTGTTGAACATGAAATGTTCAATGTCGCTTCCTACCGACGCGACGCTAGGTGTCCTTTAGTATTCGGCGGCCGCGGGAGGACGAGATTCACTGAATTAGCAGGGTCTACTAACCAGGTGTGCAGCATACTAACTACCTAGCAAATTGATTCAACAAGAAAACCATAAGAATGAGTGTCTCTAAGCGGAGAAATGTATTTTTTGAAGCGGAGCAGGAACTTCAGTTGTGCTCCGCCTTTCACACGGAACAGATGACCGAATGATAGGCAACACGCATTGCATTCGAACACTGCAGAATGCCTACGCTCCGCAGCCTCTCAGGGGCATAACCAATTGACACGTAGCATCGCAGGAATGTGTCAGTGAACATTTTATCTCTAACAAGAGTTGTTCCCCATGAAGCGATCTATCATCTCTAAAGGGCTGTCATAAAGTTTTGGGACCCCCTCACTTTTCAGTTGCTTGAAAATATAGTATTATTTATCAAAATGTTTTACTGATTTGTATACCTGCTCAGTTAAATGGAGTAAAATTCACAGCATTAGATGCTGTCTACCACATGGCACTGTCTAATTAAAAATACGAAAATTCATCAGTGCATTCTTGCAATGTTTCCAAGATTATGATAATATGAAGTATTACACAACTTCCTTGTGTACTCGTGTGTCTCGGTGGCGCCTGCAAAAAGGGGTATCACACAACAAGGACTGATAACAAGGCTTGTCGAGAAATAAGTGCAATTGACATATTGAGCCGGCTGGTGTGGCCGAGCGGTTCTAGGCGCTTCAGTCTGGAACCGCGCGACCGCTACGATCGCAGGTTCGAATTCTGCATCGGGAATGGATGTGTGTGATGTCCTTACGTTAGTTCGGTTTAAGTAGTTCCAACTTCTACGGGACTAATGACCACTGATGTTAAGTCCCATAGTGCTCAGAGCCATTTTGTTAAAATCTCATGTATTCTGTTCCAGCAAGATATTACCCTTTGGTTAGCTAGAACCGAGTCACTTTCCCTCAATATCCTCTCCTTTCCGAATCTTCGCATGCTTTCCATAGTCTGAGCAAAGTAGGGTAAAAAATATACGCTAGAGATGTTCCGGAATTAAATGAGTTCCCGAAGCTAATCGTTTGTGGAAACGCGACGGAAAAGCCTGTCGCTCTGTTTCTGATACATACGGGCTTTATTTATGATAGTTTCCATGAACTTGACATCTGACAGATACCTCTGCCCAAAGCAATCGTTTAGCTTACTAGTAGATTTGCTTATTCGGAAATCCCATCGTTTAACTTACAAGTAGATTTGCTTATTCGGAAATCTTATCAGTCTAGTTACGTAAAACGGAAAGTTTGTAAAACCGACAGCCTACGGAAATATTCACAAACGAAACTTCAAAGTAGTTCCGTTACAGGGATTAGACAGTTTCAAGCAACTTTCTCGTTCATGTATGTTGGAGTACATGACATTATCAAGTAAATATTATAACATTAACAATATATGACCCCACGCGAACTTCGGATGACAGACTACAGAAGTACCATGTTCTGATGCATGTAGATTATTTATAGCTTAATATTGTGAGAGCGCGTGATATTTATATGAATTATAAAACAGGTGTCATTCTTTTCGGTGGAACCATATGGTTGAACACCATACGCAGAAATATAAACAAAATAAACACCCTCGTCTTCTCCCTCAGACAACAAATATTTAAGATCCAATAAAAAAAATGTTGTCGGTGCCACCGCTTCATGTCAACACGTAGAAGTACACACGTCGAACAGAAAGAATCTATGCCCTGAGGAAAACCACTGTAACATGTGGGAAACGTTGATTGTTTTAGTAATTAATGTGGTTTATATTCTGATACCGAAGTATATCCAGAAGAATATTAGTGAAAATAAGCCCTCCTTGCAAGAGATTCTAACAAGTGATATTTTAACGCTTTGCAGCAGTGCAACAATCGCAAAGAAGATGAAAATTATTGGGTGGGTGGGAGAGGTGGGATTCTGCGTACATTGTCTTGCAAGGGGGCCCTTGGAAACGAGGACAAGGCCACACAGCCTTCCCACATCTGCACGTCAGTATTAAAGCTTGAAAGGGAAGGCAGCTGGCCTATGCGAGGAGGGTAGGCGGGGTTTCCTCATTAGCTACTCCACACTTCGAAACTTGTCGTCTTTGAGAATGTCTCCTCTCGATATCTGAGCGGGCCATTTAATGTGACACCCATATGTCATAGAGCTTCGGTTTACACGCAGAAAATCTGCCATCCAATCAAATATAGTAGCTGTATCATTATTAGTCCTGTAATGCCAGACACAGTGGTGCAGGTGCTGCTTTGTACAGACTCCGGCGTCTGCTGTATCTTACTCCACAAAACCGAGCGACTTCGTGCAGTGGTTAAGATACAGGACTCACTTTCGACAGGACAGCAGTTCAAATTTCCGTCCAGTCATCCAGATTTTGATTTACTGGAGTTCCTCTATTTTGCTTAAGACAAACGTCGGAATGGTTCTTTTTCCCGGTGTTACGTCTGCTTTCATGGGAAATAAAAGACGACGGATAACTTGCGACAGACGTTTCTCCTTCATGATGCAGTACCGAAATTTCGTAAGGTAGTCCTGCAAAAATCGAGACCTGCAAACAATTAATACTGACCATGAAGCTATCAGTCTTGGCCATAAAATTCAACTAGAAACATCATTCACGAGTTACGATAGGAAGCGAAATATTCGGTCTGATTGTAAACGACTACTATTATACCTACAGTGTACAACGATGATTTCTTGCACTGTGTTGGTGATAAAACCATAGAAATTACTTTCCGCTTTAAATTATCATGTATAAAACCATGTAATAAGTTAATTTAAATAACAGAGGGGTAATCGTAATCAAACACAATGAGACGATGTTGAAATGAAGCTTAAAAGTTTAGTAATTTCTGTGGCGTAGTACTACGAAAATTAAAACATAACTGTTTTAATATGGTGACAGGTGTACATATTACTGAACTGCCAGTTTAATAAACAATGGTAGCAATATACTAATACTGGCTCCACGACTTCATTTGGAAGGTGGGGTAAAGAAAGAACAGCCTACATTTGTAGCATTTGTCGACTTAGAGAAAGCTTTTGACAATGTTGGCTGAAATATTCTCTTTCAGGTTCTGAAGGTAGTAAAGGAAAAATACAGGGAGCGAAAGGCTATTTACAGCTTGTACAGAAAACAGACGGCAACTGTAAGAGTCGAGGGGCATGAAAGACTGAATTCTAGCCTATTCCCGACGTCATTCATCCAGTACATTGAGCAAACAGTATAGGAAACGAAAGGAAACTTTGGAGATGGAGTGAAAGTTCAGGGAGAAGAAATGAAAACTTCGAAATTTGCCAATGGTTCAAATGGTTCAAATGGCTCTGAGCACTATGGGGCTTAACATCTATGGTCATCAGTCCCCTAGAACTTAGAACTACTTAAACCTAACTAACCTAAGGACATCACACAACACCCAGTCATCACGAGGCAGAGAAAATCCCTGACCCCGCCGGGAATTTGCCAATGACTTTGTAGTTTTGTCAGAGACAGCAAATGCCTTGGAAGAGCAGTCGAACTGAATGGACGGTGTCTTGGAAGGTGGATATAGGATGATCAACAAAAGCGAAACATAGGATAATGGAATGTAGTCGAATTAAATCAGATGATGCTGAGGGAATCAGATTAGGAAACGAGACGCTTAAAGTAGTATATGAGTTTTTCTATTTCGGCAGTAAAATAACAGACGATGACCGAAGTAAAGAGGATATAAAATGTAGACTGGAAATGGCAATAAAAGTGTTCCTGAGGAAGAGAAATTTGTAATATAGATTTAAGTGAGAGAAAATCTTTTCTGAAAGTATTCTTGTGCATGGTAGCCATGTATGGAATTGAAACATGGACGATAAACCGTTTAGACAAAAGCAGAATAACAGCTTCTGATTAGATCAGTAGAGCATGTAACTAATGAGAAGATACTGAATAGAATTGTAGAGGAAATAAATTTTTGCAGTTACCGACAAGAAAAAAGGATCGGTGGGTGGGACACTTTCTGAGACATCAAGTTATCACCAGTTCGCTATTGAAGGGCAGAGTTTGTGTGTGTGTGTGTGTGTGTGTGTGTGTGTTTTTGTTGGGGGGGGGGGGGCGGGATTGTAGAGGGAGACCGATAGAGGGAGACCAATAAATGAATATAGCAAGCCGATTCAGAAGGATGTAGGTTGCAGTTCTTACAACCAGTCTTCGGACTGAAGACCACAACTACAACAACATTTTCGAAAAGAAACATACCCAAAGTGTTCATAGTTACAGTTATTCCTTTATAGTTTTACGGATACGAAAACTGAACTTTGACTTCTGACCGAATAACACAAATTGAATTGTCTGAAATGAGGTTTATCCGTCATGCAGTTGGATACTCTCTCCTAGAACATGAAAAGAGTATTGACATCAGGTGGGACCTGAACGTGGAGTAAGATAAAAATCTTAGTAAAGTTGAGGGAACACATTCAATGCACACGAGGCAACAGAATAAATAAAATTGCTTTCAGGATAATGCCACAGAGCAACGAAATATTCTCTGTCCTTTAAAAAGATGACGTGACTGTTCCGGGGTGGAACAGGCCAAAGCGTTTGATCCTTGACGCCGATGGTGGTGATGATGTTGTGGTGATGTTGACGTTGTTGTTGTGGTCTTCAGTGCTGAGACTGGTTTGATGCAGCTATCCATGCTACCCTATCCTGTGTAAGCTTCTTCATCTCCCAGTACTTACCGCAACCTACATCCTTCTGAATCGTGTATTTATCTCTTGGTCTCCCTCTACGATTTCTGCCCTCCACGCTGCACTCCAATGCTAAATTTGTGATCCCTTGATGCCTCAGAACATGTCCTACTAACCGGTCCCCTCTTTTTGTCAAGTTGTGCCACAAACTCCTCCCCAATCTACATCTACATCTACATCTATACTCCGCGAGCCACCTTACGGTGTGTGGCGGAGGGTACTTATTGTACCACTATCTGATCCCCCCTTCCCTGCTCCATTCACGAATTGTGCGTGGGAAGAACGACTGCTTGTAAGTCTCCGTATTTGCTCTAATTTCTCGGATCTTTTCGTTGTGATCATTACGCGAGATATATGTGGGCGGTAGTAATATGTTGCCCATCTCTTCCTGGAATGTGCTCTCTCGTAATTTCGATAATAAACCTCTCCGTATTGCGTAACGCCTTTCTTGAAGTGTCCGCCACTGGAGCTTGTTCAGCATCTCCGTAACGCTCTCGCGCTGACTAAATGTCCCCATGACGAATCGCGCTGCTTTTCGCTGGATCATGTCTATCTCTTCTATTAATCCAACCTGGTAAGGGTCCCATACTGATGAGCAATACTCAAGAATCGGACGAACAAGCGTTTTGTAAGCTACTTCTTTCGTCGATGAGTCACATTTTCTTAGAATTCTTCCTATGAATCTCAACCTGGCGCCTGCTTTTCCCACTATTTGTTTTATGTGATCATTCCACTTCAGATCGCTCCGGATAGTAACTCCTAAGTATTTTACGATCGTTACCGCTTCCAATGATTTACCACCTATGGCATAATCGTACTGGAATGGATTTCTGCCCCTATGTATGCGCATTATATTACATTTATCTACGTTTAGGGAAAGCTGCCAGCTGTCGCACCATGCATTACTCCTCTGCAGGTCCTCCTGGAGTACGTACGAGTCTTCTGATGTTGCTACTTTCTTGTAGACAACCGTGTCATCTGCAAATAGCCTCACGGAGCTACCGATGTTGTCAACTAAGTCATTTATGTATATTGTAAACAATAAAGGTCCTATCACGCTTCCCTGCGGTACTCCCGAAATTACCTCTACATCTGCAGATTTTGAACCGTTAAGAATGACATGTTGTGTTCTTTCTTCTAGGAAATCCTGAATCCAATCACAAACCTGGTCCGATATTCCGTAAGCTCGTATTTTTTTCACTAAACGTAAGTGCGGAACCGTATCAAATGCCTTCCTGAAGTCCAGGAATACGGCATCAATCTGCTCGCCAGTGTCTACGGCACTGTGAATTTCTTGGGCAAATAGGGCGAGCTGAGTTTCACATGATCTCTGTTTGCGGAATCCATGTTGGTTATGATGAAGGAGATTTGTATTATCTAAGAACGTCATAATACGAGAACACAAAACATGTTCCATTATTCTACAACAGATTGACGTAAGCGAAATAGGCCTATAATTATTCGCATCTGATTTATGACCCTTCTTGAAAATGGGAACGACCTGCGCTTTCTGTTCAATGCATCATCATTAGTTATGTGATCTACGCATCTAATCTTCAGCATTCTTCTGTAGCACCACATTTCGAAAGCTTCTATTCTCTTCTTGTCCAAACTATTTATCGTCCATGTTTCACTTCCATACATGGCTACACTCCATACAAATACTTTCAGAAATGACTTCCTGACACTTAAACCTATACTCGATGTTAACAAATTACTCTTCTTCAGAAATGCTTTCCTAGCCATTGCCAGTCTACATTTTATATCTTCTCTACTTCGACCATCATCAGTTATTTTGCTCCCCAAATAGCAAACCTCCATTACTACTTTAAGTGTCTCATTTCCTAATCTAATTCCCTCAGCATCACCCGACTTAATTCGACTATTTTCCATTATTCTCGTTTTGCTTTTGTTGATGTTCGTTTTATATCCTCCTTTCAAGACACTGTCCATTCCGTTCAACTGCTTTTCCAAGTCCTTTGCTATCTCTAACAGAATTACAATGTCATCGGCGAACCTCGAAGTTTTTATTTCTTCTCCATGGATTTTAATACCTACTCCGATTTCTCTTTTGTTTCCTTTACTGCTTGCTCAATATACAGATTGAATATCATCGTGGAGAGGCTGCAACCCTGTCTCACTCCCTTCCCAACCACTGCTTCCCTTTCGAGCCCCTCGACTCTTATAACTGCCATCTGGTTTCTGTACAAATTGTAAATAGCCTTATGCTCCCTGTATTTTACCCTTGCCACCTTTAGAATTTGAAAGAGAGTATTCCAGTCAACATTGTCAAATCTTTCTCTAAGTCTACAAATGCTAGAAACGTAGGTTTGCGTTTCCTTAATCTTTCTTCTAAGATAAGTCGTAAGGTCAGTATTGCCTCACATGTTCCAATATTTCTACGGAATCCAAACTGATCTTCCCCAAGGTCGGCTTCTACCAGTTTTTCCATTCGTCTGTAAAGAATCCGTGTTAGTATTTTGCAGCTGTGACTTATTAAACTGATAGTTCGGTAATTTTCACTTCCGTCAACACCTGCTTTCTTTGGGATTGGGATTATTATATTCTTCTTGAAGTCTGAGGGTATTTCGCCTGTCTCATACATCTTGCTCACCAAATGGCAGAGTTTTGTCAGGACTGGCTCTCCCAAGGCCGTTAGTAGTTCTAATGTAATGTTGTCTACTCCCGGGACCGCGTTTCGACTCAGGTCTTTCAGTGCTCTATCAAACTCTTCACGCAGTATCGTATCTCCCATTTCATCTCCATCTACATCCTCTTCCATTTCCATAATATTGTCCTCAAGTACATCGCCCTTGTATAAACCCTCTATATGCTCCTTCCACCTTTCTGCTTTCCTTTCTTTGCTTAGAACTGGGTTTTCATCTGAGCTCTTGATATTCAAACAAGTGGTTCTCTTTTCTCCAAAGGTCTCTTTAATTTTGCTGTATGCGGTATCTATCTTACCCATAGTGAGATAAGCCTCTTACATTTGTCCTCTAGCCATCCCTGCTTAGCCATTTTGCACTTCCTGTCGATCTCATTTTTGAGACGTTTATATTCCTCTTTGCCTGCTTCATTTACTGCATTTTTATATTTTCTCCTTTCATCAATAAAATTCAATATTTCTTCTGTTACCCAAAGATTTCTACTAGCCCTCCTCTTTTTACCTACTTGATCCTCTGCTGCCTTCACTACTTTATCCCTCAGAGCTACCCATTCTTCTTCTACTAGTTGATGACGTTAAAACCGTCTCTGTGTGCATATCAATGTACCGTACTCTGTTGTTTACCTACGACCATCTTTTTGGAGTTCCCCTTGCGCGTTTGTGCCAAGGACCAATGGGTGGCATAATGAACTCGGCGGTAATGAGTAACCGGCGCAGTATTAATAGCACAAGGTCAGCGGGCCTCTTCCTGAGAGCCACAAGGACACGCCGGCCAGCACAGCGCTCCACGGCCGTCCGGTCCCCAGGCCACGGTTTGGCGTCAAATAATTGTCATCAGCCGGCGTTTCGCTCACCTAACCTACCGAGGATTCGAGGTTTGATCCGTCTCAAAGCACACTGACCACAGTGTTTCATCGTGCGCCGCGTCAGATGGAGAGGTGGTAAGACACTTATAACTGCCCACGTCGTGTTGTGCCGACTCCACCGTAGCTTGAATGGATTTTTAAGTTTGTTTTATATGCCCGACTTCTAATTTCACCACACAAGTCGCCAGGTTTGAGCAGTTATTGCCCAATGACGACACGCAATACAGTATGTTAAAGCGGATTTCGATTATGTTTTTAGATTTAATTTTATTACTCACACAGAGACTCAAAATTCCTTTGTTTAACAGCACGTCGTCAAAATAAGTATGAAATGCTAATGTCTTTGTAATACATAATGTCCACTATTGAGTTAGAGTTGGTACCTATTTTGACATTTTAGAGAAGAAAAATCTTAAGCGCTTCTGCTTCTATAGTCTCAGTATCAAATGTTCACTAATTTCAGTTTACTTCCTATCTCAGTTCAGTATTTAACACAAATTATATATCAGTGTCATTTCAGAGATATTACGTCGGTTCCACACTAACGGAATAACACGTAAATGTCATTTAACATCACTTTTATTAATAATCCTTTTTCTTACGACGTAAATGTTAATGAATGATCACTATCTAGGAGGAAAGAGGGATTGATCCTAATCATGAGATGATAGCTTTTAATGAGCCCGCAATCGTCAATTAAATAAAAAGTCACGTTCAAGGATGATATGCGAACAACTTTCGGTACGTCCGTTTTCACGTATCTGTCATAACTAATCCTGTCGCCCACAATTCAAATTAACACTGACGTTAACCCCTTTTGTCGGAACATCGATTCGTAACTATTATGTGAAAGTTTATTCTAGTCCCCTAATTAGTTCCTTTCAGATACGCGCACGACCAAACAGCAGAACGGAACACAAACGACTTGTTTTAACAACCGAACAACGCAATGACGTTACATTACGACAATGTCCACCCAATGAACATCTCTTTGACTTTATCTTCTCTACTCTGCTTTGTTAAATTATTCCTAATTACAATTTATTCAGCTATTTAACGAAAACATCTAACAAAAAATAAAATAAATTTATCCCAACGTAAAAGATCCGTTATACACTCGACACGTATTCGGGAGGACGACTATTCAACTACCTCATAAGTAAGAAAGATTCTTCGTTGAATTTTGCACAGTCTACAAACCATCCTTACAGGTTTATGAAACTCTAGAATTAATTTAATTTATGAAATAATGAATGTGCTGTTACATTTTAAACTTCATGTTTAGAAAAATGGTTCAAATGGCTCTGAGCACTATGGGACCTAACATCCATGGTCATCAGTCCCCTAGAACTTAGAACTACTTAAACCTAACTAACCTAAGGACATCACACAACACCCAGCCATCACGAGGCAGAGAAAATCCCTGACCCCGCCGGGAATCGAACCCGGGAACCCGGGCGTAGGAAGCGAGAACGCTACCGCACGACCACGAGCTGCGGGCATGTTTAGAAAAACACTCAAATTTTGAAGTTAATTATTTCAATTTTTACCACGGTTTTTAATAGATTTGGAAAATTCTAGAGCGTCATACAGCTGTAAGTAGGGTTTGTATGCTGTGCTAAATCCATCGAAGAATCTTTCTTACTTATGAAGAAAAGTGTACGTATAGCAACAAATGCATCCAATAGAAGTGAACAAAATTATGAAATTTCACATATAAATAATTTATTTTGTTATGTTTTTGAGCTTCCAGTTCTACGAGTGTGAATCCTGAATCATTCCTGGTCATGCTGACAAAGTTTTATGAATTTATTTTTGAAATTGTAGACAGTGTAAATTAAAACGTCCTGTCGTGCCTCTCCTGCTCCAATTCGGCGCTTACGCAAATTCCGATATGGTTCCGTTTATTTTCGTAAATTGCTTAACGTAAATTCTGGGATGGCTCCTTTGAAAGGGCATTTGTTTCCCCGTCCTTTCCCAATTCTAACTTGTATGCCGTCCCGACCTCGTCGTCGACGGGACACTAAACCCTGATCTTCCGCCCTTTCTCCATCATAAAATAGACAAAACATCGACGTTACACTACGTATTTCACTTTTTTTAATAGATCGTACCTGTAAGATTACTTCACCTGGAAAGTCGCTGGCGTTAATTAATAGCAGAAAATCTGTAGCACAGTAAAGATAAAAGGCCTCGCAATTAAATCAAGAGAATCATCAGACACATGCATTTCAATATTAGAAGACTCATACAATCAAATAAATCCACAGCGCAATTTCCCAGCAAAGATTTGGCGCAAAACTTTTAAACAGATTTGCAAAATCCATTGTCCGTGCAAGCAGTATCTGCAGGAAGAGCAGCTTAATCAAGCGCAATTGTCCACTGTCACGTAGTACCACTGTAGTAGTATTACGAGTCTACTCATAAACAAGTAAGATATAAAGACAATTTTCTTGTTTTCTAACAACGTTTCACTGTTGCATTGTGTCTAAACGTTTGTTACAGTAACGTGTAAAAATTAGAAGTAAATCGGAAAGGTACGTTTTGAGCTTTATGGGGACAATGCATTCAAGAACACGCCCGTATTAGAATTCAACATTGTATCAATATTTCAAAGCAATCAGTCAAGAGCTTTCGGAGATTAGCGATTTTCGACAAACCAACATTTACATTTTTATAACGTTTCCCTTTCTATTACACATAAACACGGCGTTTCAGTAGGTATACAGGGTGTTACAAAAAGGGACGGCCAAACTTTCAGGAAACATTCCTCACACACAAAGAAAGAAAATATGTTATGTGGACATGAGTCCGGAAACGCTTACTTTCCGTGTTAGAGCTCATTTTATTACTTCTCTTCAAATCACATTAATCATGGAATGGAAACACACAGCAACAGAACGTACCAGCGTGACTTCAAACACTTTGTTACAGGAAATGTTCAAAAAGTCCTCCGTTAGCGAGGATACATGCATCCACCCTCCGTCGCATGAAATCTCTGAGGCGCTGATGCAGACCTGGAGAATGGCGTATTATATCACAGCCGTCCACAATACGAGCACTAAGAGTCTCTACATTTGGTACTGGGGTTGCGTAGACAAGAGCTTTCAAATGCCCCCATAAATGAAAGTCAAGAGGGTTGAAGTCAGGAGAGCGTGGAGGCCATGGAATTGGTCCGCCTCTACCAATCCATCGGTCACCGAATCTGTTGTTGAGAAGCGTACGAACACTTCGACTGAAATGTGCAGGAGCTCCATCGTGCATGAACCACATTTTGTGTCGTACTTGTAAAGGCACATGTTTTAGCAGCACAGGTAGAGTATCCCCTATGAAATCATGATAACGTGCTCCATTGAGCGTAGGTGGAATAACATGGAAATTAAGCGTTTCCGGACACATGTCCACATAACATATTTTCTTTCTTTGTGTGTGAGGAATGTTTCCTGAAAGTTTGGCCGCACCTTTTTGTAACACCCTGTATAGACACACGTAAGTACTCGATGGCAACTTTGTATCAAAATTTCAAGGCTATCTGTGAAGAACTTTTGGTGATTTGGGATTTTGAAGAAACAAACATCTTCGTTTGTACTTACATGGAAACTGTAAATGTTCCTAATCAAAAATCTCCTGAAGTTTGTGACTGAATGCTTTGAAATTTTGACAAAACGTTGTATTGGAATACGCAAGTGTCTTTTATATACCTATTTTTAAATATATCTAATATATTATTATTATTATTATTATTAGCGAATGTCCCCATGGGAGAACGATAAGCAGGTGATTAACATTTCTTAATGTTCTTCTTATTTCTCCAGTATTTCTTCATTGCCTCCCCAAAGGCCTTCTTCCTTTCTTCGGTCCACTTTGGTCGGAAAGGTTTAGATTCCGTCTCTGGAGTAAACTTCCACTTGTCGATTTTTCTTCTGAATGTATCCCGGTCTGATGTGTTTGTTATGTCAATTTTTGCCTTTTTCAAATCCTTCTTAACTTCAGTTACCCAGGGTATTGTTGCCTTAAGTGATGTCATATAGTCCAATAGACGTTTAGTTAACCTGTTTCCAGGTAATCTGTCTATATGTCCATAAAACTTCATCCGCCTCTTCCTGATATCTGCCTCGATGTTTGATATTTTTTCGGTTGTCTCGGTAGTCTGCAGCCTGTATCCATCTTGTGTGTATCGTGGTCCTAGGATTTTTCTAATAATTTTTCTCTTTACTTTCTTAATTTCGTGTAAATCTAATTTTCTATTCAGGGAGAGTGTTTCACTTGCATATGTGACTGTTGGTTTGATGACTGTGTTGTAGTGTCTGATTTTAGTGCCTTTTGATAGACATTTCTTGTTATATATATTTTGAATAAGTCCGAATACTTTCTTGATTTTCTGTAATCGGTTTTTTTGTGCTATTTTCTCAAGTCCTGTTGGTTCAATAACTTCACCGAGATACTTAAAGTGCTTGACTCTAGTTATTTCACCATACTTTGTTTTTAGTTTCGAAATATCTAATTTTGAGCAGATGAATTCTGTCTTCTCAAAGGAGATTTGCAGGCCAACCTTCTCAGCACATTCTTTAAGTGTCTCAATTTGTTTTACTGCTGTTTCTTCACTGTCAGTTATAATTGCCAAGTCATCTGCAAACGCTAAATAAGGGATGTTCAATTTTCCTTTACCTCTTCCTAGTTCAATTGGCTTCCAAAAGCTTTGTTTCCTTAGTGTTACTTCCCACTCTTTCATAACTTTGTCCAAAACTATATTGAATAATAGTGGTGAGATCCCATCTCCTTGTCTTACTCCTGTTTTAATTGAGAATGGTTCCGAAATTTCCCCTCTGAATTTAATTTTTGATTTGGTTTCTGTTAGTGTTTGTTCAATTAGTTTTCGGGTTTTAGTATCTAGGCCTCGTTCTTCGAGAATGTGACATAGAGACTGTCTGTCTATGGAATCGTATGCCTTTTTGAAATCAACGAATGTGCAGATTATTGGTTTTGACCTGATTGCTTTAATCTTTAAAATAGTTTTAAGGTTGAATATCTGTTCCGGGCATGATCTATTAGGACGAAAGCCTGCTTGGTAGTCTGAAATTGTATGTTCTAGTTGTTCTTGTGCCCTCTTTAGGAGACATGCAGATAGAATTTTGTAGGTAACTGGTAAAAGTGAAATGCCTCTGTAGTTGTTTACGTCTGATCTCTCTCCCTTTTTGTGCAATGGGTGAATTAGTGCACACTTCCACTCCTCTGGGATATTTTCTGTCTGCCAAATTTCTTTGATGATGCTAGTGATCTCTCTTAACGAATTTGGACCAAGGTTTTTCAGTAGTTCAGCTACAATTCCATCTTCTCCCGATGATTTATTATTTTTGAGTTTTCTAATGTGACTATAAATTTCTTCTTGAGATGGTGGTAGTGAAGTCTCATTCGTGTGTTCTGGTTGTAATCTGGGGAATCTTGTACTTGGTTGTGGGCAATTTCGGAGTTGTGAGAAATATTTAGCTAGTTCTTGGCAATTTTCTTTGTTAGTTAGTGCCAATTTTCCATTCTGTTTCCGGAAGCAGAGATTTTGTGGAGTGTATCCTTTGATTTGATTTGCGAATATTTTATAAAAATCTTGAGTGTTGTGGTTCTTAAAGTTTTCTTCAATTGTGTTTAGCTGTTCATTAAGGTATTTTCTTTTAGTTTGTCTAAGTATTTTAGCTGTTTGTTTTCTCTAATATATATCTAATATATAATTTATCATAAATTTAATTTAAACGGTGTGTGTGTGTGTGTGTGTGTGTGTGTGTGTGTGTGTGTGTGTGTGTGTGTGTGTGTGTACCTACCTAAAAACACGCCTGTATTAGAATGCTGTGTTTTTGTAGAGACAAGTACAGCTTTATTCAAATAGAAGGAACATGTTTCGAAAATTTATTTCTGACGAACTGCAAACGGTAGAAGCACAGTTCTAATTTTGTTGCAGAGAGGAATGTTCAGTGTTAAAGGATGACACGGTTGTGCACGCATTGTAAGCGCCATATCTTACACGACAAACATCATAACCGTAGCTCAATTTCTTACCGCACACGAATCAGCCAGTGTCTAGTTACGGAATTCAAAGCTTCAACAGTTCGATGTGCAGATCTCAGAGAGTAGCAGGCGTAGCTGAGACAAAAGACAAAACAAGACCTTTATTTCCATTCCCCTCCCTCTCCGCCCCCCCCTTCCGCCCCCGCAGACAAAAATCGCAGGGGCCTGGGAGGCCAACCGATGATGAAATCGATCTTTCGCTCCTCCTCTTCCTGGTGCCGTTCGCGAAACGCCAGACGCGATGTAGGACACTATCTTACTTGGATATGAAGTGTATTGCTTTGAAGTTAGCGAAGCACCCAGTTTTCTGTCACGTGTAGATACGATATTTCTGTGACAGATCTCGTTAAAAATGGATGGTCATAAACAATGTTTAAGGAAGCGGCACAGAAACTGTTAACCTTCGGCCACTATCTTTCGTACTGAATAAGTTCCATAGGATTTTCACTTGGCCAAAGTCTACCCTTACAGCGATTAGCTGTACCAGAAAGATGAAAAGCGGATTCATCCTTTTATCAATCGTTTGATAAAATTATCCTCATCTATCTCCTTTAGAATTGTACCTTTAGGTCTCGGCGTCAATATGCAGTGGGTGCAGTAACTGCAGTTTTTACGACTTCTGATGCAGACTGTGCTTCAGAACTCGCTATACCGTCCGTTGAACGATTCTAAGTTCATTACTTACACGTGTTACGGGTTTCCTAGGCCTCCTTTAGCAGGTTCCGTCCGATGTTCGTATATGACCCGTACTTCTCCGTTTGCAGATGCGGCCGTCTTCTACAAATTTTGAATACCGCTCATGAATTTGCTTATGATGAAACGGCCCTTAGTGGAATTTACGTTGCTCATTAAGAGCGGACTCCAATTTTTCTAACTGTAGCACGAAAGACGATCGTCATTATCCCACAAACAAGCAACTGAGCCACTGCAGCTTTGCATTTAACTTCTACGCAGAATTTCAACTCGTTCAGTCCAGGAATGTTGCAGCAGTGCTTTTTTTAAAAAAAAATCCTTTGTTGTCTGTGAGAGATGAATTCTTGAAATCTCGAATAACTCTGTATTCTCCACAATATTTTAGTTTGTCAGTTAGTTACTTACATGTCCCACAAATCATCTGAACTATTCTTTTATCGAAATAATCTGGGAAGAGTCTGTTTACAGGATATGTGTACATGATTTGTGTTAACAGTAACGAACACATCATTTTTAGTACTACTCCATACTCCAACTCCTTACTGGGCCACTGTCAGCTTTAACAACGGGTAATAAAGGTAATTTTTCCCTGTAGTGATGTAGGTATGGATATCACTGTTCTTCTGAAATTTTGTTAGGTTATTTATGGCAAAGTTCATTATTGAATACATGTATTATGACGGATATATGTATTTTGACGGCGATTAAATGCCTAAATTCGTTTGTTTCCAAGATTAGCAACTATAGGAAGAGCAAAAGTAGCTGAACTTAAATTTTTGAGAAGCTCAGCAATGTGCTTCTTCCAGTTCCAGCTCTCGTCTATAAGTACACACACAAAATTGGAGAACTTTGCCCTATTTGCAAACTCATCCTCATGTTCTACGCCAGTTGTTGATACGACTGTTTGTTGTACAGAACTGAATGTAGTGTGTTTTTTCACAATTAAGAGGAGTCCCTTTTTAGAGAATCACTTGATAAGTCTTTGGAAAAAATCATTCAACAGCTCTTTTTTTGCTTCCTCTGTAATAGGATTTATTATAACATTAGTATCATCTGCAAAAATTGACCAATTTTCCTTGTGGATGGCCAGTCACGTATATGAGCAATAGGAGTGGGCCCAAAATTGAACCCTGAGAGATGCCCTTTGTGTTTCCTCAGCAGTCACTAAAAGTTTCTGCCCTTCCGACGCAGTGTGAGTTATTCAGCACAATCTTTTGTCAAGTAATTCAAACCTACTGTGCGTAAAGCCATCAGTTCCATGTAACTTGAGTTTTTCTGGTAGAGTAACATGACCTGCGCAATTAAACGCCTTGGAAAGATAAAAAAAAAATACCTACTGGCCGTATGTTATTATTTAAGGCTTGTACTATTTGATGAGTGAATGTCCAAAAAGCATTCCCAGTCAAGTAACCCTTTGGAATCCAAAGTGTGGTATGCTAAGTAAATTGTTTCCACTTAAGTGTGCCACTACTCTTGAGAGCGATACCTTTTCGAATATATTGGAAAACAAAGTCGGTGAGGAAAGTCTGTCTTGTCATCTTTCTTACGAACTGGCTTAACAATTGTTTATTTTAACCTTTCTGGAATGAGAGCAACACAAATCTGACATATTGACAAGACATACAGGGTGAAAAATATTTAAACCGACAAACTCTGGGAGGTTGTAGGGGACATCAAAACAAATATTTTTCCCTAATGTCATTATTTCCTATGAGGATTATTTAAACCGGTGGAGGCCGTATTACGCTCTTCAGTTGTTAGAGGGCGTATTACGCCCTTGTAGGCAACTGCTGTCCACCAGTGTAGTAGTGCATTGTCTGTGTTTACTAATGGAGCGATACACCTGGACTGAGTACACTGATATGGTTGGTGCGTACTACGTAGCGCATCACAACGGACGAGCTGCACAGCGGGTTTATCAACAACAATACCCTAATCGCCGTATCCCGCATCATACGACCTTTGCCGCTGTGTACCAACGTCTGCGTGAGACCGGGTCATTTAGCAGATTACCTGGACAGGAATGCCGTCGCACGGTAAAAACGCTGCAATTTGAGGAAGCTGCCTTGCAGCATGTGGAGCGGGAGCCTTCAATCAGCATTCGTAAAATTGCACGTAACATGGGGACGAAACAGACGAATGTAAGAACAGTCCTTCGAGAGCAAATGTTAGGTCCATTTCACTTACAGCGTGCCCACAACCTGGAACCAGTTGATTATCCACCCAGAGCACAGTTTCGCAGTGGTACCTCGAAAGGTGTGAAATGCATCCTACATTTCCATCCTCTGTGTTGTTTACCGATGAAGCATGGTTCGGGCGTGATGGAGTCTTCAACATTCACAATTCGTATGTTTGGAGTGAGGATAACTCACATGCCACAGTTACTAGCGCTCATCAAGTGCGGTTCTTCATTAATGTGTGGGTGGGTGTTGCTGGGGACTGATAATTGGGCCGTATCTGCTACCTAGGCCATTAAATGCCAGGCATTATTACAATTTTCTCGCCAGAGCATTGCCATAATTTTTGGAAGACGTCCCGCTCCCTACAAGGCAGCGTATGTGGTTCCAACATGACGGGGCGCCGACACATTTCAGCCGTCGCGTGCGTCGATTGCTGGACCGACAGTTCCCAGAATCGTGGATTGGCAGAGGTGGTCCTTTACCTTGGCCTGCTCGATCCCCAGATATGTTCCCTCTGGGACTTTTTTTTGTGGGGAGAGATGCGCAACCTTGCTTCTGCAACTCCTGTTTCACCACAAGAGGATCTGGTTGCCCGGATAGTAGCAGCAGCAGGAACAATTCAGGATACTCCTGGGGTTTTTGCCCGTGTCAGAAAGAACATGATCCGACCGTGTAACCTTTGTTTACGTGTCAATGGAGGCATTTTTGAAAATCTACTGTAATTGAAACTGGGTTGCGTTAACCTGTTGTCTCTTGGTCGTAAAAATATGGAAAAGTGTGTTTTGGTTTAATGTATTTACCGCCAGAGAAATCTTCCTCTACTGGTTTAAATACTCCTCATAGGAAAAAATGAGATTAGGGATAGATATTTGTTTTGATGTCCTCTACAACCTCCCAGAGTTTGTCGGTTTAAATACTTTTCATCCTTTATACACCACCTCTTTTGGCGTGTACAGAAGTTATCAGTCCAAACGAGTCTTCAACAAGATTTGAGCTTCCGGGATTTGCGGACGTGCGATAACTTCTTAAAATAAAATATTTTAAGCATCAGGGAAACTTTTCTTTGCCTATACGCTTTGGCAGCAAGTGCTAGACTGCCGCTGAATTTCTACTGCACTACAAGCTTCACCTTGACCGCACTGGATGAGTATCGTCAAAATTCATCGCTGAGTGAGTGTCTTCTCGCAACCAAATGGCGGAGTCGAGACCTATGCGGTGCGCACCCCGGCATCTTGCGACGCCGCCAGGAATTTCATAAGAAAGAAGGCGCCGGCATCCAGCGCGCATGCGCGCCCGACCTCACAAAGGAAGCGCAGACTAATTAAACAGGCGCATTGTTCGCCAACCTCATCAGCAGACAAGCCGCCATTAGGCCGGGCCCCTACCCACAATCGCTGCGCGCCACCAACTCCTCTTGCTCTCGGGCCCTTTTCGTATCGAGCTGTTGTGATCAGCGTATTTCAAGGTTTTGACTTCCAAAGAAAACACACTTGTCACAATCAGTGAAAGTCTTTAGCTAAGCGGTTTACACGACTCACAATACAGCACTAATGACATGTAATATGCTTCTGCAATACGCCACTCACTCACAGTATATGTTGCACATTTCCCTCCCTTATTTAGCTGAGTACCCAGCGTTGTCCCGCTATATATTTATTCCAATGTTCTATTATCCTATGGCCGGCCGGAGTGGCCGAGCGGTTCTAGGCGCTACATTCTGGAACCGCGCGACCGCTACGGTCGCAGGCTCGAATCCTGCCTCGGGCATGGATGTGTGTGTCGTCCTTAGGTTAGTTAGGTTTAAGTAGTTCTAAGTCTAGGGGACTGATGACCTCAGATGTTAAGTCCCATAGTGCTCAGAGCCATTTTTTATTATCCTATGTCCCACTTCCCCTTCTCTCTGCCCACCCCCGCCACCTCCTCTGTTTATCTCCAGTTACTCACTGATGAGTCTGGCCTGGCAACGGAAGACAGCAAAACGAAAGCTGAAATTTTAAATTGAGCATTTGAGAAATCTTTCACGCAGGAGGATCGTACAGACATACCGCCGTTCGAGTCTCGTACAGATTCCCGTATGGAGGACATAGTGATTGAAATCCCTGGGGTTGTTAAGCAGCTGAATGGGTTGAAAATAAATAAATCGCCAGGTCCCGTTGGGATTCCAATTCGGTTTTACAGAGAGTACTCTACTGCATTGGCTCCTTACTTAGCTTGCATTTATCGCGAATCTCTTGCCCAACGTAAAGTCCCGAGCGACTGGAAAAAAGCGCAGGTGACGCCTGTATATGAGAAGGGTAGAAGGACGGATCCTCAGAATTACAGACCAACATCCTTAACATCGGTTTGTTGCAGGATTCTCGAACATATTCTCAGTTCGAATATAATGAATTTCCTTGAGACAGAGAAGTTGCTGTCCATGCATCAGCACGGCTTTAGAAAGCATCGCTCCTGCGAAACGGAACTCGCCCTTTTTTCACATAATATCTTGCGAACCGTGGATGAAGGGTATCAGACGGATACCATATTCCTTGACTTCCGGAAAGCGTTTCACTCGGTGCCCCACTGCGAACTCCTAACTAAGGTTGGAGCATATGGGATTGGTTCCCAAATATGTGAGTGGCTCGAAGACTTCTTAAGTAATAGAACCCAGTACGTTGTCCTCGATGGTGAGTGTTCATCGGAGGTGAAGGTATCTTCTGGGGTGCCCCAGGGAAGTGTGGTAGGTCCGCTGTTGTTTTCTGTCTACATAACTGATCTTTTGGATAGGGTGGATAGCAATGTGCGGCTGTTTGCTGATGATGCTGTGGTGTACGGGAAGGTGTCGTCGCTGAGTGACCCTAGGAGGATACAAGATGACTTGGACAGGATTTGTGATTGGTGTAAAGAATGGATAAATGTAAATTAATGCAGATGAATAGGAAAAAGAATCCCGTAATGTTTGAATACTCCATTAGTAGTGTAGCGCTTGACACAGTCACGTCGATTAAATATTTGGGCGTAACATTGCAGAGCGATATGAAGCGGGACAAGCATGTAATGGCAGTTGTGGGGAAGGTGGATAGTCGTCTTCGGTTCACAGGAAGAATTTTGGGAAGATGTGGTTCATCTGTAAAGGAGACCGCTTATAAAACACTAATACGACCTATTCCTGGGTACTGCTCGAGCGTTTGGGATTCCTATCAGGTCGGATTGTGGGAGGACATAGAAGCAATTCAGAGGCGGGCTGCTAGATTTGTTACTGGTAGATTTGATCATCACGCGAGTGTTGCGGAAATGCTTCAGGAACTCGGGTGGGAGTCTCTGGAGGAAAGGAGGCGTTCTTTTCGTGAATCGCTACTGAGAAAATTTAGAGAACCAGCATTTGAGGCTGACTGCAGTACAGTTTTATTGCCGCCAACTTATATTTCGCGGAAAGACCACAAAGATAAGATAAGAGAGATTAGGGCTCTACAGAGGCATATAGGTAGTCATTTTTCCCTCGTTCTGTTTCGGAGTGGAACAGGGAGAGAAGATGCTAGTTGTGGTACGAGGTACCCTCCGCCACGCACCGTATGGTGGATTGCGGAGTATGTATGTAGATGTAGATCTCCTTCACCCCCCTCCCAACTCTCTGGCCGACTCTTCCCGCCTCTCTCCCTCTCTTTGTCAATCTGCTGCTCCTCTCTCTCTCCATTTCCTCCTGCCTCTCCCTCTCTTTGTAAATCTCCCTCCTCTCTCTTTGTCAGCCCCCTCCACCTCATCTCCTGCCCCCTCTTTGTTTTCATCCCCTCTCCCCCTCTTCCCATTCCTCACTTTTCCTGTGCATCTCCTCCTCGCCCCGCTCTTTGTTCATCCCCTCCTCTTCCCTTTTCCTGTCATCTTATCCCCTCTCTCTGTCTATTTTCCCCTGCTATATCTCTGTCCATCTCCTTCTACCTCTGGCTATCCCCTCCTTCACCCCCTCACTGTCTACACATCTCCTCATCCTTCGTTCTCTCTCCATGTTGTCGCACTCACCCTTATAGGAAGCTGGTGGTCCTCACCCCTACAGTATTTCTTAACAAATCTGTGTACCAAATTTGATTGAAATCGTTCCAGCAATTTAGGAGGAGGTTTTTGCCAGTGCTTTTGCTCGCATACGCACATGTCAAATATATTTCACACAGTTTTAACATGTTTCACGCGTATTTGTACACATGGATCACATATATGTTTAGGAAAATTCGCTCTGCAGTTTCAATTTCACGCAGCTGAATGTTTATGACACTGCGTCATCTGAACTATCTGCTGTACAACAATATAATTTTGCAGGTACATCCAGTAGTATATGTGCCTACACTGTGCGAAAGTTGTTGTGAATAGAGCCAGCAGTAAAAAATAATAAATTAAAACGTCATACATGACGAGGCAGTTTTTCATGCATGTCATTGTTTATGACATCATAGCTCCTGGACTATGTGTCGTGCAATGATATAGTTTTCTAGGTACATTCAGTTGCATATGTGGATGCTGTCTTCGAAATGAACTGCGAATAGAGTTAGTTAAGAAGTAATAAATTAAAAAGTCATGCATGATGCGGCAGTTTCACTGGCATATCAGTGTTTATGACGTTATATTACCTGAAGTATTTGTCGTATTATGAAGTATTTATCTAGGTACATTAAGCGGCATGTTTTTAAACTGTATGCGAATTGTGTTGCGAATAGAGTTAGTAGCAAAGAAGTAACAAATTAAAACATCGTACAAGATGCAGTATTTTTCCTCGCTTCTCAGTATGTGACGGCATATCTCCTGAAACATGTGTCGTACATTGATGTATTTTTTTACTGGTATATTCAGTGGTATATGTGAATACTGCCTGCAAAATTTGTCGTGAATAAAATTTGTAGTAAATAAGTAATAAATTAAAACGTCATGCTTCATGCATCAATTTTACTGTATGAACAGCGAAAAATGTAGTAAGAGATAAACTTGTTTGATTTCCATCATTTTGTGGAAGTCGTCAGCGAGAAAAAGTTTCGCAAAGGTTTGAAATTGTGTGTAAAGTTTGTTGCAAGTCTGTAAGTTAAATGTTATCATTCTCAAATACTGGGTAACTGAAGTATATGTATTCTCGTGTCGTGGGCTACACTGCCTTTCACCCACACTCCAATCATTTTGGTGGGTGGGTGGTTCTTCCCCCGCAGTGATTCTTGACAAACAGTAAATGATATGTGGAATAAGTTTGGTTGAAATCGGCCCAGTGGTTGAAAAGGAGATCTGGTACATACATACATCAGTTTTTATAAACTGTATGGATTGAAACGTCCCCTTAGAAAAATTTATACAAGACTGTGCTTATCCTGACACACAATATTTTTTGCGCAACGCAATCTGACTTTCAAAAATCCCTACAAAAGAATGGCCCTGACTAACATTAACCTATACTAATATATGAGGACTAGAGGCTGACCCAAAATTGAATCCTGTGGGACGCCCTTTGTGTTTTCTCCTCAGTCACTAAAATTTTCTACCCTTCGGACACAGTTGAGTTATTTAGCACAACCTTTTGCCTTTTGTTTGTTAAATAATTCAAATCTACTGTGCGTAAACCCATCAGTTCCATGAAACTTGAGTTTTTCTGAGAGAGTAATTTGATCTGCACAATTAAACGCCTTGGAAAGATCAGAGAAAATACCAACTGACCAGCCGGCCGCTGTAGTCGAGCGGTTCTAGTCGCTTCAGTCCGGAACCACGCGGCTGCCACGGTCGCAGATTCGAATCCTGCCTCGGGCATGGATGTGTGTGATGTCCGTAGGTTAGTTAGGTTTAAGTAGTTCTAAGTTCTAGGGTACTGATGACCTCAGATGTTAAGTCCCATAGTGCTCAGAGCCATTTTGGTAAAAAGAAGGGAGTCGTCATTACGTCGTTAAGTTGAAGCTGGCGTTCGTCGTCTTATGTAGACCAGACCAGTAGGTTTACCGCATTGGTTCATCGCGGTGATTCTTCCCTGCGATGTCATTCTGACGTTCCCGTGCCCAGTTTCAATCGTTGGGGACATCTATCGACTTTTGTGGTCGTATCCTAAATAGTATCTGATGGTTTGACTGTGTGGAGACGCAGCTGTTTCCTTAAAAATGCCAGCTTGCGTCGTTTACGAAAGTACTAATCTATCCGATCGTATCTAAACTTTAGGTTAGGTTAGGTTAGTGTTGTTTTAACGTCCCGTCGACAACGAGGTCATTAGAGATGGAGCGCAAGCTCGGGTTAGGGAAGGATGGGGAAGGAAATCGGCCGTGCCCTTTCAAAGGAACCATCCCGGCATTTGCCTGAAACGAGTTAGGGAAATCACGGAAAACCTAAATCAGGATGGCTGGAGACGGGATTGAACCGTCGTCCTCCCGAATGCGAGTCGAGTGTGCTAACTACTGCGCCACCTCGCTCGGTATCTAAACTTTAGCGTTTCATTCGTACAAGGTGTTTCAAAAATGACCGGTATATTTGAAACGGCAATAAAAACTAAATGAGCAGCGATAGAAATACACCGTTTGTTGCAATATGCTTGGGACAACAGTACATTTTCAGGCGGACAAACTTTCGAAATTACAGTAGTTGCAATTTTCAACAACAGATGGCGCTGCACGTGATGTGAAAGATATAAAAGACAACGCAGTCTGTGGGTGCGCCATTCTGTACGTCGTCTTTCTGCTGTAAGCGTGTGCTGTTCACAACGTGCAAGTGTGCTGTAGACAACATGGTTTATTCCTTAGAACAGAGGATTTTTCTGGTGTTGGAATTCCACCGCCTAGAACACAATGTTGTTGCAACAAGACGAAGTTTTCAACGGAGGTTTAATGTAACCAAAGGACCGAAAAGCGATACAATAAAGGATCTGTTTGAAAAATTTCAACGGACTAGGATCGTGACGGATGAACGTGCTGGAAAGGTAGGGCGACCGCGTACGACAACCACAGAGGGCAACGCGCAGCTAGTGCAGCAGGTGATCCAACAGCGGCCTCGGGTTTCCGTTCGCTGTGTTGCAGCTGCGGTCCAAATGACGCCAACGTCCACGTGTCGTCTCATGCGCCAGAGTTTACACCTCTATCCATACAAAATTCAAACGCGGCAACCCCTCAGCGCCGCTACCATTGCTGCACGAGAGACATTCGCTAACGATATAGTGCACAGGATTGATGACGGCGATATGCATGTGGGCAGCATTTGGTTTACTGACGAAGCTTATTTTTACCTGGACGGCTTCGTCAATAAACAGAACTGGCGCATATGGGGAACCGAAAAGCCCCATGTTGCAGTCCCATCGTCCCTGCATCCTCAAAAAGTACTGGTCTGGGCCGCCATTTCTTCCAAAGGAATCATTGGCCCATTTTTCAGATCCGAAACGATTACTGCATCACGCTATCTGGACATTCTTCGTGAATTTGTGGCGGTACAAACTGCCTTAGACGACACTGCGAACACCTCGTGGTTTATGCAAGATGGTGCCCGGCCACATCGCACGGCCGACGTCTTTAATTTCCTGAATGAATATTTCGATGATCGTGTGATTGCTTTGGGCTATCCGAAACATACAGGAGGCGGCGTGGATTGGCCTCCCTATTCGCCAGACATGAACCCCTGTGAGGACACTTGAAAGACCAGGTGTACCGCCAGAATCCAGAAACAATTGAACAGCTGAAGCAGTACATCTCATCTGCATGTGAAGCCATTCCGCCAGACACGTTGTCAAAGGTTTCGGGTAATTTCATTCAGAGACTACGGCATATTATTGCTACGCATGGTGGATCTGTGGAAAATATCGTACTATAGAGTTTCCCAGACCGCAGCGCCATCTGTTGTTGAAAATTGTAACTACTGTAATTTCGAAAGTTTGTCTGCCTGAAAATGTACTGTTGTCCCAAGCATATTGCAACAAACGGTGTATTTCTATCGTTGCTCGTTTAGTTTTTATTGCCGTTTCAAATATACCGGTCATTTTTTAAACACCCTGTATGTGGAGCAGTTCAAGCACTATTTTCTTTTGCGTACATGAATTGTAGTTGTGCTATTTACTTTTATTCTTTTCTGTGATTTTCATTGCCTTCCAAACCGCAACACGCTGACATCCGAGCCACACTGTAATAACGGTCTCGTCTCCGCGCAATACACCGATGCGAAACCGCGCCGATTGTCGGTGCAACTTCTCATGCCCTAAATTCCTCCCGGCAGTAATTATTCATTGTTAACCTGTGCTACTTCTTTAAATAGCCAGTCATGTGCGTGTGTGTGTGTGTGTGTGTGTGTGTGTGTGTGTGTGTGTGTGAGAGAGAGAGAGAAAGCGTGAGCTTTGTTTCCTTTGTGAAGAAAGCTTTGAACAAAAACATACGTGAACACTCTTTTCGTCGTGTCTGCCTGCTGCTCGGCGTCTGAGTGGCAATGACTCCACTTCGCAGTCTAGTTATTTCCTCATGAAGTCTGTTGTAAATAATCCACTGCGCTTCAGCAAGAACAAAGACACACATAATAACAATACCAGAAGAAAGGAAATGACATTCATTACCCCACACTATGGTTGCCTGTAGCACAAACAGCGGTTCACAATGCAGCAACCAAAAGCTTTGATCACTGACCCAGTGATACAAAATGTCCAGCAGACAGCAAAGGAAAATTCGAAACTAAACTGAAAGCGGTTCTCTTTGATATCTCCTCCTGCTCCACAGAAGACTATCTATTATTGTAATGTGTAAATGGGGATGAATAGGAATTAGTTACTAAAGTCTGTCTGTCTTTGATTAAAAAACAAAAAAAATTAATAAATGATCAGCACTGAGGCGTACTTACAAAAAAGCTGATGTTACACATATTTGCAATCTATCGCACAAACGATACGTGGAACATAAAACTAATTAATTATTGATCTATCACAAAACATGGTATAGACTTACAAACTTTGAAAGCCTCAAAATGAAATTCAAATGGAAAGTGAAGCAGATGGTCAAAGTAGCCGCACATTCCAATTGCGACAAGTTTGGTTATTCCTGAAAAAAAAACCATAGTTACTGGCCCAATTGCGATATGTTTGGTTATTCCAAGAAAAAAAAGAAAAAGAAACCTTAGTTACTGGCGAGAACTATTCCGGGAAAAGAATCAAATGCAGGTAGGCTACTGTTGGAAAGGTAAGCCTGTTTCTTACGCAGGGTAGGCAATCATTACTAAAAATATTACTTAGGCCCATGTTAAACTAAATTATCCGTTATACAGGGTCTAAGCGTTTGAGGCCATTCCCTTAATCACATTTATAGGATTATATAATGCTGGAATATGTTTAAAAACTTATATCTTTTTTTTAAATCTGTAATTTGCTATTGTTGGGCACACGCTGAATGACACGTCATAGGTAAAATTTCAAAGTGAGAAGATGTGTAAACTACAAACTATTACACTGACAATCTAATAACATAAGAACTCTATTTGCATGGAGGTGTACCACTCCGCAGCTCTGTATCTTTGACATTTCAATAGTCGTTCACTTTGTTGACGTTCACAAGATATGATAGCGTACGTTGCTTCTTCCGTCATTGCACATGTTTATGGGGTAGCAAATAGAAAAGGTGGTTTTTTGCAAACGCGAACATTAAAAGCACTGTGCATACAAGTTGATAGCTGCAAATGTAACCAACAAGAATCAGTACCAGTAAGCAAACAAGCATTGGTTTCGGAGTTCCAGCTTGTTTTCTATTGATACAAAAACAGTAAAAGTGGAATTAATGGATTACGAAACATGCTTATCACATCCTTCTCTTGTTGGTTATTCTACATGTATCAACGAAAAGGCAGTTACATTAACGAGGGCAAATGTGTCGTACTACTATGGGAAATACACATTCCAAAACAGAAAAACATTAAAAACTGTCTTCCTGACACTATGTTATTCATGTAACCACTGCAATTTTTTTGTATTTAAAACAGTTGTTGCGTGCACACGAGTGAAATGATAAGGAAGAAGCAAACGTTAAAGGTAGTCTACTAATGCTTTGGGCTCAGCCCCCGCCCACTCTTGCTTAAAAGCAACGCACAGTGTAAGTCTATAGCCCCATCTCCTCTTTTTTTTTTTTTTTTACCTCCATGGTAAAGTTCGTAAGTGGCAGAATGTATAGCTTTACCTAAGAATATTTTTAATATTTTTTGCTCGATTCTCGCGGATTTTGCTCGTCACACTCACCCACTGCCATACACCGCAACCAAATTGCCTTACTAACAGCATGACACTAAGGCTATCTACCATCGCAGCCACGAGTAGAGGGCAGTTGGTTGTCAAGGAGAAAAGTATATCAAGTAAGTACACACTCAAGGCTTTTATGTATGTATAGATCTCACGTCAGAAAATGCTTTTTGCTGATTATCGACAGGAGATTAAGCGAAAAAAAGGTCATTAGGGTCACGCGAAGTAGTCTCATAAACGTGCAAGCAGTGGGCTCATCCCGATGTAAGGGAACATTGGATGCAAAATGTCGTAAGTAAAAATCACATATCTGTGTCTTTCGTAGCGAACTTTTTTTGATGGCTCTGCGCACTATGGGACTTAACTTCTGAGGTCATCAGTCCCCTAGAACTTAGAACTACTTAAACCTAACTAACCTAAGGACATCACACACGTCCATGCCCGAGGCAGGATTCGAACCTGCGACCGTAGCGGTCTCGCGGTTCCAGACTGTAGCGCCTAGAACCGTTCGGCCACCTCGGGCGGCGTAACGAACTGTTTTTTTAATCTAGACAGCAAACCAGAACTGTAAATATATTTCGTTGGAGACCACTGAGGTTCTTTTATGAACTAAATCCGCGTGGTCATATAAATACGGATTTTCTAGTAGCTGCGCAGACGGATTTTAAATACTTTTATTAAAGCAGGGAGATTAAGGATCTTGCAGAGGCAGTCATGCAAAGTAAGCTCCGTGATATTCTGTGAAGATTTGCGGAGTGTGTACGTAGATGTAGATTATCCAATACGGTAGAGAGGTGCAGGAGGTGAGCGCCACTGGTCCGTGCGAAAGTTGAGGAAGAAAGCGGAAGCACGTTTAACGCTTATTTGAAATGGCGGACTGACGCGCTTCGTGCGGCGCATGCGCGAGAGGCGGGAACTTTTTTTTCCCCCGGGGCTGGATGAGCCACTGCGCATGCGCCTTGCGTACTGTGCTTGGTGTGCGCTACCGTGCGTCCGCCGGACAGAGCTACGCAGAGAATCCAATTAGGAGGCGGAGAGGTGGGCTGTGTGCTCTCTAGTCGTCTGTCCGCTTAGACTCTAGAGAGTCGCGGCGCGGCTTTGCCCATCTTATTACGCCCTCTTTAATTCGCCTTATGCCGTTGCGGACCCACCAGCGGCTGTTAAATTAAATACCTCGCAAAGAGGCGGCAGCACCACTAAATTGCTTCTTAGTAATAATGCCGCCATGGTGAAGGCGATAGCGGTGAAAGCGGGAAGTGGGGCCACGGTGGGGGAAATGGTTCTGTCGGGCGCGGGGTGTAAACACGAAATCCAGTGTGCGCTGCCGTCGCTTCGTATTCTGCTTCACATCTTTCCTGCAGTGCATCCCTGTAATTCGATGTGTGACCAACCAGAAAGCTGGGGAAGATGCGAAAAACAAGTCACCTTGTATAAGATTATCCTTTTATTTCTGTAAAGATGTTAACATCGAGGATTTTTTGGACGTTTAGCCCAATTGGCGTGACACTGTATCTGGTGATCTAATTCTTCTTACAAAAACAGACGTTTATCTCTACAAATCCTATTTCTGCTACGCCGTTTATTCTTATTTCGAATTTTCTATTACCCATTTCGTGGTTGATGGGATACGTACCGTGAGTCGAAAAAGTATTCGTCTAGTTGTAATTTTTTTAAAAAAAACTAAGTATATACCAGGTGAAAGGAAGGGAATCTAAAATGTGAACATCCAGTCGTATGCAGCGAACCTTGGTAAGTCATTTTTATTGATGGAGAAGGAAATAAAAACATCCGTAACGATAACGAATTTGACAAAATGGAGAATTTATTCAAGGGCTACTTCAAAAAGTATTTGTCCACTCTTTTTTATATTTACAATCTGAAAACATGATTTCAGTTACAAAAATTAATATTGAGAGGGGTCCTTTTGCAGCCATTACTGCTTGTAGTCGTCTGGGCATCGACTTGACCAAGTTTGCCATCAGGGAGGCTGGAATTTTGTCCCATTCGTATTGAAGTGCTTCTTTTAGGTCTCTCTTGTTAGAAATGTGTCTTCTCCTGATGCTATCTACCAGTACTTTCCAAAGGTGTTCAATAGGATTAATGTCTGGGCTCTCAGGAGGGGCGTTAAGTTGTTTTGGGGTGTTGTACACGAGCCACAGCTTAGCCGTATGCTTTGGGTCGTTATCTTGTTGAAAAATGTTATTTCCTTGCAGACTTAATTTTTCGGTGCTAGGATTCAGATTGTCCTTTAAAATGTTGATATACATATGGTGATCAATTGTACCTTCTATGAAATGTAATTTTCCAGCACCTGCAGCACTCAACAGCCCCACACCATCAGGGAGCCGCCACTGTGTTTAACCTTTGGCACAAGATTGCGTGGCAACATCTCCGCATTCTTCTTATGCCACACCATTCGCCTGCCATCCGACTCGAATACGTTATGTTTACTCTCATCAGAAAATATTACTCTATTCCAGAAGTCTTCCTTTTTGAATCTATGTTCCATCGCAAAATGAAAATTTCTTGCGCGCTACTCGCCCGTGATAACCATACGTTTTGAAGGTATTTCTGATTGTGTTGGCACACATCATCTTTTCCTGAGACTCTAACTTCCGAGTCAACTTAGGAGCGCTCATTTTAGGTTTCTTCTTCATTTCTCTCATGATAAATCTGCCGTCTGCCTCAGTCAAAGTGTGAGGGCGTCCGGTATGCTGTTGGTATCTTAATGATTTTGTTGCGCAAAATCGATCTATTATCGACTGAACCGTCGATCTAGGTCTACCGGCTACTTTAGCAATCTCGTAAGAAGATTTGCACTCATTATGTAAGAGCAGAATAAGTTTCCTTTCGATCAGTGGCGTCTCACTACCCTTACGGCCCTTGGAGCTAACTGCACTGTATCGGCGCCGTTCAGAACCAGAACAGGCGATAGAGTTGGGCCGCGCACGGTTGAGTCCAGTGTGTGCCGTGGGTCAGTGTTGTAATTTAAATAACTGCGCGCAGAATTTCGGCATGTTCAGATGGTGGACGAATACTTTATGAACTAGCTCTTGTATTACGTTTTCTATTTTGTTAACCTTACTGTCGATTTGGATGTATATCATTCTTCGCCTTTCAACAAAAATGACTTGCCGAGGTACTTCTTACATGACTGATTCTTCAGATTTTATGTACATTTATTTTAGTGTTACAGAGACTTTGTTTTCTAAAAGACACGCAGCTAGACGAATACTTTTTGGACTCACTGTAGAAGGCTGTCGGCGATAAAATGGGGAGGCACGTGTTTATAGGTGGCATAGTGGGTTTGTTTCACGAAAATCAGATCCAATCACCGTCTTCTCCATTCCGAGAATATCTGACGTAACTAACTGTGTTTTCTTATACGTCATTTTGTAACATTACTACACATCTCAGTAATTCTGCTGGTTTGTACATAATTTGTGTGTAGTAGGACGTAGATGCCCCGGAAAACTCCATAAAATGTAGAAAACACTGGTGTGTGTTACGTCAGATGTCATGTTGAAACCTTCTGTGCGATATTTCATGATTTTCATTACAAGCAGACTGAATGTGTTAGGTGCTGTTTTGTTATAATTTTTCCATGATCGCCACACTGATAAAATAATTCTAAAATTAAAAATATAACCCTGAAAATCCTAGGTCCACATGAAAACGAAATTCTAGTTAGGTTCGTGGGACACATGTGTCCCACTCACCAATTTTCAAAATCGGTTAGCTTAATACACTTTCATTATCAAAAACATTTTATTTATCCAAAGGTAGACAGTTTCTGTGGTTTTACATGTGCAAACACATTTTAACAATGAAAGGTTTAATGAAAGATACACGAGCGAATGACGTGGCTGAATGGAAAGTGATTCACATTTTCCTAATGTTGCTATAAGACCTCCACCTCCTCTCCTCTCCTCTCCTCTCTTCCTGTGCGTAGTCTCATGTTTTCTTCGTTGCCCTGCATTGGAATACTTGATTTTTTTTTCTCCTGAAGACACGGCTTTTTGTAATCGCTCGTGCTTGAAAATTATGGATTTCCAGGTCTTAACTGCCGTCTACGATCCATCTTCTGTAATTTTAAGTATTTGTTTCGTTAATCTGTACCTGCTACGTAAATATATCCAAAGAAGATCACCGTTTTGGCGTTACTTCTGATATTTTAAGGATATTCCGACGTATTACTTTCTTACTTGTAATTTTTCAGCTGTTCTCGGTAACATCGGTTATTTTTTTAATAAAATTCCAGCACCGGTCTCAATTTTATTTTTGTTTTAAAATAAAAAGAAAACTCCAACAGGTGCTGGAATATTCTTCAAACTACAGTTGTGGAACCTGAACCAAGATGCTCCATATGTTGAGCAAGAAAGTAACAGTTGTTTTTCTTATAATTCTTCTTTCTAGTGATCCTATCTGTCTAGCTTTTAATTCATTGCCAAGCACTCTCATGCATGCGAGCACTCTGTTCTAATCGCTGTTTTATGATGTTTTGCTTTTATTCTCCTCTGGAAGCATATGTTGTTTTTGAAGTTGTTACACTTTATGTTCTTCTGTTTTTCTGGCTTGCTGAGAGCAACAAACATCACTTCTTAAAAGACTTGTGGGTTCAGTTTTCTTCTAAGAGATATTGTTTCAAATTCTACTGCTTTTTAGTTGCAGATGCGTACGATTTTCTCTCCTACACAGTCGAACAAAGGTTAAAATCCATACTTGGGCCTAATACAATTGTTTACCAAATATTCGAGATCTTTTTCGTACAAATCTGTTGAAGATATTTTTGTTCCGGTCTGACGGATGATGTTTGATAATTTATACTTTAATGCCAAATTATATAACAGCTGTGCTGTCTGCTGAATCAGAATTATTAAACTCAGTCGATAGAACTACTGTTATTTAGCTTTTTAGGATTCTGTAATGAAATTTTGATTTTAACTTAAAAATCTGCTACCGACAGAATGTTCCCTTTCCGAAGTCACACCGATATTTTATGGTTAAAACTCTTCCATGTCAGAAGAATTTTGTGACAGTATTTTGTATGCAATTTGTAAACTTGATATCCGTCTGTAGTTGAAACATCGCTTATTGTCATTTTATGAAGTGTGTCGTTTAAAGATATTTTGTGTTCCTCTGGAATTTTTGTTTCCCATTTCTCCTCTTGCTGTCATTTTTACTTGCGTAACTGTAATACTCTTTCTAGAGCAGAACACAATACGACGGTAAGCTTCGTTTAGATGTTCCACATTATCATTTCCTTTCCGATTATTTTCTCGTTCGATTGGCGTAAAACATCTTTCAAGACACTTTCAAAACAGTCATTACCAAAACTGTGGTAACATGGTTGGAAATCCGCATTGCTCACCCTTTAAAACGTCACAGTGGCAGAGATACGTGATGTGTTCATTCATTGAGGAACCGTGCATGTATCTTATCGTAGAGACGATGGTGGTCGGTACTTTGGTACTGTAGTTGTGATTAAGTATGGAATGGAACAGGTTATTACATGTTATTTCAGTAAAATTAAGGAAATTTGAACCTATTTGCTAACATAGTGTACTGGTTCTAACGTTTTTAATTTTTTTCCTTTACAGGTAAGTTCCATGCTGATGGCGCTGCCTTTTTACCGTAATGTGCGTAACCTGGTAACGTAAAATCCTCAGATAATTTGCACAAGAGCAGCTATTTGGTAAGTTCCATAATTTTATGGAAAATGTTTTGTGCAAATCATTGTATAGAATGTTAACGATAGGCTTGTAGAAAGTCTTCAGCTTTCAAAGCAAAAATCTCCCCCTGGTTTAATGAGTTCAGCTGACAATCGAGTGCAGACCGTGACTGAAAATTCCCGCTACACCTGTCAACAAATTGAGTGCACACTTGGGATCGGATCGCTAAGTGTTCATAAGATCCTGTATGTGTAGCCCAGAGTAGACACCAACATCAGTTAAATAGTGTCTTGCTTTGATGTTAGTATAACAGTTCACGGTGATCGTCGACCAAGCAACTAACGAAATTTTTTTTCCGCAATCGAATCATTGGAGCCTTATTCAAGTAAGGCTAAAAAGTGTGGTTTATTCGCAGATTTGCAGATGGTACGTTTGAGCAAAAGCGTAAATTGTCATTGAAATATATGATCACAATTACTGTCATACCACCACCATCTCAAACACCATCGACGACAACACTGTAGGTTTTTCTTTTGTCATTACTGATGGTGCCATAATGATCATAGTCAACGTAATCTTCCTCTTTCTAAAAAACTTTCAGCAGCTAAGATCGCAAAATCCGTCTTTATTTCTGACAACCGGTGTTGACAGATATAACTGTATTCTTCTGGTATTCAAAAAATTTTTGTTACAAAACATGTTCATTGTGAGTTAGAGCCTCGTGCTATGTTGTCATTATGGTGGATAAAATGTAGAACATTATAAAAAGGTTGCCAGAAATATAACATTCACAGTTAAAAAGCACCTTATGCACGTGCCTATGTCCGTATACGTAGCACTCACCTACGATTGTTAATTCTTAATACTGTGTGCGTTCTGATTTTTAGCAATTACTCATCCGTGAGCGCTACGTATGCGGATATCGCCATGTGCACAAACTGCTTTTTAACGATAAATGTTTTATTTCTGACAAACATGTGTATAATGTGCCATAGTTTATCCGCCACAATGTCAACAAGCAAGAGGTTCTAACTCACAATGAACGCGTCTTGTAACAAAATTTTTTTGAAGACGAGAAACGGCCGTTATGTCTGTCGAAACTTATTGTCAAAAATAAAGACATATGTATGCAATCATGGCTTCTGAATGTTTTCTACTAAGAGTAACATAGATCGCTTCTTCTAATATTTCAATATGATAAAATTCAATATTCGTCTTTCTATTTTCAAATACAGTTACATTAGCAGTTTCGATAGGTGGGAGATAGTTGAACAAAGTATTTCCTCCGGTGATTAGATTAAATTAGATTAGATTAAATTAGCCCTTGTTCCATAGATCATGAATACGACACTTCGTAATTATGTGGAACGTGTCAGGTTAATAATAGGTGTCCATACAAGATATTACATTACACAAAATATTACATGAAACTTAATATTTTTAATTTTTTTTGGGTGGGTGGGGGGGGGGGGGAGGGGAAATTACCAACTTACTATATCCAAAAATTCATCTAATTAGTAGAAGGAGTTGCCATTCAGAAATTCTTTTAATATTTTGTGTAATGTAATATTTGTATGGCTATCTTTCAAACGTTTGATGCTATTAGGTAAGTGACCAAAGACTTCTGTGGCAGCATAATTTACCCCCTTTTGAACAAAAGTTAGATTTAACCTTGAGTAGTGAAAATCATCCTTTCTCCTAGTGTTGTAGCCATCTACACTGCTATTACTTTTGAATTCTGGTTCAAATGGCTCTGAGCACTATGGGAGTTAACTTCTGAGGTCATCAGTCCCCTAGAACTTAGAACTACTTAAACCTACCTAACCTAAGGACATCACACACATCGATGCCCGAGGCAGGATTCGAACCTGCGACCGTAGTGGTAGCGCGGTTCCAGACTGTAGCACCTAGAACCGCTCGGCCACTCCGGCCGGCTTTGAATTCTTTCGGACTATTTATAACAAATTTCATAAGTGAATATATGTACTGTGAGGCTACAGTGAAGGTCCCTAGCTCTTTAAATGTCTGCAGGATGATCTTGGATGAGCTCCAGCAATTATTGTGATTACACGCTTTTGTGCAATGGACACTCTTTTACTCAATGATGTATCAATGTATTTGTTTAAGTATTCTGTCTTATAGATGGAGCAGCTGAAACATTCAAGAACTTGGTTTACAAAATTTTGGATTTGCTGTCGAGTTGTCGTTTTCTCCTTTCCTTACATTTCGACAGATTCTCTAGTTGCCTTTGTGTGGTGTCGAGCATAGATTTTGTTGATCCCTGTTTGGACTCCACAATAAGGATAGCAGTTATCGCTAAAACAACCGGTTTTCGGTTATTTTAGTTTTTTTTCAAGCCAGTTTAACCTGACTGTCAGATCCATTCAAAATAACTGGTTTATGAAATAACTGATTTTCGGTTTTGTATTCATATTATTTCCTGTAATATATGTAGAAACCGAACAAAGACTGAGAAATTTTGACTCTCTCAGTTTCAAGTTGCATAGAATAAAAATATTAGGTTAAATAGGCAAATAAAAGAAGTACGCCGAAAGAGTAATAAGTAAGTGGCTGAATACTACAAAAATAGCACTCCAGTTCCTTGAAATTCTACTCAAAAATCATGTTGTAATCGTGGATCATACCACTGTTTGGGCATTACGAATAGACAGTGCGAGAATGTGAAAACTGAGGTTGAAGAACTATGTTTTTCGTGTTAATTTGCCAGTTTTTAAGGACTACAAGCAGGTTAGGGCATATTATGTTGACACAGATAGCAAATCAGCTACTTTATACTTTTATTATATGCTATTAATGTAATTTTGTTAAGTTTTTAATTGATGGCTCTTATCATTTTTCCTTCCTCTCTTGTTATTTCGTATAAATAGCAGACAAATCCTTAATTTTTTTAAATCAGATGATGCTTTGTGCTTCATTGCTTTATCACTTCGTAAAAATATTTCGAGCATACAGTTTGTGCCTTTCAGCTATACAATGGTTGTCAAGTGATGACAGCGAGACTCTACTATGTAGACCAGGTGGGGCTTAAGTCTTCCACACTGCACTGAGGCGCGTACCTTAAGCCAAGACACACGGCAGCAGGGGCATTGCTGTCTCAGCAATGCTGTGCCAGTTCTTATGCAATCTGTTTGTTGCTCGTTCCTGTTGGTACTGCTATTAAAATAGCGCGATCGCTTTACTCATTTTTTTTAACAACTCAATATTTCAAATCAATGCAAACATCACAAACAAAAATTACTCCTTTTTATAAAAAAAAAAGGTTTACGTAAAAGAGAAAAATTTTGGAACTTCTGGCGTGGCTAGTTCATATTTCGTTTTTTTCCTCGTTTATTAGTAAAAAATAAAAAACACCTGTTACAAACGAGATCAAACAATTACAGAAAAAACGGTTATTCAGAACTAGAATAGCGGTATCGATTTAAAGCGGTCGGCTTTCCCATCCCTACCATAAAGGGTACTCGCTTGGTGCCAGCCTTGCGATTGGTTCCTGACGCCGTTAAACAGCGGAACAGTTAACAGAAATTCAAAACTCACTGAAAGACCATTGTGAAAACTAAAAAAAAACCTCTTACAAGTAACGAGAACGCCATAAGAAAATACCCTTTACCAAAAAATGTCGTAATAGACAGTTAACTATGAGCGGAGGAATTCGGGAGGACGACGGCTCAAACCCGCGTCCGGCTATCCAGATTTAGTTTTTCCATAATTTCCCTAAATCTCTCGAGGCAAGTGCCCGAATGGTTCCTTTGAAAGGAAACGGCCGATTTTCTTCCCCATCCTTGACACAATCCGAGCGTGTGCTCCGTCTCTAATGACTTCGATGTCGACGGGACGTTAACCCACTCTTCCTTCCTTCCATTGTGAGCAGAAGAAGAAAGTATAGAGATGCTTTCTGACATATTTTAAGCAAACTTAGTGCTGGATCCCACTCTCTACGTAAGCCAAAGCCTCAGTTCCTGTCATTTAAATTACTAACCACCGTAATCTCTATGGCCCCCTTCCCTCTTATTACACTGTCCTAGAAAATCGTAACCTACAACACGATGCTGGTATCTCGTATTTCATTTCAGGCTCGTTGGTAAGGCTGTCTCCGACGACAGCTGATTTAGTTGGCTGCTGTAGTCATGTCTAATACTTGTGTTCTTGATATCTGTGTTCGGAATTTCATATGGTTTCTCCAAGGTAGGACATACCACAATGTCACTGTAAGTAATATGCACCTAGTTTTCGGGCGCTGTAATATGTTTGATCAACGTATGGAGTGGAAACCATGTTGTTGTTGTTGATGTTGTTGTTATAGTCTCCAGTCGGAAGACTGGTTTGAACTCGACGCCATGGTAGTCCGTCCTGAGCAGGCTTCTTCATGAGTACACTCTTACCGTATTCAAATCTTTGTCTCCAGCTACAGTTTTTTTGCTCCCACACTTTTTTCCATGACCAAAATAACAATTCCTATTACTCGATCCCTTCTTTTACTCAAATTATGCCGTACATTTCTTCCATTCAGTACCTTCCCCCTTAATTACTCGATGTACCCATCCACTCTTCAGCATTATACTGTAACACTACATTTCAAAAACTTCTATTTTTGTGGATAAAAGGCTACACGCCTGACAAGTACCTTCAGAAAGGATTTCCTAAAACTTAAATTGGATGTTAACATATTCCTCTTTTTCAGAAATTATTTCCTTCGTATTGCTATTCTGCGTTTTATATCCTCTCTACTTCGGGCGTCATCAGTTATTTTGATCCCCAAATGGAAAAATTCATCTACACTTTTACTGTCTCATTTACCAACTCTTCCCTCAGTATCGCTTAATTCGACTACACTCAGTTACCCATGTTTTACTTTTGTTGAAGGTCATATTATAATCTCCTTTCAAGATGCTATCCGTTCCGTTCATCTGCCCTTCCATGTTCTTTGCCGTGAGAGAATTAGAGTGTCATCGGAATATCTTATTTCTTCATCGTGAGCATTAATTCCCTTTCCAATTTTCACCTTGGTTTTCTTCACAGCTTGCTCAGTTTATAGATCGAATAACATCGAGGACAGGATGCAACCCTGTCTCGCTCTTAACCACTGCTTCCCTTTCATGTCCTTCCACTTTTATATAGGTAACTGCAGTCTTGTTTTTGTACAAGTTGTAGGTAACCTTTTGATCTCTGTTTTTTACCACTGCCACCTTCAAAACTTCCCAGAGTGTGGTACAGTCAAGACTGTCAAAACGTTTCTGTTTGTCTACAAATGCTACAAACGTGGGTTTTCATTTCTTCAACCTATCTTATAGGACAAGTCGTAGGGTGGTGTAGCCACGCTTGTTCCTACAATTCTCCGCGACCCTAAATGATCTTTCCTGAGGTCGGTTTGTACCAGTTTTTCCATTATTCCGTAAATATTTCGTGTCAATATTTTGCAACCTGTCAGCATCAGCCTTTTCTGAAGTCTGAGGGTATTTCCCCTGTCTCATGTATCTTACACACCACATCAAATAATTTTGCCGTGGCCAGCTCCCCTAAGAGTCTCAAAAATTCCGATCGAATGTTGTCTCTTCCTTCTTTCCTTAATAACCACTTGCCATCCGAGCTCTCGATGTTCACACAGCTGCTAAGTGCTTCTCCTTTCTCCAAAGGTCTTTTTAATTATCCTCTAGCCGGCATCTACCTTCCCCCTAGTTGTCCATGTTTCTACTGCTTTGGAAACCATATTTTCGAAGTATTCTACTGAAGGCTGGGCTCAGGCTGTACCGTTCATATTTCCGTTAGACTCCAGCAAGCAACAAAATCTGCTATCGACGCCGGACAAAGACACCTGGGGAAATTGTCGAATAATCCGAAACTTGGAAACCATTAATTTCGCCGGGAAAGTCTGAAGGATCACATCCAGCAGCGTATTCGATTTTAGCACACACGCCAGGGCATCGTTAGTGCCGGCGTGTAGCTCCAGCAGAGAGGAAACACCACTTGCGATCATTACAGCCCGCTAGTGCAAACCTGTCATGAAGTGCCCTAAGTACTGCTCAGAATAAAGCAGGCTCGCGAAGATTACAGAGCGCTCAAAATGAGGTTTCTCAAGTTGTTGCTCGTTGGTCGCTAACGGGCAGAAAATAAGTATAAATACGTGCTTTCCGGGCAAAAACAAAGTGGCAGGGTTATTGGCATCACCGTATCCGCTGGGCTAATTTAAGACGCATGCATTGCCATCGGGGGCTAAAGAATGTGTTTCTCAGAACAAAGAATAAAGTAAATCATATCTCAAAACGGTGCACTGGAACAGCACGTCCAACAGAAAAAAATTGCAAGATAGATGTTTAAAATTAGCTACTAAGGAACTGCAGTTCCCTTAAATTTCATCCTACTGTGTAGAAGTCGTTCCAGTTGCCACAGATTGGGAGGGAGTGTTAGACAAATTAATTTTCCGATACCTCTTCTGTTTCTTTTTGGGAGCATTCGTCACAGATTAGTATGTTATGTCTTCAGCAAATTTCAGACACGGAATTCTCCAATTCTTGGATAGTGTACGGCCAGCGCCTAGAAACTTAATACATTAACAGTAGTAGTTAACCAAGATTAGCATGAGAACCATTTAAGGTAACTATGAAAGTCATAATCTTGCTTATTATGGTTTGGTTCACTGGCTAGAAAAAACGAAATTGAAATCTACGTTCCGGCTATTACAATGATCCATTAATTTATACTTTGTAATTTATTTCTTAAACATTTTAGTTGATTCAAAAGTGTTTTGATGCCCTAAATTAAGAAATGCTAAGTTTTTTCCTCTATCACACTAAGTTTTTCACAAAGAAATGAAGAAAATTCATACAAAACACAAAAACTAAAAAGAAATTTATCTAAAAACATGATAAAATAAAACTCTCCTAACATTGTGATGGAGTGTTGTTTTCCAGGACTAATAAAATTGCATAAATTCTCAAGTGTCTTCTTATCCGCCTCAAATCTCCACTGCGTTTTCTTCTGTGCTTTGATTGATGCCAGCATTAGTCAGCTGTCACGCTAACATCCCATCGGTCCTGGTCCATTTGTGTAATGTCTTGCAGAGAACCTTCTTACAGCACCTACATTTTCTAAAAAATAGCTGACGCGGGAGTGCAAAAACTGCCGCTTGAGGCTTATTGAGGCAGCCGATACGTTGAAGTTATCTCAGCAGGTTTCTCACTAATTCTCGCAATCAAGGTGTTCGCAGCTGCCAAGAAATTTTTTGAAGAACATCCAAAATATCGTTTAATTTCATTCATTTTGCCTTCAAATGTTTCGTCTTTCATTAATTTCCGAGCATCAGAACTGACAAAAACCCCTTCTTTCGCCTTAGCTTCTGGCAGGTACGGTAACTTATTTGCCGCATACTTGGAGGTAGGGCTTTAATGAATTACTTCATAACGCTAATTTTCATGTGAAGAGGACGCAGAAGCTTTTTCTTGGATCCACCTTTCAATCGAACAGTACGTTTTTGTTTTCAACTTTTGGCATTCTAATTGGCCAGATTTTTTGAAACAAGTACTGATGTTTTGCACGACTGTCCCATTTGTATGCGATGCAGGGTTCATTCCTCACAAATTGAACACACTCTCTGAGGGGCCCGTGACTTGTCCTGATCTCCAGTCTTTACACCATAGTACGCCAGACACCTCTTTGACAAATTCTGAGATTGTCCGCTGCTGCTTTTTCACTACACGTTTGTCGCAGATATATCAGAAGTGGCAAAAAGAATTAGTGTAACTTCTTCAAGCCGGGAAATTCACAAAGGCAGGCACCAGTCGATGTATCTCCTGTTGCTGAAGTTTGCGTAAAAAACGATATGTAAAATAAACATAGCGGCCTCAACATTATTCATCACCGAAATTCATAGAGGTTGCAGTAGGTACTGGGAGATGAAGAAGCTTGCACAGGATCGAATAGCGTTGAGAGTTGCATCAAACCAGTCTCTGGACTGAAGACCACAACAACAACAACATAAATGTGACTGATCATTCTAAGTACTTTACCTGAAATCAGCATCCAAAGGTACCATAAATTTGGACAACATGGTTCAGAGGAGTGACATCGATCTCGTAATACAGCGAAGTTAAAACAACAGTCTAGCTCGCAATTTTTACCGAATTCGGTAGAAGTTCTCTTCTCAAAATGAGCACTGTAGGAACCAGAATAGCAGAGTTACAGCAACTCTGATGAGTACAGCGTCAGAGAAAAGTATAATGAAGTAGCGACGTAGTATTTACCCATCTGGCAGCTTCTGGCTGCTACTCGGATGCTCACGCTGCAATAAGATCGTCGTAAGCCGCTGACTGATAGCTGCAGAGCCACAGGTTAAGTAGTGTGCAAATTTCGCTGCGAAAACAGACAACATAAGCCCCAGCCAATGGCAAACCCTTCACAAAATTTGGAATTTACAAAATAAGTTGTCGTAAGACAAATACGAATATATAAATGCGTAAATCCGTACAGATCATCAGACAAGAAGTCTTTTTTGTTGAAATAAGTGAGCTTATAGCTTGAGAGAAGATGAAGTGCCACCTTCTGTAACTCTGCTATTGCCGTTCTTTCAGCGCTCATTCTCTAAGTTGATTCTACGTGAAGTCGAAACCGGTCATTAATAAAATATTATTGCCATCTAGGCCGTTGTTGAAAGAATTTCGTATTCATCCAGTGTTACCCAATACATGCATTTACCTTGTTTCTTCTTCACAGATTCAGTAATCCGCTTCTGGCCAGAAAGTTTTTAAACAACATTAATAAAATATTATTGCGATCTAGGCTGCTGCTAAAAAATTTCGTTTTCATCCAGTGTTATCCAATATATGCATTTAACTTGTTTCGTCTACACAGATGCAGTAATCCGGTTGTGACCAGAAATTTTTTAAACAACAGACTGTGAATATGGGTTGTATCTGCTTTGTTGGTATATTGTGAGAGAAGGATGCTCTCTTTGATTACTGTAGACTTAATCTGGTGCTTTTCCTTTAAATAACCTCCAGCGTTCAGATGTTTTCGAGTTAGACTCTGCCAGGTTTGTAATACTAAGGTTAGCTTACTTTCGGATGTCTCCCTAAAACTTCTCATTTCCAACATAATACACAATAAATATATCATTGCACTTACAGTGAGACATTTCTATGGCTCAGCTTTTTCCTTCAGATTCTGCTTCCGTCGCCGTTCCATTCCACCTGTCTACTTTGTGAATTCTCCAAGACCATTTTCTGCAGGATCTGACCATCATTTACAGGACAATGCTCAAACAGGTACAGTGCAAGCTATTACTGATTTGTTTGACTGATGGGGCTGCTAAGTGCTATATCACCTAATGCACTCCCCTGCCTTAAGCCCTCGTGAGTTCAACTCGATTTATAAACTGAAGGAAACAAAAAAATGGTTCAAATGGCTCTGAGCACTATGGGACTTCAATCCTGAGGCCATCAGTCCCCTAGAACTTAGAACTACTTAAACGTAACTAAACTAAGGACATCACGCACATCCATGCCCGAGGCAGGATTCGAACCTGCGAACGTAGCGGTCGCGCGGTTCCAGACTGTAGCGCCTAGAACCGCTCGGCCACTCCGGCCGGCCTGAAGGAAACACTTCACGGCGTTCGCTTAAGAACTTCTACGCCCCGCTCGAACTGTCAACACAAATGGCACTGCTAAGAGTATCCTACGACTTCCACATCGCTGACAACGGGCTATACACAATGCTGGTGACTACTTTGAAGATCAGTAAAACTTTGAAACACGTATCTATTTTGACGATCTGTAAATAGATAGTTGCCACTAATAAGGTTCCAACCCTCATATACACTCCTGGAAGTGGAAAAAAGAACACATTGACACCGGTGTGTCAGACCCACCATACTTGCTCCGGACACTGCGAGAGGGCTGTACAAGCAATGATCACAAGCACGGCACAGCGGACACACTAGGAACCGCGGTGTTGGCCGTCGAATGGCGCTAGCTGCGCAGCATTTGTGCACCGCCGCCGTCGGTGTCAGCCAGTTTGCCGTGGCATACGGAGCTCCATCGCAGTCTTTAACACTGGTAGCATGCCGCGACAGCGTGGACGTGAACCGTATGTGCAGTTGACGGACTTTGAGCGAGGGCGTATAGTGGGCATGCGGGAGGCCGGGTGGACGTACCGCCGAATTGCTCAACACGTGGGGCGTGAGGTCTCCACAGTACATCGATGTTGTCGCCAGTGGTCGGCGGAAGGTGCACGTGCCCGTCGACCTGGGACCGGACCGCAGCGACGCACGGATGCACGCCAAGACCGTAGGATCCTACGCAGTGCCGTAGGGGACCGCACCGCCACTTCCCAGCAAATTAGGGACACTGTTGCTCCTGGGGTATCGGCGAGGACCATTCGCAACCGTCTCCATGAAGCTGGGCTACGGTCCCGCACACCGTTAGGCCGTCTTCCGCTCACGCCCCAACATCGTGCAGCCCGCCTCCAGTGGTGTCGCGACAGGCGTGAATGGAGGGACGAATGGAGACGTGTCGTCTTCAGCGATGAGAGTTGCTTCTGCCTTGGTGCCAATGATGGTCGTATGCGTGTTTGGCGCCGTGCAGGTGAGCGCCACAATCAGGACTGCATACGACCGAGGCACACAGGGCCAACACCCGGCATCATGGTGTGGGGAGCGATCTCCTACACTGGCCGTACACCACTGGTGATCGTCGAGGGGACACTGAATAGTGCACGGTACATCCAAACCGTCATCGAACCCATCGTTCTACCATTCCTAGACCGGCAAGGGAACTTGCTGTTCCAACAGGACAATGCACGTCCGCATGTATCCCGTGCTCTAGAAGGTGTAAGTCAACTACCCTGGCCAGCAAGATCTCCGGATCTGTCCCCCATTGAGCATGTTTGGGACTGGATGAAGCGTCGTCTCACGCGGTCTGCACGTCCAGCACGAACGCTGGTCCAACTGAGGCGCCAGGTGGAAATGGCATGGCAAGCCGTTCCACAGGACTACATCCAGCATCTCTACGATCGTCTCCATAGGAGAATAGCAGCCTGCATTGCTGCGAAAGGTGGATATACACTGTACTAGTGCCGACATTGTGCATGCTCTGTTGCCTGTGTCTATGTGCCTGTGGTTCTGTCAGTGTGATCATGTGATGTATCTGACCCCAGGAATGTGTCAATAAAGTTTCCCCTTCCTGGGACAATGAATTCACGGTGTTCTTATTTCAATTTCCAGGAGTGTATAAAGCGTCTTTGTTTTAATGACTGCTACCTCCAATTCGCGTATAATATCCGTAGCACTCTCTCCTATTTCACGATAGTACCAAACAAAGTGCTCATCTTTGAACTTTTTCGATATCCTCAGTCAATCCTATCTGATGCAAGATCGCATACCGCACAGCAGTACTCCAGAAGAGGGCGGACAAGAGTAGCGTAAGCATTCTGTTTAGTAGACCTCTTACATTTTGTAAGTGTTCTGCCGATAAATCGCAGTCTTTGCTTTGCTTTCCCCCACAACATTACCCACGTCATCGTTCCAGTATAAATTATTCGCAATTGTAATCCATAAGCATTTAGTTGTGTTGTACAGCCTTTGGATTTGTGTGATTTATCATGTAAATTTAGCGAATCCTTTTTAGTGCTCATGTGGATGATTTCACCATTTTCATGCTTTAGAATCAACTACCACTTTTTGCGCCGAACAGATATCTTGTCTAAATCATTTTGCACTTCTGAAGACGTAACATGACGGTAAATGACAGCATCATCTGGAAGCAATCTAAGAGGACTGGTCAGATTGTCTCCTAAATCATTTATGTAAATCAGGAAAAACAGTGCGCCTGTATCACTTCCATGAGGAACGGCGGATATTACTTCTGTTTTACTCGATGACCTTCCCTCAGTTATTACGATTATCCAGTCACACACCTGAGACGACACTACAAAGGGACGCAGTTTAATTAGAATTCGCCTGTGAGAAATCATGTATCTTTCATTGATTCTTGGTTTCACTCAATACACTGCAGGGTCAGAGCAGGTTTTGCTGTCAGAGGTGGCAGCCCTGTCTACCGAATTTCGGACCCTGTGTGGCCCTAAAGCACATAGAGATACACTACTGGCCATTAAAATTGCTACACCAAGAAGAAATGCAGATGATGAACGGGTATTCATTGGACAAATATATTATACTAGAATTGACTTGTGATTACATTTTCACGCAATTTGGGTGCATAGATCCTGAGAAATCAGTACCCAGAATAACCACCTCTGGCCGTAATAACGGCCTTGGTACGCCTGCGCATTGAGTCACACAGAGCTTGGATGGCGTGTACAGGTACAGCTGCCCATGCGGCTTCAACACGATACCACAGTTCATCAAGAGTAGTGCCTGGCATATTGTGACGAGCCAGTTGCTCGGCCACCATTGACCAGACGTTTTCAATTGGTGACAGATCTGAAGAATGTGCTGGCCAGGGCAGCAGTCGAACATTTTCTGTATCCAGAAAGGCCTGTACAGGACCTGCGACATGCGGTCGTGCATTATCCTGCTGAAATGTAGGGTTTCGCAGGGATCGAATGAAGGGTAGAGCCACGTGTCGAAACACATCTGAAATGTAACGCCCACTGTTCAAAGTGCCGTCAATGCGAACAAGAGGTGACCGAGACGTGTAACCAATGGCACCCCATACCATCACGCCGGGTGATACGCCAGTATGGCGATGACGAATACACGCTTCCAATGTGCGTTCATCGCGATGTCGCCAAACACGGATGCGACATTCACGATGCCGTAAACAGAACCTGGATTCATCCGAAAAAATGACGTTTTGCCATTCGTGCGCCCAGGTCCGTCATTAAGTACACCATCGCAGGCGTACTTGTCTGTGATGCAGCGTCTAGGGCAACCGCAGCCATGGTCTCCGAGCTGATAGTCCATGCTGCTGCAAACGTCATCGAACTGTTCGTGCAGATGGTTGTTGTCTTGCAAACGTCCCCATCTGTTGACTCATGGATCGAGACGTGGCTGCACGATCCGTTACAGCCATACGGATAAGATGCCTGTCATCTCGACTGCTATTGATTCGAGGCCGTTGGGATCCAGCACGGCGTTTCGTATTACCGTCCTTAACCCACCGATTCCATATTCTGCTAACAGTCATTGTATCTCGACCAACGTGAGCAACAATGTCGCGATACGATAAACCGCAATCGCGGCAGGCTACAATCCGACCTTTATCAAAGTCGGAAACGTGATGGTGCTCATTTCTACTCCTTACACGAGGCATAACGACAACGTTTCACCAGGCAACGTCGGTCAACTGCTGTTTGTGTATGAGAAATCGGTTGGAAACTTTCCTCATGGCAGCACGTTGTAGGTGTCGCCACCGGCGCCAACCTTGTTTGAATGCTCTGAAAAGCTAATCATTTGCGTATCACAGCATGTTCTTCCTGTCGGTTAAATTTCGCGTCTGTAGCACGCCATCTTCGTGGTGTAGCAATTTTAATGGCCAGTGGTGTATAATTACGTATTCTTCCTTCTATACCGTATACGCACAATACGCAAAATTTCGTAATTCGCAATTTCCTGGTACTGCAATGTTGATGGCCAGCATTGTACGACAGTCTGTGATGTATCAGGCTCAAAACTCACGTGGCAGTCCTGCGGCGAGACCGTGGTGCTCACGGCAGGTATGCGGGAGCCAGTGGAGCACCAGGTGTCCAGCCGCTGGCGAAGGCCGCGCCGCACGCCTTCCCTCCCGGTCCCTCTTATTACTCGCCGCTGGGATCTGGCCGTCTCGCGGGAGCGAGCGCCGCGTGCCCGCACCGGACCCACCGGTTATGCACGGCGCGCACTCGCAGGTGTTTGGCTTCCAGCCTCCACCGCGCTCTGCGCTCGAAGCGATTCTTCTTACGAGAGCGATACACGATCCGACCTAATGCACGCCGACACAAAGACAGCCTCTATACACAGGCGGCGGACAAAAATATGGAGACGCAGCTAGAAATATTTGCTTGAATATTAATTCATATGCTAGCCAATGTAATCTCCCCCTCCTTCCATCTATTGTCCACATTACGCAGTGCCCAGTCCAAGTAATCAATAAGCAAAGTCTTTTGTGAAGATTTTAGAGGAGCAAAGATATTGGGATAGCTCCAATTCTTCTTGTCTAGGGGTTTGATTCTTGAAGCTGAAAATATAAACAGGTCGTCACGGTTGGTTTGAAATAAAGAACTTGGAAGATTGTTGTTGCAGAATTTTTTACGTAAATGTATTTTTCCACTGATTTCCTCGCATTTTAGTATATCGTACAGTATTTTGATTTTTCAGATAAACAAAGCCAAAATTTCATTCCAGAATGAGATTTTCACTCAGCATCGGAGTGTGCGCTGATATGAAACTTCCTGGCAGATTGAAACTGTGTGCCGGACCGAGAATCGAACTCGGGACCTTTGCCTTTCGCGGGCAAGTGCTCTATCTGAGCTACCGAAGCACGACTCACGCCCGGTCCTCACAGTTTTACTTCTGCCAGTATCTCGTCCCCTACCTTCCAAACATTACAGAAGCTGTCCTACGAACCTTGCATAACTAGCACTCCTGAAAGAAAGGATATTGCGGAGACATGGCTTAGCCACAGCATGGGGGATGTTTCCAGAATGAGATTTTTCGCTCTGAAGCGGAGTGTGCGCTGATATGAAACTTCCTGACCGATTAAAACTGTGTGCCGGACCGAGAATCGAACTCGGGACCTTTGCCTTTCGCGGGCATGTGCTCTACCATCTGAGCTACCCAGGCACGACTCACGACCCGCAGTATCCTTTCTTCGAGGAGTGATAGATCTGCAAGGTTCGCAGAAGAGCTTCTGTGAAGTTTGGAAGGTAGGAGACGAGATACTGGCAGAAGTGAAGCTGTGAGGGCGGGGCGTGAGTCGTGCATGGGTAGCTCAGATGGTAGAGCACTTGCCCGCGAAAGGCAGAAGTCCAGAGTTCGTGTCTCGGTCCGGCACTCAGTTTTAATCTGGCAGGAGGTTTCAAAATTACATTGTTCGCAGTTACTATGCAAAAATAAGTGCGATCACATCAGAGGCAAGCTTACGACTTTCACACACTGCGGAAATAACAATATTCGAAAGGGTCTACAATTTTTCTTAACAGATGAATTCCTACTAGGTTTCGTTACATTATTAATGTCAATTGGTATTTCATAATTGAATCCAGAAATAAACACAGTAAACAGTACTGGATTGCGTAATTAATGCTAGAAATTTTAAGTATGCAAATAATTCGTAATTTCAAATGTTTCTAAAAAAATAATTTAAGTGTACGTTCAGAACTAGTACTTATCGTTTATAACATCGAAACTAATATATTTTATGAAATAAGTACTTTTCATAAATTTTAGCTAGAAATATAGCATACTGTGTATAAAATTATATGAAAGTTTTCAGAAAAGCAACTGGGTTAATACTGACATGTCCAAAATTCAAAAAAATAATACTGGTGTCGACAACTACTGTTGAGGAAAGGTAATGCTAGAGGAGGATGTCCCGTTACAGCAAGATTGCAGGTTGCGCTGTAATACTTTACCACGAACGACACCTGTGCATTGTCCTCGGTACATCGTGTCAGTGGTGATCAGAACAGTGTTCTGTGGAGGTGTGAGTGCATTACATCGGAGCTACGAGAATTCGCAAGTGGGCAAATTGTTGGTGCTCTTACGGTGGCTGCTTCCGATACCAAGGTAGCAGAAGTGTCTGCTGTTTACAGAGGCACCGTATCGAAGACTTACTACATACAGGGAATGTCGCAAAAACATCATCTGCTAAGTCATAGCGCGTTCGAAGTGTGTGCTGAGTGGTCGTGACAGACGGCCGTTGAAGCGGATCGTGACGAAAAATAAGAGAACGATAACTGAAAAAGTCACTGCAGAACTGAATGTCGCATTCGCGAATCCCGTCACCATGAAAACAACTCGGAAGAAGCCTCATAAGCAGGGAATTGCAGGGTGAGATGGAATTTCAAAACCACTGATCAGTGATGCAAACATCCGTAACAGACAAATTTGGTGCCGAAGCCATAAATCATGGACTAAAAACAATAGAAGATTGCCATTTCGTCGGATGAATGTTGTTTCACACAGTTTCCAATTTCTGGCCAAGACCCGAGAGTGAAACATGACAGGGGCGGGGGGTGTTCGGTAATGCTTTGGGTAGCAAAGGGCAGCATTGCAAGGTCGGAACGCTGCCAAAGATGATGTCATCTTACTCACCATGAGGATGTGGAAGAATGTGCATCGCTTCATCACCGAGAATGTTGAAATTAACATTCCCGTTCTTGTTCACAGTAACCTGATGGACAGGGGTCATGGCACGAGAAACATAACCAACTAAACACAGGACATCTCTGGCCCTGTCTACACCATCCATACAGTGCAGGTTAAATACCTCTTAGAGCGGTGGGTGCACTCGACACGAACCGTCATTTGCAAAGAGGCTTTATTCCGATTCGTTGAACAATACTAGATGCCTGGAGTCACCTATTGTCTAGTTTCTGTGTCTTTCGGCTCACTGAAAAAAATGCAGCTTTATGTACCACAGCGAGTAATGGCCTCCTGCAAGGTACCAGACTCAGAATGCTCTTGTACTCAGTCTCATTAGCAATGTTCGCACGGAAACTACACTCATGCTCATAAATTAAGCATAATTGCAGAATGTGGTGGCACTACACGAATCTGGCGCTAATAGCATAGGCACATAGGGAATACATGACACAGATCTGTAAGTACACGGTATTGGTGATAAGTTGAGAAAACCGTCCCGAAACACATGTGCTACGAAACCCCACTGTTTCCTGTGCATGTACCAAGACATCAATATGGGATATGATCACCGTGCAGACGTACACAGGCCGCACAACGGGTTGGCACACTCTGGGTCAGGTGGTCGGGCAGCTGCTGGGGTATAGCCTCCCATTCTTGCACCAGTGCCTGTTGGAGCTCCTGAAGGGTCGTAGGGGTTTGAAGACGTGCAGCGATATTTCGACCGACAGCACGCCAGACGTACTCGATGGGGTTTAGGTCTGGAGAACAGGCAGGCCACGCCATTCGCCTGATATCTTCTGTTTCAGGGTACTCCTCCACGATGGCAGCTCGATGGGGCCGTGTGTTATCATCCATCAGGAGGAAAGTGGGACCCACTGCACCCCTGAAAAGGCGGACATACTGGTGCAAAACGACGCCCTGATCCACCTGATCTGTTACTGTTCCTCTGTCAAAGACAAGCAGGTGTGTACGTGCACCAATCACAATCCCACCCCACACCATCAAACCACGACCTCCATACAGGTCCCTTTCAAGGACATTAAGTGGTTGGTATCTGGTTCCTGGTTCACGCCAGATGAAAACCCATCGCGAATCACTGGTCAGACTACACCTGGACTCGTCCGTGAACATAACCTGGGACCACTGCTCCAATGACCATACACTGTGTTCTTGACACCAGGCTTTACGGGCTCTCCTGTGACCAGGAATCAGCGGAATGCACCTTGCAGGTCTCCGGGCAAAGAAACCATGTCTGTTCAGTCGTCTGTACACTGTGTGTCTGGAGAAAACTGTTCCAGTGGCTACCGTAAGCTCCCGAACATGGCTACCTGCAGTATTCCGTGGCCGTCTGCAGGCACTGATGGTGAGATATCGGTCTTCTTGTGGTGTTGTACACTGTGGACGGCCCGTACTGTAGCGCCTGGACACGTTTACTGTCTGCTGGAATCGTTGCCATAATCTTGAGATCTCACTTTATTGGCCACGGAGGGCCCGTGCAACGACCTGCTGTGTTTGACCAGCCTCCAGTCGCCCTAGTATTCTACCCCTCATAACGTCATCAATATGTGTTCTCTGAGCCATTTTCAACACACAGTCACCATTAGTACGTCTGAAAACGTCTGCACACTTACTCGCTGCACCGTACTGTGACATGCACCAACACACCTCTGCGTATGCGGACTGCTGCCTGCGCCACCGTGCGACGACCGCAGTTCGCATTCACCGCATGGTCATACCCCGAGGTGATTTAAACCCACAAACCGCCCACTAGAGCGTTTTTTCACCATGTATCAGCATTATCCTTCATTTATGAGCATGATAGTACATACCACCTAACTACCTTCACTTACATCGGAGGAGTACGGTCTCATGACCAGTTGGTACCAGAGATCCAAAACGGCTAAAGGGGGATGGGGGCTTTTGCCAGATGAGCTTCGATGTGTAACATGTACCAGATTAGTGTTCCTGCTCTGACGGATCATTCAGTGCTCATCGGCTGTCGTGTCGTTCTCTACAATGGCGTTTCTCGTTTGTGGTATGGTGGGACATGAAGTCAGCACACCGCTCTCCCAGTCTTAGTTTCCTAAACCTTGGAGGCGCTACTTTTCCTTCAAGTAACTTTCCAGTTGGTATCAGAAGCTCAGGGTATCTCATTCCAGTCGTCTCACCAATGAAAAATCACTGGCAGTACCTTGTGACAGCAAAACTCAGTGACCATACTGCCAAGGACTCGGATATACATGTCACTTTTTTAAAATTTACTTCTAAATGAAAGCTATATTGCTGGCTAGGAGACCCAGAGATTATCTTTAGCCTTGCAACAGCTATAATTTTCTGGAACGGCACTTTTCCTCCACAAAGCGAGAGAGTTGTGTCCAAAGTGCAATTCCAACCCTCTCGTCGGTGCGCTCGCGTGTGTGTGTGTGTGTGGGGGGGGGGGGGGGAGGTGGAGGGAGGAGAGGGCTGTAGTACTTGTGATGTGGAAATGCTGATGGTGAAAAAGGAGGGAGACAGTGAAACCTGATGTCGGCACATCACTTACTCCTTCGAATAATAGCAAAGGGGCCATAGACCCTAGTGACACGATGAATCACCATCAATAGCGTCACCGTGAGTACTTGAAGAGAAGACTGGACTGTAATCCAGGACATTCGCACTAAGTCTGGTGACAAGTAACTATATGCCTCCATCTGGTCAGAAGGAAAGGGTTTTCCTTCTGACCAAATACTGGTGATAGACATTTCTTCCGTCACCAGTATTCGCACCGGCTACATCCGAGTAGAGACTGCACATCTGTTCGTTAGCAACCTCGGTGACAGGGGTGAACATTCACATTTGGTAAAGGAATTTGGAAACGCATAAGCTGTGATATAGTTTTTTCGACGCACACAAACAGAAGTACATGCTGGCACAAGGGATGCACTTGCAAGTTCTTATAAGATTTTGATAATTTTCTCAATCGCTGGGGATCACTTATTGCCGACTTCAGATGCTTGTAGCGCTTTCGAGTATCACCTCAGCAACACAGGGCCTGCGACACGTCTCCTGAACACAGAAGGGCTCTCCTATCGGTTCACAAATTTCAACAGCTCCAAAAATTCCTAAAAGTGTTTCAACATTTAAGTCTCTCATTAATGATTGGCTATTCACTGAAAACGCAAACATTACCATTGATAATACCCTTTCTCCCGAAAGTCACAGTTCTCTGGTAAGCGCATTGTCCTCGCACGTGTTCTTGCGTTAGTATTTTCCTTTTGATGCTATCTGGAGAACGCCTGACGTCTCTTAGACTCCAACAACACAATTCAGCTTACGCGTACATCGAGAAAGTATCGTAGGACAGACTTTATGTGGATTTGTAGATACTAACAAATCAGCTCCTAACACCTGAGGAACAGGAAACTTCTGGACCCTACTGCCTCTGGGCTCACCGATATCCGCAGTTACACTTAGCGAACCAGGTTGAAATGAAAGTAAAAATCACCATCCCATTTGTAATGCAAGTCTGATAGGATGTCTTTCGAGTATTCGTCCATCCAGACTCGGACATTTTTGACTCTGTCGAAAAGTGGTGTAGGGCTAAAGCATATATATCTGCAGGAACTCTGATAGTATGAGCGCTGGTTATAAACCGATATATCGTTTGAAAGTAAGTCACGTAACTGCGCTATTGTAAGATGGTAATGTACGAGCATTAATTTGGGACAGATGGAAAACCAAAAATGGCAGTATTTGAATATAGAACTGTGGATAAGTTAATCTAGAGGGGATGAACTGTTGATGACGAGTAAGATTGTATCATGCAGCAAATACTGAAGTGTCTTCGGAGAAGAAATATGTAAATGAATAGCACGGCGCAGGAAAGATTGGAGAACAACATCAAGTCAAACGAAATGTTGACAATTGATTGGCTTCTATTTAAATTATACACGATAACCTCTCATTCGGCTGTAACCACTTCCAAATTGATTGTTGTGATTCATATTTTCCCCGACTTCTCAAGCAATTTCGTGCAAATACCTTCGCACCTTTTTTCCCGAGGTAATAAGCTGTCTCTTTTCCCTGTCCTTTTCCAGCTCAGCTGCTGTTGCGCACCTGTATAATTGTAATGAAACCAAGAAAAATCATCCCTTGACGCGAGTGTCTGTTCTAATAGATAACTAAGATGAAAGATGCTTTATAGTGTACGAGGAGTAGCTGACGTGAAGGTTTTTACTGCTACCTGAGGTCGTTACCTGCTGCAGGCAAGAACGTTGACAGACTCTGTGTGCACAGCACGACCAAACTTTTTAGGAGAAAATAGCGGGGCACGTAGGGGGATGATACTGGTTCTTACAAGTTCTGTAAGCGAAGGAAATTGTGCCCGAGGAAACTCTTAACAAGTTTCAAGAGTCCCTCGTCTTTTAAAAACAAAAAGCGAAGCTCCTTTTACGGGATGTCTCCTATACATCGAGAATGACAACAAAGCAGCGAGTTTCAAGCAAGTTAAACGTTAACGTGCAATCAGAATCTGTTGTTCCGTCGCTTGTACCTGTGTAAGAAACATGTCAGGCGCTAAACTGCGACTTAAAACTAATTCTTCCCTCAGCATGTAAACCGATGAACTATAATGATTGCTTTAGATATTTTTGTTCTGAATATCAGAACTGCAGTATGAAATTCTGCTGCCTGACGTAAAAAAATGCTTAGCGTGATTCAACCATTCACTAGAGGGGTGTATCCGAAATGCTTTGACAAATTTGAGGGGCAGGTTTGTTGTATAAAAAATAAACGCAAATGTACGTAAACATTCGAGTTGCTGTTGAAAGTATACTGGCAGGGGATCTGTTCGAAAATGAGTCATATGAAGTGTTTGCAATATTAACTGACTGAAACTCGTAGCATATTTTCAGAATGCTACTGGTTTCTACAGAAGCACGTTTCCACTGTGCTGCGATACACTGTCTCGAGACTTGGAATATACGCAGCATAAACCATTCTTTTTAGGACTCTCCGTAGTAATGAGGTCAGACTAACGAGCAAAACTTTGAACTATCGTCGTGTACCCAGCCATTTCTCGTGGCAAACTACAGTCAGATAAATTCGAACAATTTATGTGTTACGTACTGGAACTTCATCTTGCATAAACCACGTGATAATCATATTGTCGGAGGCACATTCTGGAGGAGGTCTAGGTGAGTTCGTCAAATGGACTCCTACAGTTAAAATCAGATAAAATGATTTCTTAGTAACAAATCAAAAACGAAGCAGCCACAGACATTTGTTTACATGGCTTTTCCCTTGGTTTAAGCGTGAGAAATGAACACGCAACCCTGGCTTATTGACTTTTCCTACACTTTGTATATCTAGGTAACATCCTATCCGAAACATATTTGTGAGCCGGCCGCTGTGGCCGAGCGGTTCTAGGCACTTCAGTCCAGAACCGCGCGACCGCTACGGTCGCAGGTTCGAATCCTGCCTCGGTCATGGATGTGTGTGATGTCCTTAAGTTAATTAGGTTTAAGTAATTCTAAGTTCTAGGGGACTGATGACCTCAGATGTTTAATGAAACTTTTTGTTCGCCTTTATAACGAAAATTCCTTAATTTAGGGTTTCACTGAGGCATAATGTAATTATTTTATCACAATTCCTAGTAGAGCAGTGTTGATTGACCTAAAGAGCTAAAAGTACTAATTTTTCCCAATTAATACTCATTATAGTCTATGTAATAACAGTACGGGATAATTGGAATTTAATTCTTCCCTATCGTTACAACATCCGCTTTAGTATCCTTGACAACAGGTTACGTGTATTATAGCAATATTAAGCAATATTAAAGCTGTTTGTGTTACGAGTGAAGCGTCTAGCTTATAAAAACTGAAAGATATTCCCTTGGATTGCTAAGCTCATTTTATGGACTATCATAATGTTAAAATTTTGGCTTTCACCTCACATTCTTAGGTCTTATCAAGGATGTTGCCTGAACCTGATTGGCGAATAACCAAGTAAATCAACCACATGAGAGAAAAGTATTTCAAGTGAAAACAGCGAAATATAAACCTCTTGTTACGATTTGTTAGTTTTTTGTAGTTTTGGCCGGTGATTATGTCTCGTTGTTCGCAGGTATTAAATGCCAACTTATCTGCTACTCGAATAGCGTCCGACTAAACAAGATGGAAGGTACGTACCCCATAGATCGGTAAATAAAAAAAAGTACATTCTGCTAAACGTCCGAAATTTAAATTGACAGCTCAACTGTCAGCGAGGTTCAGTGATTAGATACCGGTTTAACTATGATTTAACTGAAATAAATCTTCGTTAACTTCTCGAAAACTTTATGAAATTGCAAATATGGGCATTAGAAAGTGGCTAGTTTTTTGGATAATTTTTTGTCGGGGAAACGTCAAAAGTTCCTGGGCTGCTATAGAGGTGGTGGTGATATGAAGGAGAGGTCTTTTGTGTTATGTTGGTATATTTCGCAGAATAAGGTAAGTCAGGCATCAGCCTGACCTGCGAATTTTTTTGTATACATCAGTAGAATTCCTAAGTTTCGTTTAAATGGACGTACTGAAACACCGTACCATCATAATTTTTTTCTGCGATTTATTGAAAACGGAAATTCCTGCACTGTATATAGGTACATGCTCAGTTCCTTCATTTACAACATTTAATAAAGTGGCAAAGGGGTTCAAAAATGTTTGTACTAATCCATATTAATATTATAAACGGGATAGTAACTGTGTTAAGTTTTCGTGACTAAATCGCTGAACCGTTTTTGATGAAATCGCTTGAACGTTGAGGGAGAGCCTGTGCTGTATTGGGAAGTATATATACACTGACGGAAAAATATCACAAGAAGAAGGAGTTGTGCGATATAAACGAGAGCTGGTAGGCGTGTTCCTACATGTCAAAGATGATATCTATTCAAATTTCACGCCAGTCGCACAAGGCTGACGCTAGTAGCGCCACCAAGAGGGTGCAAACCATGTTAGCTTTAGGTACACGGTGTAACGGTCGTGAGCGTTAGTTACCTTCGAGATTGGACATCGTGAGTTGATATTAGTCAAGAACGCCTTTAAGGCGACAACGACGCCATTATTAACACCTCGCTGAGCTTGAACGAGGTCGTGCAACAGGGCTACGAGAAGCTGCATGTCCCTTCTGCGATAATGTCCGCCCCCGGTAGCTGAGTGGTCAGCGCCACAGAATGTCAATCCTAAGGGCTCGGGTTCGATTCCCGGCTGGGTCGGAGATTTTCTCCGCTCGGGGACTGGGTGTTGTGTTGTCCTTATAATCATCATTTCATCCCCATCGACGCGCAAGTCGCCTAAGTGGCGTAAAATCGAAAGACCTGCACCAGGCGAACGGTCTACCCGAAGGGAGGCCCTCGTCACACGACATTAGTCTGCGATAATGCTGGAAGACTTGGGAGGAATGTAGCCACTGGACTTGATTGTTGGCAGAGGTGGTCACGAGATTGTACGGTCACAAGAAGACCGGGCTCTGGACGGCCATGTAACGCTGTCGAGAGGGAAGGCCATCGTGTTCGGCGTATGGTTCTGGCGCGTGGTACTGCTTCTGCAGCTGCAATCTGAGCAGCAGCTGGCACCACAGTGACACAACAAACTGTTACAAATCGGTTACTTCAAGGACAGCTCCGAGCCAGACGCACTGTAGTGTGTATTCCACTGATCCCAAACCACCGTCATTTGCGTCTTCATTGGTGTCAAGCGAGAGCTCATTGGAGAGCAGGGTGAAGGGGGTCTTGTGTTTTGATGATGCAAACTGATCTCCCTCGGTGCCAGTGATTGCCGTGTGGTTATACAGAAGAGGCCAGTTGAGGGCCCGCAGCCGGCCGGTGTGGCCGAGCGGTTCTAGGCGCTACAGTCTGGAACCGCGCGACCGCTACGGTCGCAGGTTCGAATCCTGCCTCGGGCATGGATGTGTGTCATGTCCTTAGGTTAGTTAGGTTTAGGTAGTTCTAAGTTCTAGGGGGCTGATGACCTCAGAAGTTAAGTCCCATAGTGCTCAGAGCCATTTGAACCATTTTGAGGGCCTGAAGCCAATCTGTCAGCGTGCTGGACGCAATGGACCCATACCTGGAGTTATGGTGTCGTGTGGCTGCAGGAGCACTCTCGTGGTTATCCCACTTCAGTCTGGTGATTCGACCTGTCCTGCTGCGACCCATGAACAGCGTTCCAGGAGGTGTTTTCCAACAACATAACGCTCGTCCACGTACTGTTGTTGTAACCCTACATGCTCTACAAAGTGTCGAGATACGACCAGGTCTGTCTCCAATCGAGCACATGTGTGACATCATCAGGCGACAACTGCAGCATCATTAACAAACAGCATTTACCGTTCCTCTGCTGACCAGCCAAGTGCAACACGTATGGAACTCCATCCCACAAACTGACGTATGGCATCTGCATAACACGATCTATGCACTTTTGCTTGATTCAGCATTCTGGCGGTTACACAGGTTATTAATGTACTGGCATTTCACATTTGCAGTGGCTTAAAAATGGTTCAAATGGCTCAGAGCACTATGGGACTTAACATCTGAGGTCATCAGTCCCCTAGACTTAGAACTACGGGGGGGGGGGGGGGGGCGTTTGAAAAGTCCGCGCAAAAATAAAAACAATGTACATGTTTGGGGTAAACCTTTTTTTATTTTTCGACATAGTCTGTTTTTATACATATACACTTCGTCCAACGCTGTTCTAATTTGTTGATCCCTTCCGAATAATAGGAATTGTCCAAGTCTGCAAAATAGCTATTAGTTGCTTCAGCCACCTCCTCGTTTGAATAAAATCTTTGTCCCACCAGTCATTTCTTCAAATTGGGGAACAAATAGTAGTCTGAGGGAGCTAAATCTTGAGATTAGGGGGGCGGGGATGTGAAACGAGTTGGAATCCTGTTTCCATTAATTTTGTGACCACAACTGCTGAGGTGTGTGCTGGTGTATTGTGGTGATGGAAAAGGACTTTTTTGTGGTCCAATCGCCGGCGTTTTTCTTGCAGCTCGGTTTTCAAACGGTCCAATGACGATGAATAATATGCACCTGTAATGGTTTTAACGTTTTCCTGATAGTCGATGAGGATTATCCTTTGCGAATCCCGAAAGACAGTCGCCATAACCGTTCCGGCTGAAGGAATGGCTTGGTTCAAATGGCTCTGAGCACTATGGGACTCAACTTCTCAGGTCATCAGTCCCCTAGAACTTAGAACTACTTAAACCTAACTAACCTAAGGACATCACACACAACAATGCCCGAGGCAGGATTCGAACCTGCGAGCGTAGCGTCGCGCGGCTCCAGACTGTAGCGCCTAGAACCGCTCGGCCACTCCGGCCGCCCGAAGGAACGGTCTCCACCTTTTTTGGTGCAGATTCTCCCTTGGTAACCCATTGCTTAGATTGTTGTTTGGTCTCATGAGTATAGTAATGTATCCATGTTTCATCCACAGTGACGAAACGACGCTTAAATTTCTGCGGATTCTTACTGAACAACTGCAAACCATCCTTGCAACACTTCACACTATTCCGTTTTTGGTCAAGCCTGAGCAGTCGCGGAACCCATCTTGCGGACAGTTTTCTAATGTCGAAATGTTTATCCAAAATATTATGTACCCGTTCATTCCAGATGCCCACAGCACTAGCAATCCCACGAACCTTAACTCTTTTGTCATCCATCACCGTATCTTGGATTTTATCAATGATTTCTGAAGTCGTAACCTACACAGGGCGCCCAGAACATTCAGCATCACTTGCGCCCATATTTTGAAACCACTTATAAACTGTTCTGATCGAAGGAGCAGAGTCACCGTAATGTTTATCAAGTTTCTCTTTAGTCTCCTGACGCGTTTTGCCTTTGTAAAGTAATGTTTAATCACCACACAAAATTCCAGAATGAGATTTTCGCTCTCCAGCGGAGTGTGCGCTGATATGGAAATTCCTGGCAGATTAAAATTCGCAGGAGAGCTTCTGTAAAGTTTGGAAGGTAGGAGACGAGGTACTGGCGGAAGTAAAGCTGTGAGGACGGGTCGTGAGTCGTGCTTGGGTAGCTCAGTTGGTAGAGCACTTGCCCGCGAAAGGCAAAGGTCCCGAGTTCGAGTCTCGGTCCGTCACACAGTTTTAATCTGCCAGGAAGTGTCACCACACAAACTTCTTTTTCGTCCATTGTTTGACAATCACTCGACTTCCTTGATGGCGCAAATGCCAAACACAAAGAAATAGACCAATGTGGCTGAAACTTGGTGTGCGTTCTTTCCAAAGATGCTACTAACTAAACATGACCTCGATACGCGCCGGTGGTGCCATTTCTCGGACTTTGCTCGGACTTTTCAAAGGCCCTTCGTACTTAAACGTAACTAACCTAAGCACATCACACACATCCATGCCCGAGGCAGGATTCGAACCTACGGCAGTAGCAGGCGCACGGTTCCGGACTGAAGAGCCTAGAACCGTTCGGTCACAACGGCCGGCTGCAGTGGCTTATCTCGCACTTACATTAACCTGTGATCTTGCCATGTTAATCACTTAAATATGTTACCTAGACAAATTTATTCCCGAAATTTCATTACTCTACATTAATTATTTTTTGGTGATGCTATTTTTTTCTGTGTATAAAAAAGGAGCCCTAAGAGGGTGAAGAAGGGGGTGGGACATATTTGTTTTACGCCTGAACATAAATTAAATTGTAAAAATATATTAAATTTGTGAAGTAACGTACATATAGTATAGCATACAGCTATTTCAACACCTATGCACACACATCACTCTGCAGCGACGCCGCACATTGCACTTACAAGGGGAGGTCGTCAATTGTGAAATTCAGATTCGATTCATACTGCGCATAATAAAAGCTCATGGCCAGAGGTGTAATGTGGCAAAGCACCAAGATGCACTTCTCGGCCGTTGTCGAGAAAATCGACAGTTAAAAGAAACCGTTACGGTGAAATATTCTCTACGATTAACAGTTTTCTACAGCGTCGTGGCGCAGCGGTAAGCGCTCGGGTTCGTAATCCGAAGGTCGCCGGATCGAATCTGGCGCTATACAACCCTTTTTTTTTAGTATTTGTTTTTTGTAATTCAAATATATATATATATATATATATATATATATATATATATATATATATATATATAATTCCCGGCAATCAGTTGCAACAATTATGCATATAATAAGTTGTTGAAAGTCGTTTGTGGTGGAGAAACTGGCGACTTCGAACATCATTATGTTTTCCGCAAACAAAGTTGTATTTCTCAAATGTTATTAATTGTCTTCATAATGTTAACCACGTATACTTAACGGAAGACGTAGAAACGGTGTTACGAAACGAATACGTATAGCGTAAGTCAAACGTTCGAATTAGAATAGAGACACCACGAACACAAATTTGCTGCGGCAGGTATGAAATATAAACTCCGTTACTCGCTCGTTATACTTGAAGGACAGATGTTGAATGGGCCGAAACGTGCCGCCGCGTAACAGCGTAGTTCAAATGGTTCAAATGGCTCCGAGCACTATGGGACTCAACTGCTGTGGTCATTAGTCCCCTAGAACTTAGAACTACTTAAACCTAACTAACCTAAGGACATCACACACATCCATGCCCGAGGCAGGATTCGAACCTGCGACCGTAGCAGTCGCACGGTTCCGGACTGCGCGCCTAGAACCACGAGACCACCGCGGCCGGCTAACAGCGTAGTTGCCTGCTAACTTCGAAAGAAGGTAGATGCGGCCCCTAGCGCAACTTATAACATCGTCGAAAATCAGTGCGGACGGGAGAGCTTTGCTACACCCTGTTAAAAAAACGGAAAAATGGAGGTGGTACAATTGGAGAGCGATCCGCCTTCACCAACATGCATAAGCAATTCATTAATAGTTTATATATATATATATATATATATATATATATATATATATTTGAATTACAAAAAACTAATAATAAAAAAAAGGGTTGTATGCCGCGAGATTCGATCCGGCGACCTGCGGATCACGAACCCGAGCGCTTACCGCTGCGCCACGACGCTGTAGAAAATTATCAATCGTAGAGAGTATTTCACCGCAACGGTTTCTTTTAACTGTCGATTTTCTCGACAACGCCTGAAAAGTGCATCTTGGTGCTTTGCCACATTACACCTCTGGCCATGAGCTTTTATTATGCGCAGTATGAATCGGATCTGAATTTCATAATTGGCGGCCTCCCCTTGTTAGTTGTGCGCTGGGGCCGTTGCGGAGTTGCGTGTGGGAGAGGGGTGTTACCTACATCACGAGCTGTGTTTACTCGAATACGCAGCCACGGGAGGGCAGCTGACGATATTGCATGCGCAGCAGATTACGTATTTACCATCACTCAACGTAGCGTATCTACCGACATGCGATTGCAGCCTCAGGTGACAGCTAGTATTGAATATATGTGAGAGGTGTTTCAAAAACAACAGCCAAATATATAAATATTCACAAAATGCACGATATGGTTTGTGACAATCGCTGATTAAAAGTGTATGCAGTAACATTTAAGACGAGAGGATAGCGCTTCGCCGGGCGCTGCGACCGAGCGGTTCTATGCGCTTCAGCCTGGGACCACGCTGCTGCTACGGTCCCAGGTTCGAATCCTGCCTCGGACATGGAAGTGTGTGATGTCCTTAGATTAGTTAGGTTTACGTAGTTCTAAGTCTAGGGGACTGATGACCTCAGATGTTAACTCCCATAGTGCTTAGAGCCATTTGAACCATTTGATAGCACGGCTTATAAGGGGGGTTAACCGCAAAGCATTTTTTCAAAACTGGTGCCTTATTTGTTCAATGCTGACCAAAAGCAAATTTGAGAACAGTTTCTCAGAGACGTTTGGACTTTTTGAAAAGACTCCAACAGATACAGTTGCAAGATCCATTAGCATAGAACGAGACTTCACGCCAGAAACCAATTGTCAACATCACTGGTGGGAGCCAGAAGCTCTGTATTAAGAAATGTGAAATTGTAGATTATGACAAGCATTTTCTTGGATGCAGAAATATTCTCATTGATTGTGTTGCTAAAGGTAAAGCAATAGCTGCTGAATATTACGAAGGTCTTCATTAATTACTCTAGCATAATTGTATGTATGGTCTTGGCCTACTTTCACTTATGTCATTGATATGATTATGTGCTCTTTCTCGCAGTCATAAGTTTAAAGAAATATGTCTTTGAGTCTGTAGTCGTGTTATTATTGCAAAACTTGTCGTAGTTGTCGATGTGTCCAGTAGTTAGCTGCTTACACACCAAGATTTCTTTTGATTAATTGAAGATGATCTTTAGAATACTTTCTTTTTTTTCTTTTTTTTTTGCCGTTAGTCCGACCGCTCTTGCAGCCGCATTACACTAGGCTGGTACTTTATGGGGGCACAGAACAGTGCCTTCGATTGCCTCGTTGGCGCCTCCTATGGTCCAGCCACAGATAATTTTAATTAAATTTTTTGGAGTTATATCCTTAACTCCTCGCGAACGGCGTCGTCGTCGTCGTCGTCGCCGCAGAATACGTGTGTACACACGCACACACATGTATGCAGTAGGCGGTGGACGATGTAAGCATTCGGCTAGGTGTACCTCGCGCCGGCCTGGCGCTGCTGTGGGACGGCCTCGCGGCTTCTCCACTGCCCTGGCAGCTAGCGGCGTTCAAATGGAAGTTATATTTATATAAAAATTAAAAAGAAAAAAGTAAAAAAAAGCGCCGGCCGAGGTGGCTGAACAGTCCAAGGCGATTCAATCTGGAACCGCGCGACCGCTACGGTCGTAGGCTCGAATCCTGCCTCGGGCATGGATGTGCGTGTTGTCCTTCGGCTGGTAAGGTTTAAGTAGTTCTAAGTTACAGGGGACTGATGACCTCAGATGTTAAGTCCAATAGTGCTCAGAGCCATTAGCCAATGCCAACGGCTTTCGTACTCCATATTAGGCGTGCTAATGTGTTGTGTTTTTGTTGTTTCCATATTTTTGTCCGCACCTGTACTTTGAAAAATAAGTGAATTTGTGGTCTAAAAACACTGTATTTCGCAGCCAAGGCAACTTTTCACCTTGACTTCATATCTAGTCACTGAAGTTTTAAAACCGGAACTGACAAACAGCAGGTTGCAATGTACTGTCGACATTGAGAATGCTGCATCTTCGCCAGCTTGGGTGACCTGTTTTCTCTCTTCTCAGTCTAACTGCCTCGTTGCCGTACGCGTGTTACATGCAATACGGCTGCCAATCGTATTTTCCCGCAAGGGAGGGAAAACATTCGTGTAACGCTGGCTTGGAACCTCATGAGGATGCAAGCTGTGACACCGCCAAAGAGGGTGGGGGGGGGGGTTGTGCCTCTATGTAAAGGGGTGACGGGAATACAAATCCAGTCATGAGATAAAGTGACATTGTCTGGCTAGGAAGAAGGAGGGCCGCAATGCAGGAGCATTACGTTTCACTTGTTGTGGATGTGGGCGGCATTTTGTACCTGGCGTTTGTTGAAGTTTAGCGCACATGTCTCCGTAGTCGGTCATACCTCATCACACTTCGAAGCCTCTTGGATTTAGGATAAGACTAATAGAGCGGCTGTTATAAAGATTTCTGCAGAATCTTATCGATCCGTGCACGACAGGGCACGGTACCAGTATGTTCCAAAGAGCGACACGGACAACGCGACTTTTCAGGGGTGGTATCTCATGTACTGTTGACCACAGAGACAAGGGGTCAGCTATTTTGAATAGCCCTTGACCTAGGGAACATTTGTATACCTGTCGGAGGATCGGGCTTACGGTACAGGGTCAAAATTTAAGCATTATACATTTCCTCCAGACCAGGCAAATCGGTTGTTTCTTTAGCATTAGGTTTGGTCTAGGGCGAGCTTTAGGCGACTTAAAAATGCACCATTTTTTCATGGTCATTTCCTAATGTAACTCGAAAAACCATGATTTTTGGATGCGAAAAGTACCAATCGCGGCGATAAACACTTCTCTAAATACTATTCGTGGTGAATCGTCGAAATTTTTACCGCATGTTTTTACGATGATGTTCTCGGGAACCTCGAAACTCTTTTCGATATCATTAACCGTTACCGATATCCAGAGCTTCAGATTTACTGTACACTCCGGTTCTAGGCGCTACAGTCTGGGACCGCGTGACCGCTACGGTCGCAGGTTCGAATCCTACCTCGGGCATAGATGTGTGTCATGTCCTTCGGTTAGTCAGGTTTAAGTAGTCCTAAGTTCTAGGGGACTGATGATCTCAGAAGTTAAGTCCATAGTGCTCAGAGCCATTTGAACCATTTTTAATGTACTTTTCCAGTAAAGTAGGCACATAATATCCGATCTGGTGCGTAAATATGGTTTTAAGTGGCGTAGTCAACACATGGAAAGAGTTCCAGTATCATCGTAAAAGTTCCCAGGTCGCCAAGCCTGTTTCTATTCCTCATTTTTTCATCTATAAAATTAATGACGCGCTGTCTCTGTATAATGGGCACTTCACGCTGATACAAATATGCCCGAAGTCCTACTGCAGTGACGAATATGGGCCGAAAATGGTCTTAACACGTCGGGCCTGAACAGAACTGCAAATGACTTCCAAAAATTATGTGAAACTGCAAAGCCTGCAAAGTCAGTAAAATATTTATAACAATATTTTTACACTTTTAAGATGGGCATTTTCCATGAACTGCTATCAATGAACGAAATATTCAGAAAAACCGCAAAACAAACGATTTTGCCGCGCGGGGTAGCCACGTGGTCAGGGGGGGCCTTGCCACAGTTCGCACGACTTCCCACGTCGGAGGTTTGAGTCTTCCCTCGGGCATGGGTGCTTGTGTCGTCCTTAGCGTAAGTTAGTTTAAGTTAGATGAAGTCGTATATAAACCTAGGGACCGATGACCTCAGCAGTTTGGTCCCATAGGTACTTATCACAAATTTCAAAACATACGATTTTATGTTAACCTCATATTATACGCACTTATTTGTTGTTTATATGTGTCGAGGTATATAAATAAACTTTCAGAAGTTTACTGACGTATAGAATTTGGTTTACAGAAGCAGCGGATACTGCTGTAGCAGGGAAAGAAGGGATCGGAAAAATACTTCTGTTAAAAAAAAAAAAAAAAGAGCCGAATCTGTTCCTCTTTAAAAGACTGACAGAAAAGTGGGGAAGCAGCTGCCTCAATCCCCATTCCACCTTGCTCATCAAAAAAAAAAAAAAAAAAAATGGTTCAAATGGCTCTGAGCACTATGGTCATCAGTCCCCTAGAACTTAGAACTACTTAAACCTAACTAACCTAAGGACAGCACACAACACCCAGCCATCACGAAGCAGAGAAAATCCCTGACCCCGCCGGGAATCGAACCCGGGAACCCGGGCGTGGGAAGCGAGAACGCTACCGCACGACCACGAGATGCGAGCATCATAAATTATGATGTGCGAAAATATTTGCAATTTTTTATGGTGAAAAAGCAGACATTGGAAAAGAGAGGAGACAGTGTCAGTGAGAGAGAAACAGAGAGGAGGCAGTGATGGTGAAAAAGTGGCAGTGACAGAAAAAGAGAGACGAAGAAAACAGCAGTGAGTGCCAAAGAGAGGGGACACTGATGATCTGTAAGAGACAGTGACAGTAATAGAGAGAGACAGATGAGTGGGGATAGTAGTGATGCGAGCAAAAGAGAGAGGAGATATTGATAGTAAGTGAGAGATAGTGGCAGTAAAAGAGAGAGATCCATGGAGATAGAACGAATGGGAGCAAAAGAGTGTAAACAGTGGAAATGAAGTATAAGATTTGAGGAGACAATACATAGGCTTCGGAAAGTCTGGAGCCTCCCAGACCTGCGAACGTTAACACGTAGTATGAGTGAGGTACATTTTGGGCCGTATTTTTAAACACGTGAGTGTAGGAGAAGAAGTAGGTTAGCTCTCCAGAATTTTTGAGCTGCCGAGGTATGGTGGCGACAGTGACAGTAGGAAAGAAATAGAAAAGGAGACAATGTAAGTGAGAGGAGATATACTGAAAATCAGTAGGAAGAAAAGAAGTCAGTGGGAGAGAACCACATATAGACAATGGCAGTAAGAAGGAGATGCTGAGAATGCGGACGTAACTACAAAGAGAGACTGGGTAAAGGGATTTAGAAGGCAGAATGAGGACTGAAGTAACTGGTTCCCCACATTTCTGTGAGAGTCTTTTGAAGAGGGACGTATCCTCCTTTTTTGTGCTCCGACAGGAGGATTTTTCCGCTGAGAAGTAAATGGCAGCAGAGGCTGAAAGATATTATGCTCACCGGTCGATGTATTATTCACCCCTTTAATAGAGCACGCTGTTCGCTTTATGGACGCTGTTGATGATTTACAATGTGGTGCTGCGCTGCCATATGATCCGACAGCGCTGACACATGTCATGGCAGATTTATGGTGCGTCTCTGCCCTTGAGGTGTACGGCATCAGCGTAGTAAGATGGATCGACTTTGAGACGTGAAAGTATGTGGGAAAGGGATTGTTATGTTTGGACGTACACCCTACAAGACCTCGAATTAAGCTGTCTGATTTGTAGGTATATTAAAGCGGACGGTGTAACGTGTGCATGAGGTATGGCGTACCGCCCGCTGCCGTGAACACGGCGTAAGAAAGTGGTCGTAAAAATATCTGTGAAAGAACAGAGAAAACTGACTAGGCGTGGCTGTAATGTAGGTCGACGAGTCACGTATTTTCCTCCTTGGAGATGCCGAGCGCATCGACAGCCAAACGAGACGTTGAACCCGCGTTGCATGCACTCTGTACTTTAGGCTTATCTTCATGATCATACGTGAGATACACGCCGGCAGCAGCATGTAAAGGCTCTAAATTTAGCCAACAGGGTTCGCGAAATCTACGCCTTTTTCTTACAAGGATTCCGTTTTAAGGTCCCCGAGCTTTTTGTTACACTTTTGTATGGGCTGTACTAATCTGTTATGATCCTAGCAGTACGTATCCGAAATCTGTTGTCGTGTCTACTTGATAAGGATTTCAAACGCTGGAACAATAGAAACTGTCACACTTTTGTCTTGTAAGCGTTTCTGTTAATATGCATTACACTTTCCAAGGACCCTGTCAATAAATGTACGATGTGATGCCGTCTGTGCAGTTTTAGTATGAGTGTGGTTTTATGTCTGATACAAAAACAAAAACAAAAAATATTTGTTTCGTAAACAACTCACGTTACTTCTCGAGAGAGTCTCCTTTGATGTATACACACTTAGTCCAGCGATCTTCCAAGCTATTTCATCCCAGCGGAAAAATGGGTTCTGTCAAACTCAGCAAAATACTCGTTGACTGCAAGCATCACTTCCTCATTTGACGAAACATTCTTCCCAGCGAGCCAAAGTTTCAAGTTAGAAAGCAGGAAGATTCACAAGGGGCTAAGTGTGGTGAATAGGATGGATGAGGAACCAATTCACAGCCTATTTCATGCGTTTTCGTTAGTGTTATCGCTGATGAGTGGATGGTGAATTGACCTGGTGAAAGCCCACCAACCTTTGTCTTTTTTCAGCCAACGCAAGTTTCAAACGATCGCACAATGAAGAACGATAGGGTCCAATCATAATTCTTTTTTTTCCCAAGTAATCTAGGAGTATTATTCCTTGGAAACACCAAAAAAAAAAAAAAAAAAAAAAAACAGCGGCCGTCACCTTAGCAGCTGACAAAATTGTCATGGTCTGCCGGCCGGAGTGGCCACGCGGTTCTAGGCGCTACAGTCTGGAGCCGAGCGACCGCTACGGTCGCAGGTTCGAATCCTGCCTCCGGTATGGATGTGTGTGATGTCCTTAGGTTAGTTAGGTTTAATTAGTTCTAAGTTCTAGGCGACTGATGACCTCAGAAGTTAAGTCGCATAGTGCTCAGAGCCATTTGTCTTTGCCCTCTTCGATCCACTTTCACCAGCCTTCGTCCATTGTTTGACTGCCGTTTTGACTGTGGTGTGTAATGATGGATTCAGGTTTTACCAACAGTCACAAATCGGCGCAAAAAGTCTTGCGGACTGCGATTAAACAGCGCCAGACATGATTTTGAAATGTTGTGCCGGATGCGCTTTTCGTCTAACAAGGGGTGGCCACGACGTTTGGAACGTGGATTTACTGCAAACTTCGTACAATCGTAGTACTCCGTGAGGACAACAAAATGTGTGAGCAGTAGCGCGTACTTCTCAAGCGTTATTGAGAAAATCGCAAGATAATTTCAGTCGTCGAATATATATATCTGTGCGTGGCCGTTTTAACCATGAAGCGGCTACAGCCGAGTGGTGCCGGCAGGGTAGCTCAGCGTGTTCGATCAGAGGATTAGCTACCCTCTGTAATAAAAAAACTGAGTTAATGGATCAACAACGAACTGAAACGGGTGTCTATCGACGTCCGCGCCGAGCATATACAACGAACGAAAACGAACAGAATGAGATAAAAAAAAAGCGTGTTCGGTCAGCGCGTCAGTTACCGTTTATAATAGAAGAACTGAGCGAACGGATCATCGACAAACTGAATGGGTGTCATTGGACGTCCGCCCTGAACAAATTCAACTAACAATATAGAAAAACATTTTAAAAAAATGTGTTTGGCGTTCAAGCCGGTGGATCGAGTTGCGTTCGTCAGTTTTTTTTTTTTTTTAATTTTCAGCATGACCACTTTCTTTATTATTTATATTACAACTGATATAATGGGGAAAGTACGTGTAATCGGATGAAATTTTATTAAATTTACAATGTTATTTGCCAGTCTACTAATTTTTACTAAATAATGTAATATTCATAACTATCGGCTAGTAAACGACCAGTTGCATAAAGTCTAACTGAAAATGTATACTTTTCCGTGATTTGAGAAATCCCTTATACCTGGAAGAAGCCCGAAACGAATTGTTACCTCCAAGTTTTGAACGGCACAGACGGCTTTCGAAAGATGTACAATTAATCGTCGCTTTAGACATCACGAGTACAAGTTGCAGGATGGTATTTTTCGTAAAAACATGGAAAACATAAAGTTAAACGGCACCAGCTCCATTGAATAAATGCTATGTTTCCGCATACTCAAGGTCTTTTGACAATTTCCATGGAAAAACAAACCTTGTTAACATTTTCAAAAACCTCTCTTTCAGACGATAGTTTGTGTATTTTAATAGCGTCTTAAAAAAAAACCTTTTGTTCTATATTGTTCGCTGAATTTGTTCAGGGCGGACGTCCGATGACACCCGTTCAGTTTGTTCGTTCATCCGTTCGTTCGTTGTATCTGCTCCGTGCGGACCTCGTAAGACACCCGTTTTTGTTCATTGTTGATCGATTAACTCAGTTTTTCTTTTATTATAGAAGGCAGCTAACCCTCTGACCAAACACGCAGAGCTACCGTGCCGTCACCACTCGCGTGCAGTCGCATGGTTAAAATGGCCACGCACAGATATATATTCGACGACCGAAATTATCTTGCGATTTGCTCAGTAACGCTTGAGAAGTACGCGCTACTGCTTACACATTTTGTTGTCCTCATGGAGTACTACGGGTGTACGGAGTTTACAGTAAATCCGCGTTCCAAACGCCGTGGCTTCCCCTTGTGAGAAATCGCGGCGCCCACCTCTCAGGCAGCTTCTTGATAGGCAATTCTCCGTACAGAATATTATTCGCTCGCCCAGTTGAGATGCGTTCAGCCATAGCACTCTCACGAATTTCGAATTTTAATTCGGCGGTCTTGCGTTACTATGTCGAGGATTTTGTCAGTGGTTCCCTTTATGGTTTCCTCAGTTGTGTGACCGGAGTGCGCTTAGTCTACGGTGCTTGTCCGACCACTTTTAATTTCATGAATACAAAAGAAAATGCATCTCAATGATGGCGCGGGAGACCGCGTGAACGTCATCCAATTCTGTTTTGATTTGTGCATCAGTCCAATCATTCAAATGAAAATGTTTAATGACAACACGAAACTCGTTTTTCTCCCCCTTCAATCGCAGTCGACACGCAGACCAATTCAAACAGCTGTCAACAATCAACTGTGCTCTTACATTGTTGAAATTATTTCTACGATCCTTGGAATAATCAAGCTCATCAACGATGAAGACGCAACGAAAATGTTCCAGTCTTTCTTGGAAATTTACCAGACTTTAATAAACCACCCTGGTAATTGCTTGAGAATCTCGAGGCCTGTGATGCCTTGGAGGGTATTATCTCGTCGAGACGTCACGCTCCACGACGAGCTTAACTAAGAGAAACGATGGAGTAAGACTGATCAAAAATGTACTTGCAGCTCGTTTAATGCTTAGTGTAATTTCACAGATAAATCAGACCTGATCTGTAAAACTGCCTGTCACCTTAACCGTTAGCATCAGACCTCGCAAACGAAAAGAGGTTTTTCAGTTGCGTAGTGATTACAGTTATTCAGTTTTCAGTTGCGGCGTGCTTACGGTTATTCAGAGAGAGGGAGAAGGACTACAGAATTAAACGAAGTTTTGTGAGTTGAGTTAAATCAGTATATTGCCCACGAGAACAATTTAAGAAGCGAGACATGCTTCACAATATTGGAAAAGCCAAGTATTGGCAATTTCGGACTACAAATGGCTCCAGTAAGCTATCCACGGAAAACTGATAAGCGAATTACACAAGGGAATAATAGTGTGAGTTCGTTCAGCCTTCACAGTATTAAGAGAACTAAACCAGGGAAGGTACACGCACATAATCAATGAGCCACGAGAGAGATTTAAACGAGGAAACAAGGGGACAAGCGCGTCTCCGCATTGCTTACCGTAAGTACGAAGGACATACCGAAGGTAAGCTTCACTGTTATTATTGTTGGATGCGAGGTCCACCAGTTATGCAAAACACCGTTTTTCTCAGTATCCAAACATGTTTCGGCGCTACTGTGCCATCATCAGTGGGTTTTCGTTTTTATTTATTCTGCAATGTGAACATTTTGTTAAATGATAATAAAATTATGTGCATCTTTAGTTCAAACAACAGACCGTTTCTTTTTGTAAATACCTTTACATTTGGGGTGTATGAATTTTCTGGATCACTTGTGTGTTAATTACTGTAGGTAGCTTGTCATCTGCAACCAAACGACGTTGATGAAAATTTTTTTTTTCTTCTAGAATGTAATTCAGTTTTTCGCGATGTTTTCGCGCCTATATTCGGTTTTACTTACGTTTTCGTGTGGCAAGTACTTCCATTCTCCGCATAATGCTGAGATGATGTGATGCACACGTAACTGTAACAAGTATTTTTCACAAATGACGTAGTAAAACACTTTTCACTACAGCAGAACACAGTGTGATTGTGCTTTGTTATGTGTCCCAGCCCAATCAGTGTTCATTTGTTCACCAGAGAGTTTGGCGCCAAAATTGAAGTTTGTTTGCATTTTATCTTTGTGTGTGTGTGTGTGTGTGTGTGTGTGTGTGTGTGTGTGTTTGTGTGTTTGTGTGCGTGTGTGTGTGTGGCACCGAACTCTCTGGTGAACAAATGAACACTGACTGGGCTGGGACACATAAGAAAGTACAATCACACTGTGTTCTGGTGAAGTGAAAACTGTTTTACTACGTTATTTATGAAAAATACTTGTTATAGTTACATGTGCATCACAACACCTCAGCATTATGCGGAGAATGGAAGTTCTTGCCACACGAAAACGTAAGTAAAAACGAATATAGGCGCGAGAACATCGTGAAAAACTGAATTACATTCTAGAAGATAGGTTAACTCCCAGCAAAAAAAAAATTCTCATCAACATATTTGGTTGCAGATGACAAGCTACCTGTAGTAATTAACCCAAAAGTGATCCAGAAAATTCATGCACGCCAAATGTAAAGGTATTTACAAAAAGAAACTATCTGTTGTTTGACCTAAAAATGCACATAACTTTATAATCATTCAACAAAAATGTTGACATTCCAGAATAAATAAAAATTAAAACCCACTGATGATGACCGAGCGAGGTGGCGCAGTGGTTAGACACTGGACTCGCATTCGGGAGGACGACGGTTCAATCCCGCGTCCGGCCATCCTGATTTAGGTTTTCCGTGATTTCCCTAAATCGCTCCAGGCAAATGCCGGGATGGTTCCTTTCAAAGGGCACGGCCGACTTCCTTCCCCATCCGTCCCTAATCCGATGAGACTGATGACCTCGCTGTCTGGCCTCCTTCCCCAAACCAACCCAACCCCCACTGATGATGGCACAGTAGTGCCGAAACATGTTTGGGTACTGAGAAAAACGGTGTTTTGCATAACTGGCGGACCTCACATCCAACAATTTTAACTGCTAACACGACCAGTACAAGGAGCTGCAAATCAAAATGATGGATACTTCATTAGACGGCCGGAGTGGCCGAGCGATTCTCGGCGCTACAGTCTGGAACCGCGTGACCGCTACTGTTGCAGATTCGAATACTGCCTCCGGCATGGATGTGTGTGATGTCCTTAGGTTAGTTAGGTTTAAGTAGTTCCAAGTTCCAGTGGACTGGTGACCTCCCCATAGTGCATAGAGCCATTTCTTGATGGATACCTCTCTGTTGTTGTTGAAAGAGAAGACGGTACACCAAGTGACATAAACAAACGCCGTGTGAATCCATACCCGTTGCTGGTTCAACGACGGAAGGGGCGTAAACGGAGGAGAAATGGCGCATGCGCAGTGCGCCGAAGAAGAGAGAGTAGCAGCAGACCGATATGTCCGAGGTTATTCGAGTACACCTCACGATGGCAGAAGGACTCAAATGTGTGTGAATGTTCAAATATGTGTGAAATCTTATGGGACTTAACTGATAAGGTCATCAGTCCCTAGGCTTACACACTACTTAACCTAAATTATCCTAAGGAGAAACACACACACCCATGCCCGAGGGAGGGCTCGAACCTCCGCCGGAACCAGCCGCACAGTCCATGAATTCATCGCCCTAGACCGCTCGGCAAATCCCGCGCTGTACTGACAACATGGTTGCCAGTCGAAGTGCGTGGTGTTACCCGATATGAATGAGCACATGGGCTAGTGTCTCCTTCATCCACGAATGCCCACAGACTGTCTATGGTGGAGAGGTCACGCTTTGTCAAATGGTTGATCGCTGGTGTTGCCTGTTCAGAGATGGAAGTCAGAGTATGGAGAACGAAGGTCCACTTCCAGGAATAAAAACAATATTGCTAGAGAACAGGACATGGTGGTTAGCAGACAGAAGCAGACTTAGCGTCCACACCGCGCATTGGCCGTACTCAGCCCCATCACATGCTCCGTGATGTGTTAGGTAACCGAAAAGTAGGCCGAGCGCTTCAGTCCGGAACTGCGCTGCTGCCACGGTCGCAAAAATGGTTCAAATGGCTCTGAGCACTATGGGACGACATCTGAGGCCATCAGTCCCCTAGAACTTAGAACTACGTAAACCTAACTAACCTAAGGACATCCATCACACACATCCATGCCCGAGGCAGGATTCGAACCTGCGACCCTAGCGGGCGCGCGGTTCCAGACTGTAGCGCCTAGAAACGCGCAGCCACATCGGCCAGCGCTACGGTCGCAGGTTCGAATCCTGCCTCGGGCATGGATGTGTGTGATATCCTTAGGTTACTGAGGATTAAGTGCTTCTAAGTCTAGGGGACTGATGACCTTAGATGTCAAGTCCCATAGTGCTTAGAGCCTTTTGAACCATTTTTTACTGAAAAGTATCTGCATAATGGAAACTTGACCTCGGGTCGCAAGAGTGCAGGAAGGGGAATCAGCCTCGATCACTTGATGCGGTATGCGCGAGACGCAGAATTATTGCAAGCGACGAGACAGCAGAATCTAAGGCCGCCTCAGTGACCAAGAAGTATCCCAGTTCATCAGTGAGGAAAAAATTCAGAATGTCATCCTCCACATGAAACATTATGGCCATAGTATTCTGGGATGCGAGTGAAGTGCTTCATCTCGAATTTCTCCTGTAAGGGACCACCTGTCCGACATGTTACCACACGTTACTTCGACGCTCTCAACATTCTCAGGTGGGTCATTCGATGAAATGTCCATTATAATTATCTGGGCTGTGGTCGGTTGATGAATTCTGTGTCAGTTCCCAACGTTTCGTCCCCGTCTGCGGAGGACATCTTCAAGGGGGTCTGTAGCTCGATGGAAGGTCCAACACACTCACTGGTTTGCCACTGACTACCGCTAAATTCCGTGTCCGCGCGCTCCCGCGTCGAGGCGTGACGTCACGTGTTTTGAAAACGTCAGTGCAAATGGCCGCTGTCCGCTGCCGTCGATCGCCGTTGCCACCACCCAGTGGTGGACGGATGGTACACATCTTCTTCAACACCGGCATCGATATACCGTTTAATTTCACGCCCTCCTTCTTTCGATTGAAATTATTAGGGTGTTTAGCGATTTCGATTGCCTCCCTGTAGAGCCTTTCGTAGTATCCGCTCGTGGCCGCTGGTACTTGCGTCTCCTCGAAACGAATATTGTGGTTCCCTGGCTGGAAAGCATGCTCCGCAACAGCTGATCGTTCCGTTTCTCCTCTTCTGCAATTTCCCTTGTGCTCTTCCAAACGTTTAGAAACAGTTCTTTTGGTGGTACCCACATAAACATCACCACAGCTGCATGGGATCCTATGCACTCCAGCTTTTTCCAATGGTTTTCGAGCGTCCTTCGCAGGCTTAAGGTGTTCCTGTATCTTCCTGGTGGGCTTGTAAATTACCGTAACATTCCGCTTCGTCAAGAACCTCCCTATTCTTTCCGTTGCATTTTTAACAAACGGCAGGAAAACCTTAGATTTTGCAGTAACGCACGTTTTATTTCGGCGGACGAATATCCGTTCTTTATTAGTGCATTTTGGAGATGTTCCAGCTCAGCGTCGAGCAACTCAGGTTCACAAATATTTCTACCTCTGTCCGCTAACTTCTTGATAACACCCCGATTCTGTTGTGGGTGGTGGTTCGAATCCCGATGCAAATAACGGTCCATGTGCGTGGGTTTGCGGTATACTGAGTGGCCCAAACTACCATGTTCGTTTCTAAAAACACGACGGGGACGAAACGTTGGGAATTGATACAGAATTCATCAACCGACCACGGCATAACAGCCCAGATAATTATAATCGACACGACATTTCCGGCCGTGAAAGTCTACATTTTAGTATCATTCGATGAAAGAGATCAGGCCTCCTGAGTGAAGGTACTGTACTGTTGAACGACAACGCAAAACCACACATAGCAGTATCAAATTCGTCATTCCGGATGGGAGAGACTGGATTACCCGGCCTACAGCCCCGATATTGCCACATCGCACTTCCACATGTTTCCTACATTGAAAGGCGCACTCTCGAGACGTCACTTCCAAACTTTTTCTGTGTTGGAGCAGCCTGTGCGATAATTCCTTGCATCGCGGGGCACCGACTTGTACCGGAGTGGTTTCTTCAAACTGATCGCACGCTGCGACAAATATGTCAAAGTCGGTGGCGACGATCTCAAAAAATAGTGCAGGGTGCGGTATCGATAGCTAGGATGCCACGGCGTAGGTACAAGTTCTTAGATTGGCACTACGACACGGACACCGACGACAGTGCCCTTTAGCCGGCGCTGTGCAGATCTACGACCTCTTCTGCAGATTCAGTCCATTTGATTCCGAGGAGACGACCTAGCAACATTGTCTGTACTTCATAAGGGGCTAGCTATTACCGACTGTGTTACTTCAATGATAATTTGTCCAACTATTAGTAGCTGTTAGATTTGATGGATGAACGACTTCGCACCTACGTGCTCATCTGTACGCAAAGTTAAGTAAAAGTGTTGTAACCTAATTGCAGTGCCAAGCATTTCATCGCCTTTTCCTGCTCCTACCCACTTCCTACATTCGTCCTACCGTTCAGTTTGCAGGAGCAAACCCACGCGCCGCCTTCCAGGCGGGATACAAAACAGGGTGCGTGTAGTTCCTGATCCCATGGTATATTTGTTTTGCTAACAAAGTTTTCGTGACAAAAGAGTGACAGAACTTACTTTCTTGAAGTTCCCTCGTACATTGCAGAGTAGTGGGTGGACCGCCCGCGGGTTCGGAAACGAGCGCGTTTCTTCAAAAAAAGGGTTCAGGTGGCTCTGACCGCTATGGGACTTAATGTGGTGTCACCGCCAGACACCACACTTGCTAGGTGGTAGCCTTTAAATCGGCCGCGGTCCGGTAGCATACGTCGGACCCACGTGTCGCCACTGCCAGTGATTGCAGACCGAGCGCCGCCACACGGCAGGTCTAGTGAGACTTCCTAGCACTCGCCCCGAGTTGTACAGCCGACTTTGCTTGCGATGGTTCACTGACAAATTACTCTCTCATTTGCCGAGACGATAGTTAGCATAGCCTTCAGCTACGTCATTTGCTATGACCTAGCAAGGCGCCATTATCATTTGCTATTTATCTTGTGATGCATGTACCGTCAGACCGATGTTCACCAATTATGGATTAAAGTTAAGTATTCCAGAAGCTACGTACCTTTTTCGCTAGTATAATTACTTTACCTGTTCCAGACCTCACGCCAGCCTGCGTGAGCTTAAACGCGTGCCTTTCGGCTACCTCCTAGTGGCTTGGCTGTCTTGCCAAGTCACAACACTTAACATCTGTGGTCATCAGTCCCCTAGAAGTTAGAACTACTTAAACGTAAATAACCTAAGGACATCACACACATCCATGCCCGAGGCAGGATTGGAACCGGCGACCGTAGCGGTCGCGCGGTTCCAGACTGTACCGCCTAGAACCGCTCGGCCACCTCGGCCGGCCGCGTATCTTCGCCGCGATCACACTCCTAAACGTGCATATCTAGCAATGCAGTCGAATTCCAACCGCTTAGTCACTGGACATGTCTGGCTTCAAATTCATGGAGTCCAGGTCATGCTGTGGCTAAGATGGCTGCTAAATTCCTATCTTCCGCTGTACTGGAACTGCTTCTGGGTAGGATCGGAAGAGTGCATCTCCCGGTTTTATCAACTCGGAAACGGCACGCTTGTGCTGCTACTCCGGAGAGAAATAGTCCTGAATAGAGGGCAGCGCTGGACTATAGCATCGGCAACAAACATTCCGCCAGTGCTGCTGATAACATCTATTGATGGTCGTAGTCATTTGTGTATTACAGGATCTTCCAGACGTACGACTAACAGGAGGACATTCTCTTCTAATGCATACTTCGAATGGATTAGTATTACAGCTGTCAGACGACGAATCTTACATTTAATCCATGTAAACTGTTGACTACATGGAAAATACACTACTGATCATTAAAATTGCTACACCACGAAGATGACGTGCTACAGACGCGAAATTTAACCGACAGCAAGAAGATGCTGTGATATGCATATTATTAACTTTTCAGAGCATTCACGTAAGATTGGCGCCGGTGGCGAAACCTACAACGTGCTGACATGAGGAAAGTTTCCAACCGATTTCTCATACACAAACAACAGTTGATCGGCGTTGCCTGGTGAAACGTTGTTGTGATGCCACGTGTAAATGCGTACTATCACGTTTCCGACTTTGATTGTAGCCTATTGCGATTTATCGTATCGCGACATTGCTGCTCGCGTCGGTTGAGATCTAATGACTGTTAGCAGTATATGGAATCGGTGGGTTCAGGAGGGTAATACGGAACGCCGTGCTGGATCCCAACCGCCTCGTATCACTAGTAGTCGAGATGACAGGCATCTTATCCACATGGCTGTAGCGGATCGTGCAGCCACATCTCGATCCCTGAGTCAACAGATGGGGACGTTAGCAAGACAACAACCATCTGCACGAAGAGTTCGACGACGTTTGCAGCAGCACGGACTACCAGCTCGGAGACCATGGCTGCGGTTACCCTTGACGCTGCATCACAGACAGGAGCGCCTGCGATGGTGTACTCAACGACGAACTTGGGTGCACGAATAGCTAAACGTCATTTTATCGGATGAATCCAGGTTCTGTTTACGGCATCATAATGGTCGCATCCGTGTTTGGCGACATCGCGGTGAACGCACATTGGAAGCGTGTACTCGTCATTGCCATACTAGCGTATCATCCGGCATGATGGTATGGGGTGCCATTGGTACACGTCTCGGTTATCTCTTGTTCGCATTGACGGCATTTTGAACACTGGACGTTACATTTAAGATGTGTTACGACCCTTTGCTCTACCCTTCATTCGATCCCTGCGAAACTCTACATTTCCGCAGGATAATGCACGACCGCATGTTGCATGTCGTGTACGGGCTTTTCTGGATACAGAAAATGTTCGACTGCTGTCCTGGCCAGCACATTCTCCAGATCTCTCACCAACTGAAAAGGTCAGGTCAATGGTGGCCGAGCAACTGGCTCGTCACAATACGCGAGTCACTACTCTTGATGAACTGTGGTATCGTGTTGAAGTGCAAAATCAGCTGTACTTGTACATGCCTTCCAAGCTCTGCTTGACTCAATGCCCAGGCGTATCAAGGCCGTTATTACAGCGAGAGGTGGTTATTCTGGGTACTGAGTTCTCAGGATCTATGCACCCAAATTGCGTGAAAATGTAATCACATGTCAGTTCTAGTATATCTGTCCAATGGATACCCGTTTATCAACTGCATTTCTTCTTGGTGTAGCAATTTTAATGGCCAGTAGTGTATTGATGAAGGCAAAGGAAGAGCTAAGAGATTACAGGTACCAAGAAAGCAGCTGTGGCATTTTTGATGTAAAGAACGCCTTCAACAATACAAGGGGGAATATGATGCCGATGAACTTGGAATAGAAATGAAATACAGTCAGTATTATAATGTAGAGGTTTTGCTGCTACCTGTAAAATTTCACTCGCCACTGTTTTTTTTATTACAAAATTCTTATTTGCTGCCCAAAATGAGATTAGTTAATCCATGTAGAATTTTTCATACTCTGCCTCTTTACTCGTATCCCTGGATATTACTTTTTTTTTAATATCCAGCGTCGTATTCAAATAGCAAATGAGGACGAATGCGTCAGACGCACTCTTAAATACATTTGAAACACATCCATCCTGGCCGTATGAAGCTGAACGTCATGTCTCTAGGGCACTCATGAATTGCTAGCACGAAATTTTGCATTTCATAACTGGAAAATTTTCGCTCGCAACTCGCGGAGCTACTTGGAGCATACGTGAATGCGACGCGCCTGTTTACGTTGTCTTTTAATGTGAGCAAACAACGATGTATTTCATTCTAACACAAATGACTTGCATCCAAACAGAGAAGACGACTCTGCAGCAGACGCAATTTCAGAGAGTGCTTCCAGTAAAGAACTGCTCCGCCTGCGACGCGACGCCGAATGATTCTGCAGGCAGCAGCGATGCTAAAATTCAACTGTTAACAAGACGACGACAAGAATTTAGTTGTTAGACATTAAATTTCAGATTACTGAATTCCTTCTAATTGCTCGCCCGACGGATGGTCCCTAACATGTCCTGAATATCTATCGGATTAGAAACACAGAGCTTTCCTCGCTGCGGTAGTAAATTAAAAAGCGATTGGAGTGGCCTTGTTCTCCATTGAAATAAGGCTTTTCATTGAGATACCGTTCTATGTCTTTTTGATTGACTGAGGTGATATGATTTTTAAATGAGTTGGGAGAGTTATAGGCCGGCCGAAGTGGCCGTGCGGTTAAAGGCGCTGCAGTCTGGAACCGCAAGACCGCTACGGTCGCAGGTTCGAATCCTGCCTAGGGCATGGATGTTTGTGATGTCCTTAGGTTAGTTAGGTTTAACTAGTTCTAAGTTCTAGGGGACTAATGACCTCAGCAGTTGAGTCCCATAGTGCTCAGAGCCATTTGAACCATTTTTTTGGGAGAGTTATAAGATAATGAAAAATTTACAAAAAGTAAAAACGGCTGAGATAAGACGCGTACTTGTCTTTTAAAAAGAGTGCTGTTACTTTCCGAGCGGTCTAACACAGCAACCGAAGCCTTCTTTCGTAGTGGTGTCTATACCATCACGATTCTTAATTAGCCCCGTCGTCTTTTAGAATACGTGTAATTTAAAAGCAGTGGTGTCAATGAGAGATATATTATGCACCCGTAAGAATTGTCTCGTTACTGCTCAAATGAACAAGAACCTATCTAATGAAACAATTTCACAACAAACTTGCGATTGTTATTTTGTTGTTGTCACCTGAAGAATGGTTTGATGCAATTTTCCACGCTAGTCTGTCATGTACAAGCTCCATCACTGCACAATTACTGCAATCTACCCATTTCAACTTGTTTGTGCAGCCAAGCCGTAGTCACGCTCTACAATGTTCATCCCCTACACTTCGTTTCATTACTAAATAAATAGAAGATACCTTGATACATCCTTTCAACCGAACGCTTATTTTATTCCAGTTGCGCCATAAATGACTTCTGTCCGTAATTCCATTCAGTATCTCCTCTTTAGTTACCAGATCTTGCCGTCTGTGCCGGCCGGGGTGGCCGAGCGGTTCTAGGCGCTACAGTCTGGAACCGCGCGACCGCTACGGTCGCAGGTTCGAAGCCTGCCTCGGGCATGGATGTTTGTGATGTCCTTAGGTTAGTTAGGTTTTAGTAGTTCTAAGTTCTAGGGGACTGATGACCTCAGATGTTAAGTCCCATAGTGCTCAGAGCCTTTTTTTTTTTTTTTTTTCCGTCTGATCTTAAACTTTGTCCTGTATCATCACATTTCAAAAGCTGTCCTGTTCGACCGTGCCCTATTTACTGGAACCAACCTGGCATTTGCAAAGACAGACATAATGTCTGATAGGATAGCCGCAATCAATGATTTTACAATGTAAATTTTAATCCGTCTTGATTGCAAAATGTTTATTCATATGACCGGTTTAGGTTCCTCTAGAACCTGATCTGATATTTCGGTTACAGGAGTAACCCGTCCAAATACAGGAACTTTCATGACGCAGCATGTGAAAGTTGTTGTATTTGGACGGGTATTTCCCTAAATCGCTTCAGGCACATGCCGGGATGGTTCCTCTGAAATGGCACGACCGACTTCCCTCCCCAACCTTCTCAGATTCGATAGGACCGATGACCTCGCTGTTTGGTCCCCTTCGACCAAATCAATCAACCAACCAACTACAATAGTTCTGCTCCGGGACGGAGCTACTAAGGGAATTGATGAAATCAGCAATTTTATAAGGAAGCCGAGACGTTCCGAAAGTGAAAACGAAATGAATAAAAAATTATTTTAAACGGCGTAACTGGTTTCGTGGTCAGTCATCTATAGGGTGATCCTAAACCGTGTATCGGTAATGAAAGTTTGAATCGCCATTGCCGGCGGTGCTTAAAAACGTGTACAACAACTTGTAATCTGACTTCGTAAATCGTGAAAAGTTAATGTCCTGCGACTCATCATGCAAATTTTCACATAGGCTGCTACAATGGCAGTCGATTACACTACTGGCCAAATAAAATTGCTACAGCACGGAGATGGGAAGAAGATGCTGTGATATGCAAATGATTAGCTTTTTCAGAGCATCCACACAAGGTTGGCGCCGGTGCTGACATGAGGAAAGTTTCCAACTGATTTCTCATACACAAACAGCAGTTGACCGGAGTTGCCTGGTGAAACGTTGTTGTGGTGCCTCGTATAAGGAGGAGAAATGCGTACCATCACGTTTACGACTTTGATAAAGATCGGATTGTAGCCTGTCGCGATTGCGGTTTATCGTATCGCGACATTGCTGCTCGCGTTGGTCGAGATACAATAATGACTGTTAGGAGAATATGGCATCGGTGGGTTCAGGAGGATAAGCAGAATATGGAATCGGTGGGTTCAGGAGGATAATACGGAACGCCGTGCTGGATCCCAACGTCCTCGTATCACTAGCAGTCGAGATGACAGGCATCTTATCCCGATGTCTGTAACGGATCGTGCAGCGACGTCTCGATCTCTGAGCCAACAGATGGGGACGTTGCAAGACAACAACCATCTGCACGAACAGTTCGACGACGTTTGCAGCAGCATGGACTATCAGCTCGGAGACCATGACTGCGGTTACCCTTGACGCTGCATCACAGACAGGAGCGCCCGTGATGATGTACTGAACGACGAACGTGGGTACACGAATGGCAAAACGTCATTTTTTCGGATGAATCCAGGTTCTGTTTACAGCATCATGATGGTCGCATCCGTGTTTGGCGACATAGCAGTGAACGCACATTGGAGGCGTGTATTCGTCATCGCCATACTGGCGTATCGCCCGGCGTGATGGTATGGGGTGCCATTGGTGACACGTTTCGGTCACCTCTTGTTCGCATTGACGGCACTTCAGATGTGTTACGACCCTTTGCTCTACGCTTCATTCGATCCCTGCGAAACCCTAAATTGCAGCAGGAAATTGCACGACCGCATGTTGCAGGTCCTGTACGGACCTTTCTGGATACAGAAAATGTTCGACTGATGCCCTGACCAGCACATTCTCCAGACCTCTCACCAATTGAAAACGTCTGGTCACTGGTGGCCGAGCAACTGGCTCGTCACAATACGCGAGTCACTACTCTTGATGAACTGTGGTATCGTGTTGAAGCTGCATGGGCAGCTGTACCTGTACACGCCATCCAAGCTGTGTTTGACTCAATGCCCAGGCGTATCAAGGCCGTTATTACAGCTGGAGGTGGTTATTCTGGGTACTAATTTCTCAGGATCTATGCACCCAAATTGCATGAAAATATAATCACATGTCAGTTCTCGTATAATATAACTGCCCAATGAATACCCGTTTATCATCAACATTTCTTCTTGGTGTAGCAATTTTAATGGCCAGTCGTGTAATTGTACCACGTTATCAAGACTTCGACGTTCCCTCGTCTTAAATTTACACTCCTATAAAACTGGGCATATACATCGGAAGCAAAGTGAGTGAGGGAGACAAGATCCCTCGCCAGAGAAGCTACAATCATTTGTTTCAACAGGGATTAATTCAGATTTGAAGAGTAATAGATTACTTTTACATCAGTGTTTTACTGTGTTGCGTCGTAGAAGTGTGGAGCGGTCGATTGTGCAATTCATTCAGACAAAGGAGTATGACTGTACCAGTAGTGGTACCCGGGCGTGTTGCGCTTTGTCGGCAGCGGGCCACGTGTTGCCAGGCAACAGGTGCTGCTTGCCGCGAGCCGGCGCGTCCCCGCTGCTGCCGCGTGACACTCGAATCGCCTCCGCCAGCGAGACAATGGGCTAAGAATAGAGCGGGCGCGACCGCGACCGCCATAATCACACTGCGCCACGACACACGCCAGGTAACGACAGCTGCTCGTCGCGCCGGGCCCGGACCAGATACCCGCCAGCAGACGCGACACACCTCGCCGTTTCGAGCTGTAACTGCCGCCTGTCATCCGTACTAAATTCTGACAACAGTTTCAGATGTACGAGGGCTGTTCATAGAGTGACCAATCGGTCACGAAATGGAAACCACAATGAAAATTGAAAAAAATTATTCGCAACAATTAGCCACACCTTCCCTCTACCTCTCTAAACAGTCGCAGCTCCGACTAAGACGTTTGTCGTGGCATTGTACAAACTTCCCAGTATCCTCGTCACAGAAAGTAGCCGCCTGTGCTTTCCGCCAATTCTCTAAGCTGGTCTGCCTTTCGTTGTTTGTGCCAAAATCTTGTCTTCGAAGCCTGCGATTCATGCGAGCAGAGATGAACATCGGAGGGAGCTAATGAAGGGCTGTATTGTGGATGATCAAACACCTCCCATCGAAAACGCTGCAGGAGCGTCTTCATTCCCCTTGCAGAACGTGGCTGAGAATTGCTTCGAAGAAAGAAACGTATGTCATTTATCTACATCTACATTTATACTCCGCAAGCCACCCAACGGTGTGTGGCGGAGGGCACTGTACCTGCCACTGTCATTACCTCCCTTTCGTGTTCCAGTCGCGTATGGTTCGCGGGAAGAACGACTGCCGGAAAGCCTCCATGCGCGCTCGAATCTCTCTAATTTTACATTCGTGATCTCCTCGGAAGGTATAAGTAGGGGGAAGCAATATATTCGATACCTCATCCAGAAACGCACCCTCTCGAAACCTGGACAGCAAGCTACACCGCGACGCAGAGCGCCTCTCTTGCAGAGTCTGCCACTTGAGTTTGCTAAACATCTCTGCTGTGACGAAACGCGCCGCTCTCCTTTGGATCTCCTCTATCTCCTCTGTCAACCCGGGCTGGTACGGATCCCACACTGATGAGCAAATAAAATTGGTTCAAATGGCTCTGAGCACTATGGGAGTTAACTGCTGTGGTCATCAGTCCCCTAGAACTTAGAACTACTTAAACCTAACTAACCTAAGGATATCACACACATCCATGCCCGAGGCAGGATTCGAACCTGCGACCGTAGCGGTCGCGCGGTTCCAGGCTGTAGCGCCTAGAACCGCTCGGCCACTCCGGCCGGCGATGAGCAATACTCAAGTATTATGTTACGTGGGCTGCGTAGCTTCAGGCAACATACTTGGCGGGAGACGCTATTGTTTTAGGCTTTTCTGTGTGATGACTTTCCGCTCTGATATAAATTTAATATTGGGAGTTCCCCAGAGAAGTACGAAACAGATTTTTTTATTATTAACATGTATGCAGCGATCTGTCTGTACCATCATTTCTTCGTTGTCAAATTTTATTGTGCAAAATATCGCTTATATTATTAATGTACGTCTTGTGACAAACTATAGAATTATATTGTTTTTTATATGTATAAATATTTTCTAGGTTGTAATTATAATAACTGAAATTATTGTTCTTTATGCAAGGCAATGCGATGGCCCAATTGAAGATATATTTTATATACGTAAAATGTTATCAAGATTCAAATATTGTTACTGAACAAGAGATTATTTGTTCCCGTGTCGGGAGAAGGCGCATGAGTCTTGCAGGTAAGCTGTGTGGAGATTTTAGTTTGATTGTCGGACATTTTGATAATGGATTTGAGATTGGACTGTGAGTCTTTTCGGAAGTGGTTCCGCAGAGTAACTGGCTAAGGGAAGGTGACGTGGAGGCTGTGCTACGGCAATTCTATACGCTGCATTATTATGTAAGTCGGGGTTAATGTCATGTTAAACCCAAAGATTATTAAAATTTGCACTCATGAATTTGAACTGTGTGGGAGGCGGAAGTTTAATTAGTGATAATTTCTGATAAGAACTGTGAACTCTGTTAATTAGATGCTGGAATGTATCGAATTGAAGTTTAAACAGATAGAAGCTGACAGACTGTGTATAGCGTCCCCATAAGTATTTGTCACGAACATTTTTATATTCGTCACGAATTAATGAACTGAGTCACTTTAATAAAAGAAACTCTGTATAATCTAATAAATAGTGAAAAAGAAAATCAGTCTACACGGAATATAAGAGAATGAAATGAAAGATGGCGTGTCAGATTCTGTCAAGCAGTAATTCCAAAATCACTCCTGGCGGGTGGTGCTGGTTTCTTTAGCAAAACGCCAATACATTCCCTTTCCTTGCAACAGGACTCCATCTAGGACAGTGCGGTTGTCCGACGTTTAGCTTTGTTACTGCTTTCTTTAATAAGATTGCAGCTCTGAATTTACCCCATAAAGATTACATAGTAAACACAGTTGTGAGAGCGTAATTTGAAAAGGCTACAAACACTGAATGTAAAATTAGAAAGTAACGCATAATAATTTTGTTACTAGCAAGTTTAATAGGTAACAAAATGAAGAAATCACAAATAAACTTACATCCTTTACCTCGTTTTCTATATAGTTATCAACGTTCTCAACACATTTCACCCATCGTGGTACCAGTTTCAATATTCCCTGTTCGTAGAAGCCCGTTTGGTTGGAGTGTAGCCATCTGCGGACCGCTGATTTCACTTCCGCATCTGTCGCAAAAGCGTTGGCCGGCCAGGAACTTCTTCTTGGGACCAAATAGATGAAAGTCCGGCGGTACAAGATTTGGACTATATGGTGGATGCTGGAACACTTCCCACCCAAATCTGGCGATTTTCTCAAAAGCAGGAGAAGCAACATGGGGGTGAGCATTGCCCAAGAGACGTTTGACATCGTCAGCATTAATGTTGTGGCTTTTGTCGCGATGGGCACGACGCTACTTTACCAAAGTTTTAATGGAAGCTGCAGCATGCACAGTGGCCCCGTGTTCAGAAAAGTACACCAGTAACACACCAAGCATATCCCACAACACTGTCACAAGCAGATTGAGTCACTGAGTTTTTTGCGCAGTGGGAAGACAGCATGTTTCCACTCCATTTCACAGAGGGCTGCTTAGTTTAGGGCGTGTATTGGTACGCCCACGAGTCATCACTAGAGACGACTCCTTTCAGAAAGTCATGCACTTCTGGGACGTAAGTGGTCCACGCTTGTTATCATTCGCTGGCCCTAATTTTATGAAATTTCAACGTTTCATGAACAGTATCGTACAGCACACCACTAAGTTGTTGAACTGCTCTGATAAGATTAGAAGTTGCACACAATGGTAGTTCACAAGCTGCTGCCTCAATGGCTCGACGTTCTGCGGGGTTGTTGCTGCTAACGATTGCACAGAGCCCGGCGAATCATTAAAGTTCACACGGCCCTCCTGGAAGAATGCACATCACCCCCAGACATTGCTACGGCCCATACAGTCGTTCCCGTTGTTAACACGGCACGCACGTCAGTGTGTATTTCACTCGGTTTATGCCCTTTGGCCCACAAATATCTAACTACACTTCGCTGCTTTTTACCAGTTGATGACAGTAATATGCGCACCATTTTTGTTTCTTAGTTCTGGCTTCTCTTGCTAGAGCAGCGTATAAAAACAAAATACTCTCTGCAGTGCAAATTTAAAACTATACTGTCGTGAAATTTAACATTCCAGCTGCAACATCAAGACAGAAAGAAAAAAATATGGTGGAGCTCGCTAGACCACTTGCCCGCGAAAGGCAAAGGTCCCGAGTTCGAGTCTCGGTCCGGCACGCAGTTTCAATCTGCCAGGAAGTTTCATATCAGCGCAGACTCCGCTGCGAAGTAAAAATTCCAATCTGAAAATTAAGGTGCGTTAATTTGCGATCCTTCCTCGTATCCAGTAAAACAGACACTAAGATTGCAGTGCAACGTCCCGCCGACGTTCAGAACGGACGGGATGTATTCCCCCGTCCTCCCACATGCGACTCCAGCGTCTTGCCACAGCGCCACCTTGCTCGATAACGTCCAGTAGATGCTTCCGTTGTTAACAAGACAATTAGGACCCCGCAAAGTACATAGAAACTCTTCTGGTAGCTGTTCGCGGAGATACGATAAGATCTTCCCATGGGAACCACTGTAGCGTGAAAATAGTGAACGAAAATACTTTCACGTTAATTACTGTAATGGAAATTGCCGGTGTGTCCCACAGGTAAATGCCTGAATAATATGATTAAAGGCGTGGCTCCCGAATGTTAGCGCATCAAGGTGTCATGTGTTTGAAGTGGCTATAGCTTATGTCCATAGAATGTCCCAGGAGACGAAGATGATAATACAAAAGGCGACAGAGGTCATTTCCAGCAGTAAACTTTCTATAGACGTACCATTTTATTTCTATTATTACTAATTTAAATAAAAATTTTATTTCCTCATTTATTTTATTTCGTTATTTATTTACGACCTGTCTCGCACTTCGCATTTAGGACTGAGCAGGATTATTTCACACACGAATTTAATTTTTCTTTATTTAGTTATTGCACTGTTTCACTTGTTCTTCACGCTGAATCTAAAGTTGAACGTTAAAGTACGTTGCGGTGTGTATTTATTCTATCATAAATTCTTGTATTTATTAATCTATGTAATTTTGTTTCCGTTATGTCACTCAAAACGGACGTCCAACTATCAGACTACGAGACAGCCAGCAACGCCAGCCAAGTGCTGGAACAGATACTATCTTCGCTACTGACCATTAAAAATTGCTACATGAAGAAGAAAGAAGAAATGCAGATGATAAACGGCTATTCATTGGACAAATATATTATACTAGAACTGACATGTGATTACATTTTAACGCAATTTGGGTGCGGGTTCAAATTCTGCCTCGGGCATGGATGTGTGTGATGTCCTTAGGTTAGTCAGGTTTAAGTAGTTCTAAGTTCTAGGGGACTGATGTCGTCAGATGTTAAGTCCCATAGTGCTCAGAGCCATTTGAACTAGAAACACTGCCCAACACATCTGCGCGTCATGGGACCTTAGTTTTCGAATAGCCCTCGTAGATAAAAAGGTTCGGAGTTTGAAAATAACATAGGAACGAAAGTAGTGGCCCTACACGCTGAAGTTGTACATGTTCCATATTTATTGTAATGACCAGTAAACGACAGTACAACTGCGAAAAAGTATCCAGCACGGCAACAAGTCAGCGATGACAACTGGCTGGTATAATTTGTGCTGGAGTGCTGTTTAGTCCAGCTTTCTCGCCTTTGCCCAGGTCCCTTTCTTACGCCCTTCCGTCCTTATAACAGCACCTGTTCCTTATATTGGGCCAGGGTGTCCGGAGTACTACAACCGAGAAAAAGGCTCCGTCGTCCAGTTGTGGACATTTGAGAATTTATTTGGACCTAACAGACAGTACGACTTCTTTGTCCTGTGCCAGCTCCCTCTATTAGCCGTCGTGCAACTGGGGCTGCCGTTCGGCAGAAGTATTCCTAGTTTCATAACCACTAAGCTTCGTCGACCGGCAATGTGGATACAGGGCACCCCCTGCATACAAAATGTAGCTGTGGCGAAACTGGTTCACGCACTGTAATTACGTGCTTGGGCAAGATTAAGAGCCAGTGAGTAGCTACAGCTTCTTTTTCCTGGTTACCTTCTTTGTTTGCCGGTTAATCCAGTTCTTGTCGCTGTTTATAGCGCTCGCGAGAAGGTATTGACGCCTGCGGCTCGTGTAGTAGCGTCCGCTTGGCAGCTATGAAATATGGAAGAGGCGAGACGACTCGGCGTTTCCTTCAAGGAGCGGAAGGACACGGTCCTACTTCTCATCCGCATTTATCCGTTCTGTCTTCCAATCTTTCATCCCTTCCCCTCGGAAAACGAGAGTTTCCCTACGTCAGGCTCACTTCCAGCCGAGCGGACACAGCCCAGCGACAGTTGCGTCTTCCTCGCTTCCGGCGGAGGCAGCTCCTCAAGGCTGGAGTGCCGACTTTTCTGCTGTATACGAAATGCGGGACTCAGCCGCGGGACCAACTTGCCAATGCGTGCAGCGGCCGTCCCGACCACTCAGGTGCATTACGTCGCAGCATGGGCCTTATGCAGCAGGGATAGTCGCTTGGTTTGAAACAGCACTCTACCAAAATTTCACCATATCATTTGTAAGGTGAACTTTTGCCGCTTCAACCGCAAGACCGCTACGGTCGCAGGTTCGAATCCTGCCTCGGGCATGGATGTTTGTGTTGTCCTTAGGTTAGTTAGGTTTAACTAGTTCTAAGTTCTAGGGGACTAATGACCTCAGCAGTTGAGTCCCATAGTGCTCAGAGCCATTTGAACCATTTTGCCGCTTCTATTCCTCCTTCGGCAGCTGTGTCAGATAGTACTGATTGTTTAGGCTCAGTCAAGAAGATAATAGCTGTCATGGCGCACTTGTTATTATAAGGGGGGTCACAAATGCATGCAAGATGATTTACCCCATTTGTGTTGTAAAATGTTGCCAACGACAAAAAGGACAGCTGACAGTACAGGTTTATTGCCGGCCGCGGTGGTCTCGCGGTTCTAGGCGCGCAGTCCGGAACCGTGCGACTGCTACGGTCGCAGGTTCGAATTCTGCCTCGGGCATGGATGTGTGTGATGTCCTTAGGTTAGTTAGGTTTAAGTAGTTCTAAGTTCTAGGGGACTAATGACCACAGCTGTTAAGTCCCATAGTGCTCAGAGCCATTTGAACCATTTTGAACAGGTTTATTAAAAATGGAGCGCTACACGAATGAAAACCTTAAATATTTTATAAATATTATTTATTGTGTAGAAGCGGTACAAAGCTCTATCACTTTTCAACATAATCTCCACCACGCTCAATGCAAGTCCTCCAGCGCTTACAAAGTGCATAAATTCCTTTAGAAAAAAATTCTTTTGTTAGTCCTCGCAACCACTCATGCACCGCGTGCCGTACCTCTTCATCACAACGGAACTTCTTTCCTCCCATTGCGTCTTTCAGTGGTCCAAACATATGAAAATCACTTGGTGATGACTAATGGCGCCATTCCTTGCTCTCTCTCTTCGTTTCTGGTTAGTGGAAGTGAACCCAGGTTTCGTCCCCAGTAACGATTCTTGCAAGGAAGCGATCACCTTCTCGTTCAAAGCGCCGAAGAAGTTCTTCACAAGCATCAACATGTCGGTCTCTCGTTTCAAGAGTCATCTGCCGTCGCACACATCTTGGAGTCACTTTGTGAAACTGGAGCACATCGTGCACAATGCGGTGTGCTGACCCATGACTAATCTGTAAACATGCTGCAATGTCATTCAGTGTCATTCGGCGGTTTTCCTTCACTATTGCTTCAACTGCTGCAATGTTCTGTGGAGTCACAACTCGCTGTGCCTGACTTGGACGAGGAGCATCTTCCACTGAAGTCACACCATTTGTGAAGTCCATTCGTAGACTTGCTGCTGTGACAAATATGCATCACCGTACTGAACCTTCATTCGTAGATATTTCAATAGGTTTCACACCTTCACTACGCAAAAACTGAATAACAGAACGCTGTTCTTCCCTGGCGCAAGTCTCAACTGGGGCGCCCATCTTTATACTGATACTGCGACGGTATGTGTGCATCTGCACTATGCTGCCACTTACAGGCCATTCTGGGCGCTGTTTGTAGCACGCTTACCAACTTACAGGATAACGGCGCGAAATTTCGAGTTGTTATTACAAATTTAAGGTTTTCATTTGACTCACCCTCGTACATTGAAAAGCCAAACAAACTAGTACGCCTGCGTAATATCGTTTAGGGCCTCCACAACAGGACACGGCATGGAATCGACAAATGTCTGAAGTAGTGCTAGAGGGAATTGACGCCATGGAATCTGCAAGGCTGTCCATAAACACATAAGAGTACGAGGCAGTGGACATCTCTTCTGAACAGTACGTTGCAGGGCATCCCAGATATGCTCAATAATGTTCTTGTCTGGGGAGTTTGGTGGCCAGCGGGAAGTGTTTAAACTCAGAGTAGTGTTTCTGAAGCCACTCTGTAGCAATTCTGGAAGTGTGGGGTGTCGTCTTATACTGCTGAAATTGCCCACGTTCGATGGAATGCAAAATGGATATGAATGTATGCTTTACGTACGTGTCACCTGTCAGAATCGTATCTAGACATATAAGTGGTCCCATATCACTCCAACTGCACACGCCCCACAACATTATAGAGCCTCCACTAGTTTGAACAGTCCGCTACTGACACGCAGGATCCAGGGATTCATGAGGTTGTCCGACCAGGCAACATGTTTCCAGTCATCAACAGTCCGATGTCGGTGTTGACGGGTGCAGGCAAGGCGTAAAGGTTTGTGTCATGCAGTCATTAAGGATATACGATTGGGCCTTCGGCTCTGAAAGCCCATATCGATGATGTTCCGTTGAATGGTTCACACGCTGACACTTGATGATGGCCCATCACTGAAATCTGCAGCAATTTGCGGAAGGGTTACACTTCTGTGATTGAACGATTCTCTTCAGTCGTCGTTGGTCCTGTTCTTGCAGTTTGGTCCCATAAGATCTTACCACAAGTTAAGATGTTGACTCCAGTACCTCTTCCTCAGTATGAAACTGAAGTTCTGGAAGGTCTTCTTTAATATATATTTGGAAACAAACGAAAATCGGATGGGGCCAAGTCAGTAATGTGTGGAAGATGATCGATGACAGTGAACCAAAGGCGTCAGATTGCTGTAGATGGCATAGAAATTGTGTGTAATCTGGCACTGTCATCCTGAAGAAGAGGATACTCCATGAGTGGCCGAACTTTTCGACTTCGGCACTTGGTTACAACAGGCTTTTCTCACGCACCGACGTACACTGAAGCGCCAAAGAAACTGGTATAGGCATGTTGTTGTTGTTGTGTTCTTCAGTCCTGAGACTGGTTCGATGCAGCTCTCCATGCTACTCCATCCTGTGCAAGATTCTTCACCTCCCAGTACTTACTGCAACCTACATCCCTCTGAATCTGCTTAGTGTATTCATCTCTTGGTCTCCCTCTACGATTTTTACTCTCCACGCTGCCTTCCAATGCTAAATTTGCGATCCCTTGATGTCTCAGAACGTGTCCTACCAACCAGTTCCTTCTTCTTGTCAAGTTGTGCCACAAACTCCCCTTCTCCCCAACTCTATTCAATACCTCCTCATTAGTTATGTGATATACCCATCTAATCTGCAGCATACTTATTCAAAGATAGAGCCGGCCGGAGTGGCCGTGCGGTTCTAGGCGCTACAGTCTGGAATCGAGCGACCGCTACGATCGCAGGTTCGAATCCTGCCTCGGGCATGGATGTGTGTGATGTCCTTAGGTTAGTTAGGTTTAAGTAGTTCTAAGTTCTAGGCGACTCATGACCTCAGAAGTTAAGTCGCATAGTGCTCAGAGCCATTTGAACCATTTTTCAAATACAGAGATATATAAAAAGGCAGAATGACGGCGCTGCGATCGGCAACGCCTATGTAAGACAAAAAGTGTCTGGCGTAGTTGTTAGATAGATTACTGCTGCTTCTGTGGCAGGTGATCAAGATTTAAGTGAGTTTGAAAGTGGAGTTACAGTCGGCGCATGAGCTATGGGACACAGCATCTCCAAGGTAGCGATGAAGTGGCGACCTTCCCGTACGATCATTTCACGAGTGTACTGTGAATATGGGGAATCAGGTAAAACTTCAAATCTCTGACATCGCTACGGCCGGAAAAAGATCCTGCAAGAAACGGCCAAACACGAATGAAGAGAATCGCTCAACGTAACGAAAGAGCAACCCTTCCCCAAATTGCTGCAGATTTCAATGTTGGGTCATCAACAAGTGACAGTGTGCGAACCATTCAACGAAACATCATGGATATGGGCTTCCGGAGTCGAAGGCCCACTCGAGTACCGGTACCCTTGATGACTGCACGACACAAAGCTTTACGCCTCGCCTGGGCCCGTCAACGCAGACAATAGACTGTTGATGACTGGAAACATATTGCCTGGTCGGACGAGTCTCTTTTCGAATTGTATCGAGTGGATGGACGTGTACGACTATGGAGACAACCTCATGAATCCGTGGACCCTGCATAACAGCAGGGGACTGTTCAAGCTGGTGGAGGCTCTGTAATGATGTGGCGCGTGTGAATTTGGATTGATATGGGAGGCTTGATACGTCTAGATACTAATCTGACAGTTGACATTTACGTAAACATCCTGTCTGGTCACCTGCATCCATTCACGCCCATTGTATATTCCGACGGAATTGGGCAATTCCAGCAGGACAATGCGACACCCCACATGTCAAGAATTGCTACAGAGTGGCTTCAGGAACACTTTTCTCTGTTGAAACAATTCCACTCGCCACCAAACTCCCCGGAAATGAACATTATTGAGCATATTTGGGATGCCTCGTGACGTGCTGTTCAGAAGAGATCTCCACACCCGCGTAGTATTTCGGGTTTATGGGCAGTCCTGCAGGATTCATGGTGGGAATTCCCTCCAGCACTACTTCAGACATTAGTCGAGTCCATGCCACGTCGTCTCGTGGCACTTCTGCTTGCTCGCGGGGACCGTGCACGACATTAGGCAGGTGTTCCAGCTTCTTTGGCTCTTCGGTGGGCGTGTTCGGAGCCATCTAGCGCATAATGACTGTTTTACTTAAAAAGCTTTAAGAGTTTTCTCATAACAAGTTTGTACGCATTACTGTGCAGTACGCGCCGGTACAGTGGAGTGGCGGAAGTCATGAAAAAGCGATATGCCGATATACAGAAGGCAATAGTATCGCATACACAGGGTGTAAAAGGGCAGTGCATCGGTGGAGCTGTCATTTGTGCTCAAGTGATTTACATGAAAAGCATTCCGCGGTGATTGTTGCTGCACGACCGGAATTAACAGACGCCGTAGCGGAATGATAGTTGGGGTTAGACGCATGGGACACTTCATTTCGGAAATCATTAGGGAATTCAGTATTACAGTGTTTCAGATCCACAGTGTCAAGAGTCTGTCGAGAAAACCAAATCTGAGACAGTCCCTGTCACACGGATAATGCACTTGTCGTCGGTTTTGACTTAATGTAGGTCAAATTCCAGCTACGGTAGCAGGTTCAAATCCTGCCTCGGGCATGGATGTGTGTGATGTCCTTAGGTTAGTTAGGTTGAAGTAGTTCTAAGTTGTAGGGGACTGATGCCCTCAGATGTTAAATCCCATAGTGCTCAGAGCCATTTGAACCATTGCGTAGAGTAATGGCAGAAATCAGTGTGGGATGTACGACAAACCTATCAGCCAGGACACTGAGACGAAATTTTGCGTTAATGGACTATGACGGGAGCGCCTTTGCTAATAGCACGACACCGCCTGCAGCTTCTCTCCCGGGTCTCGTCACCATGTCGGTTGGACCCTACACGACTGGAAGACCATTGCCTGGTCAGATGAGTCCAGATTTCAGTTGGTAAGAATTGATGGTAGGGTTCGAGTGTGGTGCAAACCCCACGAAACCATGTACCCAGGTTACAGGTTGTCAACAAGGCACTTCGTAAGCTGGTGGTGGGTCCATAGTAGGTCGGACTGTGTTTACATGGAATGGACTTGGTCCTCTGGATATTCAACTACTTGGAGACCATTTGCAGCCATCCATGGACTTCATGTTTGGAAACATCGATGGAATTTTGATGGATGACAATGCGTCATGTCACCAGGCCACAATTGTTCGCGGTTGGTTTGAAGAACATTCTAGATATGCTACTGGCCATTAAAATTGATACACCTCGAAGATGACGTGCTACAGAAGCGAAATTTAACCGACAGTAAGAAGATGCTGTGATAAACAAATGAGCTTTTGAGACCATTCACACAAGGTTGGCGCCGGTGGTGACACCTACAATGTGCTGACATGAGGAAAGTTTCCAACCGATTTCTCATACACAAACAGCAGTTGACCGACGTTGCCTGGTAAAACGTTATTGTGATGCCTCGTGTAAGGAGGAGAAATGCGGACCATCACGTTTCCGACTTTGATAAAGGTCGGATTGTAGCCTATCACGATTGCGGTGTATCGTATCGCGACATTGCTGCTCGCGTTGGCCGAGATCCAATGACTGTTAGCAGAATATGGAATGGGTGGCTTCAGGAGGATAATACGGAACGCCGTGCTGGATCCCAACGGCCTCGTATCACTAGAGTCAAGATGACAGGCATCTTATCCGCATGGCTGTAACGGATCGTGCAGCCACGTCTCGATCCCTGAATCAACAGATGGGGACGTTTGCAAGACAACAACCGTTTGCACGAACAGTTCGACGACGTTTGCAGCAGCATGGACTATCAGCTCGGAGACCATGGCTGCGGTTACCCTTGACGCTGCACCACAGACAGGATCGCCGGCGATTGTGTACTCAGCGACGAACCTGGGTGCACGAATGGCAAAACGTCACTTTTTCGGATGAATCCAGGTTCTGTTTACAGCATCATGATGGTCGAATACGTGTTTGGTGACATCGTCGGCCGGCCGAGCGGTTCTAGGCGCTTCAGTCCGGAACCGCGTGACTTCCACGGTCGCAGGTTCGAATCCTGCCTCGGACTTGGATGTGTGTGATGTCCTTAGGTTAGTTAGGTTTAAGTAGCTCTAAGTTCTAGGGGACTGATGACCTCCGATGTTAAGTCCCATAGTGCTCAGAGCCATTTGAACCATTTGACATCGTGGTGAACGCACATTGAAAGCGTGTATTTGTCATCGCCATACTGGCGTATCACCCGGCGTGATGGTATGGGGTGCCTATGGTTACACGTCTCGGTCACCTCTTGTTATCACTGACGGCGCTTTGAATAGTGGACCACCTGTGGGCCTACCCTCTATTCGATCCCAGCGAAACCCTACATTTCAACAGGATAATGCACGACCGCATGTTGCAGGTCCTGTACGGGCCTTTCTGGGTACAGAAAATGTTCGACTGCTGCCCTGGCCAGCGCATTCTCCAGATCTCTCACCAACTGAAAACGTCTGGTCAACGGTGGGCGAGCAACTGGCTCTTCACAATACGCCAGTCACTACTCTTGATGAACTGTGGTATCGTGTTGAAGCTGCTTCGGCAGCTGTACCTGTACACGCAGTCCAAGCTCTGTTTGACTCAATGCCCAGGCGTATGAAGGCCGTTATTACGGCCAGAGATGGTTGTTCTGTGTACTGATTTCTCAGGATCTATGCACCCAAATTGCGTGCAAGTGTAATTACATGTCAAGTCTAGTATAATATGTTTGTCAAATGAATACCCGTTTATCATCTGCATTTCTTCTTGTTGTAGCAATTTTAATGGCCAGTAGTGTAGTTCGATTTAACGATCTGGCCATCCAGATCGCCCGACATGTATCCCATCGAACAGTTATAGGTCATGTTCGAGGTATCAGTTAGTACACAAAATCCTGCACCGGCAACACATTCGCAGTTATGGAATGCTATAGAGGCTGCGTGGTTCGACACGATATTAGGAGGTATCCCATGACATTTGTCGCGACAGTGTAGAACAGGAATGGTGGGCATTTCATAAGTTGCTTTCTTCATGGGACATTCTTTGCAACTTAGCTCGAGAAACAGTTACATGTCACACACACACACACACACACACACACACCACACACATACACATACTTGAACTACGCCGGCCCGCAGTTGCTGTCCTCTGAACAGCGACCCACCCATCGGGACGCCAGCCGGCGCAGAGCACAAGTAGCGGCACAGCTGCGGCAGCAGGTTGGCACCCCTGGCACAGGTGCCGTCCTGTCTGACAGCTCGGCCGGCCGCTGCTGACGTAACGCAGTCAGCGAAACGGCAACAAAAACAGGAATGGCCTGTGTCGGGAAGGGGGGGGGGGGGGGGCGCACCGCACCGCACCGCAGCGCACAGCACGGCCGGGCACCGCCGCGGGCGCACCGCACACGCGGCCGCCGGTTGCGCCGCCCCAACCCGCCAGGCCGCGGCCGCTCCTCCGCCTCCGCCTTCCGCGGTCCCCCACACCAGCGCCTCGCGGCGGTCACGAACTGCGGGACCCGTCCGTCCGCCTGCGGAACGCTCGCCTCACGCAGGTGCCCTGTGCGGGTGGTCCCGATTATTCGTCTTTTTCCGGACTCGGTTGACCACTGGTGGTGAGAACAGACGCGTGATTCGGGAGGACGACGGTTCAATCCCGCGTCCGGCCATCCTGATTTAGGTTTTCCGTGATTTCCCTAAATCCCTCCAGGCAATTGCCGGATTGGCTTCTTTGAAAGGGCACGGCCGACTTCCTTCCCCGTCGTTAACCAGGTGAGACCGATGACCTCGCTGTCTGGTCTGCTTCCCCAAACAACCCAATGCCCAACATACGCGTGTGATGCCATACTTTGTATGAAAACATTTTGTTCGACTTTATGCGCCTGAAACGTCTTAATATAATTTTTTTTAGAACAAGTGACCGGTTCATTGCAAGCGAACCATCTAGCAGTGTAATTAGAAGTATTCTCAGTACATCTACTTCTACATACACACTCCGCAATCCACCATATGGTGCGTGGCGGAGGGTACCTCGTACTACAGCTGGCATCTTCTCTCCCTGTTCCACTCCCAAACAGAACGAGGGACAAATGACTGCGTATATGCCTCTGTAGGAACCCTGATCTCTCTTATCTTATCTTATCTTTTTGGTCTTTCCGCGAAATGTAAGTTGGCGGCAGTAAAATTATACTGCACTCAGCTGGTTCTCTAAATTTCCTCAGTAGCGATTCACGAAAAGAACGCCTCCTTTCCTCTAGAGACTCCCACCCGAGTTCCTGAAGCATTTCCGTAACACTCGCGTGATGATCAAACCTACCAGTAACAAATCTAGCAGCCCGCCTCTGAATTGCTTCTATGTCCTCCCTCAATCCGACCTGATAGGGATCCCAAACGCTCGAGCAGTGCTCAGGAATAGGTCGTATTAGTGTTTTACAAGCGGTCACCTTTACAGATGAACCACATCTTCCCAAAATTGTAGCAATGAACCGAAGAAGACTATCCGCCTTCCCCACAATTGCCATTGCATGCTTGTCCCACTCCATATCGCTCTGCAATGTTACGCCCAAATATTCAATCGACGTGACTGTGTCAAGCGCTACACTAGTAATGGAGTATTCAAACATTACAGGATTCTTTTTCCTATTCATCTGCATTAGTTTACATTTATCTATTTTTAGAGTTAGCTGCCATTCCTTACACCAATCACAAAACCCGTCCAAGTCATCTTCTATCCTGCACTCTCTCAACGACAACACCTTCCCGTAGAACAGTAGAAGAGGAAAGCACACAATGAACGATCAGCCCAGAATACAACAGGCAAAGATAAACCAAACCAAAAGCTTACATCCTAAGTTACATTACACAAGCAGAAATCAAGCCGGTTGAGGCTCAAGAAGAACATTACCAAATAAACAATATATACTGAAGAGTAAAAGAGACCCGCCAGGTTAGCTGAGAGCGCTAATGCGCTGCTTCCTGGACTCGGGTAGGCGCCCTGGCCCCGGATCGAAGCCGCCCGGCGGCTTAACGACGGAGGCCGGTGTGCCGGTAGATGTCGTTTTTAGGCGGTTTTCCACATCCCACTAGATGAATACCAGGCTGGTCTCCACGTCCCGCCTCAGTTACACGGCTCGCAGACATCTGAACACATTCGCACTATTCTATGGATTACACTAGACATACAGTTGGGGTACACTAATTGCGTCCTGGGGGGTATGGGGTGGCGCCAGGAAGGGTATCCGGCCACCCCTTCAATTAACCTTGCCAAATCCGATTAACCATGCCGACCCTGCGTCATTGCGGGAAAAAGGCACAAGTAAAAGATAGGAAGAAAGACTGAAGAGCAAACGAGACTAGTATAGGCGTGCGTATTCAGATACAGAGTTATGTAAACAGGCGGAATAAGGCGCTCCGGTCGGCAACGCTTATACAAGACAACAAGTGTCAGGCGCAGGCGCACGAGCGATGGGACACAGCATCTCCGAGGTAGCGATGCAGTGGGAATTTTCCCGTACGACCATTTCACGACTGTACCGGGAATATCAGAAAACCGGTAAAACATCAGATCTCCGACATTGCTGCGGCCGGAAAAAGTTTCTGCAAGAACGGGACCAACGACGACTGAAGAGAATCGGTCATCGTGACAGAAGCGCTACCCTTCCGCAAATTGCTGCAGATCTCAAGCTGGGTCGTCAACAAGTGTCAGCGTGTGAACCATTCAACGAAACATCATTGATATGGGCTTTCGGATCCGAAGGCCCACTCGTGTACCCTTGATGACTAAGCGACACGAAGCTTTACGCCTCGCCTGGGCCCGTCAACACCGACAGTGGACTGTTGATGACTGGAAACATGTTACCTGGTCGGACGAGTCTCGTTTCAAATTGTATCGAACAGATGAACGTGTACAGGTATGGAGACAACCTGACGAATACATGGACCCTGCATGTCAGGAGAGGACTGTTCAAGCTGGTGGAGGCTCTGTAATGGGGTGGGCCGTGTGCAGTTGGAGTAAATTGGGACTCCTAATGTGTCTCGATACGATTCTGACAGGTGACATGTACGTAAGCATCCTGTCTGGTCACCTGCATCCATTCACGTCCATTCTGCTTTGCCACGGACTTGGGCAATTCCAGCAGGACAATGCGACACCCCACACATCCAGAATTTCAACAGAGTGGCTACAGGAACACTTTTCTGAGTTTAAACACTTCAGTTGGCCACCAAAGCCCACAGACATGAACTTTACTGAGCATATCTCGTATGCCTTCCAACGCGCTGTTCTGAAGAGATCTCCACCCCCTCGTACTCTTACGGATTTATGGACAGCCCTGGAGCGTTCATGGTTTCAGTTCCTTCCAGCACTACTTCAGACATTAGTCGGGTCCTTGTCATGTCGTGTTGCGGCACTTGTACGTCTCCGCGGGGACCCTACTCGATATTAGGTGGTGTACCATTTTCATTGGCTCTTCAGTGTAGAACAGTTTTTTGTTTAAAATAGTTACAGCTGACTGCTTCTCCTATGGAGAAAAGTTAATCACCACAATAGTTTTGCGGAAGTTCGTGAGCAGCTTTGAATTTACGCCAGTCCGAACCTGATGAAACAGTCAATGATTGCTATTCACTCGGAAGTGGAACAAAATACAGCCTTAGGTTCACTTGGTAGCAGAACCATATACAAAGCTAAGTGTAAGAGGTCCATGATTAAGGAATTTGTTGCTAGTGTACTCGAGCAGATGTAATTTCAATGGATTGCTCACACGCTGCCTGCGATATGTAAGCTATAAGAGAATCTCAGCCCAGAGAGCAGTGTTCTCAGCAGTAGGAACGGTGTAGCAGTAGGGGTAGTAGTAGCTAGCAGTCTGGTGTATCGAGTTGGCTGGGCCGGTCGTGTGGAGCGATGGCGGTGCCTGAGCTTTGTAGTATAAGGTAAGAGCAGCCTCGCGCATATGTACTATTGTAACATCAAGTCCCATGTAAATGTTTTTCCAAAAATCTCTTAATAATAATCTTTCTTATAAAAATTAACTTTTGACAATCATTCATCTCAATTTAAAGAATTTACTAATTTCTCCAATCCATGGTCATCCCGATTATTGTAAAGGTGCTAGAAAAATTACTTGTAGGAGCGGATATATATAAGCGTTATCCGGCGACTTGATTGAGGTAAGAATTTTCAATTTTTAATCGGTATGATCTTTCAGGGCCATGACGCAGCACTGCTGACGTCCAGGATTTACCAGTTTAAATTCACAGTCAATTATTGAAAGAGTGTAAGTAAGCCACAATTTTTTATTGAGAGATTAGTCACATTTTATTGTCGGGAGATTACGGAATTTTTCTGTTGGAAGGTTACATAAGATAGACGGCTGATACCCAAGTCCTTCTGTTTTCCGATCCCGATGCAGGTGACGAATCCTTGTGATTGTATTGGTGGAACACATTGATGGAGCCCTACGTAGGAGGAACAATGTCGTACGTAGCCAAGATTCTGGAAGAGTCTGTATAACTGTGGATGCAGGCGGCGCTTGGCTCAGAGCTCGACAGAAGACAGGCTTGAAGCAACTTTGCACCGTCCTAAATACCCAGGCCGCATAAGGATACTAGAAAAACTATTTGTGATCACATAGCCCGTGGAAGCAAGCAGGTCTGCTTTACCGGCGACCTTCAGAGGTGCTTGCGTTGCCGCGTGCGGGCGTAGTCTGCGTGTATGAAGTTCTGTTTTACTGATAGTGTAGCGCCTTCCGGCTTAGGCCGCACGCATACCACAGGTGTGATGGCGTTGTGGATCTACGGAGCGAGTGGCCAATACACTACACGAAAATCAGCAGGTGGATACACCAGACCAAGTTAGCCTCTACTGGGCACAATATATGAGAACAAACATTGAACAAGACAGAGGGATTAAAACTCTTCTGAAGACAACAATAATAAAATAATTTTTTTCCAACATTAATACATTGAGCCCCTCACTGGCTACGCTGTGGATAAAAATTGTGATCTCTTGTTAACTTAATTTGGCGAATCCAGCCACACTCGTCTGCACTACAAGACAGCATTGATCACATCTCACACAGTTTCCTTTAACCGTTGTAGCCAAGAACACACCACAGCTATACACTGTACGACTCTTGGCCGCACTGTGTTCTATAGATCCACGAATACAGTAATGTACGCTGCTTCAGACCAGCACGATACCCCATCTCTACAGAAAACCACCGCCCTGTCCAATTGCAATTCAGGCAGTCAATTTTGCTGCTCTACTCTAGTGCTATTCGAGAGGAGTAAGTATGGGAGTGACCCGAAGACTTCGTAAGTAATAGAAACAAGTACGTTGTCCTCGATGGTGAGTGTTCATCGGAGGTGAGGGTATCATCTGGAGTGCCCCAGGGAAGCGTGGTAGGTCCGATGTTGTTTTCTATCTACATAAATGATCTTTTGGATAGGGTGTATAGCAATGTGCGGCTGTTTGCTGATGGTGCTGTGGTGTACGGGAAGGTGTCGTCGTTGAGTGAGTGTAGGAGGATACAAGATGACTTGGACAGGATTTGTGATTGGTGTAAAGAATGGCAGCTAACTCTAAATATAGATAAATGTAAATTAATGCAGATGAATAGGAAAAAGAATCCAGTAATGTTTGAATACTCCATTAGTAGTGTAGCGCTTGACACAGTCACGTCGATTAAATATTTGGGCGTAATATTGCAGAGCGATATGAAGTGTGACAAGCATGTAATGGCAGTTGTGGGGAAGGCGGATAGTCGTCTTCGGCTCATTGGTAAAATTTTGGGAAGATGTGGTCCATCTGTAAAGGAGACCGCTTATAAAACACTAATACGACCTATTCTTGAGTACTGCTCGAGCTTTTGGGATCCCTATCAGGTCGGATTGAGGGAGGTCATAGAAGCAATTCAGAGGCGGGCTGCTAGATTTGTTACTGGTAGGTTTGATCATCAAGCGAGTGTTACGGAAATGCTTTAGGAACTGGGGTGGGAGTCTCTAGAGGAAAGGAGGCGTTCTTTTCGTGAATCGCTACTGAGGAAATTTAGAGAACCAGTATTTGAGGCTGGCTGCAGTACAATTTTACTGCCGCCAACTTACATTTCGCGGAAAGACCACAAAGATAAGATAAGTGAGAATAGGGCTCGTACAGAGGCATATAGGCAGTCATGTTTCCCTCTTTCTGTCTGGGAGTGGAACAGGCAGAGAAGATGCTACTTGTGGTACGAGGTACACTTCGCCACGCACCGTATGGTGGATTGCGGAGTATGTATGTAGATGTAGATGAATTGATGAGCCAAAACGATATGACCACCTACTTAAAAGTGCGGTGGTCCACCTCTGGAAAGCATTTCAGCAGTGATACTGCGTTTCATTGATTCGACAAGTACTTGAGAGCTTTCTGGAGGTCTGTGGCATCAGATGCCTACGCACAGGCCACACATTTCCTGTACTATACGGGCGGCTGGTTTGTTGTGATGGTCAAGAAAAAATGGTTCAAATGGCTCTGAGCACTATGCGACTTAACTTCTGAGGTCATCAGTCGCCTAGAACATAGAACTAATTAAACCTAACTAACCTAAGGACATCACACACATCCCTGCCCGAGGCAGGATTCGGACCTGCGACCGTAGCGGTCGCTCGGTTCCAGACTGCAGCGCCTAGAACCGCACGGCCACTCCGGCCGGCGATGGTCAAGACACCAACGTGAGTTCACTATCATGCTCCTCAAACCACTACAGCACAAATCTGGTCTTGTGACACAGACAATTATCCTGCTGGAAGATGCCATCGCTGTTTGGGAGACATCTAGTATAAGGAGTTACATTTCGTCCCTAATAATGTTCACGTAGCCCACAACTGTCAAAGTGTCTTCCATTACTATCGCAAGTCCCATGAAGGCCCAGGTGAATGTCCCCCATGACATAAAAGAGCTTCCGCTGGCCTGTGTCCGTGGGGCGTGCTGTATGTTTCGAGCAGCCGTTCTCCTGGATGACAGCGTATCTGGTCACAACCATCGACCTGGTTTAACAATAAACGGGATTTATCCCACCGGTTGACACGCTTCCATTGATCCGCGGTCCAATCTCAATGATTCCGTGGCCATGTAATCATAACTGACGATGTTGTTGGGTCAAATTGAGAACACGTAGGGGTCCTCTGCTGCGGAACACCATATTCAATACTTTGCACTGAACGGCGTGCTCCGAAACACCTGTGCCAGCGCCAGCACTGGACTCTGTCGTCAGATCTGCCACATATCGCCGCCTATCCTGCTTTAGAGAGTGGGCAAGCTTCTGATCCCTGTGTTGTGTCATGAGGTATGGGCGTCCAACTTTTGTCGTCTACCCCTGGTTTCAGCATTCTACAACTACTTTGCGTAGATGCTCAAGACAGTAGCACAGCTGACTAGCTTTGCCGTTTCCGAGATGCCCGCTCCCAGCCACTGGGCCATAACAGTCTCGCTTTTGTCAAAGACGCTTAAGTCGGCGGATTTCCGCATTTGCACCGCTGATCGTCGCTAGAAGGTTTCCTCATTTCTCTCTGCTGCTTTCGTATGCTTCTCTTACTGCATCATGTGCCCTCAGTGCCACCAGACAGCATACAGCCTTGCGGTGGACAGTGATCGTATTGTTTAAGCTCATCAGCACTGAGATTCACTCACTTCCATCTCTCATCTCATCATCCATCGCACACAGCACACCACACTACACACAAACCCATTACGTCTACACTCATGCTCATAAATTAAGGATAATTGCAGAATGTGGTGCCATACAACGTGGCACTACATAAAACTGGCGCTAATGGCATAGGCACATAAGGAACACACACTACATAGATCCGTAAGCCCACAGTATTGGTGATAAATTGAGAATACCAAGCCACAAAACGCCACTGTTTCCTGCGCATGTACCCAGACATAAATATGGGATATGATTACCATGCACACGTACACAGGCCGCACGACGGGTTGGCATACTCTGGGTCAGGTGGTCGAGCAGCTGCTGGGGTATAGCCTCCCATTCTTGCACCAGTGCCTGTCGAAGCTCCTGAAGTGTCGTAGGGATTTTAAGACTTGCAGCGATATGTCGACCGAGAGCATCGCAGACGTGATCGTTGGGGTTTAGGCCTGGAGAACAGGGAGGCCAACCAATCGCCTGATATCTTCTATTTCGAGGTACTCCTCCAAGAAGGCAGCTCGGTGGGGCCGTGCATTATCATCCATCAGAAGGAAGATGAGACCCATTGCACCCCTGAAAAGGCGGACATACTGGTGCAAAATGACGTCCCGATACAACTGACCTGTTACAGTTCCTCTGTAAAAGACATGCAGGTGTACGTACACCATTCATAATCCCACCCCGCACCATCAAACCACGACCTCCATACCGTTCCCTTTTAAGGACATTAAGGGGTTGGTATCTGGTTCCTAGTTTACGCCAGATGAAAATCCGGTGGAAATCACTGTTCAGACTATACCTGGACTCGTCCTTGAACATAACCTGGGACCGCTGTTCCAATGACCATGTACTGTGTTCTTGACACCAGTCTTTACGGGCTCTCCTGTGACCAGGGGTCAGTGGAATGCACCTTGCAGGTCTCCGGACGAATAAACCATGTCTGTTCAATCGTATGTGGACTGTCTGGAGACAATTGTTCCAGTGGCTGCTGTAAGGTTTCCGAGCCGTCTGCGGACACTGATGGTGAAATATCGGTCTTCTTATGATGATGTACATTGTGGACGTCGCGTACTGCAGCGCCTGGACACGTTTCCTGTCTGCTTGAATCGTTGCCATAACCTTAAGATCACACTTTGTGGCACACGGAGGACCCGTGCTACGACCTGCTGTGTTTGACCAGCCTCCAGTCGCCCTAGTAATTCTACCCTTCATAACGTCATCAATATGTGTTCTTTGAGCCATTTTCAACACACAGTCACCATTAGCACGTCTGAAAATGTCTGCACACTTACTCGCTGCACCGTACTCTGACATTCACCAACACACTACTGCGTATGTGGACTGCTTCCAGCGCCACCGTGCGACGACCGCAGGTCAAATGCACCGCATGGTCATACCCCGGGGTGATTTAAACCCGAAAACGAGCACCAGAGCGGTGTTTCACTACGTATCAGTATTATCGTCAGTTTATGAGCGTGAGTGTACATCTACACACCTACACCGTATCGTAGGGTGAGTGGCAGAGGGTGCGTTGCACCACTACTAGTCATTTCCTTTCCTGAGCAAACATAGGAGGGACCAAACAACTGTCTATGAATCTCCGTACGTGCCCTAATATCTTGTATTTTATCGTCGTAGTCCTTACTTGATATTTACATTCGCGGTAATAGGATCGTCCTGTCGTCAGCTGCAAACGCCAGTTCTCTAATTTTATGAGCACTATTCTTCGAAAAAAACACCGCCTTCCCTCCTGGGCTTCCCACTTGAGTTACCGAGGCACCTCCGTAGTACCTGCGTGTTGATCAAACCCGCTGGTACAAATCGAGCAGCTCGCCTCTGAATTGCTTCGATGTCCGCCTTCAATCCAATCTGGTGGGGATCCCAAACACTCCAGCAGTACTAAAGAACGAGTCGCACTAGTGTTCTACATGTGCTCTCCTAACATCCTCCCAATAAATCCAAGTCGATCATTCACCTTCCCTACTAAAGTCCTTGCATGCTTGTTCCATTTCATATTGCTCTGCAACGTTACGTTTAGATATTTAATCGATCTGCATGTGTCAATTAGCACGAAAGTAATGCTGTATTCGAACATTACGGAATTCATTTTCCTACATGTCTGCATTTTAAAAAAATGGTTCATATGGCTCTGAGCACTATGGGACATAACATCTGAGGTCACCAGTCCCCTAGGCTTAGAACTACTTAAATCTAACAAACCTAAGGACATCACACACATCCATGTCCAAGGCAGCATTCGAACCTGCGATCGTAGTAGCAGCGCGGTTCCGGACTGAAGCGCCTAGAACCGCTCGGCCACTACGGCCGATCGTCTGCATTAACTTACAGTCACCTACACTTGTCAGTTACATTTAAGCGACACACAACGCTCACGCCTCACGAACAAAAGGTATCTTGAGTGTGAACGATGCAAAACACCTTCCAATTCAGGTGGCTAATCCTGTGGTCTCCCATCCATTCATGCCATCCGACTTTACTTTAGTCTACGACTTCCTGCTGTCACTGCTGTGACGGGGCGCTATAAATAAAGAAGTGCGGTTGCAGAGTTCACACGGATGTTCATATACAAATGTTGGTTAAAAATGTTATTGCAAATTTTGGCTCTCACGTAAGTCTCAGGGAATGATTTCCACACTTGGTGCGTTTGTACACATCCACACCAGTTAAGGTTACACATTTTGATACACACATCCCTCGACAGAAATACGTACACCATCGGAACCGCGCTAAAAAGTACATCCCATTTACTACGTTACATTAATTTCTAGGATTATTCTATCGCCCGTAAATCAAGATTTAGTTTTTGCAAAATTTCGTCACGTAGCGCAAATTTGTTTGTTTGCATCTGTGCTGCAAAGTTCTAACATGGAACTGCATATAGCACTGTTTTTAGACGTAATCTATAGCGATATACACATTGCGCTGCTCAAAATTTTCATATCTATAATAATTAATTAATTATGGGCGATAAGTGTTAATAATAATTTGCAAACAATGAAAACTATTGCAAGTTAAGTGTATATTATAACTTAAAATACTTGTGATGCTACCCAAAATATTGTATAGTGCCGTTCTTTACGTCATGAATTTTATATTGAATTTTATAAACAATTTTCCCTCAAACTTTGTTTATTGCTCTTTACGGGCTTAATTATTTATGAATCTTAACATATGACTACGGCACTCGCTCCGCTATGATGAATTTTTTTAAAGAGTGCTCGCTCATCCCTGTAAGTGGTTATTCACTATTTTTATTAATCTTTCAGTATTCGTGATATTAACCGATTTTGATGTTACTATAACTTTTGCGTCTCGTGACTTGAAATAAAGATCGATCTTTCCAGAAGGTGCATATTACTGACCACAATCCACTGCCGCATCGCTCTTCACCGCAAGTTACATAGTTTTCGCGTACTGCGCGAAAAACCAAATAATGCCCCAGGCTGCGGGCCACGTGCCGACGGAGACCATCCCACCGACCGTTGCAAATCTCGCATGGGCGCGCCACGCGCTTCCGCGAATCACGCACCATGTAGCGCGCTCGCTCTCCACAAAGCAATCTAGACCTATTCATCTAGTAACGGGGTTTGTACCGTCACACTGCTCAACTGAGACTACTCATAGCTTTGTCGTGTTGGCGCTCTCGGTCACGTGCTGTAGTGCAAGCGAACTTCGTGCAATCCACGGACAAATCATGCTGGACATGCAGTGACCACATACCGCATACAAATGTTCCGTAATTCATGGCACCTCCTCGTGGACCACACGAACATCTGTACCACTTAAGAGGGCGCTAACCTAGAGATGCGGGAAAATAAGAATGTAAAGTTGTCGGTCAGAGGAATGGTTTGAACACCAATGTACAGTTACCACGAGGCATAGTCCTATTGTAGGTAGAACGACGATGCCTTCTTCTGATCTTTGAACTGGCTAGCCGGTCATTTATTACAGGGTAGCCTACAGTTTAACGTGGATTGCAAACCACCCTGCAGCTCATCATTTTTCATGTTAACAAACATTTCCAGAGCTGAAAAGTGACAGATGAAATCCTTGAACTGACTGTGGATCGAATCTGAGATCTCTGTAGTGTTACTCTGATGTAACACCAACATGAGGTGTGGAGTGGTCGCACTGCGCAGGTCGCCCCAGTGTTTAAGAAGGGTAGTAGGAGTAATCCATCGAACTACAGACTTATATCATTGACGTCGGTTTGCAGTACGGTTTTGGAGCATGTACTGTATTCAAACATTATGAATCACCTCGAAGGGAACGATCTATTGATACGTAATCAGCATGGTTTCAGAAAACATCGTTCTTGTGCAACGCAGCTAGCTGTTTATTCGCACGAAGTAATGGCCGCTATCGACAGGGGATCTTAAGTTGATTCGGTATTTCTAAATTTCCGGAAAGCTTTTGACCCCGTTCCTCACAAGCGACTTCTAATCAAGCTGCGGGCCTATGGGGTATCGTCTCAGTTGTGCGACTGGATTCGTGATTTCCTGTCAGGAAGGTCGCAGTTCGTAGTAATAGACGGCAAATCATGGCGTAAAACTGAAGTGATATCAGGTGTTCCCCAGGGAAGCGTCCTGGGACCTCTGTTGTTCCTGATCTATATAAATGACCTGGGTGACAATCTGAGCAGTTCTCTTAGGTTGTTCGCAGATGATGCTGTAATTTACCGTCTAGTAAGGTCATCCGAAGACCAGTATCAGTTGCAAAACGATTTAGAGAAGATTGCTGTGCGGTGTGGCAGGTGGCAGTTGACGCTAAATAACAAAAATTGTGAGGTGATCCACATGAGTTCCAAAAGAAATCCGTTGGAATTCGATTACTCGATAAATAGTACAATTCTCGAGGCTGTCAATTCAACTAAGTACCTGGGTGTTAAAATTACGAACAACTTCAGTTGGAAAGACCACATAGATAATATTGTGGGGAAGGCGAGCCAAAGGTTGCGTTTCATTGGCAAGACACTTAGAAGATGCAACAAGTCCACTAAAGAGACACACTACACTCGTTCGTCCTCTGTTACAATATTGCTGCGCGGTGTGTGATCCTTACCGGGGGGGATTGCCGAGGACATCGAAAGTGTGCAAAAAAGGGCAGCTCGTTTTATATTATCACGTAATAGGGGAGAGACTGTAGCAGATATGATACGCGAGTTGGGATGGAAGTCATTAAAGCAAAGATGTTTTTCGTCGCGGCGAGATCTATTTACGAAATTTCAGTCACCAACTTTCTCTTCCGAATGCAAAAATGTTTTGTTGAGCCCAACCTACATAGGTAGGAATGATCGTGAAAATAAAATAAGAGGAATCAGAGCTCAACCAGAAAGGTTTAGGTGTTCGTTTTTCCCGCGCGCTGTTCGGGAGTGGAATGGTAGGGAGATAGTATGATTGTGGTTCGATGAACCCTCTGCCAAGCACTTAAATGTGAATTGCAGAGTGATCATGTAGATGTAGATGAGTATATGGATGTAGGGATGCATGCATATTTTAGTAGAATACACCGTATTTAACAACTCTTAAACTGTATTCGGTTCCAAACTCAAACAAACAGTCTATTGAAATGAGCACAGTAACCATTAAAAACTTAATTAAGACACTTATTTATGATTTCACAATCAATACAGAAACATTGTAAAAGAGAAGAGCCACTACCTATAATTCAGACAGCAGAACTGAGTTACCCTTCAACCTACATTAAATATTCGTGGCATAACTGAATTAAATCTCTAACAGAACCTTCGCAAATAAGATCAAAATTAGACAACAGAATTTGTGTGTCATATGCAACTGCGTAACTCCTACAAGAACTGCCCGCAATTGCAGTAACTCAGTAACAGTTGAATTTAATAAAGTGTGTCGTCGACCTACGCCCCCCCCCCCCCCCTTAACTGCCACAACACACTACGCAGTCGTATGTGCAGTCACAGCCGAGCAATGCATGCGAGGCGGTATGGGCAGCAGTGTACATCTATACAACGTGCTATTGAAGTAATTATACATTATACATCGTTTGCACCAGCGGCCTTGCGAACGGCCTGGTAACACCGGTTCGAGTCAGATAACGGAAGTTAAGCGCTGTCGGGCTGCGCTAGCACTTGGATGGGTGACCATTCGGTCTGCCGAGCGCTGTTGGCAAGCGGGGTGCACTCAGCCCTCATGAGGCAAACTGAGGAGCTACCTGATTGAGAAGTAGCGGATTCGGTCTCGGAAACTGACATACGGCCTGGAAAGCGGTGTGCTGACCACGTGCTCCTCCATATCCGCATCCAGTGATGCCTGTGGACTGAGGATGACACGGCGGCCGGTCGGTACCGTTAGGCCTTCCAAGTCCTGTTCGGACGGAGCTTTTTATTCCTCGTTTAATACTGTGCAACATATTTAATAATTCTTTAACGTGGTTGATGTTCACTGATGTAAAAGATAAGTTCCGTTCTCTACTTCACCTGCAGTTTTTTTTTTTTTTTTTTTTTTTTTTTTTTTTTTTTTTTTTTTCCCTCTCCAGAAGTAGCCTATGTTCTTCCCCAGTGTTGAAATCACCACCATACCAAATTTCATGAATTCACTTCAGCTGTCTAGTCACGAAAACGTAAGGGACAGAGTTAGTTTGGCATTTCATAATATTAATATGGAAGTATGCATTAAACATGTTGCGGACTGTATGAACATTGTATTCATGACGTTGAATCGTATTACGTAGAACATAATATCAGCCAATTTTCACGAATTTTCAGAAGTCAAAGAGTAAACAGTTTTTTCAGAGAGTAAATTTTTTCCATTAACTCGCGTAATATTCTTCAGATCGATAAAAAATCTTATACTACACATTGTCTAAAGTAGCCTGTGTTCTTCCTCGGGGTCCCAGCTATATCCATGCCATATTTGATCGAAATCGGTCTAGCAGTTTAGTAGGGGTTAGTACATTATCACCTTTTGCAATGGTATGTAGGAATCATTTGTTCTTTTTAATATATGAATACGTCATTCAGTGTAATGTATGGTACAATGGATGTTAAGAATGGTATCGTACTGTGTAAGAGTAATGAACGACTGTGCGGTGACGGCAAAATACCAGTACAAGGGACAAAATTACGCCACTTTTCACGTCGGTTGTAATACGCGTGCTTTAAGCTACGACGTATACAGTCCTGAATGGCTCCCACCCCATCGAGACCGTGTTTGAAGGGTCTGCTTGTTTCACGGAACAAATGCCGTCGTCCAGCGGGGGCTCATTAATACTCTTTGGCCATTGTTCCGACTTTTCATCGCAGGCGCCACCTGTACTCATATTGCTTCGCCATTGTAGTTGAAAAAGGGGCACCGCACTGTCTCAGACAATAAAGTAGTGGAACATTTGTAATATTGCGCCGAATCTTACACCTACGTAGGTTTGCTTTTTTTGTGAATGGAACCTTCGTACACATCTTAGGCAGTAGCTTCAGAAGCAGAGACATGTAAAATGGGTGAACAACGAAATTTGCACCGAACGTAATAAAAATAATTGAATTTTATCGATAGTGGACGTCCGCCGCTAATAGCCGAGTGGTCAGCACGACGGAATATCATACATAACCGCCCGGGTTCAATTCCAGGCTAGGTCGAAGATTTTCTCCGCTCAGAGACTGGGTGTTGTGATGTCCTTATCATCATCATTTCATCACCGTCGACACGCAAGTCACCGAAGTGGGGTCAGCTCGAAAAACTTGCACCAGGCGAACGGTCTACCCGACGGGAGGCCCTAGCCACACGACACGGCATCCATAATGGATGCTATTGAACTCCGCGACTGTTCCTTAATAGCGTGTTAGATAAGATCCGCTACCAGTCACAATTGAAGGTGTTTTGTTTAAGACACGATTGGTATCGGGCTTGTGCCCATCTTCAGGTGATTCATTTAACGTTTACTCATTCATCGTTGTGGCTCACTGTTAAAGTAAAAAGCAAATTACATGGTATTCACTAAAGTAAATGAACTGGAAACGGCGGTGTGACATGTGATGAAAACATTAGTGTACTTACATATAGCTGGAATATTCAAATCCTTTTTGCACATTTGTCACATTTTTGACAAACACATTGTAGATTTGTTTGCAAAAAATGTGGGAAATGTGCAATAACGATTTGAATATTCCAGCTGTGTGTAAGTACACTAATATATTCATCACACGTCACACCGCCGCTTGATCTATTGAGCCAACACCACGTAATTTGCCTTTTACTTAAAAAGGGCACTCCAACAATGAAAGTGGAAACACTAAATGAATGTGTAACTCGTAGAGTATCTTAATCTGTACCCCATACTGAAAATTTTTCTATTGATTCCTACTCTGCACAAATTTGGTGCTCAACATACTGTTGATATTTCTGTCATCAACGCTAATAGGATGGTTCAAACGGCTCTAAGAACTATGGGACTTAACATCTGAGGTCATCAGTCCCCTAGACTTACAAACTACTTAAACCTAACTAACCTAAGGACATCACACACATCCATGCCCGAGGCAGGATTTGAACCTGCGACCGTAGCAGCAGCACGGTTCCGGACTGAAGCGCCTACAACCGCTCGGTCACAGCGGCCGGTCGCTAATAGGACTCGTAATGTTTTAGCAGGTCCTTCAAATATCGGCCGAAGCGCCGGATTACTCGCAATTATTTTTCTAATATTTCGACCGCTTTCCGCCAGCTTCTGAGTGACTGAAGTTCCATCTTTTTAAACCCACGGACCGTGCCACTGCGTTGCGGCTACACACACACACACACACACACACACACACACACACACACACACACACACAAGTACCAAAGACGTTGATCGGCGGCAAAGAAGTGCGCATAAATTGAATCTGTAGCTCCGTGGCTGATCCCTGCTGGGATATGGATGTATCATTATGAGCTGCATCGTAGCGAAGTCTGTGCGAGTTTTTCTTTTTTAAAATAAAGCGTCAAAAATAGATCGGATCTTCACCAAGCACAAAGTAAAAATATCAGGTGAACACAGTGCTTATCCTTATATTCATAACCGCTTCACCTTGTCCTCAATACGGTTGTCCCCGAAATCTTTTTCTTCATTAGTGTATACAGACATAAATCTGACGGCACCAAATCCTGATTGTGCGATGAATGGGGATCGCGAACCAGACCAGCTGGGCGATCATCTGATTCGTTGACGAACAGGTGTGTGTTCTCTCATTGTCATGGTGACCTTTGATCACTTTCAGATTCGTGACTGTCTCTTCCTCCGAATGGTTTGTCATTGTAGTACTTGACGTTGATGGTAGGACCAACGAGGTGGTACAGTCGTTATTCACTGGACCCGCATTCGAAAGGATGGTGGTTCATATCCAAGTCCGGCTGATCCAGATTTAGGTGTTCCGTGGTTATCCTACATCCTTCGAAGCGACATATTCGATTATTTCACTGAAAAGTGTACAGTAGACAGTCTTCGCCGTCCTTCCAACCGGAGCTTCAGGTTATCCCCAATGACCTCGTCGCCCACGGAACATTCCTCCAAACTGCAGAAGGCACACTTCATATTATTGTACTGCTCTCCATTTCTAACCACAGGTTCTGTAACTTTGCACTACACCGGACATCACCGCATTACATTATAATAATGTATGCACTAGAGGTTTGAAGCAGAACTGTTGTGTTTTTTCGTTCGTCTTGGGTTGCTGCCTCCTGTCACGCAGATAAATACGTCAGATAATGTGTTGCCAGGGTATGTTTCTTCTTATTTCATCTATCGAGTCTCACACAACTTTCGCCTTGCGATCATCAGAAAGGAGCTCGGCGTACTGATCACCATCGCATTTGCCAAGCTCCATCACTTCATAAGATACTGTGAAAGGATTGACACTTAACCCACGACGTTGACTCACCCGCCTCATCTTAGCAGCTATCTTCCGACAAAGAAAAATCATTCCGTCATCTGCGTTCTTAGATTCTATCTACGTGCTGGAGCATTCGGAAACAGGTCATTAATTTTAAGAAGGCTTAAAATTACTGCAAAGCCTGCATCTCATGCATTCTTTTTTCTTTTTCAGGTAGGTTTGCTGCTGATGAAACGGCCTTCAGAACACGACGTCACGACGTAAATACGTTACTGGTAAGGACAAAACGTCTGGCGACTAACAGACAAGCAACTACACTGAAGAACCAAAGAAACTGGCGCACCTGCCTAATAATGTGTTAGGCCCCCGCAAGCACGCAGACGTGCAGCAACACAACGTGACATGGACCGACCAAAGTCTGAAGCAGTGCTGGAGGGAACTGACACTATGAATCCTGCAGGAATGTCCATGAATCCGTAAGAGTACGAGGGGGTGGAGATCTCTTCTGAGCAGCATGTTGCAAGTCATCCCAGATATGCTTAGTAATGTTCCTGTCTTGGCGACTTTGGTGGCCAGCGGAAGTGTTTAAACCCAGAAGTGTTCCTGGAGCTACTGTGTAGCAATTCTGGACGTGTGGGGTGTTGCATTGTTCTGATGGAATTGCCCAAGTCCGTCGGAATGCACAATGGACATGAATGGACGCAAGTGATCAGACAGGATGCTTACATACGTGTCACATGTCAGTCGTATCTAGACGTATCAGGGACCCCAAATCACTCCAACTGCACACGCCCCACACAATTACAGAGCCCCCACCAGCTTGAACACACCCTTGCTGACATGCGGGTACCATGGATTCGTGAGGTTATCCTCGCACACGTACATGTCCATCCGCTCGATACAATTTGAAACGAGACTCTCCGACCACGCAACATGTTTCCAGTCATCAACAGTCCAATGTTGGTGTCGACGGGCGCAGGCGAGGCGTAAAGCTTTGTGTCGTTTAGTCATCAAGGGCACAAGAGTGCTCTTTCGGCTACGAAATCTCATACTGATGATGTTTCGGCGAATGGTTCGCACTCTTATACTTGTTGACGGCCCGGCACTGAAATCTGCAGCAATTTGCGGAAGGGTTGCACTTCGGTCACGTTGAACTATTCTCTTCAGTCGTCGTTGGTCCTGTTCTTGCAGTATCTTTTTCGGGCCGCAACGATGTCGGTGATTTGATGTTTTACCCGATTCCTGGTATTCACGGTACACTCGTTAAATGGTCGTACGGGAAAATCCCCACTTCATCTCTACCTCGGAAACGCTGTATCCCGTCGCTCGTGCACCGACTATAACACCACGTTCAAACTCACTTAAATCTTGATGACCTACCCGATCTAACAACTGCGCGAGGCACTTTGTTTTCTTGTACAGGCGTTGCCGACCGCAGCGCCATATTTACCTGTTTACATACGTGTGTATTTGAATACGTGATCCTGTACCACTTTCTATGGCACTTCAGTGTATATCTACGCTGTTTGTTACAAGTTTCACATTTTCTTGGTGATAAAATTGCCACTGGAACTGAAACTTGTCTAATTTTCTTCCTCCTTACATGTATTTATTGGTCATCAAGCTGAAACGGAAATTCAGTTAGGATTTGCAGACAAGGTAGTCACTTCTTACCCTTTACCATGGCAACAACCACTACCATGGAAAACTATCCTGATTATACCCACGTTCTCAAAGAGAACACCTGTCGTCAGTAGTTCAAATTCTCAATCTTATTCTGTTCTAAGACTTACCTCGATACAAATCAGAGAAGAATTTTTCTTATTAAAATACTCACTAAACGAGAACTGGTAGCGTAGTGTTTTAGTAGCAGTGTTACGGATGAGTACGGAACGAATGACCTGAGGGCATTGTACAAGGGCCACTCCAAAAGAAATGCACACTATTTTTGTAAAAATACAGTTTTCATTCTGCATGTGTGACAGTTTTACAGTATGTAGATACATCCTACCCGCTTGTTTTCAAACATAGTTCAACCTGTTCCCGTGAGTGGCGCCGTCACAGCATGTCTTCAAGATGACTGCTACATTTGACGTTCGTCAGATGCAACGTGCTGTCATAGAATTCCTGTGCTGTGAAAACGAGACAGTGGGAAACATCCACAAGAGTTTGAAAAAGGTGTATGGAAATGCTGCTGTCGATCGCAGTACAGTTAGTCGGTGGGCAAGCAGGTTACGGGATGAAAGAGGGCACGGCAATATTGAGGATTGTCCTCGCAGCGGCAGGCCTCGTACTGCACACACTCCAGACAATGTGCAGAGAGTTAACGAATTGGTGACTGCTGACAGACGCATCACAGTGAACGAATTGTCACGCTACGTTGGGATAGGGGAAGGAATTGTTTCCATAATAGTGAATGTGTTGCGTTAAAAAAGGTTTGTGCCAGGTGGGTTCTCAGGATGTTGACAGTGGCTCACAAAGAAACAAGAAAAACTGTATGCAGCGAACTTTTGGAACAGTACGAGAGTGGAAGAGATGAATTTCTTGGAAGAATTGTAACAGGTGATTAAACATGGCTCCATCATTTTTCACCAGAGACGAAGAGGCAATCAATGGAGTGGCATCATGCAAATTCACCCAAGAAAAAAAATTCAAAATGACACTTTTTGCTGGAAAAGTTATGGCTACGGTGTGTTTCGATTCCTAATGACTCTTGCTTGTGGACATCATGCCAAGTTGAACCACCATAAATTCTGATGCATATGTGACGACACTGAAAAACCTTCAAGCTCGACTGAGTCATGTTCGACCACATCGGCAAAAGCAGGATGTTTTGCTGTTCCACGACAAAGCACGGCCAAATGTCAATAAAAAAAAAGAGATCACAAAATTCGGATGGACAACACTGAAACACCCTGCTTATAGTCCTGACCTGGCTCCATGTGACTATCATCTCTTTGGGAAACTTACAGACTCTCTTCGGGGAACAAGGTTTGAAGAAGATGACTCCCTCGTGCACGCTGCCAAACAGTGCCTCCAACAGGTTGGTCCAGAATTTTACCGTGCGGGTGTACAGGCGCTGGTTCCAAGATGGCGTAAGGCAGTTGTGTTGAAATGTTCAAATGTGTGAAATCGTATGGGACTTAACTGCTTAGGTCATCAGTCCCTAAGCTTACATTCTACTTAACCTAAATTATCCTAAGGACAAACACACACACACCCATGCCCGTGGGAGGACTCGAACCTCCGCCGGGATCAGCCGCACAGTCCATGACTGCAGCGCCCCTGACCGCTCGGCTAATCCCGCGTGGCGGCAGCTGAGAGGGATGGAAATTACGTGGAGGAATTAAAATATTGTTCCTAAAGGATGTTTCTACACACTGTAAAACTTTCAAACATATAGAATAAAAGGTGGATTAAAAAAAATTATGTGCATTTCTATTGGAGTGACTCTCGTATACTTCCAGAAAGGGCATTGTATACTTCCACAACACGATCTGTAGCCGGTAGAAAGGGCTAGTTACGAGGTAACAAAACTATCCAGCGTAACAGATTCAGTAATTTAAGGGAAGTAGGACGTCAAACGGGCCGACTTGGAGTAGGAGAGGCACTACAGGAGATTTTAATTTCCACTGTCTATACTTGTACAAATAAATTCATAAAACGTTAACAGCATGACCAGGAAGGATTCAGGATTCACACTCGTAGCAGAGGAAGCTCAAAAACGTAACAAAACACATTTTTTTAAATGTCAAATTTCATCATTTTTTCACTTACTACTGGCTGCATTTGTTGCTATAGGTACACTTTTCTTCCTAAGTAAGTGAGATTCTTCGATGACTTTTGCACAGCATACAATCCATAGTTAAGTTGTATGAAACTCTAGAAGTTATTTAATTTATGAAAAAATGAATGAACTGTTACATTTTAAACTTCACGTTTAGAAAAAACTCATGTTTTATAGTTAATTATCTCAATTTTTTCCACAGTTTTTTAATAGATTTGGAAAATTCTAGAGTTTCATACACTTGTAAGTACTGTTTGTATGCTATGAAGAATTCATCGAAGAATCTCTCTTACTTAGGAAGAAAAGTATACCTATAGCAACAAATGCAGCCAGTAATAAGTGAAAAAAGATGAAATTTCACATGTAAAAAAAAAAAAGTATTTTGCTACGTTTTTGAACTTCCATTGCGATGAGTGTGAGTCCTCATTCCTTCCTAGTCATGGTGACAAAGTGTTGTGTACATAGTTCCGCGTAGTCAGCGCGTACACAACTTTCCCACTAGAGCGCGCCCCGCAGCTCTCGTCCGTCTCCGCACTACGAAGCAGCTTAGTATGCCGCTCTTCAGCCGACAGATTTTGTGACAAAGATCAAGAGAACAAATAATAAAAAACAGGCGATAAAATCGGAGACTTAGAGAGTAACAAGGCGAAAAGAAATCGTGGAACTTAAAACAACAACACAGGGATGATGACGCTAATAAAAATACATACGAAGCAGACAGGGAAAACAATAGACAAAAAAAAAAAAACACGGCGACAGTCTGGATTCTGTTCGCAAAGGACATAAAATTCACACCTAGCGACAGCATGGTTTCTGTTCGCAACACGAGAAAGACAAACAACACTGAATAGTCACTGGAACACTGCACTAAAAAGTTGGCAAATGTGACACCACAGTCGAGAGCAGGTGGGGGGAAACTGGACGGAAGATGGGAAAACAAAAAAGGGGGGAAAGGAGAGTAAAAGCGAAGGGGGGAGCCGGGAAAGGAGCTGAAGGAGGATGAGGACCCATAAGAGGGGTGGGGGGCAGACGCGACAGGGAGTGGGGTAGGCAGAGGAGGGGAATACAAAAGGACTGGGGGGGAGAAGGGAGGTAGGGAGAGGTTTAGTGGGGAGAAAACAGGACGGAAGGGGGGGGGGAAGAGGGAGCCCAGGGAAAGGACAGAGGAAAGGAGGGGGATTGAGGATCAGAGTTGATAGGAAGGATAAATGGAGGGAGAGAGGGCATCATCCGGGAGGGGGAGTTGACGGAAGCCACCTTGGGAAAGGAGATGGAGGGTGTAGAGATGGAGGGTAGGGGGGACACAACGGTGAAGACGTGGCAGGGGGCGGGAATGGGAGAGGAGAGGAGCAACCAGGGGGTGAGGGGGTTCAAGACGGCGGGAGGTGTAGAGGATGCGATATGTTCGAGGAATAGGAGCAGATGGGGGAAAGGAATGAGATCATAGAGGTTCCGCGTTGGGGACGGGAGGCGGATACGGAAAGCGAGGCGGAGTGCATGACGCTCAAGGATCTGGAGGGACAGATAGAATTTGGGGGGGCAGATATCCAGTCAGGACTGGCATAACAGAGGATGGGACGGATGAAGGATTTGTAGGTGTGGAGGATGCTAGAGGGGTGCAACCCCCATGTCCGGCCAGAGAGGTGTTTGAGGAGTCAGAGGCGGTTGTGGGCTTTGGATTGGATGGAGCGGAGATGAGGTATCCAGGTGAGGTGACGGTCAATGGTGAGGCCAAGGTAGGTGAGGGTGATTCTGCTTTCGCCAATCCGCGTATTAATATGTGACGCAGCCAATGAGATTGCTGCTAACGTAGAACCTTTTCTCCTCGCGGATCACACTCGCGCAGTGATACCTGAACGCGCGAGGTATTACAACGAGTGTAGAGACCTCCGATTAGTCAGTCTGCATTAGTCTGTACCAGTCTGCATTTGTCTGCACTAGTCTGCACCAGTTTGCATTAGTCTGTACCAGTCTATAGTCAAGTTTCAGTCTGCACCTAATAAGATTACCATATTCCTGTACATAGCCATGAAGACAAATGTACAGACATTTTGTCAAGTGTCAGAGATGTGAGAATAAGATTAACGTACCAAGACTAAAGGAACTTCAGATTGTCCATTGTTCAAGTTACGTAATATCTATGCCTTTTTATTGTTTTAATAAATGTGTGTGAAAATTAATCAAGTTCTGTTTAAAGTTGGTCACCGTCAATCTGCTACTCTAAGCGTGCAAGTGGCATTTCTATCGTCTGACCTAATGGCAGAAGATAAACACGCCACGATAAGGCCACGAGACATATCGCTGACACGCGCCTACTTCGCTAGAGCGACAAGTCAAATAATCTGATGGTGTGTGTACCGAAGGTCTTACAGTACGCACACCACACAAAGTTTTATGAATTTATTTGCAAAAGTATAGACAGTAGAAATTAAAATGTCCTGTGGTGACCCTCCTGCTCCAAGTCGGCCCGTTTGACGTCCTACCCCCCCTTAAAATATGTGTCACTTTGTCGTCTGCTCCAACGAGCTTGCATGCATTTATATGCGCAGTCAGGAATTATTAATCTCGCTCCCCTCCGGAGACGACTGCTGGCACTCGGAAGTCCTGCAGGGTCAGGTGCTGTGACGTACTCGCCACGGCCTGTCTTTCTCGTGGGCCTCGACAAAAGCGCCGCTGCGCTGTGCACACAATTGGACCGGCGAGGCGGCCGGCTGCCGGCGGCAGCGACCGGGAAACGACCCGCGTGGCGTGGGCCGCCGGCTCCGGTTGCGGCCCTCGTATGTAAATTTGGGTAAAGGTCAGACGAGCGGGCCGCTCGGCGCGCCCAGCGGGTCGCCCGTTCGAAACCGGTCACGCGTCGCGTCGCGGGCCAGGACATTGGCAGCGGCTGCGGCAGCGGCCTTGGTGCCGCGCACCGGGCTCGCTTCTGGATGCGTTTGCACTGGCGCTCCCGGCAAACGGTGAGTGCGCTGTCCACAGGCACCTCTGCTGAATACTTACACCTTGGTCACACTGAAGCCAGCGGAAAAATGCTCCTATCGGAGCACAAAGGAGACCTTTGGAGCATATACTGAATTCAAACATTATGAATCACATCGAAGGGAACGATCTATTGATGCGTAATCAGCATGGTTTCAGAAAACATCGTTCTTGTGCAACGCAGCTAGCTCTTTATTCGCACGGAGTAATGGCCGCTATCGACAGGGGATCTCAAGTTGATTCCGTATTTCTAGATTTCCGGAAAGCTTTTGACACCGTTCCTCACAAGCGACTTCTAATCAAGCTGCGGGCCAATGGGGTATCGTCTCAGTTGTGCGACTGGATTCATGATTTCCTGTCAGGAAGGTCGCAGTTCGTAGTAATAGGCGGCAAATCGTCGAGTAAACTGAAGTGATATCAGGTGTTCCCCAGGGAGACGTCCTGGGACCTCTGCTGTTCCTGATCTATATAAATGACCTGGGTGACAATCTGAGCAGTTCTCTTAGGTTGTTCGCAGATGATGCTGTAATTTACCGTCTAGTAAGGTCATCCGTAGACCAGTATCAGTTGCAAAGCGATTTAGAGAAGATTGCTGTGTGGTGTGGCAGGTGGCAGGTGACGCTAAATAACGAAAAGTGTGAGGTGATCCACATGAGTTCCAAAAGAAATCCGTTGGAATTCGATTACTCGATAAATAGTACAATTCTCGAGGCTGTCAATTCAACTAAGTACCTGGGTGTTAAAATTACGAACAACTTCAGTTGGAAAGACCACACAGATAATATTGTGGGGAAGGCGAGCCAAAGGTTGAGTTTCATTGGCCGGACACTTAGAAGATGCAACAAGTCCACCAAAGAGACAGCTTACACTACACTCGTTCGTCCTCTGTTACAATATTGCTGCGCGGTGTGTGATCCTTATGGGTGGGATTGCCGAGGACATCGAAAGTGTGCAAAAAAGGTCAGCTCGTTTTGTATTATCACGTAATAGGGGAGAGAGTGTGGTAGATATGATACGCGAGTTGGGATGGAAGTCACTAAAGCAAAGACATTTTTCGTCGCGGCGAGATCTATTTACGAAGTTTCAGTCACCAACTTTCTCTTCCGAATGCGAAAATATTTTGTTGAGCCCAACCTACATAGGTAGGAATGATCGTGAAAATAAAATAAGAGGAATCAGAGCTCGAACAGAAAGGTTTAGGTGTTCGTTTTTCCCGCGCGCTGCTCGGGAGTGGAATGGTAGGGAGATAGTATGATTGTGGTTCGATGAACCCTCTACCAAGCACTTAAATGTGATTTGCAGAGTAATCATGTAGATATAGATGTAGATGTTTCACAGAGGAAGACCTCACTCCAGTTCCTTCTCTAAATCCTCGCACGAACGAAAAAATGGCTGACATCGAAATAAGTGTCCAAGAAATAGAAAAGCAATTGAAATCACTCAAAAGTCCACTGGACCTGACGGAATACCAATTCGATTCCAAACAGAGTACGCTAAAGAACTTGCCCCCCTTCTAACAGCCGTGTACCGCAAGTCTCTAGAGGAACGGAAGGTTCCAAATGATTGGAAAAGAGCACAGATATAGTTCCAGTTTTCAAGGAGGGTCGTCGAGCAGATGCGCAAAACTATAGTCCTACATCTCTGACATCGATCTGTCGTATAATTTTAGAACATGTTTTTTGCTCGCGTATCATGTCATTTCTGAAAACCCAGAATCTACTCTGTAGGAATCAACATGGATTCCGGAGACAGCGATCGTGTGAGACCCAACTCGCTTTATTTGCTCATGAGACCCAGAAAATATTAGACACAGGCTCCCAGGTAGATGCCATTTTCCTTGACTTCCGGAAGGCGTTCGATATAATTCCGCACTGTCGCCTGATAAAGTAAGAGCCTACGAAATATCAGACCAGCTGTGTGGCTGGATTGAAGAGTTTTTAGCGAACAGAACACAGCATATTGTTATCAATGGAGAGACGTCTACAGACGTTAAAGTAACCTCTGGCGTGCCACAGGGGAGTGTTATGGGACCCTTGCTTTTCACAATATATATAAATGACCTAGTAGATAGTGTCGGAAGTTCCATGCGGGTTTTTGCGGGTGATGCTGTAGTATACAGAGAAGTTACAGCATTAAAAAATTGCAGCGAAATGCAGGAAGATCTGCAGCGCATAGGCACTTGGTGCAGGGAGTGGCAACTGATACTTAACATAGACAAATGTAATGTATTGCGAATACATAGAAAGAAGGATCCTTTATTGTATGATTATATGATAGCGGAACAAACACTGGTAGCAGTTACATCTGTAAAATATCTGGGAGTATGCGTGCGGAACGATTTGAAGCGGAATGATCATATAAAATTAGTTGTTGGTAAGGCGTGTGCCAAGTTGAGATTCATTGGAAGAGTCCTTAGAAAATTTAGCCCATCAACAAAGGAGGTGGCTTAGAAAACCGACCTATACTTGAGTATTACTCATCAGTGTGGGATCCGTACCAGGTCGGGTTGACAGAGGAGATAGAGGAGGTCCAAAGAAGAGCGGGGCGTTTCGTCACAGGGTTATTTGGTAAGCGTGATAGCGTTACGGATATGTTTAGCAAACTCAAGTGGCAGACTCTGCAAGAGAGGCGCTCTGCATCGCGGTATAGCTTGCTGTCCAGGTTTCGAGAGGGTGCGTTTCTGGATGAGGTATCGAATATATTGCTTCCCCCTAGTTATACCTCCCGAGGAGATCACGAATGTAAAATTAGAGAGATTCGAGGGCGCACGGAGGCTTTCCGGCAGTCGTTCTTCCCGGGAACCATACGCGACTGGAACAGGAAAGGGAGGTAATGACAGTGGCACGTAAAGTGCCCTCCGCCACACACGGTTGGGTGGCTTGCGGAGTATAAATGTAGATGTAGATGTAGAATATGTTCCAGTTCAAAAGACTCTGACTGAAAAGTGGGATACCAGCTGGTTCATTCATTTTCCCAAAAATTTTGGCATGCAAACGTATTCGTGCTCTTTTTGACAGGCAACTCACGTCTCACTCCCACAACCTCTCCTAACTATAACTCGCTCACACCCACTAGTCTGTCGCTTGAAGACGCTCATTCCCATCCACTCCCACTTGTCCATTCTCACTCACTCAGTCAGCTCATCTAATTCTCATTATCTTTTTGTGTCTGTCTAGCTGTCACTGCTACAGTCCCCTTCGTTCTGTCCTATTACCACTGCCACTGTATCTCACGTGCTCTCTCGTACTGCTGATATCAGTCGTTTCTTCCCACTGCTGCCATCTCTTTCCATTGTCACTGTCTCTTGCTCATTGTCTGTCATTATGTCTGGCTCCCAAACAGTTCCACTTTCTCTTTATTCCTCTCCTTCTGACACTGTCTCCTTCCTAGTACTGTAGTGTCAACTATGTACCACTGCCACTGTGTCCTCCGTTTGTCTGACACTTCGCTTGTCTCTGTCACTCTCTCTGCTACCACAACCATTGTCTATCAGCTTCCTGTGTCTATTACTTTTCCGTCTCTTTCTCAGTGCCACTGCCTGCTTCTCCCTCAGTGTTTTTTGTGCTCCGATAGGAGCATTCATCCGCTAGTTCCCTTCTTTTCCCTGCCACAACAGGGCATGTCACTCATATGAAAAAAAAACGTGATATCTACATCTAATTCCATACTCCGCAAGCCACCTGACGGTGTGTGGCGGAGGGTACCCTGAGTACCTCTATCGGTTCTCCCTTCTATTCCAGTCTCGTATTATTCGTGGAAAGAAAGAGCGTCGGTATGCCTCTGTGTGGGATCTAATCTCTCTGATTTTATCCTCATGGTCTCTTCGCGAGATATACGTAGGAGGGAGCAGTATGCTGCTTGACTCCTCGGTGAAGGTATGTTCTCCAAACTTCAACAAAAGCCCGTACCGAGCTACTGAGCGTCTCTCTTGCAGAGTCTTCCACTGGAGTTTATCTACCATCTCTGTAACGCTTTCGCGATCACTAAATGATCCTGTAACGAAGCGCGCTGTTCTTCGTTGGATCTTCTCTATCTCTTGTATCAACCCTATCTGGTACGGATCCCACACCGGTGAGAAGTATTCAAGCAGTGGGCGAACAAGTGTGCTGTAACCTACTTCCTTTGTTTGCGGACTGCATTTCCTTAGGATTCTTCCAATGAATCTCAGTCTGGCATGTGCTTTACCGACGATTAATTTTATATGGTCATTCCATTTTAAATTACTCCTAACACCTACTCCCAGATAATCTATGGAATTAACTGCTTCCAGTTGCTGACCTGCTATATTGTAGCTAAATGATAAAGAATCTTTCCTTCCATGTATTCGCAGCACATTACATTTGTCTACATTGAGTTTCAATTGCCATTCCCTGCACCATGCATCAATTCGTTGCAAATCCTCCTGCATTTCAGTACAATTTTCCATTGTTACAACATTCTTACATTGTTGTTGATATGTCAGTAAAATTTTGGTAGTTTACTTATGTGCCATGGAAACAACGAGAAACTCATTTTACTTCTCAGACCGGATCTTCCCCGCACAAAAATTTTGCATGTGCTTCGGTGCTACAACATTGGGTTTTCAGAGCCCTTCTGATGGTAACGGATACACTGTACAGTATGTTTCTCCGAGCTACGTCACTTCACAAACCACGTTTCACCTCACATTTTTACTTGCGTATTTTAGGCGTACAAGTAAGGTATGTTTGAATCTCTGTATCTCAGAAACGGATAAAGGTATGAATAAAACTTTTAAAGGTTGTTCAAGACCAGGATCTTAAGAATACATCGTAAACATTTCAGCCATCTGCTGTGCATAACCGTCTTCGAAACAGCGTTTGGGTATTTGATACGAAAAGATGGTAAAAATTATTTTTGGGTGCCGTCCGCGGTGGTCGAGCGGTTCTAGGCGCTTCAGTCCGGAACCGCTCTGCTGCTGCGGTCGCAGTTCGAATCTTGCTTCGCGCATGGATGTGTGATGTCTTGGGTTAGTTAGGTTTAAGTAGTTCAAAGTTCTAGGGGACTGAAGACCTCAGATGTTAAGTCCCATAGTACTCAGAGCCATTTGAACCAAAGAACCGCCCATGATTCAATGGTGCCTTCATATGCTCCTTAAGCCACACGTTAGACTACATCAAATTCAGAATGAACCAACCGATATGCTTCATTTGCTCAAGCAGGACGAAGTGTGTAATATTCGAACTTTGTAGTGTAGGATAGTGACACTAAGACGAACCATCTGTTGGGTATTCAAATGGTCCCTAGCCCACGGGCTATACAAAATACTTCACCTTACCTTTCTATCACCAACAGAGCCCGAGGTATGAGTACCGGAAAATCCATTTTTAATGCGCAGCGTTTTGGAACATACTGTTTAGCACGTTGTCGCCAGCATGGCGATTCGCTTGGTTCAACCAAATTACTCCAAGTGCCTCTCTCGAATCCAGCACCTTCTTTCCCACAGCCAACACTGGCTGCCGCAGTATGGCAACAGGGAATGGTGGTGTAGATCATGATGGGTGTACCCCATGTTGGAAGTGGTTGCACTAAGGACATTTTTTTTAAAATTTTTCCTGAATCCCTCTTCTGCATAAGCAGAAATTACATGCTACTCCCTTAGCAACGATTGACGCCGACGAGACCAACGTAACAACTCACCACTAATGCACGAACGCTATACTTGGTACACACTATTGTAGGCTCTATAGTTACGAGTCATTAGCCTCACTCACCATTAGCAGAAATCTGTGGCGTAAGAGGCGCTTCTTGACCACTGTAACTCATTCCTTTTTAATTCCTTACGCACAACAGGTGGTGTAAAAAGCGACACCGGTGGACAGTGAGCATTGGAATCGTGTGATTTGGAGTGAAGAATCACGCTATACCCTGTGTCAATCCTATGGAAAGGTCTCGGTTTCGCGAATTCCTGGAGAGCGTTGCATGCCGCTGTTTTTAGTGGGTACAGTGTGGTCCTCTTATTGCGCTTGAGAAAATGCGAAACGCGGAAGGATATGAACATTTCACAGCACGGCGTACTGTGTAATGTACAGGTACAGAAGGGAGACGATGATTATTTGCATCAACATCACAATTGACCTGTCAGAATAGGCAATGGTTTGTTGACAATAACGTTCCTGCCCAGAGTCCCGACCTGACCAGTGGAAAACCTCTGGGACGAGTTAAAACGTCTACTTCACACTCCAGACCATAGTGTCCAGTCCTTCCTGGTTTCGGCTTTTGATGAAGGCTCCACAGACATTCAGACACCTCATTGAAAATGTCTCTAGAAAAGTTTAAGTCTCCATAAAGATGAAGAATGACACACCCCACATTAGTGTCCTCTAACAGGTGTGGAGTTTTCAGTAGATAGTTTATACTCAAGGCATCTGGACACAAGAATAATTGGAGAGAAATAAAGCAGTGTCCTATTAGCGTGACATATACGTCATATATTTCCGTAGCTGGTTCCGGTTCAGCTTAATGTGTACAGTGTTGCCATGACTAAATTCGTTTCAAAGATTCCTCAATTTATCAACATGGCTACGGACTGACTGCTTACTGGTTTATGTGATTTCCCCTTCTGCTATAATTTCATCTTTCGCAAGGCTGTGGGGCAGTTCCAAAACTTCGCACCGGGAAGGTAGCGGTTATAGAAGGCCAGGCGGACGTCTGATGCAACTCCCAGCGCCCCACCGAACGCCGTCGAGTATGTATCTGGGTTACGGCTTATTGCGTCCTTGCGTTTCAGACGCTTTGTTAGATACAGACGTGTGGCGTTACGGCGCCGAGCGGCCAAAGTAAGCCATGTGCTTTAAAACCAATTCATTTCTGCAAAAGGGAGTATCACACAACAAGGATTGGTAACAAGGCTTGTCGAGAAATACGTACAGTTGACATATTGATGCACTTTGCCTCATTCCTGTCTAACAAACAATGTACAATAATTAGAGTGTATTTACAACTATACATTATTCATAACCGTCCGTCTTGAACGTGTATTGTTATATAATTCCCGGTATGACCAGATTCGGCTTACTGTCATCATCTGATCAGTTACAACAAAATGGGAAAAACACTAATAGTACAATACTAGGCTCAACTGGTTGAAGGCCACTTTAAACAACAAACAGAGAACTTAATAAACCATAACAAGTCTGACAACTACAACAATATGAGCATTCTGATCCAAGTATCAGCGTCAAATGCTCTGCACTTGTAGGTACATGAATAAGTGCTAACAATGTCCGGAGGGCATCGTTTACCTAAGCAACATGAGCTGTAACCAGTATAGGGCACTAGTGACACATAAGTGTCCACTAACTCCGATTCAGTAGTTCAAAAAGGAATATTTACAGTTTTTAATTAAAACGGTTTCACATGACTGAGAGCAGACGACAGTGGTAAGTCCTTTAGAGGGTACTTTTTCAATTACGTACTGATTTCCCGTGGGCACTGCGCGGAGCAGAGCGTTCGCGAAGTGTGGCGAACAAGGCGACTAGTGTGACGTGACAAGTTTCTTGTGGACCCGTATTTGTCGTGGTCCCCGGTGTGTTGTGGCGCGATGTATGGCACCGCGCTTCAGGCGGTCTCGACACTCTATGGACGGACTGCAGTCGCCGTTTTTAATGGTGTACGTCACGAAATAGAGATTCCAATTACTATTTTTACTTAGCCTACTTTCTCTTTTTATTCATTTCCTCCTCCTCCTCCTCCTCTTATTTTGCCGTTCTTCTTTCTTCTCTTACGTTCACATTCTTACTCAATTTCAGTGACTCACAGTCACTTTCATTGTCACTCTCACTTACTTCCTCTCCCTCTCAATTCTTTCCCCTCACAATTTCTTTTGCAGGCGGAGTTTCTCTGTGACTACGAAGGCTTTCCCGGCGTAATAATTGATAATATTCTTCTCGGGTATGCAGCCGGATCATAACGCCTTCATGACACAATATTTCCGCGGTCCAACTGCCCGCCATCTTCAGGTGAGAGCGCTGGTGCACAATCTCGCACATGATCCCCAGAAGACCTCCCCTCTGCCCTGACCTATGTACCAGCCAAATCTATTTATTTTTATTTCTCCATAAATTATTCCTCAGCCTTGGCATCAATATTACCATCAGTGCCTCAATTTTACTAATCCTAATTACTTGCATAATCAGATCAAATTTCTGGCGGAAGCCATAGCTCCATATGAACAAACTGTTGAATGAGGGACTGATACCTCCCTCTCTTTCCTTCCTCCCTGTGTCTGTCTTCCCTCCCACCCTCTTCCCCTGCCTCTCTTCCCTTCCCTGAATGACCCCTCCCTCTCCTCTTCCTTCCTCCTCCCTCACTTCCATCACTCTTTCGCCATGTTATCTTTCTCCCTCTACCTCATTCCTCTCTCTTCCTCTCTCCTTTCTACCACTGTCTCTGTCTGCTACTTTATCCCCTTCTTCTCTCTCACACTCCATTCGCTTCCTCTCTCATTCCATCCCCATCTACTTTTTCTTCTTCTTTCCCTTCTCCCTCTCTCTCTCTCTTTCTCTCATACACACAACACACTCCCAATGCTTCTTCCTACTCCCCTACATATTTCACTTACAGCGTTCTGTTCTCCCTCCTTCCTTTTCAGTTCTGCACACCCATCTCAGTCCTCTCCATACACCCCTCCTCTGTCTCTCTCTACTTCCTTTGTATTTCCTTCTCTCTCGATCTTTATTTCCATCATTCTCCGTCTAACCTTAACTTTCCCTGTCTTTCCATTGGTCATTCCACACATATTACTCCACTTCTCTATTTCTCCTCTTTCCCTCCCACCCAGCCTTCTTACTACATTTATCTCATCCTCCGCTCTCCAGCATCTCTCTCTTCCATCCCTTCCTACTATAATAAATGCAGCGGAGTAGGGTTAACTGCATGTGAGGTGGCCTAAGAGAAAAAGCATGCCGCACTAAGATTCCTTATAACCTCTGCATGTCCATTCTCAGTCATCTCAATTACAGTACTCTGTAAGTGTAATTGAGACAGTCGTCTCAATTACTCTACTCTGTAAGTGTAATTGAGACGACTGATAATGGACATGCAGAAGTTATAAGGAACACCCCCCCCCCCCCCCTCTAGTGTGACATGTCTTGTCTCTTAGGCTACCTCATTCGCATTTGACCCTGTTCCACTGCATTTATTATAGATCTTCTTCTTGTACATATAATACCATACAGTATATTATTTACAAAATGGAGTAACACAGGTCTCACATACATAGAAAAGCGTAGAAATTTTGTGAAAATGTGTAAAAAAAGTTCACTGATGTATAACTTTGCTTTAATCTTTGCGTAGAATGAGACGAAAAAACCTGAAATATCTCTGTAAGTCGGGAGTCGGTGAACATCTGTAACAGCTGTGTTAAAGTTAGGAAACAGTGAGTGTGTAATGCTCAAATGTAGAGCTCTTGAGCAAAGTATTAAAAACTGAACACTGTTGCAGGTACGTCACACTAGTTGAAAAATATTTCTTGTTAGTAATCTACTGATAACTTTCTGGAAATCAAACTAGTAAGACATTCTACAATTTTTGACATCGCTGTTTTTTCTGGAAGCAATGAAACTGAACTGAACACCGCAACTGCCACCTGATGATGCAGCCGGCCGAAGTGGCCGTGCGGTTAAAGGCGCTGCAGTCTGGAACCGCAGGACCGCTACGGTCGCAGGTTCGAATCCTGCCTCGGGCATGGATGTTTGTGATGTCCTTAGGTTTAACTAGTTCTAAGTTCTAGGGGACTAATGACCTCAGAAGTTGAGTCCCATAGTGCTCAGAGCCATTTGAACCTGATGATGCAGCACAGCCTTCGAAACGTGTCGTAAATTTTTAAAAAATCTTAATGTTTACTCACTGGTTACGTAGTGTTTTTCGTATCTAAGACAGACAGTTTAGCCCAACATTCGCTTGTAATTATCAATGTGTGGAACAAATTTCCTTTCCAAACTGCAAGCAGACAAATACTGGCCCCAAAATGGTACTTGATATATCGTCCCTGGCGTTACCTGCCACTTGTAGTTCAGTATCGCTCGCAAAAGTCAGCGTTCAATTGTCAATGCCGACTACAATGTAATGCCGTGCGGTCCTTAAGGGGTGGCGCGAATGGCGTGTGTCGAGAGTGATCCCGCATGCGCAGCTGCTCAGAGTGCCGCGTGTGCGGGCAGCTTTACCTCCTTGCTTACGGTGCAAATTAACGTAGTAATTACTGCTGGCAATTACGGCACCCACCATCGCCTCTCTTCGGCGTTCGACCGCGTCATCAGCTTGTTAGCCGCTTCCGCGCTCGAGCCGATGGCTGCTTGATGACACCGCTTGTAACGTGTTTGACCCGAGTAATTGACACACGCGCAAGGTCCTATGCTAAAATAGCACCTCTATCCTCTTTCCACTACGCACAGAGCTCTAACGCATAGAACTTGGCGATACGTACAACCATTAGAAACACTTCAGTATTGGAGACAGGGTTTCTGTCCCTGTTCTGTGTGTCTCTCTCAATCTACGAGGGCCACTCTAAAAGAAATGCACACTTTTTTTAAAAAAATCCGTCTTTTATTCAACATGTTTGAAAGTTTTGCAGTGTGTAGATACATCCTTTAGGAACAATATTTTCATTTTTCCACAAAATTTCCATCCATCTCAACTGCCTTGCGCCAACTTGGAACCAGCGCCTGTATATCCTCACGGTAAAATTCTGGACCAACCTGTTGGAGGCACTGTTTGGCAGCGTGCATAAGGGAGTCATCGTCTTCAAATCTTGTTCCACGAAGAGAGTCTTTCAGTTTCCCAAAGAGATTATAGTCACATGGAGCCAGGTCAGGACTGTAAGGCGGGTGTTTCAGTGTTGTCCATCCGAGTTTTGTGATCGCTTCCATGGTTTTTTGACTGACAGGTGGCCGTGCATTATCGTGCAACAGCAAAACATCCTGCTTCTGCCGATGTGGTCTAACACGACTCAGTCGAGCTTGAAGATTCTTCAGTGTCGTCACGTATGCATCAGAATTTATGGTGGTTCCACTTGGCATGATGTCCACAAGCAATAGTCCTTCGGACTATAACTTTTCCAGCAGAAAGTGTGGTTTTCAATTTTTTCTTCTTTGGTGAATTTGCATGATACCACTCCATTGATTGCCTCTTCATCTCTGGTGAAAAATGATGGAGCCATGTTTCGTCATCTGTCACAATTCTTCCAAGAAATTCATCTCCACCATTCTCGTACTGTTCCAAAAGTTCGCTGCATACCGTTTTTCTTGTTTCTTTGTGAGCCACTGTTAACATCCTGGGAACCCACCTGGCACACACCTTTTTAACGCCAACACTTTCACTATTCTGCAAACACTTCCTTCCCCTATCCCAACATAGTGTGACAATTCGTTCACTGTGATGCGTCTGTGACCAGTCACCAATTCGTTAACTCTCTGCACATTGTCTAGAGTGTGTGCAGTACGAGGCCTGCCGCTGCGAGGAAAATCCTCAGTATTGCCGTGCCCGCTTTCATCACGTAACCTGCTTGCTCACCGACTAACTGTACTGCGATCGACAGCAGCATCTCCATACACATTTTCAACCTCTTGTGGATGTTTCCCACTGTCTCGTTTACCAGCACAGAAATTGACAGCACGTTGCTTCTGACGAATGTCAAGTGTAGCAGCCATCTTGAAGACATGCTGTGACTGCGCCACTCACGGGAACAGGTTGAACTAAGTTTGAAAACAAGCGGGAAGAATGTATCTACACACTGTAAAACTTTCACTTAGAAAAATAGTGTGCATTTCTTTTGGAGTGACCCTCGTATGTATCTAACTCAGAGACACGACAGCTACCTCCAGCTCTGTTGCCCATAAATGTATTTGGAGTATTATGAAACCATACTCAAAATTTTGAAGGACGTATTGGAAATTTGTGAGTTCAAATGGTTCAAATGGCTCTAAGCACTATGGGACTTAACATCAGTCCCCTAGAACTTAGAACTACTTAAACCTAACTAACCTAAGGACATCATACACATCCATGCCCGAGGTAGGATTCGAACCTGCGACCGTGGCAGCTACGTGGTTCCGGACTGAAGTGCCTAGAACCGCTCGGACACAGCGTCCGGCCAAATTTGTGAGCTAAATAGAACTGTGCGTCTAGTGGAAAATGAAGAACATTTTCGATATACTGATATTTTTTAGCGTAACAGGGGAACAAAGGGAACATAGACGTCCGTTAACATTTACTGAGAGGGTTTAATATATTGCAGAGATGTTCAAATCCCCGTCCAAACATTCAGATAATGATTTTCGATAGTATGCCCTACTTCTTTGCAGTAGTTGTCTCAACAATAAATCCTAACCTTTTTTTCCTTTTATGCTACCAGCTATGGCTTCTCATAAGGCAATAACCCTATCGACTGCTCGCTCTTCGCTTGCTGCTTACAAGGTACTACAGATCAAGATCAGGAGTCCTTATTTGGCGTTAGACAACCTACACAGGGGATTTACGGTATAGCCTTAAGTTATTGGCGCCGTTGTCAGTTCCGTCTGAAGCAAATTACACATTCTTCGAAACCTTGGCGTTTGTAAGATGATTACAGTGAATCCGATAGCAAGATACAGACAGAGCACACAACGCATTATTTCTGTTACAGATGTGTATGGCAATAAGCACAGGTTTCGTGTTATTTTCCGATTGCACAAACCATTTTCGTATCCACATGCCTTCAGAAAATTGTCAACGACAATCGTTACGAATTTTCGTTGTTGAATAGGGAGCCATCTAGAGAACACGATCCACTGCGTTACTAGGTTTATGTAAACATAGAATAACAAGTACTACGTGCTTTTAGATCACAGATGGATGAGGTGAAACGACGCTCTGGTACTTGGCTTGCCTACAAATGGTGCAGTCATGCAGAACGACGCAGTTAACGAACAACAGCAGTGCTGAGATTGCGCTTTCTCACCTCCACGTGCCTTTCAAGGTGATCGTAAACAAACACCCTAGTGATTCCGAGTTATCTGATGTCGTTGTGAGTATTGTAGAGTTAGCTTCAATTACATCCATAAGAATATTAAAAATCAGACCCTGAACGCTGAAGTTCGTGCTCTAACGTGTACATGAACTTCCGGAAATATAGATCCGTGTTATCCATATAAACGTACAGGGAATTTCAGAAAAGATTCATCAGATGCTTATCTAGGCGCGCAGTCCGGAACCGCGCGACTGCTACGGGTGCAGGTTCGAATCCTGCCTCGGGCATGGATGTTTGTGATGTCCTTAGGTTAGTCAGGTTTAAGTAGTTCTAAGTTCTAGGGGACTGATGCCCACAGATGTTAAGTCCCATTGTGCTCAGAGCCATTTGAACCATCAGATGCTTAGAAGTCCATACTTCCAAACGAATAAAGATAGAAGCCTGGGTTGAATTTTAATTTAAGGAGTTAAGGAGCTTCCTCCAGTTACAGACAGGACCCATCGCTAGACGGGTTCGATGTACCTATATGCATGATAGAAGGCAGAAGTTGGTTGTTCTGCTGTGATCGGGGAACATGGCCGTGTGTTGTTTCTCAAGGTACTGGAATCTTTTTCTTATCAGCTGTTAGAAGTGCTATGCAGATAATCTTCATAGAAATTTTGGATACTGTTCTGGTAAGTTTAAAGGAACTGTCATAATGCTGATTAAACTGTGCATGAGTTAAGAATAAAATAGCGCTTCTTTGTTAATTGAACTTACATGTATTTACATAGCAGTAGCCTAACCCTTTTTAAATCTACGCTATTACATGTCTGGTCACTTATTGCATAATAATTCGTACCAAAATTACTGACTGTTGGCAGATCTTTGACCTTTTCGTGGTTGATGGGTCACATATGTCCCACTAAAGTAATAATAAGTTTTTGGTGTTGCAGCGTCTATGTCTGATATCTGCCTAATTCTAGCATGTAGCGGGATGATTTCGGAACTTGGAGAAAAATACCACGGACTATGGGGTGGATATACAGATGGCTGTGAGAGGTTAAATGGGGCGGTGTGTGTTTATAGTATGTTTCACGAAAATCGGATCAAAACACCATTGTCTCCGATCCAAGAATTCTGAAGTAACTAACTATGTTTTCTTATACATCATATACATTGTTTTGAAACGTCACTACACACCTCCATAATTTTACAGATCTCTACGTAATATGTGTTTATTGGGATGCATATGCCTCAGAAAACTTCATAAAATATAGAAAACATTGGTGTATAATATATCAAAGCCATCTTCAAACGTTATGTTGAAAACTTGTGTGAGATATATCGTATTTCCCATTGTCCCGACTTGTCACTGACTTGTTATATTTTTTTCCTCAATCGCCACTCTGATAAAATAATTCTAAAAATAAATATTTAACTCTGAAGTTCCAAGGTGAACATGGAAAAGTGGATCTAGTTAGATTCAGGGGTGACATCTGACCCACTTCACCGATTTTCAAGAGCGATCAGGTTAAAATTTTTCGGTAGTGAATGTGTATCGTTTATCACAAAGGAAGACAGGTTTTGAGCTTTTATTTTTCAAATATATGCTAAATAAATTTAGCTATGAAAGGGTTACTCCGATGAATGAATTAAACTAAATATTTTATAAGTACCTTAGTATCAACACAATATCAAATCACGCACATTAGCTTCACAAACGCGTACATAAACACAGCATATGGTCGGTCTGCATATATCCACCAAATTTAGCATAGGATACCGAACCAGCGCTCGTGCTTGTGAAACTAAAGGCCCATATTTGATTGTTTTCTTATTTACACATGATTACTAAGAAAATATACAGTTTATTTGATGCACTGCCTTAAAGTTTTCTCAAAAAGCGTTGCTTTTGGTACGATTTATAGTGCAAAAGTATCGTGAAATATGATGATGGCAGATATAGCTCCTGCCTCTACTCCACGTTAAAAGGGTTTAAATATGGCTTCATTTCCACGTTAAAAGAGTTTAAATGTCGCTTCATTACTACCGTAAAACTAATTTTTGATAATACTTGAAAAATGAGAGTTGAGAGAACAACGACTGAATTAGCAAAACAACGCCGTAATTGGCAAAATAACACCGAAATTAACCATAAAACAAAACTTTTTTTTCCTGTCCCTACCATTGACTATGCGCGGTAGGTTTTTTGCCAAACTTCACAGAGACGACAGATTAAAATGAAGTGACCTCTGTCACTTCTGTCGTCATAATTTCAACATCTTGCCTCTGAAACTATGTTTAACAGCGCAGACATAAACTCGAAACTTAGGCGCCATTCATCGTAAAGCCGCCATTTAAGAAACTTCAATAATAAAGAGTTTTTCCATAAAGAGAGAGACGAACATTTCCAGGTCAGAAAGATTCTGTGGCCGTTACTGCATATTATTTACTGCATACTCTTCCACTTCAGCACGCTTATCTGCAGTGAAGTATCTTCTTGCTGCACTACATCGTATTTAAAAGCAAACTTATATAATAAGATCGTTAAGTTTTAAAATCAGATCAATTCCTCCACCGTTCATATTACTTTGTGCTGTGTGCAATAGTGCAGTTTTGGAAGTTTTTAGGCTCACTTGGAGGAAAGAATAATTTACAATTGATATATTATTTACAACCTTCCCAAAGATATATTTACAAAATTAAACCAGTAAATGTAAATGCCGTATGGCTAGGGCCTCCCGCCGGGGATGAAATGATGATGATAAGGGCAACACAACACCCAGTCCCTGAGCGGAGAAAATCTCCGACTCAGCCGGGAATCGAACCCGGGTCGTTAGGTATGACATTCCGTCGCGCTGACCACTCAGCTACCAGGGGCACTAATCCAGTAAAACACTTGCTTTAATTGTTTCAGCTTGCTTTCTCCCATTTCGTTGTAACACACACATCAAAAACAGTTTTACATCAGCCCGGTTCCGAGAACTCCTGAAGATAGATGTTGACTGTGGATACTGTATCAGAGACACAGTCCCTTTGACTGTTCAGAGATGTAAACAACCATGCATTAGCAGCGCCTGTTAGATGGAGCGGGTCCGATAGCCGATCAGTTCCAATCATTCCACCAGGAAGGAGATACACGGCTCGCGTTGTCTGTAGTTCAGCCATGCCTAGGCGGTCAATACCGCGGTTCGATCGCGTCCGCATTGTTACTTTGTGCCAGGTAGGACTCTCACCAAGGGAAGTGTCCAGGCACCTCGGAGTGAACCAAAGCGATGTTGTTCGGACATGGAGGAGATACAGAGAGACAGGAACTATCGATGACATACCTCGCTCAGGCCGCCCAAGGGCTACTACTGCAGTGGATGACCGCTACCTACGGATTATGGCTCGGAGGAACCCTGATAGCAATGCCACCATGTTGAATAATGCTTTTCGTGCAGCCACAGGACGTCGTGTTACGATTCAAACTGTGTGCAGTAGGCTGCGTGATGCCCATCTTCACGCCTGACGTCCATGGCGAGGTCCATCTTTGCAACCACGACACCATGCAGTGCGGTACAGATGGACCCAACGACATGCCGATTGGACCGCTCAGGATTGGCATGACGTAATCTTCACCGATGAGTGTTGCATATGCCTTCAACCAGACAATCGTCGGAGACGGGTTTGGAGGCAAACTGGTCTGTATGAACGCCTTAGACGCACTGTCCAGCGAGTGCAGAATGGTGGAGGTTCCCTGATGTTTCGAGGTGGCATTATTTGGGTCCGACGTACGCGATGGTGGTCATGGAAGGCGCCGTAACGGCTGTACGATACGTATATGCCATCCTCCGACCGATAGTGCAACCATATCGACAGCATATTGGCGAGGCATTTGTCTTCATGGCCGAAAATTCCCGCCCCCATCGTGCACATCTGGTGAATGACTTCCTTCAGGATGACGATATCGCTCGACTAGAGTGTTCTCCAGACATGAACCCTATCGAACATACCTGGGATAGACTGAAGAGGGATGAGGGATCTACGCCAAATTGCCGTCTAGGAATGGGACAATCTGGACCAACAGTGCCTTGATGAACATGTGGCTGGCTTCCCACGACGACTACAGGCATGCATCAATGAAAGAGGACGTGCTACTGGGTATTAGAGGTACCGATGTGTACAGCAATCTGGACCACCACCTCTGAAGATCTCTCTGTGTGGTGGTACAACATGCAGTGTGTGGTTTTCATGAGCAATGAAAAGGGCGGAAAATATGTTGATCTCTATTCCAATTCTCTGCACAGGTTCCGGAACTCTCGAAACCGACGTGATGCATAAATTTTTTTGATGTGGGTACATTTATAAATTTCATTGTATTTATGTACGTATGTTCCACATATCATTATAACCACAGGATCGATTTCAGACATAATACGGACATTACGTACTATCCTGAAAGAAGCACCGTGAGGGTAAGTGTCTCCTGCTTACCAGAGCGGTGAAAAGGTGATAACATAGAGGTGTAACTGAGGACCATCTTGAGCATTTTCAACGAAACTGTGTATATACATGACTCATTATTTGTATTATTTCCCCCAGAAGTGGGGATGGAGATAAGAAGCCATGACATGTAAAAATATTGGACGACGACAGCTACCGTCATTTATATCGAATTCATAATTTTCGGAGTTGCGACATTTCACTCCTGTGGACGGGGGGTTGGAGGAGGAAGGGTTACAAAGACGGTGATACTTGAGCATATCTCTTTAATGCCTGAAGCAATTTTTACCGAACTTGGCAGACCTGTCGACTGTTGGCTGGAAAAAGTTGAGTGCAAGACACCTTCGACTGAGTGTGGGGATGAAAAGCGGTGACATAGAGACGTAATAGGAACGCCTGGAGCAATTTAAACCACATTTGCTATATACATGACTCATTTCTTGTATAAAAAACGCTGTGGGAATAAGATAACATGTTACCCGTTGGGATGCGGTGTGCTTAAAAAGGGGTTGGTCGTGAATGTGTTCGGAAACGATCTGTTAGTATTTCGTTCCTGTGTTTAGCTAACTGGAATACTTTGAAAGTATGAAATCCAATATGTCTCTTATCTGTGTTGTTCAATGCATCAACGAGGTCGCAACCGTTACTAAGTCGAAATAAAGATTACTGTGAAAACTCCTAGATTTTTCATTTACCCCCAGTCTGTCGGCTAAAGAGAGAGAGAGAGAGAGAGAGAGAGAGAAAAGGAACGTATGTAAATCTGAAGAAAATGTGTGGGATACTTACCCTATTACAAAAGTAAAAATTGTTTGTTCGGTTTTCGCGCTAAAGACGTTGAAATGCTGTCCACTACTTTTTGTGTATTTTTTTACCCAGGAATAACTGAAAGTTTCATGATTTGGATGACACTGCAGGGTGAAACTCTCTTTAGCTGGAGATGAAATACGTGTACATATGTGTATGAAGTATGTTAAATATTTTCAAAATACAGGGTGTATCAAAAAGAATCATCCGATTTAAAAAAATCGTAACTATTATGTTATTTAAGATATGTGCTTGAACAAAGTACTGATGGAATGAACAAACTCTCGAGTTTTACATGGTTCCAGCTAGGTAGCAGCAGTGTGTGTGTAAAGATGGTGTCAGATCAGTAATAACTGTTCAGCTCGACTTTCGTACTAGGAATGGTGTGGATCCTCCTACAGCACAGAGCATTAGACGATGGCATGAACAATTTTGAGAAACAGGTTGTTTGCGTAAAGGCAAATCGCCGGGCCGTCCCCGAGTGTCTGAGACAGAAGTCGAACGCATCCGCCATAGTTTTGTAAGGAGTCCGTAGAAAACCGTTCGCCGTGCAGCTCGACAGCTCAACATGCCACCGATGCCCGTCTGGCGTGTGTTGCGTCGACGTTTACACACAAAACCATACGAATTTCTGTTATTGCAATCTCTCCGTGAAGCTGACAAACAACAACGTGTGGAGTTCAGCAATTTCGTTCTTAACAAGATGGAGGATGACAGTTTTCTTCCAAGCTTTGTGTTTAGTGACGAGGCAGATTCCATTTAAATGGGAAGGTGAACCGTCACAATGTGAGAATATGATGTATGGAACAACACATGAAGTTATACAACATATCTCCAAAATTTGTGCAGTTTGACGGGAAAATGTGTATGGTCCATAGTACAGGCATCACGTACTATCTGGAAAGAAGCACTGCGAGAGAACATTGTCACAGGAAGCATATCTCGATATGCTTGACAACTTTCTTTTCCCACAGTTGGAGACTGATTCGAACGACTTCGTCTACCAACAGGGTGGGGCACCGCCGCAATGGCATAGGGAAGTACGAGAATTTTTAAATCAAAGGATTACTGAACGATGGATCTGTCGCACTGGACCAAACGATTCAGCCTTACATTACTGGTCCCCAAGGTCACCGGAACTGACTGGTTGTGATTATTTCTTGTGAGAGTTTATAAAAGGCTCTGTTTATGTGCCTCCCTTACCAACAACAATGAACGAACTGAGAAATCGGATAACAGCAGCTGTGGAACTTGTAACACAATGCTTGCTCGCTGCAGTATGGGAACAGTTTAAATACCGCATTGACATATGCCGTGCATCTAAAGGAGGGCGTATTGAACACCTACTGAAAAGGAACGAAAAAAATTGAGTTTCCCGTTCATCAAAAAACAAAATTCGTTGTATATATTTATTAGTTTCAAAAATATAGACGTGCCAAATCGGATGATTCATTTTGATACACCCTGTATATCCAGGGTGATGGACAGTGGTAAAGGTAACCATTTGAAGTAAGGGACCTGGGTCCGGAAACTACCCAGTCGAAAGATATACGCGAAAATCGTTGTGACACCCCTGAGAGTGCACCTCTTCTGCTGCAGGCGCTTTGCTTACCACGTTTTGGGAGGAGATATTATGGACCAAAACAAAAAAAGCCCAGTAAACGTAGGCTCTGAAGTGCATACCTTAAGAGGTATGGGCACTTGTTCACCTCTGCTACTGTGAAACACATTTCTTCTTCTTAGGAGGTGCTCGTAGTTATCGTTTCCGGACCAGGGCCCCTTACCTCAGACTGACACATTTACGCTCCTCCATTATCTCTGAATGTTTGTAACATCGTGAAGTGTATGTGACGTATGGCTAAGCAGGCAAAGGCGCGCTCAGAAAGCTAGTTATTAACTATAATGTTATGATAAGCATTATGTATTTACCTCTGCAATTTCCTAACAAATTAAAAAAAATATATGTAGTGGGTGTCGGCACTGCAGCCCATACCTTTATATCTCGTCACCCTTTACTCTCAAAAGTTAGAGCTGCTGTTTCGGGCACCACATGGCACGTAGTAAATGCAGTACCTGTTACGGTATTTGTGAAATAGGTGAGCCTTCAGAAAGAGTAAGATTTTCAGTCTTTTTTTTATCGTTGCAGTATAAAAGAAAAGATACAAATTTTTTAAGGCTTTAGTGGTCACTTGTTGACAAACTGCCTGTTGGCATATGTCTGGGGTTCTCCAGCCGATGTTTACGTGGCGATATTTCTAACGTTTCACCAGCACGAGTGACTGGCATTGTCAGAGCTTCACCCGTCACTGCTAGTGGGCGAAGAACCCGAGAGCCAACAGGCATTTTGTCAAAGACAGGTTAGCTCAGTTTTGACAGGGCCAACTCCAGTTTCTCTCACTTTGTTAGTGAAAATGTTAACGACGTCAATGATCATTGCGTTCTTTGCGAGAAAAGTTGAAGCAGGTAAAAATATTTAATTGCTGAACCAACTATATATTTGAATTTTGTTAATTTGTAAGTTACACGGCTAGACACGTGATGGACTTACACAGTGTTAACGTGGGAACATCGACATTCCAGATTGACTGCCTGGCGTGGAATCAGTTACTTAGGTATAAATAATAACACGCAAAGTCAGTTACAGGCAATGCTCATCTCACTACTGTAGTATCTACCATTATTTAAGAAGAAAAGTTATCTCCTCGAAATATTTTCGTACAAGATGTAACGATTAAGTAAAGAAGAAGTAAACAAAATTAAGTAGGGGCAGAAGAAAGTAACTGGAATAAAAAGTAGGGTAAGTGATGAACTGTGTGTCCAAGCTGCATGCACTTAGCTTGTAATGCGCGATTATGTAAACCGAATGCAGTATATTTGTTTTCACACTGGAATGCATTTTGGGATCATCCTAGCATGGCCTTCAAACACTACGAGCTTCGCCCACACCCAAAGATATACTAAACACATATTGCGCATTTAATTCTCGAGAGACGTAGAAAATCAAGGTTGGCGTAAAGATCAAGCCTGTAAAACCGAATGCAGTCATTGTGAAACATCCGTACAAATTTTAAAAGCAGAAAGAACTAATGTAAAGCGTGCAGATAATATTGTTCAATGGATGGTTTCAATAAGGGGGACATATCAGAATGCGACAGAAAATCTAATGATATCTTCCGTCCCCCACACGAAATACAACATCGAACAAAGCTATTGAGCCCTGCAGGAATAGTTTGCATCCAGACGAGATGAATCGCTGGTCAAAAAATACAGGAATTTCAGAGTGATTATGTTACTGGTCCCACGTATTCAGAACCATCCAGGAATTTCAGAGTGATTATGTTACTGATCCCACGTATGACTAATGACGTTGTGATAATTGACTTCAGTGTGAGAGAAATTTGACCAAATAAGTGTCATTAAAACAATACTTGGTGAAGCTATCATTAGTTCAAATATTTCTAAAGAATTGCTTGTCAGGCTGTATCAGATCATGTTCACGTTCCGTTATTACCTACCGCTGAGAAATAATTATTGACCAGTTAAAGCACAATCATGAGATAGGCATGCCCAGCACGCAATAAGTCTGCAGACAGGCAGATCCATGAAAAACACATTTTCATGTGCTACGAATATTCCATCAGAATTTCTAAAATCATTGGGGGAAGTGGCAACAAAACGACTATTCACGTTGGTGTGTAGAATATATGAGTCTGGCGATGTACCATCTGACTTTCGGAAAAGCGTCATCCATACAATTCCGAAGACGGCAAGAGCTGACAAGTGCGAGAATTATCGCACAATCAGCTTAATAGCTCATGCATCGAAGCTGCTTACAAGAATAATATACAGAAGAATGGAAAAGAAAATTGAGAATGCGCTAGGTGACGATCAGTTTGGCTTTAGGAAAAGTAAAGGGACGAGAGAGGCAATTCTGACGTTACGGCTAATAATGGGAGCAAGGCTAAAGAAAAATCAAGACACTTTCATAGGATTTGTCGACCTGGAAAAAGCGTTCGACAATATAAAATGGTGCAAGCTGTTCGAGATTCTGAAAAAAGTAGGGGTAAGCTATAGGGAGAGACGGGTCATATACAATATGTACAACAACCAAGAGGGAATAATAAGAGTGGACGATCAAGAACTAAGTGCTCGTATTAAAAAGGGTGTAAGACAAGGGTGTAGCCTTTCGCCCCTACTCTTCAATCTGTACATCGAGGAAGCAATTATGGAAATAAAAGAAAGGTTCAGGAGTGGAATTAAAATACAAGGTGAAAGGATATCAATGATACGATTCGCTGATGACATTGCTATCCTGCGTGAAAGTGAAGAAGAATTAAATGATCTGCTGAACGGAATGAACAGTCTAATGAGTACACAGTATGGTTTGAGAGTAAATCGGAGAAAGACGAAGGTAATGAGAAGTGGTAGAAATGAGAACAGCGAGAAACTTAACATCAGGATTGATGGTCACGAAGTCAATGAAGTTAAGGAATACTGCTACCTAGGCAGTAAAATAACCAATGACGGACGGAGCAAGGAGGACATCAAAAGCAGACTCGCTATGGCGAAAAAGGCATTTCTGGCCAAGAGAAGTCTACTAATATCAAATACCGGCCTTAATTTGAGGAAGAAATTTCTGAGGATGTACGTCTGGAGTACAGCATTGTATGATAGTGAAACATGGACTGTGGGAAAACCGGAACAGAAGAGAATCGAAGCATTTGAGATGTGGTGCTATAGACGAATGTTGAAAATTAGGTGGACTGATAAGGTAAGGAATGAGGAGGTTCTACGCAGAATCGGAGAGGAAAGGAATATGTGGAAAACACTGATAAGGGGAAGGGACAGGATGATAGGACATCTGCTAAGACATGAGGGAATGACTTCCATGGTATTAGAGGGAGCTGTAGAGGGCAAAAACTGTAGAGGAAGACAGAGATTGGAATACGTCAAGCAAATAATTGAGGACGTTGGTTGCAAGTGCTACTCTGAGATGAAGAGGTTAGCACAGGAAAGGAATTCGTGGTGGGCCGCATCAAACCAGTCAGTAGACTGATGACCAAAAAAAAACAAAAAAACGAATATGGTATGAACGTTTCTATGCAACAGGGCACTAAGCCCTTAGGATTAGGATTTTATATTGGCGTAAAGTTTCCTATTCAGTTCCGCGTTGTCATCTAATGAACTAAATTAAAGATAGGCGAGTCGGCTCAAGATTCCGTACCTAACCGATTCAAGTCCATCGTTCATAAGCTGATAGCATTAGGAGGAAAATAGTGACTATTGACGATCAGGGAATTGAGACAGGGCAGTTTATGTTCACGAAATACACAGGGTTTAGAAATTGAAAAAAAACTGTCCTATATTTTTAGAGGTGTACTCGTTAAAAGGTGACGGTTACAATCCCTTCGTAAAGTGATCCTATACTAGACGAAATGAAGCGCCACGGCTCACATGGTAGAAGATTTTCAAGACATCAAAGAATAGCTTCTCCATGGTATGGAAGGGAGCTATAGAAGTTAAAACCGTAGAGGAAAACAGAGATTGGAATAGAGTCAGAAAATCATTGGGGAAGTAATTTGCTATTGCTACTCCGAGTTGAAGCGGTTGGCATAGGAGAGGAATTCTTGGGGGCCGCATCAAACCACTCATCAAACCCGTCAGAGTATTAAAAAAAAGTACAGTATTCGATAATCCAGAAGCAATAATAGCAGTAATCGACGACGACAGTCTTTAAACGTAGCCAACCGCCGTACATCGATATTCATTTAGATTTCTACATCAACGTCTGAACATCAATGGCTGATAATAATCGACCCCGAAGCATCAATGTCTTTAACATCGAACTTAAATGATAAATTTTTAAATCAGTTTTGGTTGGCAGGACTGAATAATATTTTACCTAAGACCAGGTTAGCCATCGTCAAAGAAAGGATACCGCATACAAGGTACTAACTGGATGACAACGCATGCAGTTTATGTAACTGCCATCTCTTTTGATCTGCAGTTCTCTCGACTGGGAATGGTCCGATATGTCGATGGCAGCTCGTCAAAGAATTCACCATAGCATTGCAGAAAGATGAAATTCATGTGGTACTTCCGGCTAACATGGAAGATATCACGGCTGTTTCTAATACCTGTGAATACGACAGCAAAGTGACATCGTTATTCGAAGAGAGTACTTATAAATACCTAAAACGGGACCCCCTCTGTCACACAGCAGAAAAACAGTGAAGCTCCTGAAAAATTCCGGTCTGCCAGAGGACGTCATCAAAAATCTACGTCCTCAGTTATTTGCTGGATGTATCCCAATCTCTGTTTTCCTCTACGGTTTTTACCCTCTGCGGCTCCCTTTAGTACCATGACAGTTATTCACTGGCATCCTACCATCCTATCCTTTCTTCTTGTCTCTGCGATTCTCCGGAGAACCTAGTCATTACTTACCCCACCAGTCCACCTAATTTTCAACATTCTTCTGTAGAACTACATCTCAAATGTTCCGATTCTCTTATGTTCCGGTTTTCCCACACTCCATGTTCCACAGCCATAAAACGATGTGTTCCAAACGTACGTTCTCAGAAATTTCTTCCTCAAATTAAGGTCTTTTTTTGGTATTAGTAGACTTATCTTGGCCAGGAATGCCCCTTTGCCAGTGCTAATCTGATTTTGATGTCTTCCTTGCTCTGTCCGCCATTGGTTATTTTGCTGCCTAGGTAGCAGAATTCTTTAACTTCATCTACTTCGTGACCATCAATCCTGATGTTAAGTTTCTCGCTCTTCTCATTTCTGCTAATTCTCATTATTTTCGTCTTTCTTCGATTTACTCTCCGTCCATATTCTGGACTCAATAGACTGTTCGTTCCATTCAGCAGGTCCTGCAATTCTTCTTCACTTCCACTGAAGATAGCGATATCACTAGCGAATCTTATCATTGATATCCTTTCATCTTGAATTTTAATTCCACTCTTGAACCTTTCTTTTATTTCCGTAATTGCTTCTTCGATGTATGGATTTAACAGTAGTGGCAAAACACTACATCCATATCTTACATCTTTTTAAATCCGAGCACTTCGTCTCTCACTCTTAGTATTCCCTCGTGTGTCTTGTACGTATTGTATATTATTCGCCTTTCCCTAGTGCGTACCCCTATTTTCCCGAGATTTCGAACATCATGCGCCATTTTACATTGTCGAACGCTTTTTCCAGGCCGACAGATCCTATGAAAGTGTCTGTTCTTCAGTCTTGCAACCATTATCAAACGCAACGTCAGAATTGCCTCTCTGGTGCACTTATCTTTCCTAAAGCCGAACTGATCGTCATCTAACATTTCCTCAATTTCCTTTTCCATTCTTTTGTATATTAGTCTTTTCAGCACCTGGGATTCATGAATTGTTAAGCTAATTGTGCGATAATACTCACACTTGTCGTCACTTGCAATCTTCGCAATTGTGTGGATGATTTTTTCGAAAGTAAGATGGGATATCGCCAGAATCGTACATTCTACATATCAACGTGAATAATCGTTTTGTTGCCACTTCCCCCGTGATTTTAGAAATTCTGATGGAATGTTGTCTACCCTTTCTGCCTCAATTCATTTAAATCCTGATTCTAATACTGAATCTCCTATTCTTCCATACCGACTCCTGTTTCTTCTCCTACCACGTCATCGGACAAGTCTATCCCTCATAGATGCCTTCAGTGTTCTCCTTGCGCATTTAACACTGGAGTGCCCGTTGCAATCTTATTGTTATCAACCTTCCTTTTAACTTCACAGAAGGTTCTTTTGACTTTTCTATGAGTCAGGCCTTCCGACAGTCACTTCCCTTTCGATTTCTTCACATTTTGCCCCCAGGAATTTTGTCTCAGCTTCTCTGCACTTCTGTTTATTTCATTTGTAAGTGACTTGTATTTCTGTGTTCCTGAATTTCCCTGAACATTTTTGTACTTCCTTCTTTCGTCGATGAACTGAAGTATTTCTTGTGTTATCCATGGTTTCTTCTCAGTTATCTTCTTTGTGCTTGTTTTGTTATCCATGGTTTCTTCTCAGTTATCTTCTTTGTACCGTCTCCAACTTCTGAGATTGCTCTTTTTAGAGATGTCTGTTCCTCTTCAACTGAACTGCCTACTGAGCTATTCCTTATCACAGTATCTATAGCCTCAGAGAACTTCAAGCGTGTCTTCTCATTCCTAAGTACTTGCGCATTCCACTTCTTTGCACATTCATTTTTCCTGACTAATCTCAATTCAGCCTACGCTTTATCACTATTTAATCGTGAGCTGAATCTATAGCTGCTTCTCGGTAAGCCTTACAATCCAGTATCCGATTTCGGAATTTCTGCGTAACCATGATGTATCTAACCGAAATTTTCCTTTATCTTCTTGCTTTTTCCAAATATACCTCCTCCTCCTACGGTACTTGAACAGAGTATTCGCTGCTACTAGCTGAAATTTATTACAGAACTCCATTACTCTTCCTCCTCTTTCATTGTTAGTACCGAGCCCACATTCTCCTGTAACCCTTTCTTCCACTCCTTTCCCTTCTGCCGCATCCCAGTCCACTTTGACTATTAGATTTTTCATCTCCATTTACGTACTGAATTACCCGTTCAATATCCTCAAGTACTTTGTCTTTTTCTTCATGTTCGGCTTGCGACGTCGGCTTATATAAGTGAACTGTTGATGCCGGTGTTGGTTTGCTGTCGATTCTGATGAGAACAACACTGTCACTGAACTGTACACTGTAACTCAGTCTCTGCCCTTCAACAAATCCTAATCCCTTTGTACCATTTTCTGCTGCTGCTGATATTACCCTACATTCATCTGACCAAAAGAGCCTTGTCTTCCTTCCATTTCACTTCACTGACCTCAACTATATGTAGACTGAACCTTTGCATTCCACTTTTCAGATTTTCTAGCTTTCCTACCACGTTCAAACGTATGACATTCCACGCCCCGATTAGTAGAGCATTACCCTTTGGTTGGTTATTCAATTTTTTTCTTTTGGTCACCTCCCCTTTGGCAGTCCCCTCCCGGGGATGTAAATGGGGGACTATTCCGGAATCTTTTGCCAATAGAGAGATAATCATGATACTTTTTCAGTTACAGGTCACATGTCCTGTGGATACACATTATGCGTCTTTAATGGAGTGGTTTCCATTGCCTTCATTGCTGACTGTTCCCCCTTTAGAGGCAGTTACCCATCCCAAGTGCAAGAGAATGTCCCGAACGTCCTGTGAATACAAATTATGTGTCTTTAATGCAGTGGTTTCCATTACCTTCATTGCTGACTGTTCCCCCTTTAGAGGCAGTTTCCCATCCCAAGGACAAGACAATGTCCCGAACGTCTGTCTGCTCTTCCGTAGTTGGCAGAATGAGGGCGACTTCTGACGTTTTGATTAGTATTGAAAGATGCTGTACCTAGATCACGGGCGAATGAGCGCCTGGTAAACAACATTCCTCTCTACACGTACAAGTAATATATTGCCTGCTGGGCACGATATGTTGCCCAGGAATTGGATACGTATGGTACAGACATAACACGGGGGTATTTCTGAACGGCGCCACGTCCATAAAATATACAGTCGTATTTTCCCCGCTGGCTGCCGTTCCAAGGTCTGTTTTGCCGTCCGTGTTTGCAGCCGCGGTATGTACGAGCGAGCGACCAGGCGTTGGCACAGCCACTGTGCGACAGATGCCGACCGCTCCCGACCGCCAGTTCTTGCGGCCGCCCGCTGCCAAGAACCGCTCACCCATATATGTCGCACCAGCCGCTCGCCGAAGGTTAATTCTGATACAGCCGTATGTACTCTCTATTAATAGCGCGTCCGCACTTTACTTGTGCCGCTCCCGTTTTCCAGAGACACACGCACATGTCTCTCTCTGTGTCATGTTATCGGCTGGCAGTCTTCACTGCAGAAGCAAGCTTCGTTCGACTGATCCCGTTTCGCAGTGTCCGCCGTTGCACAGCTGTGGAGCGATCGCCCAGATACACGAGAACTACCTTTCTCCGTGCTGAGTCACGGCCTCAGATTAAGGAGGGAAATGTGTCATATATATTTCGTCCTACTGGCGGTCTTTCGATAAAATGCTACAGCTTGTTCGATACAACGTTTTGTCTCGAAAATTGTGGAACACGTTTTCTGCTCGTCCAAGGTGCACCAGGCCGGAAGTCTCTTCTACAAATATTAACACTTCTTCTGTTAATAGAGATCGCTCACTGTTCTGTGAGATTTAGAAATTTCATTCACAACAGGATCTGTTAGCCAGCCGCTGTGGCCGAACGGTTCTAGGCGCTTCAGTCTGGAACCGCGCTGGTGCTACGGTCGCAGGTTCGAATCCTGCCTCGGGCATGGATGTGTGTGATGTCCTTAGGTTAGTTAGGTTTACGTAGTTCTAAGTCTAGGGGACTGATGACCTCAGATGTTAAGTCCCACAGTGCTTAAGCCATTTGAACCAGGATCTGTTGTTGCAGGTACGCCATGCCACGAAACCGCAACAGGTCAGCGAAGTATTGACATGAAATGTTTTGTATTGTGTATAGTCGTAAAAGTAATAAAAAACAGCATTTAAAATTAACTTTGTCCACTATGTACCAAACTCCACTTTCTGCATATTAAACTTAAAAGTAAAAATAAAGCCGATCAAAACGAGTTATCGTTAATATTAGGGGTTCGGTAGAATAAAAGCAAAATCTGAGCCTAGGACTGATCTTATCCTTTGGAAAGCAGGAGATGAGGTACTGGCGGAAGTAAACCTGTGATGACGGGGCGTGAGTCGTGTTTGGGCAGCTCAGATGGTAGAGCACTTGCCCGCGAAAGGCAAATGTCCCGAGTTCGAATCTCGGTCTAGCACACAGTTTTAATCTGCCAGGAAGTTTCATATCAACGCACACTCCGCTGCAGATTGAAAATCTCATTCAGCAAGGATAGTATTCGAATATAAAATCAGACAACTAGAGAATAGAAGCTTCTAAAATGTCATAATACAGAGGAATGCTGGAGACTAGATGGGCATTTAGGATAACTGATGAAGAGATACTAAATCGAACTGGGGAAAAAAGAAATGTATGGCCCAACTCGACTAAAAGAAGGGATCAGGGGACACGAAGGAATTGTCTGTCTGGCGATGAAGAGAAGTGTGTCTGTGTGTGTGTTTGTGGAAAGGGGGGGGGCTAAAAATTGTAGGAGACAAAGACTTCTCAAGCAGGTTTAAATGGATGTACAGTAGGCTGCAGTAGTTAAGAAGAGATAGATAGGCTTTCACAGTGCAGGTTGGTGCGGAGAGCTTCATCGAACTTGTCTTCGGACTGAAGACCACAACAATAACAAAGTTCCAATGGTTCAAATGGCTCTAAGCACTATGGGACTTAACATCTGATATCATCAGTCCCCTAGACGTAGAACTACTTAAACCTAACTAACCTAAGGACATCACACACATCCATGCCGGAGGCAGGATTTGAGCCTGCGACCGTAGCAGCAGAGCGGTGCCGGACTGAAGCACCTAGAACCGTTCGGCCACACGGGCCGGCCAGTAACAAGGAAAGGGTTGGTATGCAGGAAGACTCACAAGTTCCACATTATACTTTACGAGGGGAATACTACTCAAATTCCATCTGTAAAATTCCGTTCCAAATCAACATTATTACTGAGATATGTGTCCTATGATGAGCAGCACATTCGTAAATGATGCAAATTCACGTATTTATGTTTTAGTGTTTTTCTCATAGAAAATATTGCCCACAAATGATGTAGTCATAATATTACTATTATTGCACTTTGTAAGGCACTATTAAAAGTAGCGTCTTCACTTAGCTTGTATGTTGAACCCACATGATAAACTTCTTTTCCTTGCAGGAGCCCTTTTTAATTAAAGCATATAGGAACGCTGTTTTTGTAATCATTCTTATTTATTTTTGACAGTTTAACACATTGTTTACCCGTTTGATTTCAACAAAGAAATGTACTTAAACATTGAAGGACTGCCCGTGAAGTGGTTTTCACTTCTTCATATCGGTTAGGGTGTGGCGCCAAACAGTTATAGGAAATAGTTTTCAAATTACAATGCTTTACTAATTGAAACATTATTTTTCACAAGATCGTATATTTTTGGAATTCACAATTTTAGTGCTGTATAAAAAAATGGCTCTGAGCACTATGGGACTCAACTTCTGAGGTCATTAGTCCCCTAGAACTTAGAACTAGTTAAACCTAACTAACCTAAGGACATCACACACATCCATGCCCGAGGCAGGATTCGAAGCTGCGACCGTAGCGGTCTCGCGGGTCCAGGCTGCAGCGCCTAGAACCTTTTCTTTAAATCAATTTCAAATATACCATCGGAAATTGTGGAAGACAATGATTTTTCTTATTTTTCTATAAATCATTTTAAAATAATACGTTTTCATAGCCAGTTTACTTACTGAATAACAAATTTCACTCTTAATCGATTTAAATAAATATTTTTTTAAATTTCGTATGCCATTCATTACAACTTTAAAATTTTAAATAATTCAAAATTACGTTCTAGATTATATCGTTATTTATTGTTCTCTGTTTCAAAATGAGGTAATAATTAGATGATGAACATTTTGTGGAGTATAGTATACTTACGTAATATACCAAACAAAAAGTAAAAGAAATCCTCACGTTAAATGCTGCCAATTTTAAATGAAGTTTTCATGTTATCGGCCCGAATGTATCACGTAATTCCAACATAAATACGTATTGTAAAATATACATGAAAACCGGTATCGAACATTTCATAAACGTAATGTAACTTATCCGCTGATGATCTACATACCACACGACTGAGACGTGGGAAATTAATTTCGTGCAAATTTCTTGTGAAAGACACAGAAGCTGGTGCCTGACGAGTGGACGGGCGCCGTCGTCACGCGGGAGGCCGCGCTTATTGAGCCCGGCGGAGGTAGGCTACACGTGGGTCGCACGTGGCCGGCAGAGCGGGACGTCACTCCGCTGAATGAGCCGCGTGGGCAGCCAGCGGGCCGTGCACCGCCCGACCGCAAGACTCCGCTCCGCTTCACCCGCCTGGCCCCCAGTGCCGAGGTCGTCCTTACAACCGCCTCACCACTCGCCATTCAGTTTCACTTTCAGCCATCACATCTGCCAGGCTCGCCACATTTCCGTGTCTCTGGCGGGCGGCACAAACAGCATACTAGCTTTTACGGCCATAATCCCTTTTATTACTATTATAAAACAAATTCCCTTAGCCGGCCGCGGTGGTCTCGCGGTTCTAGGCGCGCAGTCCGGAACCGTGCGATTGCTACGGTCGCAGGTTCGAATCCTGCCTCGGGCATGGATGTGTGTGATGTCCTTAGGTTAGTTAGGTTTAAGTAGTTCTAAGTTCTAGGGGACTGATGACCACAGCAGTTGAGTCCCATAGTGCTCAGAGCCATTTTTGAACCAAACTCCCTTAATTCAGTTGTTTACTGTCTCACTGTACACAGAAAGCCACCGTTGAGTGTGTCTTCCACCCTTGATAATTCCATTCGCGGATGACAGCAGGAGTAGGTTCTCTACATCCGAGGTTGGAGTTGAAGGGGTAGTACCGGGTGGTTATAATTAAACTTTCCCTATGTCTTGAAAGGAGGGTGTAAGATGAACATCAACAAAAGCAAAACGAAGATAATGGAATGTAGTCGAATTAAGTCGGGTGATGCTGCGGGAATTAAAGTAGTAAAGGAGTTTTGCTATTTGGGGAGCAAAGTAACTGATGATGGTCGAAGTAGAGAGGATATAAAATGTAGACTGGCAATGGCAAGGAAATCGTTTCTAAAGAAGAGAAATTTGTTAACATCGAGTATAGATTTCAGTGTCAGGAAGTCGTTTCTGAAAGTATTTGTATGGAGTGTAGCCATGTATGCAAGTGAAACATGGACGATAAATAGTTTGGACAAGAAGAGAATAGAAGCTTTCAAATTGTGGTGCTACAGAAGAATGCTGAAGATTAGATGGGTAGATCACGTAACTGATGAGGAGGTACTGAATAGAATTAGGGAGAAGAGGAGTTTGTGGCAGAACTTGACTAGAAGAAGGGATCGGTTGGTAGGGCATGTTCTGAGGCATCAGGGGATCACCAATTTAGTACTGGAGGGCAGCGTGGAGGGTAAAAATCGTAGAGGGAGACCAAGAGATGAATACACTAAGCAGATTCAGAAGTATGTAGGCTGCAGTAGGTACTGGGAGATGAAGAGGCTTGCACAGGACAGAGTAGCATGGAGAGCTGCATGAAACCAGTCTCAGGACTGAAGACCATAACAATAACAACAGGGAAGCTGCTGGCCGCTGTGGCCGAGCGTTTCTAGGCTTCATTCCGGAACGCCGCTGCTGCTACGGTCGCAATTTCGAATCCTGCCTCGGGCATGGATGTATGTGATGTCCTTAAGTTAGTTAGGTTTAAGTAGTTCTAATGGTTCAAATGGCTCTGAGCACTATGGGACTTAACATCTGAGGTCATCAGTCCCCTAGGCTTAGAACTACTGAAACCTAACTAACCTAAGGACATCACACACATCCATACCCGAGGCAGGATTCGAACCTGCGACCGCAGCAGCAGCGCGGTTGCAGACTTAAGCGCCTAGAACAGCTCGGCCACATCGGCCGGCCTGAGCAGTTCTACGTCTATGGGACTGATGACCTCAGATGTTAAGTCCCATAATGCTTAGAGCCATTTCAACCATTTGAACCAGGGAAGCTAATTACCGTACGAGTACCAAACTTGGTAGCATTAATGTCCAGAGTATTGGGTGCTTGACTTTCATGCGTCACAGCACCACCACCCTGTTGCAAATATGGCCACCAGGTGCCGTCATCAGTCATCGTGAATCATAGTCTCATACACCTAACCAGTGGCAGTGCACTTGTTGACGTGTCAACATGAGCTTGGACAAAAGGAGCAGGGCATTATTAGTCAAGCCTTATTATTAAAACAACAGTAATGCTGCAGCTGTAGTTCGAGAATATCGCCGATTGAAAGGATTGCGGAAGAGTCCTCTTTCTCCTCATGCTGTGCGGAGCATGATGAAGAAGTTCGAATCAAGTGGCGAACGGGGCGTCGCTCCGGGCAGAGACCGATGACCGGTTGCACCACAGGTGGTTGATGAAATCGCTATTGCTATGGCAGACAACGCTGCGCGTAATTTCCAAAAATGGTTCAAATGGCTCTGAGCACTATGCGACTTCTGAGGTCATCAGTCGCCTAGAACTCAGAACTAGTTAAACCGAACTAACCTAAGGACATCACACACATCCATGCACGAGGCAGGATTCGAACCTGCGACCGCAGGGGTCGCTCGGTTCCAGACTGCAGCGCTTAGAACCGCACGGCCACTCCGGCCGGCCGCAATTTCCAATCGTCAGTCAGTGCGCCTGCTGTGTCACGACAGTTGAACACCCCGTGGTCCACTGTACGGAATGTGCTTCCAATCATTCTCAAATGGTACCCGTACAAGATCCATATCGTGCAGCAGCTTGCATTACAGGTCGCAAAATGACGTGTTGATTTCGCTCTCCACTTTCTCGCAAGGACTGAAGGGACGAGGGCTGGTCCCGAACCGTCCTATGGACAGACGAAGCTCATTTTTCTCTGACGGGTAAGGTGACACACAGAATTGCCGAGTGTGGGGATCTTCACCTCGAGTCACTGTGCATGAAGCTCCTCTGTATGATGGACGTGTCACCGTATGGTATGGCTTCACGGCTGCGTTCATCATTGACTCATTCTTGTTTGAACTGGTTGGCGATCAAGGACCAAAGTCGTGCGGTGTGACCGGCCAGCGTTACTGTGACACGCTTCGCCAGCCTGTCATACCCGCCCTACAAGAGAGAGACGCATTGAACTCTTCATACAAAACGGAGCTCCAGCGCACATCGCTGCTTCTCCGAAACACATTTGGAAACGATCGAATTATCAGCCGATCGTTTCCAAATGCTTGGCCAGCACGACCACCTGATCTCACTCACTGTGATTTCTGGCTGTGGGGCTACCTAAAGGACAGGGTTTACCAGGGGAGCATTCACACGTGTGCTGATCTGAAGCGCAGCATATCAAGAGAGTTAGCCAGCATACCTAACTGATTCTGCATTATGTCTCTTCCCCATGTCCTTAACGTTAATGCTACCAAGTTTGGTCCTCGCGCGGTAGTTAGTTTCCGTGTTATAACGTTTAAATATAGAAAGTTTAATCATAACCACCCGGTATATTTACCGACTTGTTTCCTAACGTATTACGATCGTTTTATTCTTACACTACCTGAGAAAAAAAGTGAAGGGCTACAAGACTTGGAAGGATGCCAATGTACACGTACACACCAGGCGTGATTAGTATTGCAGTTCTGTGTGACAGGTAGAACTATCACAGAACTGCTTCAGTGTCGCTCGTAGTGTTCGTAACAGGCTTGGTAGGGTATATAAGGAGTGTGAACAGCGTCAGACGTTCACTGCCAAGGATAGGGAGATGTCGCATACACATGTGAGGCAGTGTTACCAGCACCTTATGTAGTTTGAAAGAGGCCCGACTGTGGGACTCCGTTTAACCAGACGGTCGAACCGTGCAATATCCAGATTTGTGGGGCATTCAGATGGACGCTATGTTGGACTGACTGGGAATGCTTGTCGTCAAGGTACCTGTAGACCTAGTCTGACCACCACAAGGGATTGTGGCAGTGACCTGGGGAGAGGTCCCGTTCTTCCGACGTTTTGGAGAGGCACCGCGCTCTTACTCCTGACGCTGTAGTATGAGGAGCCATCGTACATGAGTTCAGGTCGCGGATGGTAGCAATTAAGGGACGTATGGCGGCACTACGGTACCTTACGGTCATCCTCTGTCCTCATGTGTGGTCTGTTGCATGACAACATCATGGTGCTACTTTTGAACAGGACAGTGTCCGTCCACGCGTGGCCGTCGTCTCTGTGAACTGTTTGCGTGATGTTGAGGTACTCTCGTCGCCAGCAAGTTCCCCACATTTGTCCCTGACAGAACATGAGTGCGACCTGCTCGGACGTTATCTCCATCCGGACCAGTATCAAGCATATCAAGGATCACTTTCGACAGTTGTGGGCCATATAGCAGTAGGATAGGACATAACGGCTTTATAACTGAATCACTGCATGCATCAAGGGCTGAAGAGCTGGAGTATAATAATGAAAAGTGAGCTCATACTGTCAGCCTCTTTTCAGTCACTAAGTAACATCAAATATCCCTTCAGCGCGTGAAGGTCCATTTCGTTTTTTCCTCCCTAGATGCACCAACTTCTTCTCTGAAACTGCAGTCCGTGTGGGAGAGGGGGGGGGGGGGGGGGGGGGGAGGAAGCGGGGTGCTAACGCTTCGGAAAATATTGCAAAACTCTGTAAATTCTAGTGACCCCTTCATCTCCTCTTCAATTAGGTGTCCCAAGAAAGAGAAGGTCGCGGCATCGGATCTTGATCAACTAAATGAATTGCTACTATAAATGACAAGGACGTTGAGGGACAGACAGAGTACTGAACGACGTAGTGGAAAATTCAAAAGGGGTGCCAGGTACTTTATTCACGACATTAGCGTTGGTTAAAATAACAAAACCGTAATCGTCATAGAATCGTGCACCCACCTTTTTGATGACAAACTGAGCGGACTGCTGTGGACGTGGGTGCACTGTGAGACGGAAGTCAGCGGGTCTCTGATTGGCCTGCTACAGTTACCCCTCGTACAGTCGCTCCCTCTACCTTATAGTGTATAGCAGAGGGTACTTAGTGTACAATTGTTACTTCCTCCCCTTTCCTGCTGCAGTCGCGAACGGTCTGCGGGAAGAGGTATTTTTGGTAAGCGTCCGTGTGAGGCTTTTCGCTAGATATGCGTAACAGGAAGCAACATATTGATTGACTCTTCCAGGAGCGAACGCTCTCAGAATTTTAAGGGTAAAGCACATCGTGATGCAGAACGCCTCTCTTGTAGCGTTTGCCACTGAAGTGGGACGAGTATCTCCTTGACGGTTTCGCTCTTGCTAAGTCGAATCCGTAGCGGAACGCGCAGCTTCTCTTTGTATCTTCTTAATTTCCTCTGTCAGTCATATCTAGTACGAATCTAGTATTCAAGTATTGGTCGAATGAGGATTCTGTAAGCTGTCCTCTTTGTAGGTGAACTACACTTCCTGAGGATACTTCCAGTGAATCTGTCTAGCATCTGCCTTACCTGCGGTTAGTTTATGTGCCCGTTTCATTTTAAATCGTTCCGTAGACTTACAAATACCTAATGGAAGTGACTGCTTCCTGCGAGTGTCCTGTAATCGTACAAGTTGTCTCTGAAAAGTTCCGTGAATGGTCTCAGAAAATAAAGGATACACAAGTTATAAACAAACTACTGTCCTTCAGAGAAATCACCGTTATCTACAACACACTTCTTACATCGGTTGACAAGCTGTTGAAAATAGTGGTCACACGTTTCTTGTGGAATCGCTCGAAGCCTCGTGCTCAAGCGTTTTTGAATAACCACAGTGTCTCCGTGCTCATCTTCCTTGCTCATTTTAGGGTGATTGTTCTTCAACGCCTTCTTTATTCTCCAGATTTGCCTCCCGCAGACTTCTTTCACTACACTTAGCAGACGTTGCGCTTGACCAGGGTGCTTCGAGGAAGTCCGCAAGAAGCGTTTGCTGGAAGTTTCCAACAGCTTTGCAACCGATGTGAGAAGTTTGTTGTAGCTAATGATGATTACTTTTGTTGTCCAGTAAACGTATTTTATTTGTAACTCTTGCATCTTTTATTTTCGGTGACCATTCACACAAATTTACATACGCATCTTGCTTGTATAATAATAGAACAGTGGATTTTTTCTGCTTATTTATACGCAGTATCATACATTTTTTCACTGTCTGTCAGCCCCTGCACCAAGCACCGATTCTGTGCAAATCCTTCTACATTTCGGTGCAGTCATTGAATTTACCGTCTGCAAAGTTATCGCTGTCGCTTACCTGCAGACTATCGAAATTTATAAATGTTGGTTGTAATAAAATTGCTTTTCATTTCGTTGAGCCGTTAATTTTTATTGCTTTTTGTATGTTGCTTTCCAGAACGTTATGAAAAAAAAGGGACATAATCCCAAGGTTTCGCCGTACACAGTTTAAGAGAAGCAGGTTCACTTGTCGTTTTCTAACTTCTGCTAATGCTTTGTGAAAGTGAAAAAGAAATATTGAGTTTTACTGTGATTTGAGGTCCAGCTTTGACTATAGGTCCTCTACGACTGGCGTATAAAACACTTCGGTGGAAGGTAAGGTGTATACCACAACCCAGTAAGATCGTACCTAGTAAAGCACTGCAGAGTTCAAATCATTTTTCGGATTGAGAACAACTGCACTTACTATCATGCGTTCAGCTATGACGCTTATTGTCCCATCGCTATAATACCGAGGGGAAAAAAACATTTCATTAGTCACGCAATGCAACAGCTTTCTGAAGGAACTGAAGTCTCCCGCTATTTATACACCTTTCACGCAATGCTGTCGTCACTTCGCTTATTTGAGCGCTGCTATCGCCCCTTTTTTTTAATCTCGTCGGCGTAATGTTTCATGACGCACAACTGTATTCACGCCAGCATCTATAATCGACAAGAAACATTTTATCAACGCCACGAGAAATGATTTGCGTCATTCTCCATGGAGAGTCTCATCAACGCTTAGTGGTTTATTGACGTGAGCTTTTCGTGTATACTTTTCTCCCATTTGTACCTCCGGTTCGAACTGAAGCGCCATGTTTCATGGCCATACATTCAGAAGCACCATCGTTTTACAACTGCTTCCGTGCTGGGTTCCTTTCGCCAGGTTGGACTTCACGGCTCCATTTGCTGGCTTGATCATAAACCCGAAGTAATGTAAGTTGGCCGTCAGATCCAATCCTCTTTTTCCGAGCTATAAACGAGAGAAAAGTTTTAACAGCTTTCGTAATATCTGCGAGTAAGGCATGCTACTGACATTAATCTGTGTCAGCTATTAACCTCAAAGAGAAATGTTCCTAGACATTCTCGCAACGTCGTCACTGTTTCGTACATCCATCATAAAAGTATGGAGTGAGGAACAGCGGCCGGTTCAACTCTTGTAGACATATTCACTATCAGCCGTTATTTTTGAAAATTGTATGCAGGGTACTAGTTTCAATGCCTCTGTAGCGTCTTTCTCAATCCCCAATACATCGGACGACCGGTGTATTACAGTCGCATACGTATATAATACAGGGGCCACTGTGTGGCAGAAGTCGTTTGAAATGCGTGTGCTCTCCGCACGTGTAGCATTTACATTTGTGGAGAGCACCACTGTTCCTAAGACTTCTGCGGAATCCAGTTACTACAGTGGTTCTTGTATAATGTACGTATACGACTGGAATACTTCGGACGTTCGGTGTATTGGGGCCTGAAAAAGACGCTCCTGAGGCGTTGAAGTTAGTAGCCTAAAAGTTTTCGAAAATAGCGGCTGAACGGCTGAGGGTATGTGCTTCTACGATAACCAGTATGTGGTTCACACAAAGCGCCATTGTGCAGCTTGTTCCGATTGTTTTATTAAACAAAATTTTACTGTCCATCTTGATTGAGTTAACTGTTTTACAATGATTGGTTTCGGTTCAAGATGAACGATCCTCAGGCCTGTACATAACAATAAAGTAATTAATCAACAAATGCTCTACGAAATACAGCGTCGTTGTTATACCACACCATCAAATATCAAATGCACCAGAATGTACCTGATTATATCGGTTACAAGAGTAGCCCGTCGAACTTCAAATGTTATATTACATTTGTCACAACCCACATTTTTCTTGTAGACCACAAGGCTACTGCAAACGAGTGGTGACAGGTACACTTGTCACATTTGAATGAAACATGTGCAGCCACATAGAATTAATCATATTTTGTGCTTCTTTGTTGAGAATACTATTCTTGGAATCTCTTAAGTCAAGGTTGTGGTTTGACAGAGGTAAAAAAATTATATAATGTCATAAAAATCGATAAATTAAAGGCGGACGGCGTCTGTAACCCTGGTATTACTACGCCGTGTGCTCCCTATTGTGGTCGTCACTGCTCTGATGTTGTTCCGCGAGCAGACCAGTAGTCTGCTAACCGCCGCCACGGATAGATAGCCGCGCAGGAAAGCCCTTTCATCGATTTCAAGCCCTGTATACATGTCCCAAAATAAAATCGGCGAAGTTAAAAAAACGACTAAATATCTTTTTCTTTCTTTTTACCTCCCACAGTACACTTTCTCTCCCTTACCGCCTTGGACATCAATGTGCAACAATCATCATCTTACCATGAAGAGCCAACGAAACTGGCTAAAATCGTGTAGAGCCCCCACGACCATGCAGTAGTGACACAACACAACGTGGCCTGTACTCGACTAATGCCTGAAGTAGTGCTGGTGGGAACCGACACCATGAATCCTGCAGGACTGTTCATAAATCCGTCAGAGTACAAGGGGGTGTAGATCTCTTCTGAATAGTACGTTGCAAGGCATCCCAGATATGCTCAATGATGTTTATGTCTGGGGAGTTTTGCGGCCAGCGAAAGTGCTTAAACTCTGAAGAGTGCTCTTGGAGCAATTCTGAACGTGTGGGGTGTCGCATTGTCCTGCTGGAATTACCGAAGTCCGTCGGAATGCGCAGTGGACATGAATAGTTGCAGGCGATCAGACAGGATGCGTACCTACGTGTTACATGTCAGAGTCGTATCTAGACGTATCATGGGTCTTATATCACTCCAACAGCACAAGCCCCACACCATTATAGAGCCTCCACCAGCTTGAAGAGTCCCCTGTTGACATTCAGGGTCCATGGATTCATGAGGTTGTCTCCATACCCGTACACGTCCATCCGCTCGATGCAATTTGTAACGAGATTCGTCCGACCAGGCAACATGTTTCCAGTCATTAACAGTCCAGTGTCGGTGTTGCCGAGCCCAGGCGAGGCGTAAAGCTTTGTATCGTGCAGTCATCAAGAGCACAGGAGTGGGCCTTCGCGTCCGAAAGCCCATATCGATTATGTTTCGTTGAATGGTTCGCACGCTGAGACATTTTGATGGCCCAACATTTAAATCTGCAGTAATTTGCGGAAGGACTGCACTTCTGCACTTCTGTCACGTTGAACAATTCTCTTCAGTCGTCGTTGGTTCTTTTCTTGCAGATCTTTTCCCGGCCGCAGCGATGTCGGAGACTTGATGTCTTACCCGATTCCTGATATTCATGGTACACTAGTGAAATGGTCGCAAGGGAAAATCCCCACTTCACCGCTGCCTCGGAGATATTGTGCCGACTATAACACGAAGTTCAAGCTCACTTAAATCTTGATTGCCTGCCATTGTAGCAGCAGTAACCGATCTAACAACTGCGCCAGACACTTGTCTTATATAGGCCTTGCCGACGACAGCGCCGTATTCTACCTGTTTACATATCTCTGTATTGGAATGCTCATGCCTATATCAGTTTCTTTGGCGCTTCACTGTAATAAGTCATCATAAATGTTAAAATCGGCATTGTGATTTAATTCTCTCTGCTTATTTAAAAATTAGACTCGGATCTTGCTTTTTGTGTATAAATTTCGAGTTCTACCCGGATGTTAAGGAATCGTTCCTTTTGAATTCTATGTTGAATGTCGAGATTTTGGTTAATGCCCTTGACTGAGTGCTTTAAATTTGCCATGTATGCCCCAGATGCTGTTTTGTTTTGAGCGTACTTGTGCTCCCTGAATTTGGTTTCCGAGTTCATCCCAGTTTGTCCTGTGTACTGTTTGCTGCAGTCATTGCACCTGATTCTACACGCGCTACAGTCCCGAGACTTACTGCTACCATTACAGATTTTCTTGTGGAGTCTGAATTTTAGTGTATTATTTGTATGATAGCCTTTCTTTACACTGCTTTACGAAAGCATCTTTCGATTTTGTAGGAACTCATTACGTTGTAGATCATAGTCATGTATTTTTGTTGTTGTTGTTCTTAACTGTAGTGTGGCCTCCACTTACCTGCTTTAGTTGTTTCTTTTTTATATATTTATAAATTTAAAATTTTGTAAAGATCTTTTGTGTTCATACAAAACTCCTGTTTTTGTACCTCTGTACCGTAATCAGTTTAAATTGTAATTTAGACGAGTCGTTAATTAAGTCATGTTGAAATTACCTGACTATATTTGCAGTATCTTCACCTTCAACTACATTGAGTAACGGTTGAGGCAGCTCTGAGACACTTTTGATGTTTGGAAAAATGTTTACGGTTGCACGAAGGTAGTTCACGTAAGACGTTACTCTTCTGAAATGTAATTGCTGTTATAAATAATGGGCTGTTCTGTTGAACGAGATACGATACTAGAACATCTGTTGCACATCATGTTAAGTAAAACGTCTGGACATATCACTATAAGTATACAGTTTTGTGGTAAGTTCTATGGGACCAAACTGCTGAGGTCATCGGTCCCTAGGCTTACACACTACTTAATCTAACTTAAACTTACGCTAAGGGTAAAACACACACACACACACACACACACACACACACACACACACACACACTCGAAACTCGGACGAAGGGAGCCGTTCGAACCATGGCAAGGCGCCTCAGAACGCACGGTTACCCCGCGCGGCTAACTATAGTTCATGAGTCTCTAATGCCTGTGCTTGTTGCAAGTTTTTCAAAGTAAATAGTTACTGACGCAAGACAAGGAACAGAACTGGAATATGTTAGAGTGCTAATAGTAAGGAAGAAAAGCGGTTTCTGGTGCTACGTGGATTGTCGTGACACCTGGTGAAAGCTTAAAACAGCATAGAAAAAAATATTTTGCAGACAGAATTATCCTGTAGCATACATTGTTTAGATCGAAAATACCAAGATATTTCAGAATCGCGTATGCACAGTTAATCGAGTTACAAAGAGGTCTTGAACTGCGTGAGAAGTGTAATTTCGTTACTTTTTAAAAAATCATTTGCAAGTATACAACAACAGTAGCGTTTTAGTGTGTGTTTCTTGAATTTTTAGCGCGCCAGCAAGATAAAGAGATGAAAATACAAAACATTTTGCAAAACGTCTGAATACTTTTAAATAGATAGCTGTACATTTATTCTATTACGAATGGGATTACCGTACAAGTCACTGTAATGGCTTTTATAAGATCAAATATTTTAATTTACGATCTGTATGTTGAGTGTGGGGCAAGTCCTATAAAAGCAATTGGGATCATGGAATGGAGTCAGATTTTGGGAACACAACCTTAAATGAAATTAGTACTAATACTTATTTTTGCCCAGATATGTTTCGCTGCACTAATAGCATCCATAGTGGTTCTTTTTTTGTTTGATTCTTATCAGACAAAAGGAAAGATTGCTTTTCACTATCTGTACAAACAGACTTAAAGTTTTTGAGTAAAGAATTCATAAATAGAAAACAGTATTTTCTTAATTCCTTGTTAACACATGCTGCGGTTTCTGTAGTTTTATGTACTTCACAAAGTAGCCGTCTGTCTTATACATTTTGACGTCTGTAGCTATAGAGATCTTAATACCGGTAAATTACTTACATGAAAACGCACAAACAAGCACAACAGTCTAAATTCCAGGCGTAATTTTTGGTGTAAATAAGTTTTCCATAGTAAATTCTCTGTAGTCGGGGATGAGGGACAATAAAAGAATGACGGCTGTATTGCAAAGTATAGAAAGCAGCAAAGAAACCACAGCATGTATTAACAAGATATAAAAAATGTTCTGTCTTTAATTTTGAATACTTTATTTAAAAAGTTAAGTTTTGTCTGTAGAGACAGTAAAAATCAGTCTTTCCTACTATTTGATAGAAAGCAAATAAAACCCGCAGAGGACGCTGTAAGTTCATCGAAACATGTATGGGTAAAAAAGAATAGAAAATTTTGTTTACCCAAGGCAGAAACTACTCGAAAACAAATTTATAATATAAAAGTTTTATATACCTTTTCAGTTTTTATTCTTCTCCAAGACTCGGAACATCAGCGTTTGAATATGTAACATCTAGTTATTTAAAAACATCTTTCATATTTTACAGATCTTCTCGTAATTAATTTAATCAGTCTTATTGAATTTCGTATAGATCAGATAAATTACGCAGGTCGACACAATGACGATAAGAGACCATTTGCAAATACCTGTCTAACAGCAATACAGCAGTATGGAACATTCTAAGAAATGGAAGGGAAAGCGAAAGAAGGTAGACAGAGATACACATATGACTATTATCTGTCACTTTACTTAATCTCAGTCACTTTACTTAATCTCAAATCGAGGTTGCGCATTGAATTACAACTTAATATTTCGTTAAGAACATGTTATATAATTTACATCCACGATAGAATACGCGAAATATTACAGTTTCCACCGAGTGCTGTCTGCTCTTTCCAAAATGGGCGTGTGTGTTACAGCACGTTGTCTATTTCCCCGTTGCTGGCGCTACGTTCAAAATGGCTCTGAGCGCTATGGGACTTAACTTCTGAGGTCAGCAGTCCCCTAGAACTTAGAACTACTTAAACCTAACTAAACTAAGGACATCACAAACATCCATGCCCGAGGCAGGATTCGAACCTGCGACCGTACCGGTCACGCGGTTCCAGACTGTAGCGCCTAGAACCGCTCGGCCACCCCGAGCGGCCTGGAGTTAACGTGCAGTTTCATTTTTTCGGTCTTCCGCCAAGCAAGTGCTGCATCAGTGGGCTGTAGGCAATTGCGTGGTTGAAAACACTGGCATGAAATAAATTTGTGGCACTAACAATTAAATCAGCACGAACGACATTAGGAGCGGCGCGAATCTCGACACTCTAAACTATGTGTGTGTGTGTGTGTGTGTGTGTGTGTGTGTGTGTGTGTGTGTGAGGGGTGGGGGGGGGGGTGTTTGTCGGGTCGATGCTGCGACGTGATATGGTGCGATCAGCGGAACATGTGCGGGCCACTTGTGCGGTAATTAGTGTGTTCCCAGAATAGACGCAGCCACGCCGCTTCTCCTTGCACACTGTGTCGTTATTGCGTAGCGCGGGGCGTGCGTCTGGTGCAAGGTCAATACGAGGAAGCGGCATACATTGCTTCAAAGTAGCCGATGCGCAACGAGGTGTCGCACGCTGTTGTGGAAAGCAGCAACACACAAACACGTGAGCGCGTGTGGAGAAAAGGTGAGGAGGAACGCGGAGAGAGATGTGGAGGGAGGCAGCTTTAATTGGTTGCTTGGAGGGATTGGGAAATTGCACCGCAGTATTCTAACTATGTAGTTTTCTACGAGTATTTTCAATATAGACTTACATTAATTCAGCAGTGAACAGCAGTAAGAATCAGAATGTGGCGTTCGCTGTTTTATTCGGTGGTTTGGTATTTTATTAATTTGTAAATGAAAATGATAATCTTATTTTATTACATTCAGTAATTACTAAATAATTTTTCTCCCGGCTAAAGATTTGGTCAAGTTGCTAAAGAACTCCAAGTTAGCGTCGTGTTAAAGTGTTGTCTGTAAGTTGTGTAAGTGTCACTACATCACAGTTCATACAACAGATTCTATACCACTATTGATTATGATGGAAACAGTTATCTTCAGGAAAATGATCATTAAAACCACCGAATATCAGCCGCGCACAATACTGACGTATGTTACCTGAAACAATAATCTTCGCAACTCGAGCTTAAATAATTTCGGCTCCATACATCAGCTAGAAAAGTTTGTTATAACGATCGTGCTATGAGCACTGTTTTTAAAGAACCAATATGATTCGAATTATTTTTATTAAAATGATTTTCGGGACCACCGGTGCACATTTATTTTTACACATTTGTATTACCATCGGCATTTATGTCTGCAGAGTTGCGTAATTTGAATTTGCCGCTGAGATAACTGTTAAGATGGCGGCAGACAATTGATAGAGACTTTCTATTGTTAGAGCAAATAAGATAAGAATTTGAAGTGCTTATTAAACTTTACTTTCGTATTGTGCACTATTTAGACTTCATCAAGCAAACATTTGATTTTTTTCTAGGGAAAACACAGACAAAAAAACGCTGTACATATCGCTATCATCAATGGCTGTTCTCCTTGCAGCGGAAAGAAATAATTAACACAGATAATGCTTACTGAGAGAAGAATTAAAGTTACGAATAATAAGTCACTCGTATTTATAATAATAATGAACTCTATTCTCAAGTAATAATTAACAAACAATTACAATTTCTTACCAGACCTCAGTTTGATATGCGTCCGCAACCTACAAAAGCCAGCCCACAAAAGGTAAAAACAATGGAAGACAAACGCAGATCATAAAAGGAATTTACAATTATCATTGTCTTTGTATGATACACATCGATATGTCCAATTACATAATAAAATATTATATAAATAATTAATATTTATCATCGTTTTCACTGTTTTTTTATATGTCGAATAGATAATGTTTATAACTGTTAGAGCCATAATTTCCACTCGTCGCACTGTAGCTAAAATTTATTTCATGGATGTTACAAGAATCAAATCAGCAAAGGAATGCAATGCGAATGACAAATTAAATGCTAGTGAAACAGTCTACATTATTTCGTCACTTATCAATTGTGAGAAAAAATTCTCGTAAAGTTATGAAGTAGTTTGTATTCCGTCTCTACGCTTTAGTTTCTCTTTGACATTACATAATCTTAGCCACTGCGAATGAATATTAGCTATCATTACTTACATGTTACTAAGAAACCATAGAAACTCAAACTTAAGAAAAGAGGCGCCACACTGTGGAAATGAGAAACTGGCAGCCAACAATTTCTCTTTGTTTGTTTGTTTGTTTTCACATAATTAGACTCGCACATCGTTCTAGCTTGAATTTTATAAATAAATTAATCTTTTTCAAATTCTGAAGGTGGCAGGGGTAAAATACAGGGAGCGAAAAGCTATTTACAGTTTGTACAGAAATCAGATGGCAGTTATAAGAGTCGAGGGGCATGAAAGGGAAGCAGTGGTTGGGAAGGGAGTGAGACAGGATTGTAGCCTCACGCCAATGTTATTCAATCTGTATATTGAGCAAGCAGTAAAGGAAACAAAAAAAAATGTTTGGAGTAGGTATTAAAATCCATGGAGAAGAAATAAAAACTTTGAGGTTCGCCGATGACATTTCAATTCTGTCAGAGACAGCAAAGGACTTGGAAGAGCATTTGAACCGAATGGACAGTGTCTTGAAAGGAGGGTATAAGATGAACATCAACAAAAGCAAAACGAGGATAATGGAATGTAGTCGAATTAAGTCGGGTGATGCTGAGGGAATTAGATTAGGAAATGAGACACTTAAAGAAGTAAAGGTGTTTTGCTATTTGGGGAGAAAAATAACTGATGATGGTCGAAGTAGAGAGGATATAAAATGTAGACTGGCAATGGCAAGGAAAGCGTTTCTGAAGAAGAGAAATTTGTTAACATCGAGTATTGATTTAAGTGTCAGGAAGTCGTTTCTGAAAGTATTTGTGTGGAGTGTAGCCATGTATGCAAGTGAAACATGGACGATAAATAGTTCAGACAAAAAGAGAATAGAAGCTTTCGAAATGTGGCGCTACAGAAGAATGCTGACGATTAGATGGGTAGATCACATAAATAATGAGGAGGTATTGAATTGAATTGGGGAGAAGAGGAGTTTGTGGCACAACTTGACTAGAAGAAGGGATCGGTTGGTAGGACATGTTCTGAGGCATCAAGGGATCACCAATCTAGTACTGGAGTGCAGCCTGGAGGGTAAAAATCGTAGAGGGAGACCAAGAGATGAATACACTAAGCAGATTCAGAAGGATGTAGGCTGCAGTAGGTACTGGGAGATGAAGAAGCTTGCACAGGATAGAGCAGCATGGAGAGCTGCATCAAACCAGTCTCACGACTGAATGCCACAACAACAACAAAAATAAACTGATGGCTTTGTAACTAAAGTAATCACTTCTGATATAAGGGCAATTTACATGCAGAAACACGAAAAATCTATATAATTATTGTTGTTATTTTGCATTCTGCAGGAAGTTCTTTTTCATGACCAAAGGCAAGAATTTCCTGTTGTTAATGATAAATGCGGATGTTGTTTACGAACATCAGGAACACAGAAGCATAGTTTACCTGATCTTGACGAGGGACTAAAGCGATGTTTGATGTATTCTGGTTTTGCGTTTTTTTAGATTTAACTTCTTTGAGGAAATTGCGTTTTCTAGCGCTGTATGAGAAATCCGTATTGTTTTCTTATTTTTACTGCAACATTTCTCTGTTTCACATTACGAACAAAGAACTTTCGAAGAAAACCTGAGTTAAAAATGCACATTTCAATTTTGCTGTAGTTTTTATTTTTAAGTAACAGACAGGAGGGCAATTATGTAGCATAAAAATGTTACAAATTTTCACATGTTGAGTTTGCTGCTATTGAAGAAGATTAAAAATACAATAACATGGATTTACATATCATGATATGAAGTGACGGAAATGTGACTAAACATTGTGAAAATCCTGCCCCGGGCATGGATTTGTGTGATGTCCTTAGGTTAGTTAGGTTTAAGTAGTTCTAAGTTCTAGGGGACTGATGACCTCAGATGTCAAGTCCCATAGTGCTTAGAGCCATTTGAACCATTTTCGGTGAAGCACTGAAGAAACCGAAAGAATATTTCGGAAAAGAAATCAAAGCGTAAGAAGACATACCAACGCTATTGTTTACACACATCGTTCCATCTGGTCAAACGTAAGCAAATGTGACAAGAACTCTTAATTAGAATACACGGATTACTTAGCACAGAACGTCCGTTGATTGTAAGCTTGGCCGGGAAAACAGTTATGCTGTTGTTAAGAGAATAACAGTTTTTGTAATCATGGAAACTGAGAAGTATGCTGTAGAACGAGCAAAAGATTTCTCTTGAGTACTAATTCTGATTACGCAATACCGCAGACGTCAATGAGAGACGGTAAGAACTTTCTTCAGTGAAAGAATCCTACTCACGTCAGTAACCAGTCGACGAAGTCTACATCTACATGATTACTCTGCAATTCACATTTAAGTGCTTGGCAGAGGGTTCATCGACCCACAATCATACTATCTCCCTACCATTCCAATCCGGAACAGCGCGCGGGAAAAACGAACACCTAAACCTTTCTGTTCGAGCTCTGATTGCTCTTATTTTATTTTGATGATCATTCCTACCTATGTAGGTTGGGATCAACAAAATATTTTCGCATTCGGAAGAGAAAGTTGGTGACTGAAATTTCGTAAATAGATCTCGCCGCGACGAAAAACGTCTTTGCTTTAATGACTCCCATCCCAACTCGCGTATCATATCTGCCACACTCTCTCCCCTATTACGTGATAATACAAAACGAGCTGCCCTTTTTTGCACCCTTTCGATGTCCTCCGTCAATCCCACCTGGTAAGGATCCCACACCGCGCAGCAATATTGTAACAGAGGACGAACGATTGTAGTGTAAGGTGTCTCTTTAGTGGACTTGTTGCATCTTCTAAGTGTCCTGCCAATGAAACGTAACCTTTGGCTCGCCTTCCCCACAATATTATCTATGTGGTCTTTCCAACTGAAGTTGTTCGTAATTTTAACGCCCAGGTACTTAGTTGAATTGACAGCCTCGAGAATTGTACTGTTTATCGAGTAATCGAATTCCAACGAATTTCTTTTGGAACTCATGTGGATCACCTCACACTTTTCGTTATTTAGCGTCAACTGCCACCTGCCACACCATACAGCAATCTTTGCAATTGATACTGGTCTTCGGATGACCTTACTAGACGGTAAATTACAGCATCATCTGTGAACAACCTAAGAGAACTGCTCAGATTGTCACCCAGGTCATTTATGTAGATCAGGAACAGCAGAGGTCCCAGGACGCTTCCCTGGGGAACACCTGTTCTCACTTCAGTTTTACTCGATGATTTGCCGTCTATTACTACGAACTGCGACCTTCCTGACAGGAAATCACGATTCCAGTTGCACAACTGAGACGATACCCCATAGGCCCGCAGCTTGATTAGAAGTCGCTTATGAGGAACGGCGTCAAAAGCTTTCCGGAAATCTAGAAATACGGAATCAACTTGAGATCCCCTGTCGATAGCGGCCATTACCTCGTGTGAATAAAGAGCTAGCTGCGTTGCACAAGAACGATGTTTTCTGAAACCATGCTGACTACGTATCAATAGATCGTTCCCTTCGATGTGATTCATAATGTTTGAATACAGTATATGCTCCAAAACCCTACTGCAAACCGATGCCAATGATATAGATCTGTAGTTCGATGGATTACTCCTACTACCCTTCTTAAACACTGGTGCGACCTGCGCAATTTTCCAATCTGTAGGTACAGATCTATCGGTGAGAGAGCGGTTGTATATGATTGATAAGTAGGGAGCTATTGTATCAGGGTAATCTGAAAGGAACCTAATCGGTATCTGAAGACTTGCCCGTATCAAGCGATCTGAGTTGCTTCGCAACCCCTAAGGTTTCTTAGAAACTCATGCTAGCAGCTGTTCGTGTTTCAACACGTACTAGAAGGAACTGCAAGGGTGAATACTCCAAGTTAAGACAGAAATGAGACGAATCCAACGAATACTTCAGGATGTAGGATAGAAGTGGTACTCTAAGTACTCCAAGACGAAGAAGTCGGCCCAAGACAGGAATTCATGGCGGAATTCATTGTTTGAGAAATAGCGGCTCTGGTCACGAAAAATGACAACGGTCGGGAGAGAGGTGTGCTGACCACATGTGCCTCCATATCCGCATCCAGTCTATGCTGAGGATGACACGGCGGTCGGTCAGTACCGTTGAGCCTTCCGAGACCTGTTCGGGTGGAATTAATAAGATTCTGAGCGCTTTTTAAATAGTCATTTGTGTGCTCTGGTTTCCTTGCATCGTCGTGAAGGTCGCGGCGTGTTACCAGTAAACTACGAATACGCATAGAATTGGTATGCCTTCACAGGCATGAATCAGTGAATTAAGGGTTGGTACAGTTAATTCTAAGGCCGTAAAATTTTACGCGGTGAAGCGAACGCCTGTCTAGAGCGAGGGCAGCACGCTAGGATGATTCGTGGAGCCTTGAAGTGCTGACAACTAACCGCAAACAATTTAATTTCTGATTATCCTACTCGATTAGCCTTGTTCCGGGGATTGACAGCGACCTTGATACACAATTTACAGGAAGCCAGCGTACACAGATCGCTTTTAAAAAAGCTCTTACAACGACCTCGACCATAAAAGTCTGATTAAAACATACTTTGTATAGGCTACAATTTCTGTGTTACTATGATTCACTCTATCATATCTTTCTTTCTATCTTTTCACCTTTATATTCTCCCAGTGTCACACATTTTTTTGTTCAACTCTTTCTCTGTTGCATAATTTTCCCTCTACTGCTGGTTCCTGCCTCAGGTGCTACTTTTAGAATATGTTGCTCGTGTTCTGCTCACAGACTTCTACCACAACGTTCTTTTCCGTAATTTATTTCTTACTTTTTGCCATATTTTTAAACACTCCTTTCTAGCACAACAATTTTAACAGTTCCGGTTACTCACGATGTAAGTCGCTAATAAAAAGAAGGGATAGGATGACAGGACATGTGTTAAGACACAACTGAATCTATAACCCGAGATATAAAGAATAACTTCTATAGTACTAGAACCAATATTCCACATGTTCCTTTCTTCGCCGATTCTTCGTGGAACCTTCTCATTCTTTAACTTGCCATTCCACCTAATTTTCAGCATTCTTCTGTAGCACCACATCTCAAACGCTTCGATTTCCTTACAGGTTTTAGCTGTCCATGATTCTCTACCATAAAATATTGTGCCTCAAACATACATTTTCAGAAATCTCTTCTTCTTGATACCAGTAAAATTCTTTTAAACAGAAATGCTCTCTTTGCCTGTGGTAGTCTGCTTTTTATGTACTTACTTCGTCCGTCACAAGTTAGTTTGCTCCCAGCCTAGCAGAACTCCTTGACTTTGTCTGCTTCATGATCACCAGTTTTCACGTTAAGTGCTACTCCTCATTACTTCCGTCTTTCTTCGATTTACTCGCATAATGTTGGCATGGGATGTAATGGTGCCCTAAATATGTGTGTCATTGTCTCTCACTGGCGAACGATGCAGGAATGTACTATTCCATCATTTGCATTATCTGTTCGCCTACAGCAGCCTGCGAGTGACATACATTCAGCACTACACTGCATCACCCCATCTTCCCCCAATCATGTCATTCTTTCGCATTCGTAAGAGACTGGACAGTGCCGTACAACCATGAGCTTGTAGCTTTTGTGTGATTTCCTTATGTCTCTTATGGCAAATGCCAGGCTTTCATCTCACTGCAAGCTTCACCGCTGTCTGCAATGACCTCGTCGTTCAAAAATGGTTCAAATGGCTCTGAGCACAATGGGACTTAACTTCTGGGGTCATCAGTCCCCTAGAACTTAGAACTACTTAAACCTAACTGACCTAAGGACATCACACACATCCATGCCCGAGGTAGAATTCGAACCTGCGACCGTAGCGGTCGCGCGGTTCCAGACTGTAGCGCCTAGAACCGCTCGGCCACCCCGGCCGGCGACCTCGTCGTTGACAGACAATAAAGCCCAACGTTCTTCCTCTCACATCGTGTATTGTCTGAGAGTAATTTGGGAAACACTCCACGCGCATGGGGGTGCTACCTTCCTCCTCCTCTCACGCCATATTGTATTAACTCCATCCATACTGAGTACATACGGGACTCGGGACACCAACCTTGAGTCCGTCGAATCTCCACCGGGAGGTAGTCGAATGTTCACGTGGCTGCATTCCCAAAAGCTATTCCAACATTTGATACGCTGAGAGAGGCCTGAATCTTACTCCATTCGTTTTTGGGCTGTAGTGGAGCGATCACAAATCAGGATGGCACTTCACAGCTTTTGGTTACCTCGTCCGTGCGCTACTAGGTCGGGGTCTGTAAGTCAGTTGCTCAGAAACATAGTGCATATGGGGAAACAGTTTCTTTTTATCTAGTGTAATCAAAAATTAGTTTTCAGGATGGACCGTCGAATGTCTCTACGGTCACGGTGGAAAGAGATTTCTACTTTACAGGGAAGTGTAGAGCGGGTCCTTTGTTTAGAACACTAAATGAAGCGGTTGACTAACGAACGTTAATCCGGCATATAGATCACACACCAGTGGTTCGCCTTCTTCTGCATGGTCGGTCCGGATAATTTTCACCAATCAACCAGAATAGGTAATCATATTACGCAGAAATTAACGAAGCGGACAAAGAATCGCTGTATAAAGATTAACCCCCATACTGCTAACGACTTATCAAAGAGGGTGAAGGAGCGCAAGGAATGCCAGGCCAAACGTTTCGTGGAAGGATTTTGCTCATGACATTGCTATCCGTAGCGAAATCGGAAAAGACTCGCAGAACGTGCTGAATGGGTATAGAATATGACGTGAGAGTAAACCAAAGAGAGACGAAAGTAATTGAGAGTAGCAGGAATGAGATTAGCCGTAGCCTGACAGACTTGGTTACCACTAAGTAGACCAAATTACGCGATTCTGCTACCTTGGAAGCAAAATAAGGAGGATGTTAAAAGGAGATCAGCGCCGGCAAAGCGGGCGTTACTGGCCAAGAGAAGTTGGTTAGTATCAAACGTCGGCCTTCATCTGAGGAACAAATTTCCGAGAATGTAAGTTTGGAGCACAGCATTGTACGATACTGAATCATGGACTGTGTGAAATCCCGAAAAGATGAGAACCGAAGACTTTCTGATGTGATGTTATAGAATGATGTTGAAATTAGTTGTGCAAGTTAGGTGTACTGATAACATTAGGAATGAGGAGGTTCTCCGCAGAATCTACCAAAAAGATAACATATGGTAAACAAGGATGACAGGAAATGTGTTAGGACATCAGGGAAGGTGATAACTTCCGTGGTACTAGAGGATAAAAACTGAAGGGGAAGTCACGCACTGCAATAATCCAACAGTGCTACTCAGAGCCGGCCGCTGTGGCCGAGCGTTCTAGTCGCTTCAGTCCAGAACCGGGCTGTTGCTACGGTCGCAGGTTCGAATTCAGCCTCGGGCATGGATGTGTGTGATATCCTTAGGTTAGTTAGGTTTAAGTAGTTCTAAGTTCTAAGTGACTGATGACCTCAGCGGTTAAGCCCCATAGTGCTCAGAGCCATTTTAACCATTTTTTTCCTACAATGCTCACAACGTCATCAGATAACTCGGAATCACTAGGGTGTTTGTTTACGATCACCTTGAAAGGCACGTGGCGGTGAGAAAACGCAACCTCAGCACTGCTGTTGTCCGTAACTGCGTCTTTCTGCATGACTGCACCATTTTTAGGCAAGCCAAGTACCAAAGCGTCGTTTCACCTCATCCATCTGTGATCTAAAAGCACGTAGTTCAAAAATGTTCAAATGTGTGTGAAATCTTATAGGACTTAACTGCTAAGGTCATCAATCCCTGAGATTACACACCACTTAACCTAAATTATCCTAAGGACAAACACACACACCCACGCCCGAGGGAGGACTCGAACCTCCGCCGGGGCCAGCCGCACAGTCCATCATGACTGCAGCGCCTGAGACCGCTCGGCTAATCCCGCGCGGCAAAAGCACGTAGTACTTGCTATTCTGTGTTTACATAAACCTAGGAACGCAGTAGATCGTGTTTTCTAGATGGTTCCCTATTCAACAACGAAAATTCCTAACGATTGTCGTTGACAATTTTCTGATGACCTCCGATGTTAAATCCCATAGTAGAGCCTTTTCCTTTCTCTCTTTTTTTTTTTTTTTTTTTTTTTTTTTTTTTTTTTTTTTTTTTTTTTTTTTTTTTTTTTTTTTTTTTGGCAGAAGAGAGGAGGAATTCGTGGCGGACCGCATCAAACCAACAGATGACTGAAAAAATGGAAAAGCAGACTGAGTTTTCTTGTTGTGGTCTTTCTAGACACGAAACTTTTTTTGCCATTTCAGTTCACCGACAATTTGCGACCACGGTACGGTGATGAAATGATGCGGTGCGCACCAAGCTTTGTTTCACTGTTGAAATTCTGAGAGCGTACCTTCCTGGAAGAGTCAGTCATTATGTTGCTTCCTTCTTTATATATCTCGCCACAACGCCGTGAAGGTGAAATTAGATTCACCCTCACACGGAGGCGTACCAACAGTCTTTTCACTGGATCTCTGAAGGCAATGGCAACAGTAACAGGAAAAGGTGTAGTGTGTCAATGGTGCACAACATGTATTCCGCCACACACCACGAGGTTGCTTGCAGAGTATAGACGTAGAGGTAGATACTATCTTATAAAATTACGATTCAAACTAAAGCTCTGTAGTCTTAGTAAGTATCGAAAAGCACTGGACAGGCAGCATAACACTATCTTTTGGCTTATTCTCAAGTGAAGTGCAGATGCATGTTGTGCATGTCGCTGAGATTTATAAGGGTTATTATTTCTAGCACTGTGTTTACTACAGTGTGAAAGCTATTCTATAGCTACCTATTACCATTTTAAAATCTAAGGCGAGGCGTGGTACCGTGGCTGCCGTGGTTAATCTAACAGGTTTCTCATTGCGCCTTTGCAGTGCCGCACGCAGCAATCTTTCCTGGATTAGTGCGATAGATATATTGTAATTCCACGAGTGGCGGAGCGCTGGAATGCGGTGTTCTATTCTGAGAATGTGTTGCGCAACCAGCAGGCGGCGCTCTAAGTGGCTGCCAGAGAACAGTGTTCAGCGACCTTGCGCGTGCAGAATAAACAAGAGGCGGCGGGGCGCACAGCTGCCGCTAGTGCGCGCTCGCGCCGCCTCCCACCAGCTGTGGGGCTGCGCCGCGGGTGACTATGAGGAAGCGCCGGGGCCCGCCGTCCTGCAAAAAGACATCTGCACCCACACCTGATATCAGCGATTTCGCTCACGTTGAAGTAAAGGCGCAAAAACGCCCACCTGTTGCTGCAAGACGTCAATCGACATCCGCATCTTCCTAAGAGGTATTGCGCACGTTATACAGAAAAGGTGCGAAACTGGTCGGTCGAAGGGCTCTTATCCAGCCACTCGTCGGCCAGTATATGGCAGCGGCAGAAGATAGAGAAAGGAAAGCTGAAATTTTAAGAAATTAACCTCTCAAGAGGATCGTACAAACATACCGTCCTTTGATTACCGCGCAGACTTCGGCATGGACGACGTAGCAACGGAAATACACTACTGGCCATTAAAATTGCTACACCACGAAGATGACGTGCTCCAGACGCGAAATTTAACCGACAGGAAGAAGATACTGTGATATGCAAATGACTAGCTTTTCAGAGCATTCACACAAGGTTGGCGCCCGTGGCGACACCTACAACGTGCTGACATGAGGAAAGTTTCCAACCGATTTCTCATACACAAACAGCAGTTGACCGGCGTTGCCTGGCGAAACGTTGTTGTGATACTTCGTGTAAGGAGGAGAAATGCGTACCATCACGTTTCCGATTTTGATAAAGGTCGGATTGTAGCTTATGGCGATTGCGGTTTATCGTATCGCGACATTGCTGCCCGCGTTGGTCGAGATCCAATGACTGGTAGCAGAATATGGAATCGGTGGATTCAGGAGGGTAATACGGAACGCCGTGCTCGATCCCAACAGCCTCGTATCACTAGCAGTCAAGATGACAGGCATCGTGCAGCCACGTCTCGATCCTTGAGTCAACAGATGGGGACGTTTTCAAGACAACAACCATCTGCACGAACAGTTCAACGACGTTTGCAGCAGCATGGACTGTCAGCTCGGAGACCTACTCTTGACGCTGCATCACAGACAGGAGCGCCTGCGATGGTGCACTCAACGACGAACCGGGGTGCACGAATGGCAAAACCTCATTTTTTCGGATGAATCCAGGTTCTGTTTACAGCATCATGATGGTAGCATCCGTGTTAGGCGACATCGCGGTGAACGCACATTGGAAGCGTGTATTCATCATCGCCATACTGCCGTATCAGCCGGCGTGATGGTATGGGGTGTCATTGGTTACACGTCTCGGGCACCTCTTGTTCGTATTGACGAAACTTTGAATAGTGGACGTTACATTTCAGATGTGTTACGACCCGTGGCTCTACCCTTCATTCGATCCCTGCAAAACCCTACATTTCAGCAGGATAGTGCACGACCGCATTTTGCAGGTCCTGTACGGGGCTTTCTGAGTACAGAAAATGTTTGACTGCTGCCCATTCTCCAGATCTCTCACCAATTGAAAACGTCTGGTCAATGGTGGCCGAGCAACTGGCTCGTCTCAATACGCCAGTCACTACTCTTGATGAACTGTCGTATCGTGTTGAAGCTGCAAGTGCAGCTGTATCTGTGCACGCCATCCAAGCTCTGTTTGACTCAATGCACAGGCGTATCAAGGCCGTTATAACTGCCAGAGGTGGTTTTCAGGGTACTGATTTCTCAGGATTTATGCACCCAAATTGCGTGAAATGAAATCACATATCAGTTCTAGTATATTTGTCCAATGAATACCCGTTTATGCATTTCTTCTTGGTGTGGCAATTTTAATAGTCAGTAGTGTGTTCTCACAGATCTTGATAAGATTTCAAATTGGTGCAGAGACTGGGAACTTGCTATAAATGTTCAGAAATGTAAAACTGTGCACTTCATAAAAAGAAAAACACACTGAGGAGATAAAGATACCAAAGATACACCTGCCTAATATCGTATAGGGCCCCACAAGCACGCGGCCGTGCCGTAACACGACGTGGCATGCCCTCGACTAATGTCTGACGTAGAGCTGGCGAGAACTGATACCATGAAAACTGCAGGACTGTCCATAAATCTGTAAGAGTACAATGGGGTGGAGACCTCTTCTGAACAGCACGTTACAATGCATCCCAGGTATGCTCAATAACGTTAATATCTGGGGAGTTTGATGGCCAGCGAAAGTGTTTAAATTCAGAAGAGTGTTCCTGTAGCCACTCTGTAACAATTCTTGATGCGTGGGGTGTTGCATTGCCCACCTGAAGTTGCCCAAGTCCGTCGGAATGCACAATGGACATGAACGGATGTAGATGATCAGACAGGATGCTTACGTACGTGTCACCTGTCAGAGGCGTATCAGGGCTCTCATATCACTCCAACAGCACACTCCATCGCCATCTTGAACTGTCCCCTACTGACATTCAGGGTCCATGAATTCATGAGGTTGTCTCCATACAAGTGGCCGTGCGGTTAAAGGCGCTGCAGTCTGGAACCACAAGATCGCTACGGTCGCAGGTTCGAATCCTGCCTCGGGCATGGACGTTTGTGATGTCCTTAGGTTAGTTAGGTTTAACTAGTTCTAAGTTCTAGGGGACTAATGACCTCAGCAATTGAGTCCCATAGTGCTCAGAGCCATTTGAACCATTTTTTTGTCTCCATACCCGTTCACGTCCACCCGCTCGATACAATTCGAAACGAGACTTGTTCGATCAGGCAACATGTTTCCAGTCATCAACAGTCCACTGTCTGGTGCTGAAAGGGCCCAGGCGAGGCGTAAAGCTTTGGGTCGTGCAGTCATCAAGGATACACGAGTGGATCATGGGCTCCCGTATCGATGATGTTTCGTTGAATGTTTCGCACGCTGACACTTGCTGATGACCCAGCATTGAAATCTGCGGCAGTTTGCGGAAGGGTTACACTTCTGTCACGTTGAACGATTATCTTCAGTGGTCGTTGGTCCCGTTCATGCAGGATCTTTTTCCGGCCACAGTGATGTGGGAGATTTGATGTTCTACCGGATTTCTGATATTCACGGTACGCTCGTGAAATGGTCGCACGGGAAAATCTCCACTTCATCACTGTCTAGGAGATGCTATGTCCCATGGCTCGTGCGTCGATTATAACAACACGTTCAAACTCACTTAAATCCTGATAACTTGCCATTGTAGCAGCAGTAACCGATCTAACAACTGCACCAGACACTTGTTGTCTTATAACTCTCTGTAGGTATATGAGATATCCATTTCAATGTGGCTGCGGCTGAGAGTAATCTGGCACGTTGTAATCTACAATCAACGACCGTCACCAGCAGCGTCAGTTGCTGTCGCAGCTACTGTCTTTGGGAAGTAGACGGTGAATGTGTCCGCTGCCTTGTCGTACCTTCTGACTGCTGCGGCTTCCCTGTGGAGTAGAGTCGCCGTCTAGGCGACATCTCCCGGCCCTGCCTCCATTATCTCCGCCACGGGCAGTTATTAACCAGCTCCGGAGTTGGCCAAGCGACCGGCCGCCCCTGGCAGTTAACGCTCGCCCTGAGCTCTCCACATTCACTGTCAAGCCAATTACTGTTAACATCTCCCAGATGCCATGTCTGCAGCATGACCTGTGTACGGCACGTCACATCACGTGCTCTACCAAAGTAAGCACAGAAAGATACTGAGAGGATATCAACAAGCACTATACTCTCTGCTGTTTTTTATTTTTGATCATCAGTCTTCTGGCTGATTCGATGGGACCCGTAGCGAATACCTATTTTATCTTGTGCCATTTGCAACCCAGACATCAGCACTTGCACCCCATGTCCTTACTTATTTGTTGGATGTATTCCAATCTCAATGTTCCGGTACAGTTTTTACCCCCTACAGGCCCCTATAGTACCACGGAAGTTGAAACATCCCTTAGAAAAAATTATGATTTACTGTGCTGGTAAACCTCTTACGTTGTTTGATTTTCAAACAGCTGAGCAAAACTGAACGTACTCAGACATTTCTCTCTTTACTTATTCTGATCATTACTAAACTGACACACAATATCTGACTTTCAATAATCCCTACAAAAGAATGGCCGTGACTAACAATAACTCATACCTTTCATGAATTACTTACAAAAATCTTGGTTACTCGAACTACTGCAATACAGCGAGGGCCAATACTGCCAGCTAAATAAAAGATTCTAACTACTGAAGGCACTATCTACTGATAGGCATAGTTAGCAAATGAAAGATTTTCATAGAGAACAAACAATGTATTTACCTCAATAGTGTTCAAAAGTCATAATATATATATATATATCAGTTCATGACATCGTGCCTTACAAATTTCGTTTTCCTGACGGACACACGCCCAGATCGTCCGCTCTCAAAACACTGCCATTTCTCTCCCCACATCCACCACTGCTGGCGGCTCACCTCCAACTGCGCAACGCTACGCGCTGTTCACATCCAGCTGCCCAACACTACAATAGCGAATATTACAACAGTGCAAACCAGACACAGAGTGCACACAGCACAGTCAGTGATTTTCATACAGAGCTCTACGTGGCGTTACCAACGTAAAAACCTAAACAGCCTACTTATAAAGTTATTTCCTGATATCTTAACACATGTCCTGTCATCCAGTCCCTTCTTCTTGACAGAATTTCCTGTGCGTTCCTTTCTTCGTGGGTTATGCAGAGAGCCTCCTCATTCCCTTTCTTATCGGTCCGCCTAATTTTCATCATTCTTCTGTTGCATCCCATTTCAGACGCTTCGATTCTCATCTTATCCAGTTTTCTCACAGCCCAACATCCACTACCATACAATGCTGTACTCGAAACGTACATTCTCAGGAGTTACTTACTCAATTTAAGAACTATGTTTGATACCAGTAGACTTGTCTTGTCCAAGAACGCCCTCCCTCCCTTGCTCCATCCATGTCGATGGTTATTTTGCTTCCAAGGTAGGAGAATCCCTTAACTTCGTCTACTTAGTGACCATCAATTTTGATGATACGTTTCTAGCTATTCTCATTTCTTATTTTATATAACATTATTGGAGAACAGCGATCTTTATTGTCATAAGAATATTTAAAAAACAGTCTTGACTGTTTTTTAAATAATTTTATTCTCATTTCTGCTACTCCTCATTACCTTCGCTTTTCTTCAGTTTACTCACAATCCATATTCTTTACTCTTTAGACTTTTTGTTCCATTCCATACGACCCGTGATTTTTCTTCATTTTCAATGTTATCAACGTATATTATCACTGATATGCTTTCACCCTGAATTTTAATCCCTTTGGAAACTTTCTGTTACTTCTGCCATTGCTGGTCGTGGTGGCCGAGCGGTTCTAGCGGTGGTGGCTGAGCTACTGGCTCGTCGCAATACGCCAGTCACTACTCTCGATGAACTGTGGTATCGTGTTGAAGCTGCATGGGCAGCTGTACCTGTACACGCCATCCAATCTCTGTTTGACTCAATGCCCAGGCGTATCAAGGCCGTTATTACGGCAAGAGGTGATTGTTCTGGGTACTAATTTCTCAGGATCTATGCACCCAAATTGCGTGAAAATGTAATCACACGTCAGTTCTAGTATAATATATTTGTCCAATGAATACCCGTTTATCATCTGCATTTCTTCATGGTGTAGCATTTTTAATGGGCAATACTGTATTTATGAGGAACTTTCAATAATTAATGTAACAGATTTTCTTTTCTCAGCCAGTTTCCGTTGCAAAGATGCTGCATTTTTTGTGGGACGTCGTTAAATACTCCCGTGTCAGCCCCTGTAGTTTCATGAAGTTCCGATAGATACGGCGCTGTACATAGCCTTCAAAAAGGTGTCTGTAAACGGAGGTGCGTTCCAAGCACAGATCTGTGATTGAGTTTCTTTTTTCGGAACACCAGAGCATCGCATATCCGTAGGCGCTTGTAGAATGTCTACGGAGACCTGACAGTGAACAAAAGCACGGTGAGTCGTTGGGAGAGGCCCCGTGTCATCATTAAGCTCGCGCAAACATGTCCCATCTCCCGCGTGCCGGCAGGCCGAACATATTCTCAGGGAAATGAAGAAACAACTTCAGTGTGTTCGCCGCCACAAAACTGCAAACGAACTTCTTCTCCATGACAAGGTCTCACCCAAGTCTGCGCAACCGACAGGAGCTCACGAAAGTTCATTGGTCTGTTCTTCCACATCCACCCTACAGCCCAGATCACGCTCCTTCCGACTTCCGACTTCTTGTCCCAATGAAGGATGCACTCGGCGGGAATCAGTACGTGTATAATGGGCAGGTTATTGATGCAGTAAGACCTTTGGTCCGATGTCGACCAGTAGAATGGCACTATGCGGTCAAATAGGCCCTCCCAGTCATGGACGTAAGGCCGGCACACTGAGCAGAGACTTTTTGAAAAATAGTGTTTTGTAGCAAAAGAGTGGGGAATAATATGTATACTGGAGTCCTGAAACCAACCTGCTTTCAGAAAAATAAACGTGTTGCATTAGTTATTGAACGCCCTAGTATATACCGCCGATCTTACGTAAGAACTGCATCCCACTGGACAACTGTGAGTATTGTGCACCGGAACAGTAACAGCAGCTGTTCGGATTACTTACATTGCCCCCTGCGGTTCCTTACAAGGGAACCTCCCCATCGCATCCCCCTCAGATTTAGTTATAAATTGACACAGTGGATAGGCCTTGAAAAGCTGAACACAGATCAATCGAGAAAACAGGAAGAAGTTGTGTGGAACTATGAAAAAATAAACAAAATATATAAACTGAGTAGTCCATGTGCAACATAGGCAACATAAAGGACAATGATAGCTGATGAGCGCCGTGGTCTCGTGGTTAGAGTGAGCAACTGCGGAACGAAAGGTCCTTGGTTCGACTCCTCCCTCGAGCGAAAATTTTACTTTCTTTATTTTCGCAGAGTTACGATCTGTCCGTTCATTCATTGACGTCTCTGTTCACTGTAATAAGTTTAGTGTCTGTGTTTTGCGACCGCACCGCAAAACCGTGCGATTAGTAGACGAAAGGACGTGCCTCTCCAATAGGAACCGAAAACATTTGATCGCAAGGTCATAGGTCAACCGATTCCTCCACAGGAAAACACGTCTGATATATTCTTTACGACACTGGTGACGGCATGTGCGTCACATGACAGGAACATGTTGTCGACCCACCTATCTTGCACACTTGGCGAATGGGTAAAAAGAGTCTTCTACCTTGCCCGATTTAGGTTTTCTTGTGGATGTGATAATCACTCCAAAAAAAGTGATGAAAACATAAGAGTTTGTCACATAAACTGCATCAAATGAATGCAACAGTTTCAGAGTCGCACAGTTTTCCCTGTGCTCTGTCAAAACATATGTTTTTTTACGTTTTCAAACGTTTCCGTGCGTAGACCGTCAAATTCTGTATATGTCCAAGCAAATCTGAACATGTCCTGGAATTTTGGAGAACGAAGTTGATTATGTGTGAGTGCCTGAACTTTGATAATTATCTGAAAATAAAAAATTAAAATTTTCACCCGAGAGAAGATTTGTACCAAGGACCTGTCGTTCCATAGCCGCTCACGCTTACCACGGGACCACGGCGCTCGTAAGCTACCACTCTCCTTCATGTTGCCTACCTGCGCGTGGACTACTCAGTTTGTATATTTTGCTTATTTTTTTCATAGTTCCACACAACTTCTTCCTGTTTTCTCGATTGACCCGTGTTCAGTTTTTCAAGGCCTATCCCTGTGCCAACTTATAACTAAATTTGAGGGGGGTGCGATGGGGAGGTTCCCTTGTTAGTTCTGGACAGTAGTTAATACTGAAAGAAAGGCTCGCCTCCGTGTACGATGGCGGCGGGCTATTTCTGTAGCAGAGATAAGCCGGCATACATTGCGTGGCGTGGCGCAGTGAGGAAGTTACGACAGCTCTATAGGAGTCACCTTCTACGCGAAGCTGTCACTACCACGTGATGTACTCTAACCCGTGGCTGTCAGTAGCCACAACAGCTCTGGACCGAGCGAGGTGGCGCAGTGGTTAGACACTGGACTCGCATTCGGGAAGACGACGGTTCAATCCCGCGTCCGGCCATCCTGGTTGAGGTTTTCCGTGATTTCCCTAAATCACTCCAGGCAAATGCCGGGATGGTTCCTCTGAAAGGGCACGGCCGAATTCCTTCCCCATCCTTCCCTAATCCGATGAGACCGATGACCTCGCAGCCTGGTCTCCTTCCCCGAAACCAACCAACCAACAGCTCTGGAATTTGTCTGCTGCTCTGCTGTGCGTGTGCGTTACAGTCATCCTTTATGGCAGACAAAACTAGAGTAATAGGACAGCACTGGAACTCAGATGTCCAAGTTTTGCACACAGTAACTAATCACCTGATCTGTATTTCACCCATTTCTTAAATGCTTGTTGCAGCATCTATAGCTCTCGTAATTCACAAGTTTCACTGGCACGTTCAAGTTGTTCAGCTGGTAAAACATAGCTGTCATAAGTTGGAATTCTAGTTTGGTTCTCAATTTGCACTCAGCGGAGGGATTAGTGAGAATATTATTCTGTCAACAATCAACTATATTTACTACGATCTCGATGAGTTCTTGTGCACTTTCGAATTTCCTTTAATTTCATTGATTGGCGACTCCAAGGAGTGCTGTATGCACAACGACCATATATGTTAAATTAAAAGGAAGGTCAGCACTGGCCGTAATATTGATGTTTTATTGACAGCAGAATCGATTTTCGATCACATAGTGATCATCTTCAGTGCTGTGGTGTACAAATTAATCTCAGACACTGGTATCAAGTTATCAATAACCAAAACTGAGAAGCGGTCACAATAAGTTGAGTTATTGTGATCGCTTCTCAGTTTTGGTTATTGATAACTTGATACCAGTGTCTGAGTTTAATTTGTACACCACAGCACTGAAGATGATCACTATGTGATCGAAAATCGATTCTGATATCAATAAAACATCAATATTACGGCTAATGCTGACCTTCCTTTTAATTCATTTAATTTCATTGATTTCTTTATGAAACCTTTGCGTACGAATACAATTGTATTCTTGGTTTCACACATGCCTGTCACTGTCTTTAGTTTGTTTTGGTGAGTGTTTACAGTCCGTAGAAATCATAGGTACGTAATTCAAGAGTCTGATAACGATAAAGAACAAAAAAATTTCACGACCAGTTGTGCTGAAAATGCTATTTTTTACAAAGAGAGTAACATTTCTGGTTCCCCATAACAACAATAATCGCTGTTGTAGATTCGACATGTGGCAAACATAGTCTCATGGAATTAGATACTGAGCCGGTGCCGGCCGGAGTGGCCGAGCGGTTCTAGGCGCTAGAGTCTGGAACCGCGCGACCGCTACGGTCGCAGGTTCGAATCCTGCCTCGAGAATAGATGTGTGTGATGTCCTTAGGCTAGTTACGTTTAAGTAGTTCTAAGTTTTAGGGGACTGATGACCTCAGAAGTTAAGTCCCATAGTGCTCAGAGCCATTTGAACCATTTGAACTGAGCCGGTGTATAAAAAAGGAACATGGATTCATGTACATCCAGACAGATGGAAACAATCGAGAGACAAACACATTCAAGAGGCTGATAACGATAAAGATCAAAAAAAGTTCACGACCAGTTGTGCTCGAAATGTTCATTTTTCCGAAGAGCATAATATTTCAGGTTCCCTATAACAACAATAATCGCTGTTGTAGGTTAGACTTGTGGCGAACATAGTCTGATGTAATTATATGCTGAGCCGGTGTTTACAAAAGGAACAAGTTAACATAGATTCCTGTACGTCCAGGCACGTGGAAATAATCGAGAGACAAACACTTGTCGATGTTTGTTACGCTGTTCGCTGACAGGATGAAAAACTCACTAGACTAAAGCAGTCTCTCATAGGTAATGTCGGCGCTAGCTTTGCTTCAGTTGCATCAAATGAAGGCTGTTTCGAACAGTTTGTACATTTCGCGAGAATCTTTTCCTCCCAGAGCAATTACAGTGATTCCTTAGTCCCTTTTCAGTAAAGATCGTGCATATAAAATTAGGCAAATACCAAAAAGACGCTTACAATTGGCCGTCTTTGAATGGCAAGGAAAGAAACCTCAATATGTGGAAGAATAAAAAGTACCTTATACCACGTACTTCACATTGTTCCGCAGAGTACAGTTATAATTATATATGGGGTGCCGCATAAATACTGCTACAACATCGAGGGACTGTAGAGGGAGTCTTGAGGAACAAATCGAAGACAAAAACCGGTCTCCGGAAATGTCATCAAATGACGCTACAGGGTCTCGAAGTCTTAGCCACCGGCGTCTGCTACTAGGGCACTCCTTTGTCTGCTAACGTGACGTTGTACGCCGACGGACTGTGGAGGAACGCCTCACATTGTTGTTTGTTATTCAGTGATCGCGACTGAATGCCACGGCTGCAAGTGGAGTAAATGGAATCACAGCCCTTGTCTCCTCTAGGAATGTGACGCTCTTTTGTCTCAGAGTATGACGGTCCCAGACATAAGTTTCAATCCACAGTTTATTTTTCTCCTAGAAACCTCTAAAATCTCCAATGTTTTTCCGTATACAGGAGAAAAGTAAATTGCAGATGGACACTCGTGTCCGAAACCGTCATCCACCAAGGCAACAGAGCATTGCAGTCTTAGGAAATAAGGCCTGTCTACGCAGCAGCTTTCTCCACTGGCGATCCTGGCAACCAGCCGCGATAACTGAATAACAAATAACATTGCGAGACGTTCCGCCTGCGTTCCGTGAACGTACGTAGTCACATTTGCTGTCTAAATGGTACGATCGCAGGTTCGAATCCTGCCTCGGGCATGGATGTGTGTGTTAGGTTAGTTAGGTTTAAGTAGTTCTAAGTTCTAGGGGACTGATGACCTCAGAAGTTGAATCTCATAGTGCTCAGAGTCATTTGGTTACAGGCCCCAGGGCCTACAACTTCGACGCTCTGTAGCGTCATTGGCTGACGTTTCCAGACACGTGTTCCTATCCTCAATTTGTTCCTCAAGACACCTTCTACAATCCAACGAAGTTAGTCGCAGAATTTCTGTAGATAACAGTGAAATTTTATGCGTTACTAACGGCGTTCAATATTGCTGCTCGTTACGTCTGAACACTGCAAGGTTCTTAACCAAATGGTTATGAAACGGCATACACACCCAAACCTACACACATCAAAAATGTTTTGCATCACCCTGGTTCCCAGAAATCCTGAAGATAGACGTTGACTGTAGACATTGTATCACAGACGCAGTCCCTTTGACTGTTCAGAGATGTCATTAAACCTGCCCATAGATGTGAACAACCATGCATGAGCAGCGCCTATTAGACGGAGAGGGTCCGACAGACGATCAGTTCCAGTCATTCCACCAGGAAGGAGGTACACGGCACGTGTTGTCTGTAGTTCAACCATGCCTAGACGGTCAATACCGCGGTTCGATCGCGTCCGCATTGTTACTTTGTGCCAGGAAGGGCTCTCAGCAAGGGAAGTGTCCAGGCACCTCATGGTGAACCAAAGCGATGTTGTTTGGACATGGAGGAGATAAGACAGAAACTGTCGATGACATGCCTCGTTCAGACCGCCCAAGGGCTACTACTACAGTGGATGACCGCTAACTAAGGATTATGGTTCGGAGGAACACTGACAGCAACGCCCCCATGTTGAATAATGCCTTTCGTGCAGCCACAGGATGTCATGTTACGTCTCAAACCGTGTGCAATAGGCTGCATGATGCGCAATTTCACTCCCGACGTCATCTTTGTAACCATGACATCACGCAGCACGGTACAGATGGGCCCAGCAACATGCCGAATGGACGGCTCAGTATTTGAAACACATTCTCTTCACCGATATGTCGCATATTTCTGGGGTGGCATTATGTGGAGCCAACTTACGCCGCTGGTGGTCATGGAAGGCGCCGTAACGGCTGTACGATACGTGAATGCCATCCTCCGACCGATAGTGCAACGATATCGGCAGCATATTGGCGATCCATTCGTCTTCATGGACGACAATTCACGCCCACATTGTGCATATCGTGTGAATGTCTTCCTTCAGGTTAACGACATTGCTCGACTAGAGTGGCCAGCATGTTCTCCAGATATGAACCCTATCGGACATGCCTGGGATAGACTGAAAAGGGCTGTTTATAGACGCCGTGACCCACCAACCACTCTGAATCAACTACGCGGAATCGCCGTTGAGGAATGGGACAATATGGACCAACAGTGCCTTGATGAGCTTGTTTATAGTATGCCACGACGAATACAGGCATGCATCAATGCAAGAGGACATGCTACTGGGTATTAGAGGTACCGGTGTGTACAGCAATCTGGACCACCACCTCTGAAGGTCTCTCTGTGTGGCGTACAACATGCAGTGTGTGGTTTTCATGAGCAATGAAAAGGGCGGAAATGATGTTTAAGTTGATCTCTATTCCGATTTTCTGTATAGGTTCCGCAGCTCTCGGAAACGAGGTGATGCAAAACTCTTTTATGTGTGTATAATCCTACAGGAAATCAACACAACTCTCTGTATTCAATAAATAGATTTATAATCAGACAAGTCAAGCAGTGCATCGCCTTCACGGAGTAACGAGAGAACTGTCGTTGGGTTTGTCCGCTCTACCCAACGATAACATCGTCGCAGTGAGAACAAAAAGTCTGATGACTGGCATACTGTAAACTACAACAAAATTATCGGAGATCACGCTATCACTAAGGAGAGGTACCATAAAGTGTGGAAGACTGCATGGAGAAAGTGCAACAATGTCTGCTTATCTGGTCAGCTCTCGAAATCAAAGTTAACAGTTCAACAAGAAGTTACAATTTAGAACCAAATTGGGCAACACAAGTCTTGTGGTAAAGTAAGCAAGTAATGAGATGCTCTGAATGTGGATCGTGCTACTGCAATTTGCGACACTTACGTTTCCCCAAAAACAGGTAGTGTGCGCTGATTAACACTAGATGGCGGCCCACAGAGGAAATGCCCAGCATGGCGGCACAGAGCAGAACAGTGCAGAATAAACAAATATTCATTTTTATGTATAGGGTGATTCAGCTGCATGTGCATGTTTTATGGAACCTGTAATGTCTTCAAAAAGCACCCTGTTAGATTTTCATATTCTCTCCCTCGCTACAGGCAAGCTATTAGTCTGAAAAAAAAAATAGAACAGGCCATTCTTGTAGGAAATTTAATGTAGTTAAATTTTGTAGTGGAATACGTTTTCGCTGAAGGACATAGTTTTCGCATTACTCAAGAACAACACGTTTGAAAGTCACTTTTGTACGTTTTTTCTTGAACAATCCGAAACTTACAGCATCTAGCAAAAACATATCCCGGAACAAAATTTAACTACTTACTTAAATTAAATTTCCTACAAAAAGATCTTGTTCATTTTTTCTGTAGGACTAATAATTTGTGCATAGCGAGAGATACAATATGAAAATTCGTGAGTGGTATTTGAAGGCGTTGCGGGTTGCATAAAACTGGTATTTGAAAAGGCGTTGCGGGTTGCATAAAACCCATAGGTAAGGGTTGCTAAAACATCCTGTATTATTTTAGCACTTGGACATCGCCATACAGCCTTCCAAACTACCTCCTGTTAGATTGAAAACACCTCCGTACTGTACCCTGCTGTCCAACGAACTACTGTGGGAATTACAGCAGCTACACGCAATTAATGGGCCAAGTAAAGTTTGTTGCAAAGCGAGTGTTCGTGCTTTCTGTTACTTGCGTAAACTAAAGTAGTACAGGGGTGTTAAGTTCCGAGCTGTGGCTATTGGCCACTAATTTCGTGCCGTCCCGCCGTCCGGATTAACAGTAGCCTGCACAATGCAGCGATTGTCCGCGGGCTGCAGCCGTCTCGTCAAGTAGAACTCGCCACGCGCCAGCAGAGCTGGAGATAATGAGAAGCAAGTCTGCACCGCTGCACCGCCAGAGAACAAAAGCCCGACTGTCCCGTCGCCGTTTTTCACAAAACGCTGCCATGCGCTAATTGCCAAACTCCGCACGTTCGGTGCAAATTAATAAACATGGCAGTTTTTCTGCAAGTTGTTGGTGTCACTTAGCCCGTGTCGTAGAACAAGTGTTTCATTAACACGCTTTCGTAAAAGCAGGTTTTATAAAATAAGAACAAAACGATATTTTAATTTTCTGTTAGCTGTGTAGTACCAGAATTCATTTTAAGACGGTAACATAAATTTCGTGCAAATCACTTAATGTGTTCCGCGTACTTTAGCAGTCACGTAAGACGTAGCACACCTTTTATTTCGTGAACGATTTAACATATCGAAACGTTGTTTTCACCAAAAGGTAGTACGTGCCAAGGCACTTAATTACCAGTCTAATTTAGAAAACTGCAAAAGTTGCAAAATTAAGTTCTTTTATTTCTTTAATTGATAACAAGTATCGGGTCACCAGAACGCATTTTCAAATTACTCAGACTAAATGGTGTATTCCTTAATAGCATGTAAACTGTAACCGTAAACAAATATATGAATTTTGCAATTTTGATTGTTTTCTATCTCAAACAGGTTAACAGAAATTTGCTATACCTTTATTAACTCAGCATGTTGGTAATCCATAAAGTAAGTAATTACGTTGTATTATAGTGCTCTTAACTCATGAAGCAGTCGAGATATTAAAGCAAGTATGGTTTTTTATGTACCGTTACAATTTTCTTAACAGCGTTGTTAAGCTCTTGAAGAGAAATTTCAGTGATACAACGCTTGATAATGTTGGTGTGGAAACTTCTTTAAACTTGAAGGAATACACTAAAGCAAGGCGTCCACCTAACGGTGCTCATACCAGGGTCCATCGTTAAATCCAAGACAACAGGCCTACGCTACTACGAAAAGCAGACACAGAAAACTAATCTGCAATATGGCTAATGCTTAAACGGTCCTCCTCTTGGCCCTACTTCATACAACGCAGATACACGGTCAGCTACCACTGTTATAAATGGAAACTATTTGCCAGCTTCTAGAATATCAGAATGGAACTCAAGAAAACGACACTGCTTGACAAAAAAAGTAAAGCATGCGTAACACATGATCTGATGTCAACGAAACTTCGAACACGTACACACCACCGGCGGATATGCAAATAATTAGTGTTGCAGTTCTCTGTAGCAGGTATAATGGTGCCTCGAGAGCGTTTACCGGTATTATCAGGCCTGATATGATACATAAGGGGCGTGAACAGACTCATATGTTGAGTGATCACTGTGAAGGAAACAAGGTTGCCGTACACTCGTGTGAGACAGCGTTATCAGTGCGTGACAGGTTTTAAAAAGGAACCGCGTTGTAGTTCTCCATTTGGGCGGCTTGTCGAACTGTGCAATATCCAGATTTGTTGGACATAAAAATGTGACAGTGGCCCGAGGTTGGACTGCATGGGAACATGAGGGCGCGCATACTCGAGAAGGTTCCAGTCGACCATATCTGACCATCACAACGGAGGATCGACGTATTGTGGTTCAAATGGTTCAAATGGCCCTGAGCACTATGAGACTTAACATCGGAGGACATCAGTCCCCTAGAACTTAGAACTACTTAAACCTAACTAACCTAAGGACATCACACACATCCATGCCCGAGGCAGGATTCGAATCTGCGACCGTAGCAGTCGCGTAGTTCCGGACTGAAGCGCCTAGGACCACTCGACCACCGCGGCCGGCGACGTATTGTGCACCATGCCCATCGTAACCCATTCATACTTGCACCTGCCACCGGAGAATAGCAGGCGGACTAGAAAATTCCCGTCCCATACGTAGACCACTGTTAACACCCCAACACAAAGGCCTGCGTTTGGAAATGTGCTGTGACTGTGAAGCACGGACTATTGATGAATGACATCGCGTTGTATTCGGTGATGAATCACTATTCTGCATTATGCCGGATGATCATCGTCAGCGTCGTGGTATTGAAGGAGAGGGCATCTGGTTTGAGTTTAGGTCGGGGCTGGTAATGGCTGAGGGAACTCTGAAGGCACAGCATTACCTCAAGGAAATGCTAGGTCCTGATGTGTAACCTCTGATGTGACTGTGTCGTGGAGTGAATTTCCAAAAGGTAATACATTCCACAAAATGCACTGTGAACTTTCCGCTTGATGTATACTTCCGCGGCCAGGAAGATCCTCAAATGTGTCCCCTGACGTGTAGAATCAGTTTGGACGCCAGCTTTATCCTGGACGCTCTTCCCAACCGAATCTGTGCTACATACAGGCCAGAGAGGATGCAACTTGCATTGAGTTACACGCGTGGTGGCGCCGTGGCTGCTGTAGGCCTACCCCAGGGACAGGAGGTAGCTATTGCTGGAACAGCTGCTCAGCCTCTGTTGTTATACAGCGGTGTACTGACGTGTGATTTGCTCCACAGTGACCTGTCTGTCCGAGCGATAACCGGCGAGGAGTTACGTCATCAACGCGTTGTCGCCTCTGGCAGGGCTTTCGCGGCTGACAGTTATACCCGGATCGAGATACTCACAGTGAACATTTGACGCAGTGGCGCGTGAAAAGCCTGCTACCTGCGGCTGTGAAGTTTCATATGTCCCGGGCACCTACGATTTGGCCGGGCTCAAAGGCCTCGAATCGCGGTATAATGCATCGATACTTATAATTTTTTTTCAATTTGGTTACTAATACTCTCCTGCTACTTGTCTTTATTTGTGTGGAAAAATTGCATGCACAACACACATACAAACATTCAAATATACAACGTCAACTCCTGTGAAATTTTTACAAAACATAATAGCACTCCAAATTGCAATTCTAATATTCATTGTTCTTGTTTAATAAATGTGATCTTGCTCACTAGACACAATCTTAATCTCATATCCTGGACCAAGTAGCTAGCAGGAAGTGTTATTTGAATTAGTGATGGAGAAGTTTAATTGGAGCCAATAAATTACGTTTGTTTCCGGGGCGCTTCTGTGTTGTTATCTTACTATTGACTTTGACTTGTACCCATGTACATCTACCTCTACATCTACGCAACTAGTCTGCAATTCACGCTTATGTGCCTGTCAGAAGGTTCACGGAACCAATTTCACGACATCTCTGTATCTTTCCATTCCGGAACCGCGTGGGGACAACAAACACTTAAATCTCTCCGTGCGAGCTTTCATTTTTCTCATTTTGTTATGATGATCATTTCTCCCTACGTAGGTGGGTGTCCACAAAATATTTTCGCATTCTGAGGTGAAAGTCGGTGATAGAAATTTCGTAAAAAGATCTCGCCGAAAGGAGAAACGCTTTTGTTTTAATGACTGCCAGATCAACTCGTGTATCGGATCCGTGACACTCTCTCCCTACTTCGCGGTAGTAGAAAAAATTTTGCAGTTGGTTTTGATCTTCTTCTGACTTTACTGGAGGGTAAATGACAGCATCATCTGTAAACAGTGTAAGAGGTCTGCTCGAATTGTCTCCTAAATCATTTATACAGAGCTGGAACAACAGACGGACTATAACAATTCCTTGGGGAAAGCCAGAAAGCACTTCCATTTTACTGGATGAGTTTTCGTCAATTACTATGAACTGTGATCCTTCTGACACGAAACCACAAGTCTAGTCGCATAAGTGAGACGATGCTCCATGTTGTTGTTGTGGTCTTCAGTCCTGAGACTGGTTTGATGCAGCTCTCCATGCTACTCTATCCTGTGCAAGCTTTTTCATCTCCCAGTACCTACTGCAACCTACATCCTTCTGAATCTGCTTAGTGTATTCATCTCTTGGTCTCCCTCTACGATTTTTACCCTCCACGCTGCCCTCCAATACTAAATTGGTGATCCCTTGATGCCTCAGAACATGTCCTACCAACCGATCCCTTCTTCTGGTCAAGTTGTGCCACAAACTTCTCTTCTCCCCAATCCTATTCAATACTTCCTCATTAAAAAATGGTTCAAATGGCTCTGAGCACTATGGGACTCAACTGCTGTGGTCATCAGTCCCCTAGAACTTAGAACTACTTAAACCTAACTAACCTAAGGACATCACACACATCCATGCCCGAGGCAGGATTCGAACCTGCGACCGTAGCAGTCGCACGGTTCCGGACTGCGCGCCTAGAACCGCGAGACCACCGCGGCCGGCCTTCCTCATTAGTTACGTGATCTACCCATCTAATCTTCAGCATTCTTCTGTAGCACCACATTTCGAAAGCTTCTATTCTCTTCTTGTCCAAACTATTTATCGTCCATGTTTCACTTCCATACATGGCTACACTCCATACGAATACTTTCAGAAATGACTTCCTGACACTTAAATCAATACTGGATGTTAACAAATTTCTCTTCTTCAGAAACGCTTTCCTTGCCATTGCCAGCCTACATTTTATATCCTCTCTACTTCGACCATCATCAGTTAGGTATGCAATTTGAAGCCGCTTGTCAGGAATGGTATCAAAGGCTCTCCGGAAATCTAGAAATATGATATCAGTTTGAGATTCCGTATCGACAGCACTCATTTCTTCGTCAGAATGTTCAAATGTTTGTGAAATCCTAACGGACCAAAATGCTGAGGTCATTGGTCCCTAGACTTACACACTACTTAAACTAACTTATGCTAAGAACAACACACATACTCATGCCCTAGGGAGGACTCGAACCTCCGGCGGGAGGGGCAGCGCAATCCGTGATATGTCGCACCAAACCACGCGGCTCGTCAGAATAAAGAGCTGATATACCGCACACTAATGACATTATGTGAATCGGTGCTGATTATTTATGGACGGATCCAACAGAGATGGAGATTATGGGCATCAGATGGAGCCAGTCGTATTGAACTGTTAACGGTGTACATATTCCGTCCAGTGGTCGCAGCTGGGTATCTTTGTGACAGGAGCTGAATTGTTTCAGGTATGTGATTATTGATATTGGGGTAAAAAGAAGGTCAACGCACTCTTGCGGGTCGGAATGAGGCTGGCCACACTTACCGAGACACTTTCCATGCGTAGCAGTGCAGTGTATTAAGCCGATCTGCCAATAAACGTTTATAATTAAATCCATGAACAGCACGTCGCGTGATTTGGATGGCGCGCCGCACACTGCCAATGGTGCGTGGAGATGGAAGAAAGAAAATTTACACCGACAGCAGATTTTCAGTTCACAGACATACATCTACATCCATATATTAGGTACTTCACAAGCCACCGTCTTCCCTCCAGGAATTCCCTCTTGAATGCACGAAGCATCTCTGTGTTGGTCGATGTCTTCCATTAATAGCGGATCCTAAACCCTCCAGCAGTACTCAAGAATGGTCGCACCAATGTTCCATATGAGGTCTCTCTTGCGGATGAACCACACTTTCCTACAATTCTTCCAATGACCCAAAGTCGACCATTCCACCTTCCCTACATGCTTACATGCTCGTTCCATTTCATATCGCTTTGCATCGTTATGCCTCGATATTTAACCGATGTGACTGTGTTAAGCAGGACGCTATTCACACTGTATTGGAATACTACGGGTTTGTTTTACCTAATTATCTGCATTAACTTACATTTTTCTAATTATTTATTTCTAGTTTCTGCTACCAGTCACTTTTTTATTTTATGTTTAATCTAACCTAATTCAACGCGTTTCGAATATGTTCTGTTCATCTTCAGGCGTTTATACATACATGCATACACAGAAATGGTACTTAAAAATTAACAGTCTTAAACTAGATTAATCTAGAACTCTTTGTCCACTGTTTCTTACTGTAGCGGTTGGTGTGGCATTTGGGGGGGGGGGGGGAGAGGGGGGCAGTGTATGGCTAGAAATCAAAATCAGTTATGTCACTAGCGACAAAATACAATGTGCAATGGTGTGATGTCAATCAACAGCTCCACCATGACACCAGTGATGCAAGTGAAGCAGCAAGATGATGAAATCGTAAGTGATCAACTGTCATAAAAGCCTTACACACTATTTTCGTAACACATAACTGATTCAAATCTATCTGCGTCCTGTACGGGCTGTGATATCATTCATAGTGAACCACAAGGAAGAAAACCAGCAGAAGACATCACTGATTTCGACTTCTAGCCATACACTATCCCCCCCCCCCCCCCCCCCCCCCCCGCTACTCCCCTGCACGACACAAAGCTTTACGTCTCGCCTAGGCCCTTAAACACCGACATTGGACTGTTGATGACTGGAAACATGTTGCCTGGTCGCACGAGTCTCATTTCAAATTGTGTCGAGCGAATGGACGTGTAGGGGAATGGAGACAACCTCATGAATCAATGGGCCCAGCGTGTCAGCAGGGGACTGTTAAATCTGGAGGCGGCTCTGTAACGGCGTGGGGCGTGTGCAGTTGGAGTGGTATGGGGCCCCTGGTACGTCTAGATACGACTCTGACAGGTGACACGTACATAAGCATCCTGTCTGATCACCTGCATCCATTCATGTCCACTGTGTATTGCGACGGACTTGGGCAATTCCAGCAGGACAATGCGACACCCCACACTTCATAATTGCTACAGAGTGGCTCCAGGAACACTCTTTTCAGTTTAGACACTTACACTGCCCACCAATCTCCCCAGACATGAGAATTGTTGAGCATTTCTGGGATGCCTTGCAACGTGCTGTTCAGAAGATATCTCCACCCCGTCATGATCTTAGGGCTATATGTCAGCCACGCAGTATTCATGGTGTCAGTTCCCTTCGGATCAACTTCAGACATTAGTCGAGTCCATGCCACGTCGTGTTGAGGAAATTATGCGTGCTCGCGGAGCTCCTATTAGGCAAGTAAACGAGTTTCTTTGAATCTTTGGAGTATAACGTGGTGCAAACATAAGCTTATTGTTCTCACTGTGTCGGCATCATCTTGTACACAGTGGATAAACTCAGCGATCAGTTACATCAAGAATTCAGAAAACGACAACTATTGCACTTACTCGCCTTGGACGGTCAAAGACGCACTACTCGCCATTAAAATAGCTACACCAAGAAGAAATGCAGATGATAAACGGGTATTCATTGGACAAATATATTATACTAGAACTGATATGTGATTACATTTGCACGCAATTTGGATACATAGATCCTGAGAAATCAGTACCCAGAAGAACCACCTCTGGCCGTAATTACAGATTTGATACGCATGGGAATTGAGTCAAACAGAGCTTGGATGGCGTGTACAGGTACAGCTGCCCATGCAGCTTCAACACGATACCACAGTTCATCAAGAGTAGAGACTGGCGTATTGTGACGAGCCAGTTGATCGGCCACTATTGACCAGACGTTTTCAATTGGTGAGAGATCTGGAGAAAGTGCTGGCCAGGACAGCAGTGGAACATTTTCTGTATCCAGAAAGGCCCGTACAGGACCTGCAACATGGGATCGTGCATTATCCTGCTGAAATGTAGGGTTTCGCAGGGATCGAATGAAGGATAGAGCCACGGGTCGTAACACATCTGAAATGTAACGCCCAAGAGGTGACCGAGACGTGTAACCAATGATTCCCCATACCATCACGCCGGGTGATACACCACTGTGGCGATGACGAATACACGCTTCCAATGTGCGTTCAGAGCGATGTCGCCAAATACGGATGCGACCATCATGATGCTTTAAACAGAACCTGGATTCATCCGAAAAAATGACGTTTTGCCATTCGTGCACCCAGGTTCGTCGTTGAGTACACCATCGCAGGCGCTCCTGTCTGTGATGCAGCGTCAAGGGTAACCACAGCCATGGTCTCCGAGCTGATAGTTCATGCTGCTGCAAGCGTCGTCGAACTGTTCGTGCAGATTGTTGTTGTCTTGCAAACGTCCCCATCTGTTGACTCAGGGATCGAGACGTGGCTGCACGATTCGTTACAGCCATGCGGATAAGATGCCTGCATCTCGACTGCTAGTGATACAAGGCCGTTTGGATCCAGCACGGCGTTCCGTATCGCCGATTCCATATTCTGCTAACAGTCATTGGATCTCGACCAACGCGAGTAGCAACGTCGCGATACCATAAACCGCAATGGCGATAGGCTACAATCCGACCTTTATCAAAGTCGGAAAAGCGATGGTACGCATTTCTCCTCCTTACACGAGGCATCACAACAACGTTTCACCAGGCAACGCCGGTCAACTGATGTTCGTGTATGAGAAATCGGTTGGAAACTTTCCTCATGTCAGCACGTTGTAGGTGTCGCCACCGGCGCCAACCTTGTGTGAATGCTCTGGAAAGCTAATCATTTGCATATCACAGCATCTTCTTCCTGTCGGTTAAATTTCGCGTCTGTAGGACGTCATCGTCGTGGTGTAGCAATTTAAATGGCCAGTAGTGTAAATTACTGTTACCAGTCATCACAGTAATGCTGTTAGTAGGCAGTGACAGTCGGTTATCAGTCGACGATGTGGGTCGTAAATCGAAGCACACAGAAACTACTAGTGTACGTTTCATAGCGAGCATTTCGCATATGCTCCAGATTGGGATTCACCTTGCACTCTTACCATCTTAACCTAGCCCTCGCACGATTTCAGATATGCACGTGGTGCAAAGCTTTCCTTTGAACAGTTTCAACTTTTCCGGCTGCCAGTCAAGCTCTTCGAGAGTGAGGTGGGAAGCCGGACGTGGCCGCTCGGCGCCGGCTCGGCCTCGGCCTCTGGTCTGTCACAGGTGGGCTGCCGGCCGGAAGCACGCGCCACTTGCTGCGGGGCGCCGCTCTTGTTCGCCGCGGCGCGCCGGCCACCTGCGCCCGCGCCGCGCTGGGCCGCGCCGCGCGCCTCTTCTTACGCCGCTTTCGGGTCCGCTGGGTGCCATTCTCTGTTAGTTAACCAGAATGACTCACAAAAACAACGCCGCGCTGCCGCCGGCCACTCTTCCAGCGGCTCATCTCCCAGTTTACTTGTCATCTTTACACCCGGCCGACAGGCGGTCGGACGAGAATCTGTGTGCCGTCCGCTCGCCGGCTGTTATTGGAAACAGCCCCATCAACTGCCTACAGTCACACTACCCCAAACTACACTACTGGGCATTAAAATTGCTACACCACGAAGATGACGTGGTACAGACGCGAAATTTAACCGACAGGAAGAAGATGCTGTGATATGCAAATGATTAGCTTTTCAAAGCATTCACACAAGGTTGGCGCCGGTGACGACACCTACAAAGTGCTGACACGAGGAAAGTTTCCAACCGATTTCTTATACACAAACAGCAGTTGACCGGCGTTGCCTGGTGAAACGTCGTTGACATGCCTCGTGTAAGGAGGAGAAATGCGTACCATCACGTTTCCGACTTTGATAAAGGTCGAATTGTAGTCTATCGCGATTGCGGTTTATCATATCGCGACATTGCTGCTCGCGTTGGTCGAGATCCAATGATTGTTAGCAGAATACGGAATCGGTGGGTTCAAGAGGGTAATACGGAACTCCGTGCTCATTCCCAACGGCCTCGTATCACTAGCAGTCGAGATGACAGGCATCTTATCCGCATGGCTGTAACGTTTCCTGCAGCCACGACTCGATCCCTGAGTCAACAGATGGGGACGTTAGCAAGACAACAACCATCTCCACGAACAGTTCGACGACGCTTGCAGCAGCATGGACTATCACCTCGGAGACCGTGGCTGTGGTTACCCTTGACGCTGCATCACAGACAGGAGCGCCTGCGATGGTGTACTCAACGACGAACCTGGATGCACGAATAGCAAAACGTCATTTTTTCGAATGAATCCAGGTTCTGTTTAAAGCATCATGATGGTCGCATCCGTGTTTGGCGACATCGCGGTGAACGCACATTGGAAGCGTGTATTCGTCATCGCCATACTGGCGTATCAATCGGCGTGATGGTATGGGGTGCCATTGGTTACACGCCTCGGTCACCTCTTGTTCGCATTGACGGCATTGACGGCAACAGTGGACGTTACATTTCAGATGTGTTACAACCCGTGACTCTACCCTTCACTCGATCCCTGCGAAACCCTACATTTCAGCAGGATAATGCACGACCGCATGTTGCAGGTCCTGTACGGGCCTTTCTGGATACAGAAAATGTTCGACTGCTGCCCAGGCCAGCACATTCCCCAGATCTCTCACCAATTGAAAACGTCTGGTGAATGGTGGACGAGCAACTGGCTCGTCACAGTACGCCAGTCACTACTCTTGATGAACTGTGGTATCGTGTTGAAGCTGCATGGGCAGCTGTACCTGTACACGCCATCCAAGCTCTGTTTGACTCGATGCTCAGGCATTTCAAGGCCGTTATTACGGCCAGAGGTGGTTGTTCTGGGTACTGATTTCTCAGGATCTATGCACCCACATTGCGTGAAAATGTAATCACATGTGAGTTCTAGTATAATATAGTTATCCAATGAATACCCGTTTATCATCTGCATATCTTCTTGGTGTAGCAATTTTAATGGCCAGTAGTGTATTTCTTTTTTCGCAGGAAATTCGTTATACAGTGACGCGACAGCCGCGCGGGATTAGCCGAGCGGTCTACGGCGCTGCAGTCATGGACTGTGCGGCTGGTCCCGTCGGAGGTTCGAGTCCTCCTTCGGGCATGGGTGTTGTCCTTAGAATAATTTAGGGTTACTAGTGTGTAAGCTTAGGGACTGATGACCTTATCAGTTAAGTGCCATAAGACTTCATACACATTTGAACATTATTGTGACGCGACAAAGCTCATGGGATACCTCCTAACCTCGTGCCGAACCTCCTTTTGCCAGGCGTAGTGTGGCAGCTCGACGTGGCACCGACTCAGCCAGTCGTTGGTAGTCCTCTGGAGCGCATTTACAGTCTATCCGATGACATATCCGGTTGGACAGAAAGTTTTCTATCAGATCGTCCTGAATGGTGAGACCTCAACAGAAACAAGCGTAACATCAAGTGTGCCCCAGGGCAGTGTAATAGGTCCGCCGCTTTTTACGATTTACATAAACGATCTGGTTGATGGTATTGACAGCGACATTAGACTGTTTGCCGATGATGCTGTAGTCTACAGGAAAGTAGTATCACACGGAAGTTGTGAACAAATGAATGAGGATTTGAGGAATATAAATGCGTGGTGTAACCTACTGCGTATAACAAAGCGAATATCCCCATTAATGTACGAGTACAAAATAAATGCCCCGTGTTTGGAAGCGGTAACATCCATCAAGTATCTGTGTGTGACTATTCGAAATGATCTCAAATGGAACGATCCGATTGCACAAGTAACGGGTCAGGCGAACTCTAGATTGCGGTTTATTGGTAGAATCCTGAAACGATGCAACAAATAAATGGCTTACAATACTATAGTTCGTCCGGTCTTGGAGTATTGTTCGTCTGTATGGGACCCTTACCAGGTGGGTCTGATTCAAGAGATCGAGAAGGTCCAAAGAAGAGCGGCAAGATTCGTGACTGGGATATTTAGCCATCACTAGAGCATTACAAATCTCATGGAAAGTTTGGAGTGGGACATACTTGCAGATAGACGACACCCTAAACGGAAGGGGCTGCTCACTAAATTGCAAAATCCGATCTTCGCCAAGGATGTTGAGCATATATTACTACCACCAACTATCATATCGCGCAATGATCACCACTCAAAGATAAGGGAAATAAGAGCTCGTACTGAGGCGTTCAGACAGTCGTGTTTCCCTCGCACGATCCACGAATGGAACAGAGGGGTGGGGGGGATTTGACTTTGGCGCGCGTAGTGCCCTGCGCGACCCACCGCTTGGTGGTTAGCGGAGTATATATGTAGTTGTATATGTAGACATATTGAGCCATGCTGCCTTTATAGCCGTTCATAATTCCGTAATTGTTGTCGGTACAGGCTTTTGGGCACGAACTGACTTCTCGATTATGTCCATAAATGTTCGATGGGACTCATGGCAGGCGATCTGGGTCGCCAAATCATTCGCTCGTATTGTCCAGAAAGTTCTATTTAGTCCAGTGACATGGCGCATTATCATCCATAAAAAATCCATCGGCGTCCATGAAGGGCTGCAAATGGTATCCAAGTAACCGAACATCCAGAGCACCCAGTCCACTCCACGTAAACACAGCCCACACCGTTAGGGAGCCAACCATAGCTTGCACAGTGTCTTGTTGACAACTTGCGTCCATGGCTTCGTGGGATCTGTGTCAGTTTCTAACCCTACCATCAGCTCTTACCAACTGAAGTTGGGATCATCTGACCAGGCTATGGTTTTGCAATCGTCTAAGGTCCAACTGATATAGACACGAGCCCCGAGAGAAGCGCTGCAGGCCATATCGTGCTATTAGCGAAGGCACTCGCGTCGGTCGTCGTATGCCATAATCCATTAACGCCAAATTCCGCCGCACTGCCCTGACAGATACGTTCGTCTTACAATATGAAACGAGACTCTTCCGAGCAGGCAACATGTTTCCAGTCATCAACAGTCCAGTGTCAGTGTTGACAGGCCCAGGCGAGGCGTAGAGCTTCGTGTCGCGCATTCATCAAGGCTACAAGAGTGGGCCTTCGGCTCCGAAAGTCGTTTCGTTCAATGGTTCGCACGCTGACACTTGTCGATGGCTCATCAGTGAAATCTGCAGCAATTTGTAGAAGGGTTGCACTTTTTGTCACGTTGAGCGATTCTCATCAGTCGTCGTTGGTCCTGTTCTTGGAGGTTCTTTTTCCGGCCGCAGCGATGTCGGAAATTTTATGTTTTACCGGATTCCCCGTATTCATTCCCGTATTAATTTCTGTAGTTACATCACGCATTGTTGCTTGTCTGTTAGCACTGACAACTCTACGCAAACATCACTACTTTCGGTCGTTAAGAGAAGGCCGTCGGCCACCGCGTTGTCCGTAGTGAGAAGTAAAGCCTGAAATTTGGTATTCTCCGCATAATACCGGAATATTGAATATCTTAACAATTTCCCGACTAGAATGCCCCATGCGGGTTGCTCCAACTACCATTCCGCATTCAAAGTCTGTTAATTCCCGTCTTGCGGTCATAATCACGGCGGAAATCTTTTCACATGAATCACCTGAGTACAAAATACAGCTCCGCCGATGAACTGCCCTTTTGTACCTTGTGTATGCGATAGTACCGCCCTCTCTATATGTGCATATCGCTATCCCATGACTTGTCACCTTAGCGTAGTTTCTCTGCTTTCCCCTAATGAAGCACTGGAGCTGTTATCGAGTTACGCTTCCCCCATTGCGTTTACGAACGTGTTGACCACGTGACTGCCTGGCGTGATGATGCATGTATCAGTGCCGACGGAGGGCATATTGAACATCTCCTTTGAGAGAGATGCGTGTGGTATGCTGGTTCGTGTCTGTTTCCCATGATTAATGAGCTAGAGACAATGAATTGTAACTTGGAAACAAAGTTTTTTCGAACCCATGTGCATATAACAATTTCGTCTACGTCTAAGAATGTGTCCTGCAATTTGTGCCGTACGTTTTTGTTAGACCCTATATAAATTCTAATGATGTTACTGCCTACATCGGAACAACGGGAATGACTTTTAAAACAGGATACTAGAAATACAAGGTATTAACAAAGAAAACCACAGCAAGTAAACCCATCTTCGTAGCTCATCTAGTACAAGGTAGTCACACGATGCACAGTATCGAAAACAACCTGGTGATTCTTCGTACAATGTATACTTAACGGACATATTTGAAGAAATCCTGGGGAAAGACGTCAACGAGCAGTGCGCACTAAGAAACATCAGTTTACATGCCATCTTCTTTGTTTTATGACCTCTGAAATCAGTTTCCCGTATAGATCGCTCCTCGTTATTGATAACTTTCTTTAAAGGCACTCCCCAGTTTGGTAGCAGTGTCCAGGTGTTAACAAACACGATCTTACGATCTTACATTGTAAAAGTCCACCTTACGTGTATGACATGCCAACGGCTTTACAGTTCCTTGTGTTCTAACTTTTTCCCACTCCCACTGCGGGATGTTTGTTATCTGCACGCAACGTCCCTATTAGCTATTTTTTAATTGCTTTAAATCTGTCAATTTGTACAGGGTTTGGGAAAGGGGGGGACAGGATGCAGAAGGTCGAGCGGTCAGGATTAGAGTGTGGGCATCCAGGGCTGCCGTTAAATTACAAAACAGGAAATTAGGTACAATAAAGAGGATGTATTCCAATGTACGGTGTACAAGGGGCGTGCCTAGGGTCGGAAGTTACCAGGTGTAGGCCAGTCTAGGAGGTCGAATAAGTAACTGAAATGGGCAACGAAAGGTAAGCAGTTCATGTTAACTTACGTTGGTGGCCGGAGGCTCCGCTTTCCAAAAAGACGTCTGTTCTGCTCGAGGTCTGGATTGCAAGAGATCACTCCAGCGTTCACACATGTGACCTGTAGCCCACGCATGTTATTGGCTAAAACCAGCGGCGTGAATTCGCTAGCGGTTTCAGTAGACGGCTTAAGGCGTCTATTGTCAGCAGCCTTAACTGGACAGAACTGCCTCGGTTTTGAACGACTGGCAACTTGTGTCACGTAGGCACAGCATAAGTTGCTCTGGGAGTAGACTTGTAAGGATTTGACTGGGCCTTTGAAATAATTTTTTTAAACCAATTCCCTAAAATATTCCTTGACTGGCTGCCACCATGTACAAATCTAAAGAACTATGTCTAGGTTTTCGTTGGCAAAGCATGAAATTTAAAATTTTTGACTTGTCAAAATATAATGCCTTTAATTATAAAGCACTCCAATATTTTTTAATTTATCAAAATGCACAGCTTTTATAATCATGATACGCCCATTTTTCCTACGATCTTATTTTATCATTGCTGTACTCCTCAGCACAATGAAAGCCTTCCTATTTTATTTTATTTTATTTATTTATTTATTTATTTTTGTACATACCAATAGACCATTACTGCCGATTCCTCAAAGAACCAAACTCCAATGTATAAAGTTTGTTGGAAGTCGCTAAACGTTCTCGTTACCAAACACTGGCTGCGTATAGTAAGTTCATCAGTTGTTAAGAAAACAGGCGCTTTTGCAACAAAATTGCGGATGTTTTCTTCTCAGCTTTTCTGTATGTCTTTTGGGTTGCTGAATCCCAGTTTCAAATCTACAAGAAGTCGGCTTCACAACGAAAAATGCAAAAAGCTTCAAACATTCCTATTTTGTCAGCTGTGAGTTTTTTTCAAGATGACCACTCTACATAAAATTAAAGTAGACAAAATTTCCGAAAAAACGCTCTAGTCAGCTTCGATGTTCTGAAAAGTGGTATCGGCACTAGAGCGTGCTGAGAAGCAGGGATTTTTTGGCCCTTCTGCGAACACGTCAAAAACCCACTCCTACTCTATACAACTTTTAGAATGAAACTTCCTGGCAGATTAAAACTGTGTGCCGGACCGAGACTCGAACTCGGGACCTTTGCCTTTCGCGAGCAAGTGCTCTACCAAATGAGCTACCCGAGCACGACTCACGCCCCGTCCTCACAGCTTTACTTCCGCCAGTACCTCGTCTCCTACCTTCCAAACTTTACAGAAGCTCTCCTGCGAACCTGGAAACTTTTAGAATATTCAAATTGTCAGTAAAATCTCTTGCAGCACCTGAAAGTACATTAAATTACCTGAAAGAAACGTCTGTAACATTTCATTTTCTCGTAAGGGAAGGGGTGCGAGTGAGGGAGCAAAGCGAAAATTACGAAAAATGCCTTCTGCGCCCTGCAGCCAAAGGACCTGTCACATGTGTTTATTTCTCATAGACGCTATATTGTCTATGCAATACGCTTAAAAGACGTTGTTTTAAATGAAATTATTGGAAACTATGTTTAATGAAAAGATTCACGAATTATTTTTACAACATATTAGGTGCATGACACTGAATTTAAAGATGGATATGAAATCTGTAAGTAGTAGTTTACATGTGTTATCAAACGACAGATTTTAGAGCAGAGGATTGGGTCATCACTTCGAGTAGATCCTCGATCCCGAAAAGAACAAGGTATTGTGTGATAGAATATGGATACAAAAGAGAGGTAACTTGTATAGTGAACCGTCGATGTATGAAGAAATACGAGTACCTCTGCTAATGTCATGCATGCAAAGCTAACCCTTATAAGCGTAATACTTCGAAAGTATAGCGTCTATGAGAGATAGACAGGTGAGAGAAGTCATGCGGCTGCAAGGCGTAGATGATATTTTATGTAATTTTTTCTGTGTTCACTACCCCCCCTCGACACCCCCTCCCCTCCAAAAAAAAGAGAAAATTAAATGTTACAGGCATTTCTTGTAGGAATCTAATGTACTTTCACGTGGTGTAGGGGATTTGCTGATAACATGAGCACTTTTTGAGTTGTAGAGGGTGGAAGTACGTGTTCTTTATGTTTTCACAGAAGGTCCAAAAATTGCTGCTTTTCAGCGTGCTCTAGCGCCGATACGGCTTGTCAGAAAACCAGACCTGACTAGTACCTTTTGTAGGAAATTTTGTATACTTTAATTATGTATCGAGTGATCATCTTCGAAAAACGCAGTTTTCGGGGAATAAGGGAAAAACTGAGAAGAACGCGAAAAGTTTGATGTTTTTGTATTTTTCGTTTGTGAAGACAACCGCCTGCAAGGCAGCAAACATAAGGAAAAATCTTCCGCTTTTTTTATGGGAAAATCACCGTTTTACGGGGCTCTAAGTAAGGGGTAGTTTGTCCTTCGTTTCAATGAAAAGCTTTTGTATCATGCATCCCAGTGTTGACATCATGTCTCTTGAGTGTCGTGCAGGTACATTCAGTAGTATATGAATACTACCGCCGGCCGCGGTGGTCTCGCGGTTCTAGGCGCGCAGTCCGGAACCGCGCGACTGCTACGGTCGCAGGTTCGAATCCTGCCTCGGGCATGGATGTGTGTGATGTCCTTAGCTTAGTTAGGTTTAAGTAGTTCTAAGTTCTAGGGGACTGATAACCACAGCAGTTGAGTCCCATAGTGCTCAGAGCCATTTGAACCATTTTTTTTGAATACTACCCGCAAAATATATTGCGTATGGATTTAGTAATGCATTAAAACGTTTTGCCTCATACTAAAGTTTTCCTGAATGAACAGCGAAAATACAGTAAACGATGAAGTTTTTCCTTTCATTATTTTTTAGGGTTATAAGCGAAAAAAGGTTCGAAAAAATTTGAATTTATTTGTAAATTTTAGGTACACATTCCATATTAAAAATGAATATAGTTCGGGTTATTCCAAAGCCTCAGTACGTATACGCGTTTTATAACTTTAACATTTGACTTATTGTGATAAAGATTTAACTGACGATCACACAGCGTATGAGCAGACTATAAGAGAATTTTAAATTTCTGAGTTCATTAATAATTGTATGAAACGCAGAAAATCACATTCCAGTAGCCCTGGAAGCTGTTACATAGGCAGCTTGCAACAGGGAGCTGGTGTTTGCAGCATTTTTGTGGCATAGATACCGTAACATACTTGCTTCAACATAAAAAGTCGAAACTCTTATGTTTCTGTTATATAAATTACTTAAATATTCAGTGTATCATTATTTACACCTTCGGTTGCATCCACAATGTCAATTTCCTATTCCACTAGAAAATGTGTTCAATGTAAAAGCAGATCGTACTGTAAAAGAAGAAACCTTCCAGCAACTGCAACAATTAATCATCAATTCAGTACACAGTTGCTGAGCGGCATTACTCCCCAAACCAACGCACGCACTGCCTTTTCGATTGATTATAAGAAGGGAAATAAGAAATGGGAAAATTCTGTAAGAGATTAGTGGTTAGTTATTTTCTTGCGGCAAAGATACAGGAAAAGTTCGTTAAAAAATTACATTTGTTTAAGCGGCCACAGAAGTATCAGCGCGCAAAACCTAGTGAGTCGATGTTACTATGAAATACAAAAAGGCGAGAATATCTGTGCAAACAGAGCAGTCCGGGGACATCTGCTATCGTCGGCACACGTGTCTGAACTTCCTTTTGGGAAGCTTATTTTCTGTCGTCTCAGGTATTTTCTGTCCCACGTATCTCTCAGCGAGAGTCGAGAACTGTCCTCTATGTTCGTTCTGGTTACAATCCAGCACACACACACACACACACACACACACACACACACCATTTCACTGGCCACTCGGCTAGAGAAAAGGTAGTAGAAAATACATAGGAAGACGGACAAAGAGGACGACGACCAGCACAGATGGAAATTTTTTCGTTTCTTTTTCTGTTTATTTAATTTCAACTTCAGCGGGCACATCAGTAAAGGTCCTTTTGAGTTGACGATAAGTTTTTTTGTGTGGTTCTAAGGTAGAATTTCCTGCACAAAACATGCAGCTTCATTATTTTTATGCAGCCGTAAACATCTCTTGTCGTAGGAATGCGATAGTCATGGTTGAGCTAATTTCGGGCAGACCCTTTTTTCGCATGGCAGCCTACTATTGAGAACGTAGTTTGTGACTGAGCGCATCGAATATACGGGGTGTTCAAAAAGTCTCTCCGCGGTGCCGTATGATTGTTAGCCGCACGTGCCGTATGTCGCAGTGGATATACCGACATGAAACTCAGTGAAATACGAGTTATTAATTTATTGAATGTTCATTTTTACTTACAAATTTTCACATTAAATGTTGAAAGTGTCTCTCCTGTTGTTGAATACACAACTCTATTCATGTAATCGTTTTTCCAAACACAAGCTGTAACATTTCTTCTGTAACAGAAGCAGTGAAAGTGGATACTGCAGTTTTCAAGTCATCAATGGATTTCGGACGGTTTTTATGGACAGTTACTTTCGCTGCACCCCAGAAGAAAAACTCAGGTGGTGGTAGGTCAGGCGATCGTGGAGGCCAAAATCTCTGTAAAATTATGTGATCACCAAAAACATCAGCAAGCAGTGACATTGAAACGCGAGCTGTATGAGCTTTCACCATCTTGGTGAAAATAACCGTTCAGTATTTCACTTAACACAAGTTCTCCTATGAATAGGTACATAATATCACTGCAGCATCGTTGTGCGTTTACTGTTCCGTTGAAAAATATGGGACCCACAATCCGACGTCTAGGAATTTCAGTCCAGACTCCTATTTTCACAGAATGAAGTGGTTACTCAAGAAAACACAATGGATTTGACGTACTCCGCATACGAGAGTTTTGCGAGTTTGTGTACCCAGATCAATGAAACCACGCCCCAACAGTTTCATTAAGAATATCCTTTCCCTTTTGTTGAACGTAATTTTTGAACCATTGACAATAATGCAGTCTCTTGCCATGATCAGTGTTTTTCGGTTCTTACACGATTGTCGCTTTGTATGGGAAAGCCAGTCACTGTGGACAAGTGGTTCTAGGCGCTTCAGTCCGGAACCGCGCGGCCGCTACGGACTGATGACCTCAGATGTTAAGTCCCATAGTGCTCAGAGCCATTTGAACCATTTTTGTATGGGAAAAGTTTTAATTTTTGCCTTACAGCAGTGTGGGCCGTTCCGACACTTTAACATCGATGTCCTTGGCGCGGCCGACGGGGATGACCGAGCGGTTCTAGGCTCTACAGTCTGGAACCGCGCGACCGCTACGGTCGCAGGTTTGAATCCTGCCTCGGGCATGGGTGTGTGTGATGTCCTTAGGTTAGTTAGGTTTAAGTAGTTCTAAGTTCTAGGGGACTGATGACCTCAGCAGTTAAGTCCCATAGTGCTCAGAGCCATTTGAATCATTTCCTGGGTGAGTTTTCTTACTGGCTTGTTCGGACTCATGGACATTTTATCGGAAATATAGAGTCGTTTATCCTCAGACAAAACGCTATGACGACCACTACTCGGTGCAATTGTCACTGAATCCGTACTCGAAATTTGTTAGTCAAATCTCGCACAGTATCGCGATGTGGGAGTGTTGTCTCCGGGAAAACTGAATTAAATGTTTGACGAAATGAAACTGTGTATTTACCGCCAGCTTTGAACACTTTTTCGACTAAAAACACACATTCTTCAATGGTTAGCGTTTTAACAGTGACAAAAACGAACAAAGGAACTAAACTTAAACGTTCACGTCAACACGTAACGACACACACCAACGATACTACCGACGCTGGCTGAGATAAACGAAACAGTGGAATGTTGGGAGAGTCCACTGCAAGAGAAGTAACCCACGCAGGCGAACAATCATACGACACGCTCGGCTAACTATCATACGGCACTTCGGGAGACTTTTTGAACACTCCGTATACACTCAAGGTATCAGTAGTAAACTGAACAATATAATGATCATTTATTTAATCTTATCCTATGTCCTTGTATCGATACACGAACATACGACAACTTCGTTTCACGTTTATAAATGTCTTTCATTCAGTTTTTGGAATATGCATTTATAAATATCTTAATTACAAGAAATCGATGAATAATTGTTAACATGTATCGTTTCTCTTAATAGTAATTCTCCACGCTACACGCCTAACGATTTGTAGTGTACCCTTTTTTTAAGAAATTCCATATGTTTTTGAACGAATTGTATAAGTCTACCGCATTTGGAAGGATGATTGTTCACCTTCATCCGCACTTCGCAAGCCGCCTTATGCCGTGTAGCGGAGGGTACTTAGAGTACCAGCGTCGCTTCCCCCTTTTTCTGTAGCAGTCCGGTTCGATTCGCAGGAAGAAAGACTGCTGGTAAGCCTCTGTGTGGGCTCAAACTCTGTAATTTTATCTCGATGGTCTTCTCGCGAGGATAGGAGGAAGCAATACATTGCTTGACTTTTCTAGGAACATACGCTCTCGGATCAGTAGACCATACCGTCAGGCAGAACGCCTCCCTCGCAGCGCTTCTCACTGCAGTTGGCCGAGCATCTCCGTTTAGCTTGCGCGCTTACTGGATGAACCTGTAACGAAACGTGCTGCTCTTCTTTGGATCTTATCAAATTCCTCTATCAATTGTATCTGGTACAGTTCCCATACTAATGAGCAGTATTCGAGTACTGGTCGACTGAGAGTTTTGTTAGCTACTTCCTTTGTCGAAGGATTACATTTCCTGAGTGTTCTTCCAAAAAATCTCAGTCTGGCATCTGCCTTACTCGCTATTGACTTTATGTCCCGTTCCACTTTAAATCGCTTCGTCCGCTTACTCCTAGATATTTTATGGAAGTAACTGCTTCCAGTGACTGTTCTGCAACTTTTGTAATCCGTATATATTCAGGCAGGTGTACCTGTTTATTTGGCTCTTAGGTGTATATGAAGGAGGTGGTTCCTACCCCTACAGCGTTTGCTCTCTGGCAGTAAAGGCCAGGTGCACCAAGTTTGGTTGAAATCGGTCCAGTGGTTTAGGAGGAGATGTGGAAGCACACACACAAGCACGCACGCGCGCACACTCACATCTCCTCCTAGACCACTGGACCGATTTCAACCAAATTTGGTGCACCTGGCCTTTACTGCCAGGGAGCAAACGCTGTAGGGGTAGGAACCACCTCCTTCATATACACTGAAGAGCCAAATAAACATGTACACCTGCCTAATACCGCGTAGAGCACCCGCGAGCATGCAGAAGTGCCGCAAAACGTCGTAGCATGGATTCGACTGACGTCTAAAGTAGTGCTGGAGAGAATTGACACCATGAATCCTGTTGTCCATAAATCAGTAAGAGTACGAGAGGGTGGGAGATCTCTTCTGAACAGCACGTTACAAGGCATCCCAGGTATGCTCAATAATGTTCATGGCTGGGGAGTTTGGTGGCCAGCGGAAGTGTTTAAACTCACAAGTCTTGCCGGTTTTTTTCCCTTGGCCCTTGCCTTGGCACTTTTTTTCCTCTGCCCTTCATACCGCTACCCTTCGTCAGATTTCGACCAATCTATCTCCAGATGAGCGCGTATTAATGGTTAATCCTAACCAGACGTACGCAAACATCGCAGTACCCACATCCTGCGACACCTCACTTTAGTGAATACTAACCCTTACGCAGAGATGGCAGTAGACCTTTTGTGTTGGCCATCATGCCGGTGTGGGCGTGGAGGGGCTCCACCTCTTATTAAAAGGAGCCACCCTGTAGCAATTATGGACGTGTGGGGTGTCACATTGTTCTGCTGGAATTAACCAAGTCCGTAGGAATTCACAATGGACATGACTGGATGCAGGTGATCGGACAGGATGCTGACGTACGTGTCACCTGTCAGTCATATCTAGACGTATCTAGACTTATCTAGACATATCAGGGTCCCATATCACTCGAACTCCACACGACCCACACCATTACAGAGCCTCCACCAGCTTGAACAGTCCCTTGCTGACACGCAGGGTCCATGGATTCATGAGGTTGTCTACATGCCCGTATACGTCCATCCGTCCGATACAATATGAAACGAGACTCGTCCCACCAGGCAACATGTCGCCAATCATCAACAGTCCAGTGTCGGCGTTGACGGGCCCAGGCGAGGAGTAACGCTTCGTGCCATGCAGTCATCAAGGGTACACGAGTTATCCTTCGGCTGTAACTTGTTGATGCCTCAGCATTGAAATCTGCAACAATTGCGAAAGGGTTGCACTTCCGTCACGTTGACCGATTCCCTTCAGTCGTCCTTGGTCCCTTTCTTGCAGGATCTTTTTCCGGCAGCAGCAGTGTCGGAGATCTGATATTGTACGAGATCCCTCATATTCATGGTACACTTGTGAAATTGTCGTACGGGAAAATCCCCACTTCATCATTACCTCAGAAATGCTGTGTCTCAACGCTCGTGCGCTGACTAGAACACAACGTTCAGACACTTCAATGTTAACCTGCCATTGTAGCAGTAAAAACCGATCTAACAACAGCGCCAGACACTTGTTGTGTTATACAAGCGTTGCCTGCCGCTGCGGCCGGAAAAAGATCCTGCAAGAACGGGACCAACGACTACTAGGAGACAATCGTTCAAGAATCGTCCAACATGACAGAAGTACTATCCCTCCGCAAATTGCTGCAGATTTGAATGCTGGGCCATCAACAAATGTCAGCGTGCGAACCATTTAACGAAACGTCATCGAAATGGGCTTTCGGAGCCCAAGACACACTCTTGTACCCTTGACGACTGCACGACACAAAGCTTTACGCCTCATCTTGGCCCGTCAACACCGACACTGGCCGTTGATGACTGGAAACATGTTGCCTCGTCGGACGAGTTTCGTTTCAAATTGTGTCGAGCGGATGAACATGAGACCGCCTCATGAATCCATGGACGTTGCATGTCAGCAGTGGACTGTTCAAGCTGGTGGAGGTTCTGCAATATTGTGGGGCGTGTGGAACAGTGGTGATATGGGACCCCTGATACGTCTATATACGACGCTGACAGGTGCCACGTACGTAAACATCATGTCTGATCAACTGCTTCCATTCACGTGCATTGTGCATTCCGGCGGACTTGGGCAGTTCTAGCAGGAAAATGCGACGCCCTACACGTCCAGGATTGCCACAGAGTGGCTTCAGGAACACTCTTCTGAGTTTAAACACTTCCGCTGGCCACCAAGCTCCCCAGACACGTATATAATTGAGCTCATCTGGGATGCCTTGTAACGTGCCTTGTAACGTACTCTTGCAAATATGTGAACATCCCTGCAGCATTCATGGTGTCGATTCCCTCCAGCACTACTTCAGACATTAATCCAGTCCAAGCCATATCGTGTTGCGCACTTCTGCCTTCTCGCAGGTGCCCTACACGATATTCGACAGGTGTACCAGTTTCTTTGGCTCTTCAGTGTATGTTGTAAAAGTAACGGTCCTGTAACACTCGCCTGGGGCACGTCCGAAGTTTCTTTTACGTCTGAAGATTTCTCTCCGTTCAAAGCAGACATACATTGGTTGATAAGATCGTATTTTGTTCGTTTGGAGGCTTTGCGGAACTGCATTGAACGCCTTCCGAAAGTCAGGCAACATGGCATCGACGTGAGCGCCTCAAGCTAATGATTTCTGGGTTTCGTAGAAGAACAGAGAGAGCTCCTTTTCGCAAGGTCGTTGTTTTCGGAACCCATGACGGTTCCTAGAAAGGAGAGTTTTCGCTCTCGAAGGAATATTAAAACACGATAGCATAAATCACGTACCAAAATTCAGCAACAGACCGACGTCGGAGACGTGCGGTAGGCTTATGGTTTTGTGCGTCTATTCGACGACCTTTCTCGAAAACGGGAATCACCGGGGACATCAGTAAAATTTCGCTTCTCCACCGACCTACAGTTCAATTCTGCTACAAGAGAGTCTTCAACTCTTTCGGTGGTGGCGATAATGGTGGTGAATCCATATGTTTCCACTGTTTGCTTTGTTGGTTTATCCCTGGGTTATAATGATAAACAGAGCACTCGTTCATTATGATTAGGTAGTTAAAGTTATAATCTATATTGGTCTGAGGCAGATGCAGTCGCGAAGCCGAGCGGAGGGATACCTTTCTCATGTTCAAAATGTCGTGCAAGATGTTGAATACTGAGCCATGATTGATTTTCGCTCCTCCCACTATCGCGTTGATACTACGGTCTTCGATCACCAGGGCCTCCACTTCTTCTGAAATACGTGGTTCTTTACTTGGAGCTGGTCTTCTACATCGCTGTTCGTCATTCAGACTTGTTTGACGACACTGTAAATGTCTGTGCAATTAACGGATGTGAAATTTTTTTCGAGTCGTCAGTCATCTGGCCGGTTTGATGCGGCCCGCTACGAGTTTCACACCTGTGATAACGTCTTGATCTCAGGGTAGCGCATGTAACCACTGTCCTCAGTTATTTGCTATATGCATCTAGTTTCTGACTTCCCGTCCAGACTTTACCGCCGGCCGAAGTGGCCGTGTGGTTAAAGGCGCTGCAGTCTGGAATCGCAAGACCGCTACGGTCACAGGTTCGAATCCTGCCTCGGGCATGGATGTTTGTGATGTCCTTAGGTTAGTTAGGTTTAACTAGTTCTAAGTTCTAGGGGACTAATGACCTCAGCAGTTGAGTCCCATAGTGCTCAGAGCCATTTGAACCATTTGAACCAGAGTTTACCCTCCACTGTGAAAGCGGTTCCCTGGTGTATATAAAAGTATCCTATCATCCTGTCCCTTCCGCTTGTCAGTGTTTTCCACATGTTCCATTCTTCGCTGACTCTACGGAGTACCTCCGCATTCGTTTTCGTTCCATCTCATTTTCAACATTCGTCTGTAACACCACATCTCAAATGCTTCGATTCTCTTCTTTTCCGGTTTTTTGCTACTACTATGTGGTACTGTGCTCCGAAACATGCTCAGAAACTTTTTCCTTAAATTAGGTTTTATGTTTGATACCAGTAGACTTCTCTTGGGGAAGAATTCTGTCTTTCCCTGGGCTAGTCAGCATTTCAGGATCACCTTGCTTCGTCCGACATTGGTTATTTTGCTTCAAAGGTACCAGAATTCCTTGATTTCATCTACTTCGTGATCACCAATTTTGATGTAAGGTTTAGCGCTATTCTCGTTTCTGTTACTTTCTGTTATATATGGTGGTGTTTTGCTGACATACATTTCCTCCAACTCAGCGGGGATTCTGCCTCTTCATGTTCAGATAAGCAATTAACCACACGATACTTCCATTTTATAAATGGGCTTGTCTACAGTCGTACTACGCCAATGTGACGCTGGTATTTTAATGTGTACCAATACTGCAAGCAAGTAACTATGAACAAACAAAGAATTACGTACGTACAAACAACTTTCTGGGGAGAGCAACCACAGCCAGAGACATTATAAATAACGGTAACAACACTCAATACTCAACACTGCTAGCCACTACGGGCTAGTTAAACAACATCGGCCTGTCAGCACAGCGGAAGTACGCACATTACACGGGATTTTAAGTTTTATTTCATTGCTTTTGTACAGCTGGTGTCTGCCGAATATTATGATATATACTACGAGGTGTTATCTTGCCTGGCTCATTTAGCTGCCTTGATTTGTACATTTTGACAAGCATCTTTTGGGTGTACCCAGTTTTGTTGTGACAACCCGCCTTTGTGGTTTGACTCTTACCGTGAATAACTTCCCGAAAGTTGGGACTCCATAATTGTCCATCTACATTCGGCAAATAGAACCATTATAAACCTGAAGGTGTGTCTATACTGACGTGAAACCGGTAGTTGATTATAAAAGCACCTTCCTAAAGGTATTCGGCTTTTGGGAACACCTAATCATGCTTGAGTTTTTAATTATTGTAATGTTTATGATGATTTGTATGATTATTGATGTTGGCTGTTTTGAACTGTTGTTCCTAATTAATTAGGTAACTTGATATTGTCGCAGGGATAATTAAAACCTTATGACTACCCCTCTTATTCCCAATCTCTGCCTTCCCCTACAACTATGCCCTCTGTGGCTGCCTCTTGAACCGTGTATTCTGTTTCTTTCAGCAGTTACTAGAGATTTTTTTTCTTTATTGTTATTTCGTTCCCCCCGCGCCCCATATGGGCGAAGGGGTGGGGCGCTGTCAGCGGTATAGTCATCCTGCTCTTCAGCTAATGGACAATCAAGTAGTAAAGTATATGAAAAAACAAGAAACAGATAACGGAGATATATATAGACTGAATTTAAGACTTCTTAAAAGTAAAAAATAAAATAGAAATTTTGAGGTATACGATGGACGACTTTTTGCACTGTAGTTAAAATCAGTAATAATGAAATACAATAAGTGCCCATTTAAAACATATTGCAGAAACACTGATATGGAAAAGAAACACTTGCGTGTCACTAGAAACTGGAAGGACCTGTCACAGGATAGGGTGTCAGTTGTTGAAAGGGGAAAGGTTGGCCGGTGAAGAAATTAGGAATGTGGTAAAATGAAGATGAAGAACTGGTGCAATGCATTAATGGGGTGGGAGTGGCTGTTGGGACAGAAGAGGGGGTGGAGTGGATGGGAGAATCGGTTACACTGATAGTTGTTGAGAAGAAGGGGGTGGGCAAAGAAAAGCAGAAGGGGAAGGGGAGTAAGGTTGACTGGTTGATTTGGAGGAGGGGAGGGGGGGGGGAGGGGACAAACAGTGAAGTCATCGATCCCATCGGATTAGATAAGGATGGGGAAGGAAGTCGGCCGTGCCCTTTCAGAGGAACCATCCCAGCATTTGCCTGCAGCGATTTGGGGAAATGACGGAAAACATAAGTCAGGATGGCCGGACGCGGGTTTCAACCGTCGTCCTCCCGCATTCGAGAACAGCGTGCTAACCACTGCGCCACCTCGATCGATCGAGGGGCTAAGGAAATGTGCGAAGGGGAGGTAGAGGAAGCGCTGATAAGGTTGACTGGGTAGGGTGGACCTATAGTTGGAAGGCGCGTAGTTCATGATCTGGGAGAAGGAGATGGCTGAGATTTCTTTGGGAGAGCGTGTGTGGGGTATGTAAGTAGAGGGTTGGTGGAATGTATTGGTAAAGGTGCGGCAGTATATGAGGATTAGACTATAGAGGGAAGGATAGCATTATCGGAGTTTGGGGATGGTGTAGGTTGTTCGGAGGTGTTCAGAGTGTATGAGGAGGGACAGTGTAATGGTTCTTTATTTACGTGACCATTACGGCACTCCAACCCCAGTTCTCGATACCAGTAATATCGTACTACTTTTCTGCGAAGTAACAGACATATTTTTGTGACAATATTCACATTTGTTTTTATTAATGTATAGGTATTCCGATGTATTGATATATTACAGTGATATGGTTCTTGTGTGTATTCATTTCTGTGAGACTGTCATAATCTTTGACTTACTTGCAACCGTTTTGGTGCGAATGCGCACGGAGCAGTCTTTGTTTCACTTTGCAGAAGTTAAGTTGTTCTTTCGTTTCGCAAAAGAACAGTCAAGTCTTGTGTTTGGTTAAAGTGGAAATTAAATATATGAAGATAGATACAAATCTGTTTTCTTGATTATGTGACAATTAAGAAGAAGTGTATGTGAATTTACAAGAAGTTTAATAAAAATGTGGATGGTGAACACCAAGTCAAAAATTATTTCTACCATACCATCGTTCTGATCTGGGATTGTTTGATCATTAAGAATTTCCTGAAAAACGCATTTGTTAGGTCTTCAAATATTGCTCAAATACAGATCTGGACCTTCTAGAAGTCAAGGTGGAATCACCCTAGAATCAACAAGATGAGCCATAACGACTTCGACGAAATCTAGTGGGAATCCATTCAAGATAAGTGCCAAAATTAATGACTCTTTTTTACAGTGACTTCATTATTTCCATTCTGACGATACCATCACCATCCACAGTCAATAACTTTGTTGTTGCCCGATAAAGCGAACATATGCTGTGTGAGCAACATTATTAATCCGATTTCTAACCTACTTTGGAAGTGGTGGTATTGTTAGAACAGGAATGTGATGACTTGGTAGAGGATCCGTGTGGAGGAAGTTAAACGGATTCGGAAAGCGAGGTGGAGTGCATGGCGTTTGAGGATCTGGAGGGACTTACAGAACTTTGGAGGTGCGGATATCTATGCAGCATTTGCACACCAAAGGATGAGGTGGATTAGGGATTTGTGCGTGTGAAGGACAGTGGAGGGTTCGGCCAGTTAGCAATTTTAGTCTATTGTGGGTTTTCTGCAGGATGGTTAGTTGGCGGGGTTTCGACTTTAGATGCCGGTCCGACGTATTTCAGTGTGTTAGTTGACTCGATGGTTCGGTCATAAATTACGAGCGGACGTAGTAAGAGAGAAAAGTGGTCGCGAGAGCGGAGTGGAATGTCCTTACCCGGGCGGAGCTAAAAGGCAGGAGTACGGGCTTAGGTGGAAACGGCGAACCCGAGTGCGTTGGCGCACCTCTTGCTCGGTGCTCGCTCTCTCGTAAACGTATGCGGCGCGTTCTCAAAGAGGACACGGCGCACGTGCCGCCGCAGCGCTCGGCTCATGTCGGTGAGCAGCAGGGTCTCCGCCAGACGTCGCCGCCGGCACTTAGCGTAATTAGAACGGCCACGTTGGCCGGGCCGAGAGTCTGCTCAGCCATTCCGCCGATTCCGCCTCTGTGTGTCCGTGTCCACAGTGCAACTGAAACCAGCGTCAATCGCCGCTGCCCTTTGTAGCAAAAGCGCTCTGGTAGACGGCTTGTAAGTAAATATACCCAATGGATAAACTTCGCTTACGATCAGCCTTGAACATGTTGTAGTGTAGAGCAAAATAAGATATACATATTTTTTATACAGGGCGTTACAAAAAGGTACGGCCAAACTTTCAGGAAACTATCCTCACACATAAATAAAGAAAAGATGTTATGTGGACATGTGTCCGGAAACGCTTAATTTTCTTTCTTTGTGTGTGAGGAATGTTTCCTGAAACTTTGGCCGTACCTTTTTGTAACACCCTGTATGTTCCCGTACTACCGTTAAGGGGGTGAAACACCCCCTTGAAAAAAAGACTGAGTTTAATATTTTTGAATGAATAATGTTGAAAGGAGTAGAAGAAAAAGTTAGAGGAGAATATGGGCTTGGGACAAGGAATGAGAGTGGAAAAAGATTAATTAAGTTCTGTAATAAACTTCAGCTAGTAATAGCGAATACTCGGTTCAGGAATCACAAGAGGAGGAAGTATACGTGGAAAAGGACGGGTGATACGGGAAGATTTGTTAGATTACATCATGGACAGACAGAGATTCCGAAATCAGATACTGGAATGTAAGGCGTACCCAGGAGCAGATATAGACTCAGATCACAACATAGCAGTGATGAAGAGTAGGCTGAAGTTTAAGACATTAGTCAGGAACAATCAACATGCAAAGAAGTGGGATACGGAAGTACTAGGGAATGACGAGGTACGCTTGAAGTTCTCTAAGGCTATAGATGCAGCACTGAGGAATATCTCAGGAGGCAGTACAGTTGAAGAGGAATGGACAACCCTAGAAAGGGGGATAACAAAAGTTGGGAAGGAAAACATGGGTACAAAGAAGGTAACTGTGAATAAACCATGGGTAACAGATGAAATAGCCGGCCGTTGTGGCCGAGCGGTTCTAGGCGCTTCAGTCCGGAACCGCGAAGCTGCTACGGTCGCAGGTTCGAATCCTGCCTCTGGCTTGGATGTTTGTGATGTCCTTAGGTTAGTTAGGTTTAAGTAGTTCTAAGTCCAGGGGGCTGATGACCTCAGCTATTAAGTCCCATAGTGTTCAGAGCCATTTTTGAACAGAAGAAATACTTCAATTGGTCAATGAAAACCGGAAGTACAAAAATTTTCTAGGAGACAGGACTACAGAAATACAAGTCGCTGAGGAATGAAATAAATAGGAAGTGCAGGGAAGCTAAGACGAAATGGCTGCAGGAAAAATGTGAAGACATCGAAAAAGATATGATTGTCGGAAGGACAGACTCAGCATACAGGAAAGTCAAAACAACCTTTGGTGACATTAAAAGCAACGGTGGTAACATTAAGAGTGCAACGGGAATTCCACTGTTAAATGCAGAGGAGAGAGCAGATAGGTGGAAAGAATACATTGAAAGCCTCTATGAGGGTGAAGATTTGTCTGATGTGATAGAAGAAGAAACAGGAGTCGATTTAGAAGAGATAGGGAACCCGGTATTAGAGTGAGAATTTAAAAATGGTTCAAATGGCTCTGACCACTATGGGACTTAACATCTGAGGTCATCAGTCCCCTAGAACTTAGAACTACTTAAACCTAACTAACATAAGGACATCACACACATCCATGCCCGAGGCAGGATTCGAACCTGCGACCGTAGCAGCCGCGTAGTTCCGGACTGAAGCGCCTAGAACCGCTCGGCCACCGCGGCCGGCAACAATTTAAAAAAGCTTTGGAGAACTTAAGATGAAATAAGGCAGAAAAATCTTTGGGGGTAGTGGCAACAAATGGACTATTCACGTTGGTGTGTAGAATGTATGAGTCTGGCGACATACCATGTGACTTTCGGAAAAGCATCATACACACAATTCCGAAGACGGCAAGAGCTGACAAGTGCGAGAATTATCGCAGAATCAACTTAACAGCTCTTGCATTCAAGTTGCTGAAAATAGTAATGTACAGAAGAATGAAAAAGAAAATTGAGGATACGCTTAGAAAAGGTAAAGGCACGAGAGAGGACATGTCCGAAAGAGCAGATACCGTCTTCACTTATATAAGGCTTACTGTCTATTTGAGCATCTTCTTCTGTGCGGATGCACAAACAGTGCCGGAACTCTCACAGGAATCGGCAACACGCCGCGAGTAATGAGTATAATGGGCAGGGGCACTATGAATATAGTGTAGGACAATAAGTTGGGACTGTGGGTCTCACGGGAGGCGTTCCAGAGATAAATCCCTGCAGTCGCACAATCCTCTGTGTCCTCGGTGGCTCAGTTGGGTTCCGGCACGGTAGCTCAGCGACTTCGGTCAGAGTGTTGGCTGGTCTCTGTAATAGAAAAACTGAGCGAAGGGATCAGTAACGAACTTCAACGGATGTCGTGTGACGTCCGCTATGATAAAATGCAACGAACAATAATGGAAAAAAAGGTGGATAGAGCGTCTTCCATGTAAGCAGAGATCCTGGGTTCGAGTCCCGGTCGGGGCACACATTTTCAACTGTCCCCATTGACTTATATCAACGCCTGTATGCAGCTAGGGGTATTCATTTCATTGTAATGCAGTTTTTTGTTATAATGAATGATGCTTCGACGCCCATTGCGCACTTGAGGATGTGTACGCACTCTGAACTGACCGGTGGTGCCAAGTAGAGTACTTATTTAAACTGGCAGTCTGATGGAAACGACGTCGTTCTTTAAATTTGTCTAGGCTGTGGTGCCCATCCAGAGAACGTCAATATTGTGTACAGTATCTGACGCGGAAAGTGTTAGTGGCAGTCGCAGCCTCTCCTGTAACGTTTATGTATGGAGTGAATGAAGACCGTCTTCTGTGTATTTATATTCATCCTGTTCTGGCGCCGTGTAACGTCGGTGTGGTTGCAAGCTGATGAAGAATCCCGGAACAACAGCTAATGCGGAAAGGTTTGCAATAATAACGCAATATTAAAAAGAAACATACAGAGCGAGGTGCTGCAGTGGTTAGCAAATTGGACTCGCATTCGAAAGGACAACGGTTCAAACCCGCGTCCGGTCATCCAATTCAAATTTTGTGCAATTTCCCTCTATCGCTCAAGGCAAATGCCGGGATGGTTCCTCTGAAGTGGTAAAAACGATTTCCTTCCCCGTCCTTTACATAATCCGAGCTTGTGCTCCGTCCTTTATGACCTCGGGACGTTAAACCAAATCTACCTTCCTTAAGAGTAACATCTGTTTATTAATAGTCTTAGCAAAAATGGAGTATATACTGCTGGAAGTAGTACAGAACTAACAACCTGTCGAATGCAGTATACCGTGCCAGGAATGATCTTGTACTGTGTGGCATCGTCCCGTCTCAAAACGCCAAGAGAAGAGATTTCACATTACTAAAAAATATTTCTCGTGGCATATCAATGTGCAGTATTTTTGGACATGGAACTGTGTCCTTTGTAACGATTCACCCTTACGAACCAGCTGGTTACTTCTATTAAAAACGGTTTCGTGGTCTCGAGATACTACAGTTTAATGTGTGTGTGTGTGTGTGTGTGTGTGTGTGTGTGTGTGTGTGTGTGTGTGTTTTCTGAGAGAGAGAGAGAGAGAGAGAGAGAGAGAGAGAGAGTGAGAGGGGGGGGAGGGGAGGGAAATGGGGGAAGCGAGTTCTATAACAGTGCCTGTGTGTGTGTGTGTGTGTGTGTGTGTGTGTGTGTGTGCGTGTACTGAGAGAAGTGCTATGAAACAATGTGTGTGTTGTGTGTGCAGTGACTGATACTGAGATATGAGTGAACGGTGTGGCATTACATTATTTTAGTAAGTTATTTGTAAAAAAAGTATTGTATACCAGGAGGAAATCTAATGATTATGTTTAACTAGAAGTCTGTAAATATATATGTATACGAATTAGCTTATTTTAAATTGGTCTAAACTTGTAAATGCTTTGACATGTCCTATATCCTTGTAAAAAGAAATCTACGGATGAATAAAGCTGCTACTACTACTACTACCTTCTCTGCATCCGAAGCCTTCCGTCCTCTTCCTTCCTCGACAGCAGGTTTCTTCACTAGATATTTGACCCCTCGTAGTTTGTTATATCCGAGTATATATCGTAAATGCCTGCTTTTTTTTTTGTTTTTTACCGGCCGGAGTGGCCGAGCAGTTCTAGGCCCTACAGTCTGGAGCCGCGCGACCGCAACGGTCCCAGGTTCGAATCCTGCCTCGGGCATGGATGTGTGTGATGTACTTAGGTTAGTTAGGTTTAAGTAGTTCTAAGTTCTAGAGGACTTATGACCTCAGCAGTTCAAGTCCCATAGTGCTCAGAGCCATTTGAACCATTTTCTTTTTTGTTTGCTACAAACTGCACTTTACCTTTCTGCTCTTTACCTCCCCGGTTTCAATGGAAAGGGTAATTTCGATCGCTAACCTAGAAAATACTCACACTAATAATTTTACTAGGAAAAGAAGATAACATTAACTACTTCATAATAGTTCTCCAAGTGAGGGTTTCATCTCATCGGTGATTTCGTTTGTGCAAAAGATAGAGCTTTTCAAACTGTTCGTTGTTTCCCCGTTGTTCAAATTTATGCAGCATTATGCGGGAAATATGTGCGCTGGAAATGTGTGATTTACAGAAACAACACTACACTAGTTCAAAGCAGATTCAAATGTAAAGTTCCCAGTGCGTGACTCAGGCTTCGCTTGCGCTGACGAGGCACACCTAGCCCATAGCAAGTATCGAAATACAGGTGCAGTAGATTTCATATATCGCACTGCTTTGTGTTGTTTGTGGATGCTGCTACAAACAATGAAGAATTAATCAACAACACCGAAAAGATTAGTTTCCACGTTACAAAAGCGCGCCTCAATAATTAATAATCGCTTCCTGTGAACTCCGGTCTCTCGATACATATGGCAGCCACTCGTATAAATACTCCCGGCTGCTTTGAAAAGACACAGTGCCAAGTTCACAATCAATGAATTCATACATTCCTGGTTTTCTCTGCTCCTGCACAATTCACATTCATCGATTCTGGAGCTGGCAGTCATTCTTCTCTGTTTGTAGTTGTTATACAGCGTAAAATAGAGCTGGCCCGGAAAATACACTACTGGCCATTAAAATTGCTATACCAAGAAGAAATGCAGATGATAAATGGATATTCATTGGACAAATATATTATACTAGAACTGACATGTGATTACATTTTCATGCGATTTGGGTGCATACATCCTGAGAAATCAGTACCCAGAACAACCACCTCTGGCCGTAATTACAGATTTGATACGCATGGGAATTGAGTCAAACAGAGCTTGGATGGCGTGTACAGGTACAGCTGCCCATGCAGCTTCAACACGATACCACAGTTCATCAAGAGTAGTGACTGGCTTACTGTGACGAGCCAGTTGCTCGGCCACCATTGACCAGACGTTTTCAGTTGGTGAGAGATCTGGAGAATGTGCTGGCCAGGGCAGCAGTCGAACATTTTCTGTATCCAGAAAGGCCCGTACAGGACCTGCAACATGCGGTCGTGCATTATCTTGCTGAAATATAGTGTTCCGCAGGGATCGAATGAAGGGTAGAGCCACGGGTCGTAACACATCTGAAATGTAACATCCACTGTTCAAAGTGCCGTCAATGCGAACAAGAGGTGACCGAGACGTGTAGCCAATGACACCCCCATACCATCATGCCGGGTGATACGCCAGTACGGCGATGATGAATACACGCTTACAATGTGCGTTCACCGCGATGTCGCCAAACACGGATGCGACCATCATGACGCTTTAAACAGAACCTGGATTCATTCGAAAAAATGACTTTGCTATTCGTGCATCCAGGTTCGTCGTTGAGTACATCATCGCAGGCGCTCCTGTCAGTGATGCAGCGTCGAGGGTAACCGCAGCCGCTATCTCCGAGGTGATAGTCCATGCTGCTGCAAGCGTCGTCGAACTGTTCGTGGAGATGGTTGTTGTCTTGCTAACGTCCCCATCTGTTGACTCAAGGATCGAGACGTGACTGCACGATCCGTTACAGCCATGCGGATAAGATGACGAGGCCGTTGGGATCCAGCACGGCGTTGCTTATTACCCTCCTGAACCTATCCATTCCACATTCTGCAAACAGTCATTGGATCTCAACCAATGCTAGCAGCAATGTCGCAATACGATAAACTGCAATCGCGGTAGGCTACAATCCGACCTTTATCGGAAACGTGATGGTACGCATTTCTCGTCCTTACGCGAGGCATCACAACAACGTTTCACCAGGCAACGTCGGTCAACTGCTGTTTGTGTATGAGAAATCGATTGGAAACTTTCCTCATGTCAGCACTTGTATGTGTCGCCACCGACGCCAGCCTTGTGTGAATGCTCTGAAAAGCTAATCATTTGCATATCACAGATCTTCTTCCTGTCGGTTAAATTTTGTGTCTGTAGCACGTCATCTTCGTGGTGTAGCAATTTTAACGGCCAATAGTGTATTTTCAGTAAGTCCGACGCTGGATTGTTCTTGTCGATTAACATCACGGAAGATACTGGAAATGGAAACCGTTGACCCCTGGAAAATATTTACAGTAAGACCGACGCCGGATTGATCTTTGTCGACGAACATAACGGAAGATACTGGAAATGGGAACCGTTGACGCAGATGCAGCACATTACCTATTTATGAACCTATGCCAAAAGACTTTCAGCTTTACACTCTTGCAGAAACAGTTCCGAACACGTTTCCACGAACCGTGCTTCACATAATACTTGACAAAAAATACATGCTGCTTTATCTTTAACACCCCCCTTTTTGTTGAATTCAGCTGTTCACTAAACACGTCTGCTCCTCTCACTCAAACGTAACGACACAGGAAAATACACGGAAATCACTGTTTCCAGTATTATCTGGAATGATTCTTTTTTTTTCGTCGTCAGTCTTACCAATATTTTCTTATCAGTATTTTTCGAGCAATTTTTTTGCTCACCCTGTGCATCTTACCAGGACATAATTTATCCCGAGATAGACTCCGGGAATAGCAAAATATTTGTTACATATGGTTTCGTGTTTTTGGTGTTTTTGTGTTTGTAAGGTCGAGAAGCGGATTAGACAAGCATACGCATAGACGGGTCCAAAATCCATGCTATGACTGACCGTTTTACCACGCAATATATAAGTAACCTCAGTTCGGCTTTGATTCGCAACTGTATCCCGCAAGGTAACATGTTAACCATCACTATACATTTACTACCACATCCACTATTATATAAGCAACTATCAGCCTCGATTGCGGTAATGGTTCAAATGGTTCTGAGCACTATACGACTTAACTTCTGAGGTCATCAGTCGCCTAGAACTTAGAACTAATTATACCTAACTAACCTAAGTACATCACACACATCCATGCCCGAGGCAGGATTCGAACCTGCGACCGTAGCGGTCACGCGGTTTCAGACTGAAGCGTCTAAACCGCACGGCCACACCGGCCGGCTTGCGGTAATGAAACCAACCTTTACGTAGGTTTCAGCACAAGTAGTTGAGCCTTCTTCACAAGATGTACCTGATTCTATAATGTCTACGAGGGCATGGTCTAGAAATAGAACTAAAACAGCCTGAATAGGCGTAGTAACATTTTAAAAATGTGGTACGTAGGCCCACCGCAGGGCGTCCATGGAGACGAGGCGCTCGCCGGGTCTTAGGTCTTGGTGGTGACTTAGTAGCTTAGTACCATTTTTAAAATGTGACTACGCCTATTCAGGCTGTTTTAGTTTTATTCCTAGACCATGCCCTCGTAGACATATTATATAATCAGGTATATCTTCTGAAGAAGGCTCAATTACTTAGGTTGAAACCTAGGTAAAAGTTGGGTTCATTACCGCAGTCGAGGCTGATAGTTTCTTATGTATTAGATTGTCACGACTGCTGACTGGGCTGCAATGTTGAAATTACTAATATCCACTATTGTGGTTTCGATCTTTTGATCATTTTCCAAGTGGTTACACATGCTGAAAACACAGCAGTAGACAGCATTAATAAAAATAATGAAAACGAAATGAGCGTCTATTGCTGTGTCAGCCTGTGTCACATACAGTATCGATATGTCTCGGATAGAACAAACACACATGAAACTGAATTCATGCGTACAGCAACGAACGCTGCACGAATGCGGTTTGATGTGGAGCCATAGGCGGTCATGTCGTTTTTATTCTCATTATTAATGCTGACTACTGTTATTGCCTATCCTGTTCCGCTCGAGTTGGTAGCACGATGTGTCGTTCCCTGTAATTACGGTTTGCAGGAAACTGGAACATCGATCAATGGAGGCAATGCAAACTAATATTTTCCATCAGAGTTGCCATCAGCTCGTCACTCGATAGAAACGGCACAGATACTACGATTATCCTATTTTCAAGTGAAGCATGGCTTCCAACAATGTACTTAAAATTTACTGCAAGTTTGAAACTGTTTGCCAGACCGGGATTCGAACGCAGCAATCTTACCTTCATCGGGAAGTCGCCTTACCGAATGATTTACCCAGGCGCAACTCGCACCTCGCCTACTTGAGTAATTCTAGTACATCTCTCCCACTTCCTAAACTTCACATTTCGACGTCTGTTGTCAGCTTTACTTGATAAAGATGCCAAACAGTGTAAGAGAATAGATTAGGTCGCTCTGGCGGCTTTTATATGGCCTTAACAGGTGTACTGCACTTCTCCAGAACCGTACGCACAAATCCACGTATTCCATGAAGTCTTTACTCAAAAGTAAATCAGCAGAGGCCTAACCATAACTATCCCACTGTTTCACGTTCCCAGAACTCCTGTGGCTGCGACAGGAGCCAGTCCACTGTTGTTCTTCAGTTCGTCGCTTTAGAGACTATTTTAGCGGACCAAACACATGGGAGTCTCAGCACAACATATGCGGGCAGCAGGGCGGATATTCAAACTGCTGCCTCTTGAACTTGTCCATTATACTTTCTGTGACCTTGAAGACGTACGGACGAGCGTTATCATGGAGCAAAATCACTCTCTCCGTGAGCAAAGGCTATGAAGTGTCTCACGGCACACGTCATAGGTAATGATTTTTCTGTGCTCGAGGAAGTCGAAGAGTATCGGACCTCGGACGTCCGAAGAGTATCGGACCGCGGACGTCGGCTGGCCGAGGTGGCCGAGAGGTTCTAGGCGCAACAGTCTGCAACCGCGCGACCGCTACGGTCGCAGGTTCGAATCCTGCCTCGGGCATTGATATGTGTGATGTCCTTAGGTTAGTTAGGTTTAAGTAGTTCTAAGTTCTAGGGGACTGATGACCTCAGAAGTTAAGTCCCATAGTGCTCAGAGCCATTTGAACCATTTTTTGCAACCGTTACGGGAGGGATTAAATGACGAGTATGGAAAATATAAATTTCTAAATCTACATCTACATTTATGGTGGCAGGAAGGGCATCCGGCCACCCCTTAAAATTAACCTTGCCAAATCCGTTCCTACCCATGCCGACCCTGCGCAACTGCGGGATAATGCACTAGCAAAAGAAGAAGAAGAACCCATTACGTACTTGGTCCTACAAATCAACAGTTCTTTACGTCTACCACATATACACTCCTGGAAATTGAAATAAGAACACCGTGAATTCATTGTCCCAGGAAGGGGAAACTTTATTGACACATTCCTGGGGTCAGATACATCACATGATCACACTGACAGAACCACAGGCACATAGACACTGGCAACAGAGCGTGCACAATGTCGGCACTAGTACAGTGTATATCCACCTTTCGCAGCAATGCAGGCTGCTATTCTCCCATGGAGACGATCGTAGAGGTGCTGGATGTAGTCCTGTGGAACGGCTTGCCATGCCATTTCCACCTGGCGCCTCAGTTGGACCAGCGTTCGTGCTGGACGTGCAGACCGCGTGAGACGACGCTTCATCCAGTCCCAAACATGCTCAACGGGGGACAGATCCGGAGATCTTGCTGGCCAGGGTAGTTGACTTACACCTTCTAGAGCACGTTGGATGGCACGGAATACATGCGGACGTGCATTGTCCTGTTGGAACAGCAAGTTCCCTTGGCGGTCCAGGAATGGTAGAACGATGGGTTCGATGACGGTTTGGATGTACCGTGCACTATTCAGTGTCCCCTCGACGATCACCAGTGGTGTACGGCCGGTGTAGGAGATCGCTCCGCACACCATGATGCCGGGTGTTGGCCCTGTGTGCCTCGGTCGTATGCAGTCCTGATTGTGGTGCTCACCTGCACGACGCCAAACACGCATACGACCATCATTGGCACCAAGGCAGAAGCGACTCTCATCGCTGAAGACGACACGTCTCCATTCGTCCCTCCATTCACGCCTGTCGCGACACCACTGGAGGCGGGCTGCACGATGTTGGGGCGTGAGCGGAAGACGGCCTAACGGTGTGCGGGACCGTAGCCCAGCTTCATGGAGACGGTTGCGAATGGTCCTCGCCGATACCCCAGGAGCAACAGTGTCCCTAATTTGCTGGGAAGTGGCGGTGCGGTCCCCTACGGCACTGCATAGGATCCTACGGTCTTGGCGTGCATCCGTGCGTCGCTGCGGTCCGGTCCCAGGTCGACGGGCACGTGCACCTTCCGCCGACCACTGGCGACAACATCGATGTACTGTGGAGACCTCACGCCTCACGTGTTGAGCAATTCGGCGGTACGTCCACCCGGCCTCCCGCATGCCCACTATACGCCCTCGCTCAAAGTCCGTCAACTGCACATACGGTTCACGTCCACGCTGTCGCGGCATGCTACCAGTGTTAAAGACTGCGATGGAGCTCCGCATGCCACGGCAAACTGGCTGACACTGGCGGCGGCGGTACACAAATGCTGCGCAGATAGCGCCATTCGACGGCCAACACCGCGGTTCCTGGTGTGTCCGCTTTGCCGTGCGTGTGATCATTGCTTGTACAGCCCTCTCGCAGTGTCCGGAACAAGTATGGTGGGTCTGACACACCGGTGTCAATGTGTTCTTTTTTCCATTTCCAGGAGTGTAAAAGAAATACTCCTTACGACTGGATCTGCGTAAGCAGAATTGCGCTGCGATGTAGAACGCCTTCCGAAAATGTGAGAACACAGAAACGACCTGTTCAATGCATCTACTGTTTGTAGAATATAATGTGTGAATAAAGCACGGGTGTTGTTTCCTGAACGTATGCAGATATTTTGAACGAACCTGCTTTCCATTGAGAAATCTCATTGTCCTAGCTAACAATATGCTCTGTGATTCTGCCTAACGTTAGGAATACTGATCCCTAATTCTACTCAACTGTGTTCTACCCTACTCATGTAGTAGCGAAACATTAAATATGGGAGGGATTAGCTATAAATAAGAGAACGAGGTATTTTCACAGTGACTTCGATGCGTAATATAATAGGATACCAATCAGGGCCTTGCGTCTAGTTCCGTTTGACAGTTTCATTTCTATGTTCTTACCAGTAGTTTTTATGTTAACATGATCACTCATTAATGATTTATTTTGAAACGAGCGACTTTATTACAGTGGCATTGCCGAATGAGTAACAATGTGTGGTTTTAGAATCAAGCTGGCACTACGATCGCTGAACTGTCTCGGAATCGGAAACTACTGTGGAGAATGACCACCCTTCCAGTCTAGATTTTGCTGCAGCGGAGCACGTTTCCTCCGCCTCGGATACCTCTCCAGAGCAAAGAGGCGTCTGCAGAACCCAGCAAACTGATGAGAGTGGGAGGGCGCTCGAAACTACGACGTACCTGCAGAGCTGCCCCACTGCAGGAGTTCTTTATTTGACAGGGGGCGGTACCTGCTGCTGTGTGTGTGCTACTTCGCTACAGATCCAATAAGTGTCTTCTCGTTCCGCTCCACATTCCTCTCTAACGGCAGGTTTAGAAAAGGCTGACTTCAGCAGGGCGACGGCTGTTACCGTATACTGCGTAAAGGCAGCATCGGAATTGAACCACCACGAGGAAAATAAGCTTCTGGTAAAAGAAACAGAACGGCTTAAGGAACGCCACTCGTGTGGAACATTCCTCACATTTGTCACACACGACTTCTTGCGAATACCTGGCACAGTGGACAAGTAGTTTCTGTGTGCTTCGATTTACGATCCACATCGTCAATGTGTATATTCAGCAAGCAGTAAAGGAAACAAAAGAAAAATTCGGAGTAGGTATTAAAATCCATGGAGAAGAAATAAAAACTTTAAGGTTCGCCGATGACATTGTAATTCTGTCGGAGACAACATAGGACTTGGAAGAGCAGTTGAACGGAATGGACAGTGTCTTGAAAGGAGGATATAAGATGAACATCAACAAAAGCAAAAGGTGATGCTGAGAGAATTAGATTAGAAAATGTAGTAAAGGAAAAAGTAGTAAAGAAGTTTTGCTATTTGGGGAGCAAAATAACTGGTGATGGTCGAAGTAGAGAGGATATAAAATGTAGATTGGCCACGGTAAGGAAAGCGTTTTTGAAGAAGAGAAATTTGTTATCATCGAGTATAGATTTAAGTGTCAGGAAGTCGTTTCTGAAAGTATTTGTATGGAGTGTAGCCATGTATGGAAGTGAAACATGGACCATAAATAGTTTGGACAAGAAGAGAATAGAAGCTTTCGAAATATGATGCTACGGAAGAATGCTGAAGATTAGATGGGTAGATCACGTAACTAATGAGGAGGTATTGAATATTATTGGGGAGAAGAGGAGTTTGTGGCACAACTTCACTAGAAGAAGGGATCGGGTGATAGGACATATTCTGAGGCATCAAGGGATCACCAATTTAGTATTGGAGGGCAGCGCGGAGGGTAAAAGTCGTAGAGGGAGACCAAGAGATGAATACACTAAGCAGATTGAGAAGGATGTAGGCTGCAGTAGGTACTGGGAGATGAAGCAGCTTGCACAGGATAGAGTAGCACGGAGAGCTGCATCAAGCCAGTCTCAGGACTGAAGACCACAACAACATCGTCGACTGATAACCGACTGTCACTGCCTACTGCCGGCACCAGTGTGATGATTGGGAACAGTAATTTATTAGTACCATCACCTATGTAATACCATACTGTAAATAAATATTTGTCTCCTTTTCAACTATTCTTTCACATTCGATTAAAAGAGAGTACTTTATTATGTCTAAGATTATAGCTGGTTAGCCAGTTCAGTACATCCACCATCATCCCGACTACACGGTAACGACTCGCCATTAATGTTTCTCAGTGGACCGTGAAAAGTTCACATTTTTTCGTTATTCCTTCATCGAGACTAATGACGCAAGTTAGTATGCCCTTCTTTCTCCGTGTATCTCGTCTGATTACTATCCATATTTTCGTTGCTGTGAACTTAATGGCTCAAATGGCTCTGAACACTATGGGACTTTATTTCTGAGGTCATCAGTCCCCTAGAACTTAGAACTACTTAAACCTAACTAACCTAAGGGCATCACACACACCCATGCTCGAGGCAGGGTGCGAACCTGCGACCGTAGCAGTTCCGGACTGAAGCGCCTAGAACCGCTCGGCCACCGCGGCCGGCAGTAACGTAATAGTAGTACTTTCATGAGAAATGACATCAGTCGTTTTTGTATGCTGCAAATGTATTTAGGGCTCAGTTTGTGTCGCCCAAATTTTGTGGTATTCGCGACTATTACACGTCATTAGCGTGCACATTTACTACATTTATAGGTCATCTTTAATTGATTCTGTGTATTTGATGATGCCCATTAAGAGGAAAGAAATATTCCACCACCTTAGTTTACCTAAAATGTGCTAAAGTGGTGTGTTTAATATGAAGGATATATTAAAAACAATTTCAGTTTGGTAAATTCAGTCATAGTGACTGTTTCTGTGCGTCCATCATTTTGACTGGAGGTCTGGGGGACCACGTCCGTCGACTATTGTAAGAAATTGTAACGTCTATAGCCGTCCTTGCGAGATCATTTAATGTGTAGCTACCAGTTTCGGCGCTTCAATGCACCATCTTCAGGCCTCAGGTAATGCTGGAGGAGTTATCATGATCGATGTATACGATGCTTCAATGGCCAATATAACTGGTTTACGCAGACTATCTGTAACTGTGACGTCGTCCCTCTGACCATCAACTATTAATGAGAATCAGCCATCTCAAAAACTACAAGCGTGCAAAACAACTGTCACCAAAAAACTGGCGCAAGCCGATGGCGCTTGGCTTGCTGCCTCAAAAATGTTAGGTCCATACGCTCTTAGCGGAAGAACACGGAATTACAGGAACTCTGCTCCCACATGAGTTGGGTTTATTTGGGTATCCATTCCTATAACTTATTTGATCTTTTTTTGTAAAAAAAATAGTGCGTATTTACACACGGAAAATGGAAATGAGCGGTGGGCGTCATTGGCCGGGAGGCCCCTTACGGGGCAGGTCCGACCGCCTTAGTGCAGGTCTTAACTACATTCGACGCCACATTGGGCGACCTGCGCCCCTGATGGGGATGAAATGATGATGAAGACAACACAACACCCAGTCCCTGAGCGGAGAAAATCCCCACCCAGCCGGGAATCGAACCCGGGTCCGTAGGACGGGAATGCGTCACGCTGACCACTTTTTTTTTTGTCTCTCATTTTGTTCTATATTGTTCGTTGAATTTGTTCGGGACGGACGTCCGAAGACACACGTTTAGGTTCTTAGTTGATCCATTCACTCAGGATTTTTTTTTTTTTATTACAGAGGGTAGCTAACCCTCTGACCGAACACGCTGAGCTACCGCGTCGGCACCATTGACCTATCGGAGCGGACATTTTTACTCATAAAGTCTTTAAAGTAATATTGATCACTGTGTTTGTGACTCTGTTTCTTACAAGAGAATGCAGACTTAAGATGGACAGTAGTAATCAAGAGCGACGCGTCATAAAATAACCTAATGACAATATTGCGACCGCTGGATTTATTTTCTTGTACACGTTCTTCGGTTTACATGTGACCTTCTTCTCGACAATGGCATATAGGTTCAGAATGGGTCGTGTCGACCTATGTGAAAGTTGGGGTTCTGCGGCCAGTCTCAAGTGAGCAGAGCTAGTTGACTTTGTGCAGAGACCTTGCTGTGCGGTGTACCGGATGGCCGGCGGTGTTGAACCTGCACTTAACGCTGTGTGCAAAGCGGGCTGGACGCTTCTGATCACGGGGACCTCGGCTGTATCGAGAACAAGCTGGTGAGGGTCGGAGGTCGGACTGAAGTCCACGCTGATAGCGCCAGCCAATATCACCGTCACTCAGCGTCGCGTCCGCTGCCTCCTCGCAGAGGCTTAAAACTATTCTCACACACTACGCAATCACATTTGACAGTGTCAAACAGACAGTCCACCGGATGGAAAAAAAATTAACATCTGACGAATAAAAGGACAGTTGAATCATATCTCCTAAATGATAAATCATAAACATCAACCAATCTACGTTCACTGCCAGACAGCTATCAGCATTCATGTTGTTCTGTTTCGTGGTGTGATCTAACATTCTTCCATCACCTCGTCGTCGCAGTCATTCTTTTGTTACTTGGAATCCAAGAAGGTCTAAGGCGCACTTTTGTCGAAGATCTTCATGCCTTGCTATCTTGGCAATATGTATACTTTGGTAATAGCCAGTAGGGAGACTGTATGTGGTAGCTATTAAGAATCACTGAAGCTGCGCATCATACGAATTGGTTACATTTGTTTTCGGTATGGAGAGCATTAAGAAAACTAAATGTGTTTGCAGACTGACTTTCAGCGTAGTGCGAGGCCAAGGCTAGGTTGCAATGTAACAATCTGCATGTGAGTTGGTCTCAGGCGCTGCAGTTATGGACTGTGCGGCTGATCCCGGCGGAGGTTCGAGTCCTCCCTCGGGCATGGGTGTGTGTGTGTTTGTCCTTAGGATAATTTAGATTAAGTAGAGTGTAAGCTTAGGGACTGATGACCTTAGCAGTCAAGTCCCATAAGATTTCACACACATTTGAACATTTTGCACGTGAGTTGGCGAAGCCAACGAATCTCAACATGTAAATACTAATGTCGTAATAGACTTATGTGTACATACGAGGTGTGGCTAGAAAAAAACCGGACTAGTACTGGTGAAACAATAAAACGAATGCAATAAGGCTGAAAGTCGCGTGGCCTGTCACGTGACTCTCGCTCCGCCTACTGCTCGAGTTTCATCTGCCTCCTGCACTCAGTCTGCCCGTGGCGTCTGTTTTAAGTGGTTGACGTTTTGTCTGTGCGTCGGAAAATGTTGAGTGTACAGAAAGAACAGCGTGCTAGCATCAAATTTTGTTTCAAACTAGGAAAATCTGCAAGTGAAACGTTTGTAATGTTACAAGTGTACGGCGATGATTGTTTATCGCGAACACAAGTGTTTGAGTGGTTTAAACGATTTAAAGATGGCCGCGAAGACACCAGTGATGCCACTCGCACTGGCAGACCATTGTCAGCAAAAACTGATGCAAACATTGAAAAAATCGGTAAACTTGTTCGACAAGATCGCCGTTTAACAATCAGAGCAGTGTCTAAGTTAACAGGAGTTGACAAGGAAAGTGTCGAACAAGTTTACCGATTTTTTCAATGTTTGCATCAGTTTTTGCTGACAATGGTCTGCCAGTGCGAGTGTCATCACTGGTGTCTTCGCGGCCATCTTTAAATCGTTTAAACCACTCAAACACTTGTGTTCGCGATAAACAATCATCGCCGTACACTTGTTGTAACATTACAAACGTTTCACTTGCAGATTTTCCTAGTTTGAAACAAAATTTGATGTTAACACGCTGTTCTTTCTGTACACTCAACATTTTCCGACGCACAGACAAAACGTCAACTACTTAAAACAGACGCCACGGGCAGACTGAGTGCAGGAGGCAGATGAAACTCGAGCAGTAGGCGGAGCGAGAGTCACGTGACAGGCCACGCGACTTTCAACCTTATTGCATTCGTTTTATTGTTTCACCAGTACTAGTCCGGTTTTTTTCTAGCCACACCTCGTAGCCCGAGATATACGTTCGTCATTGGAATAAGGTACTTCTATATCATATTGCCGACTTTACCGAAAATTCCAACGATATGGTTAAAGTGCAGCCTAATAGAAGAAAGCACCAGCTAACTTTATTTACGAACCACTGGGAATTAGGAACGAACTTTCTGACTGGCTACCGACAACCGTTTCACGATTCGTTTTATGCAGTTCTCATCGTTGACTAGGCGAGTACCCGCCAACGCCGGCACGCAGTGCACCAGCAGTGGACACCGTAAGTGCACCTTTAGTCAGCAAAGCCCTTCCTTGTCCATACCATCCATATGCCTGGATACATGTACCATCTATCTCCAATTCGTTTTCATTACGGCCCAGTCACGTCTTGCTCTGCCGTCTGTTCACAGATCAATTTGCTTACCTGTGTCTCCTGGTAATACCCTGCATGCAAGCTCGCGTTGCTATCTCTGGATCACGGGGTCCCGGGTTCGATTCCCGACCGGGTTGGGGATTTTCCTCTGCAAGGAGACTGGGTGTTTTTGTTGTCCTCGTCATTTCATTATCATCGTCATTACTCGTGAATGTGGCTAGACTGGACTGTGAAAAAATTGGAACTTTGTAAGGGTGCTGATGATCGCGTAGTTGAGCGCCCCAGAAAACAATCATCATCATCATCATCATCATCATCATCACCTGCATACAACTGTGCATACATCACATTGCAGCGCCCAGTTTTCTAATGTTATTCGTTGTTTCTTTTTTTAAAAAAAAGTGCGTTTCCGAGGCTGAGTGGTCATCGCGGCTGATTGCCATGCTGAGGACTTGGCTTCGATTCCCGGTACTGCTAGAAATATTACCATGATGGGAGGACTGGAACGGAGTGGACTCAGCCTCGGGCTGTCGATTGAGGAGCTACCTGACCGAGTAGGAGCAGCTCCACAAAACTGACACCGGCCGGGACAGCGGTGTGCTGGCACCACGCCCCACCATACCCCATCCAATAATCTCACTGGCACAGGACGACACTGATTTTCGTGTCAGAAACGTCGGACGATATTTGTTCGGCGCTTTTTGTGATGTTCCAGCTGCACGAATGGCTGTCACTGTCAAAGTTTCATCCTCTATTGCTCGTGGCGGTCTGGAATCGAGTCAGCGGCCGGAGATTATACCCTACCTGACAAAAAAACTGCAGCACCCAGAAGACATTTCACTACACCTAACCTATACTGTAGCACAATGTACCTGTTGAGGAATCGTGGGAGCTGTACATGGTAAGAGCAGAGGTGGGTTGGGGTGGGAGTGGAGGAAGGGAGGGAGGGAGGGTGGGTGGTGAGGCACTGTGTGTGTGTGTGTGTGTGTGTGTGTGTGTGACAGAGAGAGAGAGAGATTTTTTATATGATAAACAGTGAAATGGTTTGAATGTTGTTGTTATTGCTGCTTTGGTCATCCCTTCAGTGTGTGCTTCGTTATACGTTACGTGACCCATGTTTTGGAAGGAACATGCACTTTGTGCATCTAGTACATACAGAAGAACACATGGCTGCTAGAAAACGACGTAAAAATGAATATAAGTAAAGAAAGCGGAACCGTGTACGTGTAAATAGATAATTTAAATGAGCTGCCAAGAATTACTACAATTTTCCTATCAAAATATGTGTAATCAAATAATTTTCTTTATACTATAGACTAGGCATGGACGGCCTTGGGTAAACCGCGGACCTGATCCGCCTACTTACCTAAGCTGACTGGCTGCCTCGTCAGGTGACGCGACAGCAACGGTCCTGGCGCATGAAGTCCAAACTATAGTATCCGTGACGTCGATGTTTATAGGTTAACGCACCGATATGAATGGCACCACTTTCACGACAAGCCATGTCAACCAACTGTGCTGCGTTGCTGAGAGTACATTCGTTTTATGTGCACCACATCTTCAGTTGTTTACATTTATTTACGCGTTGTCGCCATTGTTTCATGACTTACGGCGTTTTAGAATAGCTGTCTTCAAAAGTTCCGATGCAGCATTCAGTAACGCTGTTAGTAAAGAAAGAATCTTCGCGACGCCTACACAAATGTAAACATTTGAAGCTGGGATGTTAGGCATATTTAAATATCATCAAGGAGATATAACGTCTAATAATAAAAGCAACTAGTTGGAGATAAAGCATTACATCGTCTTCAGTTTCTACAGTTGCAATGTTCTAACAAGTCCAGAATGCATAAGGCTTATTTACTGATGTTAATAGGACAGAAAAACAAAACGTGTCACTGATATAAACAGTTCCAGTCGACAGGTAATTGTGAGTAACTTGGTGATTTTTGGCTACAGGCAGGTCATTTGAGAGTTTGAAGCAAGAAATTTTTAAATATTTTCCCAAAAATACTTTTGATGAGTGATCGCGTAGGCGTAGGTTGTTCCTGTAACACTAAATAAATTAAGCAATAATTTATTTGTTCGTTTGAATGTTTGGAAATCTAAATCGCTTGAACATACCATAAAGCGGGTGCATTGTGCGTAAGCCAGTCTGAAAGATTTGCAGCCAACAGAATGTCGAATAGTTAAACCTACAATCAGCCTCACTCGCTGAGTACCTCCTGGTAATGGTGAGGATATTTTGCTCGGCATCAGTAATGTTCAGTATTTCTGGTACTAACAGTGGATCATACTCGCCCTCAAACGGTTATTGTGTTGTTATATTGACCTTAACCCGCTCCCGCTCCACACGATTTTCTTCCGAGGTCCGGATTGAAACCAATCGCAGGCCCCATCAGGCTCGTGGGTCGCCTGTTGCCCGGCAGTGTTACAGAGCACTGAAGATGCCTTGCACGAATAGACGAAACGTATTTGGTACACACACATAAAACATTCAGTTGTAAAAGACGGATTTTTTTCCTATCTATGTGATAAAGCTCTGACTAAATAAGACAACAAAACTTAACGAAACAAGACAAATGTTAACGGTACTCGTGAATGCTCATTTTGTTGGCGAAACTCTCTGATAAAATCTTCTTACACTACTGGCCATCAAAACTACAAAACCACGAATATGACGTGCTACATATGCGAAATTTAGCCGACAGGAAGAAGATGCTGTGATATGCAAATGATTAGCTTTTCAGAGGATTCACATAAGGTTGGCGCCGGTAGCGACACCTACAACGTGCTGACATGAGGAAAGCTTCCAACCGATTTCTCGTACACAAACAGCAGTTTACCGACGTTGCCTGGTGAAACGTTGTTGTGATGCCTCGAGTAAAGAGGAGAAATGCGTACCATCACGTTTCCGACTTTGATAAAGGTCGGATTGTAGCCTATCGCGATTGCGGTTTATCGTATCGCTACATTGCTGCACGCGTTGGTCGATGCCCAATGACTGTTAGCCTAATAAGTAATTGGTGGGTTCAGGAGGTAATACGGAACGCCGTGCTGGATCCCAACGGCCTCGTATCACTAACAGTCGAGATGACACGCATCTTATCCACATGGCTGTAACGGATCGTGCAGCCACGTCTCGATCCCTGAGTCAACAGATGGGGACGTTTGAAAGACAACAACCATCTGCACGAACAGTTTGACGATGTTTGCAGCAGCATGGACTAGCAGCTCGGAGACCATAGCTGTGGTTGCCCTTGACGCTGCATCAGAGACAGGAGCGCCTGCGATGGTGTACTCAACGACGAACCTGGGTGCACGAATGACAAAACGTCATTTTTTCGGATGAATCCAGGTTCTGTTTACAGCATCATGATGGTCGCATCCGTGTTTGGCGACATCGCGGTGTACGTACATTGGAAGCGTGTATTCGTCATCGCCATACTGGCGTATCACCCGGCATGATGACATGGGGTGCCATTGGCTACACGTCTCGGTCACCTCTTGTTCACATTGACGGCACTTTTAACAGTGAACGTTACATTTCAGATGTGTTACGACCCGTGGCTCTACCCTTCATTCGATCCCTGCGAAACCCTACATTTCAGCAGGATAATGGCTCCGAGCACTACGCGACTCAACTTCTGAGGTCATAAGTCGCCTATAACATAGAACTAATTAAACCTAACTAACCTAAGGACATCACACACATCCATGCCCGAGGCAGGATTCGAACTTGCGACCGTAGCGGTCGCTCGGTTCCAGACTGTAGCGCCTAGAACAGCACGGCCACTCCGGCCGGCAGCAGGATAATGCACGACCGCATGTTGCAGGTCCTGTATAGGCCTTTCTGGATACAGAAAATGTTCGACTGCTGCCCTGGCCACCACATTCTCCAGATCTCTCACCAATTGAAAACGTCTGGTCAATGGTGGCAGAGCAACTGGCTTGTCACAATACGCCAGTCACTACTCTTGATGAACTGTGGTATCGTGTTGAAGCTGCACGGGCAGCTGTACCTTTACACGCCATCCAAGCTCTGTTTGACTCAATGCCCAGGCGTATCAAGGCCGTTATAACGGCCAGAGGTGGTTGTTGTGGGTACTGATTTCTCAGGATCTATGCACCCAAATTGCGTGAAAATGTAATCACATGTCAGTTCTAGTATAATATATCTGGCCAATGAATACCCGTTTATCATCTGCATTTCTTCTTGGTGTAGCAATTTTAATGGCCAGTGGTGTAGATTATCAGCCGAGGAAGAATATCGTCTCGATGGCACATTTTGACGTGCGCTGTTCGTGATCTGTCTAGGTGCTGCGGGTCGACTGCAGTTAAGCAACGGAACTTCAGCTGGAGATGACCCGAATGAAACTTGTCGAAACTTTTCATCAAGATGAGGCTCTCACCCGACCGATAACACCAGAAGAATTCATCGGCTGATGGTAGACAGCGTGACGAGCGCCTGTGCCATTTGATCTCTCGTCGAACCCGGGCGTGGAGGTCTACTGGACAGGTGTCTGAGGTTGGGTCGCACAGACAATGGCCCTCCTCCGCCACGTCGCAGGATCATCTGATACGCCCACTGGCCTGGCCGGGTGGCGGCCGGCGCGCGCATCTGATACGCCGCCATTAGCTGCGTCGTAATTATCACCATTACGACGTCCTGCTTATGTTACGGACATACCATTAGCGGTCGCGGTCCGCTATTCAAGAGCGCGCCGCAGAAAGCAATTTCATTGTTCTTGAAGCTGGCGGGGGTCGGAGCGGCGGTCAGCGGCTCGCGCGCGCTCGCGATTACAGCAACTCATTTCACACGCACGCGCTTGTTCTTCTCCTTAATTAATAGAGCTCCTGAGGGCTTTTCATCCCCTTCTTTGCTTTCTTTATTTCAGTACAATCTCCATCCAAATGAGTATAAGACTCCGCTAATGAGGAACGTATCAAGAATCTTTCTGTGCAAAATTGCTGGCTTACGCTCCGTGATTTCAACTCTATACTTGGGGTCACATTCTTTTTTTTTTTTTTACTCTCAGAAATGAAAGTGAATTTCGACTTGCTGGTGGAGTGTACTGATTAAGGTTTCTTCACACGGGGCTGTGGGGCGGCGGGTGGAATAATTGTTAATGTTCCTATTATTTATTTAATGCTGTTGTTTGCCGTTCTCAACACTCTCTCTAACTACAATATTGGCAACCAGAAAGTGATTAGCAAAACGTGAAGCCTGTAATTAGAATTCCTAGTGCCCACTTCATCTGAGACATATATATTTATAGCTACAGCTTATAGCTCTGAGGAATTAGGAGATTGTCTGGGATTCATAATCAAAAACCATTCTCTCTAAAAAGTTCACTATATTCTGAAAGTCACAGACCAATCCAACAATCCAACTACCAGAGCAGTTCAGAGTCTAATGCGCTGATGCCACTATAACTGTTCAAATTAAATGTTTAAGTGAATGCTCGCCATAATTTGATGATAATGTTCATCAAACGCCTCGCTAAATAATGGTAGAATGTCTGTCCTGCGGCGGCACGTGAAAATACGACATACGCAAACTAAAAATAGATCATTAACGTCATCCCAAAATTAACACTTCACTCGAAAACGATTTCATGGTTACACGTATCCCGAGTAACTTATTACTGCATCCGAGGCTGTTTATATCAACGATAGCGACGCGACGGGACTTCCGGCACAGGTGGTGCGCTAATCAGCGTCTGGAGAAAACTGGGCCTTCCTTTCTCGCGCAGCGTTCTTACTTACTAAGCCGCGGTGCGGACGGATAAGGGAACGCCTGATCAAATCTGCCCTCCCGACTAGCCGCTGGGCTAGTAATGCACCACTTTAAGTTATGGAATAAATCATTGCTTCCTTTGCTGATGGCCGATGAAGCTTTCAATTTAATTGTGCAATCAGCACACAAGTAAGTAATCATAATAAAAGTCTGACGTGGCTAAGTCAAATATTTTGGGCGAGAGAATTAATTTAATTACACTACACGCAGTAGACGAGCTCTGAACTTGCTCTATGGAGGCCGGCCGCGATGGTCTAGCGGTTCTAGGCGCGCAGTCCGGAACCGCGTGACTGCTACGGTCGCAGGTTCGAATCCTGCCTCGGGCATGGATGTGTGTGATGTCCTTAGGTTAGTTAGGTTTAAGTAGTTCTAGGGGACTGATGACCACAGATGTTAAGTCCCATAGTGCTCAGAGCCATTTGAACCATTTTGAAGATTAGATGGTTTCATCCCGTAATGAATGTGGAGGTACTGAATGGAACTGGGGAGAAATAATGGTATAATGACGGTTTTAATCATCGACAGCCATTTCCAACATTTTATTATAATAAATGAGATGAGAACGACTTGTCAAATCTTCAATGCGCCCGAGCCTTGAAAGATCACGTTTTCATAGTCCACAAGCTAAAATACACAGCCCTAAGGTACCGCACATGCACTTCAAAGCGACGTAATCCCGTAAGATGTCCGTCTTCCTCAGTAGATGTCCGTCTCCCTCAGTAGAAAATTACTTTGCATGGCATTGTTCCAGACTGTACTGAACGTTCAGAAAATCTGAGTTGCCTGAACTTACTGTCAGATTCCAAATTACTACGTCACAAATGCGTCATGTTATACATTCACGTCCGCGTTCGTGGCACTTGCGAACACGGGTTTAGATCTCTAGCGTACGAGTCAGAGAGGTGAACCACATGCTAATCGTGTCAGCATTAAAGGCAGTTCGTCTTTTACATCGTTCAGCACATGTGTGTATTGTAAACTATTCCCTAGATACGTCTGGGCAACTTCTGGGCTGATTTCCCATTTCCAACTCGGAAATGGGAAACGGTATTTATATTACTCAGGGACAGACAGCATATACGTAAAGCCTTCCATTTTAACGCAAATGGTGCTGTGGCAACTAGAATCTGATCAAGGGAGAGCCCATGAAAAAACTGAGGGAAGTGAATTACGTAGTTTTAGAGCGTAAACTACGTAAATTACATCTGAATATTGAGGAACAATCCACTATCTCATACACTAGGGAAAGGGATGTTTTACTATACAGAGATGTTTTTTTGCATTTTGCTTTCACACCCTTTGTGAAACCATTTGCTCACATCTGTCACTTTCCTGTTTTGATCTGAAGTTTTCCTTGCTTTACATGAATCAATTCCATGAATCCGGCGCAAGGGAATTCGTAGTACGAGGGCAGTTCAATAAGTAATGCAACACATTTTTTTTCTGAAACAGGGGTTGCTTTATTCAGCATTGAAATACACCAGGTTATTCCCCAATCTTTTAGCTACACAACACTATTTTTCAACGTAATCTCCATTCAATGCTAGGGCCTTACACCACCTTGTAATGAGGGCCTGTATGCCTGCACGGTACCATTCCACTGGTCGATGTCGGAGCCAACGTCATACTGCATCAATAACTTCTTCATCATACGCGTAGTGCCTCCCACGGATTGTGTCCTTCATTGGGCCAAACATATGGAAATCCGACGGTGCGAGATCGGGGCTGTAGGGTGCATGAGGAAGAACAGTCCACTGAAGTTTTGTGAGCTCCTCTCGGGTGCGAAGACTTGTGTGAGGTCTTGCGCTGTCATGAAGAAGGAGAAGTTCGTTCAGATTTTTGTGCCTACGGACACGCTGAAGTCGTTTCTTCAATTTCTGAAGAGTAGCACAATACACTTTAGAGTTGATCGTTTGACCATGGGGAAGGACATCGAACAGAATAACCCTTTCAGCGTCCCAGAACACTGTAACCATGACTTTACCGGCTGAGGGTATGGCTTTAAACTTTTTCTTGGTAGGAGAGTGGGTGTGGCGCCACTCCATTGATTGCCGTTTTGTTTCAGGTTCGAAGTGATGAACCCATGTTTCATCGCCTGTAACAATCTTTGACAAGAAATTGTCACCCTCAGCCACATGACGAGCAAGCAATTCCGCACAGATGGTTCTCCTTTGCTCTTTATGGTGTTCGGTTAGACAACGGGGGACCCAGCGGGAACAAACCTTTGAATATCCCAACTGGTGAACAATTGTGACAGCACTACCAGCAGAGATGTCAAGTTGAGCACTGAGTTGTTTGATGGTGATCCGTCGATCATCTCGAACGAGTGTGTTCGCACGCTCCGCCATTGCAGGAGTCACAGCTGTGCACGGCCGGTCCGCACGCGGGAGATCAGTCAGTCTTGCTTGACCTTGCGGCGATGATGACACACGCTTTGTCCAACGACTCACCGTGCTTTTGTCCACTGCCAGATCACCGTAGACATTCTGCAAGCGCCTATGAATATCTGAGATGCCCTGGTTTTCCGCAAAAAGAAACTCCATCACTGCCCGTTGTTTGCAACGCACATCCGTTACAGACGCCATTTTAACAGCTCCGTACAGCGCTGACACCTGTCGGAAGTCAATGAAACTATACGAGACAAAGCGAGAATGTTTGAAAATATTCCACAAGAAATTTCCGGTTTTTTCAACCAAAATTGGCCGAGAAAAAAAATGTGTTGCATTATTTATTGAACTGCCCTCGTATATGGAAAGAAGTCAAGGATGTATGGCTTATTTATATGATACAATGAAATCGCGTTTAAGAAAGACTGTGGTATTAAACTGCTAATATTAATTGTTATTCAGACTTAAACCTGTGAGGTTACTGTTCGATACAGTCGAAGTAGTTTCTTTTTTTTTTTTTCAAAAATCAGAAAAGGTCTTTAACGCCACCGCATTAGTACAAGACATTTAATAAGCCCCGGCAGGCAGATGGCAGATTTTTTATTATTTAAATTATTGTGAGATAAACAAAAAAATATTTGATGAGGTCTCTATTGGATTTAATTTTTATAACACGCTTGCGTATTCTGAAAATATGGCCTCCTTCAGTTGAGTTTCCCGAATAATGATTCCATATCTCATTATTAAAATACGTAAGCCAAACTTCATTCTTTATTTGGATTGGCCCTAAAATATAATCATGCATACTGCAAATGCAGCTGAACTCTTTTATTTCGTCCTGTTATATCGGTAACGCTGCTTTATCATGTGCATACTCAATTACCATTTTCCTTTCTCCTCCTGCTGTTATGCTTCTTAATTTTTTTATGAAGTTTTTTTGTTATTTTCTCATCATAAATATTGAATAGTGGTGGTTAAAAATTAAAGCTTCAGTATTCACACACGACATTATACACTGCGTGCTTCTTCTTCCACTGAACGTCCTCAGTCTGTTGACTACTGCAACAGCGGTTAGCACAGGGTGTTGCTACAATCGCTGAATAAGAAATTGAGTGGAAGTCGTAAAACCGTAGAATCGATGAATTGTTTCTCGACTGTTTATCTTAGGCGACAAAAGGTTTTGTGTCCGTGGAAGGGTGGAGACAGTACAGAATGGCAGTTCGCCAAGGATTAGTGATGGATACACCGAAAAAGCAAGTCTCTGCAATTTACAACACATCTTAAATCATAACATCACTGCTGAAATTATTGGTTACTACTGTTTTGGAAATATGGATTCTGAGACACTGAACAAGTGGTTTCCTTCAACTTGTCTTCTGAATCATAGGAGTAATTTTTGTGACAATGCGTTCACACACCATTTGTGAGTCGTTGGCGGTGGATGCGGTACATCGGACGTCCAATAGGGCGAATTCCAGTCTTCGAAGAATGACAGATGAAGGGGAACTGGTCAGACGATTTATGACGGGAGCCGATTATGAATGAATGCTGTCCAATTAGAGTGACCTTTAAGACAGCGCTAGCAGAGCGCTGTTTCTTCCTCGCAAGTTATTCCACTTCTACACGACTCCTGCTGCAGCGAGAATACACGATTTTGCCTTAGACGCGCTTGTTTTCGAAAGAACTGTATTTTCCGTGTACTCCCTGATAAACGCAAAGCCGTGGTATCCTATGACTAATATCAATGAGTTAAACGGGAACTAGTCACCTCACGCATTTTGTAGCGTTGTGAATGAAATGAACACGTAGGTTCATTCGTAGGCGAAGTAAGTGCTAGATGAGTTTATTGGTAGTATGCTGGACAATTGCAATAAGTGTATTAAGGGCCTTGTGGCCCATCATAGAAAACTAAGTGTGAGAAATGCATATCAAATAGGACTGACGGGGTGTACTGAGCCTACACAAAGAAAGGGGGTACAAATGGTCTCAGATTTATTTGACATAGTTACGGGGGAGCGTGATGAAGGCGTTGGAAATTTAAGCTGGCAGATGCTTAATGATGGACACCAACTATTCGCAAAGGTTACTCATAAATTTTTGTGAACCAATACTGAGGAATCGAAGAATGTGTTACAACCATCTACGTATCGTTACCGGAGGGCCATGAAGACAAGTTAGACCAGAGGTTCCTAAACTTTTGTTTGTTACGCCCCCCTTCTGCCGAAAAGAAAACTTCCGTGCCCCCCCCCCCCCCCTAAAAAAAATAGAGATTTTTATTAATTATCAAGAAACTAATGAAAAATTTGTGATGGTTACGTCATGTAACATGGTGGGCTGTTAATGTATCGAGTCGCAGTTATTACGTCATCAGTCTAGTCTTGTGATTATAAGCCACTCCGAAAGTAAAGGAAATCCTTGGTAAGCAAGGAAAAATATTTGCGACCTTTGCAGATTAGTGAATGCGGGCCATTATTTTGAGTGTAGCTTATTATTTTCACTCATTATCAAAAATAGTCACTCAGTCACGGTGTTAACGAACATCACTGATTTGTACGTCTATAGCGCTCCCCATTGTCATTGCGCATAGGTTGGCATTTATGTCAACGACGACTGTTACCGAACGGCGACAAACGCCCAGTTCCCAGAACCAGACAAAAAATAAAAATATAAGTTTTACCCAGTAATCGTGCAGACTACACAGAACTTTAAAAAATATGAATAAAACAACTTCATTACCTTGATTACATTCCCTTGCTGCACACCATTTCTTCACCCGTATACGATTTTAGGACTACTCTTCGCTTGCCATATCTAGGATAAACTTTCGCTGTGTCTTCATCCAGAAGAAATACTATTATTATTTGAAATAACATACCACACGTAACATCAGAATCCATAAGGATCACACGCAGTATTTATATTTAAATCAGATTCGCTATGTTTATTTTATATTGTTTCTTCGAAATTGTTTTTTATAATTTTTCAATATTACCTACATGTAAGGACAAGTTCTCTTATAATGTGACGTATTTATTACAAAAATATTATTTCCACACACATATGGCAAGAAACAAACAAATAAATCAATGTAAAGGATGAGCTTGCATATTTTTTACAAGATTTTGAATTCTTGGCTGAATAGTAGAAACTGCGCAACGTAAATCATTGGCAATACTGAGTTTGCTTCTAAGCTTATTTTTTATCGCCACTACCGCTGAAAATGCTCTCTCGCACAAATAAGTGCTTGAAAACGGTAAATACAGTTTCAGAGCTTGTTCTGCTGCGCTGGGATACACCGTGAGATATTTCACCCAAAATAAAGGCTTATCCATCTTCTCAAAGTCATACTTCGCTGCAGAATCATTTTCAATTTCTAAGACTTCCTCTTGTAGTCTGTCTGGCAACACATCCACGTCAACGTGAAATGTATCCGTCGCTAACCTATAATTAATTTTATCATCACAACTGTTAGGGAAGTATCGTTCGAATGCAAATGGTTTGATCTTTTACTCTTAGTATCAGTATCCTTAAAATCGTTTTGAAATCGGGCTTCTTCCAGGATTTCAAACAATCTGGTAAAGCAGGAATAATGGCCGGCTAAAATTTTACGTTTCCATAGTTGCAACTTATCAGTAAACGCTTTGATGGCATCCCGATGAAAAATTATGTTTGACTCTCCACCTTGTAATTTCAAATTCAATGCGTTTAAAGATTCGAAAATATCTGACAGATAAGCCAATGCAACATGAACACCTGGCTTTCTAAATTCCACATACAGTTCAGTTTGTTTGTTATTTTCCGAAAACTGGATCACTTCGTCTCGAAGTTCAAATAATCTTCCTAGCATATTTCCTTTTGAGAGCCAGCGTACTTCTGTATGAAGTACTCTGCTCAGAATGAACACTTGTACTAGTTTCGCATTCACGTTTTGCACATTTTTCTGGTGACAAAGGGCATAACCCTGGCGTCCAAATTACGAACCCGCCAGTTCATTTGAAGCGTATACGGTCTATTAAAGTCACTGTAATCGCATCACATGGGGATCCGCGGATTGACAGGGTAATAAAACGGCATTTTTGCAGTTACGCAGTATAAGTGATTATTACACTGATGAACGTAGCCTACTATGGCTAAAAGTTATAACATGCTTACGTTCAGTTCATGTGTACAAATGTACGGAATAGTTAATACCTGACTTTTTTGTTTTCCAATTGTCAGAAGTAAGTTGTTTACAAATCTGATATATTAGAATTAACGGATATCGCCTTCGTAATTTTGAGAGTTTCTGTGTGTGACATTCTAAACGTGACATTCTAAACGTGATCTTCAAAAGCTGTATGTTCTAGGATAGGTTATTGAGAGAGGATTGCGGGAAGTGGGACGCCAAACGATTGCATTTAGCACCATAATCTATCATTAATACCTGCACATTCATTTTTATTAAAATATCGGTATTAAAAAGAAATATTAGGTTTATACCGCTAACTCCACCCGCGCCCCCCAGTTTGGGAACCTCTGAGTTTAATCCGAGAGCGAACAGACACGTTTAAACAGACATTCTTCCAGTTCTACACATATGAGTGGAAAGGAAAGAAACCCGTATATTTGGTCCGATGGGAAGTGCTTTCTGCCGCGCGTTACTTGACTGTAGTTTGCGACATTAAACTGCATGTATTGACAAGTAGTTTCTACTGGGGATATCTGCCTAGTATCGCATTAGACCTTTCTTCGAGATACTGGTGGGAACTTCAGAAGACGTCACAGATGTCAAGCGATGAGGAAAATAAAACTGAGTCAGACTGCAATAGACAGCAAACTGTGTATGTTCATCTTGGGGTTGAAGTTCTGATGTCCGTGTTTGCTTACAGATGAATTTGTTTTTTGATGGGATATGCCTTGAGCAGAACATAATCTTTTCTCTTCTTCAATCACCCAGACATACTTCGCTGGAATTTTGGCATCATCAGTGGGCTTTTACTTTATTTCTATTAAACAACAAGAAAAATGTTATTTACTACTTGTGCACATATATATTCCAATTTTTGAAGAAAGTATTTACAACTTTGAAAAACAGACGAGGTTTTCTCTGTGCGTACGTTGTTACCATATGCTGTGGTTTTCCTAGTTTTATATGTTTTGCCTTAGAGTTAGTTTCCTTTGACGGTCTGTCGTTTACAGCCATATAGAACTTAATGTAGAGACGCTATTTACGTCGAAATTTTACAACTGGGAATGGTATGGTTAGCCAGAGAGCTTTGTATTCGTTTGTTCTTTGTGATGTGTCGACAGAAGTGCCGACACAGTGCTATTTTGAGGGGGCCGATATGCACGCTATAAGCTCACGCAGAATATCTTGAGGTCTGAAACAGGACACTCAATTAATGCTATAAAGAAAAGTACGTTGCTTTGGGAATACTTAACTTTAATCCATCCTTGTTGTATACATAGTTCTTGTTGAGACATGCTTTAGACGATAATTATCAATTGCTATGTAAGGCTAATGGCGCCTTGCTAGGTCGTAGCCATGGACTTAGCTGAAGGCTATTCTAACTGTCTCTCGGCAAATGAGAGGAAGGCTTCGTCAGTGTAGTCGCTAGCAAAGTCGTCGTACAACTGGGGCGAGTGCTAGTCCGTATCTCAAGACCTGCCTTGTGGTGGCGCTCGGTCTGCGATCACACAGTGGCGACACGCGGGTCCGACATGTACTAAATGGACCGCGGCCGATTTAAGCTACCACCTAGCAAGTGTGGTGTCTGGCGGTGACACCACATTTTGTTTGCTTTTGAACTATTGTTTCGTATTTGATAGGTTTCCCGATTTATTAGTTTTTATGCGGGGGGGGGGGGGGGGGGGGGGGGGAGCGGGGACATTTGTTGCATATGAGAGTTGTTAAGTCGGTGCTGACTGTAGAGCTGTGCTTCATTAGTTTCCTTTGTATTATCTCTTAAATAGGCTATTTTTAGTACTTGTTTTTTTGAATATGGTTATATGTGTACAGATAGTAAATAGAATTATTCCTGTTATTTAAGGGGAAAAAAATAGAAGTCCACTGATGATGCAGAAACTTCAGGGAATTATATCTGGGTATTAGAAGATTTAAAAAAAATGTGTTTTGCTCAAGGTGGGCCCCTGAGAAAACAAATTTGGACGTGTTCAGATGAAAAGAGTGTAAGCGACGGAATGAAATGGGGAGGAGAGTCTACCGCAGTAACATTTCTCTCTATAGTAGTTACCTATGTTTGAAAGCTATTTTCTCCTACACTACAGGCTGCTATTGCTTTCGTTGTGGTAGCCAGCGCTACATGTAGCCCTCGATACCTATAGTGATCACTAGCTGCGCATTATAGCCGACGACTGGCACAGTAAAATGCAGAGTGAAGCGCAACACTACCTTATAATGTTAGAGCAGGGTAGCGGAGGTACGTACGCCAGCCAAACAGGGGGTGAGCTCGTGAAAGCCGACAGTGAAGGACAGCTCACAGGACTTTTTGAGGCCATGTCAATCATTCGTAATATGCCAGGAATTTTCGAGAGAGTGCTCCAATCATTTATTCGATCATGCCAAATTTGTAGCGACCCTGGAGGTAGAAATTTCGAACATTTGCTGTAAAACATTATGATTTGAAGAAAAAATTTGTTTTCTGTTTTCTTTCTCACCATTACGTCGGCTCACAGTTACTGATCTACTATACTTGTTAGAATAATAATTCTTTCATGCTGTCTGAACGTTAGCAAAAATTAAAACTTAAGGCCTTTAGATTTCATTATTAACAACGTGCCAAGCAGGGTAATTGCCCGGTAATTACCATTAACTTGAAAAAAAAGGTAAAATTTATAGTGTATTGTGAGTATCCTATGTGGTGTTAGCTAGAATAGAATTAAACGAATAGAATATATGTCGTAGTATATGTTGTTCGTCAGAAGTGGTGTCACTAATTGTCATAAATCTCAGTTTTAGTGCAAATGAAGTGAATGTTAATCTTTGAAATGGATTGGGGTCAGAAGTGCAGGTTCAACTGTCGCTAAATGACAGAATAATTATAGATCATGGCACCAGATAGGATACACACAACACACTATAAAATTTAACTTTTTTCGAGCTAATGGTAATTACCGGGGAATTACCCCTTGCTTGATACGACCTTAGAACTGTTAACATCAATAATCAGAGACAGAGTACAGAATCATACAGAAATAGCAAAAGAACAGCAGGGATTCAAGAAAAACAGGAGCACAGTAGATGATATTTTAAATAATTACTATTAAAAACAGTCTTGATCACAATTTACTTTATAAGGTGACCGGTTTCGACCACTGCTGTGGTCATCTTCAGACCTACAAGATGTATACAAAGCATTAATTAGAGGGCTACAGGCATTAATGAAAATACATAGAGTTATACGGCTATAAAACGTTGAATTACCATTGAGTGGAAACCCCTTTCTGTTGGAGAATCACAACTGGAGAAACCAGTGCACGTCTTACTTTATATAATGGAGGCTCCACCCACTTCTGACTGCATGATGTCATTATTAACCAATGAGTTACAAGTCGAATTACAATTTAAAATTTCTTAGTTAAAAGAACATTGTCAAGAATTAGAAATAAATATACATTAAACTTTGCTTATTTAACAGCTATTGTCAATTAAAAAGCGTTAAAAATATTTAAAAATGTAGGAAAATGAACTTCAGTTTGGCAGTACATGGGTTGCCCTCTCGTGGCCTGTCAGTGAACCATTTGAAACCACTGGTTGCTATGGTGAAGTTAGACGCCGTTACAAAGATGAAGGAGCAAGCTTTTTCCACTGAAGTTGTTGTAGAGTCGATAGTTGAACTAGTGGTTGCCATGGTGAGGACAAACGCCAATGCAAAGATGTGGCAGCAGGCTTCTTTCCAATGAAGTTGTGGCGTCAGACGATGTATTATTGAGCAGCAACTTGTCTTTATTGAAACGAAAAGAGTAAGCTACAATAATCTGTAGCTGATATATATAACTCATGCTGCACAAATACGCTATGAAGTAGTTGACTGTATATATAAAATATTATCTATGAAGTTAGTATGTAGATTACCAGTGCCATTTTTTTTTTTTTTTTATAAGGCATTGCTATTCTTCAAGTTACATACCAGTCATATAAGCAAATAAAATTGTAAGAATTTAAAATTGTAAAATTATTAAATTATGAGCCATTGTCAATAATAAAATAAAACGATGTGAATTGGCAGTCTAAAAGCATAAAAGCAATAATTCTAAAACAGGTAGTCAATCATAAAATAATGTTTGGTAAAATACAATTACAATGTAAAGATAAAATTATTTGCTAAAAGTCTTAATAATTAGAAAGACCTTTTTTTTAAAACAAATACAGAAGAGTAGACATTCTAAAGCAGATCATCGAAAAGCTCAAAGAAATGTTTGTCTTTGAACTGAAGTTGTTCGTTTAAAACAGATAATGGATTACTTTTGTGAAGTGAAAAAATTTCAATTTCTTCTAAGGTATTTAGCAGTGGTCCTTTTGGCACAGTATGTAATATTTTCAAATTCCTAGAAATGCAACCCTCAGAATGATTGTATTCATCAAGATGTTGACCGAATATTGATTTGATACGTGCAGCACCAGTAGTATGTTCTCTGAAACGTGTTAAAAAGTTTCGGCCAGTTTGGCCAATATACTGTTTCTCACAGTCATTACATATTATTTTATAAACACCTGACTTTTGGTATCTATTTGAGTCTCCAATTGTGTGTTTCAGTTTCATCTGTAGGGGGTTATTAGTTTTAAATGCTATTGCCACGCTTGTGTTCTTAAATAATTTATTTATTTTATCTGAGATAGGTCCCATGTATGTCATTTGTGTAAATCTCTTCTTGGAATTTATAACGGCATCATTTTTTTCTTGTAATTTTTTATATAACAGATCAACTTGATGGGAATTATAATTGTTAGCAACTGCTATCTGTTTTAATGTATCAATTTCCTTTTGGATAGCATCATGTTGGAGAGGTAATTTCAGTATCCTATGTATCATAGTTTTAAAAAATGCCATTTTGTATCTTAATGGATGGCATGATGTAGCATTTATTATTACGTCGGTTGATGTGGGTTTTCTATAAATAATCTTTACACAAATATACCTATTCAAGAGACTATCTCTATTATTAATGATAACCTAACGCATCACAAAATCATGAGCCCCAAAGAAATAGTAGAATTCATTGAACTGTTAAGAATTACTCTAGATTTTAATTATTTTTCATTTAATAATAAAATATACATACAAGAAGATGGACTTGCAATGGGAAATTCCCTGGCTAGCACTATAGCAGATATCTTCGTCAACTATGTTGAAATCCAATTTTTCAAAAATAATCCAGAAATAACAAATAAAATTATATACTACAAAAGATATGTTGACGACACACTGCTATTATATAACGGCTCTAAGGAAGAAATTGATGCTTTCGCTAACAACTTAAATAATTTACATCCAAAACTTGTATTTACAGTAGAACATGAAAGTAAAAATAGTATTAATTTCCTTGACCTCACAATTACAAAACAGAATGGAAGACATAATATTTCTATTTATAGAAAACCCACATCAACCGACGTAATAATAAATGCTACATCATGCCATCCATTAAGATACAAAATGGCATTTTTTAAAACTATGATACATAGGATACTGAAATTACCTCTCCAACATGATGCTATCCAAAAGGAAATTGATACATTAAAACAGATAGCAGTTGCTAACAATTATAATTCCCATCAAGTTGATCTGTTATATAAAAAATTACAAGAAAAAAATGATGCCGTTATAAATTCCAAGAAGAGATTTACACAAATGACATACATGGGACCTATCTCAGATAAAATAAATAAATTATTTAAGAACACAAGCGTGGCAATAGCATTTAAAACTAATAACCCCCTACAGATGAAACTGAAACACACAATTGGAGACTCAAATAGATACCAAAAGTCAGGTGTTTATAAAATAATATGTAATGACTGTGAGAAACAGTATATTGGCCAAACTGGCCGAAACTTTTTAACACGTTTCAGAGAACATACTACTGGTGCTGCACGTATCAAATCAATATTCGGTCAACATCTTGATGAATACAATCATTCTGAGGGTTGCATTTCTAGGAATTTGAAAATATTACATACTGTGCCAAAAGGACCACTGCTAAATACCTTAGAAGAAATTGAAATTTTTTCACTTCACAAAAGTAATCCATTATCTGTTTTAAACGAACAACTTCAGTTCAAAGACAAACATTTCTTTGAGCTTTTCGATGATCTGCTTTAGAATGTCTACTCTTCTGTATTTGTTTTAAAAAAAAGGTCTTTCTAATTATTAAGACTTTTAGCAAATAATTTTATCTTTACATTGTAATTGTATTTTACCAAACATTATTTTATGATTGACTACCTGTTTTAGAATTATTGCTTTTATGCTTTTAGACTGCCAATTCACATCGTTTTATTTTATTATTGACAATGGCTCATAATTTAATAATTTTACAATTTTAAATTCTTACAATTTTATTTGCTTATATGACTGGTATGTAACTTGAAGAATAGCAATGCCTTATAAAAAAAAAAAAAAATGGCACTGGTAATCTACATACTAACTTCATAGATAATATTTTATATATACAGTCAACTACTTCATAGCGTATTTGTGCAGCATGAGTTATATATATCAGCTACAGATTATTGTAGCTTACTCTTTTCGTTTCAATAAAGACAAGTTGCTGCTCAATAATACATCGTCTGACGCCACAACTTCATTGGAAAGAAGCCTGCTGCCACATCTTTGCATTGGCGTTTGTCCTCACCATGGCAACCACTAGTTCAACTATCGACTCTACAACAACTTCAGTGGAAAAAGCTTGCTCCTTCATCTTTGTAACGGCGTCTAACTTCACCATAGCAACCAGTGGTTTCAAATGGTTCACTGACAGGCCACGAGAGGGCAACCCATGTACTGCCAAACTGAAGTTCATTTTCCTACATTTTTAAATATTTTTAACGCTTTTTAATTGACAATAGCTGTTAAATAAGCAAAGTTTAATGTATATTTATTTCTAATTCTTGACAATGTTCTTTTAACTAAGAAATTTTAAATTGTAATTCGACTTGTAACTCATTGGTTAATAATGACATCATGCAGTCAGAAGTGGGTGGAGCCTCCATTATATAAAGTAAGACGTGCACTGGTTTCTCCAGTTGTGATTCTCCAACAGAAAGGGGTTTCCACTCAATGGTAATTCAACGTTTTATAGCCGTATAACTCTATGTATTTTCATTAATGCCTGTAGCCCTCTAATTAATGCTTTGTATACATCTTGTAGGTCTGAAGATGACCACAGCAGTGGTCGAAACCGGTCACCTTATAAAGTAAATTGTGATCAAGACTGTTTTTAATAGTAATTATTTACAATTTTATTGATCACTGCTGTTCCCATAATGCATTCAAAAGATGATATTTTCTCTTTAAGACAGACTGTGGAGAAATCCATAGAGTTTAATGATCGAGATTACCTGTACTTCGTTGACTTGTCAAAAGCGTTTGATAAGATTAGAAAAAAGGATATAATTCAAACATTAATCGACAAGAGAGCAAGAGGGTGAAAGACACACACACACACACACACACACACACACACACACACACACACACATATATATATATATATATATATATATATATATATATATAATTAATCCCATATATTAATAATGGACCACATCATTGATGACGTATGAAAGAAATCAGTCTATAAAATGGGAAATAAAGAGGTCAATATTGTATGTTATGCTGATGATGGTGTTCTGAGAGCAGATAATGAGGATAATTTACAAAGATTTCTTCACCAGTTTAATAAAACAGCTAAGTAATATAACATGGAAATCTCATAGAAATAACTGAGAGTATGGTATTATCAAAAACACATGTACGATGTAAATTAGAATTAGGTGGTGTGTTAATTTAACAGGTGATAAGCCATAATTATCTAGGGATGGTTATCACCAGCTATAAAGACTTAACCACTGAAGTAAAAAATCGACGACAATAAGTCTAGCCGAATGCCGGCAAAATACTGCGTGGAAAACAAATTTATGACAGCTGAGGGAAAAATAAAAATATATAACACAATGGTGCGTCTTGTTTTGACATATGTAGCAGAAACTAGAGCAGAAACGAAAAAGATGAATCAGAAGTTAAGGCAGTGAAAGTGAAGGTAGTAGCAGATCCAAGGTGTAACCGAATGGGACAAAAGAACGAAAGACAAAATGAATGAAGACAATGAAGGAAAGGATCGAGCCTTCAAGACAAGCTAAAAGTTGTAAACATGGACGATCTCAAAGGAAGCGACTACCTGGACCACCACCCAAGAGATGAGGCAACAGTCGACCCAGTACATCCACGGAATGAGGCAGACAAACGAGGCAACCCTAGGCATCAAAAGAAGACGGTACTGAATCTTTCTATGAAGTCTCTGATAATTTCATAGATCAGGAGTGACGAACTAGGTAATATAACATCATGAGTACTCTTTACGAACACTTCGTTACATGAGGCATCTACATCATCGTAGCTCTCTCTTAATCGTATTAGCCTACATCGGTAAGTGGTAAACATTAGCGATAATATGCTTTATTACTTCGCGATGACCAGCGAGCAGGGTTGATAATAGCGCGGTACCCTAAATCCAAAGTGCACACTCGTAAATGTATCACTGTAATATTACACCTTCCAATAGCACTTGTCAACACTCTCACTGTACTGTTGTTTCTGCAGTACAGCGTATTATCTCAACAAATCAATGGCATTACGTGACTTTTAGCGTAATTGTTTTAATTGTGAATCTTTATCCAGTAGTCATCAGAGGAAATTCGCGTCTAACGCGAACCTATAGAAACTGTTTGCCTAGCTTTGATTGCTCGGTTGAAACCATTATCTTCCCCTAATTTAATTAGGAACTGCGCTCTGTAGCATAACAGGTATTATCTGGGCAAGTTAGTTTAAGTGAACTTACTTCCTGCGCCCATGGCTGATTTGCTGTCGTTTTGTGGCCGTAAATCCACAACGGTGCGTTTCAGATCTACTGTTACTGGAAAATTTTGGTCAATTCGTTCCTTACCCTATTCTGACCTTATTATCAGGTTCTTTTTCTCCATTCTGTATATAGGATGTTAAAAAAATCCCATGTTTTGAGAGGCGGTAGTATAGACTAGAGCAAGACAAAAATGTCCGGTAAACATAAGCTCTAAAATGCATGCTTTAAAAGCTACGAGCAGTTATTCATCGTCGCTGCTTAGAAACACTGCAAGCTCTTTGCTATTACTAACGACTTATATAATATAGTAAACAAATGAGAACACACTCCTCTATTATTGTCCATGGATATAGCATGCAGTGTATATACCGTACCGGTATTTTTTAGCATTGCTATTGTAAATCATAGTCACAGTTTTTGTTAGGTGCAGCACATACATTAGCTCTTATGGAACCATTTCGCATTGTAATAAGGTTGTGAAATAGTTTCACGTCATAATTTTATTTTTTCACTTATTAGCGTAATAAAACTTATTATTTTGCACTGAAAATGGCAGACGTTATCTTCTGTTATGGGCTAGCAAATGGAAACAACCGTGGACCCCTATATGCTGAAAAATATCCAGACTAATAGGAACCCACACACCACCAAACAGGTTGACTGGTACAAAGTGTCTTCAGCTCCTATCAAAGTACTTGCCCGTGCCCTTCCAACGGCGACTAGAAACGTAGCTCATACACGACGGAGTACGGGCACGTTTTCTCCTAAGTGTCGAGAACGTACCACATAGGCATGTATTAGGTAATGAATTGTTTTGGAAGGTTCATTTCTTTGGCTATCCACGACAGCAAAGAACTTGCAATAGAAGAGATGTGTTTCAAGGTACTGAAGATGAACAAGTGCTCATAGCTCTTAAGGTAGGCCTTTTAGAATCCATGTTTACTGTACATTTGTTTCTTATTTTGCTCCATTCTACCACCTCTCAAAAAATATAATACCTTTCTTTCTAAACCCTCTATGATTCACAGAGGATTGGGAATCACTCTCTCCGTAACAGTGTCCGTTGAATTTAGCAGAATAATTAGCATATTGTTGTGCAGATCCCATAAGTTGACTGCGTTGTTGACATTATAATTATACATGTTTTTCATACGGAATATATCGGAGAGTCGATCCCTGACAATGTTTCTCACATTTCGATGCCAACAAAAACAGTCGTTCTTTCCACAACATAATTTATGTATACGGAAACTCTGCTGTTCACCACTAACTTGAAACACACTACATTTCTATGCCAGTATATCTCGCTTTTTTCTGGACTCTTTTGTAAGTATTTGCGACAAGACTAGCTACCGTTTCTGCCACATTTAGTGTCATACATGACTATTAATATCTCAATATATTCCCATAAATTCACGTACGCAGATGAAATTTCCATTCTCTTTACCCTGCGCGCACTGGAGGTCCACATTTGTACCAACTAATCCACAGCAGGCTCACAAGAGGTCGTTGACTTCCGTGCCTAGATTAATATTCTCATGATCGTGAAGTGATAATAAAACGCTTATGGTAGAAATGGTGCACGTATACTTTGATCTCGAGTCGCAGTTTAATAATGTCTAAACCACGTACACTGTTATTGTATCCCTAAGTACAAAAACCCAACGGAATTCTTTCTGCTTCGGCAATACCTGACAACACAGTTGATTTTAAGGCCCTACTACCATTCTTCTGCAACTTCTGTAATTTACAAGGTATGCTCACATTTTAAATAGAATAATTAAAACTCGCCAAGAGTGCAGCCCTCCTTTTTATGTGATACGCTTACTTAACTTGTCAGTAGCCCTCGTCGACAGCGACAAGGCTGAAACAAAAAAATACCGCCCGATACTATTTTAATTGAATACTGTTTGCTTATCTTGATGTATTTACGGGTAACTCAAGTGAAACATGTTGTAACAAACATTCGGTCGCCTTCACATAAAAGTAATAACATGAGATTGCATCTGCAGTGTAGACGCTGTCGCTAGAGCAGTACCAACAAATGCCGTGACCCCACAGTCACATGTGCTTCCTATTATTTTAATTGAATACTGTTTACTTGTCGTGATGTATTTACAGATAACTTAAATGAAACATGTTTTTATATACACTCGGTCTCCTTCACACAAAAATAACATGAGATTGCGTCTGCTATGTGTACGTCATCGCTACAGCGTTACCAAGACAACTATACGGCGTGACGTCACAGTCATATGTGTTTCCTATAACGTTTGTCGCTCCCATGCACCAAATTTTCATTCGCATCTGCGGCCGGAATACGAATTCTGTTTATAAAATTCTGGAACTTTGTCCACAAATTTTTCTACGCTTACTTTTTGCTTACTGTGCATGGTCTCCTTCGAAATACTCCCCTACACAATTGATGCGCCGTACACCGTTCCCACTCCCGGAAGCAGTCTTCGTTCACCTGTTCCTGTATCGCGCGATACGCCGTCTGCGAATTTTCTCGTATCTCGTCTATCGTTGCAAATCTTTTTCCTTTCAACGAGGTTTTCGACTTTGAAAATAAGAAAATTCCGCAGAGTCCAGGTCTGGAAAGCATGGGGGATGAGGCAGTACAGTGATTTCGATTTTGTGCAATAGTCATGCACCAACAGGAATGACTGTGCGGGTGCAAGAGCCATGAATTGCCTCGCCACATTACAGGCCGTTGCCTTCTCACATTTTCTCGCAAGCGCGATTGTACCATCGATTAACAATTTTTCCCTGTGGCACAAGTTCACGATGAACTAATTCTTCAAAGGCAAAGAAAACTATCATTTGACTTGATATGACGAGCTTTTTTTTGGTCTTGGAGAAACTTTTCCGACCCATTTGAAGACTGAACCTCGCTCTCAACATTACAACCGTAGACCAACGTCTCATAACCAATTGTGATTCTCTTAAGGAGTTACATTGAAATGAATGCCCCTAGCTGCATACAGGCGTTGATATAAGTCAACGGGGACAGTTGAAAATGTGTGCCCCGACCGGAACTCGAACCCGGGATCTCCTGCTTAAATGGCAGACGCTCTATCCATCTCCTTTTTTCATATTTTGTTCGATATAGTTCGTTGCTTTTGGTCTGGGCTGACGTCACAAGACATCCGTTCAAGTTGATCGTTGATTCTTTGACCCAGTTTTTAGTACAGAGAGTACGCAGCCCTCTGATCGAACACGCTGAGCTACCGTGCAGGCCGGCGACGGTCTTCCTAGTTTTGGCTCATGAACAGCGGGATTGACTTGTCGGCAACACGATGCATTTCAGGATGCTGCGTCAGGATTTCATGACATGATCCAACTGAAATGTTACATTTTTCTGCAATTTCTCTGACAGTCAGTCTTCGAGTGGCCCGTACGATATGGTTGACGTGTGCAGGGCTGCCAACCGCATTTCGCTCCAACGCACCATTGGCGCGAGGTTATGAATGCTCCGGAATTTTTTGAACGGGGAGCTCGTCCAAATGCTCCTAGGGATCAGCAGTGAACGAGTCAAATTATGCGAAGTATTGCACAACTCATCAGCAACGGGACGTACATCGTTGGGCCTAGATCGGCACTGCTACACTTCCAAAACAGTCAATGAACATCGCCAGCCTCACCCTAATCCCTGATACAGTGTTAAAATATTCGCTACTACAGCCGGTAGAAATGTAACTGTGCTCAAAAGATTTCGAAGCCCGAAGACTAGACAGGAAAACTTGCACCGCTCGCAGTCAATAGGCTGGTTTCAGCTAGTTTCTCGCAACGTCTGTAGAAATCCTCACAAAGAAAACAAAAGTAAGGCAACAGCACAAAGTTGCGTAGTATGAGAGTCACGGTAAAATCAAGCCACTTCAAATTTGCAGCAGAAACAAACGCAGTTTTGATTAAATTTTTTGTTGATGAGAAATGAACATTTATCTTCCTCTGATTTGCCTTATAGCCGGCCGGAGTGGCAGAGCGGTTCTAGGCGCTACAGTCTGCACACAGTTCGTCGCTGTTTCTGTTTTCACAGCGCACTGTGCTGTTAGTGGCATAATGTTTTCTTATTCATGGCAAATGTTGACAGCAGCAGGTAATTCGCTGTTATTTTGTCTTTCCATCTTGTGCTACGGATTATCGCCTCAGTTGCGCGACTGGATTCGTGATTTCCTATCAGAAAGGTCACTGTTCGTAGTAACAGGCGGAAAGTCATCGAGTAAAACAGAAGTAATATCCGGCGCCCCCCAAGGAATTGTCATAGTCCCTCTATTATTCCTGATCTATATTAACGACATAGGAGACAATCTGAGTAGCCGGCTTAGATTGTTTGTAGATGATGCTGTCATTTATCGTCTTGTAAAGTCATCAGATGATCAAAACGACTTGCAAAATGATTTAGATAGGATCTGTATGGTGCGAAAAGTGGCAATTGACCCTGAATAAGGAAAAGTGTGAAGTTATTCACATGAGTACTGAAAGAAATCAGCTAAATTTCGATTACGCGATAAGTCACACAAAATCTGAAGGCTGTAAATTCAAGCAAATACTTAGGGATTACAATAACAAATAACCTAAATTGGAACGATCACAAGGATAATACAGTGGGTAGAGCAAACCAAAGACTGCGATTCATTGGCAGAACACTCAGAAGGTGCAACAGGTCTACTAAAGAGACTTCTTACACCAATCTTGTCCGCCCAATTCTGGAGTATTGTTGTGCGGTGTCGGATTCGCATCAGGTGGGACTGACGGATGACATCGAAAAAGTACAAAGAAGGGCAGCTCGTTTTGTATTATCGCGAAATAGGGGATATAGTGTCACAGACATGATACGTGAACTGGAGTGGCAATCATTAAAACAAAGGCGTTTTTCGTTGCGACGGGATCTTCTCATGAAATTTCAGTCATCAGTTTTCTCCTCCGATTGCGAAAACATTCTGTCGGCAGCCACCTACATAGGGAGAAATGGTCATCACGATAAAATAAGAGAAATCAGGGCTCACACAGAAAAATTTTAGTGCTCGTTTTTCCAGCGTGCCGTTCGAACGGTAGAGAGACAGCTTGAAGGTGGTTCATTGAACCCTCTGCCAGGCACTTTATTGTGAATAGCAATCACGTAGATGTAGATGCTATTATCGGTCTTTTTTGCTGTATTGCCTTGAACCTTGTGCTTGTCTGTGCTGCCCTTGCCTTATCTCATATGAACAAGGCTGGCATTGCCTTGATTATAATCGGAAGCCGGAGGACACAAGAAACTTAGTTAAGGGCTAATAATACGTTTATTACAACAACTACAAGTTGTCGCTACACAAAGAACCACGAAGTCAAGAAAATTACTTCTAAGAAAGAGTCCTCTACGATCTTTAAAACGCAGAAAATACGTATTATAAATCTTACAAAAAGAACAGGAGCTGATTCAAACTCTTGGCGCATATCATTCCCAAGCTAACATGCACGTATCGCCTTGTCAAAAGTTATTACAAAAATTTGAAAATGCGACTGGCTGAAGATTTGATTGTAATGTGACCAGCTGGAAACAACAAAATGGTCTAAGTGAACCGTCTTCATGTATGATAATTGCTGAGTCATAGTACCACTCTGCTGCTGTACCACATCACCGAACTGCGGAAATGGGGTGATAATTCTCGTGCGTTGTCTTAGAGCATAAGGCGAAACATCAGCGAAAGATAACCTTGCCGCCGTGAAGCACTCTCGCGCCAAAGAAATAAGTGCGCCAGCAGTGTAGTTGCCACGAGCTTAGGAACACGAACGTTATGTACGTTCAGTTGGCGCGATAATGGAAGGCTGTGATCTGCGTTGAACGGTGGGAAGACGAAATAGACGACTTGTAAAGTCGAAGAAAAAGTTTGAACAACCCAGTACAAATTCTGCTTTCCGGTGCTTGTTATCAGTCTTGTCTATAACGAAATGACGTTGTCTTTATTTCGCTCTTGGGCCATAATATGTCATAACGCCTGCAGGTGCTCTGACTCCAGGACTCCATGATGATCTACGAGTGGTTCTGACCTCACGCTTCCAGCGAAACACTTCTTACTTGGTGCAACAGCGAAAGTGTTCACAAATCCATCAAACGTACCTAGCACAGCATACAGACCTCATGGGGACAATTTGGCTGCTAACACAATAGTGAAATGAAAGTATCTTACTGAGTGGGCTGGAGAGGACTCTCACCTTGAAAGTTTAATGTTAAAACTTCTAAACTGGTTGGTATCTGAAAAATGTAAAAAAATTATTTTGCTATCGGAATACGTCTCTGTGCAGGGCAACAGAAGTGTGTCAAAATTTTTGAACGGAAGTTATGTGAAACACACGCTACACATTGCGAAATCCAGGCTGCCCAGTACATCAAACGATTCGCTTGCGAGAGAGCAACCCGTTTTGAATGAAATTCACATATGCTATGTGACTGCAAAACAAAATGATACGGATTAAAATGTTGACACTGAATACAGCGAAGTTTCGTCTCTCAAACAATGACTCTACCAGAACTGTCACTGCACTTACAGAGCAAATGAACATATAAATTACCGCATCTGTCTTTCTGATAAAGTGCTTGAAAACCTACAAGATAGCGCTTTTCTAAAATCTTTTACTGATTTGAAACCTCTGAAAGGCCATGATACTTTCACAAATACATTCCGATAATCGCTACCTTATATTGCGTACTTGTGCGCACGAATCGCTCGTCTGTTCTGCAACCTGTTACCATTAGGAAAACTGGCCTGACTGTTCAAAACCAAATTTCATTTGCCGTACTTGCTGTGTGCAACGCAAGACATTATCTTACCACTTTTCATAAAAAATGCTTATGCAGCACACAACTCGTGATGTGCAGTACGAGTATACAAACATATCCATAAAGAAAATGAATGAGAAATAAGGAACTAAACTTAACGACTGATAAATGAAACAGAAGCTCCAAGCTAAACTATGCTTTTTTAAGACATAACAAAAATACACCCTTAAAGTTTTCAGAACTAGACAAATTAGCAAAATATTTCTTAATAATTTTCTTGTGTATAATTGCATTCCTTAACGATTATTTCAATTATCAGACAAGTCCATGTGTTTCACTATAAAATTTCTACAGCAAACTTTAACCATAAGCAGTGTTAAAATAGTAAGAAATAATACGGTTCCAAATGTATGTACAAAAAAAAAAACAACTACTACTATGAGCCGGACCGAGACTTGAACCGGGGCGTTTGCCTTTCGCGGGCAAGTGCTCTACCGTCTGAGCACACTCCGCTGCAGAGTGAAAATCTCATTCTGGAAACATCCCCCAGGCTGTGACTAAGCCATGCCTCCGCAATATCCTTTCTTTCGGGAGTGCTAGTTCTGCAAGGTTCGCAGGAGAGCTTCTGTAAAGTTTGGAAGGTAGGAGACGAGGTACTGGCAGAAGCAAAGCTGTGAGAACGGGGCGTGAGTCGTGCTTGGGTAACTCAGATGGTGCCGGCACGGTAGCTCAGCGTGTTCAGTCAAAAAGGCAGTGGCCCTCTGTAATAAATAAAACTGAGTAAAGGAATCAACGATCAACTAGAACGGATGTCATGTGACGTCCGCCCAGACTAAATGAAATGAACAACACCGAAAAAAAAAGGATGGTAGAGCACTTGCCCGCGAAAGGCAAGGGCCCGAGTTCGAATCTCGGTCCGGCACACAGTTTTAATGTGCCAGGAAGTTTCATATCAGCGTACACTCCGCTGCAGAGTGAAAATCTCATTTTAAAAAGAAACTAAATTACCTTGAAATTTCGCCTTTTAGCATTCTTCTACTGATTTAATCTCGTTTTCTTTACTTAAAATATATTAGTACAAAATCCTTCTAAAGTAATGCTGCCTCCACTACGTTGCAGACCAGCTTCCAACCTTTTCAAACCGATTATATAGTCAGATGGTCAAACACACGCTCCTTGCTACTCTCATCAAAATACGTAACCTCTCTGACCAACATGTGTGGTCTCAGATACAGACTTCCAAAGAAAATGTGGTTATATCGATAGTACAGAGATTGAGTACATTTATCAAATTCACAATTTCATCCACATTTATGGCTAAAAACTACCTAAAATTTGTCATGAAAAATAGTCGCCTTTCAACCTCACCTCGGTTGAAGAGACCGCTGCACGAAAGCTACGCTCATAGAGAGCAAAGTGTCAAAAAAAGCAGTATAACAGGAACTGCGTATGCATAACATTCGTGCTGGCCTTGCTTGTAAACCAAGTCATATTAAACAAAGGGATGGATTTAGTTGGTGACAAGAACATATCGTAAGAGCTTCGAAGAGGATAGAAGATTAGGGTTTAACGTTCCGTTGTGAAATGTTGTCGTAAAATACACGGCTGGTCACAGTTCACGCCGCAATAAAATCAGTTACAAAAATACGTTGCCCTGAAATACTTTGATCTGAAAGTGTTGTACAAAAAAAGAAGAGAAAAGAACGACTTGAGTCAGGAAGTGGGTGCAAAGGAAAGGAGCAACGCATGCAATATTTAAAGAGCTATATAGTGAAGATCCCCGAGAATATAAAGCAGTAATGAGAGTGACACCTATACAAGTGGAAATACTCTTGCGTTTAATTGCTCCACAAATTCAACGTGGAGATACACACATGGGGGATGCTATACCTGCGAGAGCGAAGTTGAAAATAGCCCTGGTATACGTTTCTTCTGGAATATCATATAGACTGTCGGCGGTATTTTTCAGAATTTCGAAGCGATCCGAAATTAAAATAATACCAGAAGTGTGAGATGCTGTAACTGAAATTCTGTAATATCTGTTATTCATAATTTGATTTGCTAACCTTTTTCCATGTTTAAAAATGAACGTGACCTATTAATACAGTACTACATAGCTTAGCTCATTATATTAGAGAATGTCGTTATTGCATGAAGTACATCATATGCGGGTATCGATTGCGAGGATAGATCCACTTGCTTGGGGTGTGCAGACACTGAAGGTTCATCAGGCTGGTAGAAAGCAGGCGTTGTAGGTGTAGAGATTATAGTGGTGATCTTGATTGGAACCCTACAGTTGGCTGTGGTGATGGAGCATAGTCGGAACTTCAATTAGAAGGTATATATACAGTTCTAACACTGAGGGATTTCTTACAGGATCTAGAGGGTACTGCAAGTGTTTCATCTGTCGCATCAATTCTTTCAGTTGGTGGCAACTGTCTGAGCTGCAGTGCCATGTGTCATCCAATTACATCACACTCATCTTCTGATTCTCGTGGACTTGGGGCAGACATTGATTAACTGTTATTTAGTTCCTTGAGTTCATTCACGGCTGCATCAATTTTAGAGTGTTCTGGTGAAAGTTTCTTCTCTAATCCTGGTCTTCTTGGTGGTTTCATTGGTTGTATTTCCACGGTGTTGTTGCTATTGACATTAGTATCAAGACCCTTTTTATTAGTTTTTGAAAGTTCTTCAGTCAAACCGTTCCATGGTTTTGTTTCAGTATGTGGTTCCTGAAATTAACAGTACTATTTTATTTTAAAATTTGACAATACTATTTTAAGTCAAATCACAATTAACAACGGTATTTTATTTGCAATAGCGAATATGGAAGAATGCAAGATGTACAAATAGGGTTTCATTCGATTTGGAATTTCCCAAACTGCTGTGGCGCTTTTGACGGGAAACATAACAATTTGAGCACCACCAATTTCTGGTAGTGAGTACCATAATTACAAAATAACAAATAGTATTGCGCTTCTGGCCGTCATGAATCACGATTATTGTTTTAGATGTGTAGATATAGGCTCATATGATCCTAAAGTGGGTGGTGGGGTACTCCAAAACTGCTCGGTGTATCTCTAGAAAACAACTAATGATGTTCTAGTTGGGGATGATGCCTTCCCTTTAAAGCAGTACTTACTCATGAATTACAAACACAAACCAACTACAAAAGATCTTAATTATAGATTGAGCAGAGCAAAAAGAATTGTTGAGAATAGGTTTGGCGTTCTAGCATCTAGGTTTCGTGTTTTGGGAAAACCAACTCGAGTTAAAGAGGACACTGTGATGAAGGTCGTCTTACGTGCATGTGCGTTACGCAACAGGTTACGTACCACTGCATCAAGAACCTATCACAACCAGAAACGGCAGATTATGAAGACGTAATCAACTTTCAGATCAATTTGGGGCAGGGAAGATATAAAATTGATGAACTACAAAGCATGCACCGCTCGCGGATCAATAATAGATAAAAAGCAATAGCAGAGAATACGCGAGATAAATACAAAAAAAATTTACGTAAGTGGTGACGGAGCAGTTGCTTGGCAATCTAACATGATTATATGATTACAGATATTATAAATATGATTTTGTGATTTTTAATAATATTACACGTGATATTATAAATAAAGTACTTTATAATTATAAAATTACAGATTATGTCTTGAATGTTTTCCTTCTAGATTAATCATTTTCATAACATAATCCACAACATTGAACCTTTGATGGATGGTTTATAAATTTCATCAGTGCCATATCAATTTTGTTTGCTTTTCTCAGTTTTCAATAATTCCTGGTTGGACGTGAAACGCACATTTTTGATCTTTTTTGTTACTCAATTCGTGTCTTGTAAACCCAGTTCCACGCCAATGTGTTCAAACGAGGCTTTATGCAAATCTCTGCTGTTATAATTAGGATCCAAACAATTCCATAAGTTAGTTTGATCCTTGTACGAGGGCTTTCCAGAAAGTAAGTTACGATTGATCGCGAAATGGAAACGACTATGAAAATCCGATAAAGCTTTGCAAAGATGTGTTGGGCAGTGTCTCTAGTATGACTCTAGGTAGAATTATGTCGCTCTTTTCATTTCTGAGCTCTTAGTGAGCGCGTAAAGATGTTATAGAAAATAGTGTCTCCCGCCAAGTACGAGGGCCTGGTGAGAAGTTTCCCCTGAAGCTATGCAACCAACATTACGTAACTGTCGTGCGCTTTCTTCTTCAAGACAATTCTCAGCCTCATTCTGCAGGGGTAATGAAGATGTTCCTGCATCGTTTCAATTGGAAATGTTTGGTTACCCACAAAACAGCCCGTAATTGTCTCCCACTGAGTTTCATCTCTGCTCAAACGAACTGCTGGCTGTGAAGACAACATTTTGGCACAGACAACGAGCTTTAGGCCAGCGTAGAGAATTGGCGGAAAGCACTGGCGGCTGCCTTCTATGATGAGGGTATTGGAAAGTTGGTACAACGCTACGACGAATGTCTGAGTCAGAACGGCGACTACGTAGAGAAGTAGCTGAAAGGCGTAGCTAACTGTTACAAATGAAACATTTCTGATTTTCACTGTGATTTTCATTTCGCGATCAATCGTAAGTTACTTTCTGGACAGCCCTCGTATAACGTCACAAACCTTATATTTTGTTCAGATCTCCGTCTTTTTTTTTATTTTAACTGCTCTTCGAAACACAAAAACACATGCAGCAATGAAGAATGCAGGGCGTGGTCCCGAGCTTGCGAACTACTGTTCATTTAGCAATACTGTGCAAGTCGACGTCCGAGGCGCAAGCGAGATGTTGCCTGTGGCGTGGTGGGGAAGGCGAGAGGCGAATAAAAACAAAATAGTTTGTAGTAAACACGGAAGCCAGCTATTGACCGTCTAGCACACAACAGAAACACGTATGATGCGGTCACACGGGGCAAGTAGCTGCAGTGCAGTAACTGACTAGGCCAATTCGGTCGCTAGCTCGCATTGTGTAACAAGGGCCTATAGGATCAGGTGGAGAGAAGGAACAATTCGTTATTTTTCAAACGAACATCTCGACATTTACATTAAGAAATTAGAGAAATCATGGAAAACCTAAATCTGGATGGCCAGGCGGGAACTTGAATCAGCATCGTCTCGAATACGACTCCTGTGTCTTACCTCCGCGCTAACTCGCTCCTTGGCTGCAGACGAGTGGAAACAGGTTATGTGAGCCAACGAGTGTATTTTTACACTGTTCCGTACCACAAGACGATCTTACATGGCGAGAGCACGAGGGATGTGCAATCTTTTCGAGCTTTGAAGCGAGAAGAAGGTTCTGAAGTGGTTTGGGAGACCACTTGCAGCGGCTACTTCATGAATTCGTACGCTGGACAAGTGAGCAGAATGTGATGTAGCGCTTCTTTATGCTCTCACTGCCGAGCCTGAGTTGTAGCGGATACGGATTATGGCCTGGAAGGAGATGAATCATGCTACTGCTATGGTTAACATCTCTCATACTTGGTCGTTTTCTTATGTTAGGGAAGGTGCAGACACGTCAGCAGTCACCACTGGTGCAGTCTCGTCGCCGCTGAATCTCAGGAAAAAAGACTTACAATTAGAATAATAGTTAAAAAATACGAGAATAAGTTACGCAGGAACAAATAACACTTCAGCAGAAGTACAAATCTGTATTTTTCCTCACTGGAAACAACATGTACACATCTGTGAATGTTCAGTCTTTTCGTCAAGCACAAGAGCTCCCACCTGTTGGGCATGGCTGTAGAAATATCAACAAGTGAATGTAGCAGTGCGCAGCAACTTGTGACCGACAGTGTACACGAAAGTTGTTGGTTAGTTACACTCCACTGTTTAACTGAATGTTATTATTGTTATTTTGCATGGTAATTATTGAATTATCAGTTTATTTATTACAACAGTGAAAATTTCAAAATAATTTTAGTCCATAAAAAGAACCCAAATGTTCAGATTAGAACATAAAGAAAAATTTTCCTTTCTCCAGAAAAAATGGAGGTCTGGAAGGATTAATCCGAGAGCTTCGTTCTTAGTCATGCACTCTTATTCTTCCCTCTTGATTCTTGTAAATATTGTATATCATTCGTTTTTCTGAATAGCGTGCTCCTATTTTTCTCAGATTTAAGAAAATCTTGCTCCATTTCCCACGGTCGAATGCTTTCTCTAGATCTACAGATCCTACGAGCGTATCTTGACTTTTCTTGTCTTGCTTCCATTATCTTCTAAGATTCACAATTGGCTCTCTGGTGCCCTCACCTTTCCTAAAGCCGAGGTAATCGTCATCTAACTGTTTTTCGATTTTCTTTTCCATTCTTCTGTGTATTATTACTGACGATTTTGCTACAGTTTTCGCACTTATCTGTCCTTGTTACCTTATGAATTGTGTGGATGATATACTTACGAAACTCTGATGGTACGTAGCCAATCTTTTAGATTCTGCACACCGTCTTGAACAGTCGTTTGCTTGACACCTCCACGAATCATATTATAAATTCCGATTGAATGTTATCTATCCCTTCTGCCTTATTTGCTCTCAAGTCTTCCACAGCTCTTAAAAATTCTGACTGTAACATTGGATTCCCTACGTCATCCCTGTCGACTCTAATTTCTTCTTCTAAGACGTCTTTAACAAGTCCTCCCCCCATATAAACCTTCAATCTGCTCTTTCCATTCCGTCGGAGTGGCCTAGCGATTCTAGGCGCTACAGTCTGGAACCGCGCGACCGCTACAGTCGCAGGTTCGAATCCTGCCTCGGGCATGGATGTGTGTGATGTCCTTAGGTTAGTTAGGTTTAATTAGTTCTAAGGTCTAGGGGACTGATGACCTCAGAAGTTAAGTCCCATAGTGCTCAGAGCCATTTCAACCTTTTTTTTCCCACCTATCTGCTCTCTCTTGTGCATTTAACAGTGGAACTTCCGTTCCACTCTTAATGTTACCACCCTTGCTGTTTGTGTCACCGAGGATGATTTTGACTGCTATATGCTGCATCGGTCGTCCCGAAGATCATTTTTCGATTTCGCACATCTTCCCTGCTGCCGTTCCACTTTGGTCGCCCTGCATGTGCTATTTATTTCATCCCTAAGGGACTTAAATGGCTGAATTCCTGTCTTTCCGTTAACATTTTTGTACTTTCTTCGACTGCTGGAACTGCTCCTAACATCGAGTCGCTGGCGGCTTTGTAGCTTCCCCGTTCAAGACGGCGTTGAGCAAGCCTCCCACCATCTGACTCCGTATGCCAGTCCAAGCAGTGGTGACGCGAAAGGGATCGCTGACTCTTACCTTGTACAAGCCAAGGGCAGGCACCTCCGACACAGTAGGCAAGGTGTGGCCATGTAGTGTTGAAAGCGCCAGACATACGTTGTGTTCTGTACTGCTCGCGCCAACCGACAAGACTTATGGCGCTACTTCGACTAAAGGACGAAATTGGAGCCCTTTTTACCGCATCAAACTTTTGAGACAGCTTTCCCGCTCTTATTTGCAACATTACTGTTAATTTAAATAAATGTGCTACCAATGTCGCAGTTCATCCGACGGAAGTACAATTAGTAGGCAGTTCAGTGAGGTAATTAACCGTTGTGGTAGTTTACAATAATTACGTTAACCTGGCCAATAAAACGTTGGTACAACACCCCAATGGGAAAAAAAAGAACGACGCACTACGGAGGAATTATCGAAGTGGGTCGAAAATCAGTAGATGTGGGAAAAAAAACTGTTTCAGAAAACACTGTATGGTTTATTCAAGGGAAAGAGCTTCTCAAATCGTGCAAGTCAGTAACGCACCACTGACGCTTATGCAAGCAGTTATTCGGCTTGGCACTGATTGACGGAGTTGTTGCGTGTCAAAATTCCCCAATAATGCTCCAAACCTTCTCCATTGGGGAGGGACCCGGCGTTTGTGCTGGCCGAGGTAGGGTTTGCAGGCACGAGGACATCTTGCTGAAATGAAAGCTCAGGGTGGCTTGCCATGAAAGCACCAAAATGGGACGTGGAATATCGTAGTCGTGTCGCCGTCCTGTGAGGCTGCCACGAATGACAACCAAAGGGATCGTGCTATGAAAGGAAATGTCATTCCAGACCACCTCTCCCGGCTGTTGGGCCGTATGGCGGGTGACAGTCAGACTTATAACTCACCGCTGTGTCGGGGGGGGGGGGGGGGGCGTCTTCGGTCTGTAATCTCACTGACTGGAGTAGAATTGCCTTCAATGTTGAGTCCCGCTGACCAGCGAAGACGTATCTGGAGGTGCACCAGACGTGGGTGAGGAACTGACCTATGATTTGTTTCTCTGTACAAATGTTTAAAATGGCTCTGAACACTATGGGACTTAACATATGAGGTCATCAGCCCCCTATAACTTAGAGCTACTTAAACCTAACTAGCCTAAGGACATCACACACATCCATGCCCGAGGCAGGATTCGAACCTGCGACCGTAGCGGTGGCGCGGTTCCAGACTGTAGCGCCTAAAACCGCTCGGCCACTCCGGCCGACCTTTCTCTGTACATATTCTTCACGTCTACTGATGTCCGTCCCTTTCAGATAAATCCTTCATGGTGCGTCTTTTCTTGTTTTAGAGTGTACATCGACAGTTCCACGTTCTGGAACTGACAGCCCAATTGGGGCCTACCCATTGCCTTGTGAACCTCTGCCACTGGCGTAATTTGATGCTCTCCCGCCCTTAACTTTCGCGATAACGATAAACGGTTTTTAATTAATCATGTCCAGTGATTGGATTTGTTATATATCACCTGTTCAGTTGGCAATACCCTCTTAACTTTTGTAGTTATGCTACGTGTGCTTAAATAGCTGGTTCAACGTACCTGTCGTGCAACCATCTACGCCGCGCCTTTCATTAATGACTCGAGATCGCATCCATGTTGTGGCAGTTCTTCAGTCTGAGCTCAACGTCAGCATCAGGCTAAATTCCGATCTCCATTGAATCGTTCCTTAAAAGAGTGGCTGGGCCCAAGGCGATATTGCTGCAAACCTGCGTCTAACGTGTGTCCCATTGAGACGTCACGAGTTGTGATAGGGCATAGGTGAGCCGCTACCTACCTGGCTGTCTGGCGAACAGGCGGCGGGGACTGGGCTCAAATATAGCGTGTGGGATTTGCATGTAAAGCAATGTAAGGAAGGCGCGCGCTGGCCGCCTGCCCAGAGCGACCGTATTTATACGCGATGCCGTCACCGCTCGGCGATTTATCAGCGACCGCCTCCGCGGGGGCGGTACCTGTCGGAGGCGGAGGCGGTGGTCGACGCAGAGGCGCGGCCGCGAATCGTGAGCCTCTCCTCGCCGCGCCGAGCTGGGATCTCCCGACACGTGTGTTGGGCTTGCAGTCAGCTTCAACACGCGCGCTACCTCATTGTGACGTGGGGCGTTCAAGAAGTACTGCAACAGGTTTTTTTCTGAAAGCAGGTCGGTTTTATTCGGTATTCTAATAAACCATATTATTCCCGCTCTTTTGGATAGAAAGCACTTTATTTCAGCATGTGAGGGCCTTTCGCCAGCTTACTGGGAGAGTCTGTATGCTAGCATGGTACCACTCTACTGGTCGACGCCGGATCCGAAGTCTTGCTGCGTTAATAACCTCCCCATCTTTCAGGTACCGATTCCTGCAGAGTGTATCCCTATTGGGCTAAGGAGATGGAAGTCGGAAGGTGCAAATCAGGGCTGTAGGGTGGATGGAGAAAAACAATCCAATGAAGTTTTGCGAGCTCCCCTCGGGTGCGTAGGCTGCTGTGAGGCCTTGAATTATCATGGAGAAGGAGAAGTTTATTTTCATTTTTGAGGCGGTAACACGCTGAAGTCGAGCCTTCAGTTTCCTTAGAGTAGTACAATACGCTTCAGAGAGGGGACATAAATCAGACCCCAGAATACCGTCGTCATGACTTCTGCAGCTGAGGGTGCGGCTTTGAGCTGCTTCTTCGCAGGAGAGGTGGTTTAGCGCCACTCCATGCATTGCCATTCTGTTTCCGGATCGAAGTGGTGAACCCATGTTTCATCGCCTGTGTCGACGTTCGACAAAAAAATGTCACGAACAACATCGTAACGCGCAAGCAACTCGGTACAGATCGTCTTCTGTTAGTCGGCAAGGAATCCAGCGGACGCACTCCTTTTGTAACCCCAACTGGTGGACGAGTGTGTCAGCACTACCAACCGAACGTCCCGTTGTGCAGCGAGGCGTTTGACTGTGATCCGTCGATAAATAAATAAATGTCGTGTGACTAGAGCCTCCCGTCGGGTAGACCGTTCGCCGGGTGCAAGTCTTTCGATATGACGCCACTTCGGCGACTTGCGCTTCTTTGGGGATCAAATGATGATGATTAGGACAACACAAGACCCAGTCCCTGAGCGGCGAAAATCTCCAACCCAGCCAGGAAACGAACCCGGGCCCTTAGGATTGACATTCAGGCGCGCTAACCACGCAGCTACCAGGGGCGGACGATCCGTCGATCACCTCGAATGAGGGTGTCCGCACGTTCCATCACTGCCGGCCGGCACGCGGAAGATCGGACAGATTGGCGCCACCTCGTTTCGGCGATGACAGACGCCTCATCCCACGACTCACCATGCTCACTGCCAGGTCTCCGTAGACATTCTGCAACTACCTTTGAATATCTTGCAATGCTCTGGTTTTCCGCCAAAAGAAACCCAATGACAGCCCTGTGCCTGAAAACTCCGTTACAGACCCCAGTTTGACTGCCACGTATACCGTAGCCACCTATCGGAATGCCATGGGACTATAGCTGCTGAAGCGTGAATATTCCACGTTGAACATCTATCCTCACTAGGGTAGGGCAGTGGTTGCACACTGGACTCCCACTCGGGAGGACGACGGTTCAAACCCGTGTCCGGCCATCCTGAATGCGTTTTCCTTGATTTCCCTAAATTACTTAAGGCAATTGCGGGGATGCTTCCTTTCAAAGGGCGTGACCGCTTTCCTTCTCTTTCCCCTCCCCCCAATACGAGATTGTGCCCCGTCTCTATGACCTCGTTGTCGACGGGACGTTAAACACTAAACTCCTCCTCCTCCTCCTCCTCCTCCTCCTCCTCCTCTTCCTACTCCTCCTCTTTCTCCTCCTCTTCCTCCTCCCCTCAGTACATCTCAAACATTAGATATACAGTGTGTACCAGAGAGAACTCCACCTGTGGTGGTAGTACGGGCAAAGACAAGAAAAAATGTCAAGTAAAGATGAGCTCTAAAATGCATACCTTAAGGGCTTTGAGCACTTGTTCGGTAGAAGAGATGTGTTTCAAAGTAGCGAATATGGATAAGTGCTCACAGTTCTTAAAGTATTTTGGAAAAACAGACATAATGTCTGTAGGGATACCGCAATCACTTGTTATACAATGTTACTTATAATCCGTCTTGGTTGCAAAAATGTTTATTCACATGGCCGGTTTCGGTTCCTCTAGAACCATCTTCAGATCTGAAATGAAAAAGATACTAATTTACTATTTCACAAATACAAACCTATTTCCTCATATCCAAATGGTTCAAATGGCTCTGAGCACTATGGGAGTTAACTTCTGAAGTCATCAGTCCCCCAGAACTTAGAACTACTTAAACCTAACTAACCTAAGGACATCACACACATCCATGCCCGAGGCAGGATTCGAACCTGCGACCGTAGCGGTCGCGCGGTTCCACACTGTAGCGCCTAGAACCGCTCGGCCGCACATGGCCGGCTTTCCTCCTATCCGATCAACATCAAATGTCCCAGAACGTACCTGCAATTTCGGTTACAGGAGTAGCTCGTCCACACACAGCTACCGGCACATGCTGCTTCCCATTAATCTGGTTGGCAGAATGCACGTCATTTATATTAATTATTAAACTCTTGCCGACAGATGGCGTCTGGTACATTTGTTACATTACATACGCACATACTGTAGTCAGTAGATTTTTCTAATTTGCTTTTATCTCTAAAAAGACTTAGTTAAGATCTGTAGTTGTCAAGGTTAAAAGCTGTACTTGTCAAAATTAAAATACACAGTAAAATTATCGTGTTCGTACCATTGAAAACAAACGGTGACTTCTATATGCATGGCGCTAGTGTAAACTTGTTTTCCTCCATGGTGTGCTTCCGTGGCTTCCGCTTTTTCGGTGTTGTGCCGCGAGCCGCTCAATCGCCTGATGTCCGTCGCCGTGGGTAAGAGGGCCGTGCAGGAGGGCCCCGTTAACGACGCTAGGCACTGCACGCGTCTTCCAGCTGTTTCACCGTGCACCATGTCTCATCCATCGGCTTGGACTTCTATACGCAACAGTGGTAATTTCAGTAAGTCGTCATAAGTACTAAAATAGGTTTTATGATTGAGCTCGCTTTGCTCGTTAAGGATTAAATCCGGGTCTTTCTTTTTGTTGGGTGTATATTTCAATTTTTTCTAAAATGCTAAGAAACCGTCCCTTATAAGCTCTATGTAGGATGTCTAAGTTTTGTTCAATGTTCGTGACTGAGTGCTTTAAGGCGCCCCAAACGCTGTTTTGTTTTGAGTGTAGGTGTGCTCCCTGAATCTAGTTTCAAAGTTCCTGCCAGTCTACTAATACAAGGCAGGCCCATATATGGTATTTGTCGCGTCGTGTCATTGGGATGGAAAACCAGAATTTCACTTGAAAATGGTAAACGACGTACAGTTGGTACATTCAAGTTTGCGCGGTAACCACATTCCATTTAATGATGAACTTGCTGGAGAATGCTTCTCACCTGTTCGTATAATGTGTGAAGTTCAGTGTTATATCGTCGCAAGCTTAACTACACGCCAAGACCACTAATCTGCCTTTTCTTACTACCATACACTGTGTTCAATTTCATATCTACCGCGGAAACGCCGCTGATAACTTGCTGAAACCGCAGCAGCAGCAGCGGTTGTCGCTGCTGCACAAGGCTACCACTATGCGCCAAGCAAACTGCCATAGCAAGTTACCAGTGTGAGTTCTCCAGGAGATACTGTCCTGTAGTTAGTACGACTGTAAGGTGGACAGGGAAAGCTCGGCACGTGCAGGGCGTTGTCAGCCGGCTCCTCTAACAAAGGAACCTCCCCATCGCACCCCCTTCAGATTTAGTTATAAGTTGGCACAGTGGATAGGCCTTGAAAAACTGAACACAGATCAATCGAGAAAACAGGAAGAAGTTGTGTGGAACTATGAAAAAAATAAGCAAAATATTCAAACTGAGTAGTCCATGCGCAAGATAGGCAATATTAAGGAGAATGTGAACTCAGGAGCGCCGTGGTCCCGTGGTTAGCGTGAGTAGCTGCGGAACGAGAGGTCCTTCGTTGAAGTCTTCTCTCCACTGAAAATTTTACTTTCTTTTTTGTTTTCGCAAAGTTATGATCTGTCCGTTCGTTCATTGACGTCTCTGTTCACTGTAATAAGTTTAGTGTCTGTGTTTTGCGACCGCACCGCAAAACCGTGCGATTAGTAGACGAAAGGACGTGCCTCTCCAATGGGAACCGAAAACATTTCATCGCAAGGTCATAGGTCAACCGATTCCTCTACAGGAAAACACGTCTGATATATTTTATACGACACTGGTGACGGCATGTGCGTCACAAGACAGGAATGTGTTGTCGACCCACCTAACATGTGCACTTAGCGAATGGGTAAAAAGATTCTTCTACCTTGCCAGATTTATGTTTTCTTGTGGATGTGATAATCACTCCCAAAAAAGTAATGAAAACGTAAGAGTTTGTCACATAAACTGCAACAAATGTTTCACAGTCGCACAGTTTTCCCTGTTAAAACATATGTTTTTAACGTTTTCAAATTTTTCCGTGTTTAGCCCGCCAAATCCTGCGTATGTCCAAGCAAATCTGAACATGTACTGGAATTTTGGAGAGCGAAGTTGATTATGTGTGAGTGCGTGAACGTTGATAATTGTCTGAAAATACAAAATTAAAGTTTTCACTCGAGGGAAGACTTGAACCAAGGACCTCTCGTTCCGCAGCTGCTCACGCTAACGACGCGCCCACGGCACTCCTGAGCTCAAACTATCATTAATGTTGCCTATCTTGCGCATGGACTACTCAGTTTGTATATTTTGCTTATTTTTTTCATAGTTCCACACAACTTCTTCCTGTTTCCTCGATTGATCTGTGTTCAGTTTTTCAAGGCCTATCCACTGTGCCAACTTATAACAAAATCTGAGGGGGGTGCGATGGGGAGGTTCCCTTGTAAGTAACATACGTGGAGCAAGTGCTCGTTTCCTAGCTAACGGAGAGGTTGAGGCAGAAATTGAATACATGTTAAACGTCAGTATAAACGTATGTACGCGAACCAACATTTTCAACCGCCTGCAGAGTGTTTCTAAAAAGACAAGAAGCCAACATAAGCAGCAAACGTAGTTGCCGGCGTTGTTCTAGTGGCAGCTGGAGGAATCGGCCAGTAAAGCGGCAGGTGAAACTGTTCTTTTCGTGTTGGAAAGCGGTGTGGAGAGTTGAGTAACAATGTGTACAACATACAACATGAGAAGGTGAATAAAGTGATCGCGCAATAGAAGATGTAGTAATGGCGACGATTCCTGAAGATCTTCAACAAAAAAATGGTTCAAATGGCTCTGAGCATTACGGGACTTAACTGCTGTGGTCATCAGTCCCCTAGAACTTAGAACTACTTAAACCTAACTAACCTAAGGACATCACAAACACCCATGCCCGAGGCAGGATTCGAACCTGCGACCGCAACGGTCGCGCGGTTCCAGACTGTAGCGCCTAGAACCACTCGGCCACTCCGGCCGGCGATGAAAAAGGCAATGGAAAATTAAATTAAATTAAATTAAACTAAAGACACACAATATGTGTCCAGATGACATGTGGCCTGTAGTTGGAAAAAGTGTCATGATGATCTCTCTCTCTCTCTCTCTCTCTCTCTCTCTCTCTCTCTCTCTCTCTGTCTGTCTGTCTGTCCCTCTCTCTCTCTATCCAATGGCAAAAGAGTCCAATTAATCCCGCATTCAAATAAACGGGCCTGCCAATGGAGGGGGGTAGGAGGGGGGGCACGAAAAAATATCTGAACAACCAACGAAAGTGGAAACTTGTACGTATAGGAGTGTGGAATGCCGGAAGCTTGAATATGGTAGGAAAACTAGAAAATCTGAAGGGGAAACTGCAAAGGCTTGGTCTGGATATAATGGGGGACAGTGAAGAGAAATTTAAAGAACAAAAAGATTTGTGGACAGATGAATACAGGGTAATATCAACACCAACAGAAATGATATTAGGATTAGTTACGAAAACGAAAGTATGGCAGAGAATGAGTTACTGTGAACAGCTCAGTGATATGGTTGTCCTCATCAGGATCGGCAAAAAACCAACGCCAGGGACTGTTCAGATATGTGCTGATATCGCAAGTGGTAGATGAAAAGATGCAGAAAGTATCTGAGTATTCTGAACATGTAATTTAGTACGTAAAGCGAGATGAAAATCTAACAATAATCGGAGATTGGAACGTGCAGAGGAAGGAACAGAAGACAGAGTTACCGGAGAGAATGAGAGACGTATAAGGAAGGTAACTGCGGAGAAACTGGGTTACAGAAAATATCCTTCATTTGGTGACGAATGAAGGAAGTACAAAAATGTTCAGGGAAAAACAGAAATACATAAATATCACTTACGAGTGAAATACATAAGACGTATAGGGAAGCCAAGGCGAAATCGCTGCAGATAAAATGTAAAGAAATAGAAAAAGAGATGCCTATCTGAAGAACTGATTCAGCATATAGAAAAGTTAAAACAACCATCGGTGAACTTAAAAGCAAGGGCGTAGATATTAAAAGTGCAGTGAGAATTCCACTGTTAAGCAAGAGGAAATATCGGATGGGTCAAAAGAGTACTTTGAAGGTCTCTACGAGGAAAGGACTTGTCTGATAGAAGAAGAAACCGTAATCGATAGGGGATCCAATATTAAACTCAGAATTTAGAACAGGTTTGGGAGATTTGCGATCAAATAAGGCGGGTGGGATAAATAACAATCCCCCCCCCCCCCCCCCAAAATTTCTTAAATCATCGGGGGAAGTGGCAATCAGATGACTATTCAAGTTGATATGTAGAATCGTCCAGGTATTCCCGAGAATAATCATGCATTGTCTTCGAAGAAGTGTGCTTCTGGTAAGTGAGAATACTGTTGACATTTCGGTGCCCCGTTCATGGAGGAAGTTGCATCGAGTCTAGTAGCATATTTTAGTTTTTGATAATGGCGTAACACTTAACAGCACCCCGACTAGAGCTCCTAGATTAGTCTACTCTCACAAAGTTTTCTTCCATATCAGCGGAAAATTTTCTGAGGGTTAACACATGGGAAGTTGTAAGTTCCTGCGAGTAGTCATCTACAAGCTGAGGAGTGCCGTTAGCAGAAGAGGGAAGGTCATCACTGGCAGTTACAATACTGAAACAAGAGACAGCCAATCGGCAACGGCAGTATTGGTTGGTTAAAAGACTAAACATTAAACAATTTTTGATGAAAGTGTTGATGAGCCACGTCGAGACGACAACTAACAAGCATGGCGACAGGCAACTTCGGCGATGTGGAAGAGACGTAGACCCAAATTTGGCGACTATCTCTGAGATGAACGTGAGATAAATAGGGTTTAGCTACTCCGTTATTCATAAAGATTTGGGTGGTGTGATGGTATGTTCCCTATCTGTGCCACACGAATGAGAAGAGGATAGCGTTGCAAATTTCATAGACTTGTGTCACCTTTTATGCTAATTCTCACCGCACTACATGAAATCTTTGGCTCTTAGTATGGCAAACAACCATCACGATCATTTACATGTACATTTATCTTTATTGATAATACGTCATTTAATTAATTAAGCGTACCATATTTTGCATTACATTTTTTTACTCGTTGTGCAGAAGACATGTTTGTTGTATCCTAATTTTACAATTAAATGAAATCATTAAAAAACTAAAAATGTAACGTTAGAATTTAACTTAAGGTTGTTTGATTAGGAAGGAAAAAAATAAGATAAGTTAGTGCCATTCCAAATGTGAGGACTCATAATATTGATTCATAATACTAATGACTGACTGACTATAGGGACATATCTCCGAATGAATAAGGAGTCACTACCTTAAGCCTGTCTTCTATGCTGTTTTATTCTAATCACTATTCTATTCTAAATTAATCTACGTATCTTCATTATTCTATATGTGTGATTGGTGTTTTTCATGTATATGACCCAGTGATACTACAGGTTTAACGTGCCTATTTAGGGCACACCCTGGCGCGGTTATAGCTACTTATAGCCCACAGCTGTTACTTCTTGGTGTCAACCTGTCCGTGTTCTGTGCCTCATTTTGCTTCGCCTGCATCGCTCATTAATTATAATTTTTCATCGTCCGGCTCATTGTTCTCATTCTCTGTCGGATAATTCCCATGGAGCAGGTTCATCTCGGGTTTGCCTGTCTCGCTGGTTGTACAGTCTTGTGTCTATGTATTTGGCATGCAGTATATGTGATGTAATGTCAGCGCCTCTGTTCAGGTCTTGCCATTTGTTGGGTCTCTTGTGGATTCTTAGATGTAGTCGTGTTTGAAATTTTTTTTCATATATGGTGTGCAGTATACAAGTACATGCTCAGAGATTCCTGCTTCCCCATTGGACACACTATTTGCTGATCGAGGTGTTTTCGATGAAGGTGCACTGGGTAGGGACCTAATTTTTTTACTAGCTTGTTCCTTAGAGAGTCAATTTTTTAGATTCATTCATATAAAGTGTGCCATGAATTTTAAAATATGTTAAAATCGTAATTTACCGCATGTGGTTCTGGCGCGTCCGAGCGCTCAGTGCAACCGATGTGATACCATAATACTACCGATGAAAAAGGGGTCCTGTTAGTTTCGGACAGTAACACAGAGTATCAACAAGATTTCTCTTCGTAACTTGTTTCGTTTATGATAAACAGTCTGAAAGCAGGTGCTTGTCTCGCGTCTGCTTAACTTTTCATTTCGCTTGTTTTATTTGCGAAGTAAAACGTGAGTGCTTGAAAATGACAAACAAATGTATTTATACGGATAGAAAAAGTCAAAAAGTAATCCCAGTTGTGGAAAAAATGCTTCGATTGGTAAGGGGAAGCCAGAATCGATATAATTTCGTAAAAATGCGTGTTTTGACATTGGCGAGAAAAAGGCAAACTGTGCAATGCTGGCTGGCATTGACGATTAAAGATTTTTTTTCAATTTCAGTTTTGAAAAACACCAGCTGGGATATTAGACGCTTGTTTCGTTCTTCAAAATAACATTTTTCAAGTTTACGGGAGCTATAATTCACACAACATACATGCAATTACATTACACTTTTTTGTAACTTGTGAATTGAGATTTTCTCTACTGTAGTACGTAGGATTTCTGCGATATATTTTAACTTCGATTCTGCATGTTTTTAACGACGTTTGAAAATTGTGGCATTCAGAGCTCCCAACAACCGCCCTCGCACTCCGCGATAGCCTTTCGTGGATGTCCTGTCGTGTCCTCTCGGTGCAAATTTTATACTTAATAAAATACATTATATAATCTTAAGTGTCTACAGTAAAGGTCTACAGTCAGTCTTGTAATTTGTTTATTATTTTATTGAAATAAGTCATTAATATCGGTTAACTGGTTGCCCAATCACGCCGCCACTCATTCATTCGCCGCTGCTTTAGTTGGCGCTTGTCCCTTAAATCTTCCACCGTAATTTACATTACTTTGTCTGGTCTGCCCCTCTTCAGCCAATGTGTCGTAGATTGTTAGACCAATCGGGTACGTTCCGAGCACTACACACTGTGCTCATGCTAGCGTGTTGCTGAAAGCCCCTGATAATCTCAGCAGAACACTTTTTTTTGACCTCGCCTACCAGCGGTTTCTGGTCGTTGTGAGGCAGAGCCTGTGCGCCCACGTGCTTGCGGCGAAACATACCATTGCTTCAAACAAGACACAACGACGTGTTCGTATAGCTCGTAGTGGAAATCGGTAAATGATTGTATTAATGCGTGCGAGTTTCGGTACAAATTTTTCTGCTTTACCGGTTGTCTGTTTTACATGTACGTTCAGCGTGAATCGATCATCGAACTGGAAGCCTAAGTAACTAGTCACCTGTTTTCTGTGAATATTTCGATAGTGCAGTTTTATGCTCAGGCCTCTGTAGTTTTCCTTTCAGTGATATGTAGACTGTCTTGCCCAGATCCACAGGGACCTTGTTTTCCAGGCACCACCTGTCTGTCCTGTACAGAATGGCAATGCTTTCGGTTTCCAGTTCTCTTCAATCACAATTGCATTACACTCCTTTAGGCATCATAATTCGACGGACCTCTTGTCGAGCTGCATCATTTCTTTGATGGATTACACTTTAACCAGTATTACCGACAGAAGAATGCACCTGTGAGGGATAACATTCAAAGTTTGTTTATTAGGGCCCGCTAGATATGAGTGGCAGGTGACACATCGAATACCTAACTCAGCTCGTCAAGCCAGAATTAGTGTGTTTTCTTTTTCACATCTTCTTCTAGGGTCACTTCAACAAGTCATGTAAAAATATTTGGGAAGTAGATATTGTCAGGCTGAAAGAAATTTATAGGGTTCGAGTCTTTGTGCTGTATATAGTTTTAATATATTAGAAGGTTTAATAGTAATTATCTTCATTATCCATCGTCGTGATTGGTGGAAACGCAGCCTCATAGAGTAACAACAAATAAAATAGCCTCCGGTGGCAGTTACGGCATTAGATATGTTATTGCATGGTCGACTTCGAGGACTCGCGCTACACTTCAGATGCACATTAACAGACATTTCATTGGCAGTCATGGGCTAATTTCCCAGATCTGGGAAATTAACGCGTAACTGTCAATCAGGTGTGTACTATGGTGCAGTTGAGGACGTCAAGCCTCGAAATCTATAATCTAATACAACATGAAACACATTAACCGCACCCTGAGGACATATTATTTTTTGAAATGTTTCATTTTGAGAGAACTGAAGGAGCGATCTGTTTTACTTGCTAAAAACATTCAACACCTAGATAGCATAAAATATTTCTTAAGATAACCGGTTTCGACAGACTTAGCTGTCATTTCCAAGTCTTAAAATGTCCTTTTGTTGTTAAACGTGTTCGTTTTACGTTGAACCTCACGCGAAGTTGCGTGGATAAAAATCAACACATTATGTCAGATCTTTTATAATGTGCTGATTTTTATGCACAAGTCAACTTGGCATGAAGTTCAACGTAAAATGAACACGTTTCACAACAAAAAAGATTTTTAAGACCTGAAGATCACAGCAAAGCCTGCCGAAACCGATTTCTTTTTTAAATAAAGGAATATTTTTTTCGACCTAAACTGTTTAACGTATTTCAGCATTTTATTTTTTGTTAGTCAACATTAATTCTTTTCGGTTTGCCTTTGGTCTTCTTCCAGAAACTCCAGAAACGCTCTTAACTACAGCGAGATGAAACGCTCTGGACTATGTACTCTCTCCGTTTCTTTACGTCTATTTCTGTTAATGTATTTATACGAGAGCGAAATGGTGATTAGTCGGTGAATGTAGCAATTATGTGAACAGTTCTGTTGCAGGTCATACAGAGTAATGTGCATACATCAGTACAGCACAGGACTACTGCTCACGAACTGGTGGAACAATTAATACACAATTCGTTCCGCGGCAGCATATTCTCCATATAATGGCGAATCCATTACGTTACAGTCAAGAATGTAAATTTAATACGAGAAAACGGTCACGCCGATTCCAGCCGAGAATGGCAAGGACGACAGTGAAACAGGCAAGGTAATTCGCACTCTTGTCTCAACTGCCTGTGTCGAATGCGTACTTTATGTGCGTGCGGCTATTTAAAGTGGTGTGGCGCGCTTCCGTCAGCACGTTGGGAGAGGTCGGCATGGTACCATTGTTGTCACGTTAGTTCCAGCCATGCCCAGGGCGCCGCGATGGAACAAGCCCACGCCCGTTTTGTTAAATACCATTCTCCATTCTCCAAATGTCACTAAACGCACCTACAACAGAGTCTGTTACGATCGACTGAGTACATCACGCTACAAGTGATTCGAACAGGATTGGTTGTGGAACACAGCCTGCCCTTTCCCGGAAAGCGCTATACCAACCAACCCATTGGAACACCACAATTAAACTCAGAGCTTAAATACACCTGTGCTTTCTGTCCGCGTTTAAGTCCCTCTACGGCAAATTTTGTGATGCCGCATTATTCCCTCTTTTCGAAAGAGAAGCACACAACAGGACTCTTTAAGAACTACCGGATGTAAAGGATAACTGTTTACAACGTACCACAGTGCTGTAGAGGAACTAGAGACGAACAATTTGATACAGAACACTCGTGATCCATCATGTTGTGAAAATACCACTAACTGGTCTACAAAAACCACGTAAGCTACAGCACATGAGCGGCGCGCGAGATTTTCAATAATCTAGCTCTCTGCGAGCAAACTATTGGTCCTATAGAAAAAATGAACTGGACTTTTTTGTATAAAATTTATTGTAGTTTAATTTTACCCTGGGACACGTTTTTGCTAGTGGCCGCGGTTTTCGAGTGGTTCCAGAAAGACGTACAATAGTGACATTCAGATGCACTCCCAATCCGTACACTCACCACCCACCGGTCAGGATTTGTAGTACGTTGTTGATGGAACTCCTACCACCGTACAAAAGGATGCGAGTACAGGAATTACTTTCCATATTTGACCATTTTCGGTCTTCATTGGCTGTGTTACTATTCGCCAACGATAGTCATGCTCTTACAAATTGTAAAAGTGACGTTTGCGCAAATTTTATCTCACGTTTTGCGAATTTTCACATCATGTAATTAACAATTAAATCGAAACTTCCTGCCAGGAAGTTTCATATCAGCGCACACTCCGCTGCAGAGTGAAAATCTCATTCTGGAAACATCCCCCAGGCTGTGGCTAAGCCATGTCTCCGCAATATCCTTTCTTTCAGGAGTGCTAGTTCTGCAAGGTTCACAGGAGAGCTTCTGTAAAGTTTGGAAGGTAGGAGACGAGGTACTGGCAGAAGTAAAGCTGTGAGTGCCGCGCGTGAGTCGTGCTTCGGTGGCTCAGTTGGTGGAGCACTTGCCCGCGAAAGGCAAAGGTCCCGAGTTCGAGTCTCGGTCGGGCACACAGTTTTAATCTGCCAGGAAGTTTCATATCAGCGCACACTCCGCTGCAGAGTGAAAATCTCATTCTGGAAACATCCCCCAGGCTGTGGCTAAGCCATGTCTCCGCAATATCCTTTCTTTCAGGAGTGCTAGTTCTGCAAGGTTCACAGGAGAGCTTCTGTAAAGTTTGGAAGGTAGGAGACGAGGTACTGGCAGAAGTAAAGCTGTGAGTGCCGCGCGTGAGTCGTGCTTCGGTGGCTCAGTTGGTGGAGCACTTGCCCGCGAAAGGCAAAGGTCCCGAGTTCGAGTCTCGGTCGGGCACACAGTTTTAATCTGCCAGGAAGTTTCATATCAGCGCACACTCCGCTGCAGAGTGAAAATCTCATTCTGGAAACAATTAAATCGTTTTGTTTGTCTGTAATTCTTGGTACGAGACTACTGTGGTTGTAGAGTAGTCGACGCATAACATTTAGAAGAACTCTTTTCTTCTTTCAATACTTTCACGGGAATGCATAAATGAATAATGTTAACGAAATAGCCGACTAAGACGGTGGCATAACATCCCAATCAAAGAAGACCGGAAAAGGTCGAACATGGGAAAAAATTCGCGTATTCGGAACGTTTTGTACTGTTGTACGAAGCATTGTCACGATCTACATACAAAAATCGTGACCGGTTGGGGATGAGTGTGGGAATGGGATGTGTGTTTAAAGGTCACTTTTGTACGTTTTCTTGGATAAATCGATAACTTCGGTCTCTAGCGAAAATAGAACTACGTTAAATTTTATATGAAGAAGTCTTCTTCATATATTCTGTAGGACCAATAGTTCGCGCACAGAAGGCGAGGGATTACTGAAAATGGTAGCGTTCTCGCTTCCCGCGCCCGGGTTCCAGGGTTCGATTCCCGGCGGGGTCAGGGATTTTCTCTGCCTCGTGATGACTGGGTGTTGTGTGATGTCATTAGGTTAGTTAGGTTTAAGTAGTTCTAAGTTCTAGGGGACTGATGACCGTAGATGTTAAGTCCCATAGTGCTCAGAGCCATTTGATTACTGAAAATCTCGCGCACCGCGCGTGCTCTATAGCTAATGTGGTTTCTGTTGGGACAGTTTCTGGTGGGAGCACAAGCGTCCTATATATCAAGTTGTTAGTCTCGATTTCTTCTACGCCACTTCGGTACTTTGTAAAAAATTCTCATTTACGCTCTGTATAAATTAAAAAAGCGTAGACTGACACTTCACTCACGTTATTACGTAACATATGCCAACAAAGCGGAAGCGAAATTTTAAAACCATCTCCGAGCCAAGCTGAGAAATTGAGGTCTTGCGCCGTTGTAACTCAGGAACGAACTTGGGAAATCGTAAAAGCATATTTCTACCGCAAAGTAGGGAGCGTATTATGAGCTTCGTATGTGGGTCCGTAACTTGGGAGAGAAAAAAGGCACGGCTTGTCTTATATCTCGGTCTACGTACGCGAGTGTGCTTGTAGAGCGCGCTCTGGGACCTACAGCATAGCATATCTGCAGAATCGAGTCCTTTAGAGCGCTGAAATCTCTCAACTCGGTGCGGCCGCTTGGGGGCGTAGCCGGCCTTTGAAGTTCCTGAGTGGAGGGCAAGCCACGCCCACTCAGCCACCTTCCATGAGACGCGTGCGCCAGCGTGACGACTGACCCAGTTCAGTCTCGTTATATGTCCATTCCACGATAACACGTTTCTGTGTCAAACACTGTCGCGTTCTTAGTGAACAGGCGACCAATAAGAAAGTACCCATAAAATCAGAATGGAAGCGTGGGGGCGGGGGGGGGGGGGGGGTACCTAGCACAGAATTTGCATAGATGAGATTGAAAATAATGATAGTGCGACGGCGCTTGTCTCAGAGGTCGAGGCCAGGGAAGGGATCTCCACGATTTTGCTGGCAATGGAACATGGTTGATCACCTCACCGCGAACGAGAGTCAAGGTTTTAGTTTCGCAATTCTCCAAAGTGACTTGGGGAGATGGTGGAGATGTTAAGACTTATCTATCACTCTACTCTGTACCCTAGACAAAATACGCTGGCACCTAACGAAAGTCATTTGGTGCATTGACGTAAATGTAATGGTGCTGAGTAGGGTTTGGGTGGAGTGGGGTTTGCCGGCCGGAGTGGCCGAGCGGTTCTAGGCGATACAGTCTGGAACCGCGCCACCGCTACGGTCGCAGGTTCGAATCCTGCCTGAGGCATGGATGTAAAGTCCCATAGTGCTCAGAGCCATTTGAACCATTTTTTTGGAGTGGGTTTGGGTTGGGGGTTGTGCAGGCTTGGGCTTATTTTACCAGAAACATATATTAAAGAAAATAAATACCTTCCGAAACAGAATATTAAGTAATAATGACAACCCGAATGTACACTGTCCAGCTGTATTACTTGAGCAAATTGGGTACCAGAATATCGCAAATAAACTGGAGGATCCTTATGCCAGATCATAACAACAACGTAGTATTAAATACGTTACCAATGCCACATGAGGGGGCCCCAACAAAAACAAAATTACAGACCAAAATATTCATACTCTTGACATTACAACTCAATACAGAACAAATGCATTAACTCAGATTCACCTCTAAATAAGAACAATAAATACAAACAGCACAGCCGGCCGGTGTGGCCGTGCGGTTAAAGGCGCTTCAGCCTGGAACCGCGTGACCGCTACGGTTGCTTCAAATGGCTCTGAGCACTATGGGACTTAACATCTGTGGTCATCAGTCCCCTAGAACTTAGAACTACTTAAACCTAACTAACCTACGGACATCACACACATCCATGCCCGAGGCAGGATTCGAACCTGCGACCGTAGCGGTCTCGGGGTTCTGGACTGAAGCGCCTTTAACCGCACGGCCACACCGGCCGGCCACCGCTACGGTCGCAGGTTCGAATCCTGCCTCGGGCATGGATGTGTGTGATGTCCGTAGGTTAGTTAGGTTTAAGTAGTTCTAAGTTCTAGGGGACTGATGACCACAGAAGTTAAGTCCCATAGTGCTCAGAGCCATTTGAACCATTTGAACAAACAGCACAATCAAATTTTCGGCCCATAGATTTTACAGTCTGACATCAATTTCATATAGTATCAACTTCATACAGTATCTATCTTACTAGCCAGTACGTCCACCAACTAGCCTACTGACGACAACTAGTACTACTGCTACTACTGTGGTCAAAAGTGCTACACATCTACCTTCACTACGAACAAGAGTACTCACAAAATTTTCTGCATTTAAATAAACAAAGTGATAGCGAAATGATGTTATATTCATGGATGATGTAGAAGGGTAAATGTATCAACTTGAGGTAAGGGGAGCTGATCCAGAAACGACCGAATCGGAAGTTGTAAGGGAGAATCGAAGATACCTCCGACAGTGGAAAACGTGTACTGGTACTTTTGCTGCTACATTTGTAGGGTAGGCAACTTTCGGAGGTGGTATTATGATTGAAAACAATACAAAAACGTATAGTAAACATTGTCTATAAAATCCACACCTTAAGAGCTCTGAGCACTGTGTTTTATAGTAGCTAAGATGAACAAGTGGTATATCTCCTAATGTACGCACGTTAGAGCTCTTGCTTACTGGACATTCTTTCGTGTTTTGGTTCATATTACCTTCTCAAGAAATACGTAAACCGCGTGTGTAAGACATCTTGGACTTGTTTTGGTCCTTACTTCCACCTCTGAAAGTTGCCTAACATACGATCTTAGCAACAACAGTACCGCGACGTATATTCCACTGTCAAAGGTATCAGAAAGATTTTCTCTTACAACTTTCGACTCAGTCGTTTGTGGACAAGGGTGTTTTACCACATATTAAAACATTTACCCTTGTCCATCGTCCTTGAAAGTTTGTAACATCATCACTGATTTGTCCTGTATATTCAATACTAAATCATTCTCTCAGCGCAGTAACAAAATTATTCGCAGAATTCTCAGTAATAAGTGCCAGCTAAGAAAACAACACTCAAACACTATATCCCGTGCTCATGGCCCCGCCGTGCAGTATGAGTCTAATGAACTGTCGCACGCAAAGCATGAATACCCTCTCCCTTCACTGTACCCTGAACCTGGCACACATGTCTCTCAATCAACTTGTCAACTGACAGAGACTCACTGCAGGCCACTAAAGAATATTTCTAGTGCTCTGCCTCTGTATTAGATCTTGCTGAGGTTGCCATCCTCTCTCGCCACCAGGGACGGTCACCAATCGCTCTCCTGGTCTGTGGTCCTAACCCCTTGGCCACACCCCCTGTCGACCATTGGTTTCTCAAGTAGCCCAGCTCCACGGCGTACCAGCTCCCAGCTGCCTTCCTTCGCTGCTCTGAAGAGTTTCCTTCCCCCAGTACTCCAGTAAGAACATATGGTGACGTGAAATGCGGCGAGTCTGTTGAACTGTAACGAAAATGCACTGATGATGGCTATTTATAGCCGAAATCTAGATTTGCAAGCGACTGACTGCTGTTTGCCTCTCCTTCTTCACGACGATGTGCTCTGCATTTTGTGCTCCGAGGCTACATTAACAATGAAAAAGTAAGGATGAGACAGGACGAAGAAGGTGTCAAACCACTCAGAAAGAAAAGATTACCGTGCCTACCTTCTCCATGCTTCGTGAATTGAAAGTCTGATTCGTCAATTACAACACGAGCAGCTATTAGTGCGTTACTTCGGCGGATATCTGCAATTTCCTGTTTTCTATGTGAACCCGAAGTCAGCCCAAATAAATACAACTAATCACGTCTTTCATAAGATTCCTACCGTTGACGAAAAGTGTAGGTTTGTTTCCCGTTGCAAACAAGAAGACTTTTAAAACGGAATTTTACTTCTCCATTCGACAGAGCGGCCCAAATTAGTCTAGTGCTATATTTCTTTTATCGATTCGTATTAACGGAAGACTTCAAGAAGAATATAATAATTCCAATCCCAAAGAAAGCAGGTGTTGACAGATGTGAAAATTGCCGAACTATCAGTTTAATAAGCCACTGCTGCAAAATACTAACACGAATTCTTTACAGACGAATGGAAAAACTGGTAGAAGCCGACATCGGGGAAGATCAGTTTGGATTCCGTAGAAATGTTGGAACACGTGAGGCATTACTGACCCTAGGGCTTATCTTAGAGAATAGATTAATGAAAGGCAAACCTACGTTTCTAGCATTTGTAGACTGAGAGAAATCTTTTCACGATGTTGACTGGAATACTCTCTTTCAAATTCTGAAGGTGTTACGGGTAAAATACAGGGAGCGAAAGGCTGTTAACAATTTGTACAGAAACCAGATGGCAATTATAAGAGTCGAGGGGCATGAAAGGGAAGCAGTGGTTGGGAAGGGAGTGAGACAGGGTTGTAGCCTATCCCTGATGTTATTCAATCTGTATAATGAGCAAGCAGCAAAGGAAAGAATTTGGGCACAACTTGACTAGAAGAAGGGATCGGTTGGTAGGACATGTTCTGAGGTATCAAGGGATCACCAGTTTAGTATTGGAGGGCAGCGTGGAGGTTAAAAATGGCAGAGGGAGACCAAGTGATGAATACACTAAACTGATTCAGAAGGATGTAGGTTGCAGTAGGTACTGGGAGACGAAGAAGCCTGCACAGGATAGAGTAGAATGGAGAGCTGCATCAAACCAGTCTGGACTGAAGACAACAACAACATTAACGGGGACAGTGAATCACGAATAATTACCAGTACTCGAGCAGCGTTACTTCAAGACGGTAGCAGTCAGTATGGGAGAGCCGTGCCGTTGCTGCTGGAATACTGATAATTATTCGTCTTTTACTGCCCCTTTTAACACTTATCGATAAAAATATATCGCACCAGATTAATATGGGGGCCGTTCTAATGAATGGGCACATGTAATTCTGCTTTAAAAATAATTTTGAATCTATCGGGAAAGAAACCAACGGTGTACGTTGACAATGGCCGTCGTATAAAAGACGTGATGTGCAACATTTGTTTGAGGTGCCTACTGCAAATGCGAAATTGCAGCTCTTAGGACAGAAACCCGGTATATATCCTGTAAACTGACTCGTTCCAAATGACTTCGATTAAAGAATCATTCAAATGATGTTCGGAACACGTAACTAAGAACCTAAATGTACCTTCATCTCTCGTTACGACGGCAGGTCAAATACCGGAGCAGCAAGGCAAATAAATAAGCTGCTTGGTTAACTAGAATCTGTTTAGACAGTGATCTGAAACATGTGTACTTAGCTGTTTGAAAATCTGCAACGAGATTCGCCGCCGCCTTGACGCTTGTGTATATGTGCAGTGGTCCATGATGATGTCATGTTTACATCCATCGCACAGCCGGTATCTGGATGTTTACACGACTATCTTATGGATTTACGTCGTGATAAGCATCACAGGGGGCCCCCTTGTAAGACATTGCTCGTAAGATCCTCATCCCACAATTCTAGTACTTACAAGCGAAGCAAGATAGGCGGGCCGCAGACATTAATCTGCTGATTATCCTTGTGTAATAATGTTATCTCACAGACTCAAGGGTATCAACTAATTTCTCTGTGGAGCACGGTCATAACTAGCTGAAGCAGTTTATTAATTTTTATTTCCCCAGCGCTGTCTCCGATACTGCTTACATATTACAGGTTTATCCTTTTACGACACTATCTCAGTATGCTTGATACGAAATTTCGTCCTTATCTTTCGCTACATGTTCGTAAAAAATTGGTGACTTAAAAAAATACCTTACGCTAGAAACAGACATCGACCAAAAATTATTTTGGAAGTCTGTGTGGGCGGGTCGTAAATCGTGCCTGGATAACTCTGTCTGAAGAGCATTTACCAGCGGAAGGCAAAAAGTTTCGAGTTCGAGTCTCGGTTTGGCACACAGTTTTAATCCGCCAGGTAGTTCCATTAACTCCAGTAACTCTAACACTTAAAGACGAAAAATCGCCTATTCAACCGAAGGATCTTACGTAAGACTGTAATGACATAATCTACAATTGCCGCAATACGGCATGGCACGGGGCATCGAGTCGACTAATGTCTGAAGTAGTGCTGGACGAAAATGACACCATGAATCCTGCAGGTCTGTCAGTAGCACGTTCTCTTCTGAACAGCACGTTGCAAGGCATCCCACATGTGCTCAATAATGTTCATGTATGGGGTTTTGGTGGCCAGCAGAAGTGTCTAAGCTCAGAAGGGTGTTCTTGGAGCCACTCTGTAGCAATTCTGGAGGTGTGTGTGGGGGGAGGGGGGATGTTGCATTGTCCTGCTGGAATAGCCCACGTCCGTCGGAATGCACAATGGACACGATTGGATGCAGGGGATCAGACAGGTAGCTTACGTGCGTGTCACCTGTCAGAGTCGTATCTAGACGTATCAGGCGTATCATATCACTCCAGCTGCACACGTCACACACCATCACAAAGCCTCCACCAGCTTGAACAATCCCCTGCTGACATGCTGGATTCATGGATTCATGAGGCTGTCTCCATATTCGTGCACGTCCCTCCGCTCGATACAATTTGAAACGAGACTCGTCCGACTACGCAACACGTTTCCAGTCGTCAACAGTCCAGTGTTGGTGTTGACGGGCCCAGGCGAGGCGTAAAGCTACGTGTCGTGCCGTCATCAAGGGTACACGAGTGGGCCTTCGGCTCCGAAAGACCACATCGTTGAGTGGTTCGCACGCTGATACTTGTTGATGACCCAGCATTGAAATCTGCAGCAATTTGCGGAAGGGTTGCACTCCTGTCACGTTGAACGATTCTCTTCAGTCGTTGTTGGTCCCGTTCATGCAGGATGTTTTTCCGGCCGCAGCTATATCGGAGATTTGATATTTCACTGATTCCTGATAATCACGGTACACTCGTGAAATGGTCGTACGGCAAAATTCCCACTTCATAGCTATCTCAGAGATGCTGTGTCCCATCGCTTGTGTACCGACTATGACATCACGTTCAAAGTCACTTAAATCTTGATAACCCGCCATTGTGTCAGTAGTATCCGATCTCTCAACTGCGCCAGACACTTGCCTTGCGTAGGCGTTGCCGACCGCAGCATCGTATTCTGCCTGTTTATATGCTTCTGTATTTGCATGCCTCAATCTCAAACCAGCCTAAATACTACTAAAACTGTACTCCGCTATCTGTACGTGCGGCAGGTGCAGGAGTTGGATGAAAATATGAAAACACCGCGAGAAATGTGTGAACATAAATCCAAATGCTAGCCAAGCCTGCAGGTTGCGCCGTTCTATTTGACCACGAATGGTACCTGTGCAATGTCCTCAATACGTTGGAAGTGTCAATTGCCGTCAGAACAGTATTCAGTGTTCTTGTGAGGGTATTGCGTCCGAGCGAAGTCAATTCAGACGTGGGCATATTGTTGCCGCTCGTACGGTGTGTGCTTCGTAGTCGAAGTATTTGCTGTTTCAAGAGGCAACGTAGCGAAGATTTTAGCGCATACGGAGACAGAAGAGAAATATCATGCGCTAAGTCACAACGCGGACGTAAGCATGCGTTTAGTGGTTGTGACAGGCGGTCATTAAAAGGACGATGACTATCAAACTCACCGCAAAACTGAATGTCGTATTCGCGAACCCAATCAGCGCCAGTAAAACATGAAGGCAGCTTCATAAACAGGGAATAGCAGGGTGAGGGGTCATTCCAGAACCACTAATCAGTGATGCAAACGCCCGTGATAGGAGAATGTCGTGCCGAGGACTTAAAATCTGGATTATGGAAAGTCATTTGGTCGGACGAGTCTTGTTTTACACTGTTTACAACTTCTGGCTGATTTTACGCGCCAAGAGATAAATATGACCGGGGGGGGGGGGGGGGGTTGGTGATGATTTGGGCCGGCCGCTGTGGTCGAGCGGTTCTAGGCGCTTCAGTCCGGAACGACGCGGCTGCTACGGTCGCAGGTTCGAATCCTGCCTCGGGCATGGACGTGTGTTATGTCCTTAGGTTAGTTAGGTTTAAGTAGTTCTAAGTCTAGGGGACTGATAATCTCAGATTTTAAGTCCCATAGTGCTTAGAGCCATTTGAACCATTTGATGATCTCGGCAGCCATATCGTTGTATTTCATTGGCCCCATGGTTGCTCTGCAAGGCAGCATTACTGCTGAGTATCGTTTCAGCTGATAAGGTCCATGCCATGGAACAAGGTCCGTTTCCAAATGGTGAAGCTGTGTTCCAAGATGACAGGACCCCTGTTCTCACTGGTCTCACCAACCAGAACTGGTTTTGTGAGCTCGAGGATGAATTGTCGCATATCTCCTGGCCACCAAAGTCACCAGATCTCAATGTTATTGATCCTTTGTGGCCTACCGCGGAGAGAAGGGTGCGTCATCCAAATCCATGTCCATCATCGTTACCTAAACTTACCACTCTTTTGAAGCAAGGATGGTATATGATTCTCCTGAAAACCATTCACGACCTGTAACGAAACTGTTTTAAATGCCAACGGTTTTCCTATACCGTGTCAGGCATCATATCGTGTTGTTTTTTTTTTTTCCTTGTGTTTCAATATTTTTATTTTTATGCAAAAAATGGTTCAAATGGCTCTGAGCACTATGGGACTTAACATCTGAGTTCATCAGTCCCCTAGAACTTACAACTACTTAAACCTAACTAACCTAAGGACATCACACACATCCATTTTTTTGCAGCCTCTGAATATGATCTGCCACGACAGTGTTCCTACTCTATATATGGATGGCGCGCGAGAATATGGTTGTCGATGCTGCTTCGAAACGCCAGAATTTCTTTAATTTTGTCCTTAGTGTATGTGGCAGAAAGTATTATGTTTCTTAAATTAATTTCGAACGTGACCTCTCGAAATTTTATTCATGATATAAATGTACCCTGTACAGTGATTTCATTTATAAGATAGAGACCACTTGCAGACGATTCGTCCACACGTGCATGGAACGTCTTCAGACGTTTGTAGCGCATGCCGAATTACTGGAATCGCAACCGTCACATGGGAATTCGGTAACTTATTTCCTGTGTGTCTCATTCAGTTCCAAATACTTTCCGCAACAAACGTTTGTAATTCAAATCGTCGCAGTTTAGTTACAGGTCAGCTTCGTAATTTCTGTGAAAGTGGTGTCGTTAGCCATCTCGTGATACATGCTCGCTACGGCGAATAATTCACAAATTTCACTGCTTCAGGGGTACTCTCTCTCTTCTGTCCCTGCAAGTACATTCGAGGACCATACTGAAATTAAAGTTTTTAATTTTTTATAGGTAATCTAAGTACATCGTCTTAATCTACATACTGTGTCACTTTTTAACATTTAGGTATTTTGCCACATTTTTCCCATCGTTCGGGTATTTTGAAAGTACTCTTATGACAAAACTTCACTCCAGTATCCCGAAGACATCGACGCACTGCTTACCGAACATCCTACACCATCTCGTAGAGTTGGCTTCGCATCTGTTCCTTAACAAAACAGTAGTCGGAGGGAGCCGCGCCGGGAATGTAGGGAGGGTGCGCAAGAGCTTCCCACACGTAACATCGTACCGTGACATTAGAGGTGTGAGGACACGCATTATGCTCTTGCAGTCATCTTCGCAGAGCGTTTATCACTCAGTGCACAACGAAGATTGAAAAGTGTCTGAATATAGTGGGCCGCGTTTATGGTTCGTACAGGTTCAAGAAAATCAACCAGAATGCACCTCTTTTCCTGTTGTGTTCCGTCGAGACAGTTTACGAGCTACCGCTTCGGAGGAACATGTTTCGCCCATATCCCAATATTACTGACGACCAAGGAGACATCTGAATAAACACTAAGTCTGAGCTGAATCTCATCAGCACATTTTCTCTTAACAAGGAAGTCAATGACAGCACGCTGTCGAAACGAAACATTGATGTCTGTCACTTTGGAAATACCGCATGTGGTCACGTGCTAGACGCTAGTGACACCACAATATGGCAGATGTGTTGTAAAGTCTTTAGATTACGATCCTGAATTCGTTTTGTTATGTTGTTGGAGTTGGAATTTCAACAATGGGTTGCTGATGACTTTCAATATGGCCCTCGTATATTAACGGCAAACCACTGTGTTCGATATGGTTCTTCGCATCGATATTAGCGATTTTCTGAACTATTCCATTCACGTACTAAGAGAGGTTAAAATGCCTCTGAACGTGCCCTCATCTCACTTATCTTTTTATCGTGATACGCGATGGTGGCAACATAACAGTAATGCAGCCTTATTCGATTAAAGGTCCTCTGAATTTAGACAGCAAAGTTTCGCGAGAATTTTGCGTCTTTCTTTGAAGGATTACCATTTTTAAGTTTACCGAACATTTCTGTCAAACTTTCGTTTGGCTATTCGTATCATTTACAATCCTAGCAGTGCGTCTCTAAAGACGTTCCACCTTTGCTGTCAAGCATACTTGATAAGGAATCAAAACGGTCAAACAATTGGTCGCTGTAGCGTCTTGTATGTTGTTTCCTTTATCGGTGTACTGCACTTTCTTAGAAGTTTTCCGACAAATCTTACTTACTTCCCCTTTCCTAATATTGATTTTATGTGATCTCTAATTTATATCTCTTCTCGGTTCCAAAATCCGATAATAATCACTTTTTAAGCTCGAAAAACCTTTCCAAAGTAAGGTAGCGGTGAAATAAATGTAGACAAGTTCTTTTGTAATGTAAAGATGATTCATTGATTATACAATGAAGCTATCTTAGCTGCTGGTGAATCGCCCATGTTGTATGGTTATGATCCATAAAACTTCTCTGTTCTTGACGTTTTGTCCAGAACTGCCCTGGAAGTTCAGGATTTTCGGTTTTCGTAAGAAAGTAAATCCACCTTTCTTCCGCGGAGTGTTCAGACTTTCATTCTTCCGAGTCACGCTTAGTTTCTAAAAAGCTCTTCAGACACATATATTCCTGAAAACAATTGTCACCTGAAATTTGCACACCATTTTTATTGAGGTATGTAATATTTCAATCATCACCCAATCTAGGGTTTCAGATAGCGTCATCCAATTAAATATTTGATATTTATTAAAAGAAATAGTGAATTTCTCCAAGTAATCAAATGCCATGGTTTAGAAAGCCATTGTCTCTTTCCCAGATTTCAAAATCAAATTAATTATTTCTTGTATTGAAAAATCGGGACAAAACAGGGAGGACGACGGTTCAATCTCGCATCTGACCATCCTGATTTAGATTTTCCTTGATTTCCTTAAATTGCTTCAGTCGAATGCCGGTATGGTTCCTTTGAAGGGGCACGGCCGACTTCCTTCCCCATCCTTCCCTAATCCGATGAGACCGATTACCTCGCAGTTTGGTCTCTTCCCCCAACTTACCCCCAACAAAACAGGGTCTTGTCCCGATATATCGGGACGAGTTGCAACCCTACATGCGAGTCCATCCTTTCACGTTTTGTTCGTAAGTAGTATTTATCCTTCGTGGGATATCTGCGCAAACAAAGTCAAATTTATTTAAGAGGCGTCTCCATTATTCAGAACACGGGATTTTACGAATCAAACATAGTTAGAAGTTTAACTAATATAGTACCTGGTTTATTGATTTCTGCTGTACGTCATGACATTCAAGTGTACGACACGTGGAACGTACGAGTGAAGCATAAATATTTCGATCAGACATTCGATGTCGGAGTTACACGAGATTTTTTAAACGCTACAACACCGTTTGTTTGCAACAGTCTTGAAGTGGTCCGTGTTGCTCTTCCCCAGAAATCTAGAAAATGCACTTGTACAGGCAGAACCGGAAAATATTTTCTTACGTGCGCGATAGCCACCATCTTGTAGCTGGGAAAGATGCGCAATTTTACGGTATTTAACCGGCAGTCGTAGACACCCAGTTTAGAAAGAGATCACTGGTGTTAACACTTGCGTGACAACCAAGGAGCCTGTAGCTTTGCTGGGGCGACAAAAACTCCCCCCCCCCCCCCACTACCCCGCCCCTCTCTCCCCACTCCCACGCCCTACCTCACCGCGCTTTCCCCCCACCATAGATGTGCTCACGAGAACCTCACTCCTGGTGCGCCCGTTTACTTGCGGCTATTTTTAGCTTCCAAACGGAGAAACAAAACGAGACAAGCGCGTTCTGTCAGGGCTCGGTCCGTACACACACCGCGCTCACACGTGGTCGCGGCGCAACTACCCTTCGCTTGACCGTAGCGTGGCTGAGTTCAGAACAAAGGCCACCAGGCGTCTCAGTAATATTTCATTCTTTTTTTTCTTTTTTTTTTTTGGGTGGTAGGGTGGAGGGGGACTCAGCAGTCATGAGTGGCGGTTTCATGCTGCCCGCCACGACTTCCAGTGCTGTGCTAACCTCTTCACTCAAGAAGCCTAGCGAACACGATTTTTTCTTAGCTAAAGTGCAGTTTCTTTCTCCACAGTTTTTGCCCTTTTCGGCTCTCGCTAGTAACACGGTGCGTGGCCACTTCCAGACAAGGTGTTTCCAAAAAGTCATGGGGATTTCGTAATTTAACGTTTGAATTGCCCGATTTCTTCGTAGCTTTGTTGGTAATCATATCTGAGAAGTATGCGTTCAGTGTTAGCTATATCGAATATGTCGTCCGTTGTTAGCTGTCGAAACGGTTACATGTGTGCCGGTAGCATCAGCAATTACTTATTTAGTATCAAAATGGATAAGAGAATTTTTATTAAATACCGCTATAGGAACGGAATAAAGTGCAGCCAGTTTAAGAAATGCTAAATATCGCTTCTGCGAAGCCTACTATATGTAAACAAGGGCCGGCCTTGTGGCCGAGCGGTTCTAAGCGCTTCAGTGTGGAACCGCGCGACCGCTACAGTCGCAGGTTCGAATCCTGCCTCTGGCATGGATATGTGTGATGTCCTTGGGTTAGTGAGGTTTAAGTAGCTCTAAGTTCTAGGGCGCTGATGACATATGTTAAGTCCCATAGTGGTCAGATCCATTTGAACCATTTTAACCAGGACATCAGCCTATGAAATCTCGGAAAAACTCGAAGAAATTATTATGAATGATCGCCCAATCACTATCAGAGAAGTCGCTCATAATGGCGGCATATCAACTGGCTCGTGCCATACAATTTTTTCGGACATTTCGGAAATTTAAAGTGTGAGAGCAAAATTTGTTCAAAAATGGTTGAACTTTGAACAAAAACAGCTGCGAAGGCAAGTTGGTTAGGAGTCGCTACTTCGGTTCACCAACGATGCACAACCAGTGAAACGTGCCGTAGCAGATAATGAGACAAGGATTTATGGATATGGCGTCTAAGCTAAGGTTCAATAGTCTCAGAAGAAGCATTTTGTACCACCAAGACTGAATAAAACATCGACAAATGAGGTCAAATGTTAAAGTTATGTCTCAGTGTTCGACTTTAACGACATGAGTTCGTACCACAAGATCCAACAATCTTTTATGAGTACTGCTTACAAGTTCAGTAACTGCGCGAATCGGTCAAAAAAAGTGCCCAGTTTTGTGGCGAAATAATTCTTTGCTTTTGCATCACGATAATACACCAGTTGACAAATCGTTGACTGTTAGTGAATTTTTGGCGAAAAACTGTGCTGCTAAGGCCTCCATATTAGCACATATTAGTAAGCCATGGCCCCATGCAGCTTCTTCTGTCCCCAAAAATAAAGTAAACCTCAAAGAATCTTCGGATTACAAGCATAGATAAGATTGCTAAAGCTACCCCAAAGATAAAGTTCCAGACGTTCTCCAGAATTTGAAAAACCACTGACATATATGCAGTGGAGACTATATTAGCGAGAATAACTTTATGTATACGCATAAATAAATTTCTTTCCAAACAACAGAATTTTCGTGTAATTTTTTGAACACATCTGCAGGTACATTCTCAGAAATATCCACGTTAAAACTAATGCCGTTGTTTGACACTGGCAGACTTCTTTTCGTCAGGAATTCCCTCTTTGCTGTGTTAATCTGCGTCTTACACTCTCCTTGCACCGCCCGTCATGTTTAACTTTGCTTCCAATGTAGCAGCATTCCTTTACGTTGTTTACTTCGTGGTCCCCAATTTTGCCAAGTTTACGGCTAATTTTTAACCCTGCTACTCCTCATCACTTTCACTTTTTTCGATTGATTAGACTGTTCATTCCATTCATAATGTCATGTAACTCTTCTTCGCTTTCACATCAGCTATAGCTTTTCGCCCTGAATTTTAATCTCGCTCCTAAACGTTTCTTCTGTTACCGCCATCGCTTCTTTGTTGCATAGATCGAGCAGAAGGGGAGGAAGTCTGCATCCTTGCCTTACACCCTTAAAATCCGAGCACTTCTGTCTCCGTCTTCCGTTCTTATTGTTCCCTCTTGGTTACCCATCTTTCCCTACAGTCTACAACTCTTTTTCAGGAAATTTCAAAAATCTTGCACCATTTCACTTTGTCGAATGCTTTTTCTGGGTCGTCAACCCCATTAAGATGTTTCAAGCATACCAAACGTTAAAACAAAAAAATTAAGGTTCGAGTTTGCTATACTCTCGAAGACGAAATCATTGTACACGGAGCACGAACTGGATGCAAAATTGGACGTGATTTGCCTCAGCGGATCCCTCGTTGACCGCCCTAAAATTTGTTTGGGGAAGCACGGAAGACATAAAGGAGCGTAGCGGAATAGTCATTTGGACCTCGCTTCCGAGTAAGAGGCCAGACACAACAGGACACTTGTGGCCACTATAGTGCGTTGCAGTATAATTTTGCGTAAGCCATAATATTTCTTTCCTATTTTTTATTATGTATTTGGCTTTTCAAATTCATAAATTAACCAAAAAGTAGATCACGAACAGAATTGTTCCTGTTGTTGGAATAAAAACATGTGGGTTCGCCGGCCGGAGTGGCCGTGCGGTTCTAGGCGCTTCAGTCCGGAACCGCGCTGCTGCTACGGTCGCAGTTTCGAATCCTGCATCGGGCATGGATGTGTGTGATGTCCATAGGTTAGTTAGGTTTAATTACTTCTAAGTTCTAGGCGACTGATGACCTCAGAAGTTAAGTCGCATAGTGCTCAGAGCCATGTGGGTTCTCGGACTATATAGTTACAACTTCAAAATCAAATGTGCATGAGTTTTGATTATTTACTTACTTAATATAGGATCTGGTTGACGCGATATGTTAGTATTCAATCTCTTCTTCCTTTGAGACAAGCGTTATATTGGATTTGTTGGAACTGTTAGTCTCTTGGTATTCTCAATTGAGTCGGCAACAAATGTGATGAGCGGTAGTCGGTGTATTGTCGAACTGGCAGTTGGCTTCAGCTGAAAGTATCGGTGAGATGTAAAATCACGGAATAGACGTAAAACTGAGATACCAGGTATTTTAATATTTTGCGACAGAATTACTTATTTAGTTTTTTACCCAGAAGCACGAATTCCTTGTGAGCGACGCCAGTGTTTTCGATCGGTATCTCCTACGCCCTTCATTGTTAAAAGCGTAGATTGGTTTTTTTTTCGGCCTTGGGAATGTATCACCTACCCATTCAGAATTGTAACATTTCATTTCTGGAGCTTTGCAGCTACATTTAATGCCTGCTCGCTTATCCGCCGTCCTATTGCTACCCCGACTCTGACATACAGGTACACCATGTCACATCAGCCGTCCACACATTTCAACAACAACAACAACAACAACAACATCTGCGTTTCTCATCCATCTCATGAAAACAAACTGGTGATTTCTGTTTTACGACCTTAGGTGCCGGCCGCTGTGACCTAGCGGTTCTAGGCGCTTCAGGCCGGAACCGCGCTGCTGCTACGGTCGCAGTTTCGAATCCTGCATCGGGCATGGATGTGTGTGATGTCCTTAGGTTAGTTAGGCTTAAGTAGTTCAAAGTCTATGGGACTGATGACCTCAGATGTTAAGTCCCATTGTGCTTAGAGCCATTGGAACAATTTTTTTAACTTAGGTCGTGGACTAAGTCATATTTCAGCGTCTAGTGGTTCGTTTCCTAACGACAGAGAGTTCTTAACAGCAATCCGTAATGTTTATACGTAACGAATCAACGTTCGGGTCATGATGTCATGAGACCACTGTCAAAAATCGCAGAGTCGCGCCGACGTGTGATATGTAGCCTGTACTGCAGAATAGCTGGCACTGGCTGCTTCATTTAATAATAAAGACCTCAGCTTGTCCGATTTCAGTTCTTCTTCTCTTTGGTTGAAGTTGTTTTTGTACTGCATATAATGCATAAAGCTATAGCTTTAAACTGCTACTTTTCTTATTTCCGGGCATGATTAAGAGCCTAAATAAATGTGTAACGCAGCTTAAGGTATTATTATCAAAGTTTCTGTTTTTGAATCCAAATGTTTCACGCATCATGCGTCACCATTACATAAAAATTCTTGTTCTTATAGCTCACTCAATAGCTTCCGACGGACTGTGCGCATGACTGAGCCGCGCCTTTCTTTGTTCCAGGTGAGTGTTGACGGCGGCCGGAGAGTTCGCCCTTTAGAATGTGGCCAGGCGTCATACGTGACAGGTATGTCCTCGCCGTATCACGCCGACATTTCCCAAGGCCGACCGCCGCATGCCCGCATCACCGCCGACGCTGCCGACGCCGCCGTCAAGTAATTAGTCACGACTTTAATTATAGCTTGTTTGTCTCAAGTGTACCACGCTCGTCGGGCACACATTGCTATGCAGCAAACAGCCCAAGAGTTTCGTTTCGCTCTATTCATGGAACGCCGCCACATCCACGTCACGTATCTTTAGCTTGTTGTAGACGTTAGCGCTCTTCCTTCTCGCACAACAGGTAACGTTGAGGCAAGCAGCTTGCTCGTCTTCCTTGGAGTCAACGACACAACTGCATGCTATACAGGGTGAACCAGGACGGTGTACAGAAATATGCGGACACGGACATATGTGGAGATTTGCGGACACCTAACGTTACGTAAGAATGTGCAGCGCGTCACAGTTGCAAGTACTATTATTTAAAGAAGAAGTAGCAGTGACTTGTGAAGTCGGCCCAGCGTGATTAATACGGATAGCTACTAGAGATCAGACATGAGCTCCGTATACTGCTTTAAACTCGCCAGCGAGTCCTGTGACGTCATCTCCAATGTCGCCGTCTCTGTGAGCCCTTAGACCGACCTGTGAGTCTCCGCCACAGCCCATTCGCCACTTGAGACCGTAATTAGAATTCTATTAATACCTTCAGCTGCTAACGGGCGTTGATATACAGGGTGTTACAAAAAGGTACGGCCAAACTTTCAGGAAACATTCCTCACACACAAATAAAGAAAAGATGTTATGTGGACATTGTCCGGAAACGCTTAATTTCCATGTTAGAGCTCATTTTAGTTTCGTCAGTATGTACTGTACTTCCTCGATTCACCGCCAGTTGGCCCAATTGAAGGAAGGTAATGTTGACTTCGGTGCTTGTGTTGACATGCGACTCATTGCTCTACAGTACTAGCATCAAGCACATCAGTACGTAGCATCAACAGGTTAGGGTTCATCACGAACGTGGTTTTGCAGTCAGTGCAATGTTTACAAATGCGGAGTTGGCTGATGCCCATTTGATGTATGGATTAGCACGGGGCAATAGCCGTGGCGCGGTACGTTTGCATCGAGACAGATATCCAGAACGAAGGTGTCCCGACAGAAAGACGTTCGAAGCAATTGATCGGCGTCTTATGGAGCACGGAACATTCCAGCCTATGACTCGCGACTGGGGAAGACCTAGAACGACGAGGACACCTGCAATGAACGAGGCAATTCTTCGTGCAGTTGACGATAACCCTAATGTCAGCGTCAGAGACGTTGCTGCTGTACAAGGTAACGTTGACCACGTCACTGTATGGAGAGTGCTACGGGAGAACCAGTTGTTTCCGTACCATGTACGGCGTGTGCAGGCACTATCAGCAGCTGATTGGCCTCAACGGGTACACGTCTGCGAATGGTTCATCCAACAATGTGTCAATCCTCATTTCAGTGCAAATGTTCTCTTTACGGATGAGTCTTCATTCCAACGGGATCAAATTGTAAATTTTCACAATCAACATGTGGGGGCTGACGAGAATCCGCACGCAATTGTGCAATCACGTCATCAACACAGATTTTCTGTGAACGTTTGGGCAGGCATTGTTGGTGATGTCTTGATTGGGCCCCAAGTTCTTCCACCTACGCTCAATGGAGCACGTTATCATGATTTCATACGGGATACTCTACCTGTGCTGCTAGAACATGTGCCTTTACAAGTACGACATAACATGTGGTTCATGCACGATGGAGCGTCTGCACATTTCAGTCGAAGTGTTCGTACCCTTCTCAACAACAGATTCGGTGACCGATGGATTGGTAGAGGCGGACCAATTCAATGGCCTCCACGCCCTCCTGACCTCAACCCTCCTGACTTTCATTTATGGGGGCATTTGAAAGCTCTTGTCTACGCAACCCCGGTACCAAATGTAGAGACTCTTCGTGCTCGTATTGTGGACGGCTGTGATACAATACGCCATTCTCCAGGGCTGCATCAGCGCATCAGGGATTCCATGTTACGGAGGGTGGATGCATGTATCCTCGCTAACGGAGGACATATTGAACACTTCCTGTAACAAAGTGTTTGAAGTCACGCTGGTACGTTCTGTTGCTGTGTGTTTCCATTCCATGATTAATGTGATATGAAGAGAAGTGATAAAATGAGCTCCAACATGGAATGTAAGTGTTTCCGGACACGTCCACATAACATATTTTCTTTCTTTGTGTATGAGGAATGTTTCCTGAAAGTTTGGCCGTACCTTTTTGTAACACCCTGTATATCAACGGAGACAGGTGAAAATATGTGCCCCGACCGGGACTCGAGCCCGGGATCTCCTGCTTACATTGCAGATCCTCTGCCCATCTGAGCCACCGAGGGCACAGAGGATAGTGTGACTGCAGGGACTATCTCGCGCACGCCTCCCGCGAGACCCACATTCTCACCTTGTATGTCCACACACTACATTCGTAGTGTCCCACATCACCGCACTCATTACTCGTGGAAGACATTCTTACCAAGTCCCGTAAGAGTTCGGGGAGTTTGTGTGCCTCCGCACAGAAGAAAAAGGTCATGGCCGGTGTTGCCAGAACTATATACTTGTATGGATATGGTGTCTGTTCTTTTGGACATGTCCAAAAGAACAGACATCATATCCATATAAGTATAAAAACTTGAGACCGTTGTCGGTTACAAGTGGAGAAAGGATAACAAGTACACGAGTTCGCAAGTATAACAACGGACTCATGGCATTCTCGCTACATATGCAAAGTTTTGAAAGAAATTTGCGGCATTAAACTGTAAATTACTACTAATTTATTTCACGCAATCAATATTTCGGATTTATATCCATTCTCAAGTGCAGGTTGAAATGTCACAAAATTTTCGACGTGCCTAAATGACAGAAGAAAATGATATACCAATATGACTGTAATGATCGTATGGCTTTGATCCCGGAAGTCCCCACCTGAGGAAGTTCGACCGCTGAGTTGCAAGTCTTTTCAGTTAACGCCACATTGGGCGACTTACCTGTCTATGACGATGAAATGATGATGAGAACGACACAAGAGCCAGTACTCGAGCGGTCAAAATCTCCGATCAGGCCGGGAAACAAGCGTAACTTCAGGTGTACCCCAGGGCAGCGTAATAGGTCCGCTGCTTTTTACGATTTACATAAACGATCTGGTTGATGGTATTGACAGCGACATTAGACTGTTTGCCGATGATGCTGTAGTCTACAGGAAAGTAGTATCACACGAAAGTTGTGAACAAATCAATGAGGATTTGCAGAAAGTAAATGCGTGGTGTAAGGGCTGGCAGTTATCTCTCAATATTAGTAAGGCGAACGGTCTACCCCACGGGAGGCCTTAGCCACACGACATTTCATTTCATTTCAGTAAGTGTAACCTACTGCGTATAACAAGGCGAAAATCCCCATTAATGTACGAGTACAAAATAAATGCCCAGTCTTTGGAAGCAGTAACATCCGTCAAGTATCTGGGTGTGACTATTCGAAATGATCTCAAATGGAATGATCAGATTACACAAGTAACCGGCAAGGCAAGCCGGCCGCGGTGGCCTCGCGGTTCTAGGCGCTCAGTGCGGAACCGCGCGACTGCTACGGTCGCAGGTTCGAATCCTGCCTCGGGCATGGATGTACGTGATGTCCTTAGGTTAGTTAGGTTTAAGTAGTTCTAAGTTCTAGGGGACTGATGACCACAGATGTTAAGTCCCATAGTGCTCAGAGCCATTTGAACCATATTTGAACCGGCAAGGCAAACTCTAGATTGCGGTTTATTGGTAGAATCCTGAAGCAATGCAGGCCTTCAACAAATTGAAATAGCTTACAATACGTTAGTTCGTCCAGTCTTAGAGTATTGTCCGTCTGTATGGGACCCCTACTAGTTGGGTCTGATTCAAGAGATTGAGAATGTCCAAAGAAGAGCGGCAAGATTCGTGACTTGCTGGTATGTTTAACCATCGCAAGAGCGTTACAAATCTCATAGAAAGTTTGAAGTGAGACACACTTGCAGATAGAGGGCGCGCGAAACGGATGGGGCTGCTCACTAAATTCCGAAATCCGATCTTTACCGGTGATGTAGAGCATATATTATTACTACCAACTTTCAAATCGCGCAATGATCACCATTCAAAGATAAGGATATAACAGCACGTACTGAGGCGTTCTGACAGTCGTTTTTCCTTCGCGCGATCCGCGAGTGGAACAGAGGGGGGAAATATGACTTTGGCGCGAATTGTGCCCTCCGCCACACACCGCTTGGTGGCTAGCGGAGTATATATGTAGATGTAGAATAGAATTCTAGCCCGCTGCATGAGTCACACGCACTGACCGCTCAGCTAAGGGGGCGGACAAAATAATGAGTGATCGGTTGAATATTGTTGTGTTTACATGCACATTCATATATTCAAAAATTTTTCGAAGATTGCTGTAAATTTATTATAATATTCCACATTTATTCAGAGAATGTCTAACAATTACATTGACATGTACCTACTATCGGGGCAGTACCGAGTGTATAACGACAGTATCAGAAAACATGACATTAGGATCAAGTGCAATCTCAAAATGGTGATTAATTATTAAAATAAATTGCACATGTGAATGATAACCTACACAACTCGCTGTTAGCCCATTAACGCAATTTGCCATGACAAAATGAATACAGAAGTAGCGCACTTTTCTTGTCGCGAGGATATAACAGTGACGTTGCTCTGCGTCCAGTTTTCGTGTGACAGTGCATGTTTTCTCATGTTCGAGGTGGAATAAACAAAAATACAACTATTATGCTTGCACTGGATGAAATGTATAGTTTTTCGTCTGAAGAGTGCAGTATAGCGTGAAACCTACTGCAGACATTGTTGCTCTCCTAATGAAACACATTTGCAATTGTGTACTTTGTATCAATTAATTTTCGTCTTATACTCTCCACAGCGTCACAAAACACAGTTTCGTTAAAGACCATCTGACCCGACAATGAGTCATTTCGTCTTGTTAGTGCTGCTTTACAATAGCAACTCGTCTACTCATCTTCCGTACTAGCAATAAGTCACGAGAGAACGAGTCGACAGAATGAGGTGGCGCAGTGGTTAGCACACTGGACTCGGATTCTGGAGGACGACGGCTCAAATCCGCGTCCGGGCACCCTGATTTAGGTTTTCCGTGATTTCCCTAAATCCCTTCAGGCAAATGCCGGGATGGTTCCTTTGGAAGGGCACAGCCGACTTCCTTCCTCATCCTTTCCTAATGCGATGGACCAACGATCTCGTTGTTTAGTCCCAGAAGCAACCAACCAACCGAGAACGAGTTGAAGAGTACGAAGCGACGGTAGCGCCACAGTTCTCAGACTCGTCATACCGCGGAACTACAGCGGTGACGTAGGAAGCCCGATAGCATCCATGCAACAGCGGCGCGTTGATTTGTGAAGTACGTAACCCGCACGCTAGACACGTACTATATTCGCTTCTGAGCTTCAGTACCTAAATGTGCGCTATTAAAGTGTTGTACGGATGTACATTTAAGTATCAATATGTTACACACTGACGTCGAATAATATACTACCAAAAATGACATGGTGGAGTTCAACATGGAAAAGGCAAATTATTCATCTTAAAGAGTCCCTGTTTTCAAATCTGTAACAAGCAGAAAGCGCTGTCTGGCTTCAGAATATGCCGGAAACAGCAGTATATGCAGCCATGCATGTCTTCGGTGTGCATATTTAAAACAAAACGAAACCAAGTTCCTCAGACTGAATTTTTTGAATGGTATTTTCATACAAAATTCTTTTGTACCACACGTCTACGCGATAATAATTACATTTAACACTGCTAAATGTGGTTAATAAACGATTTTCTGGTATATTAAGTCGTTTTAAATATTAAAAGACAGTTTTAATATGTCGAAATAAATCACAGCATTCTTCCACGCTGCAGCTGCAGAAAACTGCTTTCTCTTCGTGGAGTACTTCGTATTTATACACTAGCTGGTAGTGTGTAAAAAGCACATGTCAGTCTCATGAAATTATCACAAATAATTAAGGAATCTGGACATCGAGCTGTACCAATACGTGATTTCCACCGAAGCAAACAACAACCTAAAGTGCATCTACGTCTATATTACTTTGAAATTCACAATTAAGTGCTTGCCAGATGCGTAATGGAACCATCTTCACGATATTTCTTCTACCGTTCTGCTCTCGAACGGTGTGCGGGAAAGAGTACTTAAATCTTTTTGTGCGAGCTCTGATTTCTCTTACTTTATCAATGTGACCATTTCTCCCTTTGTAGGTGGGCGCCAACAGAATATTTTCGCAACGGAAGAAGAAAGTTGGTGATTGAAATTTTACAAGAAGAACGCGCCGCAACAAAAAAATCCTTTGTTTAATAATAGCCACCCCAGTTCACGTAGCCGGCCCGTGTGGTCTAGTGGTTCTAGACGCTTTAGTCCGGAACCGCGCTGCTACTATGGTCGCAGGTTCGAATCCTGCCTCGGACATGGATGTGTGTGATGTCCTTAGGTTAATTAGGATTAAGTAGTTCTAAGTCTAGGGGATTGATGACCTTCAATGTTAAGTCCCATAGTGCGTAGAGCCGTTTGAACCATTCGAATCCAGTTCACGTAACATGTACGTTGTATTCTCTCCCCTGCTTCGCGATAGTAAAATACGAGCTGCCCTTCTATACACCCTTTCCATGTCCTCCGTCAGTCCCAACTGATGCGGATCCCACACCACAAAGCAATACTCCAGAAAAGGGCTGACAAGCATGGTGTAAGCAGCCTCCTTCGTAGACCTCTAGCATTTACTAAGAGTTCTGCTAATAAATCGCAATAAAGTGCGCGAGGAAATGACAAAATTGAGTGTACACTAAGTCGGACTGAATGACTATAATACTATACAGTAAGCAGATTCCAGCTTTACGAAAAACATACCGACCCTATACCTCTAGTATCTCACGCCTAAATGTGGTGCAACTCCATAAACACAATATAGCACAACAAATGATAAGAAAGTAAGCAATGCGATACGAATAACAACACAACTTAAATGATTCAGAACCCTAATTGATTATTAGCAGTCGCTGCAAATAAATTAAATGATCTCTCCAGATCTCCCATCTGCTTTTGCCACATCTGAACTACCATACTTCCTCGCTTGCCTGAATCAAATGTGATTTTAAGCGGCTCAAGAGCATGGGTCAGATTAACCGCCAGGCTCTCTCACTGGAAACGTGCGAAACTAACCAAAGGTTAACCACACTATCCGGCAGTGCCTCAGAGAGACACAACTCAGTCTTATCGATACTGTTTACTGAACATCTTTGCAAAAGTTTGCAAAGACCAGCTCGTGAATCAAAGGAACAAAACGTGCCGTTTAAAACGCAACTTTCAACTCAATCAAAACTCGCAGTTACAAACTAAGACTACAGCCTATAAATAAACCCGTGGCGACCCAAATCCCGAGAAATAAATATCGATCTCTGCCGCCATATGCATCTCTGTAATCAATAAAAACGGCAGGTCGGTAAAGTGTTGATGCGCCTCTGCCCCTATGCATGCAGTTATTCGGTTTGGCGTCGATTGGCAGGGTTGATAGATGTCCTGAGTAATATCGTGTCAAAGTTAATTCTTTCCAATTGGCGCGTCAGATCGTCAAAATCCTGAAATGGTTGGAGAGCCCTCCCCATAATGCTTCAAACGTTCTCAGTTGGGAAGGGATACAGCGACCATGCTGGCCATGGTAGGGTATGGAGAGCGTGAAGACAAGCACACAGCCAGTACAAATTCTCGCCGAGTGCGGGCGGGCATTATGTTTCTGAAATGTAAGCCCAGGATGGTTTTCCATGGGTGGTGGTGATGATCTTTTGGTTTGTGGGGCGCTCAATTGAGTGGTCATCGGCACCCGTACAAAGTCCCAGTTTTGACAGTCCAATATAGTTACTGATGATGATGAAATGATGATGACAACACAAACACCTAGTCCCCGGTTTGCCATGAATAGCAACCAACCGGCTCGTAGAATATCGTAGACGTACGGCTGTGCTGTGAGGGTGCCTCAAATGACAACCAAAGGAGTGCTGCCACGGAAAGAAATGACATCACTCGCGAAGTATGGAGGGCAAGAGTCAGGGTGCTATTCCACACTGTCCGATGCGTCTACAGGAACTTCTTTGCTGGTCATCTCGGCTCATTTAGAAGCGTGATTCAACAGTGAAGGCAGTTCTACTTCGATCAGGCCGAATGTGTCCGACCTCACTGTAAAAGGGCTCGATGGTTTACAGGGAGGACTCGAACCTCCGCCGGGACCAGCCGCACAGTCCATGACTGCAGCGCCCTTAGACCGCTCGGCTAATCCAGCGCGGCTACAGAGTTCAATGTTAGTCGGCGGAAGGAGCGCCGTGGGGTCAGCCCCCTTTCTATGAGGCTCCTATTAATGGTGCCTGTGGTTACGAAGCACCAGTTGCACGTCGGGTGGATGACGATGATGAATCCGGGGCTCTGAGACCCTCTCCGACGATTGCTCGGTCCTCACTTTTTGTCGTCTCTCTATGTCGACCGCACCATTCTTGACGCCGTGTTCGATCGTGGTTCACCCATTTCTGCCAAAAACATCGCTATTCAAATGTCGAGCGTCCGCCGATTACTCCAACCGGCTTTTTTGAGCCCAACTACAAGTCCTCACTGAAATGCTGACATCTACGTATATTACTACGAAGTTTTCGCGACAGAGTCCTTGCATAAAGTGTTCTCGGGTCACTTGCCGGAATCCGAATTTGACGCGGGAAGTGAACGGAGAACGTTTTATGCCTCTAAGTATATTGTTGACGGGCCTGTGGTGCTTAGTTACTGTCCGGATGAGCAGAGCCTACATCGAATGAAACCCTTAAAGAATTTATGCCCCGATACTTACATGTCCCTTGTTTACTATGCTTGCCAACTGCGCGGTGAAATTGCGCTAAGTGTCACACGTTGATCCATCGGCCACCAAAGTTTATTCTCATAGTTTTCAATTTTCCGTCTATACTAGTATGAATATCAGTTTGTAACGTATTTCCATAGCTCCTTCGTGGTGTGTGTTCATTTTGTGTTGGAGCGTATTTACTATTTTTCCTGAATGACCCTGTAAACTGAGGTGACCAGTCACGGCATGGGATAGCGATATGCGCACAAGTAGATGGCGGTATTAAAGCGTACACAAGGCATAAGAGGGCAGTGCATTGGCGAAGCTGTCATCTGTAGTCATGATTCATGTGGAAAGATTTCTGATGTCTGGCTGAGCGACAGAAATTAGCATTGAACGCAGAATGGTAGCTAGAGCTAGACGCATGCTACATTCCATTTCGGAAATCGTTAGGCAAGTCAGTATTCCGAGATCCTCAGTGTCGAGAGTGTGCAGACAATACCATATTTCAGGCACTAGAACTCACAATGGAGATCGCATAGGTCGACGGCTTTCACTTAACGACCGAGAGCAGCGGCGTTTGCGTAGAGTTGTCAGTGCTAACAGACAAGCAGCAATGCGTGAAATAACCGATAACCGCAAAAATCAATGTCGGCCTACAACGGAAGTTTCCGTTACGACAGTACGGCGAAATATAGCGTTAATGGACAATGGAAGACGACGACCGATGCGAGTGCCTTTGCTAGCAGCACTACAACCCCTGCAGCGCCTCTCCGCGGCTGGTGACCGTAGCAGTTGGATACTAGACGACTGGAAAACCGTGACCTGATCGGAAGAGTCTAGATTTCAGTTGGTAAGAGCTGGTGGTAGGGTTCGAGTGTGGCGCAGACCCCCACGAAGCCAAGCTGTCAGCAAGCCACTGTGCAAGCTCGTGGTGGTGTGGGTTCTGTTAACATGGAATAGACTGGGTCCTCTGGTGTAACTGAATTGCCTTAAAATGGTTCGGTTACTTGGGGTCCATTTGCAGCCAGTATGGATGTCATGTTCCGAAACAACGACGGAATTTTATGGATGACAATGCATCGTGTTGAAACCTTCCCGTCTCCTCTATATCTCTTTTGTTACGCAACCTTCCGTTCTACAATAACCCGTAAAACCTTCCCTTAGGATTTCTATCTCTTACTTAATAATAACAAAAGCAATCTTCCCTTTGAAATTAATTCTCTTTCTCAATAATAATAAGTGCAATCTTCGGATACAAGTTTAAATGCTGCTTATTAAAAGTGATTTTCTGATTATTTCGACGAAACATAGAATGTGTCGTCGTCGTGGCCCTCAGTCGTTATCTGCAATAACCCAAAACTGTTCCTTACCTTTTTTACTGTTACTGGATCGCCATCTGACTGCTACATCGAACTGCGACATGAATATACTTACTCTGCTTTACTATACTCTATTAGCTGCTGGTGGACTGTCATAAGTGGCTGTATTTATTACCAAAGCTGACGATATTCTTTAATAGCAAAGGTGACGTTATTTAATTAATTTGACTGAAGTTACGTAATTTATAGCTAAACTTTTTCTTGACAACAATAAAATTTTGCAAAGTTTTACGTTGATGGTTTTTGGGATGGATTACAATCAGTAATGCAGTATTGCTGGCAAAAATTAATTATGTTCTGAATGAAATAATTTTACAAACGTTCAAATGGGACTTACTTTTTTACAATAATCTTAGATTCTCAAAAAAAATAGTTCAATAATATTAGTTCCTCTTATGATAATAGTTACCTGATGTCTCTGTGCATCCGTTTATAACTTCTTGTAAATCACAGCTGGTGGCTGGCAGGCACACCGCTCCTCTCAACCTCTCGATTCAGACCTGCTACCGACTCGCTTCACTTCTCGCTTACTACTGACTTCCTACGAATGCTAAAGTGCGGTCTCTCCCGCCAACAATGCTTTCTGGTGCAGACAATCCCTGCTACCATTACAAAGTGTATCAATGCTCGGTCTTTCCTGCTCTTGTCTCAAAATGTATCCATACGCGGTCTCTCCCGCCCTTTTTAAAATTATAGCAATATGCGGTCTCTCCTGCCAACAATACTTTGGTGAAGACATTCCCTGCTACCACAATTATTTCCAACATGACAAGTATTAATTATTCCTACTTAATCCTATTAATAAAATATAAACATCTTTCATAAATTGTGGTTTGACAGTAGACAATAGAAATTACACGTCTTAACAGTGTCACCGGGCCAAAATTGTTCGCTATTGATTTGAAGAACATTCTGGATAGTTTTAGCGAATGATTTGGCACCCTTATCGGCCGATATGAATCCCATCGAACATTTGTAAGACGTAAAAGAGATATCAGTTAGCGCACAAAATCCTGCACCGTCAACACTTTGGCAATTGCGGACGACTTGTTCACTTGCTGCATCACGCTGAGCGAAAGCAACTCCAACACTATATTAGGAGGTGTCCCATGACTATGTCACCTCTGTGTACACGCAGTTTAGAAAGAGAATAAAATTTATTTAACGGAAGTTCCTTTCTTTAATAGCGAGAGCTTTCAGAGGAAGACCGTAGGTCCACTCGCACACCACATGTACCCACGACGGGGACTCGGGGACCTGTAACTAATTGGCCGGGATTTTTTTGTGGCAGGGAATCAGCGCAGGTAGCGGGGTGGGCGGCGCGTTCTCCCTGGGAGGCGCCTGAGTAATTGCGTGGCCAGCCGAGCCTCCGTAATTAGTGCGGCCCGGCACGCACCTGGTCGGAGGATACGCACCTGGGCACTGCGGCGCATCGCTAAAAATAGACGCCCGGTCCGGCCCCTCTGAATGACTCGTCGGATGAGTTCTTTACGAGCCGAGCGCAGCAGGTCCCACGCGGGGAAATTGATAACGCCCGCCTTCTTACAGCGGCCTCGGAGCACTAGCTGGAGAGGTGGGAGGGACGGCCTGTTGGATCCAGTAGCAGATAAGAAGTAGTGCGGTAGTGAGCAGTGGTAGCGAGAGAGGAATTAAAGGAGAGAATGAGGCAGTGGAAGAGGACGCGGAGGAGGGGAAATGCGAGGAGGAGAAACAAAAATAAAAACACGGGAGACGGCCAGCTCCCACTCTAACAAATTACACATCACGATGTTGCATTGGGTCTATTTATAGGAGAGTCCGGTTTTGGAGGACGGCGACTCCACACGTGAGCGCAGGGCTGGCTGGCTCGGGCGGCCGGGCAGCCTCCGCCTTATGCAAATAGCGAATCCCTGGGGACCGGCCGGCTGGCCGCGGAGAGCTGCGCCGACCGCCCGCGACGCACTCGCTGGGAGCTGTCCAGGTCTCTGCTGGCCAGGTGTCGGCCAGTTCTGCACAGGTGCTCCTGTTCGCCTCTCCACTGGCTGTAAAGCCCGTTTTACGCGAGCCACCTTCTGGTCTAAATTCACATCTCATGGTCGTTGTAAAAGGAAAGTTGAAGTTTTAAATTTCACATTTAAGAAATGGTTCACGCAGGATACTCTTACAGACATACCGTCGTCTGACCATCGAAAAGACTCCCGTATCTCTGTAAGTCCTACTTTATACACATGGTTGCGGGACATCGGCTGTTCAGTATTAGCTGTCGAATGAAAACACCTTCATCCGTCGAAATTTCCTGTTGTTATTTTCCTGAGCAACCAATTCCAGCGCTACATTGCACCATCTTCAGGCCCCTTGTAAGTAGGCTGTTTAGGTTCTTATATTGGTAACGCCACCGCCACGTAGCGCCCTGTATGAAAATCACTGGCTGTGCTGTGTGCAGTCTGTGGCTGGGTGGCATTGTTGGAATTTGCTATTGTAGTGTTGGGCAGTTGGCTGTTAACAGCGCGTAGCGTTGCGCAGTTGGAGGTGAGCCGCCAAGGCGCCAACAGTGGTGGATGTGGGAAGAGAAATGGCGGAGTTTTGAGAGCGGATGATCTGGACGTGTATCCATCAGAGACAGTAAATTTGTAAGACTGGATGCCATGAACTGCTATATATTTATTATGACTTTTGAACACTATTAGGGTAAATACATTGTTTGTTCTCTATCAAAATCTTTCATTTGCTAACTATGCCTATCAGTAGTTAGTGCCTTCAGTAGTTTGAATCTTTTATTTAGCTGGCGGTATTGGCGCTCGCTGTATTGCAGTAGTTCGAGTAACGAAGATTTTTGTGAGGTAAGTGATTCGTGAAAGGTATAGGTTAATGTTAGTCAGGGCCATTCTTTTGTAGGGATTATTGAAAGTCAGATTGCGTTGCGCTAAAAATATTGTGTGTCAGTTTATTGTTGATCAGAACAGGTAAAGAGCGAAATGTCTGAGTACGTTCAGTTCTGCTCAGCTGTTTGAAAATCAAATAATGTAAGAGGTTTATCAGCACAGTCATTCATAAATTTTTCTAAGGGGACTTTTCACCCTGATCGGCGTTTCTGAATAGTCTCACCTCCGGTCCAGTCAAAATAGGGACCATCATTCAGTGACTGGTATCCGTAGATTTTTTGACACAGCGATCCCTTCAATCATCACTTACCGACATCGGCCAGAATTAGGACAGGTTTGCGCGATCTTGTTGCTATGATGACATACACCTCGCCCAACGACTCATCGTGCTTTTGTTCACTGCCAGATCTCCGTAGACATTCTGCAAGCGCCTATGAATATTTGCGTCGCTCTGGTTTACCGCCAGAAGAAACTCAGCGACAGCTCTCACCTTGCAACGCACCTCTTTTAGACAGGCCATTTGGAAGGATACATACAGCGCCGCCACCTATCGCTACGTGAAGTATAGGGACTGAAGCAGGAATATTCCCAGTGTCCTACAACAAACTCCGCATTTCTTCAACCGAAATTGGCCGAGAAAATAATGTGTTGCATTGCCTATTGGCTAATGGCTCTGAGCACTGTGGGACTTTATATCTGAGGTCATCAGTCCCCTAGAACTCAGAACTACTTAAACCTAACTAACCTAAGGACATCACACACATCCATGCCCGAGGCAGGATTCGAACATGCGACCGTAGCGGTCGCGCGGTTCCAGACTGACCGATCGGCCACAACGGCCGGCCATTGCCTATTGAACAGAACCTCGTACCATCAGCAGCACTTGTAACTCACGTTGGTGATCCGACGAAAGCCCATATGCTTTTGTAGAGACACATTTTCAAAAACGCTTTGCTATATATCTGTGGTGAGGTCTGATGGACACTCAGTTGTTTGGACCTGTTGTTTTACCGCATCTTCTTACGGGGCCCTTCCTCTAGACTTTCTTGAAAACGAGCTTTCGGCATTGTTGGAACTGATCCCTTTCTCTACAAGGATGGATACGTTCTTCCAGCGTGACGGGTCCCTGCACATTCTAGTTGTCCCTTTTTCTAAACCTAATATTTCCCAGAAGATGGACCAAGAGAAATGGTCAGGTTTCTCGGCCATCAATGTTCAAATGGCTCTAAGCACTATGGGACTTAACATCTGAGGTCGTCAGTCCCCTAGACTTAGAACTACGTAAACCTAGCTAACCTCAGGACATCACACACATCCATGCCCGAGGCATGATTCGACCGTGCGACCGTAGCAGCCGCGTGGTTCCGGACTGAAGCGCCTAAAACCGCTCTGCCACAATGGCTGGCTCCATCAATGTCCCAGGGCCTTAACCCTTTAGATTCTTACCTTTGTGCATTATTGAAAGGCGAAGTCCACAAAGAAAAAAGAAAAACAAGAGACGAATTAGTCACTGTCGAGGTAAATAGTGCTGACCTCACAAAAGAAAGAAACTCCAGCACCACCTCCCCCGATGTCCTGTTTTATTTAGACGACTTCCCCCTCTTGCGTGGTTTGATCTTTGACTACGATCGTTGGGGGCGTCTCGGCGCGCTTATGTGGTACGGTTTTCACCTGGATGCTGTTCTAATGCAGTGAAACTGGTCGTGACAACAACAGAAAATCACCAATTACAACTGTATTGCCGTTCATTTTACTTCCATTCATTATGAAATATAATGGCTGTGGCTGCCCATATTAAAACTAAGTTTTGTGGTTTCGTCTAATGTTCCCAGCAGAGATTAAGCTGTCTTAAAGGCGAAACATGGACACATCCCATATTAATATCCATTGATAGGTGTCCGGAAAATTTTGATCAGATGAGTTTATGTTGAGATAATGAGTTTATGGTAAATGGAAATGCCGTGTGGTTAGGGCCTCCCGTCGGGTAGACCGTTCGCCTGGTGCAAGTCTTTCGAGTTGACGCCACTTCGGCGACTAGCGTGTCGATGGGGATCAAATGAGGATGATAAGAACAACACACCACCCAGTCCCAGAGCGGAGAAAATCTCCGACCTCGCCGGTAATCGAACCCGGGCCGTTAGATAGAGAAGATCCAAAGAAGAGCGGCGCGTTTCGTCACAGGGTTATTTGGTAACCGTGATAGCGTTACGGAGATGTTTAATAAACTCAAGTGGCAGACTCTGCAAGAGAGGCGCTCTGCATCGCGGTGTAGCTTGCTCGCCAGGTTTCGAGAGGGTGCGTTTCTGGATGAGGTATCGAATATATTGCTTCCCCCTACTTATACCTCCCGAGGAGATCACGAATGTAAAATTAGAGAGATTAGAGCGCGCACGGAGGCTTTCAGACAGTCGTTCTTCCCGCGAACCATACGCGACTGGAACAGGAAAGGGAGGTAATGACAGTGGCACGTAAAGTGCCCTCCGCCACACACCGTTGGGTGGCTTGCGGAGTATCAATGTAGATGTAGATGTAGGTGTGGCATTCCGTCGCACTGACCATTCAGCTACCATGGGCGGATTATGAGTTTATGATGACATAATGACAAATCATTCTTTAGCGTCTTTATTCTGGTGGGAAATTACTGTCCACGAACCACTAAACACACTGTAGTAAATCGGCTGTCGCATGGTATCGCATTGCGCAGCTGAAAATGGTGAGGTCATGTGAGAGCAACGCGAGGCCCACGAGAAAGACAGGCCGCGACGCGTACATCACGAAGGTAGCCCTGAGCTCGCTCGCTGTCTCCCTCAGCTCAGCAGGCAAAATGCGTTTTTAAACCTGTTAATTCGCAGTTGGGCGTGTGCGCTCTAACGAGAATTGCATCTTCTATTGGAATCTTGTGTTATGAAGTCTTACTGATTAACAGTACTACAACAAAATTTAATTTAAGAGCAATAATCGACATAAATGGTATAACGACTTGTTTATAGCATTTAGTCTCTTCTGCTTAACAGCCTTCATTTCATACAGGAAGTTGCGCCTTATGCAACTGACAATCATTTTGGCATGATTTTAATTTTATTGTGCCCCAGTACAACCGTAGCAAATTATAAGTAGTTACAATGAAATGAACACCCTTAGCTGCTTACAGGCGTTGACATACATCAACGGGGACAGATGAAAATGTGTGCCCCGACCGGGACTCGAACCCGGGATCTCCTGCTTACATAGCAGACGCTCTATCCATCTTTTTTTTTTTAATCTCATTTTGTTCGTTTTCATTCGTTGTATCTGCTCGGGGTGGACGTCGCGAGACACCGGTTTCAGTTCGTCGTTTATCCATTGACTCAGTTTTTTTTTATTACAGAGGGCAGCTAACCCTCTGAGCGAACACGCTGAGTTACCGTGCCGGCATCTGAGCCACCGAGGACACAAAGGATAGCGCGACTGCAGGGATTTATCTCTGGCACGCCTCCCGCGAAACCCACATTCTCAACGTATTGTCCCGCACTACATTCGTAGTGCCCCCGCCCATTATACTCATTACTCGCGGCGCGTTGCCGATTCCCGTAAGAGTTCGGGCACTGTTTGTGCATTCGCACAGAAGAAGAAGATGGTCAAGTGGCCGGGGAGCCTTAACTATATATTTACTAAGGTGGTGTCTGTTCTTTCGGACATGTCCTCGGTGGCTCAGATGGACAGAGCGTGTGCCATGTAAGTAGGAGATCCCGGGTTCGAGTCCCGGTCGGGGCACACATTTTCATCTGCCCCTGTTGACGTATGTCAACGCCTGTAAGCAGCTAAGGGTGTTCATTTCATTGCAATTTCATTCTAACGAGCTGCATGGTCACCGATGGTATCTGTTCTTTCGGACATGTCCGAATGAACAGATACAATCTTAGAAAATAAATAAATAAATAAATAAAAATAATTGTAGGTGGTTCTATGGACCTCCGATCATTGTAGGACTCTGTAATAGCAGATTCCAGTAGCAGATGCAATTCTCGTTTGTATGTACGCACCTAGTTATGAGTTAACAGGTGCAGAAGCATAGTTTGTCTGCTGAGTTGAGCGAGCGAGCGCAGGGTTACCTTCGTGACGTACGCGCGGCGGCCTGTCTTTCTCGTAGGCCTCGCAGCAACATCGTTGCTGGCAACAGGTCCCGTCCCTTATCATAAGAGACGGTTACGACATCTGCAGGCATTGTACCCAGCAACGAGATCTTGTCGCTCGCAGCCTGCTCGTGTATAGTGCTACAGGGGGCTAATGACGCTGCTGTTAACTGGACATTGTAGTTCTAGCCTTCTCCCTTCGGAAATTATACAGAGATTAGCGCAGGCGCAGAGAGCCGACAGTTTAACTCTGACGCTCCAGCGGTGGGCGGCGCGTTGCCACGGCAACGGGCCGACGCGCGCCGGCGAGTGCCAGACCCCTCACCAGTCACGTCAGCGTTTGACGTCCCGTCACGGGCAGCGGCTGTAATTACCGTCTCCGCGCACATCGGGCCACACGTAACAATGGCGTTACGCAAAGAAAGCGCGGCCCGCCCCAGCCGCAGCCCGCATTAACCGAGTAATAACCTGTTCTCCTGGAAACGCAATTAATAAGCCGCTTTAAGGTCATAGTCGTATTTCATTCGTGATTACGTTTTAATAGGTATCTGGGTTAAGGAGAAGTAAGGGTATTAGTCATTCCTCGGTCATGTTACGAACAGTCGGACAGTTGAACTGCCTTATGTTAAGGTTTTCTTTTTCGGTCTGCATGAATATCAAATCTTTTTTTTCTCTAGTTTATTTAGCCACAGATTTCTCCTAACTCATTAATTGTAGAGAGATTATATACATTTTTAATGTCTGAAAGTGTGCAGCGTCAATCTGAGCAACCTTTGAAGCCATAAAAAAAAGCTTTTCTTGACCTTAACTAAAGCATCCTGGTGTGACTGACAATATGTTATACCCTGACAGACAGCAAACATTAATCAGGAAAACAAAGCAATACACACAGTTGTTCCTTCTTCTTGAATTTTCTTTTCTTCTTTTCTTTGCAGTTTGAATTGAAGTTCGCACAGTACCCCGTTGATACAAGTGAAGTCTCGTAAATAAATTGCAGCTTAAGTTAGAGAATTGGTTATTATTTGAAAATTTTAAATGAATTTTTCACTTTCGGATATTTGGATGTTATTTATTACTAGCGAACCTGGCATTGCTTCGTAGTTGCTAAATATATTTGGAAATTGGATGCGCATCCTAAAGTCCTTCTTCCCTTTTTGTCCATGTCGTCTTCTTCTTCTCTCTCTCTCTCTCTCCCTCTCTGACATCGACTCTTTTTTTTTAGTGTTATTGGGAACGAAAACTTGATCGGGAATAAAAGTCACCAGTTTTAATCTATGATTGTGTGGGATTATAAAGTTTGGACAATTCCGATTTCGTAGTAGTATACCAATCATAAGCCAATAATTCATAAATACAATTTTCCTGTTTTCTGTAAAACTGACGGCAAGGAAGGAAACGAAGAGGCACATTTTCACACCGCAGCATTTTCGCTATCGCAGTCGGCTTTAACAGGAAACGTGTTCACTGTCATTAAAAAAGATACATAGCCTATGTTCAAGTCAATGTTTGTAAGTGTATCGTAAAAATTTTGAGTAAATGGGTCAACCACTTTCCTCGAATTTTCTTTATATTTACGTATCATATAAAGTTAAAAATATGTAGCCTATGTCCGACCAAATGTTTATTTGAACATCGTGTAAAAATTTGAAGTAAATCGGTCAAGTACTTTTCGAGATTTTTGACAACTAATGTTCAGCAACGACCTGCCTTTTGTTGTAACGTAGATATGGCTGTTAGTCTTACCAGCTGACGAAAGCTGTCGTTAAATATTTGCTTGCGAAAGAATCAAATTTAATCTGACGTCTAACATTCAATGAAAGCGCAGATCGTGTAGTTGCCACATTTCTCACGATCCTTTACCCCTCCATTTCCCCAAGTAGCGTGAAGGCAAAAGGGTACTGTCAGACACCAGAGACTGGTGTCACGTACTGTTTGTTACTACTGATTTCAAACCAGGCAGGAATTACTGCTATTAGCGAACGCAGAGCCATCTCATTCAGTTTCAGAGCGCACTGTGCAAAGTGAAACGCATGCAATGGATATTTTGGAGTCAGATTACTGCTGCACATCTTCTGTGGGCCAAACAACGCAGATAGTGAACAGTAGCTATGCGATGGTCCGACGATTACGATTTTATTGATGTTGCAGTTGGGCCGGTGGTTGTATTGTGATGCTATTGGTGTGTTTTTCGTAACATAACTTTGGCCCATTCATACACATTACTATGGACATGAGACAAAGTGTTTTTTGAACAGTCTCGGTGGCCACGTATAGCCCTTTATCTACATCTTCATAAGTTCGCTGTCTACAGTTCTGTCTTCCATCACGACCACACAGGGCTTCACGCATACGTCCTTGCTTTGACGAACACTCACGTACTCAGTCGCACCTCAACTAGCTTGCTGAATCACCATAACCCCACAGAAAATGCCTGTGACTATTTAGAACAGCATGTGAAACATGGTAATCGCATCCCGCACTACGGGATCTAGGCTGAAAGAGCTACGCAGGGTGGGCCAAATACGAAGGGCATTCAATAACTATGTAACACATTTTTTTCTGAAAACATGTTGGTTTTATTCGGAATTGCAACACACCATATTATTCCTCAATCTTCTGGCTACGAGATCGTATTTTTAATACAATCTCCGTCCAATGCGACGGCCTTACGCCATCTTACAGGGTGGGCCTCTATGCCGTCATGGTCTCTACTGGTCGACGTCGAAGCCAACGTCCTGCTGCATCAAGAACACCCCAATCATCCACATACTGCCCCTCGCGGCGTGCATGTTTCATTGGGGCAAACAGATGGAAGTCGGGAGGTGCTAGATCCGGGCTGGAAGGTGGCTGAGGAAGGACTGTCCAATGGTGTTTTGTGGTGTTTTGTGAGTTCCTCTTGGGTGCGCAGTCCGTAGCTCGTGGTCTCGCGGTCGCGTTCTCGCTTCCCGAGCACGGGGTCCCGGATTCGACTTCCGGCGGGGTCAGGGATTTTCACCTGCCTCGACATGACTGCGTGTTTGTGTTGTCTTCATCATTTCATCATCATTCATGAAAGAGGCGAGACTGGACTGAGCAAAGTTTGAGAATTTGTACGGGCGCTGATAACCGCGCAGTTGAGTGCCCCACAAACCAAACATCATCATCATCATCATCATCGGGTGCGCAGACTTGTGTGATGCCTTGCGTTGTCAAGCAGAAGTTCGTTTGGATTTTTGTAGTGACGAACACACGGTATCGTTTCTTCAGCTTCCTGAGAATAACACAATATACTTCAGAGTCGCTCGTTGCACCATGACGCAGGACATCAGCCTCTTTAGAGTTCCAGAAGACCGTCCCCATGACTTCACCGGCTGAGCGTTCGGATTTGAACTTTTTCTTCGTAGGAGAAGTGGTATGGCGCCACTCCATGGACTGCTGTTTTGTTTCCGGTTCGAAGTTTATCTTATGTGACGATGTTCGACAAAAATTGTCACTGTCAGTGTCGTGAGGTGCCAATAATTCCGCACAGATGCTCCGCCGTTGCTCTTCACGGTATTCTCTTATACGGTGAGGACCCCAGAGGTCACACACCTTTCAGTACAGCGACTGGTTCAAATGCCTCAAATGGCTCTGAGCACTATGGGACTCAACTTCTGAGGTCATTAATCCCCTAGAACTTAGAACTAGTTAGACCTAACTAACCTAAGGACAGCACACACATCCATGCCCGAGGCAGGATTCGAACCTGCGACCGTAGCGGTCTCGCGGTTCCAGACAACAGCGCCTAGAACCACACGGCCACTTCGGCCGGCCCGCAACTGGTGGGCGATTATATCAGCACTACCGACAGAGACGTCCAGTTGAGCAGCGAGGTGTTTGATTGTGAACCGTCGATCTTCTAGAACGGAGTGTCCGCAGGTTCCAACAGTGCAGGAGTCACAGCTCCGTGCGGCCGCCCGACATGCGGGGGACCGGACATACCCACATTTGCATAATACCTGTGGTAGCACACACTTAAGAACAACACCAGTGTATACACTAGTTATGTGGATTCTGACCAGTAACGAGACATCCTGGCAGATTAAAACTGTGTGCCGGACCGAGACTCGAACTCGGGACCTTTGCCTTTCGCGGGCAAGCGCTCTACCAACTGAGCTACCCAAGCATTACTCACGCCCCGTCCTCGCAGCTTTAATTCCGCCAGTACCTCGTCTCCTACGTTCCAAACTTCACAGAAGCTCTCCTACAAACCTTGCAGAACTAGCACTACTGGAAGAAACGATATTGCGGAGACATGGCCTAGCGACAGCCTGCGGGTTGTTTCTAGAATGAGATTTTCACTCTACAGCGGAGTGTGCGCTGATATGAAACTTCCTGGCAGATTAAAACTGTGTGACGCACCGAGACTCGAACTCGGAGCCTTTGCCTTTCGTGGGTAGGAGACGAGGTACTGGCGGAATTAAAGCCGTGAGGACGGGGCGTGAGTCGTGCTTGAGTAGCTCAGTTGGTAGAGCACTTGCCCGCGAATGGCAAAGGTCCCGAGTTTGTGTCTCGGTCCGGCACACAGTTTTAATCTGCCAGGAAGTTTCATATCAGCGCACACTCCGCTGTAGAGTAAAAATTTCATTCGAGTAACGAGACAGTTGACCAGCACCGGCAGCGGCAATACACACTTCTAGTCTGGTATGGGACGACTGCTGCACACGGGCTAGCTTTTCAGCGGGAATGTCCGACCACAGACTACAGTAATACGTTGTTTCACATCATCTGGTGTAGTTGGTATGTCCTTGTGACAGCGCCTTTTAGCTTTCCCACAGGAAAAAAATTTACAGGCGTCAAATCCGAGGGACAGGCAGGCCAATCCCACGATTTGGACACAATTCGTGAAGACATGTTGCAGTAGTTCGTGCACTATGGGCCGGACAGCCATCATGTTGGTACCACAAGTTCCTCATAGTCTGCAATGGAACGTCTGCTAACATCCATGGAAGATGGTCTGTTAGGAGGCTGCGACACCTCTGCGCCATCAGTGTTCCGTTTATAAAATACTGGATTATGAGGTAATGGTTCACGATCCGACACCACAGGTGGGACGCTGACATTCCACCTGACGCCAATGGGGACTGTACAGACTAATTGTGCGTGTTTCAGCGGTTTACCTTGCCATGATTGGTAACTGCGGCTTCATCACTAAACAAGACACATGATACATTTGGAGTGTCCTATCTTAATGCCCATGTACAGAAGTTAACGTGATTTTCATAAGCATTTCCGTGCAGCTCTTGCTGGAGAGAGAAGTGATAGATGGAACCTATGTCAATGGAGAATGCGTAGGGCGCTTGCCTGACTCATGCTACTTCCTCGTACGAATGCGCGGGAACTAACGTGGGGATCAACTGCAACAACAGCAAGAACATTAGTTTCCCACTCTTCTGTCCTCACTTGTTTCCTTCTGTTACGTTGTCTAGGTGTTACACTACCACTTTCACTTAACTGGTCGAAGAGGCTGATTAATAATTGCTGAGATGGTTGATATCTATTAGGATGTGTTGCCGCATACACCGAACGAGAACGAACTGAATTCCTCCTACATTCTCCTTTGAGCACGTCGGGCTTTCCTGCATCAATAAATCCCACCGTCCACTGACGACCTACTGCTTAGACTGTCAGACACTAACTAGCAAGTCGCGATGGACTTCAGGAACGCGCAAACACTGTGAGCAAACGTAACGACATCGTAACGCAGGTTGAATGGCACAAACAAGTGTCGGTGTGGAAAATTTTCAAAATACTAGGTCTCGTAAACGACACGCACTGGAGTCCTGCAACAAACACCACTGACTCTCTATTTTAGCTTACTGATAGGTTGTTAATCTGAGTAGGCAGTGTTCCATTTAAAAAAAAAAGTGTATGTTTGCACAAAAATACGCTATTTAGTTAATATTACAATCACTTTATTAGCTAACAATACGAGCCTCTGACTACCAATCTATTCTGTGGAAACTGCACATCAAAAGCACTTCCCTTCTCCGCAATATTTGCGATGCAAATTTTAGGTGATGCAACCTGTAGTCCATGGCTTCCCATAGTTCATTGATCGGTACAAAATCACACGCTTTCTTCTGTACACAAATATTGGGTGTACTTCTTGACCCCCGGAATACGCCTTCTCACTTATTTAAGAATAAAAATGTGATCCACACAAGATACAACTGTCAAACTTGCCTAGTCCTCTCTTATCTTTCCCTCGGTCTCATTCTCCAACCTGTTTCTCAGTACAGAGCTAAAAGAGCTGCTGTTAGATCACGTAAGACTAATCCCTCTACAGTCGCTTGGGTGCTTGTTGTTCCCTCTTTTAACAGATGGCAGATATGTACGATACACATCACGCTCTTGGTATTTCCTCTCCTCCCACAATCGGATGGAAAAACTTACAAATAATTCTCATCATTTGAGGGGGCCAAATATTTCACAATTCTAATACAGCTCCTACCGGTCCGCTTTCCTTTCCATTTCTTGCCTTTTTCAGCATCACTTTTTATTTCTTCCTCGAGTATAGGTTCTGCCTTACCTAATGTACTGCTTTCGTTGTAGGCTTCTATCACATGGTCTCTTCTTTTTTTCTTCCAGAAGTTCTTCAAAGTGCCTTTTCCGCGGCTCACTATATAAAGGTTGTAATGTGGATGTGGTGTTGCTAGCAAATTCTCGTCTTCCTTACCATCCTCCATATCTCTGCCGATCTTCCATATCCAAGCGAATGCTCTATTTCCCCATACACTCTTTCCCATTCCTCTTCCTTTGTTGCTAATTTCTTAGCCCTCTTTTTATATATCTTTGACCTCTTTCAGTCATCTTCACTCTCAGAGCTTAACCATATATGATATAATTTCTTCTTTCCCTCAACCACCTGCAACAACTCTGTGGTTATCCATTCAGTTCTTACTCTTCTCTCCCTTTCCTTTCCTAAAGCCTCCTCCACTGCATTCTTAATCGACTGATTCAGGAAACTGTGTAGTTCATTGACACTCGAATCCTCCTCCACAGCATCCACTCGTAGATTTAATCTTTGCTAATATAAACTTTCCGTACTTCTTGTAGCAGATCTGTATTTTCGATGCTCTGTAGTTGTAGTTCCAACATCCACCTATTTCTCCTCCTGTTTATTTTGGTCTTAACGGGAAAAGCAGTTTTTGGAGTAACTATATAAATATCGGAGCCACAATCTATTCCTCTTTTTACTCTTACATCTTGTAATCACCCGTTGTCTTAGCACTATTACATAGTCTATAACAAACATTAAGTTCCTTGACGGATTAGCCTAGGTGTACTTACGAATTTTTTTGTGTCCCAATCGAACATTCATGATAAAACACTGAACTTTGCCGAAGTAAATCAAATTCGTACCATTATCATTGTCTACAGACCCTCCCTTTGGCCCTACAACATCATCATTTTCTCTTTTTCCAGATAATCTTTTAAGTTCCTTATTTAAGTTCCCCTATTTATCGTCCAAGTTTCACTTCCGTACATGGCTACACTCCATACAAATACTTTCAGAAACGACTTCCTGACAGTTAAATTTATACTCGATGTTAACAAATTTCTCTTCATCAGAGCCGGCCGTTGTGGCCGAGTGGTTCTAGGCGCTTCAGTCCGGAACCACGCTGCTGCTACGGTCGCAGGTTCGAATCCTGCCTCGGGCATGGCTGTGTGTGATGTCCTTAGGTTAGTTAGGTTTAAGTAGTTCTGTCTAGGGGACTGATGACCTCAGATGTTAAGGCTCATAGCGCTTAGAGCCACTTAAACCTTTTTTGTTATTTTACCTACTCTCTGTATAGCACTCCTATAGAAACAGGAATACTCTCTCACCGAACTGAGAATATGATCAAGGTTAGAGTGGCTGCTAGACAGTATTAGCGTGATATCACCTTGTTGTTGTTGTTGTGGTCTTCAGTCCTGAGACTGGTTTGATGCAGCTGTCCATGCTACCCTATCTTGTGCAAGCTTCTTCATCTCCCAGTACTTACTGCATCCTACATCCTTCTGAATCTCCTTAGTGTATTCAACTCTTGGTTTCCCTCTACTTCTTTACCCTCCACGCTGCCCTCCAATGTTAAATTTGTGATCCTTGATGCCTCAGAACATGTCCTACCAACCGGTCCCTTCTTCTTGTCAAGTTGCGCCACAGACTCCTCTTCTCCCCAAATCTATTCAACAGCTTCTCATTAGTTATGTGATCTACCCATCTGATCTTCAGCATTCTTCTGTAGCACCACATTTCGAAAGCTTCTACTCTCTTCTTGTTGTCCAAGCTACTTATCGTCCACGTTTCACTTCCATACATGACTACACTCCATAGCCGGCCGCGGTGGTCTAGCGGTTCAGGCGCTCAGTCCGGAACTGCACGACTGCTACGGTCGCAGGTTCGAATCCTGCCTCGGGCATGGATGTGTGTGATGTCCTTAGGTTAGTTAGGTTTAAGTAGTTCTAAGTTCTAGGGGACTGATGACCACAGCAGTTAAGTCCCATAGTGCTCAGAGCCATTTGAACCATTTGAACTACACTCCATACAAATACTTTCAGAAATGACTTCCTGACACTTAAATCTATACTCGATGTTAACAAATTTCTCTTCTTCAGAAACGCTTTCCTTGCCATTGCCAATCTACATTTTATATCCTCTCTACTTCGACCATCATCAGTTATTTTGCTCCCCAAATAGCAAAACTCCTTTACTACTTTAAGTGTCTCATTTCCTAATCTAATTCCCTCAGCATCACCCGACTTAATTAGATTACATTCCATTATCCTCGTTTTACTTTTGTTGATGTTCATCTTATATCCTCCTTTCAAGACACTGTCCATTCCGTTCAACTGCTTTTCCAAGTCCTTTGCTGCCTCTGACAGAATTACAATGTCATCAGCGAACCTCCAGGTTTTTATTTCTTCTCCATGCATTTTAATACCTACTCCGAATTTTTCTTTTGTTTCCTTTACTGCTTGCTCAGTATACAGATTGAATAACATCGGGGAGAGGCTACAACCCTGTCTCACTCCCTTCCCAACTACTGCTTCCCTTTCATGTCCCTCGACTCTTATAACTGCCATCTGGTTTCTGTACAAATTGTAAATAGCCTTTCGCTCCCTGTATTTTACCCCTGCCACCTTCAGAATTTGAAAGAGAGTATTCCAGTCAACATTGTGAAAAGCTTTCTCTAAGTCTACAAATGCTAGAAACGTAGGTTTGCCTTTTCTTAATCTTTCTTCTGAGATAAGTCGTAGGGTCAGTATTGCCTCATGTGTTCCAATATTTCTACGGAATCCAAACTGATCTTCCTCGAGGTCGGCTTCTACCAGTTTTTCCACTCGTCTGTAAAGAATTCGTGTTAGTATTTTGCAGCAGTGACTTATTAAACTGATAGTTCGGTAATTTTCACACCTGCTTTCTTTGGGATTGGAATTATTGATAACACCTTATGGGTGAAGAAGAGAATAGAAGCTTTCGAAATGTGGTGCTACAGAAGAATGCTGAAGATTAGATGGGTAGATCACATAACTAATGAGGAAGTATTGAATAGGATTGGGGAGAAGAGAAGTTTGTGGCACAACTTGACCAGAAGAAGGGATCGGTTGGTAGTACATGTTCTGAGGCATCAAGGGATCACCAATTTAGTATTGGAGGGCAGCGTGGAGGGTAAAAATCGTAGAGGGAGACCAAGAGATGAATACACTAAGCAGATTCAGAAGGATGTAGGTTGCAGTAGGTACTGGGAGATGAAGAAGCTTGCACAGGATAGAATAGCATGGAGAGCTGCATCAAACCAGTCTCAGGGCTGAAGACCACAACAACAACAACAACTTATGGGTGACTAACGTTTTGTCACATGTACATATGCATTAAACATTGGCATATATGATCAAATCTGATCCGCGAAACTAATAAAAGAAACTGAAATGAAATAAACCAAGTTATGCCCTTAGAACTGCGGTACTGGAGGGCTGGGTGGCTCCACCGTGGAGCAGAGCCGAGAGCAGCGTTCTGCGCCGGCAGCGCGCGGCGCGGCCTCGGAAGCAGCGGACCAGGAAGCCTCAGAAGGCCGCCTGATACGCCAGCTGCCGCCGACAGCCGCACAACACAGCACGGCGCAGCCCAGCCGAGACGAGGGCGCGCACGAGCCGGCTGCCATTCTCTGTATAGCGGGCTCTGCAGCTCTCGCCGCGGTCCTGCGAATAGCCAGGAGCCTCCTCGCCATCTGTGGCAAGTCGCAGGCAGCAGTGTCAAACGCGTAAACCTGCCTGCATGAACTACGGTTTTTGGAAGAGTCGGCGCTCTGTTTACGGATAAAAGCATTTGAAATATACTGTACTCCGTATCATACTCCTCCCAGATACAATCTAGTGCACGTATTTCAGTTCGTCCGCCCCTGGTAGCTGAGTGGTCAGCGCGACGGAATGTCATACCTAAAGGCCCTAGTTCTGTTCCAGACTGGGTCGGAGATGTTCTCCGCTCAGGGACTGGGTGCTGTGTTGTCCTTATCATCATCGTTTCATCCCCTTCGACATGCAAGTGGCGAAGTGGCGTCAACTCGAAATACTTGTACCAGGCGACCGGTCTACCCGACGGGAGGCCCTAGCCACACGGCATTTCCATTTCCATTTCAATTGAAGAGCCAATTGTCGACCATCAATGTTGTTGCTACGAAACATGTTCTGGTACACACTCCCCATCCCACGTAGCGTCTCTTAAATTTGTAGTGCACGGCGAGATCTCGTACCAGCAAATCTTCCTCTGTCTCTATCGACTCGTAAAGCAAACTTTGCATATGACGCCACAAGAAGTACGCCGACTATAGCACCACGTTCAAACTCATTTAAATCTTGAGAACCTGCCATTGTACCAGTATTAACCGACCTAACAATTGCACCAGGAAACCAGCCGGTATGTAGACAGGAGTGACACCACCAACAGTCGACCAATGGTGTAAATGCTCAGAAGATGACCCCTACGTCGGGTTGAAACCGGTTGGCGGTATTATAACAATAATAAATGCGATTAAGACTGTTCTTGAATTATTGATAAATTAAAATCACTAGCATCGTACGTCAGAACTTTTAAAAAATATATTTTATGCATCATCGCACTCAACACACAAGTTGCTGCCACACAACGTTTATAGTTGGTATGGGATTCGATAACTGTGTATATAGTCTTTGCGGGTGGGGGGGGGGGGTGGGGGGGGGGAGAATGATCCTCACTTTGATCATCCCCTACCCCATGGATCCGCGCCTGCCATTTCTAACTGCATCTGACGTGAAATAAAGATAAAACATAATCGGTTCGTAGCCATATGTGTTGGACAGTATATGGTGAACATAGTGCCTACGCCGCGGTTTGCCGTACTATTCTACAGGACTGAAACCGGGAAATTGTATAGGATAACTAAGAAAAGAAGTGAGGCACCACTAGGTTTGACTGTATAGTTCCCTGGGTTTAGTATGACAATGCATGCCGTAGGTACTTTGATCGCCATATGCAATCCAACGCTAGTATGAATCGCATATATTTTATTTCTGTTTTATGTCAAATGTAATTAGAAATGGCCAGCTACAGTATTTTAATCGCGTTCACAGTCTCTCTCTCCCTCCCCCCCCCCCCCCCCTCCCAAGTCACTGGTATGAAAAACAACTACCTCGATAGACAATTATTTCAGGCAAAAATTATAACTTCCACACACTGAAAGTTAAACGCCTCAATGACCTCAGTGCGCTCAACGCACAGCGTAATCTGAAAAGATGTAAAATTATGAATCGTCAAATCGTCAGCACTCACATTTCGCAGTCACTGACGGATGTCGTCCGGTGAAAGCGAAGTGGTATCTGGGTCCTCCCCCCCCCCCCTCCCCCCCCAGGGAAGTGCTATAGGGTCTCTCCTCTTCTTAATCTATAGAAATACTTTATGATACAGCACTCTTCAATTATTTGCAGATGATGTTGTCGTTTACCGTCTAGTAAAGTCTTCGAAACATCAGAACGATTTGCAAAATGATTTCAACAGGATACCTCCATTGTGCGGAAAGTGGCAATTGACCTTAAACAATAAAAGGCGTTATCTTATATGGTAAATCACACAGATTTCAGTGTTGTCCATTGATCTAAATACCTGGGGATTATAATTACCAACAACTTAAATTGGAGCAGTCACTAAGGAAACCACAGGCTGAGTTTTATTGCACAACTCTTAGAAGATGCAACAAATGTACTAAAGAGACTGCCTGCACGACACTTGTCCGTTCTCATTTGGAGAAGGGCTTCGGGCATGCGAGCCTTACCCGACAGAAATGATGGAGGACAACGAAAAAGTGTAAAGAAAGGCAGCTCGTTTCTTAGTATCGCGAAATGAGAGAGAGAGAGTCACGGATATGATAAGCGATTTGAGGTAGCAACCATTAAAAAAGGCATTTTCCTTGCGGCGAGATACTTCCACGAAATATCAGTCACCATCTATCCTCAACGAATGTGAAAATATTTTCTTGACCCTCACCTACATGTGGAGAAATGACCGTAGCATTATAATAACAACAGTCAGAGCTCTCACAGAAAGACTGAGATGTTCGTTTTGCCAGGTGCTGCTCGATAGTGGAAAACGGTCAATAAATGCGGTTGTCAGAATGTAGCTGTGTGAACACACTGCCAAACACATGTGTGACTCGCATAGTAATTATTTAGATGATGTAGGTGGTAAGGAAAAACAGTGACTTTAGTGAGAGGAGTTCTGTAGTTTATACCAGATCTTTTTCCACAGACTAGGCGTGATGGGCACAGACGAGAGCCAGAAGCCCTTTAGTTTTCGGATTCTAGCATATCGGTACCTGTACTACGACTGCCCATTTTATTGTAATGGTCAGCGTATAGGAATATGTATTTCAAGTAGAGGAAATGGTTTTTGTTGCATCGCCACCCTTGAACTTCTCTAACAAAAACACTTGGAACTGTAACAGAACTTTAATGGAGTTGCAACAACAATCGTTAGTGCAGTTTTCAGTCTGTTACATACGTAGACCAGTTCACAATAAAAAAAAACAACAGATGTTTTGTGCTGTTACTACGTCAACGTATCATCCCCAGACATTAATTTAGCACTGTGAATCCAGTACATAAAGGCTTCTCTCCTCCAGACGGAACTGGCTGTTTCGCATGCAACATTTTCCGCTTGCCACTTACAGCATGCAGATGAGCCAAAAACAGATGGCGAATACAAGGCCGTCTGCGTGTCACAGTAAATTTTACAATGATTTACTAAAGCGTCTAAATGCACATACTTTTGCGATTTGGACTGTTTGTAAAAAAAAAAAAAAAAAAAAAAAAAAAAATTGTTATTTATAGTCTGTAATTTCTAATTCATTTTAATTTCTTTCTAAACTGATGACATGTTTAATCACCATTCTAGCAACAACATGCTTGAAAATATGCTGCCGACCATGAAACAGCCTGCACCCTTATTACGTAACTTTTCGAAGCGTCAGTAGCTGTGGTTATTTCATCATACCGCTATAAATATTCTGTAGGTTTCTTTCATCCAGACCTTTGCATTTCACGGAACCTCGCTTACTAATGCCCTCGTGCAGTGCAACTCCACGTTCCGATACAAAGCATCGCTTTTACGTGCCGAGAGAGGTAGGCTCTCTTTTTTGTAGTAGTGTAGTTCAATAGCCCCTTCTGGTCTTAGAGATTTAGTTTTACCGTTAGTGTCCTAAATGTGTAAAACAAACGTCGGGGTGGTTGCTTTGAAAAGCATTGGGAGAGCCAGCCGGAGTGGCCGAGCGGTTCTAGGCGCTACAGTCTGGAACCGCGCGACCGCTGCGGTCGCAGGTTCGAATCCTGCCTCGGGCATGGATGTGTGTGCTGTCCTTAGGTTAGTTAGATTTAAGTAGTTCTAAGTTCTAGGGGACTGATGACCTCAGAAGTTAAGTCCCATAGTGCTCAGAGCCATTTGAACCATTTTTGAGCCATTCGGCAGATTTTCTAAATTTAGAAGACAAAGCCCTGAATTCCAATCACAACCTCCTCAAACCATATACTTCTACGGATACGTAGGTGATACCATCGTTTTAATGAACGTCACAAAAGATGATATCAATGAATTGAACCAATTATTCAACAGTTCCCAAGCCAAATATAAAATTCACAGTTGATCACTAAGTTGGTGACACCATAAATTTTTTAGACTTTCCTATTAGAATAAAGAATAAAACACGCCAGTCTGTAATTTATCTGAAGCGTACAGCAAAACATACTACCACTCACAGCTCCTCCTGTCACCCCACAGACCACGAAAGGCAGCTTTGCAGCTACCACTCTCTGAAGATAAATGCAAACAATAAATTGAAATAAAAACACAAACAACTATTGCAAATGGCTACAACAGCTTCATAACAGACACCGTAAAGCACTCAATAGCGGCAAAGCTAACACAACACGAAAAACAAAAATAAAATAACATTTTTCTTAAAGTCCCATTTCTAGGTAATATTTCATATCAGACTGCCATTGTCTTCAAAGAAAGAGACATAAACATATCCTTTCCCACCGACAATAACACCTGGCAGAAGTTACAACAGCAACACACGGAATCCACTTCATCATATAGGTGTGTAGAAAATTGAATGTTTAGACTGTGACTGTTTTACACAGGCCAGACAGATTGATCATTTGACATTAGATTCAAAGAATTCGAAAACAATACACACATCAGTAATGAAACAAAACACCATGCCAACAACATAAGTATCGCAATCCTACACATCCAGCCTCTCTCTTTCTCTCTCTCTCTCTCTCTCTCTCTCTCTCTCTCTCACACACACACACACACACACACACACACACACAGACGCCCCTTCGTATTTAAAATAAATAATTAGTTATGTTATCATGACATCCCCAAATGAACAATGGAATGGCCTCATTTGTTATTATACCATCACACCAAGAGCTTGTACCCACTTGATGATGGGATTTAAACCATCGAAACACATTGTGGTTATAAATAAACTGTGACTGGTGATAGTAAACTTGTTGTTTCGTTCGATTCCAGTGACAGCCACAGTAAAGCCTAACCTAAAATGTTCGCGTTTGAAGTTATACTGTAATCTTCAGCCGGCCGGAATGGTCGAGCGGTTCTAGGCGCTACAGTCTGGAACCGCGCGACCGCTACGGTCGCAGGTTCGAATCCTGTGTTGGGCATGGATGTCTGTGATGTCCTTAGGTTAGTTAGGTTTAAGTAGTTCTAAATTCTAGAAGACTGATGACCTTAGAAGTTAAGTCCCATATTGCTGAGAGCCATTTGAACCATTTTTTTTGTAATCTTCATTCCACCGTTTTCAGATTATCTCCCTGTTTCGCATCGAAACCTCCCCTGCTCACTAACACGCCAGATCAGCACTCTTGGGATGCTACCCCTAAGTAGTGCTGCCCATGCCCTGCTAGTCCTATCTGGGATGGGTCTGGAAATCGGTATATGGGATGTATATGAAGGGACGATTCCCGTCAGATCACCGCATTTAAGCGCAGTCGGGCTGGGCTAGCACTTGGATGGGTGACCATCCGGTCTCCCAAGCGCTGTTGGCAAGCGAGGTGCACTCAGCCCTTGTGAGGCAAACTGAGGAGCTCCTTGATTGAGAAGTAGCGGCTCCGGTCTCGTAAACTGACATACGGCTGGGAGAACGGTGTGCTGACCACATGACCCTCCATATCCCCATCCAGTGACGCCTATTGGCTGAGGATGACACGGCGGCCTGTCGGTACCGTTGGGCCTTCATGGGCTGTTCTGGAGGAGTTTTTTTATGTAGAGACAAGCAAACGAGTACAATTTTAGAGAAATTGGAAGATTTATTCAAGAGAAAGTGCTTCACAAACTGAGCAAGTCAGTAACACGTTGGTCCAGCTCTGACTCTTAGGTAAGCATTTATTCGGCTTAGCAGCGATTGATGGAGTTGGTGCATGTCCCTCGAGGCATATGATGCAAATTCTGTCGAATTGGCGTGTTAGGTCGTGAAAAATTCCGAGCTGGTTGGCGGGTCCTGGCCATAATGCTCCGAACGTTTTCAGTTGTGGAGAGATCCGGGCACCTTAATGTGCAAGATAGGGTGTTGAAAGCACAGAGACAAGCAGTAGAAACTCTCCGGTGTACGGGCGGGCATTGTCTTGCTGAAACGTAAGTCCAGGATGGCTTGCTGTGAAGGCAAGAGGGCATGAAAATGGGGCGTTGAATACTGCTGTGCTGTAACGCTGCCGCGGATGACCACCAAAAGGGTCCTGCTATAAAAACAAATGGCACCCAATGGGGTCGTATGGCTGGCGACAGTTATGTTGGTATCCCACCGCTCTCCAGTCACGTGTTTGGCCTGGAATCGTACTGACTGGATGAGAATTGCCTTCAGTGACGATTCTCGCTTCGATTTGAGACCCGATGACTAGAGAAGACGAAGATAAAGCCCTCCCGCACATGGCGTGGGTTGCTGTTGGTTGTCTTCATGCTTGCAACGCTACCGTGACCAGGAGGGTCGCCGGATCCCTCCCCAGTTGAGGACATTTGGAGCATTATGGGCAGTGCCCTACAACCACATGGATATTTCGATGATCTAGCGCGCCCGTTTTACTTACTTCGGCACAACATCCCTCAGACGGAGATTCAACAGCTCTATCAATTAATTCCAAGCCGAAAAATTGCTTGCATAAGGGGCAGAGGCAAACCTACGTTTCTAGCATATATAGACTTAGAGAAAGCTGGAATAATCTCTTTCAAATTATAAAGGTGGCAGGGGTAAAATACAGGGAGCGAAAGGCTATTTACAATTTGTACAGAAACCAGATGGCAGTTATAAGAATCGAGGGGCATGAAAGGGAAGCAGCGGTTGGGAAGGGAGTGAGACAGGGTTGTAGCCTCTCCCCGATGTTAATCAATCTGTATATTGAACAAGCAGTAAAGGAAACAAAAGAAAATATTCGGAGTAGGTATTAAAATCCATGGAGAAGAAATAAAACCTTTGAGGTTCGCCGATGACATTGTAATTCTGTCAGAGACAGCAAAGGACTTGGAAGAGCAGTTGAATGGAATGGACAGTGTCTTGAGAGGAGTATATAAGATCAACATCAACAAAAGCAAAACGAGGATAATGGAATGTAGCCGAATTAAGTCGGGTGATGCTGAGGGAATTAGATTAGGAAATGAGACACTTAAAGTAGTAAAGGAGTTTTGCTATTTGGGGAGCAAAATAACTGATGATGGTCGAAGTAGAGAGGATATAAAATGTAGACTGGCAATGGAAAGGAAAGCGTTTCTGAAGAAGAGAAATTTGTTAACATCGAGTATAGATTTAAGTGTCAGGAAGTAGTTTCTGAAAGTATTTGTATGGAGTGTAGCCATGTATGGAAGTGAAACATGGACGATAAATAGTGTAGACAAGAAGAGAATAGAAGCTTTCGAAATGTGATGCTACACAAGAATGCTGAAGATTAGATGGGTAGATCACATAACTAATGAGGAAGTATTGAATAGGATTGGGGAGAAGAGAAGTTTGTGGCACAACTTGACCATAAGAAGGGGCCGGTTGGTAGGACATGTTCTGAGGCATCAAGGGATCACCAATTTAGTATTGGAGAGCAGCGTGGAGGGTAAAAATCGTAGAGGGAGACCAAGAGATGAATACACTAAGCAGATTCAGAAGGATGTAGGCTGCAGTAGGTACTGGGAGATGAAGAAGCTTGCACAGGATAGAGTAGCATGGAGACCTGCATCAAACCAGTCTCAGGACTGAGGACCACAACAACAACAACAAACAAGGGGCAGAGGTGGACCAATCGGTTATTGACCTGCTCAATTTATGAAGTTCTCTCTTCTGAAAAAGTCATCCAATTTTTCTGAAATTGTAGTCATTTTTTTTAATGCAGTTTTGTCATATGATCACATGGTTGGAGACCTTGGCTGTTATTCGAAACGAATGTTGATGGTGTTGAGACAGCAACCAGCCACAAATTTATTTTAAGTTACTTTATTCAAAAGGTACTATTACCAGTTTCGAATCATTGCAGTTCATCTTCAGACGGCTTTCATGCTGTCATATTCTAATGAAAGCATGAAAGCCGTCTGAAGATGAACTGCAATGATTAGAAATTGGTAATGGTACCTTTTGAATAAAGTAACTTAAAATAAATTTGTGGCTGGTTGCTGTCTCAACACCATCAACCATTTTGTTTGTCTGTACATGTACAACTAGCGATTTCCATCCCATTCGGATAATTTCTTCGTGGTGCATTCCTTTTGTCTCAGAGCGTATTTGAGACTGGTTAGCATGAGTGTTTCGTAAACTACCTCCTTACTAGACGGATTGCATGTCCAAGTATCCTATCAATGTACCGAAGTCTGCCACATGCTTGACCTACGAGTGGTTCTTTGTAATCATTGCATTTCATTTCCCCGCATATTGTTAGAAGTCCTTCACCATCATACCATCTCTTGCACGATCGTTAGTGCTGTAGTATGTGCGTGAAACTCGGTGTGCAGATTCCAATTGTAAGGAAAAGCAACCGACGGAATGCAGCATTGAGAAGTCCTAGAGGTGTATTGTTGCGGCCTTCGGTCGGAAGACTGGTTTGATGCAGCTCTCCATGCTACTCTACCCTGTGCAAGTCTCGTCATCTCCGAGTAACTACCGCAACCTACATCCTTCTGAATCTGCTTAATGTATTCATCTCTTGGTCCTCCTCTACGATTTTTACCCCACACGCTTCCCTCCAGTACTAATTTGGCGATTTCTTGATGCTTCAGAATGTGTCCTACTAACCGATCCCTTCTTCCAGTCAAGTTGTGCCACAAATACCTCTTCTCCCCAATTCTGTTCAGTACCTCCTCGTTAGTTACGTAATCTTCAGCATTCTTCTGTAGCACAACATTTCAAAAGCTTCTATTCTCTTCGTGTTTAAAGTGTTTATCGACCATGTTTCACATCCATACATGGCTAGGCTCCTTAGAAACATTTTCAGAAAAGACTTCCGGACACTTACATCTACACTCGCTGTTAAGAAATTTCTTTTCTTCAGAAACGCTTTCCTTGTCATCGCGAGTTATATTTTATATCCTGTCTACTTCGACTATTCTCAGTTTTTTGCTGCTCAAATAGCAAAATTTATCTACTACTTTCTATTTCCCTTAGCATCATCTGATTTAATTCGACTACATTCCATTATCCTCGTTTTGCTTTTATTGATATTCATCTTATATCCTCTTTTCAAGACACTGTCCGTTGCGTTCAGCTGTTGTTTCAGGTCCTTTGCTGCCTCTGACAGAATTACAGTGTCATTGGTAAACCTCAAGGCTGTTATTTCTTTTCCCTGGATTTTCATTCCTACTCCAAATTTTTCTTTGGTTTGCTTTACTGCTTGTTGATTTTACAGATTGAATAACACTCGGGATAGGCTACAACGCTGTCTCACTCCCCTGTCAACCATTACTTCTCCTTCATGTCTCTCGACTAGGGGTGTTACGACGGTTTATTTATTATGAGCGCTACCCGAAAAAAAAATTAGGGCTACAGTGAAGCTAAGGTAAACGCTTTTGTGTGCAGTATCAATACTGGTGACAGAAATTACTTACACTCCTAGGATTCGAACCTGCTACGTTTGGGTGTGAGACCATTACATTAGCATGTACCTATGATCGCGGTTACGGAGGTGCATGTACTGGGTGGTCAAAAAGTCAGTACAAATTTGAGAACTTAATAAACCACGGAATAATGTAGATAGAGAGGTAAAAATTGACACACATGCTTGGAATGACATGAGGTTTTATTAGAACCAAAAAAAGTTCACAAAATATCCGGCAGATGGCACTGGACAGCAAAACGTCAGTGACTGCGCATGACAATCTTGTATAAAAGGAGGTGTAATGAGAGAGAGAATCAGATGCGCCAGCAGTCGCAACACGTTGACGTTACCTGAAAAGGCGCTTTTAGTGAAGCTGTATTATCAGAATGGGGAATGTGCTAGTTCAGCGTTACGATCCTATCGCCATAAGAAGGGGACTCGAACGTCTAAAGGTCCGTTGACAAATGCAGCTGTGGCGAGAATGATTTCGAAGTCCGAAGTCACGAGTTGTTTAGACGATAGACCCCGTAGTGGCCGACCGAGCACAAGGCGTAATGCTGCTGAGACAGTTCAGGAAGAAATGGAGACTGTAGCGGGTTTGCTCGGGGAAGTCAGCTCTCGTGCAGTCGCACTTCGCACCGGCATTCCGTACACTACTGTTTGTTTGGCACTTAGGCGTACCCTCCGATGCTATCCGTACAAAATCCATCGGCATCATGAACTGTTACCTGACGATTTAGTGAAGCGGAGGGCATTTGCGGTAAGGGCGTTTTAAAAGATGGCGGAAGATGACGATTGGTTGAGTAACATGTTGTGGACCGACGAAGCTCATTCCACGGTCTGTCAACGCCCACAACTGCAGAATTTGGGCTATCGAAAATCCTAGAACTGTCGTGGAAACTCCATTGCACGACGAGAAAGTCACGGTATGGGTTGGATTTACCACATCTACCGTTATTGGGCCTTTTTTCTTCGAGGAAATGCGTGATTCTGGATTTGTAACTGCTACCGTGACGGGTGAGAGGTACGCCTGTAACCTCCCCCTCACTTATCGACCTTTATGACAGTGAAATATTAAACCGCGTGTACCTAATGGAAATTTTGGAAAAGCAATCGTCACCGAAGTTAATCTGTCGGTAAAGAGGGAGGAAATGGTTACATCTAAATGAAAGGAAAAATGTTAATGAAATTGGTGGAAATTAATTTTGAGAAAAGGGTGAAATTAATAAAGAAAGTAAATGTGCGGTAATTACGTTAACAATTAATTGGCGTTAATTAGATATTTGAGAGGTTGACACATGTTGTGTGAAAACTGGATGTTTCTCAGAAGTAATAAATTTCGCTACACTCTGATTTAATTTAGCAGAAGAATTAATGAAACCGGAAAATTGAAACTTAATTTAGTGACTGAAATTAATAGTGAGCTTTGTTTATGAAGCACTACGAAATTCAGTAAAATAAGGTTAGTCTTGGGCTACCTCAACAATCATTTCAAAAGCTACTTGAATCTACGCAATTTAGAAATAAGAGATTTAACTTTGAATTTGAATTAAATGATTCTGGACAATTAACAATAGTAACATTTAGTACGTACCAAGCTGAACTGCAGTCACAGGTAAGCTAAAATATGCTATCAAAACTCGCACTCTTAATTTGTGCTTGTGTAATCTAAATATTGTAGCCAGCTATGAATACCTTAACTGAACTTTGAAATTAAAGTAGTGAAATGGAATGATATTACTTTAATGCTGGCGTTTGAATTTCAACGACACTCGGGTTCATTCCAGAAAAGGAAGGGACCCTACTTGGTAATGCAATTGGGGCAATGAGCAACAAAGGTTCATGCTAAGTTGCTGTATTTTTGTGATGCAATAGTTTTAAAAGCTGAGGTCTGCCTACAGTTCTAAAACTTTACGTGCTTCCAGTCTTCCTTGTTGGTTGATTGGAGGTTTGAAGCCGTCGATCGAGGAGGTGGCGACAGTCACTCATTGTCGGCGGTCGCTGTTGCAGAAGCTGGATGTTGGCGTGCCTCCTTCTCGACACGGTCACCAGGCGAAACAGGCTTTGATGTGCGCCAGCTAATGCTTCCCGTCCGCTACACCGCGTCAGAAACTATCATAGCAAGTCGAGCGCAATTACATGCTGCCAAACCACGAAAGCGCGGCAACTCGCGAAAGCGTCACACAACACACCTGCTCCACCGCCCTACTCCCGCCAGACTCTCTCTGCCCGCGCTCCACGCGGCAGAGTTAACACTCCCAAAGATCCTAAACACTGGTTCTCCACACGACCTATCGATGCAATCGTTCGATAGCATAGTTTTCCCTTGGCAAGACCCAGCGTAAAAATACAAATAATATTTACAAAACAAACCAATTATACATCGACATAAATGCATAAATATATACATACAAATAGTAAAACAAATACAATATATAAAGACACAGAAATGTCATATCTTCAGGTAACAAAATAAGGAAAAAAAAATTATAGTACAATAGATGGAAATAGGAGGATATGCATTTCCGGCGTTACACGCCGATATGTTACAGAATCCCATCATCCCCAGCCTGGCTGATAAACACCTGCTGGAACGTACGACGTTTATGCAGGATGGCGCTCCACCCCATATTGCTAGACGCGTGAAAGATCTCTTGCGCGCGTCGTTTGGTGATGATCGTGTGCTCAGCCGCCACTTTCGTCATGCTTGGCCTTCCAGGTCCCCAGACCTCAGTCCGTGCGATTATTGGCTTTGGGGTTACCTGAAGTCGCAAGTGTATCGACATGCTGAAAGACAACATCCGACGCCAATGCCTCACCATAACTCCGGACATGCTTTACATTGCTGGTCACAACATTATTCCTCGACTACAGCTACTGTTGAGGAATGATGGTGGACATATTGAGCATTTCCTGTAAAGAACATCATCTTTGCTTTGTCTTACTTTGTTATGCTAATTATTGCTATTCTGATCAGATGAAGCGCCATCTGTCGGACATTTTTTGAACTGTTGTATTTATTTTGTTCTAATAAAACCCCATGTCATTCCAAGCATGTAAGTCAATTTGTACCTCTCTATATACATTATTCGGTGATTTATTCAATTTTCAAATTTATACTGACTTTTTGATCACCCGGTATAATGCTTCGCATGGAATACGTTTTTCAAGTCCAAGGCAAGAGGGAGGGGATCGGCTGCGTCCTGGACGGTGTCAGGTGTCCGCGCCGTTGGCCACAGCTAGGGTGAGAGGTGTCTGGACCGGCCGGCAACTCGTTAGCTGACGCTGCGGGAGGCCGCTCGCGACCGGCTGCGAACCCGCAAGCCGCCTTCTGCGAGTGGCGGCGCGATTTTATCTCTGTGATGACGTGTTTCAGGTAACGCCTCCACCTGGCATTAGAATGTAGACAATGAGAACCGAGTGGATGAAAATAGCTTTCTTGACTGCCTCATTGGTATGCTGCAAGGTAGTGATCCTCGACGCTGCCGTTGTTTACGAAGAGTCGTTATAGACCTTTTGTTGTATCACGTAGCAGATGGTTTCGCTAATTAACCTTTGAAAGAAGCTGATTGTAACCGGGACGATAGTTTGACCACTGCAGAGCCTTCCACGGTCTTGGTATAAGCTCACCTGTCAAATTACACTGCCTGACAACCAAAGTGAAATACCCGGAAGACGTGGTCAGATGTCAGGATAACTTCGTACACATACATACCAGCGGTAGGTATGTATATGATGAGAGTTGCTGCCGGCCGCTGTGGCCGAGCGGTTCTAGGCGCTTCAGTCCGGAGCTGCGCTGCTGCTGCGGCCGCACGTTCGAATCCTGCCTCGGGCATGGATGCGTGTGATGTTCTTAGGTTAGTTAGGTTTACGTGGTTCTAAGTCTAGGGGACTGATGACCTCAGATGTGAAGTCCCATAGTGCTCAGAGGCATCTGAACCATCAGAGTTGCTATTCCCTATGACAAGTAGTACAGCCATCAGAGTTCACTAGTGTTGTTCGTGTTTAGCATTGTTACTACTCTTTGAAGGGTGCAAAAGGGGCTTTGGTTGGTTGGTTGATTCAGGGGGAGTGATCAGACAGCGAGGTGATCTGTCCCACCGGATTAGGAAAGGATGTGGAAGGAAGTCGGCCGTGCCCTTTCAAAGGAACCGTAACGGCATTCGCCTGAAGCGATTTAAGGAAATCACGGAAAACCTAAAGCAGGATGGCCGGACGCGGGTTTGAACTGTCGTCGTCGGCCGCTGTGGCCGAGCGGTTCTAGGCGCTTCAGTCCGGAACCGCGCTGTTGCTACGGTAGCAGGTTCGAATCCTGCCTCGGGCATGGATGTGTGTAATGTTCTTAGGTTAGTTAGGTTTAAGTAGTTCTAAGTCTAGGGGACTCATGACCTCCGATGTTAAGTCCCATAGTGCTTGGAGCCATTTGAACCATTTTGAACCCAATGGCAGCGGTGTATGCATCCAGGCCAAAGGGTTTGCAACGCCGGACTGATAAGTTGGCTCATACTCCCAGATACGAGTATTTCCAATCATTGCAATAGCATTGAATAGCCTCTTAACACGTGAAGTTTCATTTCCTTCTTCTCGTCAGGGTGCTTTACTTTTTTTGCATTCATTGCATTAGTTTACACCCTTAAAAGAGCTAATGGTCGCTTTGGAGCGCTGTAGATGATATTGAAATGGTACTGGAGGTCATGCGACCTTGTGCCGCTGACATAAGCCATAGCAGTCAGATTGAGCGCATGTGCCAGTAGGTTGCACAGAACAAGCACAGTTAAGATGGCACGACATGGAGACCGGTGGAAAGAAGCTGCCGTGTTTGGACGTGGCGTTGGCCACCGTCTGCATGAAGTTCCGCAATTATTGTGTATGAGCGCTGGCTGTTCACAATGTCTGCAAGAAATGGTGTACCGCTTGCAGCAGTGTGACGCGTTGTGAGGACAGTGGTCGTAATAAAATACTGATGAACAGGTGACGTAGATGAGTAGTGTCACACCTTGTCGAAAGTAGTCGGTTTCTAACACGACAGAAATACTACTATCAGCACACGTCTATTCCGGCCGGTTTCCGAGCGAAGGGTGAAAGGAACTGCATGCAATTTACTTGTGTAGTCGGGTATCTCGCGAAAGGTCATTGGTTACACCAGCACACAATGCTGTGGGTCTTCAATGGGTCAAAGAACACAGAAGTTGGACAGCAGCTATGGCCTGTAGTGTGGTCCAATGAATGGTTCAAAAATGGCTCTAAGCACTATGGGACTTAACATCTGAGGTCATCAGTCCGCTACACTTAGAACTACTTAAACCTAACTAACCTAAGGACATCACCCAGATCCATGCCCGAGGCAGGATTCGAACCTGCGACCGTAGCAGCAGCGCGGTTCCGAACTCAAGCGCCTAGAACCGCTTGGGCACAGCGCCCGGTCCTATGAATCGTAATGCTGCATCTTTTTACATGATGGAGGGCCTAATTTTTAGGTTGAAGATGGTTCTCTGTTGTTTTAGCGGTGTTTTTCGAACCATGAGTTGCACCCACCCACTCACGTTACTGCAGACATGGACAAGGATGTTTATTTCAACACTCCCGGTCCTTCTGGCCCCGCAGCCATATAGGGGTTATGTTGAGCTAAGAAATATTTTAGAGATGTGATGCTTTCTAATGTACGAGGGCTGTTCAAAAAAGTATCCTACCTTTTTTTTAGTATTGAAATCAACAGTGGTATCAGGGCACTTGAGGTCTCTCTGTTTAGAAGCATACGTAGTGCGCATGCTTGATTTTTTCCTCGACTGCGAAAACAACCAGTCGCTGGCTAGCCGTTGACAAGTAAACACTTGTAAGTCGGAGGCGACAGATTTTGCGTAGTGGGCAAAATGACAGAAGAATGGAATAACGTTATTGCATCAAATTTTGTTTCAAGCTTGGCGATTCTCAGCTTGAAATAATCGGCAAGATTCGGCAAGTGTTTAGGGACGAACGAATGAGTATCACACAGTTAAAGAAGTAGTAAACCGCATGAAAGATGGCTGCCCATCAGCGAATAGTCAAGCACGTTCGGGAAGGCCCTCAGCATCCGCAAATTAAGTTGTTAGTAATTGCGTAAGGACGCAGGATGCAGGATAAACGAATCACGATCAGAGAACTTGCAGACGAGGTTAAAATTAGTATTGGATCCATTCATTCAATTTTAAATGAACATTCGGACCTCAGGAGGATCTCAGCAAAATTTACACCAAATTAGCTAACAACCGAACAAAAGCGACTTCTGTCGGAGAACTTGCAGGATATTGTGAAAAGCAACTCCAACTTTCTTAACACAGTGCCGCCGCGGTGGCCGAGCGGTTCTAGGCGCTTCTGTCCGGAACCGCGCGACTGCTACTGTCGCAGGTTCGAATCCTGCCTCGGGCATGAATGTGTGTGATGTCCTTAGGTTAGTTAGGTTTAAGTAGTTCTAAGTTCTACGGGACTGATGACCTCCGATGTTAAGTCCCATAGTGCTCAGAGCCATTTGAACCATTTTTCTTTTTGAATAGCCCATCTCTGTTGTCTAAACGGAAACACGAAAGAGGCAAGGAATTTCCGTGTAGAGAGCGTGTAAAGAATTATTTTTTTAGATAAATCTGCGTCTTTCGACATCGGGGAACCGCGAAGACTCCACCTCAGCGCCTAGTGGTTCCCACAGATCAACAATCTTAACGTGTAACTGTTGCTCTGCACGCCACGGTGACTTCATCAAGAGGCGGACAGAATCGTTGTGTCGACTAACTCTGTTACGCTCGCGCCATATTTAAACAGGTTTTTCGCTAAAAGGATTTACGCAACAGGAAGTTGCTGGCGCGTGCTGCATCACCCGAAATTTCTCTCCCAGCCGGACGGGACGGCCTTGGGAAGCGGCGACAGGAGACACAGCGACGAGACAGCATCCGCCTTCTACGTCTTGTCCACCACTTGGATTCAAGCGGCGACTCGTGTGCGCCAGCACAGCTCTTTATTCTTTAATCCTTGGAACAGTGTTACTAATTAATAATTTAGAAGAAGAGCTGTTCCTAATCTCACATTAAGGGGGCGAGACAGACACAGGTTGTGATCTTCAAAAAGCGATTTTTCAAAATCTTTTTTTTCTCATGCTCCAAATATTTAGGGACATTTTGTTGAAAAAATTATTGCGGTATAAGTGGTAGTTTTCGAGTTATCGATTGAATAGTAAAACAATGCCCTCCGGTCGCTCCGTCGAGAACCAAGCTCCCCGACAGTAACTTTTAATTTTACTTGTGTCTATTTTTGTGTTTCACAAAATTTTCATTTGGTGATAGATGCTACCACAAATACAATAATTTCCTATTATGGGAATGCGCTTAGAGAAATTTCTATTCCTGTTATTAACATAGAGCAGCTATATGGGCTAACAGGTATCACAAATGCTCTTGGGATTCCAGTCCGATTCATTGCTTATGTTCTAAGGGAAATGAGTCGTGGTGTCCATACCAGCGTGCAGTGTCTGAAGGAACTGTTAATAATTATAGGTACAAAAATACTTTACCACCAGCAGTGATGAAAGCTGTCAAGCCTATGTTTAAAAATTTAGTTTCCACAGAGTTCTTAAAAATACGTCGTGGAGCTAACCCACAAGATATTGATGAGCCACTGAACAGCGAAATTTGGTAAGTTTGACCCAAAACCGGATATTGTGGAAAAATTAGTATTAAATTTCCAACTAATGATTCAGTAGTCACATTCAGTGAAGGCGTGAAACGTAGACTGGAAGTAATTAAGCAGTTGAACCTCAAAAGTTTCGTAAACTTGCGTTGGTCCAAGTGGACACAGTGCGAATAAAGTCACCTGAGAAAAGTAAGTTAGAGACAATAACGGACCCAAGAAAACGAAGGAGAAGACAGAGTACCAATCATCATTAGAAGGGACAACCTACTACTCTGCTGGTGGCTTTTGATTTGCATTAATACAACAACAAAGATACGAGAGTTGGATTAGCAATGTTTATTGCTTGTTTTCCGCACTTAATGATTTCTTGATCCTTTTCCCTCATAATTCAAAAACTAAATAAAATAAAGCTTTGAAACTGTTTTGGATATATCAAGCGATATAATAACAAATTCAAGCAAGATCAAGTTATTCTATGGAATAATTTCTCAGTTAAAAATATATTACAATGTCCAGAAAGTTTAAGAACTAAATTCATAATCTGAAACATAATTAAAAATACTATTTATTATGGTATAAAACAAAAGAGCTTTGTTTGTAAATATGTATTTTTCTAATAAAGTAAACTAAACACGACATTAGAAAGTTAAAAGCTATTCCAGACGTGAGGGAAACGCTATAGTGCTACTTTTGAACAGCTGCTATTTTGAAATAATTTATAAGGCAAGAAGTTTCTCATGATAGATTATATGTCTATACTACACACGAAGACGAGTTGTTTGAAAATGTCAACCTTTATTATTTAAAGTTTACTATGGTAGGAGAAAAAACTGTTGAACGTCAAATTTTTGCGGCTCTAATCTGTGTTTGCCCCTTACATCAGAAAGTTATAAATTCCGTGTTTTATGTTGTTATTGTAAGTTCTTGCAGAAAACTATTAGAAGTAGTTCGAAAATAAAGCGAAATCGATCGTATCGATTTTCTTTATTGTAACATATCGTTACTGGCTATACGGTAGCTGTTGGCGTCGGCAGAGACTGTTTCTGGCGTCTGGTGGAAAACCTCTTAGCGAGTTGGTCAACTGTTTCACTATCGAGAATGCCTTGATGCCCTTTTATGCAAAGTAAGAGGACGTCAGAGCCCAGTGTCCGCGCGTATATTATGGCCTTCAAAACATTCAGGACATATTTGCTAATCTGTTCATAAAACGCCGGATGTTAATAGTTTCTGCAAAACATTTTGGCATTACGTGAGGATCAATACGAGCCAGAAAGTCTACGTGCCATAATAAATAGCCTCCCTGAAGACCAGTAACTCCGCCGTGTGAAGAAGATGTATCGTATATCCACTTCAGTTCTAGAGCCACCCTTACGGATAAGGAAGAGCTCCAGGACTTCAGTAACGTTCGTCCCCGTTCTGAAACCGGATGGCAAGTATGACACCGGGGCTGGGATGAAGAAAATGTCAAACCGAGAGCGAAAGCAAGGGAGTTTCGAGTCTTGTAGGCCGAGAGGTAAAAGATACCGCCATTTCTCATTGCTGCGAATTAGTAAGGGAGTTCGGTTCGTCTTTCGCCCGTGTGCGGCCTACGTGAGCCCCCAAGGCGAGTGTTGTGGTTTGGTGAGCGTTCACGTGCACAGTGCGAAATCTCGTATCTGATTGCATAGCCATTTAATGAAAGTGATGAACCTGGACAGGTCTAAAATTACAAGTGTTTCTGTGAGAAGTTGAAGTGTCGTGTTTCTGTGTGAGTTATTAACTATTGGCTTTCAACTGTTTTTATTTTTTTTACTTTGTTGGGATTGTGGGTGTAAGTTGCTAGAAACCAGAAGCAGACGATCCACTGACCGTTATCTGCCTGTCCTGTTGTCGGATCTCAATTTCTTTGTGACATTAGTCCCTGATTTTAGAATGGTGGAAAATTTAATCCAATCTCGCACGTCAAAAGCAAGATGGGCAGCCTTTAATTAGATTATGTGTAATAGTGTAGTTTCCAAGTTAATGTTAACGGAACCATACACCATCAAACAATTTGTCAAACTTTACACCTGTGCCAAATATTTTACCGTGTACTGTGGTTTTTTTATGTGATTGTCAAACACGGTGCATGTTTGACGTGTTTGAGAGAAATTGTGACTGAAGGAAAATTTGACAAGATGTCGGACGTAATTCCTGTTGATTCCTCGCCGCAGATGTTTAGTAAAAAAGAGTTTTATTACCGTTTATATCAGTGTATCATGAGTTTCCACAACTATGGAAACTACGATCAGAGATGAAAATAAAATGACATTGGCATTTAACAAAATGGTAGAGGTGACTCATTATTCCCAGTCATATATTACGCAGGAAGAGCTTAAGAAAAATCGGAATTCTACCCACAACATACGAGCAGCAGAGCAATAAAACAAAAAATTGAAGTTCTCCGGTTCTTCCACGGACGTTGTCGGTTGTATATTTTCACGCTGTGGCATTTTAATGAACTGTCTTTAGAGTCCCAAGTCGCTTACTTGTGTATTCTCTTTCAGTGTGAGAGCAAAGTAACTCTAAACAACTTATTAAAAGGTTGACTCTCCATTCGGGGAAAACTGACGTAATCATCCGTGTGTAAAATTCCATTTAATAGGTTTCGTGTGTGTATTTCTTTCTCATTTTAAACCATTCACCGGACCATCGTCTAGATTTCTTCTCTTTTAGAGTCAGTGTTAGAAATGCTTTATCTGCATTTTTAGTCAAAAATGCAGCATGCGTGAACAGCTTCAAATGTGAGCCTGAACTGACAAACTTGTTGGATCGTGTACGGGCTTGTTAGACAAATCCCTAGATAGAGGCGTTCGACCAATACTTTAATATTGCTCGTCAGTATAGGAGACAGGAAACAGAGAAGCTCCAGAGAAAAGCGGCGCGTTTCGTTAGTGATTCATTTCAAAAGCTTCCCAGAAATGACCAACCAACTAAGATGGCGACTCTGCAAGAAAGGCGTTCAGCATCACATTCTGGCTTATTATTAAAGTTCCGAGAGCATGCGTTCATAGAACTGTCGACAGACAGCTTAGTTTTTCTACGTATCTCTCGCGAAAAGACCATGAAGATAATATGAGAGAGATTTGAGCCCACACGGGGGCTTGCGCTCAATCGTTCTTCCCGCGAAATATTCGTGTCTGGAACAGGAAAAGGGGGAAATGACAGTGGTACACAAACTACCCTCCGCCACACAACGCAAGGTGGCTTGTGGAATAGAGATGTAGATAAGAGTGAATTTGACAAATTAGTTTGAACGTATACGGAGGCCTGAAGTCACGTAACTTGTGTCGCCCATTGCACGTCGCTAAATGTGCATTGAAGCTAACAGCGATCGCGAGCAGACTTAAGGAGCCCCCCTGCATGATAAAACACTGTTTTAGAAAAGCTGTCCCTTTCATATTTATTGTATTTATTTATTTAACATGGCTTCGTTAGGGCCATCAGGCCCTCTCTTACACGTGAACAAGAATTCACACATACAGCATATATGACATCATAGTTACCTAAGAAAATAACGGTTTTAGTATGAAAACCAATGTTAAAATGATATGAGTGTCTCCAGTGGCGGTGTGAGTAAATTATACTATGACTTAACAAAGTTAATACTGGCATTAGCTGTATTACTGCAGCTGCAGCCACTAATACTAATAATAGCAGTAATAATAATAATAATAATAGTGGCAGATAAAAGAATTTATAAATCTACAAAATAGATCTTTTCTGATACAACATGTTTCGGGGAAAGGAAATTTAAGGAGACTACTTCGGCTAAGAATACTAAGAAATGAGGAGAATCAGGTCGGAAAGAGAGGTGTGCAAGAGAAACTAGTGCATGCAGAGACAACGATAATCATAGTGTTGCTTTAGTAAATATGTCATCGCATGTCTTCTGGAACTGGAGGTGTTATTTAGTTCTCTAAAATAATGCGGGGGGATGTTCCGGAGTCGGGTTTCTACTTCTGAGAAGGACTTGAAGAGCGACGGAGTGAGGCAGAAAGGCTTTTGCTCTGATGGGATAGGGTGCTCCTGTCGTATTGTTCAGAAAAGAGCGTTAAGATCGCCGATAGGTATGAGGGACAGTGTTCATTGATAATACTGTGGAGAACACAGAGGTATAGAAATTTCTGCGCTTGTCTGCCAGGATAGCTGTGCACATGATGGTGAAATGTAATCAAAGAGCCTAAAATCGCAGATATAACGAACACAGGCATTCATAAGCATTTCCAGGAGCCATGAGGTTTCGTGAGAAAGGCCTTGAAGGGTAACATCGTTGTAATATTTAATTGGAGGTATAAGTGTTCATACAGGTTTCTTTTTCAGGTCAAAAGGAAAGAGCTTTTCATACTTTTGTAGGGCTGATGCCTTCTTGCACGTTACAGTTACTACCGACATGTGGTCTCAAAATGAATGGTATCACGTTAAGTGCTTGGAATTGCACTGTGTGGTGTTTTTATAAGATTGAAATGACTGTAAATGGTTGGTTGTCATTAGGTACGGGTCAAGGGGAGGTGACGCAAAGTGTGTGTTTCCCTTGTTGCGCTGCCTCTTGAAAAGTTTTGGGTGTTGAGCGCAGATTGGTAGCGGACAGACGGAGTGCGCTTCAGAATGCGACGGCTGGTCGGTTTCATGCATATCGAACTGCACGCATCCCAGCCACGCGGGACCGGCCGCGCACAATGGGCCGTTTATCGGCGTTACTCGTCTACTGCCGCTGCCGCCGCCACGGCAGCTCGCGATCCGGACCAGGGGTAAACGCGCTTGCGCAGTCCGTGGCTCGCAGATACACAGCGATACGGCATTTACGCCGCGCAGCGCGCTCCTCTCTCAGCTGGGCGCGGGAGCTTCTGGGTTTGCTACCCTGTTCATGATACGAGCGCTCTTGCACATCTGCTTCTATGTTCTTCATACGCACAGAAAACTAGACCGCATTTACACACTGAGGTGGCAAAGATTGAGCCGCGTTGTCTAGGGCGCCTTGCCACGGTTCGCGCGGTGCCACCCGTCGGTGGTTCGAGTCCTCCCTCGGGCATGGATGTGGGTATTGTCCTTAGCGTAAGTTAGTTTAAGTTAGATTACGTAGCGTGTAAGCCTAGGGATCGATGACCTCAGCAGTTTGGTCCAATAAGAACTTACCACAAATTTCCAATTTTTTTTTCCGTCGTAGCGTGGACTCAACAGTCGTTTGAATTCCCCTGCAGAAGTACTGAGCCATGTTGCCTCTATAGCCGTCCACGACTGCAAAAGTGTTGTGCATGAACTGACCTCTCTGTCATGTGCCATAAATTTTCTATGGGATTCATGGTGGGTTATCTGGTTGGCCAAAACATTCGCTCGCTTGGTCCAGAATGCTCGAACAGTGACATGACATCGTTGTTTGGGAACATGAAATAAGCGAATGGCTGCAAATGGTCTCCAAGTACCCGAGCTTAACCATTTCTAGTCAATGATCTGTTCAGCTGGACCAGAGGACCCAGTTCATTCCATGTAAACACAGCCCAAACCAACAGGTTTGCACAGTGCCTTGTTTTCCATAGTTTCTTGTGATCTGCGTTACACTCAAACCCTACCATCAGCTCTTACTAACTGAAATCGGGACTTATCCGACCACAGTTTCCCAATCGTCTACAGTCCAATCGATAGGGTCACGAGCTGTTAGCAAAGACACTCGCGTCTGTCGTCTGCCCATTTACGCCAAATTTCACCACACTGTCCTAACGTATGCATTCTCGTAGGTCCCTCGATGACTCCTGCGGTGATTTCAAGCAGTGTCGCTTGTCTGTTAGCACTGACATTCTACACAAACGCCGCTGCTCTCGATCGTTAAGTGAAGGCCGCCGGCAACTGCGTTGTCCGTGGTGTGAGGTAAAGCCTGAATTTTGACTTTTCCGGCACCCTCTTGGCACTGTGGGAAATGGCTTAAATGGTTCAAATGGCTCTGAGCACTATGGGAACTTCTAAGGTCATCAGTCCCCTAGAACTTAGAACTACTTAAAGCTAACTAACCTAAGGACATCACACACATCCATGCCCGAGGCAGGATTCGAACCTGCGACCGTAGCGGTCGCGCGGTTCCAGACTGTAGCGTCTACAACTGCTCGGCCACTCCGGCCGGCTGGCACTGTGTATCTCGGAATACTGAACTACCTAATAATTTCCGAAGTGGAACGTCCAATGCGTATAGCTATAATTACAATCCGCGTTCAAAGTCTGTTAATTCTCGTCGTGCGGCCATAGTCGCGTCGGAAACGTTTTCGCGTGAATCACGTGAGTACCAAATCGCCTATGTACAAATGACAGCTTGGCCAATGAATTGCCTTTTTATACGTTGTGTACGCCATACTACCGCCGTCTGTATATGAGGGTTAGTTAAAAAGTATCCACACTTTTCATAAAACACTTTATTTACTTCGGAAATACAGTTTGATTAACACATTATTTTTCAATATAGTCTCTCTTCTTTGAGTTGTACTTGGTCCAGCAGTTCATAAACTTGTGTATTCCTGCTGAAAAGAAGGTCCAGCATCCTATAAACTTGTGTATTACTGCCGAAAAGAAGGTTTTCGGTTGGTTGCAAAACATTGATCCAGCGACTCTTGCATCTCTGTGTCTGAGGAAAACCGATGGCCCCGCAAAGCTTCTGTCAGCGGCCCAAACAAATGAGAGTGTGACAGAGCAAAGAGCTGGGCTGTAAGGTGAATGTTCCAGCAATTCTAAACCCAAACTTCTGAATGGTTTCAAAAGCTGAAGTGGCCATTGAAACTCAAACTCGTGGAAGGGCAGCAAATAACGAAACTTTGCGGTACAGTGGTACCAATACAGGATTAAGTTTAGGTGATTTGGGGGCATACAGGGTGCGGAATTTAGTACATGGAGCTGGCAACTATTCCAGCAACAACTGCTCTAGCTGTACTGTACATCGTGTCAAACTGAGCTTGGATGACAGACACAGTTCCGTCACTCCTTGCAGCTTCCCCTCTGCGCCGCAATGAATCACTCCTCACTCGAGCTTCTTTGAACATATGGAGTGCTGCCAAGGTATGAATGTCATGTGTGTTCACCGAGAGAACTGCTACATGGTCTTTCCCTTCTCTACTTCCTACACGGTGTCCCAGAAGTCCGTTAACATTTGAAAATACACTAATTCACGGAATAATGTACGTATGGGGGTAAAAATTGACACACATGCCTGGAATGACATGAGGATCTATTGAAACCAGAAACGAATGCAAAAACTGGCCAACAGGGTGAGTTGCACAGTGACGCCTCAGGAGAATCGTGTAAAATGTGAGCCTAGCCTGGCTGATAAACACCTGCTAGAAGGTGCGACTTTTGTGCACGATGGCGCTCGACCCTATGATAGCTACACGTGTGGGAGATCTCTAGCGCACACCGTTTTGTAAGGATCGCATTCTGAGAAGCCACGTCCGTCATGCTTGGTGTCCCAGGTCCCACTCTGTATGGTTGTTGGTTGTGTTTTCCGCGATCGCCCGACGTCATTAGGGAAAAATCGACGGCAATTTCTCGTCATACGTCCTGATACGCTGTTCACAAAGTTGTCCCTCGATTACAGATATTGTTGATGAATGACGGCCGACATGTTGAGCTTATGATGTAAAGGACTCCGTCTTTGACAAAAAATCTATTGTTATGCTAATTGCTGCTTTTGTATAATATCAAGCACGATCTGTTGTTCATTTTGCGCTCTCCGCGCCATTTCAAGCAACTGTGTCAATTTTTACCGTCTACCTGCATCATTCCGTGAAGTATTGAATTTTCAGATGTTAACGAACTTTTGGATCACCCTGAAGAACAAATAGTTCCTTAGCAACCTGCCTTGTACAGCATCTGTTGAAACAGCCCCTTTGAAAAATTATGAATTACTGTGCTGGTAAACCTCTTACGTTATTTGATTTACAAACAGCTGAGCAAAATTCAACGAACTCAAACAGTTTTCTCTTTACTTATTCTGATCATCGCTAAACTGACACACAATATTTTTAGCGCAACGCAGTCTGACTCTGAATAATCCATACAAAAGAATGGCCCTGGCTGACAATAACCTGTACCTTTCATGAATCACTTACCTCAGAAAAATCTTCGTTAGTCGGACTACTGCAATACAGCGAGCGCCAATACTGCCAGCTAAATAAAAGATTCTAACTACTGAAGGCACTAACTACTGATAGGCATAGTTAGCAAATGAAAGATTTTGATAGAGAACAAATAATGTATTTACCTTAATAATGTTCAAAAGTCATCACACACACACACACACACACACACACACACACACATCAATTCATGACATCCATCTTTACAAATTTTCTCTTTCTGGTGGACACAGGTCCAGATCGTCCGCTCATAGTGACCTCTCAAAACTCTGGCATTTCTCTCTCCACATCCACCACTGCTGGCGGCTCACCTCCAACTGCAAACGCTAAGCGCTGTTCACATCCAACTTGCAAGATCCCCTCGCTTCTTAACTGATACCGTTATTACTCAGCTTAGCCGCGAGTCCGTAGAGGGTGGTATATGTGACGTACAGTATAACTGGTCAGCATTTCCATCCGGAATTTGCGAGTGTAAGTCGGACCTTCCTTGATCCTCCTTGGTGGGTCGTGTCGTCGGATTTCCTCCTACCTGTGCGCGGTGCAGGTCTCGTAAATGTCGTCCCGTGCAGATTCTTCATTGGCGCGTTGGATGTCTCTGTCGGTGGAAGCTAATTATCTGAAATTACTGTCGATCAACTTTGGGGTATCTGTTTACTCGAAATTAACATTCAGAATGCCGTAATATCACTTTTATTCCTATTAGATCAATAATGAAACACTCATGTCACAAACTACTTGAAACCGAGAGCATGGCTACCATCGAACAAGACAGGAAGAGCTCTTAACGCCAACTGCCGACTTTGGCGCGCAGTCCGTATCTCTTACTATTTTCGTCACAGTTCGTGGATTTCCGATCAAGTTCCTACTTACTACGATATGCATTTGTTACTGAACGGGTGTGAATTTTAACGAGGCAAAATTATGATAAATAGTTTTAAACATCCAGAGGCTCCTCCTAGTACTCATGTTGGCATAAATGACTTTAATTATTAAATATAAATAAACAAAATCGGTGACTTTGGCGCCAAGATGGCGGTACTTCCCATCATGTATATTTCCCAGGCTGACGCTTGTTGCTACGGTCGAGCGCCGAGCCCCAAACCACTACGCGCGACGTATGGTCGCTTCGTCACCTAGCCAGCCAGCGTGGGAAATGCTCTCCGACTCATGGCCGGCTACGCACTACAGCACTTCCTAACTATCGTGAATACGTCAATAAGAGACAATAATTTATTAAAACTGATAAAAATGTCTTCCTCACGTAAGAGGCACCTTACAAATGGTTCAAATGGCTCTGAGCACTATGGGACTCAACTGCTGGGGTCATTAGTCCCCTAGAACTTAGAACTAGTTAAACCTAACTAACCTAAGGACATCACAAACATCCATGCCCGAGGCAGGATTCGAACCTGCGTCCGTAGCGGTCTTGCGGTTCCAGGCTGCAGCGCCTTTAACCGCACGGCCACTTCGGCCGGCGGCACCTTACAAACTGCCCAACACTACACAAGCGAATATTCCAACAATGAGTCCAACCAGCCACAAACTGCACACAGCACAGTCAGTGGTTTTCCTACTTAGCGCTGCGTGGCGTTACCAACATAAAAACCTAAACAGCCTACTTACACTGTGTCGCACAAGAAACCGTATCCCCCATGCTTCCTGCGACGTCGTGACATGTGCAGTTTGATGTCGTCACGGGAGCACCTTTCGACAGATGGCACAGCTGCCAAAGTACGAAGATGTGGACACCGGCGGGCACTGCGCAAGAATTCCAGCAACCGTCGCAACAGCCGTACCTCCGCGTCCTTGCTCCATAAATCCAGGTAGCGCGGCGAGCCGAACCTTAAAATTGCAGCCGGCCGGTACCGGGCCAGTCCCTTCCGGCAGTGGCGTGCTGCTTACGTCACGTGGAAGATACCAGAGGCGCAGTAAAAAAGCTGGGAGAAAGTTGCCCTGAGGGAGGGGGGTGGCGGAGAGGAAAGAGTGAAGGCAGCGACACAAAAAGGACCGCACCCGCCGGCGCAGGCGCTCGGTCATTGTGTGGGGCGCCAGACCGCCTCCCGACATGCCCCGCGCGGTTGCATAAGCGCCGGCGCCGCCGCCGCCTACCTGTCCGCTGGCTACTCCTTACCTACCATTGACCCAGATGCGGTGCGGTTTGGGCGCCGGTGACGTCACCGCCGCCTGAGTCACGCGCCGTGTTTCTACCGCCGCAAGAGCGGCCGTGTTGAGGCGCCACCACCGGCAGCCGGCGTGTGCGCCGCACCGTGGGCCGCTACCAGGCGCCCAGCGCAACCGACGCCCAACGGCACGGCGCGAGTGGACCGCCTGCTTTTTAACACACTACCATGACATCGTCACATTTATTTTATTTAGCTGCTGTTTACATTTCCCCCCACTCGGGGCGGCCTGGAGGAAGGGGGGGGGGGGGGGGGCAAATTGCCATCCTTCAACACGAAGCTCCAGTCCTATATTTATCAAACTTTGTGGAAATGTCCATCACATAGCGGTAATGACCTCCCTTACTTATTGTCCACATAAATCTGTAACGCAACCATCTGTGTGTGGCGTGTTTATAATTGTGTATTATTTATATTTTAGGACAACTAATCCATAAAAAACACACCACATATCATAGAGAAAGCGTGTAAACCGTCTGAGGATGAATCACAACGATTCGAAAGCGGTAACGGCACCCTTTGAATAAAGGAACTGAAAGTAAATTTGTTGCTGGTTGCTGTCGTAACACCATCAAGTAAAAATTAAATAATGTAGAGTAATCAAAGTGAGTGAACACAGTGATCAAATTGCAAGATCACAGGTTGACATAAGCGCGAGATAATCCATTGGAAATACATCAGTAACCAGTCTAAGTGCCACATTGTTGATATCCTGTTGGAAAACATTCGTTGGAATGCTATTTATGATTGACTGGCAGCACAACAGGTCGAATCTCCAGACTGAAGTACAAATTTGCAGTCGAGGTGTCATACGAAATCGCACTCCAAACCATAACTGCAGGTGTAAATCCAGCGTGTCTACAACTCAAGAAAGTTGGTTGCAGACGCTCAACTGACCTCTTTCTGACCAGCACACGCTCGTCACAGCCATCGAGGCAGAACCAGCCACCTCCACAGTGCCCTCCAACGAGCTCTAGCTTGACACCACTGAAGTGGCATATGGCGGTGGTTTGGGGTCAGTGGAATGCACAGTACAGTGCGTCTTGCTCGGAGCTGTCCTTGAAGTAAGCGATTTGTAACGGTTCGTTGTGTCATTGTAATGCCAACTGCTGCCCAAATTGCTGGTGCAGAGTCATTACTACGTACCACAAGTATAAGGCGATCACGATGGTCTTCCCTTTCGGTAGTGCCATTTGGCCATCTTCTTGCGACCGTACCAGGACCACTGCTGACAGCATTCATGTACAGTGGCTACATTCTTGCCAAGTATTTCTGCAATGTCGCAGAAGAAATATCCAGCTTTTCATAGCCTTATTCCACATCCTCGTTCAAACTCAGCGATGTGTTGATAATGACGTCTTTGCAGCCTTAAATGCGTTCTTGACTAACATCAACTCACTATTTCCAATGGCAAAGGCAACTAACCCTCACGACCGTTACAGCGTCTTTTTAAAGTAAAAAAGATTTGCGTCTTCATAGTGGCGCTAACAGCGCCATTCTTATGCGGCAAATGTGAAAATTAAATAGACATCTCCTTTCAGGTGTAGAAACACGCCTACCAACTTTCGTGTATCTCGCGCAACTATTTCTTGGTGTTACTGATTTTTTCCCGTCACTGTGTTACCAAGCACAATTATTACTCTGTAATTAGTGTCTCATAGAGTACACAAAGTTAAAATACGAAGTAGGATCAAATGCATTACATATCCTTACAAATAGTATTTGTCTTGCAAAGTTGGTCTCATCGTCAGGTCTGATTCCTTTGTTTGCGATCGACTGATAATATTTTGTTCAGGGCTATTCAAATGACAGGTCGTTGGAACGAAATGTTGCTTATAACCATTTTCTTCTTTTATTTGCATGTTCTTGAAACACAATTTACCATTTCTTGTTTGACAGTGTTCAAATATATACTGTGCAACTTGCTTGAGGCATCGAAAGAACACAATCGATGAGAGAGCAACCATGTACCAGACTCAGTAGATGCTAAATCTAGCCTTTCGCTATCTGACGCAGTCGGCACCAAAAAAATGTTATATGTTCCTAGTCCAGCTTCTAGTGTCTTCTAGAACTGGGTATAGTCCAAATTATGATTAACATAACTGTCTTAACTGAAATTGTTTTTCAAATTTAATTTATGTATTGTTTACCTACGTGAAGATTTGCAGGTCTAATGGTTAATAATGAAGGTTGGAAATTTCGTCAATATGAAAAATTGAAGCGCCCTTTTCTTATATAAAATCGATTTCATTATTGATAGTAAAATTTAAAAAAATTGGAACTGAGGACAAATTTTGGTTACATGAAAACCGAAGGATAACAGTATTATATTTACTACAAATATCTTTTTAGTGCGTTTTCTTGCTGCAAGACCGATATTACGAAATGGATCAATACGAATAACAAAAGTATATTAACACATATGCTCATAAATATTTACAGATAGGAAATATATAATTAAAGTAAGAAAATTAACGCAGGTCAGGCCAAAATTTATATGGAACCTATCGGTCAACATGTTAAAGTTCCGAGGTGACTAGGATCCATTCAGAACTGATATCCTTCATCAGTATCAGTGCAACAGCATGATTTTTGGCCCCCAAAAGCAGGAATATACTATTGTATTCGTTGTGGCATTAAAGTAAACAGCGTCCGAGTGCCATCTTGAGAAATTTCTCGTCGTGCCAGAAACATATGTTGTGACACTTCCTGAATACTGCTAGTTCGAAATTGGTATGGAATTATTTGTTTCCCCATCACATGCCAGACCAGTTCTGTGGGCGGGAAATGGGGTGTCTTTGTTACACGTCCAGGCTACAGATTCTGTTTATACAATCAGTAGCCTGTATGTGATCCTGGATGATCCTACGTGCTGTTGCTTAAAATGCGCCATTTACGAGATTAAATTTAAGTTTTCTGACACATTTCGTAAAGCGCAATCGCCTTGGGGACGATATTTTTTCATTGCTGCTCCGAAAATAATATATCCTGAAATGGCGACATAGGAAAGGACTATTTCTTGCGGGCTCCGGAGCGTGCGGCAGCGGCTGGTCGATGAAATGTAATAATATTGTATCAAAAGCCGTTATTTTGATATTTTTTTATTAGCCAGACAGTTTTGACGTTGCAGTCACGTTATCTTCAGGCCTGTCGCGTGAATGATAACATGTACCGCTCATACATGTGTAAGAGAAGCACCAATATTCGTTTCTGATTCTGTAGATATCCGAACTGCACGAGCATGTGTACTCTTCACACATCTGACAGCAACTGGAACAGTGTTATTATACTTTTTGAGATGTCGTGTGAATAGCCTAGTTTACGAGACCCCGGTGGTACTCAACTTGACAATCCAGAGCTATCGTAGCAGTGAAAGTAGTACGCATACTCCTAGGATTCTTGAGCGTCTAAAACAGCCGAAAACGCAGTGATGGACACTCTATCGTGATCATGTTGGTCGACATATTGAACGATAATCAGACAGCGACCAGTTTTGCAATTTTTTTTGTGTACTGTACTTCACACTGACAGAACAGATTGAACACATTGTGATTAAATTGTGGCAACCAGCCACAAATTGGTTTAAGACCATTTTATTCATTTCATTGTAAACCACTTTCGTTCGGTCAGTGCAGTGCAACATTTTTGACTGTGAAAGTACAACCATTCTTGAGAACGTGAAACTTCCTGGCAGATTAAAACTGTGGGCCGGATCGAGACTCGAACTCGGGACCTTTGCCTTTCGCGGCAAATGCTCTACCAACTGAGCTACCCAAGCACGACTCACGCCCCGTCCTCACAGCTTAACTTCTGCCAGTATCTCGTCTCCTACCTTCCAAATTTTACAGAAGCTCACCTGCGAACCTTGCAGAACTAGCACTCCTGAAAGAAAGGATATTGCGGAGACATGGCTTAGCCACAGCCTGGGGGATGTTTCCAGAATGAGATTTTCACTCTACAGCGGAGTGTGCGCTGATATGAAACTTCCTGGCAGATTAAAACTGTGTGCCGGGCCGAGACTCGAACTCGGGACATTTGCCTTTCGCGGGCAAGTGCTCTACCGGCTGAGCTACCCAAGCAAGGCTGTGGCTAAGCCATGTCTCCGCAATATCCTTTCTTTCAGGAGTGCTAGTTCTGCAAGGTTCGCAGGAGAGCTTCTGTAAAGTTTGGAAGGTAGGAGACGAGATACTGGCAGAAGTTAAGCTGTGAGGACGGGGCTTGAGTCGTGCTTGGGTATCTCATTTGGTAGAGCACTTGCCCGCGAAAGGTAAAGATCCTGAGTTCGAGTCTCGGTTCGGCACACAGTTTTAATCTGCCAGGAAGTTTCATATCAGCGCACACTCCGTTGCAGAGTGAAAATCTCATTCTGTATTCTTGAGAACGTGTTTCGTTGCAAGAAAACTGCTAAAACAAATGCGCCAGATGGACATTCCAATGCAACTCTCAGGAAACCAACGTATAATATGTATTGATGAAAGGAAGAAACATCCGTCTGATGATGAATTGTAAAAAAAAAAAAAAAAAAATTCGTACCCGGTAACGGTACTTTTTGGATAAAGTACAGCTACGTTCTCCGACCATGTCTATATATGACAAAATTGCAAAAATTGCATGTGTTTGGTCTGAGGGTTGTTTCGAATTGAGCGTTTTGATGGTGGTACATTTTAGGCTCTTACACTTTTGTGAAGATGTATGCTCAAAAACAGAGGGAACTGTAGTAATATATCGAATATACCATAATTACATTATTAGTGTGTAACGAGCCAGTGGTGACCAGGGGTTCCTTGTACTTAAATACGCAGAAAAATCCATGAACAACCTCCAAAATTTTGTCGGCCAGGTTCTGAATCATTCTGTATATTTACTGTAAGATGGACATGGGTATAACATTCACTTTATAGAGTAATGGCTTCCAAGACCTGTTGTGTGGTGAATCTTCCCAGTAGAATGGTCGGGGTACATGAAACAGTTTTATTTTTAAGTTTCGTTCAGAGTTGTGTTGGTCACCTTCATAAGCGCTCCTCATTCCGGTGAGTGTTGCTGAGTGACGGGCCAGACATCGAGGGCGATACACACTGAAGTGCTAAAGAAACTGGTATAGGCATGCGTATTTAAATACAGAGATATGTAAAGAGGCAGAATATGGCGCTGCGGTCGGCAACGCCTGAAACGCCCGCTAAACCCGCTGGGCGGAACGGGTAACAGGATTGTGGTAAGGGCCAAAGGTTGAGGTCAGTTTCTCCTTCTAATTGCCATTTATTGTAATTTAATAATCTTTACAACCAAAGCGGCACATAGCCGGACCTTTACCGAATGCAGTTCTTTCACGGCTGAAGGCCTCCAAACAAGAAACCTTAACAAATCAACGAGATAAAAATCCAGTTAAGACAGCATTAAATAATTAAAAAAACAGCAAACATATGCAAAGTGCAATACAAATGGCTGAAGGCCACAATTAAATTTCAAAATTTTAGAATGTATTACCATAGATTTTTAAAGGCAGAGAGCCAGAATGTTTAACAACAAGAAATCTTAAAAATCAACAAGATTGAAAGCAATTAAAGAGGCAAATCAAATAAATAAATAAAAAACGTATCGCGGCTACGTGGAAAGCCTTAAGGCTAAGCAGATAGAACATACATATGCAAGGTGCAATACCGATGGTTGAAGGCCACAACTAAGTTTCAGAATTTTAAAAATATATTACAATAATCTTTTAAAGGCAGAAGGCCGCAATGTTTAAGCTTGAAAGATAAATTTAAAAATTAATTTTGCAAATTTTTAAGATAATAAAAAATAACCATAAGCCTAGAATTTAAAGTAGCTGAGAACAGGTAATGAAACACCGGTGGCACTCAGAAGCCTCCAAGGAGGTCGGTTTGCCCTCTTTCACTTAGGCGAGACAGGCTGCGAGCCCAACTACACTTTATCCGTAGGAACCCAACCAGGGGACAGCCACGGACCGACCGACAAACGACTTGCTTGCCGCCAATCGGTACGTGAGAATTCAAACACAAAATCTCCCCAACAGCTAACCACACAACATGAATGGACGTGGCTTGGGTACATGAAACCACTACTCAACTCACGCCCTGGGTCGGTGAACCGCGAAGCTCTTTGCAATGGAACAGCTCCACACGCGCTCCGACACTGCGCAGGGACCGGCATCGGACCCAGCCGACTGCACCGCGCGGAGGTAACTTCCCTGGTCGGCAGCAACCGACCGACTGTCCGCTGGTCCGTCCGCGACTGCTGCTCTGTCGCGACTGCACTGCTGGTGCATCTCCCACTCGCTTCTAGACACACAACGGCGGAAATACTGGCTTGGACCCCACCATGCAGAGGAAACACGCCCACTGGCTAAACGACATCCCTGCACCAGGAAAGGACCGACCCAAGCAAGTTCCACAAGATGGTAATCGAAAGGGCCTAGAAACGCTCAGAGAACCAGTTACACGTCGCCCGGTGAGACGACCGACCTCTCAGAGCCAGTACTGCGACGACATTAAAATAACTTGTCGATGCAAATCAGAACTACACACACAACCTGACAAACACTTGCACGAAGACCTGAACGATACCCAACAGTAACTAAGCACGCACGAAGACAAACCGGGAGTCGATGCACACACAACAGCCGACTCATGAACGAACGGCGAGCCCAAACGGGTTGTCCGATAGGACGACCGCCCGACGATCCATCAAGACCGTGGCCCGGCTCAAGTGATGCGTGGCGGCAATGGTCGGGCGAGCCACGTCGACGCAGAGCTCACAGCTCCAACCCGACTGCACTAGTGCCGCATTGCAACTCCCCGACTGGCAGGTCCAGACTGCGCTCCAGACGCGTTTCAACTGACTGGCAGACCCGAACTCGCGGCGCAAATTCGCAACCCGAACTCCCTTACGACAGACAGCGACCGGGAAGTAATAGCAGTCGAGCAAAGATACTACGAGAGGGAATATATATACAGGGCTATTACAAATGATTGAAGCGATTTCATAAATTCACTGTAGCTCCATTCATTGACATATGGTCACGACACACTACAGATACGTAGAAAAACTCATAAAGTTTCGTTCGGCTGAAGCCGCACTTCAGGTTTCTGCCGCCAGAGCGGTCGGGAGCGCAGTGAGACAAAATGGCGACAGGAGCCGAGGAAGCGTACGTCGTGCTTGAAATGTACTCACATCAGTCAGTCATAACAGTGCAACGACACTTAAGGACGAAGTTCAACAAAGATCCACCAACTGCTAACTCCATTCGGCGATGGTATGCGTAGTTTAAAGCTTCTGGATGCCTCTGTAAGGGGAAATCAACGGGTCGGCCTGCAGTGAGCGAAGAAACGGTTGAACGCGTGCGGGCAAGTTCCACGCGTAGCCCGCGGAAGTCGACGAATAAAGCAAGCAGGGAGCTAAACGTACCACAGGATGGTGCTCCACCGCACTTCCATCATGATGTCCGGCATTTCTTAAACAGGAGATTGGATAACCGATGGATCGGTCGTGGTGGAGATCATGATCAGCAATTCATGTCATGGCCTCCACGCTCTCCCCATGCGATTTCTTTCTGTGGGGTTATGTGAAAGATTCAGTGTTTAAACCTCCTCTACCAAGAAACGTGCCAGAACTGCGAACTCGCATCAACGATGCTTTCGAACTCATTGATGGGGACATGCTGCGCCGAGTGTGGGAGGAACTTGATTATCGGCTTGATGTCTGCCGAATCACTAAAGGGGCACATATCGAACATTTGTGAATGCCTAAAAAAACTTTTTGAGTGTTTGTATGTGTGTGCAAACCATTGTGAAAATATCTCAAATAATAAAGTTATTGTAGAGCTGTGAAATCGCTTCAATCATTTGTAATAACCCTGTATATATATACGAGCTGCTAACGCCGTTCACGGTTAGGCAAAGCAGCAACTCGGTGACAGTAGTAGCAACTCAGTGACAGCAGTAATTTAAATTAACGTAGGGAGTTGGTAGTACGTTAAGAACAGGGTGTAAAATACATGCTGGCGGGAACACGAGCCACGCACTGCTCAACGTCTATATAAGACAAGTGTGTGGCGCAGTTGTTAGATCGGTTACTGCTGCTACAGTGGTAGGTTATCAAGACTTAGGTGAGTTTGAACGTGGTGTTATAGTCTATGCACGAGCGATGGGAAGCAGCATCTCTGAGCTAGCGATGAAGTGAGGATTTTCCCGTACGACCATTTCACGAGCCGACCATGAATATCAAGAATCGGGTAAAACATCAAATCTCCGACATCGATGCGGCCGATAAAAGATCCTGCAAGAATGTGACCAAAGACGACTGAAGAGAACCGTTCAAGGTGACAGAAGTGCAACTCTTCCGCCAATTGCTGCAGATTTCATGGCTTGGCCATTAACAAGTGTCAGCGTGCGAATCATTCAGCGAAATGTCATCGATATGGGAATTCGGTGCCGAAAGCCCAATCGTGTACCCTTGATGACTGTACGATACAAAGCTTTACGCCTCGCCTGAGCCCGTCAGTACCGACAATGGACTGTTGATGACTGGAAGCATGTTGCTTGGTCGGACAGGTCTCGTTTCAAATTGTGTCGAACGTATGAACGTGTACGGTTTCGGAAACAACCTCATGAATCCATGGACCCCACATGTCAGCAGGGGACTGTTTAAGCTGGTGGAGGCTCTATGGTGGTGTGGGGCGTGTGCAGTTGGAATGATATGGGACCCCTGATACGCCTACATACGACTCTGACGGGTGACATGCACGTAAGCATCCTGTCTGATCACCTGCATCCATACGTGTCCATTGTGCATTCCGACAGACTTGCGCAAATCCAGAAGGACAATGCGAAACCCCATACGTCCAGAATTGCTACAGAGTGGCTCCAGGAACAGTCTTTTGAGTTTAAATACTTCCGTGGGCCACCAGACTCCCCAGACATGAACATTATTTATCATATTTGGGATGCCTTGCAACGTGGTGTTGAGAAGAGTTCACTGAGTGTTGTGTGATGTCCTTATGTTAGTTAGGTTTAAGTAGTTCTAAGTTCTAGGGGACTGATGACAATAGATGTTAAGTCCCATAGTGCTCAGAGCCATTTGAACCATTTGAGAAGAGTTCTCCACCCCCTCATAGTCTTAAGTATTGATGGACAGCCCTGCAGGATTCATGGTGTCAGTTCCCTCCAGCACAACTTCAGACAGTAGGCGAGTCCACGCCCCGTGCCACGCCGTATTGCGGCACTTCTGCGTGCTCGAGGGGGCGCTACACGATATTAGGCAGGTGTACCAGTTTCTTTGGCTCTTCACTGTAAATGCCGTGTAACACAATAGTGAACGGCGGAGATAATTCTGGTCAAAGGTAAAACCATTTAGACAACCCTGAGTTGAGTGCCGCTATGGCGCTGAACTAGCACCTGCTGGCACATGCGAAATTTAAGGGATGTCTGTCATGCCGGCGCCTAGGAATAAATGTTTGGCTGTCTCTGTCTAGGAACATTTTTCAAGCTCTCAACAAAGCTAGGCAGGTGGCACCGAGGTTTTCGCCGAAATGTGGGGTATTAAAGGGATCATTTGCCGTTTTATTCACGCGTGTATCAGCGTTGCAACCCTGTGTGATGACGACGCAGGAGGGCGCGAAACGGGAGGGTTGAAGAAGTATAAACTCCCTTTGCTTCTTCGCATCAAGTGCAGATTTCGTCGAATGGTTTTGAAGCGTCCCTAGTCGTTCCCCCCGTACACCAGAGTAAAAATTGCAGTAGTGCTACTATCCAAAGGGTATCAGCGTGTAGTCCTGTTCGTAACCACACTGCGAACTGCAGTTTTCGACTGCGAAGTGCGTGGAAATCAACGCCCCAAGGGAAGAGGTGGTTTGATTGATTCCGTATATGTCAGCCCACACTTCCTGATGCCTTGTCCCATCGGTAGAACGTCCGCGTATCTAAAATGTTTTCCTCATTCACCACTAACATACCCGGGTAATTTCGACTCGGGGCGTCGCGGTTCTTACCTCCAACGCAGAGACGTCGAAAGAAGGGGTTAAATTTCGGTAAGAGGTTGGTGTAACGATCTTGTCGTCCTGTGGCACGTCCACGATGGCCTTGGGCAAAATTGCGATGAACTTAAGTGCAAATGTGACATCATTAACCCACCTTACACTACACCTGCTGAAATTCTGAGGTCTGGCTTTATTTTTTACATGTGACGACACGTTGCTGTTTGAAGTGCCGTCGAGCCCGTGGGTGACGTCAGAGGGCACCACTCATTTGCACCTTTACAGAGGAAGATTGTAGGCGCCATTGATCCAAGTTTCAAACTTCTATGTCACAATGGAGAACAATCACGGAGTTTCGAAAAAGTGACCCGTTTAATTTTGTTGCGCGGTGTGTATAAAAAAAAGCACTCCGTCGTGAGGTCACGAGTGGCCTACCGGGACCATCCGACCGCCGTGTCATCCTCGGAAGAGGATGCAGATAGGAGGGGCGTGGGGTCAGCACATCTCTCTTCCGGTCTTTATGATGGTATTCTTGATCGAAGCCGCTACTATTCGGTCGAGTAGCTCCTCAATTGGCATCACGAGGCTGAGTGCACCCCGAAAAATGGCAACAGCGTATGGCGGCCTAGATGGTCACCTATCCAAGCGCCGACCACGCCCGACAGCGCTTTAAGTTCGGTGATCTCACGGGAACCGTTGTATCCACTGCGGCAAGGCCGTTGCGCGCGGTGTGTACAAACATCGTGAAAGTTTTTACAGAGAAGACGAAGCTATGAAATCTGATGGTAGACCGTTAGTAGCTGCGTTCAGTTGATAGATAAGTTTTATCTTTGGCAGATGACAATTCGATCGTTAATTTTTGTCTTTAACAAGGATTATCTCTGCCGATCACACCCCTAACGCGCGGTATTTGTGTCGCTCTCCGACGTGTGATCTGATAACCAGCAAGGGTCAACGGAACTAGGAAGCAGCTCTGAAGGTATCCAGCTCACCTGTGGACGAAACGTTAGGAACAAAAAAGTTTCATTGATCACAGTCGTACAACCGGGAAGATTCACGAGCGGCTAAGGGAAACTACAGTTTTATGGAAATGTGGGGGGGGACTATGAAGTTAGTGCCGTTTGCCCATTTGATACCTTTTTCGCTGAAGCACTGTATATGGATATACTTCCTTCTTTCTGTAGAAATGACTTTTCAGACGTCATACTTCAGAAAGTGATTACTTCATTCCCAGCTGCGGATATCGTGATGGACGTGGAAGACTCTTGTTAAGCTAAATCCCTGACAGATTCGTGGGAGAGCAGCGGGTGCCTTAGCTCATTCCGCTTGACAGATCACAATCAGGGAGGCCGTCCGCAGTCTTAAGGTAAGTCATTTCAAAACTTGGTACGCGCTGCAGTGAAGTTCCGTCGGTCCCGTTCCTGCTTAGGTAGACCTGTCAGAGTGTTGAGAGTCCTGCAGACGGTGGCCTCTAAAAGATGAGGGCCGCTGATGGCTGCTTCTGCTGCTGCAGGCGACAGGAAATTGCCTACAGGCGAGCGTTCACCCGCAGTTCACAACTTGCGTTATACGCCGAGGTTTGGTTGGTGGCGCCCAGGCTCCACGCCGTCCCCCTCACTCATCTGCTCGCAGATCTCAGAACCGCAGGGAGGACCACTAACGTAGCAGACCAGCAGTCTGAGGTTCGACGGGAATTTTGAATAGATAATAGGATGCGAATCAGGTAGGAAAAAGAAACTGATTTTACAAGAACTGATGGACATAGAGGGTGATTCAGCTGCCCCTACCGCTGGGTCTTATGCAACCAGCAACGCCTTTGTATATATGGTTCAAATGGCTCTGAGCACTATGGGACTTAACTTCTGAGGTCATCAGTCTCCTAGAACTTAGAACTACTTAAACCTAACTAACCTAAGGACATCACACACATCCATGCCTGAGGCAAGATTCGAACCTGCGACCGTAATGGACGCGCAGTACCAGACTGAAGTGCCTAGAACCGCTCGGCCATAAGGGCCGGCTCTTTGTATATACCATGAGTAAGATTTTCATGCTCTCACTCGTTATTCGAAAACGATTAGTCCCACAGAAAGTGAACAATACCTTTTTGCAGGAAATTTAATTTAGTTTATTTCTCACTGGAATGCCTTATTGCTAGAGGCCGTAGTTTTCGAACCGTTCAAGAAAAATGCACAAAAGTGACCTTCAAACGCGTTTTTCTTGATGAACTCGAAAATCATGGCCTCTAGCGGAAACATTGACAGAATGCCAATCCTAAGGGCCCGGGTTAGATTCCCGGCTGGGTCGGAGATTTTCTCCTCTCAGGGACTGGGTGTTGTGTTGTCCTAATCATCCTCATTTCATCCCCATCGACGCGCAAGTCGCCGAAGTGGCGTCAAATCGGAAGACTTACACCAGGGGACCGGTCTACCCGACGGGAGGGCAGAGCCACACGACATTATTATTATTATTACTAACAGTTTATGTGTAGAGAGTAAGAGATCCGAAAATTTTGTGTGTGGTATTTGAAGGCGTTGCTGGCTGCTTAAAACTCAGTGGTAGGGGCAGCTGAATGACCTAGTGTAGCAAGATAAACACCTTGTAGGTAGTTTTTTTTTCTTTTGAAAGTGGTCCTCAGAGCCACTAATTACTGAATAGGAAATAAGTGGTGTACTATAGCATTGAAATAGTCGTAAAGCTGAATAAAATGCATACAGTAGTAATGTACGACATAAAAAATGAAACAAAATTGGTTCCTTTTCATGCTCGGGGCCTGGTACAGCAACCAGTTTGAATTTATTGAAATAAGAAAATCTTGCTTGTAATTAGTTTAATTTATTAACTGGCAACGTCGCGCTTCACCCTTGTAGGGCATCCTCAGGTTAACTTCAGAAGTAGTGTGCCGAACCGACATCCGTCCTTAAATGCCAGCATATGGCATCAAGATAAAAATTATAACGAACATCGTTCTGTCTTCAGTAGGCAAAACAATCATAAGGGATATAATACGCAGCCAACCACGTTCCGGCGTACACGGCATGGAGTTGCTTAAAGCGGACGAAAAAGAAAAAAAGGAAAAAAAAAGACACCAAACGCTCCATGCTGTGTACTCCGAAACGCAGCAGGCTCCGTATTACTTCCCTTACGACTTTTTCCCCTAATGACAGTAGGACGATGTATCCTTAAAATTTATATCTTAATGCCGCATCCTGGCTTTTAGTCTAATGGCAATAGGACGATGTTTCCTTATAGTTTATATCTTAATGCCATATCCTGGCGTTAAAGTACTGATGATGGCTCACCACATTACTTCTTACGTTAACCTTAAGATACCCCACAATGGCGGATCATTGCTAATAACCAAGAGTACCTTATTTCAAGCAACATGAAGCAAATCATATTGAATTAACGTGACATGAAGGTTGTCAGATGATAAAGACTTAGTTAAAACAACTGAAGTTACTCAAATTGAACTACAAAAGAAGTTAAGGACATGTTGTCAAGTGGCTGATAGTAAAATAAAAGCTACCCACATAATAAGTTAACATTTTAAAGTAAAAGCCTAACGAAAAGAAAAATACCATACACTAAAGAGAATAAAATTAATAAATACTAATTATTATTCAAAAATAAAATCGTTAAGCGGGTCTAAGTCTTTCATTCAGTCCCTCGTTGACCAGTCTGTTGTGGTCGCTGATGACAGCAAAACGAAAGCTGAAGTTTTAAATTCCGAAGTCAAGAAATCGCTCACGCAGGAGGATCCTACAAACATACCGTCATTTGACCATCGGACGTACTACCGTATGGACGCCATAGTAATAAGCATGCCTGGCGTAGTGAATCAACACAAACATTTGGAAGCAAATAAGTCGCCAGATCTGTATGTAATCCCAATTCGGTTTTACAGAGAGTACTCTATGGCACTGGCGCCTTACCTAGGTTGCATTTATCGTGAATCTCACGCCCAGCACAAAATCCCAAGTGACTGAAAAAAAAGCGCAGGTGACGCCTGTGTATAATAAAGGTGAAAGACCGTACCCGCCAGACTAAAGACCAATATCCCCAATTTCGGTTTGCTGCAGAATCCTTGAACATACTCTCAGTTCGAATATAATAAATTTTCTTGAGACTGAGGAGCTTATGTCCACGAATCAGCATGGTTTCAGACAGCATCGCTCGTGCGAAACTCTGCTTGCCCTTTGCTTGCCCTTTTCTCACATAATATACTGCGAACTATGGATGACGGGCAACGGGAAATTTCCATATTTCTGGATTTCCGGAAACCATTTGACACGGTGCGCCATTGCAGGCTGTTAATGAAGGTACGAGCCCATAAGTTCACAGATATGTGAGTCGCTCGAGGGCTTCTTAAATAGTAGAACTGAGTGTGTTGTCCTCGATAGCGAGTGTTCATCATATACAACGATTTCGTCAGCAGTGCCCCAGGGAAGTGTGATAGGACCGCTGTTTTTCTCTATAGACATAAATGATCTGGCGGACGGGCTAGACAGACATCTGCGGTTGTTTGATGGTGATGATGATGATGTGGTGTACGGCTAAGGCGGCGACTTTGAGTTACTGTAGGAAGATACAAGATTATTCAGACAAAAACTGCAATGGATGTGATGGACGGCAGCTAGCTCTAAATGTGGAAAAAGTAAGTTAATGCGGATGACTAGGAAAAACAAACCTGTGATGTTCGGATACAGCATTGGTAGTTACGCTGGGCGTAACGTTGCAAAGCGATATGAAATGGAACGAGGACGTTAGGAATATGGTATACGGAAGGCGAGTGGTACTGGGAGAATTTTAGGGAAGTGTGGTTCATCTGCAAAGGAGTCCGTATATAGGACGCCGGTGCGACCTGTTCTTCATTACTGCTCGAGTATTTGGGATCTGTATCAGGTTGGTCTGAAGGAGGATATCGAAGCAATTCGGAGGCGGGCTGCTAGATTTGTTACTTGTAGGTTCGAATAACGCGCAAGTGTTAAGGAGATCCTTTGGGAACTCAAATGGGAATCCATGGAGGGAAAGCGACGTTCTTTTCGAGAAACAGTGCTGAGAAACTTTAGAGAACCGGCATTTCAAGTTGACTGCCGAATGATTCTATTGCCGCCAGCATACACTACTGGCCATTAATATTACTACACCAAGAAGAAATGCAGATGATAAACGGGTATTCATTGGACAAATATATTATACTAGAACTGACATGTGATCACATTTTCACGCAATTTGGGTGCATAGATCCTGAGAAATCAGTACCCAGAACAACCACCTCTGGCCGTAATAACGGCCTTGATACGCCTGGGCATTGAGTCAAACAGAGCTTGGATGGCGCGTACAGGTACAGCTACCCATGCAGCTTCAACACGATACCAGAGTTCAACAAGGGTAGTGACTGGCGTATTGTGACGAGCCAGTTGCTCGGCCACCATTGACCAGACGTTTTCAGTTGGTGAGAGATCTGGGGAATGTGCTGGCCAGGGCAGCAGTCGAACATTTTCTGTATCCAGAAAGGCCCGTACAGGACCTGCAACATGCAGTCGTGTATTATCCTGCTGAAATGTAGGGCTTCGCAGGGATCGAATGAAGGGTAGAGCCACGGGTCGTAACACATCTGAAATGTAACGTCCACTGTTCAAACTGCTGTCAATGCGAACAAGAGGTGACCGAGGCGTGTAACCAATGGTACCCCATACCATCACGCCGTGTGATACGCCAGTATGGCGATGACGAATACACGCTTCCAATGTGCGTTCACCGCGATGTCGCTAAACACGGATTCGACCATCATGATGCTATAAACAGAACCTGGATTCATCCGAAAAAATGACGTTTCGCAATTTGTGCACCCAGGTTCGTCGTTGAGTACACTATCGCAGGCGCTCCTGTGCGTGATGCAGCGTCAAGGGTAACCGCAGCCAAGGTCTCCGAGCTGATAGTCCATGATGCTGCAAACGTCGTCGAACTGTTCGTGCAGGTGATTGTTATCTTGGAAACGTCTCCATCTGTTGACTCAGTGATCGAGACGTGGCTGCACGATCCATTACAGCCATGCGGATAAGATGCCTGTTATCTCGTCTGCTAGTGATACGAGGCCGTTGGGATCCAGCACGGCCTTCCGTATTACCCTCCTGTACCCACCGGTTCCATATTCTGCTAACAGTCATTGGATCTCGACCAACGCGAGCAGCAATGTCGCGATACGATAAACCGCAATCGCGATGGGCTCCAATCCGACCTTTATCAAAATCGGAAACGTGATGGTACGCATTTCTCCTCCTTACACGAGGCATCACAACAACGTTTCACCAGGCAACGCCGGTCAACTGCTGTTTGTGTATGAGAAATCGGCTGGAAACTTTCCTCATGTTAGCACGTTATAGGTGTCGCCACCGGCGCCAACCTTGTGTGAATGCTCTGAAAAGCTAATCATTTGCATATAACAGCGTCTTCTTCTGGTCGGTTAAATTTCGCGTCTGTAGCACGTCATCTTCGTGGTGTAGCAATATTAATGGGCAGTAGTGTACATTGCACGTAAGGACCACGAAGATACGAGAAATTAGGCTCATACGGGGGCATATAGATAGTCGTTTTCCCTCGCTCTGTTTGTGAGTGGTACAGAAATGGAAATACCTAATAATAGTACAGGGTACCCTCCACCACTCGCCGAACGGTGGCTTGCTAAGTATATATGTAGACGTAGACGTAGATGTAGATGACTACTTTTTGGTAGTGTTATGAGGGCAACTCCTGCAGTGGGTTGAGCGTCGAGCGTGCTTAGAGGAACACGACTGCTACGCTCCAACTCGTGTGTTTTAGCGTATTTCACTGTTAACTGACTATAAGCAATTTTTTTGTTGGAGTGGCAGCAGTTGGTTTTTGAGTTGGAGTATCGTATAAATCAATTGAATTCTTTCATCGTGTGCCCGTTGCCCGCATATTCTGGACCTGCCGCTCGGTCGGTCGTGTGTAGGAGGTCCGTGCCGCGGCATATACTGAGTACGGTCGATACACTGAGCCGTGTATCGGGACGGCGCTCACAGGTTACAGAGGAGTCAAGCAGGTATCGCCAGTGGCGTGCTGGAGCAGAGGAGTTGTGGCTTGCGAAGAAGAGACAGCGGTTTTGGAAGCCGTTAGCCAATACTGTTGCACGCTGGGGCTTGAAACTCTCTGAGACTGTGACGAATTTTGTAGTGGAGAGCACATGATTGGACAATATGGACAGTGGCGGTTGTTTGAGATATTTGCGGAAAGTTGTGTCTTCAGCATCTGTGAATTACACTGAGGTGACAAAAGTCACAGGATAGCGATATGCTCACCAACAGGTGGCAGTAGTATCGCGTAGACGATGTATAAAAGGGCATTGAATTGGCGGAGCTGTCATTTGTATTCAGATCATGTGAAAATGTCTCCACCGGAATTAACAGAGTTGGAACGCGGCGTAGTAGTTGGAGCTAAACGCACGGGACATTCCATTTTGGGAATCATTAGGGTATTCTGTGTTCCGAGATCCACAGTGTCAGGAGTGTGCAGAGAATACCAAATTTCAGGCATTACCTCTCACAATGCACAACGAAGTGGCCGACGGACTTCACTTAACGATCGAGAGCAGCGGCGTTTGCGTAGGGGTGTCGTTGCTAACAATAAGCGACACTGCTTTAAATAACCGCAGAAGCCAATGTACGACGAACGTACCCGTTAGGACAGTGGTGCGAAATGTGGCGTTAATGGGCTACGGGAGCAGACGACCGATGCGAGTGCCTTTCCTAACAACAGGACGTCGCCTGTAGTGCCGCTCCTATTCTCGTGAGCATATCGGTTGGACCCTAGACGACTGGAAAACCGCGACCTGGTCTGTTGTTGTTATTATGGTCTTCAGTCCTGAGACTGGTTTGATGCAGCTCTCCATGCTACTCTATCCTGTGCAAGCTCCTTCATCTCCCAGTACCTACTGCAACCTACATCCTTCTGAATCTGCTTGGTGTATTCATCTCTTGGTCTCCCTCTACGATTTTTACCCTCCACGCTGGCCCTCCAATACTAAATTGGTGATCCTTTGATGCCTCAGAACATGTCCTACCAACCGATCCCTTCTTCTAGTCAAGTTGTGTCACAAACTTCTCTTCTCCCCAATTCTATTCAATACCTCCTCATTAGTTACGTTCTTCTGTAGCACCACATTTCGAAAGCTTCTATTCTCTTCTTGTCTAAACTATTTATCGTCCATGTTTCACTTCCATACATGGCTACGCTCCATACAAATACTTTCAGAAACGACTTCCTGACACTTAAATCTATACCCAATGCTAACAAATTTCTCTTCTTCAGAAACGCTTTCCTTGCCGTTGCCAGTCTACATTTTATATCCTCTCTACTTCGAACATCATCAGCTATTTTTCTCCCCAAATAGCAAAACTCATTTACTACTTTAAGTGTCTCATTTCCTAATCTAATTGCCGGCCGGTGTGGCCAAGCGGTTAAAGGCGCTACGGTCTGGAACCGCGTGACCGCTACGGTCGCAGGTTCGAATCCTGCATCGGGCATGGATGTGTGTGATGTCCTTAGGTTAGTTAGGTTTAAGTAGTTCTAAGTTCTAGGGGACTGATGACCTTAGAAGTTAAGTCCCATAGTGCTCAGAGCCATTTGAATCATTTTTGAACCTAATCTAATTCCCTCAGCATCACCCGACTTAATTCGATTACATTCCATTATCCTCGTTTTGCTTTTGTTGATGTTCATCTTATATCGTCCCTTCAAGACACTATCCATTCCGTTCAACTGCTCTTCCAAGTCCTTTGCTGTCCCTGACAGAATTACAATGTCATCGGCGAACCTCAAACTTTTTATTTCTTCTCCATGGATTTTAATTCCTACTCCGAATTTTTCTTTTGTTTCCTTCACTGCTTGTTCAATATACAGATTGATTAACATCGGGGAGTGGCTACAACCCTGTCTCACTCCCTTCCCAACCACTGCTTCCCTTTCATGTCCCTCGACTCTTGTAACTGCCATCTAGTTTCTGTACAAATTGTAAATAGCCTTTCGCTTCCTGTATTTTACCCCTGCCACCTTCAGAATTTGAAAGAGAGTACTCCAGTCAACATTGTCAAAAGCTTTCTCTAAGTCTACAAATGCTAGAAACGTAGGTTTGCCTTTCCTTAATCTAGCTTCTCAGATAAGTCGTAGGGTCAGTATTGCCTCACGTGTTCCAATATTTTTACGGAATCCAAACTGATCTTCCCCGAGGTCGGCTTCTACTAGTTTTTCCATTCGTCTGTAAAGAATTCGCGATAGTATTTTGCAGCAGTGACTTATTAAACTGATAGTTCGGTAATTTTCACATGTGTCAACACCTGCTTTCTTTGGGATTGGAATTATTACATTCTTCTTGAAGCCTGAGGGTATTTCACCTGTCTCATACATCTTGCTCACCAGATGGTAGAGTTTTGTCAGGACAGGCTCTCCCAAGGCTGTCAGTAGTTCACATGGTCAGATGAGTGCCGATTTCAGTTGGTAAGAGTTAATCGTTGGTTAGAGTATTTTGAACCTTAAGATTTAATAAATTTTTTAATTAAAGTCAAAAGTTTTCTTAAAAAGATGAAAATAATAATTTTCAATAGAACTGCTTTGTTTTCATTTATCTACGGTACTGTATTTTTAGGAGTACTGTGGCCAAAGTAAATTTTGGGGTTAGGAATGAAGTGTTAATGCATTGTGAGTGTCAAAATCCCAGTTATGTTACTGCGATGTTCTTGGAAAATAAATGTGCAATGTCAGTTCAACCTGTTTGTGAACTGGCGCAGCCCACCACGTACTTCCTCCTGGTTGTGATCATACATTGTTTTGAGGTTTTGTTTGTTTTGTGTTGGGGTACCAATCACCACAGACTGAATGCCAAATATCCCGTTGCAACCTCTCGCAGGAGGAGAGTCCGAGCTATCATATGACTGATGAAAGAGTACTAATTTTATCTGTGATTCCAAGCTGGCAGTATTTCTTCCTGTCTGGACTGTTGTCTGACTGCTAGGTGGTAAGTGTGAAGCGCCAGCGCTGTGGATTTAACTCAGCGCCGCGCCGTTCACCTGACGTAAGTGTGTTTGCAATCATTGCAATCGCCGGCCTTCATCACGGTGGCCAGTAGGTATGTTACAACACATGTGGCACACACAACCCGGAGCGATTGTAACGCAAGGCATGAAGTCCGGTACCCACGCCCTGCAGTATCCTTTCTCTCAGCGCAGCGCGGCGTCTATGATGGATGTTCCGGGCGGCCGTCAAAACGTCGCAGATGGGCAATATGAAATGACACGTTTATTGACGGTCGCCCGAAATTATCAGTCAGAATTATTATGCTTTAAGAAGATGTTATTCACCTCGTGGGAGCGAATGCGATGATCGTGATATGTTTGCCACTTTTGAAGTACAACATGGAATACTTTATTTGTTAGGGTGCTTAGTATCCCCTTCGATTCCGCTTGAATCTCCGCCATGTATCAAATCCTCGTCAGTACGGCGGGTGGAAAACAACTGACATCTTGTTTTCAGTCAAAAATTCTTAAATAATGCGGCTTTGCGTTGCTATGATCGTTTATGCTTCACTTGTCCTCATGCCGTCCCTCCACATGTTGTCCCCCAAAACGACGTGGAATATCACGATAGAACTTTTCATTAATAATATGATTAGGAGGTGGAATATCACGATAGAACTTTTCATTAATGATTAGGAGGGTCGAATTTGTTATGAACAATTTCGTATAAATGATAACGCTGATCTACATGGACTAAATGCTATTGACACGTCGAGCATTTTTTGGATTCAGGGCCACAGCCATGAAACCCAACTTTCGTCACCAGTCAAAACCTTCGAAAGAAAATCTCTCTCGTGTGGAAAGCTTGGATCATCGTAAAGCAGTTGTTTAGTTTTCCTGCAAGCTTCCACGCGATGCTCCTTTTGATTGTCTTGAAGCTGTCTTGGTACATACTTCGCCGCTATCCTTCTCAGGTCGAATTACTCTGACAGAGTACGTACACATTGACCCACAATTAATTCTCAATGCATTGTGGAGGCCTTGGATGGTCTGTCTAGAAACTTGCAGAATCCGATCCCTCAATTTTATGAACATTTTTCTGCCGGTCATATATCAGCGCCTGGCCTAAAGCGTTGTCTCAGAAACCTTGTTTCAACATTACATCTGTTTCTGCAGTGGTTCCCGTACGTTTACATAAAGCTCAGCATACAACCACGAATGTTTCAAGCTAAAGCGTTGTCTCATAAAGCTTGTTTCAACATTATACCTGTTTCTGCAGTGGTTCCCGTACGTTTACATAAAGCTGAGCATACAACCACGAATCTTTCAATTCTACTGCAGCTGAATTATCAATTTACAACACAACAATGAGATTATAATCGTGCGACGAATTAATATTGGGGGAACGGCATATACCGACTGCGAGAATCTGATGTTCCGTGCTACGAACGCATCTCTAAGTCTTACCGGACGAAAGATTTTGTTTTAGGGACTCTTTGTGAAGGAAATGGAGAGATCGGAGTTGTGAGAGGACGAGAGAGATTGTATTGTTGTGAGACGCCATTACGGTATATAGTAAATGTTCAAATAGTAGGTTTGCACAAAATAAAATCCAATAACTAACGTCAAGTATTCAAGTTGTGTATATTTCCATACCGAAATTAGTTAATTATCACGGTACAGATATTACGAGACGTAGATCGCTCGGAGGTAAAGTTTGGAACGATAGTGGGAACCTGCATTTTCCACGATCAGAATTCGTCGAGAGATGATCTCCGAATTAATAAATTTTAAGTTGCTAAATTGTTCTATCTGTCATCTGGACTCATCAAACAACATAGCACACAGTTGTGCCGAACGATCTGCGTAGCGGATGAAGGTTTTAGAGATTTCAGGTGGAGCAGATAACGACGAGGAATTTCCGCGAAATCGCCGCTGCGGAATACATCTCTTGCTCTCCTGCGGCATTTAAAACGAAATATATTTTCCAGGTTTCAGAAGAGTAAAGATAAAAGGAAATAAGGAACTAAGCTAAAACAGCTAAAACCTGTAATTAAAATAAAATCACATACAAAGAATATATATTTATAAAAAAAAGAAATAAAGAATATTCTTAATTAACTAACCAATAATAACATTTTCAAGTACGTAAAATACACGACTGCACTCGTGTTGCGGTTATAAATTCGTGAAAATCACAAATTGAAAGATAACTAGCCATAACACGCTAACAAAGCTGCTGATTGTCAAGTCTTCGGTCAGTCCTGCGCGAGGAAAAGAAATAGATGTTACTGGAATTTATCCTGTGTATTCGATCAGTATATGCGACAAACCGGGTGTCTAGGCTGTGCTGCCGTGTGAGAGGCAAGCAACAAAAGCATGATTCCCATGTTTTTCAAGAAATACAGAAAAGAATTCGTGAATTTCATACTAATACCTCTTGAACCCTACGTTTCTGTAGTTGGTAGGTAGTGCCGCATAGATTGTATGCATAAAATATATATGACCGGCAGACACGCTGTCAATTCTATCGCCAGATGAAATTAATCTCCTCTTCAGTCTGATTTACTGCTTATGAAAGCGTCCTTCCACTGTCCGATCCTGTTGTAAAACACTTTGAGCTAACAGTGTATACACCACGTATTTTCTTTACTTCAGTAGCATTGGACTTGCTGCATATACTTATTCAAATGCATACCTATGACTTATTGCAAATTTTCATAGCTGGAATACGCAGTGTGTTAAATTATGGACAAGCCGTAAGGTCTGTCGGTAATTTCGTTTACCAGATTTGTACCGGAGAGATTTGCGAAGATGGGGGGGATATATTCAGTAGTTAAAATTGAACGTTTTTCCTCAGGTTGTTTATCGACCAGTACTTTACATTTAACTTCATGGAGTACACTGATACGCCGTGTTTTCTTTTCACCTCTCATTCGCTGCTCCTGAGAGCCGGGCGGGGTGTTTCAGTCCAACATCCCAGTAGACTGGGAATGGGACAGAGGGAATCCGAATTGGGAATAGTTGGGAGGAGAATCCCATCTCCGGCATTCGCTTAGCAACGGAGGAAAACTTCAAAATTAACTAATATCGATACTCTGTATTATTTTTTCACTGTTTATTTTATCCTAAGAGAGAGTCTATGCCGCTAACTTGTCTCGTTAAATTAAAGGAAGCAGCCTTTCAGATTTAATATCGACTCAAAAGTTTAAATCAACTGGTGGATTTACTACTACAGGCTATCATTTATTTGCGCCTCCCTCTGTTAGTCCATCCCTCTCCCGCTGTGTATGCTTCCGCGCCGCTGTATCCAATACGGCCACTCTTCGTTTCAAAATTTTGAAAATCGGGAGTTAAAACTGTATTTGCTACTTCCGTGCGCCGAAATTTCACAGTTTTTCAGTAGGCAATTATTTTCAAGAAGCTCGGCATGAAATGTACTCATGGGTCTGATACAAAATTTACTCTTCAGTTACGAATGATATCGTAGTGTATTACATCTGCGGCACGATCGTTTATTGAATGACCACCAACGAAGTGGGGGAGCCCTTATAAATATCGCTGCTTGTTGTTATACTGCGTGCATCTATGTTTAGACGAAGAAAGTTCACATAAATTTCTCTGAATCTGCTCGATGTTGTTGTTGTTGTGGTCTTCAGTCCTGAGACTGGTTTGATGCAGCTCTCCATGCTACTCTATCCTGTGCAAACGTCTTCATCTCCCAGTACCTACTGCAGCCTACATCCTTCTGAATCTCCCTCTACGATTTCCTCTACGATTTTTACCCTCCACGCTGCCCTCCAATACTAAATTGGTGATCCCTCGATGTCTCAGAGCAAGTCCTACCAACCGATCCCTTCTTCTAGTCAAGTTGTGCCACAAGCTCCTCTTCTCCCCAATTCTATTCAATACCTCCTCATTTGTTATGTGATCTACCCATCTAATCTTCAGCATTCTTCTGTAGCACCACATTTCTAAAGCTTCTAGTCTCTTCTTGTCTAAACTGTTTATCGTCCACGTTTCACTTCCATACATGGCTACACTCCATACAAATACTTTCAGAAACGACTTCCTGACATTTAAATCTATACTCTATGTTAACAAATATTTCTTCTTCAGAAACGCTTTCCTTTCCTTTGCCAGTCTACATTTTATATCCTCTCTACTTCGGCCATCATTAGTTATTTTACTCCCCAAATAGCAAAACTCCTTTACTACTTTAAGTTTCTCATTTCCTAATCTAATTCCCTCAGCGTCACCCGACTTAATTAGATTACATTCCATTATCCTCGTATTGCTTTTGTTGATGTTCATCTTATATCCTCCTTTCAAGACACTGTCAATTCCGTTCAACTGTTCGTCCAAGTCCTTTGTGTCTCTGACAGAATTACGTCATCGGCGAACCTCAAACTTTTTATTTCTTCTCCGTGGATTTTAATACCTACTCCGAATTTTTCTTTTTTTTCCTTTACTGCTTGGTCAATATACAGATTGTATAACATCAGGGATAGGCTACAACCCTGTCTCACTCCCTTCCCAACCACTGCTTCCCTTTCATACCCTCGACTCTTATAACTGCCATCTGGTTTCTGTACAAATTGTAAATAGCCTTTCGCTCCTTGTATTTTACCTCTGCCACCTTCAGAATTTGAAAGAGAGTATTCCAATCAACATTGTCAAAAGCTTTCTCTAAGTCTACAAATGCTAGAAACGTAGGTTTGCCTTTCCTTAATCTAGCTTCTCAGATAAGTCGTAGGGTCAGTATTGCCTCACGTGTTCCAATATTTTTACTGAATCCAAACTCTTCCCCGAGGTCGGCTTCTATCAGTTTTTCCATTCGTCTGTATAGAATTCGCGTTAGTATTTTGCAGGTGTGACTTATTAAACTGATAGTTCGGTAATTTTCACATGTGTCAACACCTGCTTTCTTTGGGATTGGAATTATTATATTCTTCTTGAAGTCTGAGGGAATTTCGCCTGTCTCGTACATCTTGCTCACCAGATGGCAGAGTTTTGTCAGGACTGGCTCTCCCAAGGCTGTCAGTATTTTTAATGGAATGTTGTCTACTCCGGGGGCCTTGTTTCGACTCAGGTCTTTCAGTGCTCTGTCAAACACTTCACGCAGTATCATATCTCCCATTTCATCTTCATCTACCTCCTCTTCCATTTCCATAATATAGTCCACAAGTACATCTGCTCGATATAGGCCTACAATTCACACGTCCAGCACGATGAATCAACTCTGTCTCTTTCCTTTAAAATGTTATTCGAAATCCTTGGTAATACGAGCTCTCTTTGCACACCATCCACACAGATAATTAGGTTTTGATGTCCTCGGCAGCCAACAAGATCGACAAACACAATTACGAAGTCCACTGAACTCGCTCATTTCGTCGGCGTGACCGCGGAACTTTCACCTGAATAGTGTCACTTGATTGTATACCATATAACCTCACTCTAACGCACAAAATACACTGACTTAGCAAAAGTCATGGAATAGGCATTTACTATCGCGTGGAGCCTTCTCTAGCCCTGCGGAATGCAGTGAGAGGCCGTGGAAGTGAGTCTAAAAGTACGTCGTCTCCTTTAGCAGCAGCGGACACCAAATCGTTTGCAGAGCGGCAGCCAATTCTGGTCTGATCGAGGGTGCGGGATCCATGACACGGATCCTGCGTTCCATGAATTCTCAGATATGCTCTATGGGGCTCGAATGTGGGTTCAAGGGTGGCCATCTCAGTCTTTGGACCTCCTCCTGCATGTTCCTGGAACCATTCCCGGACGACGTGGAGCTGATGAGGCGGCGCTTTGCCATCTCGAAACACCGCACAACCGTCAGGATGCTGGAAGGCAAAAAATGGGTCCGCTCAACATACCGCGGACCATTCAAAGTCCCTTCCAGAATATGCATGACGCCATTACATACCAAAAAAAAATGCAACCTAGTGCACAACAGAGGCACAACCGCCTTGGACCACACCTTTTCGGCAAGCGGGATCCATCGATTCATGTGGCCTGCACCACACAAGGTGTCTCTCACAGAAATGGTGCAGTTAATCCGACCGTATCACGTTGCGCCCTTGCTCCAGTTCCACCCCTGGTGACTAGCGGCAAATGCAAGCCGTTGTGCCCTATGACGTTGGGTGTGCGGCGCCGGCTCCCTATTCCAATGCATCTTTGTACGCATTATCGACTGGAAGACGTGTCTGTGTGGAACTGAGCCGTGATTTGTTGCTCTGTTGCCCTTCTGTCAATATTGACGATCCGTGTCAGATGTCACCGGGCATAGTTATCGAGGACGGCTGGATGGCCGGTAGTTCGTCTGTTGTGGGCTGTAACATCCTCATTCATCCATTCACGATAAACCGTGGACAAACTTGAACGTGTGAAGCCGAATTCGTGCACCACTGCCGAAATTAAAGCTGCCATCCGTCGGGTACCGACCACCATACCCGGTCCGAACGGCGTCAGCTCACGACGACGTTCCATGTTACACAAATCACTTGAACAACCACTTCTCCGAAGGTCTGCTATACAACTGAGGGATCATGATGCGCATACAGCACACCTGCGCAAACTGTTCCCCAATATCCCACGACATTTGCTAAGTCAGTCTGATTGACCTCATACACATTCAAATCGCCCCTCTCAAAAACTCCTCACACACTATCTGTCAGCATTACTCCGTAACAATTTCAGTTGTTTCCTCTTTTCTGTTCACTCAGTTTACATAGTTAATTTTTCTCTTTAGATATAGCAATCAAATTAAGGGGACGGTTACTATCTTTGGCCCGAAAAAGACATGTTCTTTGAGAATTTTTTTCTCGGGATGTGCTACAGAATTCAATGTCAAATTTGGTCAAAATGTTTATTGATATTTCCTCTAGAAACTGGAATTTTTTCGACCGGAAAAGTCGAAGAGCAAAGGCGGAAGTACCGTCGGAACGAAACAAAATTTCGTTGTAGACCTCCACGCGCGGTATGTCACAGGTCAGCCGGCTCGTCTGAAATATCAAAATTGAGTTGACGTTAGCGAAATAGATAAGATTCTTCAGGAGTTGTACCTCGCTTAAGTTTCCAGAATGAGATTTTCACTCTGCAGCGGAGTGTGCGCTGATATGAAACTTCCTGGCAGATTAAAACTGTGTGCCGGACCGAGACTCGAACTCGGGACCTTTGCCTTTCGCGGGCAAGTGCTCTCTCAAGTTTGGAAGGTAGGAGACGAGGTACTGGCCGAAGTAAAGCTGTGAGGACGGGGCGTGAGTCGTGCTTGGGTAGCTCAGTCGGTAGAGCACTTGCCCGTGAATGGCAAAGGTCCCGAGTTCGAGTCTCGGTCGGGCACACAGTTTTAACTTGCTTAAGTTATTTGGACCATAGGAAACAAAATGGCGGCTATTTTAAAAAAAGGGTTTTTTCATCGATTTTTCGACTTCGGCGGCCAAATAAAAATATTTATAGTTGATGGATCGGAATAAAAGTGGTACAACTCCAGACAATTTAGTTAATTCCGTCGGAAACAAAGAATCATGCCAATCGGTTCAATAGATTTGAAGTTACCTTACCGCGCGATAAAAGAAACCTCATTTCGAGAAAAACGCGTTTGAAGTTTTGACTTCATATAAATGCAATATTATGCAATTACGTCCAATCTGTTATTACGGGTCCATAAACTAGTCCTTCCTCGTCCTCATAGAGGGCGTTCTGCTCGATCTGGGCCATCCTGCGCTGCTCCAGAGCAGCTCGTAGGGCCAGTGACAAGCGGTTTTCGGCCGCTTGAATTCGGTGGTCGTCCGAATGCTTGGCGAACTGCGTCGAATAGAGTCCCAGAGTGACGTCCATCGTTGCCATGGTCTTCAGAATTGCTGAATACCCTTCGTTGAAGCTGCTCACTGCCAGGAAAGTCGCAGTCTCCACAGTCTTCGCACCAGAATCCAAATGCTTGGATGCTAACTTCCAAATACACTTGTTCAAACTTTCAATTTAATTTTGTGTGTTTCCTCCCAAGCACCGGTACAATAACTCGTCCTCCTAAAGAAAAAAACCGGTGAGTGAAAAAGGGCGATCTCAGGCACGTGGATTTTTTTGTTCAACCGCGAATAACAAACATTTCCGTTCAGTATTCGGAAAAACCGTTTCAGGGGTGGATTCTAAAGACCTTTATGGATCCAAAAATACAATTTAAAAAAAAATCGATTTTTGAACCAAAAGGTAGTAAACCTCCCCTGAAATAAAATACAGTCGCATAAAATTACACACACACAAAATTTACTTGCATCGGGGAACATAAATAACATTAATGCGAGAGAAGGCGCCTGTGGAGCCGTAGGGTGACTGCACGGTAGCTCAGCGTGTTCGGTCAGGCTACTGGCAATGCCCACTAATTTAAAGTATATGAATAAATATGTCTCAGTAAAGGTCTCATCGTTGGGATTTGAGCGATGTCGTGTTACATCCATGAAGAACTGCGAAGAAAGACGACGGAGAAATGGAAAGGGAAGGACCTGTGTTCGATTCCCGGTACCTCCTCAGATATTTCCAGAAGTAGGGAGGTATGGAACTGGATCAACTCAGACCTTAAGAGACAGAATGATGAGCTGCTTGAATAAAGGAGCAATGTCATCATCAGGATTCATCTACTGGCAATAACGGCTGGAGCGATTGCCGATATGCTGATCACATATTCCATGATCATAGATCGCTATTCTTACCTCATTGTAGGCAGCAGTCGGAACGCGCCTGAGTACTAATCCGCGAGGGGTGTTTATGTTCACGTTACACGAGATAAGTATAAAAAAAAAATAGCCACCCGTACAAAAATTTTGTCTCAGTACGTTTGATGGAACTTTACGGAAACAGTTCAGAAAGTAATGGCACCGTAGGTAACATCATCATCCACTTAATATAGAGCACTGACCTTGCACTAACACTGTGTTTTATAGACGTCGTAGCTTCTAGAGTTTACATCTCCTCTGTGTTGTGACTGAAGGCGCCGATTTAATACTGCCCTCGCGCGTAAGCGCAGTTGACACAACACCTGAAACGCTACTTACTTCTTCGCCGATTCTGCAGAGAATCTCGTCATTCCTTACCGTATCAGTCCATCAAAATTTAGAAATTCTTCTGTAGCACCACATATCAGACGTATCGATTCTCTTCTGTTTCGGTTTTTTCACAGTCCACCGAGCGAGCTGGCGCATTGATCAGCACAATGGACTCGCATTCGGGAGGACGACGGTTCAAACCCGCATCGGGCCATCCTGATTTAGGTTTTCCGTGATTTGCCTTAGTCGCTTCACGCAAATTCCAGGATGGTTCCTTTGAGAGGGCAAGGCCGACTTTCTTCCCATTCTTCCATAATCCGATGGGATCGATGACCTCGATGTTTGGTCCTCTCCCCCAAATCAAACAAACAACCAATCACAGTCCATAATTCACTGTCGAGCAATGCTGTGCACGAAACGTAAATTTTCTGAAATTTCTTCCTCGATTTCATACCAGTCGATTTCTCTCGGCCAGGAATACTCTCTTTGTGTGTGCTAGCCTGTTTTCTGTTCTCCTTGCTTACGGCGCCATGAGTTATTTTGCTTCCGCGGTAGCACAATTCCTTAACTTCGCCTACTTCATGATCACGAATGTTGACGTAGGTTTCTCGCCACTCTCATCCCTGCTATTTCCCATTACATCTCTTTTTCCGGTTTATTCTCGATCCATATTCTGAACTTATAACCTGTACTCATTAACAGTTCAGTCCACGCCTCTTCATGATGACTTTGCGTTCTTGTGACAATTAACTGACTATTGCCATTGTGCAATGACAGGCAATGATAGGTCATATTCCAGTAATCAGAGATTACCCGTTATACTTGACGTGTTTTATAGTGGCGACTGTGTGACTCATGATTTCATTGGAAGCGTTTCAAAGTATGTCTGAAACTGTTATACTAACGTCAGTGAAACTCGTTCCTTACGAGTCGTTAAAGGAGGCGTGGCCAGGGGAATCTTCAACCATTTACCGAAAACTTATGACTCTTGCTGCGTATCAGTGCGCTGCAGTATGGGCTGTTGCAACATCTCAGCAAGAACATTAGAAGGACAGCACTAAACAACTGCCAATACAGGCACAATACTAGATACAGGCTGTATATTTCTCTGATTAGAGTTGTACATGCTGATTAAAGTTGTGGAGAAGCAGAGGGTGGCTCTCTTAAACTGAAGAACTTGATTGGGGTACAGCATTACGTGTAAATGAAACGTAAACGCAAGGAGATAGGAGTAATGTGTAACTGGGAGCATACGGATGATATGTTAAAAATTAAGCATATATAATAGATGTATGAGAGGGCCCGAAATCCATAATCTTACCAACCGAAATAAAAACATAAATTAATAAATAATGTTGATATACACTGTTGCAGTTAACTGTGAAACGTCCCCTTAGAAAAATTAATGAATTACTGTGCTGATAAACCTCTTAAGTTATTTGATTTTCAAACAGCTGAGCAGAACTGAACGTACTCAGACATTTCTCTCTTTACTTATTCTGATCAAAACTAAACTAACACACAATATTTTTAGCGCAACGCAATCTGACTTTCAACAATCCCTACTAAAGAATGGCCCTGACAAACAATAACCTATAACTTTCATGAATCACTTACCTCACAAAAATCTTCGTTACTGGAACTACTGCAATACAGCGAGCGCCAATACTGCCAGCTAAATAAAAGATTCTAACTACTGAAGGCACTAACTACTGATAGGCGTAGTTAGCAAATGAAATATTTTGATAGAGAATAAACAATGTATTTGCCTTAATAATGTTCAAAAGTCATCATATATATATGATACCCAATATTACAAATTTACTCTTTCTAATGGACACACGTCCAGATCGTCCGCTCTCAAAATTCTGCTATCTCTCTCCCCACATCACCACTGCTGGCGGCTCACCTCCAACTACGTAACGCTGCGCACTGTTCACATCCAACGGCCCAACACAACAATAGCGAATATTCCAACAATGCCAACCAGCCACAGACTGCACACAGCACAGTCAGTGATTTTCATACAGAGCGCTACGTGACGTTACCAACATAAAAACCTAAACAGCCTACTTACAACTGTTCTATCAGTGTTTTATTAGATATATTTATAGTTTTTTTCAGATCTGGTCTACGACTTCAGGAATTCATTTGTGTGGCTCTTTTAACTAAATGATATTTTCTTTGCTCCAGATTAATAACAGACCTCCATATGTTAAGTTGTGGAAAAAAGCATGGCATATTGTGTAATAGTTTGTCACTAACGGCAACTAATTTTGTAAACATATACTTGACCATGCACTATACTCCTAATTTTGAGTCTAGATGAATTCACAAAAAAAAAGGAAGCACAGCCACTGTCATCGTCTTTATCACATATATTGAAGAGAGTATTTGCAGATTTTTAAAATTAGAACACCGTTAGTGAATTTCAAACAAGATACTTGCTGCTTCATGCTCACAAGTCTATTTTAGATGTAACAAATGTAGTGTCATCTACATATGCAGCGTAATAGAAGTATTTAACATAGATCACACAGAGTGAAGGTCCAGATACAAATTCTTATTGCATGTGGTGAGTGACATCCTGAACATTTTATTTTTCTTTCATTCGCTAAGGTATTATCTCTGCCCATTTCTGGCCGAACGGTTCTAGGCGCTACGGTCTGGAACCACGCGACCGCTACGGTAGCAAGTTCCAATCCTACCTCGGGCATGGATGTGTGTGATGACCTTAGGTTAGTTAGGTTTAAGTAGTTCTAAGTTCTAGGGGACTGATGACCTCAGAAGTTTAGTCCCATAGTGCTCAGAGCCATTTGAACCATTTTTGCCCATTTCTGCGTTTTGTAAAGCATAGGCAGAGAAATGAACATATACACACAGTACAAATTTATTCCATGACGGCCTTCACTATTAAGCTTTATATATTATTTGGGCCCTTGTCCTACCCTTCTCACCCCACCTCGTGCTCGGCATTAGTTGCCTTCTTCGCCACAAACTCACAGCTTTTTGGCTTGAACGAAGATCTTCTCCCGATGTTCGTATCCTTGCGACTAGTTTATCGGAGAAATTCGTGCTAAAGCCAAAATAAACGGAACTTACCTTCCGGTGTAAAAAGACGCTGCCTGAGGAATGGCTTCCTCGCCATTAAACCCTTAATTGCGTATTCTTAAAGCGCGCTCCGCTGCCGCAGAAGGTAATTTCCTTTAGCACTTCCTGCCGCGGTAGCGCTACGTGCCTTGTTCACTTATTAAAACATTTCTTTGCTGCTTTTAATTTACAAACCGAAACTGAAGTAATTAGGGTCAAATAGAATGTGTTAATGAAATTTTGTTTTCACTCATTTGCAACTTGTTTTGTGTGTGGAATACAGGGTATAACGTGTATAAATCCAGACATTTGCGTCAGTGACTGGGGACGGTAGACTGAGCAACATCACCTCAGTATTTACGTCATTTGCAGACTGATAATTCTAGCTAATAAATGTTGTATGTGTATAGGTAGGGTAGTACTTACAAGTTCGTGTGGCAGAAGCAAGCCATTAATGTTCATTTTCCCTGTGCAGCAGGTCAGGTATTGAAGTATGGACGCGAGGAAGGAAAAAGGGTAGTCTATACTGCCAGGTGGCGTTCATCCCAGATGCAGCCATGCAGAAAACATCAGGTCGCGAAATTTGTGTCGTGTTTGTGGGAAGACTGCTCGACGCAGAGCGAAAACAACCAGCGCATTGATGTGTGTACATACTAAGGCTTCACATATGAAAATATTTGCACTTATGTTCGTTACGCTCTGAATTTAAAACGTGGTGCTGGACAGAGAAGAACTTCGTATTCTGTACATACCAATAAGATGTCTCTGTTGAAGGCCCTTTCTCGCGCAAACTCCACATCTCCGTGTTGGTCTTCTCTTCGTTTTGCCGGGCAAAAATTCTTGAAAATGCCTGGCTATAAGGCGAGATACTATTGGTGTTTGAGATGGGCGTCCGAGTGATACCCCTCGCTTTGGAGAGTATAGGACCAACTGTTCCCTGGGAATAATCATGAATTGCAGGCTACTTCTTTCGCCGCCATGTTTTTTGAAACTGAACGTACGCTTCGAAACGGGAACCGTCCAAAACTGTAAATGTCTCCTCCTGGCCATTTTGTAGCTCTGTAACTAGGACACTCTCCTACTTGCACGTCCCACATTGTAATCCTTGACAACAGCTGCCTTTGCATGAAGATATTCTTTCAATTTACTTATTGAAATTTATCCTTGTGGAATCTTTTGACCGTCATGACGTCTCTCTTATACTTCCATTTCATCGACTCTTGCTTGCTTCCGTACGCCATAACGTAGTCTCCCTTATTCAGTTTTTCCCTTTTCATGACCACCTCGGAACTCCATTCTGGCTTGCCGCATTGTACTGACAGCGCAGCTTTCAAAGCTGAGTTTCTCCCAATATATAAAACGTTCAAACAACCTACAAGAATGCAGCGGAGTTACGTCTTCGATAACCGCCATATAGCGCCCCCGCTGTCTCAGAAGCTGAAGGTTTGTCAACTGAAGTAGCCCGCATTAGTGTCACTTTTTCCCAGAATGGCTGTACTGAGAGACAGATCAGAAGTGTTTTGCGCTTGCGACCAACCGTGACCAGGGTAAGCGACGAAAACGATGAGCTGACACGTCCGAGGTGTGCGAGAAAAGTCATGAGATGGATTTTTTATCTACTTAAAGTTTCTTATGTTTTTCAAACAACAATATTGTTCCCATCAAAGTAGTTCCCTTCGGCAGATATACACAGGCGAAATCGTTGTTCCTTTGTAAGACGTCAGCTGGTAGGGACTTTAACATGTCACTCACATTCTTTTGAATTTTCTCAAGGATCCCACAATGACGTCTTTTTAAGATATTTTTCAATTTCGTGAAAAGAAAAAAGTTACACGGACTCAGATGAGGTGAATAGGGGCGTTGCCATGATGCAGCATCCACTTGTCTGCATTATCTGGTCACCCTCGATTCGTCCTTTTCTTGACCCTTTCACGGATACTTGGTTGAAAGTTTGTCATGGAGGAATAAATTCTTTATTTACGATACTCCTACTGTCAGAAAAGCAAATCAGCATTGTTTTGATCTTTGATTTGGTTATTCGACCAAAGCTTTGGCACGTGCAAAACTTCGGCTAAAATTTGATGTATGGTGAAAGTGTTTAACAAGTCACCCATCACCCTTATTGGCGGTCATATCGCACCACAAGAGCGCACACACGTGCGACTTTTCGCCAGTTGTTAAAGTTGAACGCCTCCCTAAGCGAGATACATCTTCAACGTGTTCTCGACCTTCCAGAATGATTTCTGCCAGAGAAGAACTTGTGCTCTTGATAAGGAAAGCTCCCCGTAGGCCTGTTTCAACTCTTCAAAGGTGACACTCCTTGATTTCCCAACTTAACACAAAACTTGATAGCGTAACGTTGCTCTAAATTCCACTGTTCTATTTTCGTAACACGCAACAAAAGCACAAATTCACTGATGGCGTTACTCAAAAATCACACGATGGCCGGGTAAACGCATATGTAAGCCAACCCAGCAGGTTGCGCTGTTGTACTTGACCATGAACGGCATTTGCAAAGTCCTCAGTACTTTCCAAGTGTTAGTCGTGGTCATACCAGTTTCCTGTGTAGCTGTGTGTACCTTATGTCTGAGCTCAGGGAGTAGAATATGGATAAATCGTTGGTGCTCATATGGTAGGTGTTTCCGAAACCATGGGAGCTGAAGTGTATGATGTTTCAAGAGGCATCGTATAGAAGATTTAAACTGCAGACAAGTAGAGTGGATAAACATTATCCCTGAGTCACACCGCGGACGAAACTGTGCTTTGAGTGATCACGGGTGGTCATTGATGAGGATTACGACAAAAATACACCACTGGCCATTAAAATAGCTACACCACGAAGATGACGTGCTACAGACGCGAATTTTAACCGACAGGAAGAAGATGCTGTGATATGCAAATGATTAGCTTTTCAGAGCATTCACACAACGTTGGCGCCAATGGCGACACCTACAACGTGCTGACACGAGGAAACTTTCCAACCGATTTTTCATACACAAACAGCAGTTGCCCGGCGTTGCTTGGTGAAACGTTGTTGTGATGCCTCGTGTAAGGAGGAGAAATGCGTACCATCACGTTTCCGACTTTGATAAAGGTCGGATTGTAGCCTATCGCAATTGCGGTTTATCGTTTCGCGACTTTGCTACTCGCGTTGGTCGAGATCCAATGACTGTTAGCAGAATACGGAATCGGTGAGTTCAGGACGGTAATACGGAACGCCGTGCTGGATTCCAACGGCCTCGTACCACTAGCAGTCGAGATGACAGGCATCTTATCCGCATGGCTGTAATGGATCGTGCAGCCACGTCTCGATCACTGAGTCAACAGATGGGGACGTACGCAAGACAACAAGCATCTGCATGAACAGTTCGACGACATTTGCAGCAGCATGGACTATCAGCTCGGAGACTATGGCTGCGGTTACCATTGACACTGCATCACAGACAGGAGCGCCTGCGATGGTGTACTCAACGACGAACCTGGGTGCACGAATGGCAAAAAGTCATTTTTTCGGATGAATCCAGGTTCTGTTTACAGTATCATGATGGTCGCATCCGTATTTGGCGACATCGCGGTGAACGCACATTGGAAACATGTATTCGTCATCACCATACTGGCGTATCACCCGGCGTGATGGTATGGGGTGCCATTGGTTACACGTCTCGGTCACCTCTTGTTCGCATTGACGGCACTTTGAACAGTGGACGCTACTTTTCAGATGTGCTACGACCCGTGGCTCTACCCTTCATTCGATACCTGCAAAACCCTACATTTCAGCAGCATAATGCACGACCTGATGTTGCACTACTCTTGATGAACTGTGGTATCGTATTGAAGCTGCATGGGCAGCTGTACCTGTACACGCCATCCAAGCTCTGTTTGACTCAATGCCGAGGCGTATCAAGGCCGTTATTACGGCCAGAGATGGTTGTTCTGGCTATTGATTTCTCAGGATCTATGCACCCAAATTGCGTGAAAATGTAATCACATGTCAGTTCTAGTATAATATTTCTCCATTGAATACCCGTTTATCATCTGCATTTCTTCTTGGTGTAGCAATTTTAATGAGCAGAAGTGTAGAAGAGGATGACAACTGGAAGAGTGAATGCAGAACTGAATATCGCACTCGCGAACCCTGTCAGCTCCATAATCAGCAATGAGCAGGACGAGCTTGAATACCAAAACCACACAGCAGGGGTGCAAATGCCCGCAAAAGAAAATTTGGTGCCGAAGGCATTAAACAAGCACTATGGAGTAGCGGAGGAATGTCATTTGCACTGACAAGTCTTGTTTCCGACATCAGGTCGAGTTTATGTACCAAGAGAAACATGGCGGGGATTCGACGATGATTTGGGCAGCCATATCGTTGTGTTCCATAGGCCGCATTGTTACCCTGTAAGGGTGCACTGTTGCCAAGGATTATGTGACCGTTTTCGCTGAGCAGCTCCATCCAAATTACGATGTCTGTTCCTCAGTGGTGACGCTTTGTTCCAGATGACAGGGCCACTGTTCACACATTTCGCATCGTGCAGGGCTGGTGAACACAAGGATTAAGTGTCGCCGGCCGCGGTGGTCTAGCGGTTCTGGCGCTGCAGTCCGGAACCGCGGGACTGCTACGGTCGCAGGTTCGAATCCTTCCTCGGGCATGGATTTGTGTGATGACCTTAGGTTAGTTAGGTTTAAGTAGTTCTAAGTCTAGGGGACTGATGACCTCAGATGTTAAGTCCCATAGTGCTTAGAGCGATTTGAACCGTTTTTGGACGTACACCATATTAAGTATAATAATGTGTTGTGGTGTTTCAGTATTTTTGTCCATCCCAGTAAATTCATGTCACTGCATCGTCATTAACTTCATCCCCGTTGAAATGAAAACTTAAAGTATTTGGATCGGCTTCTGTCGTAGAATTCCATGTTTATATTGTAAGAATTGTTGAAGAGTTGTTGTTTGAACAAAATAAACTTTGTGTCTGAAGTGTCACTGCACTAAATACTATGTTCCATGTGTCACAACGTACTATCAAATAATTGTTGACGAATTGATGGAGTACTATTGTATAAGAATCTAAGTTGACGGTAAAAGGAGGCAACGATAGCCGACTGGATATATTATTAGCCACTCTAACGCTTATAACATATTGTGATTTTTTATCCTAGGATGATAAGACTTCTCGAGATTTTTCTTGGAACGGAACTGCATACACTGGAGTTGTGGCCTCAAGTTGCATGCCGGAACTCACAATCATAAATGTGTTGGCTATCTCCAGGAAATGACGAACACTGGCTCCATATTAGTCCCCCAACCAGAGTCAGTAGCCGCAAAAGATAGAACGAGTTCCCAGCCACCATGATGTACCGCAACATCGAGATTCTGTGAAACATTGCTGTGTGCGAAGCTAAGTGTAATTGCAGTACTTGAATGGAGCAGCAGATATAGCTGCTGCAACTATTCTCTTTCCTCTCCCTACCGTCTCATCATCATGGTAGTAGTGCATAGCATCGTGTAGACTGAAATCGAAATACGGACAGATTACTTTGAACTACACACAGCACCTCCCTATATTAACAAAATGCCAATTCCCGACACGTATGTTTAAGTATTTTGTTTTCAAGTTCTTTCTCTCTTCCTGGCTTTCCATTATTTGTTACACCCATTGAATTACTATTCTGCTGTGCACCTTGGTCACTTCTTCGAAACCCGTAGATCAATTTAGCATCTACCGGTCGGTGTTTTTTTCACATTACTCTTAATGGTTCAAATGGCTCTGAGCACTATGGGACACAACTGCTGAGGTCATTAGTCCCCTAGAACTTAGAACTACTTAAACCTAACTAACCTAAGGACATCACAAACAGCCATGCCCGAGGCAGGATTCGAACATGCGACCGTAGCGGCCTTGCGGTTCCAGACTGCAGCGCCTTTAACCGCACGGCCACTTCGGCCGGCCATTACTCTTAATGTCTGAACATCTTTACAGCTCAGGAAACACAAAGGATATTTCTAGAATATGTTTGTCACTTTGGTATGGGGGGAATGCTCATGCACGGCTCTCAGAGTTTATGTCACACACACACAAACACACACACACACACACACACACACACACACACACAGAGAGAGAGAGAGAGAGAGAGAGAAGAGAGAGAGAGAGAGAGAGAGAGAAACTGCCTGACTTCGATACCACGGTATTAATAGCGTCTAAATGTTGTTTATGTCGTTCTCTCTGCCTCTCTCTCGCTTGTAGATGGCTACGTAATGTTATTGTTGGTAATAATGGTGGATGAAAAGGTAGAACGTGACTTGAAGGAGTTAATCTCTCAGGCAGAGTCCGCAAAATATGTATACAAATAGATCTTAAAAAACGAGAAAAATAGCTATTAAGTCGCCTTAATCAATTCCGTTCAGCCTCGTTTCCATAATTTATTTCAAAGCTTGAAAAGCAGCCATGATATTAATGTACTCACTTATTTTCATTCAGCCACATACAGAAGTTTCGTTCTGGGCAAACTTATCTTTAAGGCAAGAAAGTTTCCGTTGTACAAAAGGGTGTAACAAGAAAAATGTACGGTACTCGCTCTCTATCTTCTTGGTGATAATTTTCCAAGTCAGGTATTTTAACCGCAGCATAGAAATAGATATAATTATTCAAGGAATTTGTTATAAATAACCAGTTATTCAAAAGGAATAATGAAGTCTGTAAATATTGGAAGAAAAAAAGGACTTTAGTATTCTTAATTAAAACGAACAGTAACGATTCCAAAATTGTTGATCAAAATTATGTAAAATGATGTAAAGCGGCTAACAAGGAGCAGAGCTAAATTTGAAATATATAAGAATCGGGATGGTTCTTCTGAAATCTGATTCTGATCAATCACAGGGCTTTTATTTGGAAACTTGGACCCAATTATTAAACAGCTTTGCTATTGTTTTCAAGTTTCCAAATAAAAACCTCAGCCTGAAGGTTGGTCGCAACGCCACATTGCGTCACTACACGTAGTTCCGTTAAAAATGGAAAATAATTTCACTATGTACAAAATGCGTTAACCGGGGGTTTCCTTGGTTCCTGTTGGGATATTTTGTACGTATGGTATGCTCTCGCCATTCGGTGAGCTACTAGCTATATGAGAAAAATTCATCTTAACGTTTCTCGTGTTTCCCTTTTTCTTCTCACAGTCTGTATGGTGCAAAAATAATGGCATACTTACCGTTATCAATGTGAACTAATCTGTAAATTCTCCGTTTGCAGTTGTGCTAAAATAGAAAGTATTTCGATAACGTACCAATTGCTTAACTGACTGTTCGGACGGTCCTTGGTAGAGTATTTTATCCATATTGTAGAATAGTACACCAGCGCCACATGTTCTAATTTATTTTCAGTAACTTTTTATTCATAATACACAAACTGACTCGCTTCACATCGAAACGATATGTCGTGAAGTGACCCATGGTACACGAATCTTGTTAACCGACGGGCCATCACATTGAATTCAATGCATAGACACCTGTCGTTAAAGTTCTGCGGGCTTGTTTTGGGAAAGGGAGAAAAAAAGATCATTGTTCAACGTTCTTTCAGCGACGAGGTCATTAGAGACGGAGCCTAAGTTTGAACTGGGGAACTATGGCGAAGGAAACTGTCGTATCCTTTTTCCGAGGAACAGTCCTGGCATTTGTCTTAAGTGAGTCAGGAAAACCTCGAAAATCTAAATCTGATCGCCGGACGGGGATTTGAACCGGCACCTTCCACCATGCGAGTTCAGTATCTTAACACTGCACGACTGCACTCGATGAGAAAGGAGAGGGGAATGCTCCAGCGGAGCTCAACCGACAAAAAATGTCACCCCACTGCGCACTCACATTAAGCGTTTGCAGATGGCGCAGATTGAGTCACGTGCTATACCACGTGCGCGTTGCCTCTTCGTGAGCGTAAGACAGTAGCAGTCAGTGAGACGTTATGTTTCAAGTGCACATTCTACGAAAATATGGATAAATGTAAGGACGTGGCAGAGTGGCAAAAAAGGGGTAGCGTGTTTCGTCGTGTCCACGGGCACACGGTGTGTGAAGTTGCTGGATTCGTTCGGAGTTTCGCGACGGACTGTTCAACTTGTTTACAAGCGGTGGTGTAACTAACGTGGCCACGAGACACGACGTCATAACTGTGGTCGGAAAAAGGTCCTGATTTAGAGGGGCCAGAGACACGTTTCACAGCTTGTGATTCAAAGTGGCTCCGAAACCACAGAGGAACTGTTACAGGCAGTGAATGAAGGTCCATCCCAATCTGTTAGCGAGGGAACATTGCAAAGGGAACTGTTTACAATGAACGTGTTGATTCGGTTACCTCGCAAGACACCGTTGTTTACACAAGCAACAGCAAATTTCAAAAATTGGCTCAAATGGCTCTGAGCACTATGGGGCTTAACATCTGAGGTCATCAGTCCCCTAGACTTAGAACTACTTAAACTTAACTAAGCTAAGGACATCACACACATCCATGCCCGAGGCAGGATTCGAACCTCCGACCGTAGCGATCGCGCGGTTCCAGACTGTAGCGCCTAGAACCGCTCGGCCACTCCGGCCGGCCACCTCCATTTCCCACGAGCGTGCGGTCATTTGTTGATTAAAAACCAATACCATTGTTTGGTTGGCTCTCGTCTATGAAATATAGTATATAACGGAGGTCAGACAGCCGACTTCCAGTTCTTACGAATAAAGTGAAATGATACGTTCGCTAAGAAAAGATAACTTCGCAGAACTATATTTCTGTTCTCTGCATACAAACGACACCAAGAAAGCGAGCGCAAAGTGCACCGTTTCCTTGTGACGTATGAGTTGTTATCAAAAATTAATGCAAATTTTTGTTTTTCTTAATAAATCTTTATTTATTCACCAACATCAACTTCGTCCCATTGAAAGTAACCCTCCTCAGCTGTAATACGATACACTTCTACAAGTGCTTTTTCCGGTCTTGGAAGCACCTAGGTAACTCGCTTTTCGTTATGGTTTTCAGCTGCCTCCGTGATTCTGATTTTATCTAAACAATGGTGGCAAAAAGACGTCTTTTCATGGTTTTCTTCAGACTAGGGAATAGAAAGAAGTCGCAGGTTTCTATGTCCTGCTAATACGTTGGCTGAGGCAACGCAACTGTTTCGTTTTTTGCCAAAAGATCACGAACAAGCACTGAGATGTGATCGAGAGCATTATCGTGATGGAATTTCCACGAGGGTTTTGTCGCAGTTCTGCCAGTCTTCTTCGGATTGCTTCCAGCAAACGGCTCCTAGCTTCCCGGTAGCATTTATTTATTGATCGTACCACCATAAGGCGGGAACTCATGATGAACTACCCCATTGTAATCGAAGAAAACGTTGGGAAGAACGTTCACTTGTAGATTTTTTTCCTGTCTTGACTCTTCATGCAGTTTCCGTTGGGACGATTGGGCTATGGTTTCGACGTCATACCTGTATATCCATGTTCCGTCATCTGTTATAACTTTCATTGCACGTTCTGCGTTGTTGTCGACTTCTTTCAGCTATTCCTGAGCGATGTCTACGTGACGTCATGTCTGGTCGAAATTCAACAATTTGGGAACAAAACTTTGCTGTTACACGTGTCATGGCCAATCAGCCGAAAAAATTGCTTGGCATGAGCCAAAGCATATGCTGACGACATCAACAACCTCTCTAATGGAGATTCCTCGATTTTCCAGAACCATTTTCTTTACTTCTTCCACATTGTATTCAGTAATTGATGTGCTACGGCGTCCAGGGCAGAAGTCGTCTTCATCCTCTCAACCCTCTTTGAAAGGTTTATACTACTAGTATTGGTTAAATTGGTTATCTTGATTTGGTATTTCTTTTTACTGAGTTTAACGAAGGCGATGTTGGCCTGATATATTCAACGATGCCCTTTGGCTACACTGACTAAAGGATTCTTCTAAGAGATGCCAAATTAAGATAACCTGAAGAGGCCTAAATAAGGCGAAACGCGTCGTTGAAAAAAAAAAAAAACTAAAATTGCAACCAATACTGTTTTTAACCAATACTGTTAAGCACTGCTTTGCTGTATGCCACATATGGATTGGAAGAGTTTATACTACTGGTAAACTCTCGTCTTACTCATTGCAGATTCGCCAAAAGCCAGTCATCATTTCGAATGCGGTGCAGCACTTTTATTACATTTTTCAAGCAAAATTTAATGCAAATTCTTTGATCCATAATTGCATCAAGAAGATTTTCCTTTTTTAAAAAAATTACGTATATAGCCCAAGGAATTAAAAATTTACGTCCTTTTTTGAGCACTCCTAAACTAAAGCTTTCTCGGAAGAACCTTTTCAGTGATGCTACTACTCTTATCTGTTACTGCACATGAGAAAACTCGCTTGATCTGGGTGATTTGGATTTAAAATCCGTCCTCTCTCGCGACATGAAACCCCAGAACATATCGTCACCTGTACTCGCGTCTGCAGCAAGTAGAGTGAAACTCTTTCACCACTAAATTCGAAGCGGCTACGTCCGGATAACGAACAATTTACTCGATTTGGAGCGTACCGCTACCGATATCAAATCCAGGTGTTCGTTATTTCCAGCAATACTGTACAACTTGCTTTTTGCGTCGCTCGCGAATTGGCGTGTTAGGGCGCCGCGGCGATGTTTCCGGCCGGAGCCCAACACCGTCCGGCGAAGCGGAGGAAGTGTAACGAACTGTGGTCGCGATAACGCTCGGCCGCAGCAGATAGCACGCCGCGCCTCTTGTGTGCGCGCATGCGCACTGCGCGTTGCGTAAAGCCAGCAGGCGAGTATTTTGTCCTACGTCTGTGCTAAAATTCCATTCGTTCAGACATTAAACAAAATACACTCTAACAAGAAAAAAAGGAAAAGGAAGGTGACGTACCACGAAGGATTATCCGAATCTGAAGGAAATCGACAGATATGACATACATGTACAGACAGACAATTTCGGAAAAAAATGATGATTTATTCAAGAGAAAGAGCTTCACAAATTGAACAAGTCTATAACGTATTATGCAAGCAGTTATTCAGCTTTGCATTGACTGACAGAGTTGTCGGATATACTCCTAAGGGTATCGTGCCAAATTCAGTACAATTGGCGCGTTGTACCGTGAATCCCAAGCTCGTTGGATGGGTCAGCCCACAATGCCCCTACAGCCGTAGCCACACGGGCCGTACTGTCGAACGTCAACTTTGAGCGTGCTGAGTTCAAAGTGCCGCTGAATTCTCAGAAACTGTGCGACTTGTGCACACGGTACGTGGGCCCCAACGTGGTATACGCGATCACAACGAATTCCAGCGGCACTTGCGGTATGTTTCTAGTTCGTAAATCACACTGTTTACTAAACGGGCGCGCGTAAAATTCCCACGTTAGCTCTATTAAAACGCACATTGTCCATATGCTAGTCACGTTGTTCCACATGTAATATATACAAATAAAAAGTTCAATATCCATATCCATGTTTTAAGACGAAAAGGAAAGTACCATGAAACTTGCTGGCAGATTAAACTATGTGCCGGACCGAGACTCTAACTCGGGACCTTTGCCTTTCGCTGGCAAATGCTCTACCAACTGAGCTACCCAAGCACGATTCACGCCCCGTCCTCACAACTGTACTTCTGCCAGTACCTCGTCGTTTCATTTCTGCCAGTACCTTGTCGTTTCATATCAGCCAACGTCATTCATACCTGATCACTGTTCCTAACTAGTAGCAGAAGCATTGCAAATTGTGAATTACAAACGTATAAAGATATTTTGCTCCTTTTTCTTTTACAAATAGCGCAAGCTGTCCTGTATTTTAAGCCAATCAAACAAACTCACTCATCAATAAAAGCAGAACTTACATGTTCATAACATCAAATATTATACACTACTGGCCATTAAAATTGCTATACCAAGAAGAAATGCAGATGATAAACGGGTATTCATTGGACAAATATATTATACTAGAACTGACATGTGATCACGTTTTCACGCAATTTGGTTGCATAGATCCTGAGAAATCAGTACCCAGAACAACCACCTCTGGCCGTAATAACGGCCTTGATACGCCTGGGCATTGAGTCAAACAGAGCTTGGACGCCGTGTACAGGTACCGCTGCTCATGCAGCTTCAACACAATACCACAGTTCATCAAGAGTTGTAACTGGCGTATTGTGACGAGCCAGTTGCTCGGCCACCATTGTCCAGACGTTTTCAATTGGTGAGAAATCTGGTTCAAAAATGTTCAAATGGCTCTGAGCACTATGGGACTTAACATCTATGGTCATCAGTCCCCTAGAGCTTAGAATTACTTAAACCTAACTAACCTAAGGACATCACACAACACCTAGCCATCACGAGGCAGAGAAAATCCCTGACCCCGCCGGGAATCGAACCCGGGAACCCGGGCGTGGGAAGCGAGAACGCTACAGCACGACCACGAGATGCGGGCGAGAAATCTGGAGAATGTGCTGGCCAGGGCAGCAGTCGAACATTTTCTATATCCAGAAAGGCCCGTACAGGACCAGCAACATGCGGTCGTGCATTATCCTGCTGAAATGTAGGGTTTCACAGGGATCGAATGAAGGGTAGATGGTTCAAATGGCTCGGAGCACTATGGGACTTAACTTCTAAGGTCATCAGTCCCCTGGAACTAAGTACTAGTTAAACCTAACTAACCTAAAGACACCACACAAATCCATGCCCGAGGCAGGATTCGAACCTGCGACCGTAGCGGTCGCGCGGCTCCAGACTGTAGGGCCTAGAACCGCTCGGCTATGAAGGGTACAGCTATTGGTCGTAAGACATCTGAAATGTTACGTCCACTGTTCAAAAGGCCGTCAGTTCGAACAAGAGGTGACCGAGACAAGTAACCAATGGCACCCCATACCATCCACGCCGGATGATACGCCGGTATGGCGATGACGCATACACGCTTCCTATGTGCGTTCACCACGATGTCGCCAAACACGGATGCGACCCTCATGATGCTGTAAACAGAACCTGGATTCATCAGAAAAAATGACGTTTTGTTCCTTTTTCTTTTACAAATAGCGCAAGCTGTCCTGTATATTAAGCCAATCGAACAAACTGACTCCTCAATAAAAGGTGAACCTAATTTTCATAACATCAAATATTGTAGTATATAAATATGTTAAACTAATAACAAAGCATCAGAACCTATTAAAAACGCGAAAGTTAGGAAAAAATTTAGATACAGTTCAATATCAGTAATGCGACTGACTACGCTAGAACGAGAGCCATGTCAGTCGGCCAATTCTACTATATTACCACTGGCTACAAGCTTTAAACGTGGTTATGTTACTAATTGAAATTTAATTATAACAAATTGTACCAAGAACAATGTGTTTCTAGTGGATCCTCAGTGTGTCGTTGTCTTCAAATGGCATACTCTCATAATACATAAGTTACAATAATTGTTTTGCCACGAATATGATGTTTCTCACCATATTATTGCAACGAATCACACAATTAACAACGGGTTTTCGAGTGATTCTCAATTTGATGGTGCTCAGAAACGGCATATACACGTATAGGCTTGTAATGAATGCCGATATGGCGCCTCACAACTCCGTACTGAAGGGAGATGGCGTGCAAGTAACGTAGGCGGCGGTGTGCCATCTCATTGGTCAACACTGAGACGCACGCTCAGAATATCTGACGAGGTGCACGTTCGGAAAGACTCCCGAACGTGCTGTTCCACACTTCGACGTCAGAAACTCGGCACGCTCAACGCTCAGCGTTCGGGTGCACGGTCCGTGTGCCGACGGCTTAACGTCCGGAATTGGGGAGAGATCCGGCGACCTTGCTGGGGAAGTTATGGTGTGGCAAGCACGAAGACAAGGCAGTAGAAACTCTCGTTGTGTGCAGACGGGCATTATTTTGCTGAAATCCAAGCCCAGGATGGCTTTCTATGAGGGGTAACATAACGGGGCGTGGAATATCGTCGACTTACCGCTGTGCTGTAAGGGTATCGCGGATGACAACCAAGGGGGTCGTACCTTTTGTAGTTCACTACTGTACCTAAACAATCTAAGAGTAAGAGATTGATTCCTCCTCGGTCCTCAGTGGCATTTCAAGCAATGAATTTTGAGTGTGATGGAACAAGGATTTCGATACACCTTAGCTCTATTCCATATTTAGACGTTGTCTCCTCTATGGCCACCTCGAATACAGACCATAGTTCAGGTTTATGCATACATATCGGAAGGAACATTACAGCGTATTTCTCAACAACTCAGGCACTGCAAAAATAATCGGGGGGGGGGGGGGGTAGAGGGGAGGGGGGGGGGGGAGGGGGAAGTTCGGCCGCCGGGTGCAAATCTTATTGCAGGTTACGACACACTAGGCGACTTGCGCGGCGGTGATGATAAGACGATGATGACAACACCCAGCCCACGAGGGGAGAAAATCTCCAATCCAGCGAAAATCGAACCCGGGCCCCCTGCTTGGTAGGCAAGCACGTCACCACTCAGCTAAGCAGGCGCACATAGGTATTACAGTGTCGTACTTATCCTCCGAATCCGGGAAAGCACCTTTCAATTAAAATGTGTCCCTTGTACGGGAATACACCTAATAGATGTGCGAGTACATGTTGCAGACACATGTTTTACGGAGTATGGGTCTGGTCGTGAAACGTGCTCGGATAGCCTAATGGTAAGCCAACGCTCGCGATAATCGGGAAATCCGGGTTCAAACCCTGGTCCGGCACAAATTTTCATTGTCGCATTCCATTATACAGCTGGTGATTTTCCATATTCGCAGCTGCGAATACATTTTATGTATACCACCGAGTAGCTGAGCAAAAAGGACGTTTGGGTAGGCGTGGTTCAGTCGACGGCCTATAAGACGAGAGTGTGTCGTACGAACAGTGCAAGTACGGCACGTCCGGTGCTGTTTGCTATAGAACAGTCTGTTCCTGGAAAGCACGAACTGGGTCAGCGGCTTCAGGTGTCACGAGTGTGTTATCATTCAGTGTCTCTCTCATTTCTGGTTTTGTTGTTAACTCTCCCATAGACGAACGGGTATAGTGCTCATAGCAAAGAGCATTCAGTGTTACTGGAGTGCAAATACAGGGTGTTTTCGTATTCGCGTGCAAAAATGTATAGGACAGTAGAGAATGCTCCACTGAACAATTTGAGGTAGGGAACCTGGGGTCAGAGAGGCCAGCCTAAGGAGAAATGGAAGTAAACTTGTCTGCCGCTTTGTCTAGCATTGATGTTTTCCAGCTTATTTACAGCTAACATGCCTACAAGTTTACACGTAGTGTGTTGTTTATTTACATGCGCGTACTTTATTTCCTGCTAGGAAACAAGGAGGACGAACCTAATTACTAAGAAGTCATGATGCAGGTTTTGTTCATTTTACTTGTCCATAACGGAGCGAGGTGGTGCAGTGATTAGTACACTGGACTCGCATTCGGGAGGACGACGGTTCAAACCCACGTCAGGCCATCCTGATTTAGGTTTTCCGTGATTTCCCTAAATCGCTCCAGGCAAATGCCGGGATGGTTCCTTTGAAAGGACACGGCCGACTTCCTTCCCCGTCCTTCCCTAATCCGATGAGACCGATGACCTCGCTGTTTAGTCACTTCCCCCAAACAACCCCACCCAATTTGTCCATAAGGTAGCCCTGTTGTATTATATTTACATTGTCCAGTGACAGAACGTGCATGACAGACCCATTCATTATTCAGTGCCATTATTCAGTACAATTGGATGGAGTAGTACCGGCACAGTTTCGCAGAACTCACTGACGTGCACCTCGTGCATGGGGAAGTACGTTGCAGTGCTCTCGCTGCTGAAAGGCTGTACAGGGAACGATTTCCTAGCAGGCATCATCCGTCACAACAAGTGTTTATTTCTCTCAATCGACGAACGCGAGAGACTGGTTCACTGGAAAGAAGAAACGAGGGACCTGCCAACTTGAGAACCACTCGCACACCCGATTTTGAAGCGAAGGTGCTGTATGTGCTGCAGCGGACTCAACTCGTCGACTGCTCGTAAATCGGCGCTACACACACTAGCGCCGGCCGGTGTGGCCGTGCGGTTCTAGGCGCTTCAGTCTGGAACCGCATGACCGCTACGGTCGCAGGTTCGAATCCTGCCTCGGTCATGGATGTGTGTGGTGTCCTTAAGTTAGTTAGGTTTAATTAGTTCTAAGTTCTAGGGGACTCATGACCACAGATGTTGTCCCATAGTGCTCAGAGCCATTTGAACCATTTGAACCACACTAGCGTTTGGCCAGTATTCCACGAACAACAATAGGCCCGTGTCACCCACACCGAGTCTGTGCAATACTTGTGACTGACTTTGCATCAAGGGTCGCATTGTGTCCGTGGTTGCTCCAAGAATGAATTGATCGACCAGTTACATCCAAATCGTGCTGTTTACTGACGAGGCCTCATTTGATCGTGATGGTATTTAGAACAGCCGTAATAGGTGTGTGTGGGATGAGTAAAACCGTCACGATGTGGTAGAGTCACACCATGAAGTACGGTTTGCGGTACCTGGGCCGGCATTGTAGGCGACAATCTCATAGGGCCACATATTCTACCTGGCCGTCTGAATGGCCACCTGTTATTGAGGTTCGTGCAAAGAGTTCTGACATTTTAAACATGGTACCCTTTCTTGTTCGTGAGGGGTGTGATATAACAGGACGGTGCACCGCCTCGCTTCAGTGAGGAAGTCCGCAGCCATCTCAATGCTGTATTTCCTGGTTGCTGGACTGGAAAGGGAGGTCCTACTCCATGGCTTGCGAGGTCACTTGACCTGAATCCCCTTGAGTATTTCCTATGGGGATAAGCAAAGTCACTTGTGTATGAGACCACAGTTGATACGGAGATGGAATAGTTGACAGAATTATAGCCGTCTGTGATGTGATTTGAAACACACCATGGATATTTGTCAGGTTGCAAAAAAATGGTTCAAATGGCTCTGAGCACTATGGGACTTAACTACTGTGGTCATCAGTCCCCTAGAACTTAGAACTACTTAAACCTAACTAACCTAAGGACATCACACACATCCATGCCCGAGGCAGGATTCGAACCTGCGACCGTAGCAGTCGCGCGGTTCCGGACTGCGCGCCTAGAGTGTCAGAATCTTGTTCGCCGATGCCATGCTTGCATTGAGGTTGATGGCCGACAGTTTCAGCACATTTTTTCATGGGCTGTCACTGAAGAAGGTGAACAGATACCTCAGGGTGACCCTCCTAGACTTACACGTACGTGTAAGGCAGTGACAAGCGTTCGCGGAGGGTGTGCACGTTACTGAAGTTCTGAAAGTCGAGTGAAACGCACCCAGGATGACGGGAATGAATGATTATTTTACTTTTTTTTCACACCTTTCGGACATTTCAGTTCCTTTTATGTAAACGATCGAGGAAGTAATGATGATCTGTTGTGCACTTAATTTCTGAAAGATAAAGGTATACTTTGGTAAAATACCCAAACATCGCCGGCCGTTGTGGCCGAGCGGCTCTAGGCGCTTCAGTCTGGAACCGCATGACCGCTACGGTCGCAGGTTCGAATCCTGCCTCGGCCATGGATGTGTGTGATATCCTTAGGTTAGTTAGGTTTAAGTAGTTCTAAGTTCTAGGGGACTGATGACCTCAGATATTAAGTCCCAAAGTGCTAAGAGCCAGCCAGCCGACCCAATCCTCAGTTATTGCTCAATGAAGTATGGCAGACCCCGAAATCACGTTCCACAAATTCTTCTGAGCAGTGAGTGAATGATATACAACAGGCTCTAGATACCGGTTCCCAGGTTGATGCCATATTTCTCGACTTTCGAAAGGCGTTCGACTCAGTTACGCACTGTTGCTTGCTCCAAAAAGTGCGCGCTTACGGTCTATCCAATGACATATGTGGTTGGATATAAAGTTTTCTGACAGACAGGGAGCAGTATGTCGTCCCGAACGGGGTGACTTCAACAGAAACAAGCGTAACTTCAGGTGTGCCCCAGGGCAGCATAATAGGTCCACTGCTTTTTACGATTTACATAAACGATCTGGTTGATGGTACTGACAGCGGCATTAGACTGTTTGCCGATGATGCTGTAGTCTACAGGAAAGTAGTATCACACGAAAGTTGTGAACAAATCAATGAGGATTTGCAGAAAATAAATGCGTGGTGTAATGACTGGCAGTTATCTCTCAATATTAGTAAGTGTATTGTACTGTGTATAACAAGGCGAAAATCCCCATTAATGTACGAGTACAAAATAAATGCCCAGAAGCGGTAACACCCGTCAAGTGTCTGGGTGTGACTATTCGAAATGATCTCAAATGGAATGATCAGATTACACAAGTAACGGGTAAGGCAAACTCTAGATTGCAGTTTATTGGTAGAATCTGAAGCGATGCAGTTCTTCAACAAAGGAAATAGCTTACAATATGTTAAGAGTATTGTTCGTCTGTATGGGACCGTTACCAGTTGGATCTGATTCAAGAGATTGAGAAGGTCCAAAGAAGAGCGGCAAGATTCGTGACTGGTACATTTAGCCATCGCAGGAGGGTTATACATCTCAAAGAAATTTTGAAGTGGGACACACTTCCGAAATCTGATCTTTACCGAGGATGTAGATTGTATATTATTACCACCAACTTCCATATTGCACAATGATCACCATTCAAAGATAAGGGAAATTAGAGGTGCTATAGTAAGCTTGTATTTGGTGCTCTGGCCCATGTGCAGTTAGATCATTTTTGAATTTGGTACGCGCTTTTAAACTGTTCTCATTCCTTGGCTAGCACAGTGTACTGTTAATATGTCATTATTTTTAAATTTTGGTTAGCATCGATGGTGTTAAATCTTTCAGAGTATAATGTCATGGTCGACGAAACTCTTCTCTTCCTGACGCATACAGTATGTATGTCGCTCTCAGACGTCCTGCTCGTCAGTCGGCAAGACTCAAAAGAGGAGCAACGCCTCTAAAGGTGTCCAGCGCTGTTGTGGACAAAACGTTAGGAACAGAGGAGTTGCATGGACCACGACGGTACACCTTGTAACTGCTCCTCTTGAGATGTACTGGAAATGTACTAGCAGTTGAAAGTATATATATATTATCTTATGAGGAACATTACACAAAAAATCTGTCATGCAGCACTGTATTCACACCGAGTACATATCAACGATACCGACAAGTTCAAATAATTATATGCTCCCCGACGTATACGAGCACAGCTACACGTAGTTGGACACCAGTGGCTGGCTTGTACTAATTGCGGCTACATTCCATGTACGGCAATAGTTTCTCCCCTAAAGTTTTCAGTTTACGTAAGCTTGATAGTTCGAAACGGTGCAATAACTGTCCAACGCGGCAAAGAATATTTATGCATGCTGCGCTCTGTTATTATAAATATTTCATAAGCACACAAGATTAAATGGGTTGAAAGAAATGTCATCACTTTACGCTGGTTTATTTCATACTATTCACGTCCTATCATTGTATTAAGGAAGAAACTTTTCCCTAAGCTGTGTGGAATTAGTTACGTAAGTTTCAGTCAAAGAGTTTGCAACAAAATCCAGATTCCATTTGCTACTTTAACGAAACTCCAGTACTTTCTCATAGTTCAATACCAATGTTCACTTCCTACGTCGGTAAATTTCTACCAGTCTATTACTTTTAGGCAGAGTTCAGCCTTCCCTGTATGATAATCACTTTAAGACAAGTTCGGATCTTTTCCTCTGTTGGCTTTACATAATGATATACTCAAGGTTGCTGATCTACCTATTTCAAGTTTATTGGTCCTAGCAGATCGCAAAATATCTAAAAATGCATAAAAACAATCTCGTCGCGCCTACGTACAAGAAAACACGTTGAGATACGACCTGATCCAGCAAGCGCAAGCAGCACATTAACAATGTATGAATTTTTTCTTCTGTATTATGCAGTGTCCTCAAATGGTACTCACAAGGAGTATTCTTTGAGTTCACTCGTTTTATTCCGTGATCTATAAGTACACTACTTTGCGATCTACTATTATTTTAATTTGAAACTAATGGATTCTATTTCTTTTCTTTCCCGTTTCAAAACATTAAGCCACTTTATACTGAATTTCTTTTCTATATACCTGCTACTATTCAAGTGATGCTATTCAAGTGAGACTTGAAATCTGGGTCTTGGATTTTGGGGCTTTTATTGGGTTTTGGGTACTATTTTATATTTTCAGTTTTGCATCCAAAGGAAGCGGCATTACATCTTGCAAGGTTTACCAGAGGCAATGTCATCCTGTCGTGGAAGCCTTCATTCTGTCATTATGGCTAGTATCCTTCAGGCCTGTTACCTGCTTTTCAATTTTAACTGGTTGTAATGGTTCTTGCATTTTCACTTGATTGAGCGGGCAGTTGTGTATTACAGTATAATTGTTGTTATTCAGCCACTTATTGTTGGATTTCAACGCATTGCTATTAAAAGATTTTTAAGGTACGCTGTAAAATGTAAAATCTCTATCGTGTTATTAAATAAAACTTTCAAAATTTACTGACTCACCGCTCCCCCAGCCCTAAAAGTTCCTGTTCCGCCACAAACTAGTCAGACTGATTCTTGAGAGTTGCTCTTCAGCCTGGGTTCTTACCAGGTTGGCCTTGGAGAGAGAGATAGAGAAGAGCCAACTAAAAGGAGCGCGTTTCGTCGAGGTATCGTTTAATTAACGAGACAACGTTATACAAACCTCATGTAACACCAACGGTAGTAGGGAGGTTTATGGATAGTCGTTCGTCCCTCGCATCATTCGCAAATACAACAGGGATGGGGAGAAAAGATAGTTGCAGCTAAAAAAGTACTTTCTGCCACACATCATGTCTTGCGAAATACAAATGTAGATGTACGAGGGTAATCCCAAAAGGAAAGTCTCCTATTTTTTTATAAGTACGTAGACCTGTTTATTTCTACAATGGTTTACATCAGTTTACAGCTTGAACATTCAGCTATTTTTCGACATAATCACCATTTCTGTCGATGCATTTTTTTGGCACTGTGTCAGTTTTTGTATGCCTATGTTGCATGGTCTTAGGTGTAAAGTGGTGTGCCCAAGTTTCGTCACTCGTGACAATTGAGTCCAGAAAGTTGTCCTGTTCGGCTGCAAGGCGGTGAAGAAATGTGCGGGATGCATCAACTCGTTGCCGCATGTGGTCCTCATTTAGCATGCGCACACCTTCCGGTAGTTCAATGTTTCCGCTAAAATTCTGTGAGCGGTGCTTCGGGAAACCTCAGGAACCAACGTGCAGAGATCATGGAGGGTGATCCGCCAATCTTCACGCATGCGTTGCTCAACCTTCAACACTGTCTCCTCAGAAACTGACGGTCTCCCGCTCCTTTGTTCGTCGTGAATTTGGGTCCGGCCAGGTGCAAACTCTCTCCACCACTTACGAACATTTTTGACATCCATGCACGACTCACCATACACTTCCTTCAATTGGCGATGGATTTCAATGGGCGCTGTGCCCTTTGCGTTCAAAAACCGAGTAACTGCGCGCAGTTCGCACTTGGCGGTAACATCCAACGGGAACTCCATTCTCAACGGCTACCAAGCCAAGACAGCGCCTCAGCGCGACGTGCCCATGTTTACACACAGCGCGTGAAGCACTATTCATAACCGTGTAACCAACTGCCACACAAACGGAGTTCTGTACTTATAAAAAATAGGACACCATACTTTTGGGATTAACCTCGTAGTTGAAACACACCACACCCACTGTTCAAGACCTCGCACCGCCTGAAATATAGTTTTCCTCATCTCAAAAAACTCAATTCAGAATGGTGTACCGTTCGAATAATTTTGACTGCGTAGGTGAAAAGAACAATGGGCTCTACATCGCTGTTGGTTCGTTTTGCAGCATTACCTCTCTGTCTCGATACGATAGCTCGAGGAAAAACAACCGACAATAATGTAGGAGTATTACAGCGATGATAGAATAATGGAAGGGAAATGAAAACTTCGGAGTGACTTCAATACGACACCGTTCAGAGCGGCCACACTAGCGCAGCCTTTTTCGCGCAACTCTAGCGCCGCCCGCATCTCGGCCGATTTCGCGGCAGTGTGCACAGTAACGACCGTGACCGCTGTATATCGCTGCTGACCGAAATGCGGCGGTTCGCACGCGAGCGCCCACTAACATCCACATAATTTTCGTCGCTGCCGGCTACCGGGATTTCAAACTGTAATTTACCGCCACAAATACAGTTGCACTGCGCGTTAATAATTTATTCCATGTCTAATGGATAAGTTTTGCCCTGCAAGGCTGTGCGGATGTTAACGTGGCAACGGGTTCCTTCCGTTCTGCCAATATTGACACTTCTCACCCCAACACTATAAGTAAACATCCTACGTACTGCGACATAAGGAAGATATATTTCTACTGAAAGTCGTAGTTACGTATCACCAAGAGCTAGTAATAAATCTTTATTTGATATTAGTTTCGAAACAGACGATCATAATGATGCAATATTTTGTTGTTACAGGAGCGTATATGCTGCCATACGTTTTGCGGCGCCAGTAAAAAAGTAAAATAATAAAAAAATCGTATTTCATAGCCAGAGTATGAATGATAAAACAGGCCGCTATAACAATTTCATTTTGCGTGATAATCATCGTCTCTCCCAGGAAACTAACAGTACACATAGGAAATTTTATCAGCAGCTCTTAGACTTATATATGCACTGTAAAAGAGAAAAAAAATGGTGCAATAATATGCGTGTATATAGCTGTTTCTCTTTTTTGTTTCAATTGACATGCCGACTTCTAGCATAGCTCACAGTACCAACACTGACATGCGTTCTATAGGACCACTTGCTGTACTGAAGTAGATTGCGTAATGATATCAACATAGATCTGAAGATGGCAACAGAGAATTGTCGAAGCCGGTAATCTATATGAACAAATGATTTTAGCGATCTTGGCAGTTGAAAATTTGTTGGTTGGTGGTTGTTAGTGTTTAACGTCCCGTCGACAACGAGGTCATTAGAGACGGAGCGCAAGCTCGGGTTAGGGAAGGAAATCGGTCGTGCCCTTTCAAAGGAACCATCCCGGCATTTGCCCGAAACAATTTAGGGGAATCACGGAAAACCTAAATCAGGATGGCCGGAGACGGGATTGAACCGTCGTCCTCCCGAATGCGAGTCCAGTGTGCTAGCCACTGCGCCACCTCGCTCGGTGAAAATTTGTTCATTGTCATATACAGGGTGTAAATTTTAAGTTGACAAACTAGAATAACTCGAAAAATAAGCTTCACACGAAAAAATGTGTAGAATCCAAAGTTGATTATTTTCGAGGGGGCATCTGCTAGTGCTAAAATTAGCCCGCCACCCCAGCCCCCTGGGATTGGGGCGGGAGGCAACTTTAAAATTTAAAATGGGAACCCCCATTTTTTATTGCAGAATCAGATTCTACATAAAAAACAGTTGAGACAGGTTGCAGCCTTGTCTTACCCCTGAAACTACTCTGACCCGTGAACTCAATTTACCGTCAACTCAATTTACCGTTAGGTAAGGACATGATTTTAAATTCAGTTCACTCACTGGGCACTTAAAAAATGAGCTGTCGACAAGCATCTCCCGTTTCCGTCATACTTCGCGGCGGCCGCTTATAGCATTGCCCCGCACATTAAGAGCACTTGTGAAGTGACCCGCCGTGTTTGTGTGTCGCCTTTAAGGGGCTCCGGAACGCCCTATACTTGCAATGTTAAAATAACGCTTATAAATTACATCTTTCCTCACAAAGTATTTGAGGTAGGAAGTTGAACTTTTTACAGATTATTTATTGGAATATGGACTACAACTTAACACAGGGATTTTACAAAATTTTAGTTCAGTTATTAAAGATGATTTTTTTTTCAATTGTAATGAAAATTCACAACATTTTTTTGCAATTTTTTATTTATATATTCAAAAATATACAGTTTTTTGGAAAAAGGCTGTGTTAAATTATGCAGAAGCTACTGTGTAACATTTACTGAAAGTTTGAAACAAATATGTTTGGAAGATCCTTAGAAAACATGTAATTAGTATGAGAAAATAAAAGTTTTGGGAATCGAGCGACAAAGATTGGATTAACTTTTTAGTGCATTCCAGGTCCATAGGATGGATTATCTTCATCCTCTGCAAACTCCTCCTCCAGCTTCCTCTTGTTCCTCCTCCTGTTTACTCTTGCTTGTATTTCTAGACTCTTTACAGCCCTGTCTGCAGCCCGAAGGCGTTCCTTGTCTAAAGCAAGTATCGCTCGTTGTTGTGTTCGTAGATTTTGCTACCATTTTCTTCAGTTGCAGTTACTGCAACACTGTTCCAAAAGGTGGTCATGTATGAACACTTATCACATTTCAGTTGTATTTCACTAGCAAGTCCTACGTGCTTTATTATGGAGAGTTCCAGACCAACTTCACTACAATGAATACATCTTACACAGTTTGAAAAAATTCCTTTGAGAACCGACATATCAAATATTTCATTCACATCCGATTCGCCCATAAAACATTCATAGTTTTCACTCATTGAACCAAGCTTCTTCTGTGAAGTATTTTCTTTCCCACTTTGACTGCTATGGGCAGGTGTACTTGAGAGGTTAGGTTCACTCACCTGGTTATCGTCTTTATTGTTTACAGTAATAACACATACCTTTGGCTTTCCAACATTTCTCCTTTTCTTAAAAGCCTACAGAGGATTTCTAATAACTTTACTTTTACTCATTATTATACTTCAACAAAACAGAGACTCAAGAAACAGAATTAATTACGAATATTTTCGAGATAACGACAGAGTAAATAAACATGAAACAATCGACAATCACACCAGCGATATACATTGAACCATCACAGGTTAGCCACAACACATACTTTATCTCACATCACTAAAATGTACCTGATGAACACGGACGTTAATAATAACACCATTTGACAGCAGTTTAACAGCGCCACAGTGGGTCACGCCCATGTAGAACACATTTCAAAAAAAAATTAAAAATAGTTGTAGTCTTCGGAATTGAATAAATTATATATCTATTAAAAGGTAATAGTCTGCAGATTCAGAAAACGCAAAAAAGTAAAAATTTAACTTTTCATGATTTTGAGCCTTTCCGGAGCCCCTTAACTGAGCGGTAGCAGGCAGAGTGTGTGGCAACACTGTAGCGGCAAGTGACAAACGTCAACTATCAAGTAATTTTAATCGGACCGTAGAACAACAACATCAGCAGCAGGGGTCGCACCTGTAGCACAAGGAGGGAGTGGTGGGGGCTGCTGCCGATACAAGCGGCGGGGGCGGCGGAGGCGGCGGCGGCAGCGACTTGGCGGCGGCGACTAGGCGGCAATTACGGACGCGATAGCACAACAAAGCGAGCCGCCCGCTTAGCATAATTGCGAGTCGGCCTCGATTTCTCCGGCTTAGCTGGAAAACTGGACGCGCAGGCCCCATCGGGCACGCCTCGTTCCGTCCCCTGCCATTTACATACCCCAGTCCAGTCCAGTAATTAGCCGCGTTTCTCTTTTGTCCGTCGCCTTCTTTTATTTACGCGCGGAAAATTACAGCCCCTCGCCGCAACAAACACTTTGTTTGCTCTGCTGTCGCGACGAGGTGCTCACTCCTCTCGGCTACCTACGACCGGCGGAAGAGTTTCTGGGGCAAGGACGGCGGTTCGACTGTTAGGGAACGTGCGGCTGCATCGCGTTGTTGTCCTACGGAACTAGTAAAAGTTCGACCTGCAGTTCGTTTTATGTAAAATACTGGCAAGTACTAACAAGGCCTACTTCAGGAACTTTCATTCAGATAAGAAATCCTTCGCGTGCACCTAGTCATTTCCAGTGACACAGTGTGTCTCGTTTTCGTGGGACACACAGCAATTCTGAGAACGAGATAGTTTCGCTCTTACGTCTCGAGCGCAGTGAGTCAAGTTGTAAGTACGTTGTTTAGGTTTTTATATTTGTAACACCACGTAGCGCTCTGTATGAAAATCACTGGCTGTGCTGTGTGCAGTCTGTGGCTGGTTGGCATTGTTGAAAAATTCTCTATTGTAGTGGGTAGTTGGATGTGAACAGCGCGTAGCGTTGCGCAGTTGGAGGCGAGCCGCCAACAGTGGTGGTTGTAGGGAGAGAGGTGGCGGAGTTTTGAGAGCGGATGATCTGGACGTGTGTCCATCAGAGACAGTAAATTTGTAAGACTGGATGTCATGAACTGATATATATATATATATATATATATATATATATATATATATATATATATATATATATATATATAAAATGACTTTTGAAGACTATTAAGGTAAATACATTGTTTGTTCTTTATCAAAATCTTTCATTTGCTAACTATTCCTGTCAGTAGTTAGTGACTTCAGTAGTTAGAATCTTTTATTTAGCTGGTAGTATTGGCGCTCGCTGTATTGCAGTAGTTCGAGTAATGAAGATTTTTGTGAGGTAAGTGATTCATGAAAGGTATAGGTTATTGTTAGTCAGGGCCATTCTTTTGTAGTGATTATTGAAAGTCAGATTGTGTTGCGCTAAAAATACTGTGTGTCAGTTTAGTGTTGATCAGAATAAGTAAAGAGAGAAATGTCTGAGTACATTCAGTTTTGCTCAGCTGTTTGAAAATCAAATAACGTAAGGGGTTTATCAGCCCAGTAATTCATAATTTTTTCTAAGGGGAGGTTTCAAAGTGTACGCCTGTAGGTAACTGCGTCTACATCTGTAACAATACCTATACTCCGTAAGCAACCTTACGGTGTGTGGCGGAGTGTACTTCTGTAATGATTGCCTCATCCCACCTCCCCGTTCCATTCACGAATAGCCTGTGCGAAGAATGATTTACTGAATAAATTTTTTTTTAAATATAGGAAGTGGTTACTGACGAGACCGCAATGTTATCATAAAATTAGAGCATGGTGACTAGTTTCGAGCGCTTTTTTTAAGAATCTTCAGACCTTAAAAACGAATTTAATGTATTGCAAAACATCATCATTAGCTATAGTCATGCAACGACATGCATTCATATTATAGTCCAACAAGACTAGAGCAGTCTTTAGTTAAAAGCATGGTTGAGAACGAGCCAGTTTACAGCTATAATCTCCAGTTTACAACTATAATCTGCAGTTTACAACTGTAATCTGCAGTTTACAACTATAATCTCGCACGATGGAGGTAATTAAGAAGGAAATTGCCAGCTGTATAAGTAAAAACTGCGTCAAATGCCTGCTGTACGCAACTGTACAGCAGATCATAGTGAGAAAAATGTAGACAACGGTAACAAAAATTGTCAGCTGTTCCTTAGCCCGGCTTACAAGGGAATTATTCATCACGGCGTACAAAATAGTGATTCTTATAAAATGTGCACAAGTTGAAGATTAAATGTAAAAGACACAAGGCCAACCAGCCTGGCGAGACACGTCAAAATTAAGAGTCTAAGTGTATTCATTATATTCGGCTAACAGTACTCAGTTTTTTGTCCAACAAAATACGTGAAGACCGCTCTCTCCTTTCGGAAAAAGTCAGGCGTCAGGAAGAATAACTGTTGGTAAACCACCGTCTTAACTCTAATTTCTGGAATTTCTCGTTGTGGCCATTTCGTGAGATGTGGGAAAGATGTAGTATGTTGTCCAACCCTTCCCGGAATTTACTCTCTCAGAATTTCAATAGGCTAGTAAACATCGTCGTGAAACACAACACCCCATTTTTCAGCATCTGCCACTGGAGTTTCTTGATCATCCCCGTAATGCTTTCGCGCTCTTCGTTGGATCGTCTATATCTCTTCTATTGAACCTACTCGGAAATGGTCCCAGGCCGTTGATAAATACTCAAAAATCTGTCGAACGAATTTGTAAGCCACTTCTTCCGTGGATGATTTACTGTTTATTAGTATTCTTTCTCTAAATCTCAGTCAGGTCTCTCTTGTCTCTTGCAACTCATTTTATGTGATCATTCCACTAGAAGTCGCTCCCAATGATAACTGCTAGATATTTCACGGTAGTTACCGTTTCCAGTGATTTGTCGCCAATAGCATAATTGTGTAGCAGTGAATTTTTGGTCTATTTATGCACACCACGTCACATTTATTTATGTTCATGGTCTCTTGCCAAGCTTAGTGGTTCATGCCTCGTGAAGAGCGAGCTCGACATAAAAGGAAAGAGAGTAGATTAGGATTCGGTGTGGCTTTCACGATAAGTCCATGAGATCTGCATCTACAATTTTATTTCGCAAGCCACCTTATCGTGTGTGGCTGACTGTACTTTGTGTTCCATATGGAACAGAAACTCGGACTGGAAACGATGGGGGAGCAACCAGGGGAACCATCTCGATAATTGCCTTAACCGATCACAGAATTTGAACCGGACAAGAATTAGAAGCGAGGTCTTACCGTAAGCGAGTCTAATAACTGGCAGAAGTAAAGCTGTGAGGACGGGTCGTGAGACGTGCTGGCGTACTCAGTAGGTAGAGCACTTGACCATGAAGGGTAAAGGGACAAAGTCCGAGTCTCGGTCCGGCACACAGTTTTAGTCTGCCAGGAAGTTTCATGTCAACTCACACTCCGCTACAGGGTGAAAATTTCATTTTGAAGCGAATCTAATGTGGCTCAGTGAGATCAACAAAGCCGGATCTCGGACTCTGTTGCGGGACGCCGGAAAAAGTAACCACTGGCAACGGCTCTGTTTTTTTGAGATCACAACCGTACAGGAGTGTGACGTCAGCTAAGTCATGAAAGGTGTAGCCATCGGCACGTCCTGCCCAGTCATTTCGAGTTTCGCGATGGACCAACAGCTGGTGCTTAGTCACTGTCGTGGACGCGTCTCTCTACAGGCATTTACTGCCTTGCAGTTAACAGCAGTTTAGCTGTTCCATCACAGCAACGTTTCTCGCATGTGCACGCCGTTTCCTTCGCCCGACAAGCGTAATTATCTCGCGCTAGGACCGCAAACCCACAGTGCCAGCATCTCCTCCTTTGTCTTCCCGATCTGCGTTCTTGGTTCACTGCTCGCTTTCCGACTTGACCGTACTTCTGTGTACCTAGCTACGGTTTCAATACATTTGCTCTGTGCTGTTTATCGTTGCGTAACGCAGTGAAGGATGCCCTCGACTAAATAATGTGTTTTGCTTCGTGCTAATTTCAGAATATATTAGTAAGAGCTGCACCCCGGGTGTTACCCGCTGTTAAACAGAAATTTATATAAAAAAAATATTTATGCCGAAACTTACTATCCCCTCGTATGCGCCATCAGAAAAGATATCTCTTGCAACTCTTGTGGCGCGAGCCACTTGTTGCAGCGCGAGACACATGCGTCCCAGCATACCGGTCGACATAAAAAAAAGAAAATTAAATTTTGAGACTGTGAAAAAGCTGACAGCTCTCATGTCGCTCGCAACTCATTCGTTTACTTTACGAAAAACATGTTTGCACGAAAGAGTAGCGAATTACAAAATGTGCTAGAAGTGGGAGTAATTAATTTCACTACTGTTTACGGCATTCGTAGAACGGGAAAGGTCATAATTCTCACGGAGTGTATGGAGAGCCAGAAGTCTACTGCAACACGTATTTTAATCTTCTATTATTCCATCTCCTCTTCCCTCTCTCTCTCTATCAACTTTCCTCTTCCCCCTGCTGTGCGTCTCATCCACCTCTCTGCCCACACTCCACTCTTTACCGATCTCCTCCTACCCCTCTCTCTTACCATTTCCTCCTCCTCTCCCTTCTCCCTGCCCTTTTCCCCCTCTCGCTATCTCCCACAAACCCCACTCTCTTTTTTCATTTCCTCCTTTTCCCTTTCCCTGTCTATTTCCTTCTCCCCCTCTCTCTGTCCTTCTCCTTCTTCCCCCTTTTTGTCTGTCCATCTCCTCCCCCCTTCTCTCTCACCAAACTTTACAAATAACACCCAACGTTTACGAAAACTTTTCTCGCTGGCAGCCCCCAAGAAATGATGAAAGGAAAAAAGTTCATCGATTACGACATTTTCGCTGCTCAAACAGCAAAACTGCCGCATGAAGCATGACTTTTAATTCATTATTTCTTTATTACTAATGAGAAGGTTCTGAATAGAACTGGTAAGAAAAGAAATTTATGGCACAAACATACTAGAAGAATAAATCGGTTGGTAGGACGCATTCTGAGACATCAATCGGTCGCCAGTGTAGTACTGAAGGAAAGCAGGGGGGAGGGGGGGGGCGGTGGGGGAGTAAAACCGTAAAGGGAGACCAAGAGATGAAGACAGTGAGCAGATACAGGAGGATGTAGGTTGCGGTAGTTAGTGGGAGATAAAGAGGCTTACACAGGGTAGAGCAGCATGGAGAGCTGCATCAAACGAGTCTCAGGATTGAAGAGCACAACATTCCAGTACCTCTGAAAGTATCACCCCCACCCCAATAGGAAGCTGGTAGTTTTTACTCCAACAGTATGTGTTCCCGGGTGTCTTGTTAGAGAGCTGTACAGTAAATATTATTTATTCACTTTCATGCTACGGTCGCAGGTTCGGATCCTGCCTCGGGCATGGATGTGTGTGATGTCCTTAGGTTAGTTAGGTTTAAGTAGTTCTAAGTTCTAGGGGACTGATGACCAGAAATTAAGTCCCAAAGTGCTCAGAGCCATTTGAACCATTTTCACCAGTCTTCTGTAGCATCACATCACAAACTCTTCGATTCTCTCCCGGTTTTTCCACTAATTATGATTCACTTCCATACAATGCTGGACTCCAAACATACATCTCAGAAATTTCTGCTTCAAACAAAGGCCTTTGTTTGATGTTAGAAGACTTGTCTTGGCCAGCTATGCTCTCTTTAAATGCACTAGTTTTTTTAATGTCCTCCTTTCTTCGTCTATCATCGGTAATTTTGCTTCCAATATAGGTTCTTAGCGTCATCTTCTCCGTGATCACCACTTTCGATGCCGGCCGCGGTGGTCTCGCGGTTCTAGGCGCTCAGTTCGGAACCGCGCGACTGCTACGGTCGCAGGTTCGAATCCTGCCTCGGGCATGGATGTGTGTGATGTCCTTAGGTTAGTTAGGTTTAAGTAGTTCTAAGTTCTAGGGGACTAATGACCACAGATGTTAAGTCCCACAGTGCTCAGAGCCATTTGAACCATTTGAATCCACTTTCGATGATAAGTTTCTTGTCATTCTCATTTCTGCTACTTCTCATTACATTGTTATTTCTTCAGTGTACTGTTAATCATACTTTGTACTCATTAGACTCTTCATTCCGTTCAACAGATCCTGTAATTCTGCTTCACTTCCACTGGGGATAGCAATGCCATCAGCGGATCTTATGACCGATATCCTTTCACACTGGATTTTAATCCCACTGTTGAACCTTTCTTTTTATTTCCGTAATTGTTTCTTAGATTTATAGATTCAACAGTAGGAGCAAAATACTGCATCCGTCTCTTACCCCCTATTTAGCTTGAGCACTTCATTCTTCGTCTTCCTATCTTATTGCTATGCGACATTAAAAAAAAATTCTCGACACCGGTATGTGAAAGAGGGAATTACTAAAACAAAACCCTATCTCCCCGTCGCCCACAACACAACTGCTGACAGAAATAACGCTGGTAACTAAATGTCCTTGTAATACACTGCCAGGAAAAAATAGTACACCTTTTTATATCTTTCCAATTCACTCAAGAGTTATTGTTGCAACAGTGTATGTGGAGTACATGAAATGATGACATTTACAGATCAATAGCACAAACGGTTCTACAAATCGACCCGTGCTAAAACAATCGCATTGATGCGTAGTGTAGCCTCCACAGGTAGCAAGGCGTTCGCTGACCCTGGCATCCATTCGGCCGTACAGGTGGCGAATACTGTCCTGGGATACGATATGCCACGGCTGCTCGACCAGTTCACGTAGTTCTGTAAGAGTTGTTGCCTGACGAATCGCACGAGTCACTTTTCGCCCCAGCATACCCCACATGTTCTTGGTTGGAGGCAATTGCAGCGATCATTCTGGACAGGGAAGTTTCTGCACGTTTTGCAAAGCACGTTTACTTTCATTGGCAGTGTGCGGGCGAGCATTACCCTATTGGAACAACACATCACCTTGTTGCAAGAACGGCAAAAGAATGGATCTGACAACTTCTTGCATGTACCGAGTGCTGGTTACCGTCCCCATCAGAAACACCAAAGGTGAGAGCTGTGCCTTGTCGCACCCCAGAGCACAAGGCCTGGGATGCGGTCAGTGTGTCTTGGAAGAATGCAGTCTACGAGACAGCGCTTACTGGGTCGATATCGCACGCGCAACCGATCAACATTTGCGCGTAGGCAGAGACTGCTTCTGTCGCTGAAGACGACAGCGCGCCATTCCATCTTGTAAGTGGTTCCCTGACGTCAACAGTCGAACCGTGCACGGCGATGCAGTGGCGTGGGTGCTAAATGGGCAAGAGATGTGCGTGCCCGTTGTCCCCCGCTAATAACCGGTTCGCGACATTACGTGTTGATACGTCTGGACTCACAAGCCCTTTTATCTGTGCTGTTGTAGTTGTACGATCTGCCACTGCTGCCCTTACAGTTCGACAATCCTGGTGGGCGTCTGTGCTACACGGACGTCCTGGACCTCGTGTGACGTTTGAGAATATTCACATGACCACTGATACCAGAATCGTTGTACAACTGACGCAGCACGTCCTACATGTGTGGCAGTTGTACGAAAGGACCATGCCGCCATTCGACAGACCACTATATAATCCCTTTCAGACTCGCCCAGTTGGCCGTAGGAGGCACGAGTTCGTCTCCATGGCAGGGTTGGCTGCTTGCTTCACAGGTTTGCACCACACTGAGCTTTCTCGCCGAGAGCATTGCTTGTTAAAGGGTAGACACAGATGACGCTCTGGTCTACTACTGCATCTGTTGACAGACGACTACATCTACTATCCCCATGGTGGCATATTCCGGTGGATCAAAATCATCGTCGTTCAAATGGTTCAAATGGCTCTGAGCACTATGGGACTCAACTGCTGTGGTCATAAGTCCCCTAGAACTTAGAACTACTTAAACCTAACTAACCTAAGGACATCACACACATTCATGCCCGAGGCAGGATTCGAACCTGCGACCGTAGTGGTCGTCCGGTTCCAGACTGTAGCGCCTTTAACCGCTCGGCCACTCCGGCCGGCATCATCGTCGTATTTCCACGTGTATTACCAGGTGTACTGGTGTGAAATGATGGTTTTTCTTTGTGAAAATGAAACACTAATTTTGAATTGAAAAGTAAAAAAAAATTTATTCAAAGTACTGACCATTGCGTTCTATACATTTGACCACCTTTCTGGCAATTTGTGGACACCACGCCAATAGAAATGTTCGTCTTTTGAAGCAGACCAATCAGACACCCAATTTTCGACTTCTTCGTAGGAATCGAAGTGTTCCTCAGCCATTGCGTGTCCTATTGATGAAAACAAATGGTAGCCGGATGGGGCTAAGTCTGGTGAATACGGCGGGCGGGGTAGCAGCTCCCAGCCAAGTGTTTTGATTGCATCCTGAACCAGTTTTCTTTGTGTGCAGGTGCATTGTCGTGTAAAAAAATTACTTTCTCATGTCTTCTGGCCCGTTCTGGTCTTTTTTCGATCAATGGATAATTCAGATTGGTCATTTGTTGTCTGGAGCGATTAGTTTCACCGGGTTTTAGAAGCTCATGGTGCACCACACCTTTCTGATCCCACCAAACACAGAGCATTGTCTTCTTGCCGAGTTGATCTGGTTTTGTAGTCGATGTTGATGGTTGTCCCGGATTAACCCATGATTTTTCCCGTTTAGGATTCTTAAAATAAATCCATTTTTCATCGCCAGTAACAATTCGATGCAAAATTGGTTTTATTTCTTGGCTTTGAAGCAAAATTTGACAAATGGTTTTTCGGTTTTCCATCTGTCTTTCATTCAATTCATGTGGCACCCATTTTCCACACTTTTGGATCTTTCCCATAGCTTTCAAACGGTCAGAAATTGTTTCTTGTGCAACATTTAGCATTGATGCCATTTGCTTCCGACTCAAAGTATCGTCTTCATCCAATATTGCTTGCAATTCGGCGTCATCGAACTTTTTTGGTGGTCTTCCACGTTCTTCATTTCTTACAACAAAATCATTATTTCTGAACCGTTGAAACCATCTTTTGCATGTTGCTTCTGATAGAGCCTGATCACCATATGCCTCGACAAGCATTCGATGCTACTCTGCAACACTTTTTTCCAAATGAAAACAAAAAATTGATGCTTTCCGCTAATCATCACTTTCTGGTACAAAATTCGACATTGTTAACACGATGAAAACATATGATGTTGTTTGTTCCATGACTTGATGTATACTAAATATCTTTGACAGATGTCATACCAGCCAAACAAAAAAAAATTAAGGCTCCTTCACAACAAATGTTCCCTATCGAAACATTTGTATCTTAACGCTCATTTCATACTGAAGAAACTGCAAAATGGTGGGAATTTACGGAGATGGGACTTGGATAAACTGAAAGAACCAGAGATTGTACAGAGTTTCAGGGAGAGCGTAAGGGAACAATTGACGGGAATGGGGGAAAGAAATAAAGTAGAAGAAGAATGGGTAGCTTTGAGGGATGAAATAGTGAAGGCAGCAGAGGATCAAATAGGTAAAAAGACGAGGGCTAGTAGAAACCCTTGGGTAACAGAAGAAATATTGAATTTAATTGATGAAAGGAGAAAATATAAAAATGCAGTAAATGAAGCAGGCAAAAAGGAATATAAACGTCTCAAAAAAGATATCGACAAGAAGTGCAAAATGGCTAAGCAGGGATGGCTAGAGGACAAATGTAAGGATGTAGAGGCTTATCTCACTAGGGGTAAGATAGATACTGCCTACAGGAAAATTGAAGAGACCTTTGGAGAAAGGAGAACCACTTGCATGAATATCAAGAGCTCTGATGGAAACCCAGTTCTAAGCACAGAAGGGAAAGCAGAAAGGTGGAAGGAGTGTATAGAGGGCCTATAGAAGGGCGATGTACTTGAGGACAATATTATGGAAATGGAAGAGAATGTAGATGAAGATGAAATGGGAAATATGATATTGCGTGAACAGTTTGACAGAGCACTGAAAGACCTGAGTCGAAACAAGGCCCCCGGAGTAGACAACATTCCATTAGAACTACTGACAACCTTGGGAGAGCCAGTCCTGACAAAACTCTACCACCTGTTGAGCAAGATTTATGAGACAGGCGAAATACCCTCAGACTTCAAGAAGAATATAATAATCCCAATCCCAAAGAAAGCAGGTGTTGACAGATGTAAAAATTACCGAACTATCAGTTTAATAAGTCACAGCTGCAAAATACTAACGCGAATTCTTTAGCGACGAATCGAAAAACTGATAGAAGCCGACCTCGGCGAAGATCAGTTTGGATTCCGTAGAAATGTTGGAGCACGTGAGGCAATACTGAGCCTACGACTTATCTTATAAGAAAAATTTATTTTCATCGAGTATAGATTTAAATGTCAGGAAGTCGTTTCTGAACGTATTTGTATAGAGCGTAGACAAGAAGAGAATAGAAGCTTTCGAAATGTGGTGCTAGAGAAGAATGCTGAAGATTAGATGGGTTGATTACATAACTAATGAGGAGGTATTGAATAGAATTGGAGAGAAGAGAAATTTGTGGCGCATCTTGACTAGAAGAAGGGATCGGTTGGTAGGACTTGTTCTGAGACATCGAGGGATCACCAATTTAGTGTTGGAGGGCAGCGTGGAGGGTAAAAATCGTAGAGGGAGACCAAGAGATGAATACACTAAGCAGATTCAGAAGGATGTAGGCTGCAGTAGGTACTGGGAGATGAAGAAGCTTGCACAGGATAGAGTAGCATGGAGAGCTGCATCAAACCTGTCTCAGGACCGAAGACCACAACAACAACAACACCTGGTTATTTCTTTCCGCCATTGTAACTGCGTCTGGTTCAATGTCCAAGTCTTGGAACCCACTTCGGTGAGTTGGTGTCTGACGCCTATCTCTGTTGTCCAACAAAGACAAGGGGGACCTACAGTTTCGCATGGAGTCTGACCCACGTGTCGTTCCTGGCAGTCCTCTCGTCGTTGAGAGGTGAGGGCTAAATTAAAGGCAGAGAGAAAAGTTTCGTGGTCCGGTCGGATTTGACCCTCGTCCTGCCGGTCTCCACCACGCGCTTCGCCCCAGGACCACCAGGTCCGACGCACCAGTGCATTAGTGACGGCCAATTAGCTACCCAATCCGCCCGGAGCAGAAGCGCCTGCCAGCGATGCCTCACCTCGAGGGGATTCGTGGCCGGGGCTTAGAGCTGCACCACGTGCATTAGCTAAATGCCGGCTGACGTCACACGGCGCCATATCGGCGAGTTTGCGTCACCCGTGCTAATACGCGGCTGTTTGCTCGAGCCGCCGTAAACACAAATGCAGATATGAGGCTAGGCGCCGGCGTACTTAACGCCCCGCTAAACCTGGTCCAGGCGCAAGGAGCTGGAACTGCACCGCTAATTCTCCGGACTTGCCACTTACACTGCTCTACTGCTATCACAATGAATTCGAAATTTTGCTCGCCGCCTGAGGCGGACTTGCGTGTGTCATTTCTAAGCCGCCCCGCCCCCACCCTCCGTCCCGCAACCCCGGAGGTAGCTTCCAGGGTGACAATTATTAAACTGTATGAAATAAAATCGTCATAACTTCTGAACGGTTTGCGGTAGGACGTCCAAACTGCACAGTTGGCCGCACGGCTTGAGAGGAATTACTATGTGCATGTGCTCTGGATTAGCGACGAAGGCCACTTTCATTTGGATGGGTTGGTCAATAAGCAAAATTGGCGCATCTGGGGGACTGAGAATCCGCATTTCCCGACCGAGAAATCTCTTCATCGTAAACGTCTGACTGTGTGGTGTGCATTGTCCAGTGGGTTACTACCGAACGGTATGTGAAGGTTTTGGAAGATGATTTCATCCCCATTATCCAAAGTGGTCCTCATTTCGTCAAGATGTGGTTCGTGCAAGACGGAGATCGACCCCATCGAAGCAGAAGAGTGTTTGATGTCCTGGGGACCGCATTGTTGCTCTGTGGTACCCAGTGGCCACTGGTATGTGCCTCGATTGGCCGCCGTATTCTCGTGATCTGAAACCACGGTTCTCCCTTTTGAGGGACCAGATTAAAGACAAGGTGTACAGCAATAACGCCAAAACCATTGCTGAGCTGAAAATAGACATTCGCGATGTCTTCGACAGCATCGATGTTCCGACGCTTCAGCGGGTCATGCAGAATTTCGCTATTCGTCTGCGCCACGTCATCGCCAATGATGGCAGGCATATCGTACGTGCCATAACCTAAATCTGAATATCTTTAGTGACGTTTCCGTGTTGAATAAAATACGTGCACGCCGTAGTTTCCTGTCAGGAAGGTCGCAGTTCGTAGTAAAAGACGGAAAATCATCGAGTAAAACTGAAGTGATATCAGGTGTTCCCCAGGGAAGCGTCCTGGGACATCTGCTGTTCCTGATCTATATAAATGACCTGGGTGACAATCTGAGCAGTTCTCTTAGGTTGTTCGCAGATGATGCTGTAATTTACCGTCTAGTAAGGTCATCCGAAGACCAGTATCAGTTGCAAAGCGATTTAGAAAAGATTGCTGTGTGGTGTGGCAGGTGGCAGTTGACGCTAAATAACGAAAACTGTGAGGTGACCCACATGAGTTCCAAAAGAAATCCGTTGGAATTCGATTACTCGATAAATAGTACAATTCTCAAGGCTGTCAACTCAACTAAGCTCCTGGGTGTTAAAATTACGAACAACTTCAGTTGGAAAGACCACATAGATAATATTGTGGGGAAGGCGAGCCAAAGGTTGCGTTTCATTGGCAGGACACTTAGAAGATGCGACAAGTCCACTAAAGAGACAGCTTACACTACACTCGTTCGTCCTCTGTTAGAATATTGCTGCGCTGTGTGGGATTCTTACCAGGTGGGATTGACAGAGGACTTCGAAAGGGTGCAAGAAAGGGCAGCTCGTTTTGTTTTATCACGTAATTGGGGAGAGTGTGTGGCAGATATGATACGCGAGTTGGGATGGAAGTCATTAAAGCAAAGACGTTTTTCGTCGGGGCGAGATCTATTTACGAAATTTCAGTCACCAACTTTCTCTTCCGAATGCGAAAATATTTTGTTGAGCCCAACCTACGTAGGTATGAATGATTATCAAAATAAAATAAGAGAAATCAGAGCTCGAACAGAAAGGTATAGGTGTTCGTTTTTCCCGCGCGCTGTTCGGGAGTGGAATAGTAGAGAGATAGTATGTTTGTGGTTCGATGAACCCTCTGCCAAGCACTTAAATGTGAATTGCAGAGTAGTCATGTAGATGTAGATGTATTTTACGTTTTGGTTCATGTAGTTCAACGTCACCCTATATACACAGGGTGTTTGGCAATTCCCGTTCCAGACTTCTAGGGCTTGTAATGGGAAGTGAGTACATAATATTTTGAAAAGGAAACCCTAACCGAAAACGCACCTTACCCGTGCTACATCCGTTTGAAAACTTATTTGCTAGGTAGGTAAGAAACAAGGTAGTAATGGTGGGGGCTAGTTATGTCGAATCTGCTGCTACATCTCTGACCTGATTGGAACCTCATTCAATTGATTGCGGGTGTTAGAACAACATGGTCGAGTACACGTTTGCAGAATACAGCGATATGATCCTTCTGAACGCCGAAGCTCACGGTAGTGGAAAAGCTGCTCCTTTCCGTTCTCGAGATCGTCCTCCACAACGTCCAACTCCATCGCTTACCCTTTTCGCCACAATTACGCAACGCCTTCCAGAAAGGGTATCTTCATAGTCAGCAGGCGTGAGTAAAGTGCTACAAGGAGACACCACACACCTGAAACGAAGAATTTGTAGTGCATCATGTTGAAGAGAAACCAGCCGGCCGTTGTGGCCGAGCGGTTCTAGGCGCTTCAGTCCGGAACCGCGCTGCTGCTGCGGTCACAGGTTCGAATCCTCCCTCGGGCATGGACGTGTGTGATGTCCATCAATTACTTGTTGTAAAAGTGTTCACGTTACCAACATGTTTTCAAATGGTTGTAGTACGGCAATGCTAAGTTTCTGCACATGGGTTCCCAATCAAAATATTATTTACTCACTCCCCACTACAAGCCCTAGAAGTTTATAAGGAAATTTCTTAACATCCTGTATGAGTAGCTGGCTTGGGAGCGGGATGTGTCTTTGGTATTGTGACTAGCTTCATGGGGTCCGCCACAATTTCCCACATGAGCCACTTTCTTCATCTCAGGACAGCTTTTACACCAAACGGCCTCAATATTATGTACTTTTCAATCTCTGTCTTCCGACGCAATTTTAACTACACAAAAGTCAGCCATCTACGCCCTAGAAGGAGAAATTAACAAAAGACTGATTTCGCAGTTCTCTCGTATAGCGCCAGTACTGCAAACAAAATAGGCCAAACTCAACTCGAGAATCAAATTTGTATTTCGCACCGAGAAGGGTATTAAGGGTACTATAAGACAGACTACCCATAAAACATAATCTTTTCGTCAATCAGAAATATTAAGATTACAGTGTTAGTAATGTGACATTATGTATATTGCGCAAGCCAGAAGGAATTTTCGGATTCAACTGAAAAAACACACGAAATCTAAAGCAAATAAAGTGCTTTCTCGATGTATCTAATAAGCAACAAACACGTGCTCCGAAACATCAACGATCAGTTGTGCAAAGAAAGAGAAGAAAAAATATATTGCAGAAGAAATCGAAATTTTCAGTCACTTTAAAAATCAGCCAAGTGTTCTTATCAAGAAACAAAATGAACTACAAACCGGAAGGCATCTCGATAATTTTATTGGTGTTCTGCACGTCTAATCAAAACCAAAGTAGCATTTCGTTTTGTAGCTTCCATGCTGACAGGTAGGATTATATTGTCAGAAGAAAAAATTTTAATCTTCGAATTCCCATTTTGGTAAACTGTTTCTTTTTAATTGTTTTATTTTATTATTTCTTTCTTTCATTGGGTATATGCAGGGTGTCAGAAACACACTAAAACGTTTGTAAGGGTGTTGCGGGTTAGACTGTCACAAAAAAGAACTGTTAAGAAAAAAATTCTATACATTGCGCCGTTTTCGATTTAATTAGCATAGAAGTTAGCCAATAAGTTCGTTGCACGCGCAAATTTAAGCAGACTTCCAGGGACAGTGTTGCCAAACTTGTTCTTCCTTTGGTTTCCTAATTTATATTTATCACTTCTGAAAAACGCACATTTTAAGTGGTAGTGAGCATGGACAAGTGGTAACTCGCAGACTTACAGATGTCTGCGCATTACCGCATTTTCGCGCGTGCAAGTGCCTTAATGTGCGCGCTCGGCGACCTGATTAACTGACTTCAATGCTAGACAACTCGGAAACGGCACAACGAATCGAATTTCTTTCTAAACAATCGTTTCTCAGCACAACGTCCCCTGGAACACCCTTACAGGCTCTTCAGTTTGTTTCTGACCTCCCTGTATGTCTTAAAGTGTTAGACCGCCCTCATTTCTATTCTTTGTTCAACATTATATCTTTGCACTTTTCGCGCCTTATATGCACCAGCTAACTGACAAAATATCAATAACAACTAAATTTGTGAGCCTGAACATACGAAAGCATGCAGTGTCAATACGCTGCCATTTTTATACGTATAGCTTTTTTATCCTAGGTAACTACTTTTCCGTTAGTTTACATTCACACTATTGTGTACTTGTTCCCTAAAGCCAGCCAGCCGAGGTTCGGATCCTGCCTCGGGCGTGGATGTGTGTGATGTCCTTAGGTTAGTTAGGTTTAAGTAGTTCTAAGTTCTAGGGGATTCTAAGTTCTAGGGGAATGATGACCAGAAATTAAGTCCCATAGTGCTCAGAGCCATTTGAAACATTTTCACCAGCCTTCTGTAGCATCACATCACAAACTCTTCGATTCTCTTCTCTTCCGGTTTTTCCACTAATCATGATTCACTTCCATACAATGCTGGACTCCAAACATACATCTCAGAAATTTCTGCTTCAAAGGCCTTTGTTTGATGTTAGAAGACTTGTCTTGGCCAGCTATGCTCTCTTTAAATGCACTAGTTTTTTTAATGTCCTCCTTTCTTCGTCTATCATCGGTAATTTTGCTTCCAATGTGGGTTCTTAGCGTCATCTCCTCCGTGATCCCCACTTTCGATGCCGGCCGCGGTGGTCTCGCGGTTCTAGGCGCTCAGTCCGGAACCGCGCGACTGCTACGGTCGCAGGTTCGAATCCTGCCTCGGGCATGGATGTGTGTGATGTCCTTAGGTTAGTTAGGTTTAAGTAGTTCTAAGTTCTATGGGACTGATGACCTCAGCAGTTATGTCCCATAGTTCTCAGAGCCATTTGAACCATTTGTTCCCTAACGGTGATACAGCTAAATACTGGGTAATGGATTCAAAATATCCTCTTTGCCTGTGCCGTTCAGCTGCTTATAACCACCTTGCTTCGTCAGTCATATGGACTTTTGATTTCAAGGTTGCAGAGGTATTTCACTTCATCTATAATGTAAACAGCAATGTTGTTGCAAAATTTGTAGTGAAATAACTGAATATTTTCTACATCTACGTCTACATCAGTACTCAGCAAGCCACCGGACGTTGTGTGGCAAGGGATACTTCCTGTACCACTATTTGGATCGTCGCTCTCCCACCCCGCATGCCGCGTGGGAAGAATGACTGTCGTTTTATCCGACTCTTCCCAGGACGTACTCTCACGGAATGTCAACCACTCTGCGATGCACGACTCCTCTCTTGTAGCGTCTGCCACTAGTCTGTTGAGCACCTCTGTGACGCTCTCGCGCCGACTAAACGACGCTGTGGAGAAACGCACTGCTCTTCATTGAGCGTCCTTACCAAGTATGTCCGCCAGTTTTCCCGCTGGTGTTCCTTTTACAAAACAGTTTAAATGCTAGGGTTTGTTTTACATCAGCTTTAGCCTCGTCGGGTTGTCACTTCTGCCAACAGCCGCTAGCGACGAATGTACTGCCTCACGATGCAGAAGACTGCATATCTCATGAGGCGCATTTGTCCCAACAGAAACTCAAGACGTCATGACTGTGCCACGACACATTCTGGCCATTAATACGATGGATATTCTCAAAGCAAAGAACGATCTGTCGCGAAATGGAAACTGCAGTTAAAATTAATTTGCTTTATTTGCAACTATTAGTTACACTTCAACGGCGTTGCCGCAATGGCAATACTGGTTCCCGTCAGATCATCGACGTTCCATGCGGCTTTACGCGGATGATGCTGTAGTATACAAAGAAGTTGCAGCATTAGAAAATTGCAGCGAAATGCAGGAGATCTGCAGCGGATGGGCACTTGGTGCAGGGAGTGGCAACTGACCCTTAACATATACAAATGTAATGTATTGCGAATACATAGAAAGAAGGATCCTTTATTGTATGATTATGTGATAGCGGAACAAACACTGGTAGCAGTTACTTCTGTAAAACATCTGGGAGTATGCGTACGGAACGATTTGAAGTGGAATGATCATACAAAATTAATTGTTGTTAAGGCGGGTGCCAGGTTGAGATTCATTGAGAGAGTCCTTAGAAAATGTAGTCCATCAACAAAGGAGGTGGCGTACAAAACACTCGGTCGACCTATACTTGAGTATTGCTCATCAGTGTGGGATCCGTACCAGGTCGGGTTGACAGAGGAGGTAGAGAAGATCCAAAGAAGAGCGGCGCGTTTCGTCACAGGGTTATTTGGTAAGCGTGATAGCGTTACGGAGATGTTTAGCAGACTCTAGTGGCAGACTCTGCAAGAGAGGCGCTCTGCATCGCGTTGTAGCTTGCTGTCCAGGTTTCGAGAGGGTGCGTTTCTGGATGAGGTATCGAATATATTGCTTCCCCTTACTTATACCTCCCCAGGAGATTACGAATGTAAAATTAGAGAGATTCGAGCGCGCACGGGGGCTTTCCGGCAGTCGTTCTTCCCGCGAACCATACGCGACTGGAACAGGAAAGGGAGGTAATGACAGTGGCACGTAAAGTGCCCTCAGCGACACACCGCTGGGTGGCTTACAGAGTATAAAGTAGATGAATGTAGATGTTAAGCGCTGTCGGGCTGGGCTAGCACTTGGATGGGAGACCATCCGGTCTGCCGAGCGCTGTTGGCAAGCAGGGTGCACTCAGCCCTTGTGAGGCAAACTGAGGAGCTACTTGATTGAGAAGTAGCGGCTCCGGTCTCGGAAACTGATAACGGCCGGGAGAGCGGTGTGATGACAACATTCCCTTCCGTATCCGCATCCAGTGACGCCTATGAGCTGAGGATGACACGGCGGTCGGTCAGTAGCGTAGGGCCTTCATGGCCTGTTCGGGAGGAGTTTAGTTTTAGTTACACTTTGCAACTACTTCTGTACAACGTCTCCGCTCCTACTCACACATCTGTGATAGCGTTGTACCAACTTTGCAATACTCTCGTCATAGAGTGCTTTCCAACAGTTTTCTTCGCTGGATTGCAGTTCATTGTCTGCACTAAAATGTAGCTTTCATAGCCATCGGTTCACATGAGCAGAGATGAAAATCAGAGGGAACAAAGTCCAGGCATATGGACTATGAGGCCAATTGTGTGACTGGATTGAAGAGATCCTAGATAACAGAACGCAGCATGTCATTCTCAGTGGAGAGAAGTCTTCCGAAGTAAGAGTGATTTCAAGTGTGCCATAGGGGAGTGTCGTAGGACCGTTGCTATTAACAATATACGTAAATGACCTTGTGGATAATATCGGAACTTCACTGAGGCTTTTTGCTAATGATGCTGTAGTATATGGAGAGGTTGTAACAACGGAAAATTGTACTGAAATGCAGGAGGATCTGCAACGAATTGACGCATGGTGCAGGGAATGGCAATTGAATCTCAATGTAGCCAAGTGTAATGTGCTGCGAATACATAGAAAGAAAGATCCTTTATTATTTAGCTACAATATATCAGGTCAGCAATTGGAAGCAGTTAATTCCAAAAATTACCTGGGAGTAGGCATTAGGAGTGATTTCAAATGGAATAATCATATAAAGTTGATCGTCGGTAAAGGAGATGCCAGACCGAGATTCATTGGAAGAATCCTAAGGAAATGCAATCCGAAAACAAAGGAAGTAGGTTACAGTACACTTGTTCGCCCTATGCTTGAATACTGCTCACCGGTGTGGAATCCGTTCCAGAGAGGGTTGATAGAAGAGATAGAGAAGATCCAAAGGAGAGCAGTGCGCTTCGTTACAGGATCATTTAGTAATCGCGAAAGCGTTACGGAGATGATAGATGAACTCCAGTGGAAGACTGCAGAAGAGACGCTCAGTAGCTCGTAACGGGCAATTGTTGAAGTTTTGAGAACATACCTTCACCGAGGAGTCAAGCAGTATATTGCTCCCTCCTACGTATAACTCGCGAAGAGACCATGAGGATAAAATCAGAGAGATTAGAGCCCACACAGAGGCAGACCGACAATCTTTATTTCCACGAACAATACGAGACTGGAATAGAAGGGAGAACCGATAGAGGTGCTCAAAGTACCCTCCGTCACACACCGTCAGGTGGCTTGTGGAGCATGGATGTAGATGTAGATGTAGATTTAGGCTTAGGCTGCATGGTGGGTGATCAAACACCTCCTGTCTGAAACGCTGGCAGAGCGGCTTCATTGCCCCTACGTTGTGCGCTCGACAAGTGCCATGAAAAACACACGGCATGAAAGTTATGTTGTGTGGGGTTGCATGAAATTAGGCGTACTCTCACGACTTGGTGGGAGACACTATTTTCTAGGCATGTTTACGAACTCACTGTACGCTCAGAACTGAGAAGAGCGACCTGACACAATCTACGGGCTACTAGAGACACTGCCCAACGTATCTGTGCAGAGCTTTATCGGATTTTCGCTGTTGTTTCCACTTCGCGAGCGATCGTTCCTTAATTTCCGAATTTGGCGACCCTGACAGGATATTTTACTGCAAATGCAGCAACGGAGATATGAGGTTGGGACTACCGAAGTGTCGAATTTCTACGAATGTAATCCTTCAAACGGAACCTTTTGGTGTAAAAAAAAATCACTCTCACTGCGGAAAAGCTGCTTGATAGATCTTCGAAGAGAGCAAACTTTGGCCGTGGATCGTGCCGCGGTGGGCTAGGCGGCCGACTTCTCGGGTCTCGCTTTTGTAGTCGCGCCCGACAATGGCGGCAGCGGCGGCGGCGGGTCCGGTTTTAATTTAAGCTGGCCGCGGGCAGCGCCGCAATCACCGGCCCGCCTGCCAAATGAAGCCGCGGACGCGGTCGCGCCACACGTCCACCGCCGCCGACGCAGCCTCGACCTTCGCTCGCCTCTGCACGCGCCGCGCAGCGCATCCGCTTTGCGCTGCGCTGCCTCGCTGCTTGTGTGGCAGTCCGTTGAAAGAATCCGAGTTCACCCATCTCTCGTCAGCAAACGCCCACTGTAGTCTCGTTCCTCTTCGGGTGCAGAGTCAAATCTGATACCTACGTTGTCGAACCACGCTATTACTGTCCCACTACAGACGTGTCGTCTAGAAAGTGCAGTTTATGACTCAGTACTGAGAACTTTGTGAAACGTGTGATATTTTTACCACAACATCTTTCGAGACTAGTGGCAGACGCTACAAGAGAGGCGTTGTGCATCGCAGTGGTTGAAATTCCGTGAGAGTGCTATAAAACAACGACACAAATCATACATCGTAATATTACACATACTGACACCCGCATGAAAATATTTATATCGTCCTTCAGTATGACAAGTCTGAAAGTTTTTATGCCATTAGGCACCGTCCAAAGTAAAAACGCAGCAGCAAACATGCACAACATAAAAGTCTTCCTGGAACATCTCTTGTTGATGTGTTATACGCTCACAGGACAGCTGTAAACTAAAGGTAGCCGCTTTTCATCTATCAAGGGTAGTACTTTTCTGTAACGCGTATGTCACAACCTCCAGCGATGCCACTGTGGACTATAAATTCTATGCACATTATATGTCAAGTCCTAATAAATTCTGAAAACTAGTTCTACACCTATTTTTGCGTATATATATATATATATATATATATATATATATATATAGAGAGAGAGAGAGAGAGAGAGAGGGCCCGCATCTCGTGGTCGTGCGGTAGCGTTCTCGCTTCCCACGCCCGGGTTCCCGGGTTCGATTCCCGGCGGGGTCAGGGATTTTCTCTGCCTCGTGATGGCTGGGTGTTGTGTGCTGTCCTTAGGTTAGTTAGGTTTAAGTAGTTCTAAGTTCTAGGGGACTGATGACCGTAGCAGTTAAGTCCCATAGTGCTCAGAGCCGTTTTTTAGAGAGAGAGAGAGAGAGAGAGAGAGAGAGAGAGAGAGCGAGAGAAGATATGGATAACGTAGCTAAAATAGGCCCATAAATGCCTCTTGGACACTTCTATCTTCTCGTTTAGCATTTAGCACTCTGACACATCCCTTTCTGAAACTGCTAAAATCGCCACTTCTCTAAATTGGGCACTGTTGAGATGCTTTGCCACCGCCAGTAAGCCATTCTCTTTTTTATCATCCACTTCTTCCCGTTGGTCTCACGTTCATCATTTCACAATCCTTACACTTCCTTCCATAAACTCGTACTTTTCCTAGTTCTCCCCTGTCGTAGTCTTTTGCCTTATGCTTTAGCATTTGCTCCAGTTTTTCTTTTTCTTCTTCTTTTTTTTTTTTTTTTTTTTTTTTTTTTTTGTGAAAGCAAATTTCACTCCTTTGGTCTCAAGAAACCTCGCCTGTTTGGTAACATCGCAGACAGCATGGGGGTGTCGCACTCTGAGGATAAAAGGTGGTTGTTGTCAGGTTTAGAGGAAGTGGAGATTTTTTGGTGCTTTAAGAAAGGAATGTGTTTGCGTGTTAAAAGAGAAGACAGAAGTGTCCAAATGCCATCTCTGGGTCCACTTAAGTCATGTTCTCCTAGGAAATCAGTCACTAACTCATTAGAACTAATAGCATTAGGTTATCTGTTGGTCGTTCTATATAATCGCGCACGTTGCAGCATAGGTGTATTTTATTTTTTTTTAGAATTTACTGAGACTTGACACATAATGTTCACTGATTTTATGATACACGGTAACATCATCGGGGGCTGTGACATACGCATTCCAGGAAAGTACTATCTTTGGTAGGTGAAAGCTGTTGTCTTTACTTTACAACTGTGACGTGAGATTATAGCACGTCAACATTAGATATTCCTCGAAGAGTTTTATGTTTGACAATACATGTTTGTTGCTAGGTTCTTACTCTTGACTATAACTAGTGTCATGGAAGCTTTTAAGTGTGTTATACTAAAAGACTATGCAAATATTTTCATGACGTCGTTAGTACGTTTAGTATTACGATGCAGTGATTTGTTTTATAGCACTTCATATGGAACAACGTGCTCCAGAAACATGTTGTGGTAAAAATAGCACGCGTCTGACAAATGGTGAGACACGTTTTCAGTACTGGTTCATCAGACAGTTGTACGATGGGTTGCAACAGATAACCTGTAATTTATAATGTATGTCACCTGTCATACTCATGAGTTACTGAATTACAGGCAGTACTCTGTTGCAGAGAGAAGGAGTCCTGTTGCCAAGGCGAATTCTGTAGGTCGACGGCCCATGTTACTAAGACACCGTGTTGACGCATTTCATTGATGCCAGATCGTGTGTGTGCGAAGAGGGTCAGAGGTCGTACAGGCACTGCACTTTCCTGCGGGGAGCTCTGTGAAGTATTCGGCTAATACCACACCAGAAATAGAGATAACTCTCAGAGTAAGGCAGATTTGCAGTATGTCACCGACACAATTCAACATCTACATTGACGATCGTACCTCAAGGTATATGAAATGGGATATATAAATTTCTGAATACAATGCTTTCTGCCCATGAACAGGTGGTCATACAGAACAGTGAAGAAAAATTACAAATAGCGGTAGTTAAACTATGTGCCTAAATTACAACCTGAAGATATCAACAGCCGGCCGCTGTAGCCGAGTGGTTCTAGGCTGTTCCGTCCGAAACCGCGCTGCTGCTACGGTCGCAGGTTCGGATCCTGCCTATGGCATGGATGTGTGTGATGTCCTTAGGTTAGTTAGGTTTAATTAGTTCTAAGTTCTAGGCCACTGATGACGTGAGAACTTAAGTCGCATAGTGCTCAGAGCCATTTGAACCATTTGAACCAGTTTGAAGATATCAACAAATAAATAAAATTAGTCGCTTGTTCAGGAAAATATCCCATAAGGACCCAGATAATCATCAGTGTGTGTGTGTGTGTGTGTGTGTGTGTGTGTGTGTGTGTGTGTGTATGTAAGTGTTCCACATCTCCTCCCAAATCATTGAACTTATTCCAACCAACCGTGATGCCTTAATGCCAGGCAACAATCCCTGTGAGGTTAAGACCCACATACCTATTCCAGTGCAGGAGACGTAGCGTCATAAACTATGGGATGCATGAGAAAAACCGTATGATGCATGAAGATATTTATTCTTTGGTACTAAGAAATCCTACAGTGGAGTCACCGAGCGAGGTGGCGCAGTGGTTAGCACACTGGACTCGCATTCGGGAGGACGACGGTTCAATCCCGTCTCCAGTCATCCTGATTTAGGTTTTCCGTGATTTCCCTAAATCGTTTCAGGCAAATGCCGGGATGGTTCCTTTGAAAGGGCACGGCCGATTTCCTTCCCCATCCTTCCCTAACCCGAGCTTGCGCTCCGTCTCTAATGACCTCGTTGTCGACGGGACGTTAAAACAACACTAACCTAACCTAACCCTACAGTGGAGTCAGCTTTAGGAAATCTTTGACACCACGCAGCGCTTTTGGCAGCTTTCAATTGCCAAGCTACAGACGAAAACAAAAGTCGTCCCTAGGACTACAAATAGGGGTTGCCGTAGAGACGTTTATAATATCGCGTTGCAGACACGCCAAGTAGCTGCACTTAGCGTTCCGAGACTGTCCATTGCGATCTTACACCGAGTCTACTGCAAGAGTACATATAAGGTTTCGTTTCTAATAGAAGATTGGAAAATGTGTACTCCGACAACGCTGGGTTTGTCACCTAGTAGAAAATCAATACCTATCATCACATATGTGGCACGATAAGCACATTGAAGAGTAAAATGAGAAGAGAACTCCAAATGAAATATTATAAACTCATGGAACCACCCACAGTAGGAGGGAGGAGAAAGTTGGACGTTAAGACCAAAATACCAAAGAGAACTTGTAAGGCAGAAATGAAGTTCCTTAAACGAGTGAAAGGCTGCACAAGAGAAGACTACCTAAGAAATAAAGAATTAAGGAAAGAACTGTGGATTCAGCCATTAACTGAAAAAGTAAGCCGGCCTTAGTGGCCGAGCGGTTCCAGGCGCAACAGTCTGGAACCGCGCGACCGCTACGGTCACAGGTTCGAATCCTGCCTCGGGCATGGATGTGTGTGATGTCCTTAGGTTAGTTAGGTTTAAGTAGTTCTAAGTTCTAGGGGACTTATGACCACAGCAATTGAGTCCCATAGTGCTCAGAGCCATTTGAGAAGGAGTGTGGGAAGGACGAGAAAGAGAATGTGAGGCCAGGACAGGCCACAACGCCTGTTTCTGGATTGGCAGAAGAAGATATTTCCATTCGAACTAAGTAGCGACCACATGAGCCAGATACCGTCATAAATAACATATTGATGACAGGGATCTTCTCAATCATAATAGTCTACAGCAGTAGACTATAACAGAACACAGTGCAGCAAATCAGTTCATTCTCAGACAGTAACACCCTCTTAGCAGACGTACCATCCAGAAATGTCTCCTTGCAACGGAGGCACCATCTCACCATCTAGCTCTGCCCACCGCATATCACGAGTCTCATTGAATTGCCATAGGAGAGTCGATATTGGACGTTCACAGTACTGGAGAACATCGACTAGATTTTTGAACTTTCTTAACGTTGACACAATTATTCCAGCTTAAGAGTACTGTGAAAACCTCACTGGGTGATGAATCGTGGTTTTCAACTTGGCGCCGTCAGCCAGTTTGTGTATTTAGTGTAGTGCGGCAGATGTCTATCTGCTTGGGATGATACAGGGCATCTGATACGTCCGCCATTGTCTTTCCACAGAAAAGGATACAAGAATCTATTTTTAATAATGTGCATGCGTTTGTTTCCCTACAGCAATCCTCAGGTCACTGGGACGTGTAGAAAAGCAATGGGCGACCCCATTGTCCCCCAATTTTTCAGAATATTTCAGATAAATTCCACAGACATGAGGCTGCTTCTGCGGCGTCGCCGGTCATTTGATCTCAGTCCTATTGAGAATATCTGGGATTCCATCGAGGACACTTACTTTGGAATCAGTTCCGACCACTCTCCGTAACCTCTGGTTGGGCTGTCTTCGCTCATGATAGTCCCTCAGCGCAAGTGTTGTCTACTGGAGTGACTATTGACTTGTTCATGTCATGTTTTTTACCGAAGTCTATTGCAGTACTGGATAGCTTGCAGTAGGTAAGAAGGGGCGAAGGGACGTAATTCTTGCGTGGAATGGAAGGTGATAAGTTAGTGTTGCAATCGGAAATGATTTCGCTGCACAGAGTATCCAAAGGATGTCCCTAGATGTGTAAAGATAACTTCAGTATAAACAGAATGATGAAAAGGAAAATAAATCTTAAATTTTGCATCCCAAAAAAAAAAAGTTCCGTGTCTGCGACGTCGGCCGCCTGTGGGCTGTCTCGTGGGCCTCCCATTTTCTGGGAAAAGCAGACTGCTCTTCCTTTGATGTGCCCCGGCTGCTCTTTATTCACACCCAGAGGCTCGTGGTTTGTTGATGCAAGCTTCCTCGGAAGGCAGATAAACGCGAGGATGACATGGGGCGGCGAGAACACCCGCCTTCGTCATATTCTCACAGCGTGGCTGTGCCTCCTGCCGGATGCAGCTCTTGGAGGGAGTTTCAACCCGCTCACTGATCGCACTCTACAGTGCCTCCTACCGGTAACAATCGCCCGCTGATCTATTCCATCTTGCTATTCGCTTATTTGCTCAATATGTTGATTTGTTGAGTTCCCTATCCATATCTAAGTTTTACCTGGAGTATTTATTGGAATACAGTAGAGCGTCGATTATACGAACGTCGGTCAACCGAACGACCACTTAACCGAACTGTGTACTCGCTCGCACCTGTTACTCTCCCACCCTACCGTCCATCATCCCCCTCACTCCCAAACCAAGCACGTTGTTTCAAGCACGTTAATATGTCAGCCCTGCCTGTTGTGTACACCTCACAAAAGAGTGCCTGGATGGATAGTGCGATTTTTATGAAGTGGCTCCTGAACGTTTTCGTGCCCTCTGTAAAAGCTCATCAGCTGAAGAATGGGAAGAGGGCGGAAACACTACTTCTCCTTGACAATGCACTCATCCGTCATGTGATATTTTAAACGAAAAAGACGAGTTCATAAAGGTAACCTCCTCATTACAGGCCATGGATCAAGGCGTTATTGAGACTTTCAAACTATATTACAGGAAAGAATTGTTGCGTAAGTTATTGTTAGAAAGAGAAGAGGATGGAGAAGAAAGTCTCTCAAGAAATCATAAGAATATTGACTTGAAAGACGCGTCTACATCTGCACCTACATCCATACTCCGCAAGCCACCTGACGGTGTGTGGCGGAGGGTACCCTGAGTAACTCTATCGGTTCTCCCTTCTATTCCAGTCTCGTATTGTACGTGGAAAGAAGGATTGTCGGTATGCCTCTGTGTGGGCTCTAATCTCTCTGATTTTATCCTCATGGTCTCTTCGCGAGATATACGTAGGAGGGAGCAATATACTGCTTGACTCTTCGGTGAAGGTGTGTTCTCGAAACTTTAACAAAAGCCCGTACCGAGCTACTGAGCGTTTCTCCTGCAGAGTCTTCCACTGGAGTTTACCTATCATCTCCGTAAGGCTTTCGCGATTACTAAATGATCCTGTAACGAAGCGCGCTGCTCTCCGTTGGATCTTCTCTATCTCTTCTATCAACCCTTTCTGGTACGGATCCCACACTGCTGAGCAGTATTGAAGCAGTGGGCGAACAAGCGTACTGTAACCTACTTCCTTTGTTTTCGGATTGCATTTCCTTAGGATTCTTCCAATGAATCTCAGTCTTGCATCTACTTTACCGACGATCATCTTTATATGATCATTCCATTTGAAATCACTCCTAATGCCTGCTCCCAGATAATTTATGGAATTAACTGCTTCCAGTTGCTGACCTGCTATATTGTAGCTAAATAATAAAGGATCTTTCTTTCTATGTATTCGCAGCACATTACACTTGTCTACATTGAGATTCAATTGCCATTCCCTGCACCATGCGCCAATTCGTTGCAGATCCTCCTGCATTTCAGTACAATTTTCCATTGTTACAATCTCTCGATATACTACAGGATCATCTGCAAAAAGCCTCAGTGAACTTCCGATGTCATCCACCAGGTCATTTATGTACATTGTGAATAGCAACGGTCCTATGACACTCCCCTGCGGCACACCTGAAATCACTCTTACTTCGGAAGACTTCTCTCCATTGAGATCAGCGCAGCACGGAATAGTGTAAAGGAAGAGAATTTGAAGAAAGCCTGGAATAAAATTTTGGACACAGAAGAAAATTCACAAGGTATGATTTAAAATGACGAACAGAATGATATGTTCGAAATTCTCGGTATGCTAAAAGAAATAGATTGCCACGAATGTAATGAAGAAGGCGTTCACGAATGGATGAATATCGATGATGCTGATCCAGGACACCAAATCATGCAGGACAGCGAGATTGTAAACGTCGTCACTGATAAAGATGACGCCGCCAGCATCTCATCAATCAGTGCTCCAGAAAGTGAAGATGAAAGTATACCAACAGCTTCTGAGGCGTTCACTTGTTTAGATACTGCCTTGCGATGGTTTGAAGCCCAAGATGAAAGTGATCAGTTTCAGATATCTGTAATGAAAAAAGTACGTGACTTAGCTGCTCCTAAGCGTGTAGGCTTGCTTAGACAGACCAAAATAAAGGATTTTTTTAAACGTTAATTTTGTATACTGTGTGTATTGTTCATGCAAAATGCGTATGTAATACGTATATATTTTTGTTTAATAAATTGTGCCACATACTATATATTCCTACTGAAGTTGCCTTTGTATGTTACTTTGTAATTCTAAAAGAGACGCCAGTTTTTATGAATAAATTTACTGTACAGTACTTCTTTTTGGCAAATAAACATGTACAGTTCGATTATCCGAACAAACCAGTTTTCCGAACACCCATGTCCCCCAATTACTTCGAATAATCGACGCTCTACTGTATTTGCGTTTTCTATCTTTCAACAAAGGTTCTGGGTACATGACCTTTTCCTTGTGTGCAGCAGACGGATAAGGCACTTCCCTTTCTCTACAAGTGAATATTCGAGGTTCACATTCGCCTTGGCACTTAGGCTCTTACAAACCGTACGGTTTGATTAGTACTGATTGAATTTTGTTATTAACTTAAATTGGGATGCTCCATTTTCATGTTAACGGTTATTATGTGATGTCAGCTTCATACTTGTGACTCGTGGTAAATTAGGAAGTAATACTTCGTAATTAGTTGCTATTATACTGTGCGCACAGAATTGATAAGGTTAGGAGATTGAAGATTTTCTGGTATAGTTCACTGTTATTAACAGGACTCACTGCCAAAGTGTAATTGGAGGATGGTAGCTTTTTCTTTGCCATTTGGCTGCTCTTGTTAATGTTAAAGTGAGAAATTTTTTACTGTTGTGACATTAATTTATGTCTGTGCTCTTTCAGTAAGTTTTTATAGATTTGTGAAAATGGAGACTGCCAACATTAATAACAAAGAATATTGTAGCAGAAATGGATCTCTATTTAAAACACAAAAACTGCTCATTACTTGTCCTGCCAGCGCAAAAAGCCGTTTGTGATTCTAACCACAAAAGAAAGAAATGTAATTTTCGTAATTGTCCACGTGCATATGATGACGCGAACCACTGACAAACGTAGTGGCGTAATAAGTAAGAGACTGACGCAAAAATGTGTTTCATTTTCCATTTCAGTCAAAAAACATGTAAATTTCACAAAAACTTGCGTATTAATTAACACATAGCACTAAATTTTCTGCGGTAAGTAATTAGTTTATGATTAACGACGTGCATCGTAATAAACTCGGAAACACGGTCCTAACGTTTACTCCTATTCTATTGAGATACAGCAATAACGCTGTCCCCGTGGTGTCAGTTTCGTTTTTTCATTCTCTTGTGCACATTACCGTGCACTTAGATGTTCATTATACGGCTTGGCGGTCGGCGCCAGTGCATTTTACAGCCACTTTGCCCGCGGCTATGAATGAGCTGCTAACGAAAAGACAGGGAAGTGTTAACGCAACACACTCACAGTCTGCTCTCACTCGTCACGGCAAATGCAGCTCAATCAACGCCTGTTACTACGTTCGTCTGAGGGCGCGGACTCGAACTGTGCGATTCAGGTAAGGTGGAGGAAGGGATTACGAAGCCCCTACTCGAATTCCACTAGTTGCCGTTCAGGTAGAAGAGCACGTACATGCGAGAAGACAAGCCCTCTGCACATGTGAGGACGACAAATGTTCCGAGAGTTTGCATTCTCGTTTTAGATCGTTATTTTAAACGGATTACTTCGTAAAGTTTGCATTGTAATGAAAATTTTGGAAATTTGTGGTAGGTTCCTATGGGACCAAACTGCTGAGGTCATCGAACCCTAGGTTTACATACAACTTAATCGAACTTAAACTAATTTGGGTTGAGAACAATACACAAACCCTTGCCTGAGGGAGGACTCGAACCTCCAATGAGTAACTTGAGATGCACACAAACAGGCTCTTATATTCGGCTGAATAATTTCGCTTTTTGGTTCCGATCCAAGACGAGAAAACCATAAAAAACAAGAAATATTCAAGGAAAGCAAAACTGAGAAATGGTGAAATGGACAGATTTCACTTCTTGAAGTGTGTTTCGCACAAAGCTTAAGCGTTACCCTTAGATTAAAAATATCTCTTGAACGGAAGTATTTTGCAATTGAAGCTCGTTATCGTTTGCTATCTTTTCTTTAAACACTTTTTCGTCATCCTTGTTGTTGTGGTCTTCAGTCCTGAGACTGGTTTGGTGCAGCTCTCCGTGCTACTCTATCCTGTGCAAGCTTCTTCATCTCCCAGTACCTACTGCAGCCTACATCCTTCTGACTCTGCTTAGTGTATTCATCTCTTGGTCTCCCTCTACGATTTTTACCCTCCACGCTGCCCTCCAGCACTAAATTGGTGATCCCTTGATACCTCAGAACATGTCCCACCAACCGATCCCTTCTTCTAGTCAAGTTGTGCCACAAACTCCTCTTCTCCCCAATTCTATTCAGTACCTCCTCATTAGATATGTGACCTACCCATCTAATCTCCAGCATTCTTCTGTAGCACCACATTTCGAAAGCTTCTATTCTCTTCTTGTCCAAACTATTTATCGTCCATGTTTCACTTCCATACATTGCTAAACGCCATACAAATACTTTCAGAAACGACTTCCTGACAATCATCCTTGTGTCCCTGAAAATAAATGATCATATGGCGTTGTTGGCCTGGGGGTCCCATTAGGGCTCGACCGCCAAGTCCAACTCTTATTTGAGTCGGCGCCACATTGGGCGACTTGCGGCGATGAGGAGGATGAAGACAACACAACACCCAGTCCACGAGCGGAGAAAATCTCCAAACCGGCCGGGAACCGAACCCGGGCCCAGTGTATGGGAGGCAAGCACGTAACCACCCAGCTAAGCAGGCGGACATCATTCTGTCACTTAGTATATTAAGATAATAATTTGCCTTTTCCATAAAATTGTGATAAAAAAGTGTTTACAGTAATAGTGATTTACTACTGCAGTAAGGCTTTGTGACGTGTTTCAGAGAGTGCCCAAGAGAAATCGCAGGTCTGCTTCTAGCTGAGCAGTTCCGGAGCGGGTGGTGAGAGCAGATTCGTTCGTGGAGTAGATTTCGAGTGTGGAGCATGTCAAGGCTGCGGAGTTCGTATGAGCTGGTTTAAGGAGCGTTGGGGATTCGGTAGGAAAACCAGACGGAAAGAAAAACATATGGCTGCAGCATCAAAATATGGTTGAAAATATTTTACCTTAACCAGCCAAGAAATGTTTTTCTACGTAGGGTAACAATCGAAGTTCCAAAATTTGTTGTTAAACTTAATAAAGCTTCTTGGAATTCTAAATATTCGGAAATCGTCGCACAGTGGACACGGAAGTGGTTTGGCGCCTTACAAGGAACGCCTAAGGGTCTGAGGTAGTTAACAATCATTACAAGTGATAATCATCGTCTGGGTATAGCGTAATCACCGCACATGTACACTGCTGGCCATTAAAATTGCTACACTAAGAAGAAATGAGGATGATAAACGGGTCAAATATATTGGACAAACATATTACACTAGAACTGACATTGATTACATTTTCACGCAATTTGGGTGCATAGATCCTGAGAAATCAGTACCCAGAACAACCACCTCTGGCCGAAATAACGGCCATGATACGCCTGGTCATTGAGTCAAACAGAGCTTGCATGGCGTCTACAGGTACAGCTGCCTATGCAGCTTCAACACGATACCACAGTTCATCAAGAGTAGGGGCTGGCGTATTGTGACGAGCCAGTTGCTCGGCCACCATTGACCAGACGTTTTCAGTTGGTGAGAGATCTGGAGATTGTGCTGGCCAGGGTAGCAATCGTACATTTTCTGTATCCAGAAAGGCCCTTACAGGACCTGCAACATGCGGCCGTGCATTATCCTGCTGAAATGTAGGGTTTCGCAGGGATCGAATGAAGGGTAGAGCCACGGGTCGTAGCACATCTGAAATGTGTCGTCCACTGTTCAAAGTGCCGTCAATGCGAACAAGAGGTGACCTAGACATGTAACCAATGGCACCCCATACCATCACGCCGGGTGATATGCCAGTATGGCGATGAGGAATATACGTTTCCAATGTGCGTTCACCGCGATGTCGCCAAACACGGATGCGACCATCTGCAAACAGAATCTGGATTCATCCGAATAAAAGACGTTTTGCCATTCGTGCACCCAGGTTCGTCGTTGACTACACCATCGCAGGCGCTCCTGTCTGTGATGCAGCATCAAGGGTGACCGCAGCCATGGTCTCCGAGCTGCAAACGTCGTCAAACTGTTCGTGCAGATGGTTGTTGTCTTGCAAACGTCCCCATCTGTTGAGTCAGGGATCGAGAGGGGGCTGCACGATCCGTTACAGCGACGCGGATAAGATGCCTGTCATCTCGACTGCTAGTGATACGAGGCCGTTGGGATCCAGCACGGCGTTACGTGTTACCCTCCTGAACCCACCGATTCCATATTCTGCTAACAGTCATTGGATCTCGACCAATGAGAGCAGGCCGTGCGGTTCTTGGCGCTGCAGTCCGTAACCGCGGGACTGCTATGGTCGCAGGTTCGAATCCTGCCTCGGGCATGGATGTGTGTGATGTCCTTAGGTTAGTTAGGTTTAAGTAGTTCTAAGTTCTAGGGGACTGCTGACCTAAGATGTTAAGTTCAAAAGAATGGTTCAAATGGCTCTGAGCACTATGGGACTTAACATCTATGGTCATCAGTCCCCTAGAACTTAGAACTACTTAAACCTAACTAACCTAAGGGCATCACACAACACCCAGTCATCACGAGGCAGAGAAAATCCCTAGTGCTCAAAGCCATTTTTTTGAAGCCAACGCGAACGTGTCGCCACCGGCCCCAGCCTTGTGTGAATGCTCTGAAAAGCTAATCATTTGCATATCACGGCATCTTCTTCCTGTCGGTTAAATTTCGCGTCAGTAGCACGTCATCTTCGTGATGTAGCAACTTTAATGGCGAGTAATGTAAAATGAATCTACTGAGGTAGATGTTCAGTCAAGGAGCAACAGGGATGTGGTGCTGCTTTTGATCTCTTACAACTGGTTTAGCTCCATTTTGTGTGTGCCTCTGTACAATTCAACGCTTCTGCTTTTCGGTTAGTGGTCTCCTTTAACCCTAAAGTATTGACTTTCTACATGCGGAGGATCTTTATGTGACTAATGTGGGTTTTCAGAACTCCAGCTTCTGTTGTTATGCGAGTTCACGTACGCCGATAAGTGGAGCCATGCTTCATTAGAAAAAATGAGCATTTCAGGCTCAGTCGCTCCATCATGGACCAGCAGTAGCTATTTAGCCAGTTGCTGGACTGACATCGAGCGACACTGTCTGATCTGGTCAGTCGGTGCACTTCAATAACTGTGTGAGGTTTCAGTCTGCTTTTGACCAAAGCTGTTTGAGTAGATGCTGCTGAGATGCTGATGTGTAAACGGGTCAACGATTTTCAAAAACCTGATGTAAAATGTTACCTGGAACACAACTGCGTTCCGCATACGCTAGGCTTTGATATATTGTTGCCTTGTTTTTCAGTCTGTTGCAGCTCTTCACGTCAGTTTATTCTGTGTAAGTCACATAATGACTTCATAACTACTCAAGCCTACTACTTGAACCTGCTTACTGTCGTCAAGGTATAGTCTTCCTTTACAATTTTTACGCTCCGTACTTACCAAATTGAAGATTCCCTACTGTTGCTGTTTGCTAGTTAAGTTGCGCCATAAATTTGTTTAATGCCCAGTTCATTTCAGTTCCTCCTCATTAGCTGTTCGATATACCCACCTTATCTTCAGAATTCTTCTGTAGGACAACATTCCACGAGCTTTTCTTTTTCTTTTCCCTCCCCCCCTCTCCCTCTCTTTCTCTCTCTCTCTTTCTCTCTCTCTTTCGTACAAGACTACATTCCGGACAAGTACCTCCAGAAACAACTTCGTAACACTTGAAATTTATATTCGATCTTAACAGCAATGATTTTCTTGCTATCGCCAGTCTGCATTTTACGTCTTATATACTTCAACCATCTTCAGTTATTTGGCTGCCCAAACAGCAAAACACATTTTCTACTTTTAGCATCTAATTTCTTAATCTAATTCCCTTAGCATCACATGATTTATATTAGTTTTTAACAAATTCCTCTTCTTATTTTAGAAATGTTTTTCTTGCTATAAGTAGTCTGCATTTTATGCCCTCTCTGCTGCAGCCATCATGAGTTTTTTACTACTCAGATACCTAGTTTTAGGGTCTCATTTGGTAATATAATTCCTTCGTCATCGCCTGGTTTAATCTGACAACATTCCATTGTCACTGTTTTACTTTTGTTCGTGTTCCCTGATAACTCGCCGCGCGGTGTGAGGCGCCTTTTCACAGTCCGCGCGGTTCCCCCGTCGGAGGTTCGAGTTCTCCCTCGGGCATGGGTGTGTATGTTGTGCTTTGCGTAAATTATTTTAAGTTAGATTAAGTAGTGCGTAAGCTTAGGGACCGGTGACCTCAGCAGTTTGGTCCCATAAGACCTTACCACAAATTTCCAAATTTTCCTGATAACTCATTTTGAAGAAACTATACATCCAATTCAACCGCTCTTCCGAGTCCTTCGCTATCTTAGATAAACCTCAGAGCTTTTATTTCTTCTCCGCAAACTTCAGTTTCTTGTCCAAGCTTCTCTTTTTGTTCCCTTCAGTGCTTGTCAATGCGCCGATGTGTCTAACATGTGAGGCAGGCTGCGCAATTTTTCGTAAACCAAGAGGTATACCTCGTTTGACTAAAAGAATGGTGGAAAATCTATGTTAGCCTAGGAGAAGCCAGAAACAAATCACCTGCATATTCTATTCTTGCAAATTGTCGAAGTCTCGCGAACCACATACTTGGTCACGGTGAGGTGGCTTCAACAAAGTGCTCCGTATAATTTCAAACTGAAACTTTGTACACACTGCTATTAATCAAATGCGTATTAGTAAATACGCGAAACGCAAAATACCGCATCCTCGGTGAGATTTTTATGCAGAGCTTTTGCGCTGACTGGATGCAGCACGTGCTTTGAACTCGGCCGGAAGCAGAATTAAAAAGTGTTCTCCACCCGGCGCGGCCCTCCGTGCAGCAGGTGGTCTGGCTGTGTGCGGGTGACGTAGGGCGGGCGGCTCTGTTCATTACGCACACTGCCACCTGCAGAGTTCCTCTCCCGCGGACAAAGAGGGACTTGTCTCCCCGGAGAGCCTCCACAAACAAGTGGACCGCTATTCGCAACCGCTCAACCACTCCTCGCTGCTTTTTCGCTTCCCTCTCGTCGCTTCACGAGAGCGGAATTGCGATAATTTACGGACCCCTATTATTGAAACAAAAATGATCGGACAGTGACGCTATTTACATCCATACATATTATAAAATGTATGTATGTATGTGGATGTGTGTGTGTGTGTGTGTGTGTGTGTGTGTGTGTGTGTGTGTGTGTGAACCACCTATCTATCGCCGGCCGGTGTGGCCGTGCGGTTCTAAGCGCGTCAGTTTGGAACCGCGTGACCACTTCGGTCGCAGGTTCGACTCCTGCCTCGGGCATGGATGTGTGTGATGTCCTTAGGTTAGTTAGGTTTAAGTAGTTCTAAGTTCTAGGGGACTGATGACCTCAGTAGTTAAGTCCCATAGTGCTCAGAGCCATTTGAACCATTTTGAACCTATCTATCAAAAGAGCGTGGCTGGGGGGGGGGGGGGGAGGAGGGGGTTGAAAGAGAAGCGTAGCCCGCGACGCGTGAGTTCTCAGACTTTATTCATCCAGTATTTGAGAATGGGAGCACTTAGTGACTTGCAACAGGCTGTACATAACAGCAGACCTTTACGAAATTCTTTTTCGTTGAGAGTCCCTACAAAATGATGAGAGGAAAAATACTTATCGCTTAATATTATTCCTCTGTTCATGCAGTGAAAGTACGGGGCACATTTTACTGGCAGTATGCACATACATTACCGAATGTAAGTGCAAAGTTACATCATTGTACGATACGTGGTTAAGGAGATATAACATCATCAAAATTGAGATGAATGACAAAATGCCGCATCTTTCATGACGTTTAAATTTATTATTTCGCTGCTAGTAACTTCATTCGCAACAAATTTTGCAGACAGTATGCACATATGCCGCTGAATGTACTTACAAAATTGTATCACAGTACGACACATGGTTCAGACCGTATGACGTCAGAAAAATTGAGCACAGCCTGGAAGCTGCGTGCTACGGGGGTGGACGCACAGCTATAAACAAACACCTGGGCAATGCTGGGATTCTCCGCTAGTTACTTAATAAAAGAAAACGTGGTCCATAGTAAGCTCTAATGTAAAGGATGTTTATTTGAATCTTGCGATTTTCTAATTTCTTCAATTTATCATTTTCAAGCGCATGTGTGAATTTACATGTTACATATTGTAATCATCTAATTCTTTTTCTTTTCTCGTACATAGTAGACGTCATATTCCGTCATTACATTGGAAATGGCTCCACATCAGCATTACAACCTCACTTGAAAGTGGCAAATTGTCGAAATTAGAAAATCGCACAATTTAAATAAAGATCGTTTACGTAAGAGTCTGCTACGGACCATGTTTTCTTTTATTAAGAACTTAGAGACTGTGGATCCACACAGAAACAAACTTTTATTTACATTATGATTGGAACGTTATACCGCCACCCCACGTATACCTCCTGTAGCTATATTCACAGAAAAAAGTGTTTTTTACAAGTTTAGTAAATAATTGAAAATCATGATGTACCACCGCCAGATGCTATGAAAAACCTTATTATTGCCATCAGTCTGAAGAAGCTACCGTGTGTGTTTGTGGATACATACACCGTTTCATGTAAGGTATGTCTCTGTGTAACTTGCAAAACAAGAGAAAAATTTATTTAGGTAGGTGAAGGTAAGGAATGTTACTCGTTCGGCGTGGTTCTGAACGTAGATTTTTAGTTATTTTCCACTAACTTGCAGCAACGAATTATATATTTTTTAAATAAAACATTGTATATTTATGTCATGTAGCTGATGTATTTAAACCAACTGATTGATTTAAATCAAATTTCTAAACTCATTTCTTTATGGACAAGTATTGCTTCTGTCATGCTTCAGAAGTCTGCTGAACTTTATATGAGTAGATTGAGTAACTAGTGAAGAGGTACTAAATCAAATTTCGAAGAGAAGAGCGTTGAGGCGCAACTTCACTGACTGGATGAAGAAAACTCTCTGAGGCATCAAGTTACAGTTCATTTGGCAGTGGAAGGAATTTGGGGAAGATGCAAACTGTAGAGGGAGACCAGGGCTCGACTACAATCAGCATGTTACCGAGAGGTGTCTGTTCCAGTTGTCATTCAGAGATGAAGAGACTTGTCCACGATTAGCGTGAAAAGGCGCATCAGAGGGGAATACAGAACGCTTCTGATCACTCAATGCAGACTTTAATGTCCCGGATTCGCGTCCTTAGTGATTGATATGGGTATTAGGCCATGGCCCCTAGGCATATTTCTGTGTCTAACGTCCACTACGGAAAAAGAGAAAGGAGGACGAATTTCATTTTTGGATGTACAGGTACTTAGAAAGCCCGACAGAGCTTTGGGACACAAAGTTTTTAGAAATCACACGGAAACATACATTCACAAAATTTTGAATCACCATCCAAAAAAGAAGCTGATCAGCTGGCATAAGAGTATCTCTGAACCGCAATTGTTGAAGAAATAGCCCGATCACTTAAGAAGAAACTTCTCCTCTGACAAAGAGATAAATATGACATTACATCCTAAAACATTTGGATTTTTTAGTTGAAAGAATCAAATAAAGGGAAAGTTTTCCACGCGTCCAGTGTACAAACGACCAAGAAAGGTGTGTGTATATTTTGAACACAACAAAGGACTTAGGCGAGCCCCTCGCCACAGCATGAGTAATAATGGCTTGCACATGGTGTCAAGTGTATGTAAGAACTACAAAAACAAGCACTAACAACCGGCTTAAGGAATACAAGAGCAACTGTCGTTTAGGAGACACAAATAAATCGGGAGCCGCGTATAATACACTGGAACCGTGGAAGCGCCAAATTCGTTTCTCAGATACTATGGTTTTTTCAAGTTCCAGCCATGACTACGCTAGGATGTATAGACAATCTATACAAATTCAAAAGCACAAAAACGGCTTTAACAGAAAAGGAGGAGTGAAATTGGGCAAGTCGTGGGTCTTAGTTCAGAACAAGGCAAAGAGCACTAAGACTTCCCCACTACAAGTTCGATAGCATTCGTTGGCGTGACTGGGGATTTGACAGTGATCTGCTGACGCCACGATCCGATCGTTGAATGGATACGTGTATATACAGTATTCCGCTTTCATGAGCTTATTTAAGCTTGAAACTATTACCAAAGTGTTTATATTCTCTGACGATGTTTCCGACATCAGGAGATAAAGCGTTTGGCACAGAAAGATACCTTGAGCCAACCATGGCGTAATGCCCACGAAACAAAAATTACCAAGGTCACAATACGCTTTTTTTATACCATCTGTACTTGAGTCTTTGTTTCAAAATGTACGAAGTTACAGAAATTGAATGAGAATGCGTGACAAGGCGTCATTAAATTCTTCATTTGTGTGGCCCTACTATACTCCTTACGTTTAAAATGACTGTATGTCACGTAATCTCTCTGAATTAGAAAAGGACATTGTAGTATAGACGCAATATGGACGTCAAATTAAACTACACGTTACTTGAGATTGACAATAAAGCCGAAACACCTGTCGTAATAAAGAATATTAAACCTATTGCAGCAAGTCTGGACGCTTTCCTTTCAAAAGACAAACTACTTTACGCATAAATATTGTAAACCAGACACTACATAAAATATCGGAAAAAAATCACTTAATGAAAAAATCCTTTCTTACACCTCACCCTCTCTTACTCTTACTTTACTCCCCGCCCCCTTTCATTTCACCAGCTGCTTCTTAATCCATTTCCTCCATCTCATTACCAGTCATTCGTCATTCCACTATCTTCCATTCACTGTTCACTCATCTTTGACCACTCCTCCCCCCCTCCCCCCCCCTCCCCCCCGCCCCACCGAACTTCAACCAAATCACTAAATCATCATTTCTCTTACATAGTAAATAAATTCTTCCTGCGGATAGCACAATACACTTCAGAGTTGATCGTTGCACAGTGATGGAGGACATCAAACCGAATAACCCCTTCAGAGTCCCAGAACACCGTCGCCGTGATTTTACCGATTGAGGTTGCTGCTTTGAACTTTTTCTTTGGAGGGAGGCAGTGCGACGCCGCTCTATGGAGTGATGTTTTGTTTCCGGATCCAAGTTTCATCGCCGATACAAAAAATTGTCGCAATCAATCTCGTAACGCGCAAATAATTCCGCACAGATGGTCCTTCGGTGCTGTTTACGGTCTCCTGTTGGGCGCCGAGGAATCCGGCTGCCACACACCTTCGAGTACCCCCAACTGGTGGACGAGTGAGAACAGACGTCCAGTTGTGTAGCCAAGTGTTTGTGAACCGTCGATCACGTCGAATGAGAGTGTCCGCACGTTCTGTCACTGCAGGAGTCATAGCTGTGTGCGGCCGGTCGGCACGTGGGAGATCGGACAAGTAAGCGCGATCATATTGCGACGATGACAGTCGCCTCGCCCAAGGACTGATCGTGGTTTTGTTCACTGGCAGGTCTCCGTAGACATACTGCATGAATAGCTGCGATCCTCTCTTTTTCTGACAAAAGAAACTCAATGACAGCCCTGTGCTCGGAACGCACTTTCGTTACAGACGCCATTTTGAAGACTAGGTATAGCACCGCCACCTATCGGAACTCTAACCAGGGAACCTCCCCATCGCACCCCCCTCAGATTTAGTTATAAGTTGGCACAGTAGATAGGCCTTGAAAAACTGAACACAGATCAATCGAGAAAACAGGAAGAAGTTGTGTGGAACTAAGAAAAAAATAAGCAAAATATACAAACTGAGTAGCCCATGCGCAAGATAGGCAACATCAAGGATAAAGTGGGCTCAGGAGCGCCGTGGTCCCGCGGTTAGCGTGAGCAGCTGCGGAACGAGAGGTCCTTGGTTCAAGTCTTCCCTCGAGTGAAAAGTTTAATATTTTATTTTCAGATAATTGTTACCTGTCCGTCCGTCCGTCCGTGCGAAGCGAGGTAACTGCGCCTTAGTATGGGGACGCTACACCTAAACGGAAAAATTTGAAAACGTTAAAAACATATGTTTTGACAGAGCACAGGAAAATCTGTGCGACTGTGAAACTGTTGCATTCATTTGTTGCAGTTTATGCTTCAAACTCTTATGTTTTCATCACTTTTTTAGGAGTGATTATCGCATCCACACGAAAACCTAAATCGGGCAAGGTAAAAGAATCTTTTTACCCATTCGCCAAGTGTACAAGTTAGGTGGGTCGACAACATATTCTTGTCATGTGACGCACATGTCGTCACCAGTCTCGTATAGAATACTCGTATATCAGAGGTGTTTTCCTGTGGAGGAATCGGTTGACCTATGACCTTACGATCAAATGTTTTCGATTCCCATTGGGAGGCACTTCGTTTCGTCTACTAATCGCACGGTTTTGCGGTGCGGTCGCAAAACACAGACACTAAACTTATTACAGTGAACAGAGACGTCAATGAACGAACGGGCAGATCATAACTTTGCGAAGATAAAGAAAGTAAACTTTTCACTCGAGGGAAGACTTGAACGAAGAGCGTCTCGTTCCGGAGCTGCTCACGCTAACCACGGGACCACGGCGCTCCTTAGCTCACACTACCCTTGATGTTGCCTATCTTGCGCATGGACTGCTCAGTTTGTATATTTTGCTTATTTTTTTCATAGTTCCACAAAACTTCTTCCTGTTTTCTCGATTGATCTGCGTTCAGTTTCTCAAGGCCTATCCACTGTGCCAACTTATACCTAAATCTGAGGGGGGTGCGATGGGGAGGTTCCCTTGTAAGTAACTATAAGGGATGAAGTGGGAGTATGTCACGATGTGCCACACAAATTCCGCCAAACTAGACGAGAAAAATAATGTGTTGCATTAGGTATTGAACGGCCCTCGTACCTTCCACGTAGTCTCTTCACCGTTTGATTTCAAAGTTAAAAGTGATGCAGATGGTATGTTTTATATTAAGTCGGTGCCTGAAGATTGTCATAAACCGAAACGTCAATAATAGTTTGAAATGAATGGAGCAATGAATCGGTTTGTACTGCGGAAGCCGGTGAAACATGTGGCACTGCCGTCCGCCGGCTGCGCCTGTAGGGACGGCGCTGGACGCTAAGCGGCCGTGCAGTGTGGGAGTGCGGCGGCGGCGGGCGCGCGGACCCCGGCCGAGAGGAAGGGCCCAGTGAGTAATCTTCGACACGCAATCATCCAATCAGGGCGCGCTCAAGGACGGCCCACGCCGCGCCGCGCCGCGCCGCTTCACGTGCGCACACTCCTCCACCCCGCGCAGACCCCCAGCCGGGACCGGTACCAGGGCAGCCGGAGCCACGTCACGGCTGCCTGACAGTCTTCCAGGCCAAATAACGAGCAGCGACGTTATTCCTTCGTATACTGCACAGCCAAATCCTACAAACGCCAAAACAGTCGGGAAAAGTACACTACCGGCCATTAAAATTGCTACGCCCCGAAGATGACGTGCTACAGACGCGAAATTTAACCCACAGGAAGAAGATGCTGTGATATGCAAATGATTAGCTTTTCAGAGCATTCACACAAGGTTGGCGCCGGTGACGACACCTACAACGTGCTGAGGTCAGGAAAGTTTCCAAACGATTTCTCATACACAAACAGCAGTTGACAGGCGTTGCCTGGTGAAACACTGTTGTGATGCCTCGTGTAAGAGGAGAAATGCGTACCTTCACGTTTCAGGCTTTGATAAAGGTGTGATTGTAGCCTATCGCTATTGCGGTTTATCGTTTCGCGACATTGCTGCTCGCGTTGGTCGAGATCCAATGACTGTTAGCAGAGTATGGAATCGGTGGGTTCAGGAGGGTAATACGGAACGCCGTGCTGGATCCCAACGCCCTCGTATCACTAGCAGTCGAGATGACAGGCATCTTATCCGCATGGCTGTAACGGATCGTGCAGCCACGTCTCGATTCCTGAGTCAGCAGATGGGGACCTTTGCAAGACAACAACCATCTGCACGAACAGTTTGACGACGTTTGCAGCAGCATGGACTATCAGCTCGGAGACCGTAGCTGCGGTTACCCTTGACGCTGCTTCACAGACAGGAGCGCCTGCGATGGTGTACTCAACGACGGATCTGGGTGCACGAATGGCAAAACGTCGTTTGTTCGGATGAATCCAGGTTCTGTTTACAGCATCATGATGGTCGCATCCGTGTTTGGCGACATCGCGGTGAACGCACATTGGATGCGTGTATTCGTCATCGCCATACTGGTCTATCACCCGACGTGATGGTATGGGGTGCCATTGGTTACACGTCTCGGTCACCTCTTGTTCGCATTGACGGCACTTTGAACAGTGGTCGTTACATTTCAGATGTGTTACGACCCGTGGCTCTACCCTTCATTCGATCCCTCCGAAACCCTACATTTCAGCAGGATAATGCACGAACGCATGTTGCAGGTCCTGTACGGGCCTTTCCCAATACAATAAATTTTCGACTGCTGCCGTGGCCAGCACATTCTCCAGATCTCTCACGAATTGAAAACGTCTGGTCAATGATAGCCGAGCAACTGGCTCGTCACAATATGCCAGTCACTACTCTTGATGAACTGTGGTATCGCGTTGAAGCTACATGGACAGCTCTAACTGTAGACGCCATGCAAGCTCTGTTTGACTCAATGCCCAGGCGTATCAAGGCCGGTATTACGGCCAGAGGTGGTTGTTCTGGGTACTCATTTCTTAGGTTCTATGCATCCAAATTGCGAGAAATTGTAATCACACTCACTTCTAGTATAATATATTTGTCCAATGAGTACCCGTTTATCATCTGCCATTTCTTCTTGGTGTAGCAATTTTAATGGCCATTAGTGTATAAGAGCAGCAGTCATAAAATTTTGATTGTCACTTCGAAAGAAATGAGGCATCCACGAAGAAGTTCACTGATGGTCCTTCCTTATTTATTCACCCTTCAGTCCACCACATTTTTTTCCCGATTCGGCAGTAGAGACCATATTGTAGGATTCTTAATTTTGACTGTTCAGGACACTTTAAACCTCTAAAATCACCTCGTTATTGATCTGGAAATGTCTGCCACGCAATGGTTTCTTCATCTAAGGTAAGAAAAAGAAATCACTGGGTGCCCTATGACGAGGATACAGACGGCTAGGCAAAATTTGAAAGCCGAATGAAGCAACATATGTGAGTGTGTTCTGTGCAAAATGAGCGTTGTCGTGGACCAGTAACACTATTTTCCCGACCAGTAACACCATCTTCCCGCATCCTCCTACATTTCGTCTTGACACCTCCCGTAAACTTGTATGGAGTTTTTGGTAGTGTGCTCCTGTGCAAATTCGCACCTTTAGAACATTTTGTTAGCGCCACATCATGGCAGTCCCAAAAAACGCTTAGTATCATCTTGCTCTATGATGGCTGGGTATTTTCCTATTTCGGTGGTGATGAATCTACACGCTGCCAGCAGCACTGAGTAAGCAATCATTATTCAGTAGTGGTGTCAGCCATCTCAGCAGCAAGTATAACTGACAATAAAGTCTGCAAATAATAGCAACTTATTTGAGCAGTACTCCTGCTATTCGTGGTTGAGTGCTGCACAAAATCAAAGTTTTGGGTATTCAGAGTTCTCGGGCAAATTAACTCGGAAAAGCCGGGTGCTGTCACGTATTTACTATACAGTCTGTTACAAGTGCAGAAATTTTATCATTGGTGTCAAATGGTTCAAATGGCTCTGAGCACTATGGGACTTAACTACTGTGGTCATCAGTCCCCTAGAACTTAGAACTACTTAAACCTAACTAACCCAACGACATCACACACATCCATGCCCGAGGCAGGATTCGAACCTGCGACCGTAGCAGTCGCGCGATCATTGGTGTCTTAATATGTACCCACTTGACGGTGTTAGTTGTTTTTTCTCTGCGCGTGTCTTCCCGTAAACACGTCGCATTATTTACAACCTGATATTTTCTGAACGGAAGTACCTGCACCACTATGTGGACTACGCTTGTCAGCATAGATAACCATTTTCCGTCCAAACTTCAATGTCTGATCTGCTGGCCATGGGAAAATAAGCATTAATGGCTTGTTCTTGCCACATGTACTTGGAGCTACTAACCAACCTACAAACGTACTACTCCTAATAGCTATAATTATTATTACTGATGTAATGTTGTTCAGTCCACTGTTCTCAGTCACCAATAAAATTATCTGCACTAACACGACTAACACACTGTATAGAATACCACTCATGATGGCCGGCCGAAGTGGCCATGCGGTTAAAGGCGCTGCAGTCTGGAACCGCAAGACCGCTGCGGTCGCAGGTTCGAATCCTGCCTCGGGCATGGATGTTTGTGATGTCCTTAGGTTAGTTAGGTTTAACTAGTTCTAAGTTCTAGGGAACTAATGACCTCAGCAGTTGAGTCCCATAGTGCTCAGAGCCATTTGATTTTTGAACCACTCGTGATATGGACATCTTTTATTCTACATAAACATGTCCAAGGTTTTCGACAAGTGATCATATGCAAACAAATAACTTTTCTTACGTTTAATACTCTGTTTATGGCGCGCCTAAATATTGAGTCAATTTTTTTTTCAGTCGGACAATGTACTATTTTGATGACGCTACAAAACTAAAGAAACATGATTACACTGATACAATGTCAGCGTTTGAAGTGCCATATTTCACAAAACCAGTCAAGTCCTAAAATTTATGGGACTACACACTTTATTGTCACTGCTGCAATTCACAACCTAGGTTTCCAGGAGTTATCGAACGCTATTAAGCAGAGTACATCTCTCCACTTAAAAATAGATAAAATAAAAAATGAAACAATAAACCCACTAGTAACATGGTACATAAAAATTTACGACTATTAATCGTCACCAAACTACTCGCTGTTTTTCGAACTGTCTCACGTTGTGAATACCTTTTTTCGATATCTTCAGTCGCTGTGCGTAAGGGGTCCAGCGGAGAGTATAACGGATGGTTTTCCTCAAATTGGGCATTCAGTAATTCCGAGTTTTTTTTAAAGAAGCTGTTAGCGTAGCACAAAGTTATCGAATCAAAGGAAATTGGCATCTATTTACAAAGACATTTGATGTGTGGCGTGCTTCTGGTTTTGACAACACGTTAATCTGCATAATATTATGATTTGAAGAATTTGTTAATTATGATAAATTGGACAAGAATCGGTGGATGTTTTACTGTGTTTTTTGTCTTCAGTTTCTGTTTATTATGAACTAGATAGAAAGAATTGTTGATGGACATTAAATGAAGACCCTACTTCAAAAATTGATTATTGCTAATATCTTCCGGACACGTTAAGATCCCATCAAACTTGTTTTTTTCAGAGAAGTACTAAGACAGCATCAGTGAAGAAAGACATTATACCCAATTTTTGTGACGTCAGTAGACTATCAGATGAATGGAAGTGTGGAAGTGGGCTTCACCTCAATGTTAGTCTAACCATCTCATTAGAGCTGAAGGCACAACTTTACTGTCTTTTGCCGACGAAAGCCGGACTTGTTCGCCCTCTCTCAGTACGCACCAATTAAAATCTCCACGTTTTCTCTCTGTATTTTTATTAAGAAAATTTTCAGTCTTCTTTGAAGCGGTCAGGCAGAGAAACAAAGTCCTCAATGAGAAGATCCGTAAGACGATGTGCAGGAAGCGAATAAAGTCTGTAAATATTTTCTCAGGACCTTGGGAAAAGCTCCAACGTAAATTTCCCCGTGCGGCGTCGCCTTTCATGCTGAATTTGTGTCCACTGGCGCACCGTCACCATACGCAGGCTAGCGAGTTGAAATTTAACGAGGCCTTGAAAGAACCACGAAGTGCTTTGGTGTCGAAGTAGGAGTATTCCCACTTGACATTTGCAAGGATATGATTTTAGCGTGTTGCGTCGACAGCTTAAGAGGTATGTAATCACTTTTAAGGAATGCTTCTATTTCCATTATTGTGGCGACATAGTAGTATTTGTCAACTTTTGTGTACAAACGTATTATCTGTAATGTGGGTCGTTTCCACTTTAGTATTCTTTGCCGTTAACAGCTGTTATCGTCAAGTGAACATTGGCGTTAGGAGGCAGTACTTCATAAGACAATATCGGTGAAGACCAATTCCGGAATTAACACTTATATCACATAAGTACATTTGTGAAAGTACATCTGAAAATTTTAAAGCACTGCTCAATGCAAATAAATACAAATGTTATTTTCATAATGACATAAATGTTCGCGTTAAATTTAGTAAAATCCGCCCTTACTGACCGTTCTGAATTTTATAATACAAGTTTCTTCAGGTGTCACAAATAACTATATAATATTTATGACTCTTTGTATTAAATTCGTGCTAGGAAAGTGCATTTCTCTGTAACATTGTGGGTATCATCTCTGCCACAATTTAATACGAGGGCAAGCTGAAATTTTATATTCTGCTTGTAATGGCGGTTTATGTATGACATTTCATCCTTGTTACTCTGCCGGTTTTCTCATTTCACTGACGCAAGTGGCAACCCTTGCCTATTGAGGGCTCCGGATTGTAGTCTCTAACATGGCGGTGTGTAAAGTGACTATGTTGGTGCGTGGGAAACAGCGTACTGTAATCGAGTTTCTAATCGTACAAAACGCGCCTCCAACTGAAACCCTTAGAAGAATAGGTTTGTTTATAAATAACTCATTTGCTACCAGTCACGATTTTCTTTATTTTATTTTTCGCACGACGAGTTTCGGGAAATGATTCCCAATTTCAATTGCGTTTTTTTGTGTTTGTTATGTCATTCCTATGTGATGTTGTCGATGTGTGAGAGTCTGCTTCATTTCGTTGACTTTACTGCAATATATAGAAAACACGCGATTTTTAGTTGTTTGTCGAGCTTTCTGTGAATTTAGTGGCGAAATTTAGTAGAATTTGTACTTACAGTTTCCTTATCGTCCGTTTGCGCAGAATCTCACACACGCTAAACATCACACTCAACTTGTTATACACTTTTAAACATCGAAAACATTTTACATAAACAAAACAGTTACACAGATGTTCCTACAAGGAGTCAACAGAGATGACATTATAGGTCTTCCACAGAGTATGATATGCTTTTGTACATAGGTTATTTACCGTAACAATTTGGATCATAATTTACTTATGTCTATTTTACAATTGTGCTTATTTCTATGAGTTACTATTTTTATTTAAGTATACTATCGAAACATCTGAAGAAATTAACTGATTCACTTTCAAGTTTTTCGTTCAATATTTTATCTTCATATTTTCTGTAGTGTGAATATATCTACAGTTCAGAATTTCGCCACTAACTACACGGAAAGATCGACAAACAACTAAAAATCGCATGTTTTCTTATATAGTGCAGTAAAGTCAACGAAATGGAGCAGAATCTCACACATCGACAACATCACATAGGAATGACATAACAAACACAAAAAAGGGACTTGAAAATGGGATTCATTTCCCGAAACGCGTCGTGTGAAAAATAAAATAAAGAAAATCGTGACTAGTAACAGATGAGTTATTTATAAACAAACCTACTGTTTTCACAGTCGCAGTCTTTCAGAAGCATTTACAATGGATCAAATCAGACCGTTGAAGAATGAAAACTGTGTACGGTGATGATCGACATCAGTAATGTGCGACATAGGGTTGTTTGTGCTCGTAGCGAAGGAAACGGTGGTCCTAACCGCAACGTGTGTGATATCCTATTTTCATCTGTTTCCAAGATTCAAAGAACACCATCGAAGATTTCACTTCAGTAATGATGAAGTGTTGCAATCAGAGGTGAGATTGTGACTCCGTCAACAGAGCCAAAGACTCCACAGTGACCGTATCAACAAATAGGTCTCTTGTTGCGAGAAATTTGTTAGAGCCAGGGTTGCTACGTTGAAAAATAAACTTGTACACATGAAGAAGAAGGTGCAGAACATTACTAACTTGTTTTATTTAAAAAAGCATTAAGAGTTTTCACATAAAAAATTCGGAGACATTACTTTTCAGCACGCCCTTGTAGAAATTTCAACACTTGCTGCCAAACCTGAGTTATGTTCCGCCATCAAGCATCTGCCGTAGGAATAATCTCATCCCTGAAGCCAGTTGGCGATTGTTCCACAGTACGACTGCCATCGCACAATGGCAGACAGGTCCACTACGTCTTTAGTACCAGAAGACCAATTGAATTTATTGCCTGATTTCTTCCGACAGGAATTTATGACATGTTTAGCAATCCCTGTTTCCTTGTTGTGCAGTCTATCACAGAGTCCACTTTTGGTTGCCTGGATCTGATCCCTGTGAAGCTGAATTCGGTGATTTATGACTACAGAGGTGATCTATTCGACAGTTGCTTATATGCTCCTCTAATGGTTTTTCCAATCTCTTGATCACACACAAGTACACCTGCCCATAGCTACAAGGTATTTTGTTGAGTCCTGCATTTGTAGCAGTTGTCGAGAATCGTTGGCCTGCCTTAAACATTACTATACTTTCCAGAATGAGATTTTCACTCTGCAGCGGAGTGTGCGCTGATATGAAACTTCCTGGCAGATTAAAACTGTGGTCCCGAGTTCGAGTCTCGGTCGGGCACACAGTTTTAATCTGCCAGGAAGTTTCATATCAGTGCACACTCCGCTGCAGAGTGAAAATCTCATTCTGGAAACATCCCCCAGGCTGTGGCTAAGCCATGTCTCCGCAGTATCCTTTCTTTCAGGAGTGCTAGTCCTGCAAGGTTCGCAGGAGAGCTTCTCTAAAATTTGGAAGGTAGGAGACGAGATACTGGCAGAAGTAAAGCTGTGAGGACCGGGCGTGAGTCGTGCTTCGGCAGCTCAGATGGTAGAGCACTTGCCCGCGAAAGGCAAAGGTCCCGAGTTCGAGTCTCGGTTGGGCACACAGTTTTAATCTGCCAGGGAGTTTCATTATTATGCTTTGTTCGTGGGTTTGTCTATTGCAATGGTATGCTGTTTTCCCAAGATCTATTGTGTACACCTCATGAAGAATTTAATGAAGTGTGAAAATACATGGAAAATTGTATCTATATTACTAAGTGGTTGTCCTGGAAACAAGTACTAGCATCAGGTTGCCTATTTAACAACTTCCAGGGGCAACAAAATTGATTTTCAATGTTTCACGTAATTATTAACCGGATTTAAAAATTTAAAATGCTGTCACAATCTCTTTATTATGAGGTAGAATCTTATGTTGAAAGCTTAACACAATAAGAGAAGTATTGCAGTTAGAAACTGTTTGTTTTTGGAGGCAGCGTAACTGATGGTGCACAAGTACCAGGAGTTTATTCATCCAGTATTTGATAATGAGAGCACTTCGAGACTTTCGAAAAACTTTACACAGATTTTCTGACTTACACGAAACTTTCCTCCCCTCCCCCCTCCCCTCCCCACCCCTCCCCCTATTTTAATTTACTACTTCTTTACTACCGACTCTATTCGCACACATTTTGCGGAAAGCATCCGCATATACCATTGAATGAATGTACCTGCAAAATTATATCACTGTACGACACGTAATCCAGGCGATATGACGTCATAAACATTGAGATGCCTAAAAAGCTTGCTTTTCCTTAAAATGGAGGGCAAAATACACAGACTATATTAGCCCACTCTTTCATAATGAGAGTACTTAGTGGCTTTTAACAAATTTTAAGCATAATATCAAACTTTTTCTCGCTTTATTTGTTTTGTAAATAAAACCGTCTTTTCTTGCTGCACTGTATTTTATTTCACTCAGACGCGTTTTGCCATTTTCACTTTAAGGCATCATCAGTGAGATCTACAAAAATACAGTATTGTTTTGATATGTGTTACTTCTAAGGTTATAAAACAGTTCAAGTCTCGTTCTCCATGTAAATAAGTGATTACTTACAGTTCTTCACGTTTTTGGTTGGCATCTGCGTTTCCCTCTCATTTTGTCCCATGTTGGAGGTCGCTCTACAGTTCTATTTACGAAACATCAGCGTGTTTTTATGTTCCGAACTTTTTTCTTCCCACTGTTCGTCTTGTTTGCCCTTATTTTTGTGATGCAGTATTAATATCCTGACACTAGTTACAGATATTCGATCGAAAACTAGTGACATAAGACATCATGCATCACAACAATAAGGACAAACGAGATGAAAAGTGGGAAGAAAAAAGTTCGGAACGTAAAATCACAATTTCGTAAACAGAGCTGTATAGCGACCTCCAGCATGTGACCAGATCAGAGGGAAACGCAGATGCCAACCAATAACGTGAAGAACTGTATGTAACCACTTATTTACATGAAGAACGAGACGTGAACTGTTTTATAACCTAAGAAGTAACACATATCAAAACAAAACTGTATCATTCTAGATCTTACTGCTGATGTCTTAAAGTGCAAAAGCCGAAACGCTTCTTAAAGAAACAAAATACAGTGCAGCAAGAAAAGGCGATTTTTATTTACCAAACAAATATTTTGGTCCTTGCTGCGGAGGAAGGCTACGTAAACAAACTCGTTTTCCTCGCTTGCATGCTTAAGGTCAAATATTTAACACATTAGCTCATTTGTAATCAGACGTTTGAAGCTGCTTTATACGTGGAAGTTCTATTGTTTAAAGAACTGGAATTTTACTGGTTTTATAAAATCTTGGAAACTGGGCTTTCTTTGGTCAGTTAGGGTAAGTCTGGGAAGGATGGACCACTTTTCTTTCAGCGTTAAATCTGCGTAATTTTCAAATTATGCAACATGTTCGTATAGAGTATCATATAAATTTATGTAAAGTAGATTACTGAGGCACTGCCAGTTAAAATAAAAGATATATAATAAAATGAAAATATACGTAAGTGGACCACCTCACCCATTGATGTATGAGTTAGATGGACCAAGTGCACTGGGACAGATGGACCAATAAAAGTGGCTATATATGAAGAAAACAGTCAATAAAATATATATTTTTATTTGGGATATGTTTTAAGGAACACAGAATTATACTATTAAATGTTTTATCATTTTATTATAAATCTTTATTAAACTTTGGCTTTTCGAACGAGTTGTTGATTTTGTTCAAGCATTTGTCTGTCTTTCTCTCACCCCAGTAATTACACTTTTATCAAATGTTGAACAACGTTCATGTGTTCACAGTGAACAGGAAACACGCTGAATATTATCGTGATTTTTATTAGTTTCGTAACCGATTTGAACATACACAACACACTGATCCTCATCCAATTCATCACAGTTATTTGAATAATCTTCTAGAACGTCTGCATCTCATGAACGCAGTGATCCTGCTTCTTCAGTCTGTTTTCCTCTTCACTAGTATTTCTCTTTAGTGCTCTTTTTGTGCGTCTTCTCTGTTTACTTTTTTGTCCCTCTTTTTCTTTACAGTTTCAATATTTTCATGGGAGTTTAGCCCTTTCGGTACAGTTGCTGTCGTCCCCTTAAAATTCGTTGTTTTATCAGTAGATGGAATGGGGGACATTTTTTCCGGAAGTTTTCCCTGTGTTTGCTCAGGAGCAGTCAGGTTTGAGGTGATAATCTTGGATGTTTTAGTTTATCAGAAGTCCGAAGTTGTGTCCGTGAAGGACTTTGACTTGAGCGGATAATTCTGCTCTTTTGATGTGCTTGGTATCACTAAGTCTTTTGATGTGGTCTGAAGTGGTTGGTCGGTCTGTGTATGAGATTCTGCTCTTTTATTTGTTGGGACAATCTTCCAACAAATAAGGATAGTCTCGGACTGAGGCCGCCTTCGGTGGGAGTATTACGTGTACTGAAGCTGCAGTTAATAGTGCACAGTCTCTGCCACATTAAAATAAGTGGTCCGTATTTCCCAGATAACACTGATCCATGTCCCCCGATTTTCTGGGAGAGGTGGACCAGCCCGACTTTTAACTCCAGGTAGCGTACGCGGAGGACATTTTAGGTTACACTTTTAATAACTTTTATTATGTCTTGAATACCATTTTATTTTTCCAACACCCTTACACACCTTTCGACTTTCCGTCATTTTCAAAGGCAATGTTATGTCAGTTATATAAAATTGTTCATTAGATACATCGTATCACACTGCCTTTGAAAATGACGGAAAGTCGTAACGCGTGTCAGGTAGTTGGAAAAAGAAAAGTGTGGTCAAGACATAAGAATAGTTATTTAAAAAGTGCATCCAAACGGACGCGCAGTCGCACAGCATTTTCACGCAAATTGCATTTTAGGTTAGTTTCATGTCCACACCTCTGTCAAGCTCGCAGTAAAACAACTGCATCTGTATTGTGCGAAATAACCGTAATACTAAAGTTATGTAACCACACGTTAAAACTTTTCGTATTACCAGAACGGCACATTCGTGAAATACTCCACTGGCTCGTCTCACCCAGTGATCCAACTCCCCCGGACATATCCTGTATATCCTTATTTTTATACAAGGCACCAGATACTTGACTTACAGTTCCATCGGGCGATTTTGTTACCTGGGAGAACCTCTAGGGGTTGTTCAACGCCCTATTTGGGAAATCCTTTCTTCTTTGCGCACAACGCCACCTTTACTGGGCAAAGTGTCAAATGGTTCAAATGGCTCTGAGCACTATGGGACTTAACTTCTGAGGTCATCAGTCCCGTAGAACTTAGAACTACTTAAACCTAACTAACCGAAGGACATCACACACACCCATGCCCGAGGCAGGATTCGAACCTGCGACCGTAGCGGTCGCGCGGTTCCAGATTGTAGCGCCTAGAAGCAAAGTGTCAATTGCGACTGAAGTGTATCTGTTCAGAGTAGATGACATGAGTTCGTGTGAGCTTAGCGTCATGTCTGTCTTATTGATGCCGATGATAGAGATGAGAGTGAGGCCGGCTGAAGTGGCCGTGCGGTTAAAGGCGCTGCAATCTGGAACCGCAAGACCGCTACGGTCGCAGGTTCGAATCCTGCCTCGGGCATGGATGTTTGTGATGTCCTTAGGTTAGTTAGGTTTAACTTGTTCTAAGTTCTAGGGGACTAATGACCTCAGCAGTTGAGTCCCATAGTGCTCAGAGCCATTTTTTAGATGAGAGTGAGGGCAACCCAAAGCCGGAACACAGCCTGCTCCTCTCGAATAACACAAGGAGGTCTTCGACCCCAACGGCCCCTTCCGACGGTCGGGTCACAACGGTGTCACGTGCTTTCACTCCATGAGGAGACAATGCGCGGAAACGTTAGAACTTGCGCAGGTGTCCAGACTGGAGGGAGTATTACACTCATCTGCGCAAATTTCAGCTCTGGAGCTTCAGTAGTGCGTCTCAGCGCGTGAGAAGTTCTAAATCGTGTTCTGTTTTGTTTGCATTTTACGAATTTGTAATATTCTTACAGAATATAAATTGCATTATACACGTAAACAAAATAGTTGATCGCCTGGCTTCTGCGCTTTTATACGACCAAAGCAATTACTCTTGATGCAGCTTAAGTTTATATGCCAGAAAATAAAAGTATCTATAATTATTGTTGTTATTTTGTACGCAATAGAACATTCTTCATCATGATCAAATGTTTTATACAAGTTCGACGAAGTATTGAAGCGATGTTTGGTGCACTGATATTGTGCGGTTTTTTATTTTGCCTTTTCGTTGAGGAAATGGCGTTTTCTAGCACTATATGATAAACCTGTTTTGGTCCTTTATTTTTACTACAACATCTCTCTCTGTCATGTTACAAACCAACAATTTTCGAATAAAACCTTAATTAAAAGTTGACAGTTTGAATTTTGCTGTAAATACTGCTTATTTTTAAGTAACAGACAGGAGGATAACTACGCAGAACAAAAATGTTCCATAGGTTACCCAGCCCTTTGTAACGGTATTTCACAATTTATGGTACATACTTCTAGAGATTGTCGAGCGGACTTAGCAGATCCAGTTTTGCATAGAAACCCGAGTCCGCAAACGCCATCCAGCGACGCTGAAGAACGTCGAAGTTACAGGCGCCGGGGCCTGTAAATGTACGTATATACAGGGCGATTCCATGATGATGCTGCAATCTCTAAGGCTGATGCAGAAGGATAAATGCATCAGATTGACGTAAGGGAAACGAACGAGTCGAAAGTTACAAGCGAAAACACTTCTTACGCCGTCAACAGTGGATACATGTATCGATAACGTTTTGATAAGATTGTAGGGTAGGCTGCTTTCAGAAATGGAAAGTATGGAGGAAAAAAAGAAAAAAAAGTCTGTTAAACGTGGGCTCTAAAATGCACACTGGAGTAGCTATGTGCACTTGTTCATCTTCGCTAGTGTGAAACACGTGTCGTGTGTTGAATACGTGATCAGAGCTATTAAGGTATGCATTTTATAGCCAGTTTACACATTTTTTCTTGATTTGGTCCATACTATCGCCTCCGAAAGTTGCATACGCTACATTCTTAGCAACAACAATACCGGTACATGTATTCCAATGCCAGAGGTATTACAATGATTTTCCCTTGTAATTTTCGATTCGGTAGTTTCCGAACCAGGGACCCTTACCTCAGATTGATACATTTATCCGCCTCCATCATCCTTGAAAGTTTGTATCATCATCAACTTGAACTGTGTAACACCCCAAATATAGAACCCATAATAACTACCCTTTTGTTGCAAAAGAAATAGCAAAATTAGTCATCCTGACAGTGACGACAGCCACTGACAACAAAATTTACACTTTTCTCAGTTTGATTAACAGGGATGTTTTATAAATACTAATGATTATCGTAAAGAAAGGACTGAATGAAAGAATACCATGTGATACAAAAGAGAAACTTTAAAGAAAGAATTCCAAAATTGTTATTTACGAAGGTTAAAGCCCAGACCATAAATCGATCAAAGATAACATTTATCCTAGAAGAGAGTTGTAGCCGCATCGAGCTGTAAGTTCGCTGTGACTACAATGTAACTAGGCAATGGAGATGTTAACTTCACTTCTCTCTTGTATTCTGCAACAGTTCAGATGGCTCTGAGCACTATGGGGCTTAACTGCTGAGGTCATCAGTCCCCTAGAACTTACAAGAGAACCTCCCCATCGCACCCCCCCCCCCCCCTCAGATTTAGTTATAAGTTGGCACAGTGGATAGGCCTGGGTGATGGAATGATGATTCAAGACACTACTTTTTAACGTTTGAATAACTATTCTCAAACCGGGCATAAGAACTATAGTCAGCAAGTTCGCGTAAACTGGAGGGTCTATCGCGAACACGCAAGGGACCTTTGGTTATTTCAAGTCAATGGGGGCATCGCGTTATCGAGTGGTGCAGCCGCTACCTTAAGTGAAGAAGATCGACAGACAACGAACACAATTGCTTTCATTACAAGCAGGGGCGGCGTACACACTCCAGCGTGCTGCTCCATCAAGATGTTGGTATCAGTTTCGAGATACAGTATCTGAAAATAACCAAACCACGCGAGGAGTTTTTTTCCCCCTAATAATGGGAGTGTCGTAGGACCGTTGCTATTCACAATATACATAAATGACCTTGTGGATAACATCGGAAGTTTACTGAGGCATTTTGGGGATGATGCTGTGGTATATCGAGAGGTTACAACAATGGAAAATTGTACTGAAATGCAGGGGGATCTGCAACGAATTGACGCATGGTGCAGGGAATGACAATTGAATCTCAATGTAGACAAATGTAATGTGCTGCGAATACATAGAAAGAAAGATCCTTTATCATTTAGCTACAGTATAGTAGGTCAGCAACTGGAAGCAGTTAATTCCATAAATTATCTGGTAGTAGGCATTAGGAGTGATTTAAAAAGGAATGACCATATAAAGTTATTCGTCGGTAAAGCAGATGCCAGACTGAGATTCGTTTGAAGAATCCTAAGGAAATGCAGTCCGAAAACAAAGGAAGTAGGTTACAGTACGCTTGTTCGCCCACTGCTTGAATACTGCTCACCAGTGTGGGATCCGTGTCAGATAGGGTTGATAGAAGAGATAGAGAAGATCCAACGGAGAGCAGCGCGCTTCGTTACAGGATCATTTAGTAATCGCGAAAGCGTTACGGAGATGATAGATAGACTCCAGTGGAAGACTCTGCAAGAGAGAGGCTCCGTAGCTCGGTACGGGCTTTTGTTAAAGTTTCGAGAACATACCTTCACCGAGGAGTCAAGCACTATATTGCTTCCTCCTTCGTATATCTCGCGAAGAGATCATGAGGATAAAATCAGAGAGATTAGAGACCACACAGAGGCATACCGACAATCTTTCTTTCCACGAACAATACGAGACTGGAATAGAAGGGAGAACCGATAGAGGCACTCAAACTACCCTCCGCCACACACCGTAAGGTGGCTTGCGGAGTATGGATGTCGATGTAGTAGATGTAGATTGGTGTTGTGATCGACGGACGCCGTTCCACATCACCTCGACTGGGACACCCATCACCATCGAGCTGAGAGAGAGCAGCGCCACAACTGGAAGTATTTACTTATCTTGAATAGAATCCATGTGTCGTGGTACTAGCTCATCGATAATAGTCGTCTTGCAGACAATATCGGTAATCTTGGTATTACTAACTTTAGCCTCGAGCTGGTCGCTATGCACTGTCGTAGGCTGAGTGAGCCCTCCGGTCATCAACGGCGGCCTAAGTAAGTACTTGCTGTCGAGCGGGCGTTGGCGACTCTTTGATTGTCGGTGTGTCTCTGGCCTCTCTCGTGACAGGCGGCTTGCTGCAGCGCCTACTATCGATCTTCGGCGCTACATCTTTGCCGACCTGTGTGCTGGTCACGGCTTACGCCAGCACATCTACGGCGCTGTTCTTATTGTACCTGACGATCGCATTCTATTTTACTTCACTTAGAGCGCGTTGCCCGACAGAGCAGAAAGCTGCCAAAGGGCGCTCGCGGACGCACGCCAGATCGGCTGCGGTGTGGGAGTGCCGTGGCCAGTTACCTGGCGCGCCAGAGGTTCTATTTGCGTCCGCCGGGCCCTGCTTTGCTGGCGTCGCCCGCTGGCGCCCGGCGCGGCGGTAGGAATGCGGAGGTAGGCAGCCGCGAGTGCAGGGCCCGCAGCTGCCCCTCTGCGGCTGTTGTCCGCAGCCTTCACAGGGACACGGCGCGGCGGTGTGGCGCAGTTACGGGACCCAGGTGGTACCGTTCCTCCAGGGCGGCTGCCGAGTGCGTGTTGCAACGGCTGCTCCGGCGCGTGCGGCCGCCTCTGACCGACAATAAAGCCGCTGGAAACATCCCGCGGGTACCTTTCACCCGTCGCTCCTTTCACTGCTAGGCGCGTGTGGACTGAGCACCGCCGTACAGTCTCTCAGAGCCATCCCGACAACGGTATATCTAGAAGGCCTTTTCGCTCTGTAGCGCCCTTATTTATTTAGCGACATGTTTCGAGGTAAACCTCAACTTCAGGCTAAATGGCATTACAAAAACAACTTTAAAATAAGGCCATACTGATGTTACATAGTATTTTCGTGAATGTTGTGCTCATCCTGTGGATGAAGAGAAAACTTAGTAAGGGGTGCTGTCACTTTGGAAGCTGGACTGATGTTTGCACGAAAATATTTTGTAACGGTCACTCACTTTTTTCTTCTGGCGTGGCAGTCTCGTAGTGATGCGTTGGGGTGCCTCCATTTCCGTGGCTCTCCTTGTCACTGATCACAAATTGTCGCTAAAAATTTAAAAAAAATGTCGTGTGACGAGGGCCTCTCGTCGGGTAGACCGTTCGCCTGGTGCAAGTCTTTCGATTTGACGCCACTTCGGCGACTTGCGCGTCGATGGGGATGAAATGATGATGATCAGGACAGCACAACACCCAGTCCCTGACCGGAGAAAATCTCCGACCCAGCCGGGAATCGAACCCAGGCCCTTTGGATTGACATTCTGTCGCGCTGACCACATTTTTTTTTTTAATCTCATTTTGTTCGTTTACGTTCGTTGCATATGCTCGGGGCGGACGTCGTAAGACATCCATTTAAGTTCGTCATTGGTCCATGAACTCAGATTTTTTTTTTTTTAATTACAGAGGCCTGTTAACCCTCTGACCGAACACGCTGAGCTACCGTGCCGGCCACTCAGTTATCGAGGGCGGGCACAAATTGTCACTAACATAGCAGTAACTCGGAAACACGATCACAAACAGTTCTGTAGTGCATTGGACAAGATGGCGGTTGAAATACAGCTGGTTTCGATTTGACTATTGATTTGTCGATCTGTGTGATGTTATATGTTTGCACGTCTTGTTATCGTATTACAGATGTAGTTTGACGAAATACATTACAAATTGAGCATTGTAACAGGCGCTCCTTTCTTCTTCCACAGGATGACCCCAGCAATTAGGAAAAGACTATGTAACATCAGTATGGCCTTATTTTAAAATTGTCCTTGTAATGCCATTTAGCTTGAAGATGAGGTTTACCTTCAAACATGTCGCTAAATAAATAAGTAATACAATAGTTGACAAACTTTGTGACTGGTAGCGGTAATTTAAAAAAAAACTTTACGTATTTCTTGAGACAGTCACGGTCGAAAGATAGTCAAAATGGCTTCAAACTTCTGTGAAGTTTGAGAGGTAGGAGACGAGATACTGGCGGAAGTAAAGTAGTTCGACATAAAGTTGTATAAGTACCGTATCCTACCATAGACTACCATAAGAAAGGGCAGGCTAAAGTATTCCCGCAGTACTTTTGCTCAGATACGGTAGTACCCGCGTTACCTGTACGTTAGCTGTACTGCAGACACATCGGGAGCTACCTCATACTGCCTGATTTTCTTATGCATGCGATCAGTGTGTTACTACATCCCCTAAAAACCGGAAATGGTGAAGCATCTAGAAACTGAGTGTGGATATATAAAGGGGCAAGTAACCTAAGGCACATAGTTTACCTTATGTCTATTTCTTAAGAATAAACAGTATTATTACCTAAACTAAAATTTTCAATAATCTGTTCGGGTTTTATTCGAAAATTGTTGAGGTGTAACGTTAACAGAGGGATGTTATAGTAAAATAAAGAAAACAATACAGATTTATCATATAGCGCTAGAAAACACAATTTCCTCAATTTTGTCAACAAAAAGGTAAAATAAAAAAAGCCCAAAACAAAAATATACTAAACATCGCTGCAATACTTCGATGTACTTACGTAGAACATGTTTCTGTTATTCGTAACCAGCTTTCGGATTCATCAATGATAACAGGAAATCTTGGCTGGCTCTGAGCACTATGGGACTTAACATCTGAGGTCATCAGTCTCCTATACTTAGAACTACTTAAACTTAACTAACCTAAGGACATCACACACATCCATGCCCGAGGCAGGATTCGAATCTGCAATGCGTGGCAGCCGCTTTGGTTCCGGACTGAAGCGCCTAGAACCGCTCGGCCACCGCGACCGGCTACAGAAGACAGTACTGGAGGAACTCACTACGAAATTAGCCACCACGTGCTATGAACACATCAAGGTTACAACGATACCAGGTTGAAATGATCTGATTGATTAGTGAGAAACCAAACACTCACACGAGATACGATTCACACGAACATTCCGCTTAAAAGAGTTAAGCATATGGTGAAAGAAAGAGCTTCCCGCACCACATGTTTTGATTAAAAAAATCAAGAAGCAAAAAAAAAACATTACTATATTCTGGAAATAAAATCATAAATTACTCTGGAAAATTCATAAAATTTACTGCTGAAATTGAAACTGCATGAGAAAACCGTCTCATCAGTAAGGGTGGCGACGCACCATCACATTGTAACAGGATTTTACTACCCGAGACCTCGTAAGACTGCGATGACTCTCAGCAAACGCTCAGCCCCGAGTGCCTGAGCACGCTCTCGGAGTATGACTCCCGGTAGGCTGACGGGGAGAGACCATGACATTGGGATCATAGATTTACTTACCACTTTGCACACCTTTAGTAGGTCATTAAAACAAGATATTGTGTGAGTAGTAAGGTGCACTACTCTGGCAATTCCGACAAATTAGCAAGAGAAGTTTTACGCGTCTGTTATGTAACCGATGTATCTGTGCGTAGGTACAGAGTGCTAGAGTTCATGGTGATCAGGTGGTTAGCATACGAGCTTCATAAGATGAACGTGTAAACGTGTACGAGGCGACGGTTCAGCTCCTGATCTGACTCGGGACCACTGCCTTTAGCGGCAATTGCTGCTCGAGTACGACTCACGACCCGTCCTCACAGCCTCAATTCTGCCAGTACCTCGTCTCCTACCTTCCAAACTTCACAGTAGGTCCCGAGTTCGAGTCTCGGTCCGGCACACAGTTTTAATCTGCCAGGAAGTTTCATATCAGCGCACACTCCGCTGCAGAGTGAAAATCTCGTTCTGGAAACATCCCCTAGACTGTGGCTAAGCCATGTCTCCGCAATATCCTTTCTTTCAGGAGTGCTAGTTCTGCAAGGTTCGCAGGAGAGCTTCTGTGAAGATTGGAAGGTAGGAGACGAGATACTGGCAGAACTGAGGCTGTGAGGACGGGTCGTGAGTCGTGCTCGGGTAGCTCAGATGGTAGAGCACTTGCCTGCGAAAGGCAAAGGTCCCGAGTTCGAGTCTCGGTCCGGCACACAGTTTTAATGTGCCAGGAAGTTTCATAAGTTTCATATCAGCGCACACTCCGCTGCAGAGTGAAAATCTCATTCTGGAATTTATATGATATTTGAGAGATAATATAATTTTGAAGAACCAAGTGTATTTGGATGAAGTTTTAGTGAATTTCATGTTATTTGACTATTCACTATTTTGAATTTTAACTATTATTAGAAATAAACGTATTTATAACTATCGACAAGTAATTGAAGAAACGCATAAAGTTTTCTTGAAAATGTATGCCTGTCGTGATTTGAGAAATACCCTACACTTGCAATCTGGTAAGATACTCGGAACTACTTTGCACCTCGACGCTTCGAGTTGCAGTCACAGAGGCCAAGACTCAACTGCAGAAACCATATTCAAATGCATGTAGGTTGCAATATTTATGCAGAGATGAATTGTTTTCGAACGGGATGGACTAGCATGGAGAGCTGCATCGAAGTCTTCGGACTGGTCATCATAAGGTGAGAACAGTTGAAACTTTTATGGAAACAACATCGTTCAATTTATTGTTTTAATGAATGCGATTGTGGGACTAAGAAACATAAAATATTTATATTAGGTACATGAAGAAAATTTGTGAGAAAGAGAACAGACAAAACGGTCATTTCAGTGCATAATTAGGGGTGAAATTAACATAAAAATCTTAACCTTATAGAAACTAAAAACATGATTTGTTTATGTATTTGCAGCGTTTACGAAGCGTTTGGTAACGCACGTCTCTTCCTACATCTTGCAGCAAGAGCAAATTCTGAACTAAAATTCCAGAAAAAGGAAAACGTGATAAACATTACTCCAGACTTGAGAGCTTTGTAGGATTTGTAACAACACCAGAGAATTACCATTATGGATTAAAATCTCACGTCCTGCCACGTATGACGAGAAGCTGAATTCTACGGAGAGGTTAACGTATTAGTTTCCTGAGGCAGTAATTTCACTACTGGAATGGAAATTAGTCTACGAGTTTGCAATTCCAGTTGGCTAATTGCTTGGCAGTTGCAAATGAAATTACGGAGCACCGCAGCTACCGTTGCCCAAGGAAGTTATCTGTGTCCAAATGTTCCGCCTTCACGTTAGCGTTGTCAGAGAGATCTTCCGTAATTATTTCGATACACAAACAATATTGTAATAAAAGCTTAAAGGAATACTCAGGAGCATTAAACACTCAATTAAAGCCTTACTTACAAACCCTGTTTATTCAGGGATCATGCAGTGAAACACTATTGAACTCAGAATTATTCTACATAGAACAATGAATTCAGCGTGAAAAAGTATTGAGACTTTTAGTACGTAAAGAAGAATTTAGACTTTGAGAAACGGAACAGTCGATCCAAGGAATTCAACATGAGTACGCCTTTCGCCCAAACTTTTTAATGTTTATATTTGTGATATAAAAATATGAAAGCAGTGAACAATACTTTAGCCATTAAAAGTATCATCTGACGGTGATCAGATCATCAAAACAATGGTGAATTTGAGGCCACACAGTGATACGTAAAATCAGCCAGGTAGTTTCTAAACATGGATCGAAAATTTCAAGAAGTGAACTAAAATGATGGCATTTAGAGGTTATAAATGGGTAAATATGGAATGAGAGGTTTAGTTTGAGTATTTTAAGGTATCATCGTGTTTAAGCTTGCAAAGCAGGAAGACTTGGGAATACGTTGCGTAGATTTCATCAAGATTTCTGTTGTGCACTTCTGAACCACTAAATGTTTAGAGTAAGATACATCGAAAGTCAGTGCTTTATGACGAGGTTCTCTCTCTGGAAATTCTAGACCTTCAGAGCAACAAAACGAATTGTCCTCCTTGTTTTGAAAGAACATTAGCGAATTGAAGATACAAATGGCACATGTAACAATTTGAAATTTTGTGGGATACGTCCAGTAAGTAACACCAAAATATAACCTTGCACACATTTGCCGAAAGGTATACTGTGTTCTTATTTGTAAATTAAAAATAAGTTTGTTGCTAGTCTCACAGGCAAACATCGGAAAGAAAGTTGCTTTAATCGTAAGCGCTTAATAAATGGCTAATTCTATCACGAAAATATGGAAACTAGTAAAACAGTCGCGAACACAGAACGCTTTAGGTCTGGTGATAGCTTGAATATCGGTATAATGTACTTGATGTTCCTGGGAATTCTTTTTATAGAGAAAGGTTGCCACTTCGTATTAAAGGATGAGTTTTCTCTGAGAATATTGCGTACCAAATTTTTGGAAAGGTTGCAATATTGTGAAACATTCTTTGAAAGAACTGAGAATAGAGCCGTAGATGTCTACATCAGCCTACAAACAAAGTTCTAGAATCTTCCTTCGGATTATCCATTATAATCTGAGCAGAAAGAGGAAAAAAATTGACTTAATAATCGAGCTGCTCCGAAGATTGCATAGATACTGCAATAAATTTTGATGCATTGTAAAGACTCCTAATGAGAGCCAAATTTATTTAGGTACTGCAATGTTGCAGTCCTATATTCTGCTAGCCTCTGCACCAACAAATGCTGGAGAAACTTTTCCACACATGTTTATCGAGAAGGAAAGAGAGTGATGAACCATGTCAGAGATGTATAGGTTTCCCATAGAGACAAGCTGACGTGTGCAGCCACTCTCGTATCGCTCCAGGGGCCAAGTGGCTTACACTGTCGTCGACACTACGTCATTTTATGTGCTACGGGTTCTCTCAAGAGACAACAGTCCATCGAGACCGATTAGCCACATGTACAACATAACGTCATTTTATTACTTAATGGAACTGCCCATCTGATGTAATAATGCTTTGAGTGTCATTACCGTAGTTTCACTGTTTATTTTTCTTCTGGACAAGGGTCCGAGTGCTATTAACCGCCGTTACTGTATCAGGAAGACTCATTTTCGAATTCTATCACAAATAATGAATCTTTAGCATCAGGGAATGCCCTTATTTTTGTTATAAATCATTTTTAATTTGATAAATACAGAAATACGTTCCCAGTTTACCCTTCGCATCTAAGTAAAGCTTGTTATGTATGCGTGCTTTCTTCATACGATAAAACTGAGTTAACATTAATCACTGCCGGTGTTTACCAAGCTAAGCTTTTAACCTATAGTTGGATCCAGTGTGTTGAGTACTGTTCCATTAAATTTTTTAAATAATTTTTGCATACGTTTCCCGTCGTCTGTCATTTTAGCCGTATGGACAGTCGTATGTATTCGAAATTTCTCTACTCTCACAATTTTTCGTATCTACTGACTTTCTGGTGCAATGTTATTTATTCGGTTGCCTTGTTGGGGTCATCTTGTGCAACTTATTTCAATAAATAGTTAAATACTGTCATTTTTTACACTAAATCTTCCTTTATTGATGTTTAAAGGCCTAACTGTTTCATGCTTCTACTGCGTTTGCTTTGACTTTTTAATTCTTATCGAATTTCGGTGCTTATTACTCTGTACGCTTCTTTCTCCTCATAATATAGATTATGCGAACTGGAGTTCTCAATAGTTATTTGTTCCTTTTGAAATAATACTCCATCAATTAAATACAATAAAGTAAAATTACTGCAAGAAATGGTAATATAAATGGTGAAATGGAATCGCGTAAGTGATATATATAAATTTAATTTATTTTTTCTAGAAGTAACGGTTCCACATTCTATTTTTTAATTTTCATCTCTTTGTTCTCTACTAGTTTCGTAGTCTTAGCCCATTCCCCTAGCGCACATAATCTTTCAAATCAACTGGGCTGACATGCTGCGCGTGCTGTGGAGTGTTATTGCCAGCAAATAATACTTTATCTGGACCCACATGGAAAAGATCTGCATAAAAATGACGAAGAGGATGTTTATAGATCATCAGTCCTCTAATTTGTTTGATACGATGATTCCATCTCCTATCCAACCTCTTCATATCATAGTGGCGCTTGTGCACAACGCCCATAATTACTTGTTGGACACATTCCAGTCTCTGTCTTCCCCAAGTGTTTTCAACCTCCACAGCTCCTTCTGGTATCATGGAAGTTATTCCCTGGTGTCTTAACTGAAGTGCTATCATCCTGACCTTCTTATCAAATCCTGCAGAGAACCTCTTCGTTTCTTACCTTATCAGAACACCAAGATCCATCAATAGCACCACACCTGAAACACTTCGATTCTCTTCTTTCAATTCTCAAGTCCTCGAATCATTCCTATAAAATCCTGTATTTGAAACGTACATTCTTAAAAATTTCTTCTTCACATCTGGGCCGATGTTTGATACTAGTGGACTTCTTTCGGCCAGGAATTCCCTCTTCGCCTGTGCTAATGTGGTTTCTAAGTCCTGCTTCGTCCGAGATGTGTTATTTTGTTTTAAAAGTAACAAAATTTCTTCTCTTCACTTACCTGTTTGTTATGTTTATCGCAAATACATCCTATTCCCCATTACTTTCATCTTTCTTCTGTTTATTCTTCATTCATATCTGTAGTCATTAAATTGTTATTCCATTCAACAAGTCGTGCAAATCTTCCTCGCTTTCCCTAAGGGTAACAATGTCATCAGAGAAGCCAACTCTTGAAACTTTCTTCTATTGTCGTCATTGCTTCTTCGATGTGCACATCCAACAGTATGGGCCAGAAACTGCTTTCCTGTCTTACACAAGTTTTAATCCAAGCACTGCGTTCTTGGTCTTCCAGTCTTATTGTTCTCTCGAGGTTCTTGTACTCATTGTATATTATATATCTTTCCCTATAGCTTACTCCTGTTTTTCTTAGAATTTAGAATATCTTGCGCCATTTTATGTTGTTGAACCCTTTCCTTAGGTCGACAAATCCGATCAACGTGTCTTGAATTTTCTAAAGTGTTGCTTCCATTATCAAACGTAACATGAGAATTGCCTCTCTGGTGCCTCTGCCTTTCCTAAAGCCAAAATGATCTTCATCTAAATTATGCTCATTTATTGTTTCTATTATTCTGTGTATGATTCCTGCAGCTTTGATGAAGGAACTGTTAAGCTGATAATTGCGGTAATGTGAAAATTTTTTGCTCGTTTGTTGGTTGTTCCTGTAAACGTTTAAAGATTCTCACTTTTTTTTTCGTATAGCCTTTTTCTGTGACTCTTCAGTCCGTTGTCGACCATCGCCTCTTGAGCAATTTTCCACCCTGTGTCCCAATTTCATGCATGAGTTTTCCAATTCCTTTATCCCATTCTCCGTAGGTTTCCATCAACACCCTCTGTCTTCTTGACTTCCGATCGCCCGCACCCTCTTTTCCCTCCGAGATTTCCGTTTAGCATCTTCTTCGGCACCTCTGTGTCAACCAACCGAGACTCTTGGCCGACCCACATGACATGGCTTTTAATGTGTGATGCAGAGCGCATTGTTACACTACCTGTTGCACCGTCCTCTTTGGCAGCAGGAACCTATTATACTGCGGAGTACCTTCCTCTACCTTGCTGTCAAAGGCTTCCAGCATGTCGGTATCGCTCATTGTTGGTGGCCATGTTTCTGAGTAATATGTGAGATTAGTGGTTTGGTTTGTGCAAAATAATCTCTACAGGTTGCCACTTGCCGTTTGCTTAAAATCACACGAGATATACGGTAGCTGATAGTCGACCGGGGCTATATAAACTCTTTGACCTTCTCATATCCATGACCAGATACAGTTCCTGACTTTGGCATGTGTGCTGTTCCGCAAGCCTTACGTTTTGTGTTCGCCTCAATGACAGGTGCGTAACCATGCTGGAGCTTCTGCATAGTTCGCCCTTGGTGAGTTTTGTGTTATGGCCTTATGTGATCCGAAGCAAATTTCTGTCCCTCGCGTCTCGCCCCCTAATACTGGAGATATCACCAGAGGCTATACAGACTCAGATAGCAGTTTGTTTCAGAGAAGCTCAGCAAGCCGAAGTGTTTACGCCAGGACCGGCCACGGCGTGCCAAATTTCACGCAGGCCGAGTGTGCGAGCTAGAGTTGCTGATAAAAGATATCGATAAATACCGACATTATTTTCTTACCGGATGTATCGATATCGAAATGCCAATAACGGTCGCCATTATTTTTATTTTATATTATATTTTTCCCAATTTTCGATAAATATTTGAAACAATTCTTTTTGAACCGTAGTAGAACATCTTTTTACTTTCACATCTGCTATTTCGATGTTCGTACGACGATTGAAAGTAGGGACGGTGTTACGATCTCTCGCAGTGAAACAACTTTTACAAGCCAGAATCTGACTATTGTTTGGTGCAATGACAAGGAAAATCTCAGGCATGCCTGGTTCTTGCCACAAATAGCCGTCATTGGCAGGTCCATTCTCTGTTACTCTGAATTTGTCCGATGGCACAAGTCCCATTCGTGCACCATGCGATCGAGCTATTTTGAAACTATACTATGACAGAAAAATTTCATTTTCGACCAAAATGGTCAACGCACCAGTGCCTTCAGCGGTTCTCAACACTTGCCTTAGAAGGTCATTCTGGCAGAGATTGAGTAACAAAATACTTTTTCCGCCTTTGTGCGCCGGAGACTTCCCCAGGCGCTGCTGACTCAGGGGCGCGAGCCGTCCCGCCAGGAGGTGGCGCGAGCGAGCGCCACTCTTATTTTCCACTTTACGGCTGCACTCGCGTCTATTAGATAATGGGCCGGGCAGAGGTAATCTCACGGCAGACATATTTATAGTCCTGTTTCAATCAGCGGCCCGCGGCCGCGCTTCTCGTTACCGAGCTCCCGGCGGGTCCCAAAGATAAACAAACCAATGAGCGCCAATTAAGGCGGTCCCCAAAGCTGCCGTCGCCCGCCGCCTTATTAACGGGTCGGAGCTCTGGAGCTCTGAGCTCACGCTACGCCGGAACAGCCGCCCGGCGCAACTGCAGGCAAACAGTTCCGTCCCGCTAATGACACCTCCCGCCAGACGCACAACTCTATCCACGATCGCGCCGGCCATGCATGCGAGGTTCCCGAGACTTCACGGCAGCAGAAATCGCTTCGGTGTTAAAGTGGAACCCTCTTAACTAATTCTGTGCATACCAGTCAGTTTAGCAGCTGCGAAGTAGTTAAAACCTGGCATTGATTTAAAGGCGTAATTTTGTGTGCGTGTTACTCTAATAATTTTGTATTACGACTGTGGATTGAGTGCTTCACCAACATACGACAGGAGTGTGTTCAAATACCTGCCCGTTAATCCTCATTAGGTTTTCTGTAGTTTCTCTACTTCTGCATATAATGCAAGTCAAGGAACTTGAAATGGTGAACCCATGATTGCAATCTATTAATTTGCATTTCCACGAAATTAATTGAGTCCCACAGGGTTGAAGGTTGGAACCACCACTATTTCTGATCTCTCTCTCTCTCTCTGTCTCCCTGTCTCTCTCTCTCTCTTTCTCTCTCTCTCTCTCTCTCTCTCACCCACTCACACACACACACACACACACACACACACACACACATTATAATGATTGTGTCGGACAGTAACAAGTAAATAAACTCATTCATTTTACCTAGTTCGTTGATTTATTGTTGCATTATCACACTTGTGATGAAACATTGTTGTTGACGGAAGCCACAAATGATGAAAAAATGTGCGTCTTTCCACCCAATGTTCTCTCATAGACGCCCTTCCATGAGCTTAGCGTTCTTGAAAGTTGATCATTAAAGACATGCAATCCCTACCTAAAAACCGTCACAAATAATCCAACAAAATTTAAAAGTGCCAGTGATGTTCACAGTTACAATACAAGAACAAAGAAATAATATTTATAACTCTTTTAAAAGAATAGGGTTTCTTTTCTCAGAGAAATGTGTAGTCGGAAAAGTCTTTAACTGTGCAACTAGTACCATAAAATATATGACATATACTAAAAACAAATTTTATAGATTTTTCGTCTTGATAATATAATATAATCTACAGACCATTTATTAATTAAAAATTTAGCGATGATTTTGGTAAGTTGCTGTTAAGTACCTTAGCACCCTGCGAGGTGCCGGAGCTAGCAGTGTATTTAACACTATATTCTTCTAGAATCTTCATATGGAAGTGATGCTCTAAGCCCCCCCCCCCCCCCCTTTTCTAACTCCGACTTTTACTGTTGCACATGGATTAAGAAGAAACGTGAACTGACTGTAATCGACCCTGCAAGTGGAGTAGAAAAGAGTTTGGCACCTGCAATAATTTAATTTGACAGAAAAGTTTCATTAACGTGGTGAGAAATGAAAGGGTTACTCTACCGATCTACAGAATGAAAGTTCTGTCCAAAATAACTATTTGATTTATTATGACTAAACTCAAAATAATAAACAAAACACATGAAAAATTTACAATACGTCAAATTGGATACTCAAATAAATGTTGTGAAGGTGAAGTTGTCCATAAACTAGCTTGTGAGGTTTATGACCAAGTGGTATGTGGGGCCAATTCCTTGCAACTCAAATCTTAAGAGTAACACCCAGCCAACCCAACATTAATTGCTGCTACAGTAGGGAGAACTCAGACAACGAACACCCAAGACAGAACAAAGTTAGAAAAGACGAACAGGCGCGCTCTGCTGAGCTCTGATTATCACCTAGCAAAATTCCCTAATCTGCTGGTGCTGCAGACATACATTAACAAGCTGTCTTCTTAACTGCAAGGACACGATCTGGCATACCGGAGACGATGGTTGGTTGCTTCGACGTCCCGTCGTGGTGATGATACTGTCGCGAGTGAAGCCCGAAACAAATTATCCTTGTATGGTTGTTCCTGACTAAAGACTTGCTAGCAACACAAATACGCCTCTGAGGGAGACGAAGAAGGCTGGCTACACAATCACTGACGGTACAGTGAGTGATTTTAACAAGCGAAGTCGCACAGTAACTCCGATACAGTCAACTTTAGCCAAAACTGCTCAAGACGGACAACATAGGCCGCTTGTAAGCAGAACGCTCATTTGCCAACTGTACTCGGAAAGTCGCGTTGAAATCGAAACTGCAGCAACTTCGTGAAACAGTTACAATCAAATGAAAGTATATTAGACAGCCAATGGAAGGCAGGCTGTCCAGAGCAGCGAGAGCTCAGTCTTGTAACCTACTCCGACCGAAAGGCGAGAACCGACTCTGTCAAGAGCACCCGTACAAGCCGAACACAGAACATTCCCGCCACCACGACAGTGGCCGTGGCTATACGTTCGAATCAGCAACTCGAAAACCGGCGGAAAATTCCACTCTATTGCCGACGCACTACTATTCCACCAATGGAGATACTTGACGCCAATTTCTGCACCGGTTTTGCTACGTCACGGAGCTATCCCCTGAGCAAGACAATCACAGGTATGATTTTGCAGAAAACGCGGGAATTTGCCCGCCAAGACTGCCTGGGAACATAAGTCATGCCCACGCCTCACTGGTAGCCCGCCAGAAAGTGTTTTCACTAAGTTTCTGCGAAGTAACGGAATCTCTAGCCCAGCCGCTCCGTCAGGCCTCTGTGGGCGTGTCGCCCTCACACTTATGACAATTTCGGCGTCTTGAAAGCATCCACTCTACTCCCTCACACCCGTCGGCTTAACCCTTTCAAGATCAGCAGAACCCGTCTGTCACCGGACCACCCGGGTGACGAGAGACGCTGCATGGGAATTCCACGTGTGAAGGAATAGCAACTTTTCACCACATGCAATTAGAGAGGAAAATCGAATTACTCAAAGTAAGATAGAAATATGGGAAGGGGCTCATGCCACCTCTCAAAGCAGCGCCTCAGTTTCTGTCTTTCTATCGAAAAATCTGTCAACAGACACTACAGTTCACTTATCTCACAACTTGTCACATGTGGAATCAAATTCGTGGTCTCATAGGGTTTCTTACAGGTGATGTAATCCTTTTTTTTTAAAATTGTGCTCTCTTTCTGTTATCAAAATTATTCAAAGTATTATGGGAACTGTAGGAATCTGATAAAAATCCAGCTAAATCGTTGTTTGAATACGAATATGAGTTGATATATCCCCCAATAATTTAGTTTATAATTAATACTGAATCAGACAGGACGTAAGGGCAAATAATTTAGATGAAAACATCATCTCTAACCAGCACTTTATCTCTCACTAAATATTGTCACGTAGAGAAAGGTTTATTCAGCACTTGCACATACAAGAGCGTGGAGCGAACTGCCTCCAGACAGAACACATATGGTGTATATATAGTTCCAGAACATTCCAGTACAATGATTCTTGATATTTGAGGTTACTTCTAGAATGTCCTCGAACCGAATATAAAAATTAAAATTTTACGGTTCAGCTGTGTTTTAAACTCACAACCCTCCAGGCACCAGGGTAGTAGCATAACCGCTGTGCCACAGTGATGGTGCTACTCAGCTTCTTCTGCGAGAATATGAAATCAGACTAAAATTATTAAGACTCAGAAAAGAATGTAAAGTGCTGAAAATGTTGGAAGAGAACCACTTAATTCGGAAACCGCGTGACTAATAACGATGAAAAAAATTGACCAACCATTCACGATTTATTCGCGCGAGCGACTTGTGTAGACATAAATAATGTGGGGAATAAGCGCATCTTCTAATGTCTATGTAAATTTCTTTATTAAAATTCTGTTTTATCCAGTATGTAATGTAATAAAATAAAAATTTGTATTATTTTGTGACTATTAGTGTAATGTAATAAAATAAAATATGAGCCATGACTTATATAAAAAAGAAACACACATTAATGCAATGGCTCAGCATAAAAGAGAAATAACTAATGTAGAAATATTATTAACAGTGTAATATGTTGTTTAATTTAGCCCGACGTGTATAAGGACTCAGTAACTAGTTCAGTTCTCAGGGTAGTTACGTAATCGTCGATAATTAATTGTCCTTTTCTTATTTCCCAACACAAGGGATGTGCTTATTGCACCAGAGAATATTTGCCAAGTCTGTTCGATGAACACTACTGTAATACGTAACTTATCGTGGTTTCGTCTCGATTCCCCAATATAACAAGAGTAGCATCTACAAATGAAATCCTATAATGGAACTGGACTCCCGTGACCAGACCTTTTCTGCCTGGGATGTTACCTCGTTATATAAAGAAAATCTGTAAATAAAATTGTTAAATTATTAGTAGCTACCTCCGGTCTTGTGGGATCTGAAATAAAGTTACTTGTCCTAACCGACGGCACGTCTCGTAGATGAGCTAAAAGAAAAATGTTAAAGATTTTTCTAAGATGGCGCCTAACAACGAAAATTCTTTGTTAAGGCCCATATCTACTTAAGACAGCCTAGGTATCAGACGGTCATTAAATAGACCACATACACAAATTCTTTTAACAAAATAACCATTACATTTTTCGGGTGTTTAATTACAACTTACATTATAAGCTGGTACAGCAAGATGAGCTTTATAGAAGAACGTCCTCTTAGGTCCGAATCCAAGCAGATAAGATAAGCGAATGACAAAGGAAAGATAGTTCATGCAGAGAAGCGCAAAAGTCCATGGAATAACATGTCCATTGTAGTTCTATCTCTTTTTCTTTGGCGTACTTGTCCATTATTTATAAAATTTATCGTAATATTTAGTACACATTTTTTAAACCCAAGTCCACCCAGGAGAAACAGTACACGTATTATAAATAAAGGCATTTAACACTAGAGTAACACACACGGAATGTATTTCACCCTCTTTCTTCTTAATATTTAAAAGCAGTAGTCACAATTAAAACCCAAAAATTACTTTATTTGTAAACGACGTGTTCTCTTCAGTGTTTTATATGACTTCGAACAAAAATTCAGTATTTCGGTTCTCCAGACATCACAAAAATTAATTCTTCCTCTACTTCGTCTTCCTCCTGGCCTTATCCCTTGTCTCCACGGGGTCGCAATGTTATTTTGGATTTGGCACTGTTAGTTGTTGCGGGCGGCTGGGTGCCTTTACCGTTGTCACCACTTTCCTGCGGGACGGTATTTGTGTAACCCATCTGTCTGCCTGTAGTTTTATCGAATGTGCAAGTATGAGAATGTTTTATAAATGTTTAACGTGGATACCAACCCGATACTCAGCTAGTCGGGTATGGAAACCGCATACGAACCGCATCCAGTCTGGCTAGCATACCGGCCCACGTTGTTAACCCGCCGGGCGGATCCGATACGGGACCGGCGCGCTTTACCGCGCTCGGCTATTTTGGCGGGTCATCACAACATTTAATTAATCACTTCGAAATTAATTTTGAGTATTACGATATTATATATGAAATAATAAAGCACAGAATAAAGAATTTCAGTAATGCGAGCTCTGTTAAAATTTGCGAAAACTCGAAAAAAATAATGGCCTTTGCTCATTCTTAGGAAGCTTGCTGTACACTTCATTAACCCCTCGGAGGCCAGAAATTCTTAATTTGCAGTGCAGCAGTCTCCGCATAAAAGATTTAAAAAGCCGTAAATGTGGTATTTTAATAGCAGAGCCGGAACTTGAGGTTGGGATGGAATTTGTAATTTACCGCCGAGTATGAAATTCTGCGAGGTGCCTCCTGCGTTAACTGGCGCATTGTGGAGATGTAAGACAAAAGCGGCCACCGTTCTCTCGCAACAAAGGGTCGGCTATTTTCATCTAGTCTTAACCTTATTAAATATTTCATTCATAACTGGATGTCTCACATGTTTCCCTGGATTTATAACCTACCTGAATGTGGTTAATTTCTAAAACGCTAATATGCACGTTACACAATTTGCTGTCGATTCATAGCCATACACTGAAGCGTCAAAGAAACTGGTGTAGGAATGCGTATTCAAATACAGAGATGTGTAAACAGGCAGAATAGGTCGGCAAGGCCTATATAAGACAACAAGCGTCTGGCGCAGTTGTTAGATCGGTTACTGCTACTACAATGGAAGATTATCAAGATTTAAGTGAGTTTGAACGTGGTGTTATAGTCGGCGCACGAGCGATGGGACACAGCATCTCCGAGGTAGTGAGGCAATGGAGATTTTCCCGTACGACCATTTCACAAGTGTACCGTGAATATCAGGAATCCGGTAAAACATCAAATCTCCAACATCGCTGCGGCCGGAAAAAGATCCTGCAAGAAAGGGACCAACGACGACTGAAGAGAATCGTTCAACGTGACAGAAGTGCAACCCTTCGCAAATGCCTGAGATTTCAATGCTGGGCAATTAGCAAGCTTCAGCGTGCAAAACGTTCAACGAAACATCATCAATATGGCCTTTCGGAGCCGAAAGCCCACTCGTGTATTCTTAACGACTGCATGACACAAAGCTTTACGCTTCGCCTGGGCCCGTCAACACCGACATTGGACTGTTGATGACTGGAAACACGTTGCCTGGTCGGACGAGTCTCATTTTAAATTGTATCGAGTGGATGGACGTGTACGAATATGGAGACAACCTCATGAAACCATGGACCCTGGAACCTGCATGTCAGCAGGGGTTGTTCAAGCTGGTGGAAGCTCTGTAATGATGTGGGGCGTTTGCAGTTGGAGTGATATGGTACCCATAATAATAATGGCGCGTGATGAGGGCGTCTCGTCGGGTAGACCGCTCGCCGGAACTTAGGACAACACAACACGCAGTCCCTGAGCGGAGAAAATCTCCGACCCAGCCGGGAATCGAACCCGGGCCCTTAGGATTGACAGTCTGTCGCGCTGACCACTCAGGGGCGGGCGTGGCACCCCTGATACGTCTAGATACGACTCTGACAGGCGGCACGTACGTAAGTATCCCGTCTGATCACCATTCATGTCCATTGTGCATTCGGACGGACTTGGGCAATTCCAGCAGGCCATGGCCGAGCGGTTCTAGGCGCTTCAGTCTGGAACCGCGCGACCGCTACGGTCGCAGGTTCGACTCTTGCCTCGGGCATGGATGTGTGTGATGTCCTTAAGTTAGTTAGGTTTAAGTAGTTCTAAGTTCTAGGGGACTGATGACCTCAGATGGTAAGTCCCATAGTGCTCAGAGCCAGTAGGCCAATGTGACACCCCACATGTCTACAGAGCGGCTCCAGCCCTGACTTTAAACACGTCCGCTGGCCCCCAAACGCCCCGGACATGAAGATTATTGAGCATTATCTGGGCTGCCTTGGAACGCGCTGTTCAGAAGAGATCTCCACTCCCTCGTACTCGTACGGATTTATGGACAGCCCTCCAGCATTACTTCAGACATTAGTCGAGTCCATGCCACGTCGTGTTGCGGCACCTCTGCTTGCTCGCGGGGACCCTGTACGATATTAGGCCGGTGTACCAGTTTCTTTGGCTCATCAGTGTATATCATATGTACTGACGAGAGAACGACCAGTTTAGTCACCCGCGAAATTGTTAGTCATCTCCCTTAAGAGAGAAAACCGTACATTTGTAGCGCAATAAATGCTGTTGAACTAGTACCAGCTCCACCGATCACGGAAGTCGTGACATTGTAGCGATACGTATGTGCACATGGCGTCAGCTACGTAAGGAGGCGTGACGGGGTGGCAGAAAGGCAGAAAGGAGACGTCATGTTTGGACGTCCTTGTGACCACATTGTGAGAAGAAATGCTCGATTTGTCTACATGTTCTAAGACGCCTGCCCTCTAGAGCAACTATACCACGGTGCTTATCACGACTCCGGATGGATGCTCCGTCCACTCATATGTGTCCTTTTATGTATATCTTATAGTTGTTGCACAATCGTCCTCTGAAGCCCTCAGAGGCACTTATGAGGAACTCTGTATGTGAGAAACCACACTGGACCTAATATTGAGACTTCTGGAAACTTCGTTAATGATCCCCATACCATAAAAAAAGTATTTGTTTTTTGCTGATGTATGTCTTTATTTTGTTCAAAGATAAGCCAAAATGGAATAGTAGGTCCATTGTAGCTTTGTAATCACAAATGTTAAAGACATTAAATTTTGTAGTATCATCATTAGTCCTTCGTCTCTTGACCTTACGTTTCTTGTTGTTTTAGGTAAGCGGCCATTGGTGATCAACGTAAACGTTACTACTCCAACGTGCAGTGGTCGAGTTCTCCTATATACAGGTATCTCAGCGTCATCGATTCACAGTAAGCTGTTATCAGTTTGTAACAACAAAATTATTTTTTCGATAAGAATAGAAGCTGAAATAATGAATTAAAATTTGTGGCAAGGGCACGACTGGAACCCGGATTTCCTGCTAAATAAGCAAATGTGTCACCCACTTTTTTATTTTTTTATTTTGTTCTATAATTTTCGTTGCGTTTGGTCTATGCGGACGTCATAGGCCATCCGTTCAAGTTGATCGTTGATTCCTTTACTCAGTTTTTTTTTTAATTACAGAGGGCCACCGCCTCTCTGAGCGAACACGCTGAGCTACCGTGCCGTCATCACTAAACCAATCTGACACTGTGGCTCACACAGTTGCACTGTCCGCCCCCGGTAGCTGAGTGGTCAGCGTGACAGACTGTCAATCCAAAGGGCCCGGGTTCGATTCCTGGCTGGGTCGGAGATTTTCTCCGCTCAGGTTCTGTTGTCCTAATCATCATCATTTCATCTCCATCGACGCGCAGGTCGCCGAAGTGGCGTCAAATCGAAAGACCTGCACCAGGCGAACGGTCTACCCGACGGGAGGCCCTAGCCACACGACATTTCATTTCATTACAGTTGCACTTACTACCCTGTTCCACTGCCCTCCCTTCATTTCGATCGAAGATAATGCTGAGACTCAATATGTATGAAGGAAAATGGAATTCCATCGGATCAAAATTACACTGGCAAATCTTTCACAATTATGGACGGCATAGAGGCAGCGTGGCTCAACATTTCTGCAGGGGACTTCCAACGATTTGTTGAGTCCATACCAAGTTGAGCTGCTGCACTACTTTGGGCAAAAGCAGGTCCGACACGATCTTAGGAGGTATCCCATGACTTTCGTCACCTCAGTGTACTTTCATTACTTGCAAGTGGCCGCAAAGCCACCAGGCAGGATTCATTCTCGCGCTACGCTCCGGTGATAATGTTTTGGATCATCAGCTTATGTCTGTAACAGATTTATATACGGAAGTAAACCCGATCACATACTCGTTCGATTTTCCTGACTCCTGCATAGCAAATAGTTGGATGGGTGAAATGTCTTTGCAGAAGTAAGATAACTAGTGGACCCGTCCGAACATTTCTCACTTTTATAGTTTTAAATAATGACAGTATTTGGAATAAGTGTTGTTGGGATAACGATCGTCGTGGGAACGAAAAGAAAACATTTTTTAAAAATGAACCGAACGACGTGAAATAATAATCATGAATTTACGATACATCCTTTTATATACATTTCCATGTCTCCATAAATGTGTTTTGCATTCTGAATGGTAGTCCCAGCTTGTATGAGGGGCAGGGATCATGGACTGGCAGTAGGAACACATAACCTGTAACTTTAACTCCACAAACATTTTCGATCACAGTAAGCACGTTAGGCCGTAGTAACAATATGTAACTCACGATTCAAAGCAGCAATGACAAATATGTTTGTCGTTTCGGAAAGTGTATTCGTTTAGAAAAGTTAACGCCTACAACGGGCAGAAGATAATCGACTGCCGCAGTGGTCACGGAGTCTCTTGTTCGTGACTAATAACATAGCTTCGTAAAACATAGGTATGGAGCTGGGCATTCATGATGCCCTCTTGCCTGTGATAGTTAAAAGTCTCTTTTATGTCAAAATTTTCCACAAATAATAAGCTTTTGCGCAAAATCAGTATGCAAAACCTTTCTAACGATAGTTCATTCATCCCTGTACGGTTAGTATGTGTTGAGAAAAAATAATGTTGACTTGGGAAGTAATGTATTTGACGCTGTCTACACCATTTATATTGAAAATCGTTTAATATTTCTGATATAATCAATGCATCAATGTTTGCCTGTACCATAAAGACTCTACCTCTCTTTCTCACTTGCTCATTTTGAGTGAAAAAGTTAGATGCGTGCTTCCCTGCATTTCGTCCCGTGGTAAAAATATTAAATTAATATTTGCAAACCCCGCTGAAATTTAATTTGATCTGTTCCTCGCTCACAGTCATGCGCAACACGCCTTGCGGGCCCTCATAACACGTTATTGGAATTTCGTCGTTTCATATATTCCATTTAATTTGGCGATCGGAACGTAATCACACGTAATAATTGCATGTCTTAACACAATCAAGTAATAAATCATCGTTTCCAGTCCCATATTAAAAAAAAGAGGAATCAGTTTGAATAACGCTCATGTAACATATTCATGGGCTTATACTTTGTGCGAACCATTCCTTCAATGTTCTCCCCTGAATCTAAACCGCAAGCACGCTCTGCGCACATATGAAAGCTGGGGCAAAACAAAACGGTTATGTTTCAGGAATTCTTAGTTCGTGTATGGAAAGACTACACTTAATTTGGTTAGCCCACAGTTAGCGCCTTAATGTGGGAATATTAGTGGCGCTAACCGAAGTTGAAATTAAATAAAACTATATGGTTCCAGGGACATTTTCAAGTCTCAGATATCTACGACGTAGATAAGCGAACTGAAGCGATGAATGAAAATTTGTTCAAAAAATGCTCAAATGTATGTGAAATCTTATGGGACTTAACTGCTAAGGTCATCAGTCCCTAAGCTTACACACTACTTAACCTAAATTATCCTAAGGACAAACACACACACCCATGCCGGAGGGAGGACTCGAACCTCCGCCGGGACCAGCCGCACAGTCCATGACTGCAGCGCCCTAAGACCGCTCAGCTAATCTCGCGCGGTTGAAAATTTGTACCAAGGCTGGGATTCGAACCTGGGTCTTCTGATCGATAGGGAGATGCACTGATCACTTCGCCACTCTGGCACAGTGGCTTTGGAAAACTGCACGGACTAAGCTAGTACGTCTCTCTCCTCAATCCAAATTCCCATTCACACCTCAGCCTATTTGGTACTCCCCCTAAACACGAACACCATTGCAGAGGCTCTCAAACTGTGTTGGAATAGCACGTCAGATTCGAACGATACGGTGGATCCTGTCTGAAAACCATGCGTAGGTACTTAAATCATGTGAAACTATGTGATCCCAAAGATCTTTTCAAGTCTCAAACATTTATGGTGTATAAATGTAGGCGGAAGCGCGGAATGAAAATTTGTACCAAGGCCGGGATCCGAACCCGGGTTTCCTCAGAAGGCAGATGCGTAGTGGTTACGCATCTGCCTAGTGATCATGAGATCCGGGTTCAAATACCGGCCATGATACAAATTTTCATTCGTCACCTCAGCCTGCATACATACATCGAAACTGAAATTATTATATTATGCTTGTACGAAGGAACATGGTTTCAGCGTCAAGTTCTTACTTAACCACGCTAATCGCTGAAGCAACTCAGTGTCGTCAGTGACCGACTGTTCACTGATTCATATTTTGGACTCGCCGAAAAGGAAAGAAGTGTACGAAATGTGTGCCTGGAGCACACGTCAAAACGAAGCGCTAGAGAAAAACTGAAGTGGAAACAATAGAGAAAGATCGAAAAGGAAAGTTACGTCAGGGTAATCAATTTGAACGGGAAAATTAAAATTGGAAATTGGAGATGCTGTAGTGAACAGGCGACGAATGAAGTCTTCAGAGGATAAAAAAATACTATAATGGAAGCTAAGGAGTGTGATACATTGGGTAATTTTGAGATAGCATCGAGTTTGACAGCAATATAGTAATTGCAAAATATTGGCACTGCGTGGTAGCAGGTTGAGAGGCCTACCACATGGAAGCCACTCAAACGTTCCTAAAGACCATATACTGTCAGTGACAATTGTTTCGAAGTGAAATTCTTCTGAAAGAACAAGACGCAATGATATTTAGTTCTGACTTCTACCTCACGATCACGTTGGCATAATCATGCTATGAAATCGTACCTGTCTCTGGATATACTCTCCAAGTTGCCTTACAGACACCAGACACAACTGTCAACAAGGAGTTCCAAAGATTTAATATATAAAGTGAACAAAAATGTGCTTCAAACAAGGAGAAGAAACGATTTTTAGGTAGATTATAGAAGTACAGAAAACATGTATTGCTATTAGAAGAAGGAAAATCGGTGTAACGTTCCAGGAATAGATGAAAATAAACATAATGTTTCGCTTAGGTCTTTAAGCTTCCCATTGGAATACTGTAGCACCTTCGCGGCTGCGTCGTTTATGAGGCCTTTGATGATATTCCATTTATCAGTGTGTATACCAACAATGATACTTCAGACTGGATATCATACTGTAATTGGAGTATCCATCAACACTATACATGTATACCTTTTTTTTATAAACAGATATATCTTTTCTTGGAAATGCAATATGTTGTAAAGCTTCTGCTTCCGTGAGATACCGTGGTACTGTTCGATATCTTCCTCCATGTAAGACTACAAAACCGAAATACCATTGTTCGATATCTCTGTGAGACCTAGGAATTTTTGTGTTATTTAATACGGTTTGACCACCAAAAAGAGTGCTTTTGAATGTAAGAACAAACGGGGTACACCAAATTTCGGGCAGTACTTTCATTTTTAAGTCACCTTGGGAACGGGTTTGGTACCCTGGTTTATTAGTCAAACGAAATACAGGCGCAATGTCTCAATCGCATATCCCCTGTAATACAATGAGATTAAAATTAAAGAAATATTAGTACGCCCTGAATTGGCCAAGGGAATGCGTAGAACGCACGTTTGTCATAGATCAAGATTATTTTCTCTTTCTATACGTGAATAAAAAGGCACTCGAAATGCGTCAATATTGGCCAATATTGGTACAATGATATGCTCCGTCAAGCTCTGTATTGTGGCGATGGGAATATATGTGTTAACATGGTTGTAAATGTAAACTGTAGTGTTCACGTTAATCTTTTGTTTGAATATTACTTCAACACGTTAGAAAAGTACTCAAATACGAAAATAGGAGAATTATAACAATAAAACAATAGTAGGGGAGTTGCTGCATTACTTTAGTTAGTTAGTTAAATGTTCCATAGATATACGTGTTTTGTAAATAAAACTGCCTTTTCCTGCTCCTAGTTACTTTATTTATCCCATATGCGTTTCGCCTTCTTCTGTTCTAAGGCATCATCAATGGGATCTATAACCATACAGTTTTGTTAGTTTCAGTTTATTAAACAGTTCACTTCGCAATTTTTTTGTAAAAAAAGTAATTACTTACGATTTTCTGATCTGCCTTTCCTCACATCTCGTCTGGAGGTCGCACTACCACTTTTATCACTGCCATATAATCACATATTTGTGTTCTCGCCTTCCACACACTGTTCACCATGTTTTCTCACTCTTTTTTGTGGTGGACTATTGTTCTTTTGTCACTCGATACAACGATTTCATCGTACATTGTTTTTCACAACATAAATATTGCGACTCCATTACGTGTTTCATCTTCTTTAGTGTGTTTACCTATTTGTTGCCAACCTAACAAAGTATATGAAACTTCCTGGCAGATTAAAACTGTGTGCCCGACCGAGGAAGTTTCATATCAGCGCACACTCCGCTGCAGAGTGAAAATCTCATTCTGGAAACATCCCCCAGGCTGTGGCTAAGCCATGTCTCCGCAATATCCTTTCTTTCAGGAGTGCTAGTTCTGCATGTTTCGCAGGAGAGCTTCTGTAAAGATTGGAAGGTAGGAGACGAGGTACTGGCAGAAGTAAAGCTGTGAGTACCGGACGTGAGTCGTGCTTCGGTAGCTCAGATGGTAGAGCACTTGCCCGCGAAAGGCAAAGGTCCCGAGTTCGAGTCTCGGTCGGGCACACAGTTTTAATCTGCCAGGAAGTTTCATATCAGCGCACACTCCGCTGCAGAGTGAAAATCTCATTCTAACAAAGTATATGTTCGAGACTAACTTCTATTTATGATGTTTATACCGTGTGTGTACATGAGTGAGAGAGAGAGGGGGATAGAGCCGACGATTTTTTTTTTGGGGGGGGGGGGAGGGGGGTGTACTAGCTGCTAGCGAGGGGTTGACAGCTGATTTGACTTCTCGTTTCAATATTCTGTGGAAGGGTGCATGGATGAGTGAGTGTATAGATGTTGGGTTCTGTTATTATTATATTGGGCAGTATTATTATATTAATTTTTTTGTGAACGTTATTCTATTATTTTATCTATTAGTGTAAATAATGAATTGCTTGGCATGTATACTTGGTCATTCAACAGGATTTTCCCCTCTGCTTTGGTTTTCTGTTATGTGGTAATTTTCTTGCATGGCTAGGAGGTGTTTTTTTTTATTGTTGATTCTAATTATTTTCATGTCATCTTCTCTAGTGGTTGGTTTGTGGTCATTTTCTCTTAGGTGTTCTGCAAATGTGGAGTTGTTTGTCGCATATTTCCAGACTCTCATGTGTTCTCTGTATCTGACATAAAATGTTTTCCCTGTTTGCCCTATGTATGTGCCTTCACAAGTGTTACACTCTAGCTGATATACCTGCTTGCTGGTACATGTCTCTGTTTTTTGTAAGTTGTGGGGTGTATTTTTGTATAGAATTGTCTGTTGTGTATGCTATGTTTATTCCCTGTCTTTTGAAAATGTTGGTGATTTTATGGGTGAGTTTGTGTTTGTATGTCATTGTGTACCATCTTGTGTTCTCTTTCATCTTTTTCTGATTATCCTGTGTAGTTGTTATGGGACTGCGTGTTTGTGTTTGGTTCTGTTGTGTTGTCTGTGGTGTATAGCTTTCTGATTTTATTTTGCTTTTAATTTTGTTGTTTAGCTTTGTGACTGTGTTATTATTGTAACCATTATTTTCTGCTATCTGCATTATTATGTCCAGTTCTTTTTGGTAGCTTTCTTTGGTGAGTGTTACAGTGTTGAGTCTATGGAGCATGTGTCGAAGTGCTGCTTGCTTTTGTGCATGTTGGTGGTTCGAGGATTGGGGAATGATAATGTCTGTTGTTTTGGGTTTAAGGTAAATTTCAAACATATGCTTATTGTTTTGTTTTCTTTACACAAACAGACTTGTTGTTCCATAGATAATCTGAACGCTTCTTCTATCGAAATGATGTGGAAAGTTTCAGTTCGCAGGACAGGTATACATGATTAATGTTAACACCAATGAATGTGTTGTGATTTTATTCCTACTCATGCAGCTACACTTAAAAACTAGTATTTTTAATTATGTTTTTAAACTTCCTGCCACGGATACCAATTTTTAAGTAGAAATTCGTCAGTGGAATAGAAGGGGTTGCCCAGAAGAAATGCTTCAAAAAATGGTTCAAATGGCTCTGAGCACTATGGGACTTAACATCTGTGGTCATCAGTCCCCTAGAACTTAGAACTACTTAAACCTAACTAACCTAAGGACATCACACACATCCATGCCCGAGGCAGGATTCGAACCTGCGACCGTAGCAGTCGCGCGGTTCCGGACTGAGCGCCTTAACCGCGAGACCACCGCGGCCGGCCAAATAAATGCTTTTTAAATTAGATGTAAAACTTGCTTCGTTACCTGTCAGCCATTTTTTGTTACTGGGCAAATGATCAAAACTTTTTATTGCTGCATTTTGAATTCCTCTCCGAACCACTGACAGCTTTAACAATGGGAAATCAAGCTCATTTTCCCCCTCTAGTGTCGCAGGTGCGTACATCATTGTTTTTCTCAAACTGAGATAGCTTTTTTTTATGACGAATTTCATTAGCTAATACCGAGCGAGGTGGCGCAGTGGTTAGACACTGGACTCGCATTCGGGAGGACGACGGTTCAATCCCGCGTCCGGCCATCCTGATTTAGGTTTTCCGTGATTTCCCTAAATCAATCCAGGCAAATGCCGGGATGGTTCCTTTGAAAGGGCACGGCCGACTTCCTTCCCCTTCTTTGCCTAATCCAATGAGGCCGATGACCTCGCTGTCTGGTCTCCCTCCCCAAACAACCCAACCAACCAACCAACCATTAGCTAATATACACTCCTGGAAATGGAAAAAAGAACACATTGACACCGGTGTGTCAGACCCACCATACTTGCTCCGGACACTGCGAGAGGGCTGTACAAGCAATGATCACACGCACGGCACAGCGGACACACCAGGAACCGCAGTGTTGGCAGTCGAATGGCGCTAGCTGCGCAGCATTTGTGCACCGCCGCCGTCAGTGTCAGCCAGTTTGCCGTGGCATACGGAGCTCCATCGCAGTCTTTAACACTGGTAGCATTCCGCGACAGCGTGGACGTGAACCGTATGTGCAGTTGACGGACTTTGAGCGAGGGCGTATAGTGGGCATGCGGGAGGCCGGGTGGACGTACCGCCGAATTGCTCAACACGTGGGGCGTGAGGTCTCCACAGTACATCGATGTTGTCGCCAGTGGTCGGCGGAAGGTGCACGTGCCCGTCGACCTGGGACCGGACAGCAGCGACGCACGGATGCACGCCAAGACCGTAGGATCCTACGCAGTGCCGTAGGGGACCGCACCGCCACTTCCCAGCAAATTAGGGACACTGTTGCTCCTGGGGTATCGGCGAGGACCATTCGCAACCGTCTCCATGAAGCTGGGCTACGGTCCCGCACACCGTTAGGCCGTCTTCCCCTCACGCCCCAACATCGTGCAGCCCGCCTCCAGTGGTGTCGCGACAGGCGTGAATGGAGGGACGAATGGAGACGTGTCGTCTTCAGCGATGAGAGTCGCTTCTGCCTTGGTGCCAATGATGGTCGTATGCGTGTTTGGCGCCGTGCAGGTGAGCGCCACAATCAGGACTGCATACGACCGAGGCACACAGGGCCAACACCCGGCATCATGGTGTGGGGAGCGATCTCCTACACTGGCCGTACACCACTGGTGATCGTCGAGGGGACACTGAATAGTGCACGGTACATCCAAACCGTCATCGAACCCATCGTTCTACCATTCCTAGACCGGCAAGGGAACTTGCTGTTCCAACAGGACAATGCACGTCCGCATGTATCCCGTGCCACCCAACGTGCTCTAGAAGGTGTAAGTCAACTACCCTGGCCAGCAAGATCTCCGGATCTGTCCCCCATTGAGCATGTTTGGGACTGGATGAAGCGTCGTCTCACGTGGTCTGCACGTCCAGCACGAACGCTGGTCCAACTGAGGCGCCAGGTGGAAATGGCATGGCAAGCCGTTCCACAGGACTACATCCAGCATCTCTACGATCGTCTCCATGGGAGAATAGCAGCCTGCATTGCTGCGAAAGGTGGCTATACACTGTACTAGTGCCGACATTGTGCATGCTCTGTTGCCTGTGTCTATGTGCCTGTGGTTCTGTCAGTGTAATCATGTGATGTATCTGACCCCAGGAATGTGTCAATAAAGTTTCCCCTTCCTGGGACAATGAATTCACGGTGTTCTTATTTCAATTTCCAGGAGTGTACATAATGTAACGGAGCAGTTAAAATGCCTAGCCTCTTGAAGAAGTACCGACATTACGTCCGTAGGTGGGCACCACATATTAGCCTTAGTTCTCGATTTGCGTAATGAATGCTTCCTTTATAAGTGATGCGTTACCCCAGAAAATTATTCCATACGACATAACTGATTGGAAATATGCAAAACATGTCAGGAGGGTGATACGATTGTTTCCAAGATCAGCAATTATACGAACAGCAAAAGAAGCTGAACGTAACTGTTTGAGAAGTTCGGTAACATGCTTCTTCCAGTTTAAGTGTTCATCAATATGTACACCCAAAAATCTGGAGCATTCTACCCTACCTACTGCTAATGAAACGGTACGTAATAGTTGGGAAATATAATAAAAGTGACACAAAGTAGTCAAAATTTGTTTCTATTTTATTTTGTATTGTACATAGTCATGATATTGTTGTTGTCGTTCTTGTTGTTGTAGTCTCAGTCAGAAGACTGGTTTAATGCAGCTGTCCATGACAGTCTGCCCTGTGTAGGTATATTAGCCTTTACATAAGGAGCGAGGTGGCGCGGTAGTTAGCAGACTGGATTTAACGTTCGGTGGAACGACGGTTCAAATCCCCTTTAGGCCATCCAGAGTTAGAATTTCCGTGATTTCCATAAATCGCACCAGGTAAATGGCGGGACTGTTCCTTTCGAAAGGGCACGGTCGATTTCCCTCCTCGTCATTTCGTAATCCGCGCTTGTGCTCCGTCTCTAATGAATGCGCTGTCGACTGGACGTTTAATCTTCATTCATCTTTACACAGCCGCTACAGGCTACATCCTTATAAAGCTGCTTACTCCCTTGGTCTCCCTCTACAACTTGTACCCTCTACACTGCCTTGCATTACCACATTAGCTTTTCCCTTATGCCTCGAGGTGCGTCGAATTACTATATTCCTTCCTTTAATTACAGTGGGTTATAAAACGTTTTGCTCTCCAATTCAATTCAATAACGCTTCATCAGTTATCCAGTCTGCACATCTCTTTATCAGCAGTACTTTGCAATAACTTCTCTTCACCTCTTATCTATTCTGTTTATCGTGCGTTTCGTTTCCATACACAGGCTGTTGAAAGAGTGTCGAATATTTTGAGAGATGGTAGTCCCACGAAAGCAAGAAGAAAGCGTGTAGTAAACACGGGATCTAAAATACCTTAGGAGCTATGAGTACTTGTTGGACAGAAGAAGTGTGTGTCACGTCACTGAAGAGGAACAATGCTTGTAGCTCCTAAGGCACGCATTATGTAGCCCGTGTGTACTAGACACTCTTTTTTGTTTTGGTGAGTCCTACCACCTCTTAAAATATTCGATGCTTTTTTCAAAACGTTGTGAACTCTAGAAAATACTTCCAGGGAAGGTATTTAAATGTACATTTGATGTTAACAGATTTCTCTTGTTCAGAAATTTTAGACCTGCCTTTTATATTATGTTTGTTCCTGCTGTCGTCAGTTGTTTTTCTGTCCAAATAGCAAAGTATGTATTACTTTTAGCGTTTCATTTCCTGAAGTGTTCTCCCCAGCTTCACCTGACGAAGTTCACATTAGTACCAAACTCATTAGATGTTGGCTACCGTGACCCGATGTTATTTCTTCTCACCTTCCCTGTCACTCTCTCTTATTGTAGAACTTCTTCCAGTCCATCTGTGGCATACGGCAAACTAGTGCTTAACAGTATTGGTTAAAAACAGTCTTGGTTGCAATTTTAGTTTTTTTATTTTTCAATTATTCGTTTCGCCTTATTTAGGCATCTTCAGGTTGAGCTTAAGTTGGTATTTCTTAGAACGATCCTTTAGACAGTGTAGCCAAAGGGCATCGTCGAATACATCAGGCCAACATCGCCTTCGTTAACCTCAGTAAAAACTTTCTAGATTGACGTGAGTGACTCCAAGAGCTGTTCCCCTGTGAACGTGAACGCGTTATGCAGGTCTTGGAGTCACTCACGTCCATCTAGGAAGTTTTACTGAGTTTAACGAAGGCGATGTTGGCCTGATGTATTCGACGATGCCCTTTGGCTACACATCAACCTGAAGATGCCTAAATAAGGCAAAACGTGTAGTTGAAAAATAAAAAACTAAAATTGCAACCAAGACTGTTTTTAACCAATACTGTCTCTTATTGTTGCCATAATTCTCAACCTCCTCTTCTCGACCATTTTGGAATACTGCAGAGCTGTAATTCATCTGTATTTACCGATATACATATTGGATGAAGAGGTCTCAAACGCTTGTGAGATGTTCTTCAGAAGTAATACTTATTAAAAAGTGAGCATTGTTATCATGAATTCAAACGTCCTACAAGCTCGTGGTGCACAGGTGTCATAAAAACTGATTCGTTCGTTCATTTCCCGGACAATAACACTTTTATGTGTGTGTGTGTGTGTGTGTGTGTGTGTGTGTGTGTGTGTGTGTGTGAGTAGTTTTATACGGCCCTCTCTTGTCTCAACCTCTTCATACCAGAGGAGCACTTGCACCCAAATGTCTCAATTATTTATCGGATATATTCCAATATCTGTCTTCCCCTACAGTTTTTACTCACTACAGCTCAAGTGTCATAGAAATTATCCTTGATGTCTTAACACATCTCCTCTCATACTGTTCCTTCTTGTCAGTGATTTCCGTACGTTCCTCTCCTTGCCAAATCTGCGGAGAACTTCCTCGTACCTTACCTTACCAGTCCACCTAATTATCAACTTCTAGTACACTACCATATATCAAACGACTCTATTCTCTTCTTTTGTGGTGGTTTTTGTCCCCGAGAGCACAAATCTGGGACCAGCTCGGACGTCCACTTCAGCCCATTGCCAGTATTTAGGACATCTAGGACCAGTTACAACAATAGTTGTGTGCTAGCGTGCTTCAGGAGGCGACACCCTTCCCAACCGACTGAGCGCATGCAGCCAGGCCAAGCTGATAATTAGGCTAATACAGCCAAGTTCATTGTAAATTTGACTCGATTTCGTAATCACTGAAACAACGTCACGTATCCACGCAACCTGTGAAATTTCATTTCATTTCACATTCAGGGCCGGCCGCTGTGGCCGAGCGGTTCTAGGCACTCCAGTCTGGAACCTCGCGACCGCTACTATCGCAGGTTCGAATCCTGCGTCGGGCATGGATGGGTGTGATGTCCTTATTAGGTTAGTTAGGTTTAAGTAGTTCTAAGCTCTAGGGGACTGATGACCTCAGATTTTAAGTCCCGTAGTGCTCAGAGCCATTTGAACCATTCACATTCAGGGTGCTACAGGCTGTGTAGAACGGAACAGGTAGAGAAAGATTTCTTGTGGTATCAGATATTGTTATGGAACAGTGAAAGAAATACATGAAAGTCTACGCGCGTAGTGCAGCACTGTATAAAGTGAAATGTGGACTATCTGTCATCAGAAGAATATAAATGTAAATGTCGTGTGGTTAGGCCTCCAGTCGGGTAGACCGGTCATCGGGTGCAGGTTTTTCTAGTTGACGCCACGTCGCCCACCTGCGCGTCGATGGGGATGAAACGAGTAGGATTGGGACAACACAACACCAAGTCTCTGAACGGAGAAAATCTCCGACCCAGCCGGGAATCGAACCCGAGGCCTTAGGATTGATATTCTGTCTCGCTGACCACTTGGCTACCGCAGGCGGATATCAACAGAAGATGAAACTGGCGGAATTTAAAATTTGGTGTTATTGAAGAAGTTTAAAATTTATTTGGACGGGCAAAGTACGAAAAGAATTGCCAAATGGAACAAATGACTATAAAAGTTTATGGAAGACAGTTTCCAGAAGAAGAGATAGGTTAGTAGGACATGTGATACGGCATCCAGGAATAGTTGATCTGGCTGCGGAAGGTGCATTAGAGGAGAAAAGTAGGAGAGACAGACGCAACCCAGAATACACTGACGGATCAAAAGTACCCAGACACGCCTATGTAATGCGGAATTCACCACTAGGTGTCACGAAGGCTGACGCGCCAGAGTAAAGGGAGGTGGGGATATTGTGTTGTCAGTAGAGAAGCAGTAACAGCAAATTGTGTGAGTTAGGAGAGCTAAATGACTTTGAGCGCGTACTGGTCATTGGATGTCAGCTGAGCAACAAAGTCATCAGAGACATTTCGATTATAAAGCTGCCCCAGTCGATTTTTGATGATGTGGATGTGAAGTAGAAACGCGAAGAAACAACCACGCTAAACCAAGAAGGGCCTCATACACAGATAGACAGCGACCGTCGAACATTGTAGAGGCTGGCTGTAAAAAATCGCATCAAATCGGCGGAAAGAATCACTCTTGAGTTCCAAAATGCTAGCATCAGTCCAGCTAGGAGTGGCTGGGTGTAAACTGCATTCTACCTGAAGTATTAATGAACAGAGTCACTACATATGTCGAAGACAGACTTATTGCAGAGAAAACGTGAGACCAACGCAGTAGCACTTTTAACTCGCTGTTAGCACCGCTTCATCATTATCTGAGTGAAATCCTAGAAGGCGTTCAGATGAAAATCGGATGGGGCCAAGTTGTAACTGTATGGTCGATGACAGATGACGGCGAACCCAAGGCCTCGGTTGTTGCAGATATCACCGCGCTCGTGTGGGTTTTGGCATTGACATGCTGAAGTAGAGGGTGCTCCATATGTGGATGAAGTCTTCTGCTGTTGGAAAGTTGATTACAGGACGCTGTTTCTCGCTCACCGACGAAGTTACGTTACACGCCGCCATGTTACGTGCTATAATCCGTTGCCATATAACGGCAGAGAGCTTGCGTCAGCGAAGTGCGAAAATCGACCGAGTAATATGCGTAACAAGTTAATACACAGCCGATACTGAGAACAGAACAAAAAATTCAGTGGCATTACATTTCAGCGGGTTCTCGTATACATTTTTTTCTTCTTGTCGTTCCCAACGACCTTAGTTTTATTATTTAGAAGGGTTGCAAGGTAAAGGTCTTACGTGTCTGTCGTAGATTTGTTTGTTGATTTAGGGGAAGGGGACCAAACAGCGAGATCATCGGTCGTATCGGATTATGGCAGAATGGGGCAGGAAGTCGGTCGTGCCGTTTCAAAGGAACCACGCCGGCATTTGTCTCAAGCGACTTAGGGAAATCACGGGAAACATAAATCAGGAGAGGCTGAACGCGGGTTTGAACCGTCGTCCTCCCGAATGTGAGTCCAGTGTGCTAACCACTGCTCTACCTCGCTCGGTTCCTAGATTAGAGACAGTGCCTCAGACAGAGTGACAATTTACGTTAGAATATGATATTCACGTCTCACGCCCGGGTTCCCGGGTTCGATTCCCGGCGGGGTCAGGGATTTTCTCTGCCTCGTGATGACTGGGTGTTGTGTGATGTCCTTAGGTTAGTTAGGTTTAAGTAGTTCTAAGTTCTAGGGGACTGATGACCATAGATGTTTATATTCACGACAGAGCATGAAGCTAATTTTTTTCGCTTATTCATGTATTTCAGTGACCATCAGCTCTTACTTTTCAGTTGCCACTCTATTAAATTTCTCAAGTTATTCAATAACTTCGTGTTACATTTCTTTCTATTTTTTTCAGTACTATTCAAAGAATTGTGACTGACGCCCGAACAACAGGGAACTAACATGCATCGTGTTTAGAAAATGTTGCATTGATAACGGCTAGGCACTAGCCGAAATCTGAATTTGAGTAATAAAACCTACAAAAAAAGGACGACTGATTGCCCCTCTCTATAATTTATAAATCACATAACAGTCGCTGGGTGCACCCAGTTTCCTAATGGAAGGTAACCTGATACATTATTTTCTTCTCATTCCAGTCAGTTATAAGCCCTACGTTTGTACTTGATTCATTGTGTTTTCATTCCTTGCTGAAGTTCTACTGCAGTCTTCAGAAAACAAAACTTCATCCAGGATTCAGACCTGTTTCAAGTAACAAACATTAATACCAAATCGTTCATCTTTCACGTTCTGTATTTTAATCGTCTCTCACCAATGCTGTAGAAGATAGGTTTTGGGAAATGGAGGAAATTTCCATGACCTGTTACCGTTTTGAATTTTCTGCTCTCTCGATGTTACCGAAGTTGCTGGATACACGTGGAAAAGATTGTATGTCGTGTGCTGTCGCTTCTCGTTTTTATCAAAATGCAGTCTAAAAGTCCTTCTCGAAAATGCTGAGGCCCAGATAAGGTGGAAACTCACACTCTCTGCATGTATTATATCGGGTCGTAGCATTGTGCAGCCGTGTAGTGAAATTCGCGCGCCTTGGCGGTGCTGTCCATTTCTACAAAGTGTTCTAGCGGTAGTAGCAATATGTTGGCATATTACCTCTAAATTTTCGGTGCTGGGCTTAATAGATGATTTACTGCCTAATCTTAGTCCTCAAATTATACGTCACAGTCCAGACCAATTCCCTGATCCCTAATTGCGAATCTGCTGGGGTTATTACCGCTCCAGCGAAACCGCAGCTGTTTCGCCGCAGATTTACGGTTTCGCGTCTGTCGAGGCGATGGTATCTCCAGCAAGCCCCATTTCCTTCGCACATAGTCACCCACGGATGTACGTCGTTCGCATTCAAGAGAATTGTTCGCACTGAACTTCATTTTCTTCATGTTTTATAAAATCGCAAAACAACAAATGTCGAACAACTACACTGATTTTTTATTATTGACAATTGCAGTAGCCTATCACGTTCATTCTTCTTTAGCTACTATTATCTCGTTCTGAAGTACTAATACTCTTACTTCCTTCGAGTACCCTGATCATCTTGCGGTTCTCCTTCGCTTAACTATCTATCTTCTGTTTCATTTCTTCAGGAATCTTTGCTGTCTGTATCGTTTTCCATCATACACAATTTATTTTCAGATCCTCTAAGATTTCTTTCTCTCTTGAGCTTAGTACTATTCTGTTTTCTTGGGAAATAGTTTTTCTGCTGCCTTCCCTGGTTTTGTTGTTCTAACATACCTAAAGGAATCAATTACGTCTGTTTTATTGTGGTAGACATCTTTCCAGACGTTTGACACGACTTGTGATATTACATGAGGCGAAATATAGGCCCATATGTTTTCATTCTTCGATCTTCTGCAAATCTTCATAGCAGCATCCGTCAATATCTGTGTACCTCTACCAATAGGAGTTGGTTTGTAGCTTGTTAGACTGCTGTTACTGGACATCTAGGCTGGACTACGGTTGTACTACACTACTGTATTGCGTGAATTTTGTTGGATGAGAAAGCTCGTTGGACTAGTACGACGCATGACATAAACATAATTCTACTGCCGTCCCCTTCTTTTTCATTTCACCTCAGTACTTTCTCGTTGGTGAAGTGAGTTGCAATGCCAACTTTTCTGAGGTCGTGTCTTGAAGCTGATAGGCTGCGGTCTGGTACGAATTCGTCTCCTGTGTCAACCTCTTCATCTCAGAGTAGTACCTGCAACGAACTTCCTCAGTTATTTGTTGGATATATCCCAATCTCTGTCTTCCCCTAGAGTTTTTACCCTCTGAAGTTAACTCAAGTGCCATGGAACTTATTCCTTGATGCCGTAACACCTGTCATATCACCCAACCCCTTCTTCTTGTAAGTGTTCTACATGTATTCCTTTCGTTGCCGAGAATGCGGAGAACCTCCTCATTTCTTATCAGTGTATCTAATTTTCAAGAATCATGTTTAGCACCGATCTCAAACGCTTCAGTCCTCATCTATCCGGTTTAACGACAGATTATGATTGGCATCCATACAATGGTGCGTTCTAACTGTACTTTCTCACAAGCTTCATCCTCAGATTAAGGGTGATGTTTGCTACTAATAGACTTCTTTTCTCCAGTAATGCCCTCTTTGCATGTACTAGTCAGCTCTTTATGTCCGTCTACCGTGCTTCTACATCTACATCTGCATGGATACTCCGCAATTCGCACTCAAGTGCTTGGAGGAGGGTTCAAATGGCTCTGAGCACTATGGAACTTAACTTCTAAGGTCATCAGTCCCGTAGAACTTAGAACTACTTACACCTAACTAACCTAAGGACATCAAACACATCCATGCCCAAGGCAGGATTCGAACCTGCGACCGTAGCGGTCGTGTGGTTCCAGACTGTAGCGCCTTTAACCGCTCGGCCACGCCGGCCGGCTTAATACAGCAAACGGCTGCTTTTGTAATGCTACTTTCACCGGGAATCAGGGTCTGCTGATAAATGGCATCACATTCTGTTCAGCGATGAATCGCGGACCCGTCTTACCAACGATTGGAAGATGCTCAGATGTGTTACTCATGATGTCATTGTGTGGCGAGCCATCGAGCGACTTCACGATGCGGCTGGTGGTGACTGAGGGAACTCTCACGCCGCAGCAGCACGTCACCCTAATGCTGTATTCATCACAAGAATAAAACTGATGTAAACATTGCGCCGTGTATTCTTCCGCGTTCGCTTGAATCTCATTGTATTCGTTTCACGTGCAGCGGAAACCAAGATCTATCCAGTACAGTCGAGTACCATCATAAGGATGTGTTTTATGCCGTTTTACACGCACATACACTGAGCTGGACAACAACTTTACCGGCGCATTTAATTTGGATAGCACTGGCCAGTCACCTGGTCCATACAATCTGCAATGACGTGTGCAGTTGTAGTTCAGGCGTAAAAAGAGACTAACAAAGAAACCGTATAGCTTCGAATGTCATTTAATTTTTAAAGAAAATGAAATAATATTCGGAAAACCTCCAGCACTACCGCACGCTTCTTAGGTGACCCGATAGAAAGCTTAAAATGTTCTCGTTCTCACCTAACACAGTATTCTAATTACAAACAGGAGTGATGAAAATTCCTAACTTAAACATACAGCAATTGTTCTGAGCGAGCTGGGATTTCACCGTACTGTTGAATACTGACGCCACTGAAGGTATTAATTACAGTCAGTCGTCTGGTAATCTCGTATCCAAAACCGAGAAATACATTTCAGTTCTGAATCTAGCATTTGCTACGTTGATAACCAGTGGATCAACAACAGAATCCGCGAAGACACCAAGGCGCCGCATGTTCTCCTCCTCTTTTATGAGGTGCCGTTCTATATCCTGCCAGCCTTCGGCAGTGACATGTGAAAAAGCTGCGTGTATTAGTTGGCTCTGAGCACTATGCGACTTAACTTCTGAGGTCATCAGTCGCCTAGAACTTAGAACTAATTAAACCTAACTAACCTAAGGACATCACACACATCCATGCCCGAGGCAGGATTATAACCTGCGACCGTAGCTGTCGCTCGGTTCCACACTGTAGCGCCTAGAACCGCACGGCCACTCAGGCCGGCCGTGTATTAGTTCCAGTACGTCTGGCAGCTTGACAGTCTTGTTATTCCTAGGGCCAAATCTCTTAACTTTGCTCCAGATCAGCTCTGTTGGGTTCGTATTGTAAAGGCACAGTGGCAAATGTAAAATTGCAGCATTTGTATGGTGTGCTCGATGCTCTGAAAATGATTGTTTTTCATGTTTCTACGACGCTTATCAATCTGGTTCGTGTGTGACTACATCTGAAGTATAAAACAATGGACATAGTCCAAATAAATAGTACCTGGTTCTTCATTTTTGCTCTAAATATTAAATTGTTATGTTTTCTTAATTTAAGCAACATTTATTGACAATCTTTCATAACATATAGATAATTTATATTTGAAATTAAAACAGGTATTTCGCATGCAATACATAGTTAGAAACAACTCTGCCAAGCACTTAAATGTGATTTGCAGAGTATCCATGTAGATGTAGATGACATGCATTGTTCATAAAAAAAGATGATGAATTTCAGAATTACGAGATGTAGATATTTCAAATTGAACCAAAAAAAAATGAATAATGCCAGACTTGAACCAGCGGTCCGCGACATCGCACTATATTATCAGTTCACTACGCTACCGGTTCCTCTATACATCCGAAGTATCTATAATGCAACTGTACCAAATACAGGCTCTCGGAAAACTTCATGGCCGATTTTTTTCTGTAAAAATATTAAGAACAACATATTTCTCGCCGCTTTTTAATCGTGTTCCACACATGAAGCAGCCTCAGCCATTATCGTAATGCGTATTAACAGCGCGACAATCAGAGCACAACAGTACAGAGACTGTGACTGTACACGATTTTTTAAAGAACAACTACATAGCTAAGGATTGATGAAGAAAAACGTTGATGGCTGTTAATACATTAGAATATATTAAAGTTTCATTTAACGTATCTTAGTAATAAGATATATAATACATACGTAGGAGCTACTGCAGAGCGTAATAACATCAGCGTATGTGTGCTCCGGTTTGTGACCAGTCATTACGTTTCTGTTTGTTTACATCTGGTTTATTATTATGATGGACAGACTATAGTGCCAGTATCCAGATATCAAACACCAGTTACAACAGTTGTAGGTCAGCATGCCTCAGGACAGGACACAACGGCTTTGTGACATCCTTCTCAACCAAATGAGTACATGCAGCCACGCCAGAGGGGGTGCAACGTCATTTTGATAAGTAACTTCCGAGTTCTTTGATTCGATTTCGTTGTTGTTGTTGTGGTCTTCAGTCCTGAGACTGGTTTGATGCAGCTCTCCATGCTACTCTATCCTATGCAAGCTTCTTCACCTCCCAGTACCTACTGCAACCTACATCCTTCTGAATCTGTTTAGTGTATTCATCTCTTGGTCTCCCTCTACGATTTTTACCCTCGACGCTGCCCTCCAATACTAATACTAAATTGGTGATCCCTTGATGCCTCAGAATATGCCCTATCAAGCGATCCCTTCTTCTAGTCAAGTTGTGCCACAAATTTCTCTTCCCTCCAGTTCTCTTCAGTACCTCCTGATTAGATATGTGATCTACCCATCTAATCTTCAGCATTCTTCTGTAGCACCACATTTCGAAAGCTTCTATTCTCTTCTTGTCTAAACTATTTATCGTCCATGTTTCACTTACATACATGGCTACACTCCATACAAATTCTTTCAGAAACGACTTCCTGACACTTAAATCTTTACTCGATGTTAAAAATTTCTCTTCTTCAGAAACTCTTTCCTTGCCATTGCCAGTCTACATTTTATATCTTCTCTACTTCGACCAGTTATTTTTCTCCCCAAATAGCAAAACTCATTTACTACTTTACGCGTATCATTTCCTAGTCTAATTCCCTCAGCATCACCCGACTTAATTTGACTACATTCCATTATTCTCGCTTTGCTTTTGTTGATGTTCATCTTATATCCTCCTTTCAAGACACTGTCCGCTCCGTTCAGCTGCTCTTCCAGGTCCTTTGCTGCCTCTGACAGAATTACAATGTCATGGGCGAACCTCAAAATTTTTATTTTTTCTCCATGGATTTTAATTCCAACTCTGAATTTTTCTTGTGTTTCTTTTACTGCTTTCTCAATATACAGATTGAATAACATCGCGGAGTGGCTACAACCCTGTCTCACTCCCTTCCCAACCACTGCTTCCCTTTCGTGCCCCTCGACTTATATAACTGCCATCTGGTTTCTGTACAAATTGCAAATAGCCTTTCGCTCCCTGTATTTTACCCCTGCCACCTTCAGTATTTCAAAGAGAGTATTCCAGTCAACATTGTCAAAAGCTTTCTCTAAGTCTACAAATGCTAGAAACGTAGGTTTGCCTTTCCTTAATCTATCTTCTAAGATAAGTCGTAGGGTCAGTATTGCCTCACGTTCTCCAACATTTCTACGGAATCCAAACAGATCTTCTCCGAGGTCGGCTTCTACCAGTTTTTTCATTCGTCTGTAAAGAATTCGTGTTAGTATTTTGCAGCCATGGCTTATTAAACTGATAGTTCGGTAATTTTCACATCTGTCAACACCTAATGGTAAACTTTGGTCTAATATCACTTACCCTCCCAGCCCATGAACTTCCATTTCGTTTCATTTTCCCCATTCGGATGCTTCATGTTTTTTGTCGGTGTGTGTATATTTTGAGAAGAAATCATACATGAATATCGACAGCAGAAATAGAAATTTGATAATGACATTGCGGTTTCGAATCGTTCGGCAGAACTGAAGGTGAGGAAACATTGCTGGAAAACGGGACCGACTGCAGACCAGCTTATCAGACAGAGGTTTACCGAAAGGCTCGTTATCATTCCGAGGTCGGGGCAGTTCTGCCACGCGGGGGCCGTAAATAAGGATTAGAGACAGCGCGGACTAACTAACGCGAACAAACGGCCCGCCGCACCGCCTGACTAGAAAGGCCGCATGTCCGCGCGTGGCACGGCTGTCAGACGGAACCCACTAAAATGTCCCAGTACGTCCTGCTTTCTGCGGAAACGATGAGATTTCCTCGGGGATTCTGCCTACTGGCTCTGCTACGCTGCGTTCGCCGTTTCTTCGCTATAAATACAAGGCGAGTTAGCTGAGATGTCAACTTTTCGTAAACTGTTGACGACATCGGTCCACAGGGCAGTTCAAAAAGGAAGAACAGATTTCAGTTGTTTAATACAAACTATAAAAGGAAAACATTGAGCACGTCACTGGATAGAGGAAGGTTGATAGCTCTGACACAGCATCGCAGCTGTTTGTGGCAACCCTGGCGACCACACCACAGCCGGCCGCGGTGGCCATGCGGTCCTAGGCGCTGCAGTCCGGAACCGCGGGACCGCTACGGTCGCAGGTTCGAATCCTGCCTTGGGCATGGATGTGTGTGATGTCCTTAGGTTAGTTAGGTTTAAGTAGTTCTAAGTTCTAGGGGACTGATGACCTAAGATGTTAACTCCCATAGTGCTCAGAATCATTTTTTTGAACCACACCACAAGAGAAAGCCATGAAATGTATTCGTAATTGCCAATCTGAACAAGCATCAGCAGTATAATGGAACGATAATAACGAATGTTTGTAACGGGCCGGGACTCGAACTGGGATTTCCCGTTATCGCAAGCTGTCGCCTTACCATTAGGCTATCCGAACACGACTTACAGCCAGATCCAACCTTCCATAGTTCGTCAACCATGTGTCTACAACCTGTACGCGTAGATCCATAATGTATAATCCCGTACAGGGCAGACATGTTACTTGAAGTCTTCTTGTGTCCATCCTTCCAGAGATGGATGTGGGCCTCGGCTGTTTAGTACAGGATGTCAAATCGAATACCTTTCACCCGTCTAATTTCCGACCTGCTATTTTGTTTGGCTACCTACCAGTTTCGGGGATTTACTACGCCATTTTCAAGACTCCTGACCGACGTGTAGGAAGATTCCAACCTCGGTTCCGGTCAAAACAAGGCCAACATTCAAATACTATTATCTGTAGATTTCCACTTGACACAACGATTACTTCAACCATCATCTGCCGATTGTGCTTGAACTATCGCTGTATCAAGCAGAAACATACACATACCTGTATTTGAATGCTGGTCCCTATTTTGACCGGAACCGAGACTGAAATCTTCCAACACGTCGGTCAGGGAGCTTGAAGATTGCGTAGTAAATCCCCGAAAAATGGTTGAAATGGCTCTGAGCACTATGGGACTTAACATCTGAGGTCATCAGTCCCCTGGAACTTAGAACTACTTAAATATAACTAACCTAAGGACATCACAGACATGCATGCCCGAGGCAGGATTCGAACCTGCGACCGTAGCGGTCACGCGGTTCCAGACTGAAGCGCCTCGAACCGCTCGGCCACAACGACAGCTCCGCAGCATAGTAAAAGAACAGTTATGAACAGATGTCGGGTAAGTCCATTGCAATTTGACAGTGTAGTGCTTAAGAAAAGCTACTGGTATTCAAGGGAGGACAATGCGCACTTGTTACAAAAACTGTTACCTGCGCGTTTCAGAGATTTCCGATACAGTTTACAGTATGTGCATGATAGTGACCTACTATGCTGTGCACGTGAAATTGTGCGCGGCATGGATTACAGTGATTTAAAGGTAAGCAGTGGATGTGTGCATAACTTCAAACAATGCTGTAGAATAGGACGACGGAAGATAACGAAATTTCAAACAAGGCGTCAACTTGACGACACAGCAAACTACGGAATAGGCCTGAAAATTTGTAAATGACATAACCAAAATTATCCCATCGTTCAGTAAGGAATTTGTTTCCGGCTCCGACCAATCGGGATTTGACGAGGAAATGCACATGAAAGGATCCTGGAAATTACATTCGTATACAATTGTACCAGCTGTTAATCTGGCTGGTAAACTGGCTTGAACTTTGTTTATTGTGCTGCACTGAGTTGGAGGGCCTCTGCCCTATACGATTCTTTCTCGTGTGCGTGATCTTGCAAGGGCAGTAGGGAAAAACAGTGGTAAATGGGCGTAAGAGAACTGCAACTATGGCACGAGCACTGCTTTTGGCCGATAGCTGGTAAAATAACGCTTTTGCTTTATACCTGGTCTGCGTATAAAAATCATACTCCTTTACAGGAAACCACCCTTCCCTGAAAAGTGCGTGACATTACAATTCATACCACTTGGGACCACTGTACAAATTCAGCCTCTGGATGTTTGTTTTCTCCGTGTCAATATACAATATGTATTATCGAACTACTTGCAGCTGCGCCTTAAAGGATAGCCATATTGATGTAAAGCCACATGCCAGACTGTTTCGCATTCGGTTGCATGTCATTGCATTCCATCAGTTCTCATCAGACCGTTACACCAATAAGATTATGTATACATTCTTTAAGACTGGATACCTAGCTGAACGTCCTTCACGTTTTTAGCTCCCAAGGAGGTCGCCTTCGATCTTGCGAACCTTGATGGTGCGAACCTTTGTGATCATTGCGGCGCACCGTTCAATCTTCGTGGTGCAAATTTCTTGAATGTCGACGATGTCCACTTTGTGAAGTGTATTATATATATCCCATTATTAAGTTTTATCTCCGAATTTCCCGGAAATTCGTTTTCTGTCGCCTTCCTGAGGCCCACTGATGACTCATTAAAAGATAATGTTTTTCCTAAGATAATTGTTGACAGAACACTTTCAAGTGAGCCTTGATAAAGATAGAACTTGCGACCTCGCCATCAAGGCATTCATTTTGAGTAGCAGTGAAGTCCCTCATACTACCGCCATACCATTTACGTAATTAGTTAGCACATTCATGACAAACGTTATGTGTGGATCGTGTCACTTGAAAATATATAGAAAAAACAATTTTTAGAAAATGGGGCTGGCCTTTTATAGATTATTTGTGGAGCTGGCCTCTTATAGATTTTTTTGTGCATAAATAACTACGAGGTAATCCCAATTTAAGGTCTCCTATTTTTTTTATAAGTACACAGACCTGTTTATTTCTACAGTGGTTTACATCAGTTTACAGCTTGAACATTTAGCTATTTTTCGACATAATCACCATTCCTGTCGATACATTGTTGTAGACGCTGTGGCAGTTTTTGTGTGACCATGCCATACCATCCCTCCGCTATGCTGTTCAGGAAGTTATGAACCTCTTCTTTCACGACGTCGTCGAAGCTGAATCGCTGGGACCACAATTAACGCTGGCCTGTGAGACTCTGAAAAAACTCAAACGGGCAATTCAGAACCGGAGAAGAGGAATGTTGAGCAAGGTCGTACACATTCTCCATGACAACGCTCGCCCACACATCGCTCGGCAAACCATTGCTCTCCTGCAACAGTTTCAGTGGAACATAATCACCCACTCACCCTATCGTCCTGACTTGGCGCCCAGTGACTATCAACTGTTCCCTAAGTATGACATGGGAATACAAAAACTGTTACAGCGTCTACAAAAATACATCGACAGAAATGGTGATTATGTCGAAAAATAGCTAAATGTTCAAGCTGTAAACTGATGTAAACCATTGTAGAAATAAACAGGTCTATGTACTTATAAAAAAAATAGGAGACCTTACTTTTGGGATTACCCTCGTAATTATTTCTGTTCCAGATCTCCTTTATGGTTTAGAGAGTGTTTTTAAGGGGGAAACATCTTTAATCTATATTGGAAAACATTTCTGGTATCAGGCATTTAATTTCAGTAGGTGGATTGTGAAATGGTTTAATAGCTACATACTTCGCCCTTTCCTGTGGAAAAATGAGAAAGTAATACAGATCATTTTTCATTCTAGTGTTGTTCTTATGAATGTCTGTTAGTCCCAAACGTAATCAGTCGTTAGTGAATCAATGTACTGCGATGCTGTGGTTAGTATACCTTCTACTTATAGATATGCATTCAAGGCGAACGCGTCGAGCCCCAACGCATAATTCTAAGTACATAATTGTAAGTACATTCTTTTGTGCAAAGAATAGTTTTTACCTAAATGAAGTGAACGCCCGTGCAGCGTTCCCGTTAGATCATCGAAGTTGAGAAGCGTTGGCGTGGCCAGTGCTTGGATGGGTGACCGCCCAGTTACGCCGCGCGCTTTTGGCAGTTTTCCATTCGCCTTCACGCCAGAGGAAACAGGAATCTCCTGTGGCGCCAAGTACCTGGTCACCAGTCTTGCCGCCAATATCGTGCATCAAATTCCACACCCCTCCGCAGTGTCTGCTGGAGTCAGGGCATGCGACAGTGCTGATGGTGACCCCCCGTCACATGGGAACGTTAAACTCGGCGGTCCAATTGGTGCTGTTCGAGAGGAGCAGGCTATGTGCCAATACCGGGTTTCACCTTGTCCCTTCCTTAATCATCAACCAACACTCACATGGCAGCACACTTCACACATACCCATTACAGTCACCTTCACTTAACAGTTACGCTCAAACGCCACAGTCACCAGCTCGTAGTCTCGCGGTCGCGTCCTCGCTTCACGAGTACGGGGTCCCGTGTTCGGTTCCAGGCGGGGTCAGGGATTTTAACCTGCCTCGAGATGACTGGGTGTTTGTGTTTTCATCATCATTCATGAAAGTGGTGAGACTGGACTGAGCAAAGTTGGGAATTTGTATGGGTGCTGATAACCACGAAGTTGAGCGCCCCACAAATCAAACATCATCATCATCTAGAATGAAATTTTCACTCTACAGCGGAGTGTGCGCTGATATGAAACTTCCTGGCAAATTAAAACTGTGTGCCGGACCGAGACTCGAACTCGGTAGCTCAGTTGGTAGAGCACTTGCCCGCGATAGGTCCCGAGTTCGAGTCTCGGTCTGGCACACAGTTTTAATGTGCCAGGAAGTCTCAGCGCACACTCCGCTCTAGAGTGACAATTTCATTCTAGAAACATCCCCCAGGCTGTGGCTAAGCCATGTCTCCGCAATATCCTTTCTTTCAGGAGTGGTAGTTCTGCAAGGTTCGCAGGAGAGCTTCTGTAAATGGTTCAAATGGCTCTGAGCACTATTGGACTTAAATTCTGAGGTCATCAGTCCCCTAGAACTTAGAACTACTTAAACCTAACTAACCTAAGGACATCACACACATCCATGCCCGAGGCAGGATTCGAACCTGCGACCGTAGCGGTCGCGCGGTTCCAGACTGTAGCGCCTAGAACCGCTCGGCCAGCTTCTGTAAAGTTTGGAAGGTAGGAGACGAGGTACTGGCAGAAGTAATGCTGTGAGGACGGGGCCTGAGTCGTGCTTGGGTAGCTCAGTTGGTAGAGCACTTGCCCGCTAAAGGCATAGGTCCCGAGTTCGAGTCTAGGCCCGGCACACAGTTTTAATTTGCCAGGAAGTTTCCACATCATCATCATCATCATCATCATATCATCATCATCATCGTCAAACACCATACGGCACACTCAAACCTCAAGAAGGAAAGGTGCATACGGGTGCGAAGGATAAACCACATTTTCAATTTTACGGCTGAATTTGCCCTTCGGAGACTCCCAGCCACAGCGAAAGTAGCCGAAAGTAAACCTTTTGCCGTGTCAACTATATGGTTTTCCAAGTTTTAAGTTTTCATCAGTGTGACACCTAAGAAATTAGTATTTTCTATCCTGTTTATTATTGATTGTTGGTATATTAGGTCAATAGGTAGCGGGATAATTTTTACAGAACAAAACTGTAGGAACCTTTTTCCTTCAAAATTTAAAGCGAACCTATTTGTGCAAAAATAAAAAGCATCTACTGTTTTCTCTGTTGATCTTCCATTGCTCGGCTTCACAACAATGCTTATATCGTTTGCAAACACTGCTAATTCTACTTCCTGATTCAAATAAAATGGTAGGTCATTAACATGTTAACTAACAGCAGGAACAGTTGTGACACAGTGATAAAAATGGAAATGAGCGTTTGGCGTCATTGGTCGGGAGGCCCCTTACGGGGCAGGTCCGGCCGCCTTGGTGCAGGTCTTATTACATTCGACGCCATATTGGGCGACCTGCGCGCCGGATGGGGATGAAATGATGATAAAGACAACACAACATCCAGTCCCTGAGCGGTGAAAATCCCCGACCCAGCAGGGAATCGAACCCGGGCCCGTAGGACTCCAATCCGTCACGCTGACCCCTTTTTTTGTGTTTTGTTCGTTGTTGATCGTTGTGTTTAGTCGTTTTATGACGTCACATGACATCCGTTAAAGTTCGTGTGTTGATCCTTCCATTCCGTTTTTTTATTAAAGAAGCCAACCAGCTCTCTGTCCGAACACGCTGAGCTGCCGTGGAGGCACCACTCAGCTATCGGGGCGGACGACACTGTGGTGGAAGCATATGGGATTCCGGTAGTAATGGGAGCTAGTTCAGTTCGAATAAGACTACGGGTTGCCTAGAGAAAAACTAGCGGCTAAATTGGAAGCTGGCTTACTGAGAAAAAAAAAATTGTCTTCGTATTCTCCTGCAATAACGCAAAGGAATCGTTGAAAACATCATTTACCGCACCATGCCGAAGGTCTGAAATTAGCTTCGCTAGGAAATACGGCTCCCTTTTTTAATTACGAAGCAGGACTTGGGTTGGTGATAATGGCTGTGGCCCTCAGTACTCCTCAGCCACTGTCGTCGTCGCAGGCGTAGCGTGACGTCATGACACGCGCCGCTGCGCGTTAGCAGAACAGCTGACGTAGCAGCCAGCCAGCCTGCCGGTGGGTCGACCTCAACTCGCAGCACGACAAGCCACCAGTAGCATCCTTGGCCGACTCTGTCTTTGCGTTCTCCCGGGTTCGATTCCCGGCGGGGTCAGGGATTTTCTCTGCCTCGTGATGGCTGGGTGTTGTGTGCTGTCCTTAGGTTAGTTAGGTTTAAGTAGTTCTAAGTTCTCGGGGACTTATGACCACAGCAGTTGAGTCCCATAGTGCTCAGAGCCATTTGAACCATTTTTTGTCTTTGCGTTCCTGTCGTTTATCCTCCGTCTACATCTGCAGTTAGCCGGCCGGTGTGGCCGAGCGGTTCTAGGCGCTTAAGTCCGGAACCGCGCGACCGCTAAGGTCGCAGGTTCGAATCCTGCCTCGGGCATGGATGTGTGTGATGTCCTTAGGTTAGTTAGGTTTAAATAGTTCTAAGTTCTAGGGGACTGATGACCTCAGAAGTTAAGTCGCATAGTGCTCAGAGCCATTTGAACCATTTTTTGAATAATGATAACAACAGTAATAATAACAATATATGAAGATGTCTGAAAGAACAGATACCATCGGTGACCATGCAGCACGTTAGAATGAAATTAATACCCTTAGGTGCATACAGGCGTTGATATAAGTCAACGGGGACAGCTGAAAATGTGTGCCCCGACCGGGACTCGAACCCGGGATCTCCTACTTACATGGCAGACGCTCTGTCTTTTTTTCTCGTTGATCTTATTTTACTCTATATTGTTCGTTGAATTTGTTCGTGGCGGACGTCCGATGACACTCGTGCAGGTTGTTCGTTGATCCGTTCACTCAGTTTTTTTTATTACAGAGGGTAGCTAAACCCTCTGATCGAACACGCTGAGCTACCGTGCCAGGGTCCCTGCAGTCGCACTGTCGACTGTGTCTTTGGTGGCCCAGATGGATAGAGCGTCTGCCATGTAAGTAGGAGCCCCCGGGTTCGAGTCCCGGTCGGGGCAGACTATTTCAGCTGTCCCCGTTGACTTATATCAACGCCTGTATGCAGCTAAGGGTATTCATTTCATTGTAATTTAATAATAATAATAATATGCATAATTGTTTTGTGGAATTTTGTTGTTTTGTACGTAATTACGTCAGTTTAGGGCAATAACGAAATATTGTGTAAGCTTTCGCAACTCTCCGTTTCGCATTTTTGCGTACGTGGGAGTTTTCGTGCTTTCCCAGTTTTTCGGAGAAATGTACAAGATCGCTAACAGTTTATTAGTTCACGAATTTACTTCCGTTCTGAAAATCGGATATCCTTACACTGCACCCACACTACAGCTTGTGCTAACTGTACACTTCCCTTGTTAAAATGCTCGCTTGTAGTCACGCTTATTTGATTTCGTCACTCTCTCATTCAAAGGATCTATTCTCGTACGCCCTAGTTCCCTTGCGGCTAACTTTTCCTGATAATTTACTCTTATGTTCCCAGAATGATATTTCCACTCTGCAGCGGGGTATGCGCTGATACGAAACTTCCTAGCAGATTAAAGCTGTGTGCCGGATCGAGACTCGAACTCGGGACCTTTGTCTTTCGCGGGCAAGTGCTCTGCCAAGCGAGCTACCCAAGCACGACTCACGACGCGTCCTCAGAGCTTTACTTTTCTGTTAGCATCTAAAATAGATTCAACATATTCATGTTTACACTGCACACGAAAGCCAATTCCTGCACAGAAAACAACTAACTCCAAACACAAAGTGCCGTTTGTGGAAATGATTAAACTCAAGAACTAATGCCTACCAACATGGTCACTTGACTAGAATACAAATGAGGCGCTGAGATCCATAAGGGCCTAAGGCAATCCGTCGGTGATGTACTTTAGGCCCTTACGATTCTGACCGCCTCAAGTGGATTACTGCATGATAAAATTCATAACTTAATATTCCATAACTTATTCAGAAAATCACAAAATAGGTTTAGTGTTAGTACAACGTTAACATACACTAACGTCCGATCTAATTTTACTATATTGTGAGTGAATTAGCGTATCTAAGGTGTATGCAATCATCAATCAGGATATACTCTATGCCGAGATAACGGTGATAAACGCCTGCTGCAGTATGGTACCACCTGATGGCACTGACGTTAACTTCTAGTTGAGTGGCAAGGGCTAGCTGAGCACATCGTGAACCGTGCACATAGTTTATAAAATACGTATGTATTTGGCTCATAAGGCAATTACGTCACACGAGCTGCGCATGCATAATAGGTTCTCAAAACGTGCACAACGGAAGCTGTGTCCGCGACCCTGATGCCAAGATTCACGGAGTGTAGAGGAGCAGTAGGGCGCTACATTTAAGTGCCGTATCTTTCAGGTTGCAGCATCTATGTTAAGTTTAACAGCATTCAAAGAAAAATAACCAATAAATCCGCAAGGTGTCCAAACTTAGGCTGCTCACGTGCTCTTGTGCTCTTACAAAGTAGCCGCCACTGCATCTCAGCAATGCTTTCGCGCCTACTAAACGATCCCGCGACCAACAAACGGTTCGCTCTCCGTTGGATCTCTTCTCGTCCAATAACGTTTGTGTAGGTATTGAATAGAAGAAGATTATTTGTGTTACTGAATATTTTGTAAGGAAATATATTCATGGAAGCAAAACAGGTTCCATCTAAATCGGAAGGTGGCCTTGGGCTAGTTCACAAAACCGATGTACACTGAAGAGCCAAAGAAACTGGTACACCTGCCAAATGTCGTGTATGGTCCCCGCGGACACGCAGGATTGAAGCAACACGACGTGTCATGGACTCAACTAATGGCTGAGCTAGTGCTAGAGGAAATTGACAACCATGAATCCTGCAGGGCTGTCCATAAATCCGTAAGAGCACGAGGGGCTGGACATCTCTTCTGAAAAGCGCATTGCAAGGCATCCCAGATACGCTAAATAATGTTCATGCATGCGGTTTTTAGCCAACGGATGTGTTTAAACTAATAAGAGTGTTCCTGGAGTCACTCTGTAGCAATTGTGGACGCGTTTGGTGTCGCACTGCCCTGCTGGAGTTGCCCAAGTCCGTCGGAATGCACAACTGACATTAATAGATGCAAGTGATCAGACAGAATGTTACGTACGTGTCACCTGTCAGAGTCGTATCTACACGTATCAGGGGTCCCATATCACTCCAACTGCGCACGCCCCACACCATTAAGATCCTGCACCAGCTTGAACAGTCCCCTGTTGACATGTAAAGTCCATGTATTCATGAGCTTGTCTCCATACTTGTTCACGTCCATCCGCTCGGTACAATTTGAAAGGAAACTCGTTCGACCAGGCTACTTGTTTCCACTCATCAACAGTTCAGTGTCGGTGTTGACGTGTCCAGGCGAAGCGTAAAGCTTTGTATCGCGCAGTCATGATGGGTACACGAGTGAGCCTTCGGCAGAAAGTTTTTGTTAGCCTCTATGCTCTGCAGAAGTGTTAGGATATATTTCTGCTGGTCGTGAAACGTAAACTTGTACAATAATTCATTTTGTGGAATCTGCTATCTCCACCATCGATGCCTCACATAAGAGATTTAAGCACATCTCGTAACCTCAACACAAGGGCTCACTTATGTACAATTCTAGCTTTACCCATCCATAAAACAAAAATATTCGCAAAGTCCTTCTTTGCTTGCGCTCTTCGCCTCGTGAACAGTCTACGTATGCACTCTCCCCACAATTCAACGCCCTTCTGCGTTTAAGAAAAAGTTGAAGCATTTCCTTTTGCCAATCTTACTTTTGCGTATAAAAGTAATACAATAGCCGGTTCTGTCTGTCAAACGGTAAAGCAAATCACGTATCGCTTCCAGTATCTGGGGTAATACTGTCGCACTAGCAAATTACCTTTCTAGATTAAATGATTTGTTAACTCGCCATCCAAATTCACAGTAAAATCAATTAACTGAAGATGACAGGCTACCAACACCCAGATGGTTCTACAACACCCAATAATGTAGAAAAATTAAGGCAACGACAACAACAAATATAAACTATTTTGAGCGTAATTTTCATAATGATAATTATTACTTAAAACAATTTTATATTTTACAGGAATAATAAAAAATATCCACTTACGATGGTAAAAAGTTGCTGAAACACGTTTGGGTTATGTGAAGAAAACGGTTGTTTGCATAATGGGCGGACATTGTATCCAATACAAGTAAAGCGGATCTCCCATTTTCCCTCGAATACGCTTCTTTCTGCTTTCCTTCATCAGTCAGCCACCCTTCTTTCAAAGAGGTGATAATAAAACACTGCACCAGGTACTTTTTTTCTCATTCACGATCCATTTTAGGAATTAATTCCTATTATCGAGTGCAGATATTTACGTTGGTATTTTATCTGATGTCTGCGTGTTTGTTGTTTTATCCTCTAGCCCTGCAGTCGTCTTTTAGTGATTTTAAGATACTGTCCGTCCTTCATCGTGCAGAGACGCACAAACGATCCCACATTTCCTTCCTTCTCTCTTCATTCCTTGTCTGCCGTTCTCTACCTCCGGCACGTCTGCTCTCACGTTCATTGCCGGCAGTGCCCACAGGATAAATATACCTGCTTGCAGTGTGCCGTAATTGTTTTGGTTCTAATTAACGAACAGAGTTTGTGTTTGTTTTTCGCTGTAGACAGAGCTTTCACTGGTTATGTCATACTTTTCCGAAGTGTTGTATTCCATATCAGTGTAAGTACCATTTATACCACGTGAGTCGTAATAAATATAAAATACGTGGAATGTCTACTCTGATGGAAGTGAGGGCCCAATGGCCCTAATCTTGCTTCGATAATAAATAAAAAAATAAATTTAAAAAATTGACCACCATCATAGTGCGAAATGAGTTGAGGGCATATAACGCTGTTGGTGGTGGTTTGTCTGTCAGTAAGCCATCTTCCGCATGAAGGATGTGTGTAGGCCGTATCTGCAGAGAGGGTTTTCGATTTGACACCTACCTGTGATATCTATATTCTTCCACACTAACAGAGACTCAAGAAGTTGCTTCAAAAACACCTGCACATGCAAATTACATTGCTACACGTTTTAAGCATAGTAAGAGACAGGTCTACAGCGGTTAACTGTATAGCAGTAGTGTCAGTCTTTTGTTTTACAAAATCCATACACTGAGTGACGTAATAGGACTTCCCACTGCACTTCACAATCCATGCAATTCATGGGCATAGCTTCTTCGCTAAGTATCTCGTAACCGTTCTCCTGCATCCAACGAACGAATGGGAACGAAGTCCACTTTCTACCGGTTAGGTATATAGTGTGCGTTAATATAAGAAAAACTTCTCATTGGACCAGGATTCGAAACTGCACTCTGGTCTTTGGCGGGTAATGCACCATCAGTTGCGCCGTGCAAGTATACGTCGCCTTCCGACTTAAAGCTTCAAGTTGACAATGGCTGTAAAAGGTCAAGAATCCAGATTAGAATCCTTATCCAGAACTCAGTTTTGCCACAGATATAATAAAGGCAATATCGTAAAATGGAATGGATAGGAACAGTTTTAAAATTTAAAAATTGATGGTTTTAAAAAGAAATTTGAAAATAAAAATTATATGAGATTATAGGACTTGTGCCTAACTAACCTTATAATTAGATTTGTGACCTAGGAGATGATTTTATAAATAAAAAAATTAATGCTTGTTGCTTGCATTGGCATCACAAAAGGGGGTCAATAGGAACAGGAACAGTATTCGTTTTCAAATGGCTCTGAGCACTATGGGACTTAACATCTGAGGTCATCACTCCCCTAGAACTTAGAACTACTTAAACTTAACTAACCTAAAGACATCACACACATCCAAGCCCGAGGCAGGATTCGAACCTGCAATCGTCGTAGTCGCGCGGTTCCAGACTGAAGCGCCTAGAACTGCTCTGCCACATCAGCCGGCTGGTACTAATTTTATTATTTTTCTATTTAACTGGGTTTGCAATGGATGAGGATATTTAAAAATCTGTGCTGGATCTTGAAGAATAAGAAACTAAATTTATCTGGTTAAAAACTTTTATTCAATACAAAAATTAAGAATATTGCATGAATTGTGTCTTTTATTCCGTTTTCCACATAAAGACTGTGATGTCTCTAATTACTTTAACGTAACATTGAGTTGATGAAGTTGATTTCTTTGTTATTACATTAAGTCACTGACATCATGTTTCAAAATGATGTCTTTGGATCTCCAATTAATACTCGCAGAAGTAACGAAGCGATTTCCAGCAACATTTCCTTGGCTAAAAAAAAAAAGATTCATCTGTTAAAACAAGTCTGTTTCATCGGCCTCGTTGAAAAAAATCATCATAACTTTTGCCTTCTCAATAACAAATTTTGCAAGGATTCAATGAAATGATTGTTTAGTTTTTCCATGTGCTTGAATCACAGCATAATCTCCTGGGCTGAGAACTGTGCCAGGTGGTCCTTCATTTCCGTCACGTTCTTGGTCTTCCTGTGAAGAAATATTGACGATTACTGTTCCTATTCACCCCACAATCTCCGAAAATACGATCGTACATTTTCAGTTAGCCGCAACAGAAGTCAGTTAAAAGCATATTTTATAACTGAAGTTCGCGTTGTTGCCCCAGGACAGCGCTTAGAAATACTGTTTTCTGGGTAAAAGTCTAACTGAGACCGAATGATCGTTGATGTGAAAAAGCTTTGTTGAATCTGTGCTTTAACGTTCTGCGTTTTCCAGACGACATTCCGAGTATAGGAGAGATTAAGTTCCACACATTTTTTTCGGATACATGGAAAATGGTATTATCGCTTTAAGCATGTAGGTAGTAGCAAGCTGAGAAGTGGGCGGAGGTACTTTCCACGTTTGTGAGCACTACTAATGAGTCTCACTGAAGCATGCAGGAGGACGGAATTAATAAATGAGTGCAGAAAAGCTGGAGAACTATTGCGGTTTGAATATTGTAGAATGTAGTCAGTTAAGAACCGCCTTCGCGAAGCACTAAACGCTTATCCGTTGGGAACGATCACTGACGTTCGACTACTGCTGCATTATTCGCTAATTATTCGTGGAATGTCTCAGCTGCATACACTGGTTGGAAACAGGTTGGCCTAATGAGTTTTAAGGGAAGTGCGTCAGCTATTAGTCACGTCTCGAACGCTTTAACAGGTAGCACGCCTTCCCTGAATTTTTCTTCTTCTCTATTTCCTGTGTTAGTCACGCGGGAAACACAGTTTTACCCGTTGAAACGTTAACCTACTTACATTTTTCAGGAACCAACTTTCTAGTAATATGAATTAGTTTGTTCCATCCCTCCTCCCCCTCTCCCCCTAAAAAAACAAAAATAATCTCTCTTTCTCTCTCTCTCTCTCTCTCTTTCTCTCTGTATCTATCTATCTATCATCCTCGATAAACAACATACAGGAAGTTTCTGTTCATTCTTGACATGAAATTGTTAAGAACATAAGCTTCTTGATGGTAAACTTAGTACCATGTTAATTGGTTCAAATGGCTCTGAGCACTATGGGACTTAACATCTATGGTCATCAGTCCCCTAGAACTTAGAACTACTTAAACCTAACTAACCTAAGGACAGCATACAACACCCAGCCATCACGAGGCAGAGAAAATCCCTGACCCCGCCGGGAATCGAACCCGGGAACCCGGGCGTGGGAAGCGAGAACGCTACCGCACGACCACGAGATGCGGGCCCATGTTAATTGTGGAACTGTTGACCAAAAGCTCAGTTCAGGGAAAGAACTTCCCGGAATCATGTGGTCGAAACCAAAGACAATTTATATGAAAGGGACTGAAAAGGCATGGACGATAGTATAACATGCTTGCAAACATGTTTCAGTTTAGATATCTGCATGTTATATTTTCAATATATCTCTTACAATCAACGGAACGAGCTGGTACAACGTTCAAGATACTTCAGTAGGATCTAACTTCAGTCCTTGTCTGGGCATCGACATTTACGTTTCCCTAATCATTTAAGACAACATCCGAGACAGTTCCTTTGAAACTAGTACGGCCGATTTCCTTTTTCATTTTTCTCCGAGCCGACCTGGTGTTCCGTCTCACCTCGACGTCGACGAAATGTCCTGTGAGAATGGTTCTCGAGTCACGCATGGATGTCTCAGTTGGTTAGCCTATTGCTTGAGAAAGGCAATGTTCCGGCTTCGAGCCCCGGCCCCACATGCAGATTTAATATCAGGAGTTTTCAAAACGGCGCACACTCCACTGCAGAGTGGAAGAATCTTGCGGGGAAGCAGATGAATGCTTGAGGCCCCAAAGGAACAGAGATGGTGAAACGATCCTTCTATACGTTCCTCGAGCTTTTGCTGCGTCGCCTGAAGTCCCATTCATAGACGCGGGCAGAATCTTTGCACTCTAACTGTTGTTGTTGTTGTGGTCTTCAGTCCTGAGACTAGTTTGATGCAGCTCTCCATGCTACTCTATCCTGTGCAAGCTCCTTCATCTCCCAGTACTTACTGCAACCTACATCCTTCTGAATCTGCTTAGTGTATTCATCTCTTGGTCTCCCTCTATGATTTTTACCCTCCACACTGCCCTCCAATGCTAAATTTGTGATCCCTTGATGCCTCAAAACATGTCCTACCAACCGATCCCTTCTTCTAGTCAAGTTGTGCCACAAACTTCTCTTCTCCCCAATCCTATTCAATACCTCCTCATTAGTTACGTGATCTACCCACCTTATCTTCAGCATTCTTCTGTAGCACCACATTTCGAAAGCTTCTATTCTCTTCTTGTCCAAACTAGTTATCGTCCATGTTTCACTTCCATACATGGCTACACTCCATACAAGTACTTTCAGAAACGACTTCCTGACACTTAAATCTATACTCGATGTTAACAAATTTCTCTTCTTCAGAAACGATTTCCTTGCCATTGCCAGTCTACATTTTATATCCTCTCTACTTCGACCATCATCAGTTATTTTACTCCCTAAATAGCAAAACTCCTTTACTACTTTAAGTGTCTCATTTCCTAATCTAATTCCCTCAGCATCACCCGACTTAATTTGACTGCATTCCATTATCCTCGTTTTGCTTTTGTTGATGTTCATCTTATATCCTCCTTTCAAGACACTGTCCATTCCGTTCAACTGCTCTTCCAAGTCCTTTGCTGTCTCTGACAGAATTACAATGTCATCGACGAACCTCAAAGTTTTTACTTCTTGTCCATGAATTTTAATACCTACTCCGAATTTTTCTTTTGTTTCCTTTACTGCTTGCTCAATATACAGATTGAATAACATCGGGGAGAGGCTACAACCCTGTCTCACTCCCTTCCCAACCACTGCTTCCCTTTCATGCCCCTCGACTCTTATAACTTTCGCTCCCTGTATTTTACCCCTGCCACCTTAAGAATTTGAAAGAGAGTATTCCAGTTAACATTGTCAAAAGCTTTCTCTAAGTCTACAAATGCTAGAAACGTAGGTTTGCCTTTTCTTAATCTTTCTTCTAAGATAAGTCGTAAGGTCAGTATTGCCTCACGTGTTCCAACATTTCTACGGAATCCAAACTGATCTTCCCCGAGGTCGGCTTCTATCAGTTTTTCCATTCGTCTGTAAAGAATTCGCGTTATAAGATCGCCAGACTCGCTTTGACCAGCGAGGCAGTCTTAAAATTGCCCATTCTCCTACGCCAGTAATAAAGCCATGTAGCAATCTACCTACTCCAGAAAGATTCCAAGATCCAAGGACTGTAGAACGTACTCAGATAACAGTTCATATACGGTCACCAGCTCCGTCCACTCAACATATGCCGATGGCATCCACCAAAAACAGGACAAGATAACAGTTCAAAATCATTTGGGAAAAAGTCGCAGAAAAACACTATACTTCGAGTTATCAAGGAAATAACTTGCTTCAATTAGCTCTTACCCGTACGCCTTTTCTACCATGTCAGTTTCTTGTCTTTCTGTCTGTTCACTACAAATGTTGCAGCTGATTTTAATCTGACTTCCTATGAGTTAGAGAAATGAAATTTTACACATCGATCAAAACAGGATCACAAGCAATATTAGCTTGCTTTATTGTCGAACTGTCCAGCTGGGATGCGGGTGGGGGTAAAAAAGGTTGGTAGCGCCTGATAACTTGGCGGTCCCGTAGGACTGGCGTGTTGTGGGGATATTATCAGAATACATTCAAGGCAGTATGTGAGTAGAGGGGGACGGCTGATCGGAGAAAGGGGAGGGGGAGGGGCTTAGAGGAGATGGACATCACCTTTTCGTCTGTCTGTTCAGAACAGATTTTGCAATTGATTTTAAACTGTCTTCTCAATGAGCTAGACTAGAGTCTAGAACTTTTAAACATTGCTCAGAACTGGAGGACAATGCAATTTTACCTTGCCTTCTTGTCTGATGTGTGGCGGAGGGTACTTTCTCCCACTGGCTTTTCCCTGTTTTCCTGTTCCAGTCAAAAAAGGTTTGCGGGAGGAAATATTGCTGGTAATTCTCCATGTTAGCTCGGATATCTCTAATTTTTATACATAAAATGTATTCGCAGTTGCAAATACGGACTACCTTTAGCTGTATAATGGAATGACGACAATGAAAATTTGAGCTGCATCGTGACCTGGAGCCAGATTTCCCGCTTATCGCTAGCGGTCTCCTTACCATTTGGTTATACGAACACGGCTCATAGCCAGATACAAATTTCCAGATGTCGTCAACCATGTGTGCTTGGATAGCAAAGTGGTAAAGCGACCACTAGCGATAAAAGGGGAAATCCGGATTCGACTCGTGGTTCGGTATAATTTTTCATTGTCGGCATTCCATCATACAACAGGTGGTTGTTCATATTCGCAAAGGTGAATACTTTTCATGTATTTCATGTCGCCGCAGTGCTTGTTCGTTTGTACATGCATGCAAATCCGAAAGAACATTGCACCATAACTCGGAACAACACTGGCACTGTAATCTCGTCTCTAATGTTTATCTTCATTGTCTTTGCGGTAGAAGAAAACAAGATATTGGTTGAGTCAGGTGAAGGGAATCTGAAATAAACCCTGCAATTTGCCGGCCGCGGTGGTCTCGTGGTTCAAGGCGCGCAGTCCGGAACCGCGCGACCGCTACGGTCGCAGGTTCGAATCCTGCCTCGGGCATGGATGTGTGTGATGTCCTTAGGTTAGTTAGGTTTAAGTAGTTCTAAGTTCTAGGGGACTGATGACCACAGCTGTTAAGTCCCATAGTGCTCAGAGCCATTTGAACCATTTGAACCCTGCAATTTACCACATGCCTCTGTTGCAATCCGATCAAAATGTTTTAAATCGATTGAGACATTTCATACACATAAGACAGAAAAGCAGAAAATAATTATTTAAATTAAAATGGATTTGCAATATACCGCATTTTTAAATCAGACCAGAAAGTTTAAAACAATTTCTTCCTCCATATACAGTTTCCTAATCCCAGACAGTCATGAAAATTTGTGATCGTGAATTTTTAATATCTCTGAAAGTACTTTGGGACAAAAAATGTGTGCTGGGGTCTTATGCAACACATAACTGTTGTGTGAAAAGTTCATCTCCATAATGTCATAATACTTACTGATTGGTGCATGAATAGTTCACCTTCATACTAGGTATTACACAAGCTATTGATGATACCTGATTAGTTCACCTCTTTACAACTACCTGTTGCATGCATCTCACATTTTTCGGTTTAAATCTTACAAGTCTTTTAATAGCTATTAAAAATTCGCAGTCAAAAATTTTCATGAATCTGTACAGGGTTAGATATCTGCATGTATTTTGGAAAAATTACTTTATATTTCTTAGTCTGATCAAAAAATGTTGCATATTAAAAACTCTTTTTGATTTAAATAATTACTATCAAACGCCACCTTCAGTTTGATAATAGCTACTCCATTTCCATTTCCATTTTGATAATAGCTACTCCATTTCCAAGCAATTGCGTGAAATTGTTTCAACATTCAGGCTTTTTAGCCAGTCAGCAGGAACTTAAATTGCCATTTTCTGCTCTCACTAACAGCACTCCTTTGCAAAGTGTTGTTTCTTCGAGAACCTTCCAAAAATTTGTTTGAGAGAGATCTGCAAAAACACCTGCCATTAAGGGAAAGAAGCGAGCCCATTAACCAGTATAGTAGGATCCGACGACAAACCACTTAACATGTATGATGAGAAGTTCAGTCCACCGTCTCCAAGGCTGGATCAAGTTCCCCTCCTACCAAATTGGAGGAATTTGGTTTCCCATCAACAGTATCATAGAGGACCAGCCTACAGCTGCAATTAGGAGTCACGTTTTACGTCGGGTTGGACCAATATGTTGACGATGCTTCTTGCAGTAATCTAAGACACGCTTCTCTCTATGATCTAATACAGTGAATACAATTAGTCGAAGGAACTTGTCTGGCATGCAACTGAATTCATTTTGTAATAATTGCTGGACGGCGATTAGGGGCCTTGCCCTCGCTATGTACCTATCTGACAAAAAGTATGTCATCTGTTATTGGTCATTAACATGGCGTGTGTCCACCTTTCGCCTTCATGTCGGCTTCAGTTATGCTGGGGACGCTTTCAATGACGTTTTTAGATGTGTGTGGAGGAATGGCAGCGCAGTCTTCGTCAAGAGTAGTGAAATTACATGCTTATGGAATACCGTCACAGTTATGTTACTGGATTTGTGATTTCATGTCAGAGAGGTCGCAGTTCGTAGCCGTTGACGGAAAGTCATCGAGTAAAAAAGAAGTGATTTCTGGCGTTCCCCAAGGTAGTGTTATAGGCCCTTTGCTTTTCCTTATTTATATAATCGATTTGGGAGACAATCTGAGCAGCCGTCTTCGGTTGTTTGCAGATGATTTTGTCGTTTATCGACTAATAAAGTCATCAGAAGATCAAAATAAACTGCAAAACGATTTAGAAAAGATATGTGAATGGTGCGAAAAGTGGCAGTTGACCTTAAATAACGAAAAGTATGAGGTCATCCACATGAGTGCTAAAAACTTCGGTTACACGATATGTCAGTCTAATCTAAAAGCCGTAAATTCAACTAAATATCTAGGTATTACAGTTACGAACAACTTAAATTGGTAGGAACACACAGAAAATGTTGTGGGGAAGGCTAACCAAAGACTGCGTTTTATTGGCAGGACACTTAGAAAATGTAACAGACTGCCTACACTACGCTTGTCCGTCCTGTTTTAGAATACTGCAGCGCGGTGTGGGATCCTTACCAGATAGGACTGACGGAGTACATCGAAAAAGTTCAAAGAAGGGCAGCACGTTTTGTATTATCGCGAAATATGGGAGAGAGTGTCACAGAAATGATACAGGATTTGGGCTGGACATCATTAAAAGAAAGGCGTTTTTCGTAGCGACGGAATCTTCTCACGAATTTCCAATCACCATCTTTCTCCTCCGAATGCGAAAATATTTTTTTGACGCCGACCTACATAGGGAGGAACGATCACCACCATAAAATAAGGGAAATCAGAGCTCGTAAGGAAAGATATAGGTGTTCATTGTTTCCGCGCGCTATACGAGATTGGAATAATAGAGAATTGTGAAGGTGGTTCGATGAACCCTCTAAAAATGTTCAAATGTGTGTGAAATCTTATGGGACTTAACTGCTAAGGTCATAAGTCCCTAAGCTTACACACTACTTAACCTAAATTATCCTAAGGACAAACACACACACCCATGCCCGAGGAAGGACTCAAACCTCCGCCGGGACCAGCCGCACAGTCCATGACAGCAGCGCATAAGACCGCTCGGCTAATCCCGCGCGGCATGAACTCTCTGCCAGGCACTTACATTTGATTTGCACAGTATCCATGTAGATGTAGATGTAGATGAGCCGAAATCAGAAGAAGTAGTGATGTTGGACGCTGGTGACTGCAGCGAAGCCAACGTTCTGCTTCATTCCAACGCTGTACCATTGGATGCACATCGGGGCTCTGGGCAGGTCAGTCCACAGCATGTATGTTATTCCACAAACCATTGCCTCACAGGTGCTGCTTTCTTTCTGGAAGGGTGCTTTGAATGCTGACAGAAACGATCATCGTCTCCGAACTGTTCGTCTACTGTACACGGCACTCAGTGCTATAAAATGTCTTCATGGCTATCCTTATTTGCCGTTTTCTTAAGAGCAATAAGGACATCGCACCCCCCCCCCCCAACAAAAAAAATACACCCCCACACCATAACACCACATATTCCGTGCATCATTACCCATGATTGCAGGGAAGTTCCCAAACATTCGCAAACCAAAACACTTCCATCGGACTGCCACAGAGTGTAGCGTGATTCAGCACTCCAAATCATTCGTTTCCAGTTATGCACTGTATAGTCGCGTCGCTCTTCACACAACCTCAAACGTCGCTTAGCACTGACCGCAGAAATTTGTGGTTTATGAAGAGCTGCTCGACCATTGTCCCGCATCCGTTTTCACTCCCTACGCACAGTCGTTGTGCTAGCTGGGCTATTGGTAGCGCTTTGGAGCTCACGACTGATTCCTTCCGCTGATTTCATGGGATTATTTTTACAGTCATCGTCTGCAGTGCTCGACGGTCCATGTCACTGAGTGCTGACTGTTCTTTCTTCGCGTTTCCACTTCACAATCACATCACCAACAGTCACCTTGGGCAGCTTTAGGAGTAGTGGAAAGTCCCTGAAGGATCTGTTACATACAGTGACTACCAGGTGACGTCCAGTGACCACCCCACGTTCGAAATCACTGAGTTCTCCTGGCGAAACAATTCTGCTGTTACTGCTTCTGTACTATAGGTACCATAGTTCAATTCTTTTATCTTGGTGGTTCGCGCATGCCCACCAAGAAGCGGGAGATTGCTGCGTTGCCAGTTGTACGCGCCAAGAGAAGCAGCGCCATAGTATAGTTCGCAAACTTACGTTTAGGGGGGAGGGCGCTGTTTATGAAGTAAAGCCACCACGGCCGAATTAACCCTTTCGCCGCTACAGAGACGTGCTCCCCGCATTCCACGATGTGCGCGGTTTTGTCATCATTGCACTGCTCGCCTGTGCAGACACATGGTGTTTCGACTGCTTTGACACACTTTATCATTCGATTTCACAAAAACTATTTGGCCCAAAAATTTGATTTTTACACATCTTCTTGACTGATACCTTCCCCCCATAAATGACTTTATTTTGCTTCGATGTTCAACGCAGTTATTGTGCAGCATTAGATGTAGTAAACCATTGCACGAAATTTTGAAGAGTTTGCAGAGGTAGAAGTCCATAGCGCATACTTTCCGTATGGTCGATTTTAGTTGCCACTAGAAATTTCAAAAAATTACATTCAAATGAATAAAATTCATGAATTAAGACACTTCGCTATTGTTTTTCAATAAAGTAAATATTAAGCACCGATCAAGGTTTGAACTCAGAACCTTTCGCTTGGCAGCCAAAAATGGCTACAATGAAATGACGTGACATAAAAGAGGTGACGGATAATTACGCTAACACAGCTCGTCGTTCAATATATTTCCCGGAGGACTTAAATATCTCGCGCAGAATACTGACAAACACTGTTGGTATGATTATGAATTACTCACGTTTCGTCGAAGTACAACAGGAAATAATCAATTACCGCTGTTCTTTATTGCGAAAAAGCGGTTAGCAAGTTCCCTTGCTATCGCCTGAATTAGGAGGCTTATTGCTTGTTTGGTTTAATTAATTAATAGAGTATGAAGCAATTGGCATAAAGAATGCTTTTTCCAAACTTTCTATAAAAGGAAGTCTGCTATCAAGACATTGCTTTTGTTCAATTACTTTATTTATGACTGAACGTTTCTAAAACTGAAGACACTCGTCCGTGCTCTGCACTGCAGTTGAGCTCTGTCAACGTCGTTCTCTGTTCATTGGCGGACTGTGTTTTGTGATGTCAGATGCGCAGAACGAACCTAAACTCGGCCGCCGTCGTAAATGACGCGCACTTTAAAAACACTTTTATTCTGGCGGGTGCGTCTCTCGTGACATCTAGTGGTCAGTTCCGCATTACGTCGTGGTGTCCGGATACTCGATTACATAGCGTACAAATGCCTTGGCCTCTGTACCACATGGCTCTCGTCCCCATTTGATTCGTCAGCCTGATTAGACGACCTGTCACTACGCGACGCCTTGAGAGCGGTGACCAGCGGTCTTATAGTGTCGAACGCTGCACCTGGGCTGCGAAGCGCGTGACGCACAAGGTGCGTGCGTCCTCTCACACGGTCGGGCTGCTCTGTCGACGGCGGGCGCGCAGCACACCTGTTTATGTAACACAAATATACCGCTTTTTTCGGCCGCCGGACTGGTTTCCCGGACTATATATAGATCACTTCCCGAACCGGCAGGGTCGCTGTTACCTGCAACTTGTCTACGGCTTTTATTGCGTCTTAAATTTCCCACGCTTGTCTAAAAATAGCTGTTAACGAAGTAAACAGCGGGGTTTCTTCTACGTCCTTTTTCTGCTCTCACTCTTTTCCTCTGTTTTTTTTTCCCTCACTTTATGTGAGGAAAAGTGGTTATCTGCCGGCAGGTGAAGTGTAAAAGTCCTTTGGGTGACACACAGTACACCTCGGCGCGCAGTGATTAGCATTTCAAAGAGGGAGCGAGGAAGGGAGAGAGGGGGGACGGGGGGCGCAGGTGGCCCACCTGTTTCGGAATTCTGGCGTTCCGTTACGCAACCAGCAACGAGACAGCAGCCAACAGCAGCAGCAGCAGTCGCTGAGCTGGCGGCGAACCTCTTCAGTTCGTGCAGGTGCCGGCGGAGCCCGCATGTGTGGCTGGCAAGGGACTGATGAAGAAAGAGGACATCTGTCGTTGGAGCAATAACTTTTTCGTCTTTGACTTCACATAGCTGACGGAGTGTAATTACAGGCAGTCGAGTTTTGGCAAATCTCTTGGTTAGCATCAAATCTTGCAAATAACGGACGCACGCAGATTCTGTATTCCCAGATTTCCGACATGTATGCATTACGCTACCCAACTGCCAACTGATATCAAACATATACAGGGTGGTCCATTGATAGTGACCGGGCCAAATATCTCACGAAATAAGCATCAAACGAAAAAACTACAAAGAACGAAACTCGTCTAGCTTGAAGGGGGAAACCAGATGTCGCTATGGTTGGCCCGCTAGATGGCGCTGCCATAGGTCAAACGGATATCAACTGCGTTTTTTTTTAAATAGGAACACCCATTTTTTATTACATATTCGCGTAGTACGAAAATAAATATGAATGTCTTAGTTGGACCACTTTTTTCGCTTTGTGATAGGTGGCGCTGTAATAGTAACCAACGTTTAAGTATGGTTGGCCGACTAGATGGCGCTGTCATAGGTCAAACGGATATCAACTGCGTTTTTTTTTAAATAGGAACACCCATTTTTATTACATATTCGTCTAGTACATAAATAAATATGAATGTTTTAGTTGGACCACTTTTTTCGCTTTGTGATAGGTAGTCACAAACGTACAAGTACGTAGTACAACGTAACATTCCGCCAGTGCGGACGGTATTCGCTTCGTGATACATTACCCGTGTTAAAATGGACCGTTTACCAATTGCGGAAAAGGTCGATATAGTGTTGATGTATGGCTATTGTGATCAAAATGCCCAACGGGCGTGTGCTATGTATGCTGCTCGGTATTCTGGACGACATCATCCAAGTGTCCCGACCGTTCGCCGGATAGTTACGTTATTTAAGGAAACATGAAGTGTTCAGCCACATGCGAAACGTCATCCACGACCTGCAAAAAATGATGTTGCCCAAGTAGGTGTTTTAGCTGCTGTCGCAGTTAATCCTCACATCAGTAGTAGACAAACTGCGCGAGAATCGGGAATCTGAAAAACGTCGGTGTTGGGAATGCTGCATCAACACCGATTGCACCCGTACCATATTTCTATGCACCAGGAATTCCATGGCGACGACTTTGACTTGTGCCACTAGGCACAAGAGAAATTACGGGACAATGACAGATTCTTTGCACGAGTTCTATTTAGCGACGAAGCGTCATTCACCAGCAGCGGTAACGTAAACCGGCATAATAAAATCAAATGGCTCTGAGCACTATGGGACTCAACTGCTGTGGTCATAAGTCCCCTAGAACTTAGAACTACTTAAACCTAACTAACCTAAGGACAGCACACAACACCCAGCCATCACGAGGCAGCCGGCATAATAAGCACTATTCGGCAACAGAAAATCCACGATGGCTGCGACAAGTGGAAGCAGCATACCATGGCCCGCACGTTCACCGTATCTCACGCCCCCGGATTTCTCTCTGTGGGGAAAGTTGAAAGATATTTGGTATCGTGATCCCCCGACAACGCCTGACAACAAATGGTTCAAATGGCTCTGAGCACTATGGGACTCAACATCTTAGGTCATAAGTCCCCTAGAACTTAGAACTACTTAAACCTAACTAACCTAAGGCCATCACACACACCCATGCCCGAGGCAGGATTCGAACCTGCGACCGTAGCAGTCCCGCTGTTCCGGACTGCAGCGCCAGAACCGCACGGCCACCGCGGCCGACGCCTGACAACATGCGTCAGCGCATTGTCAATGCATGTGCGAACATTACGGAAGGCGAACTACTCACTCTTGAGAGGAATGTCGTTACACGTATTGCCAGGTGCATTGAGGTTGACGGACATCATTTTGAGCATTTATTGCATTAATGTGGTATTTACAGGTAATCACGCTGTAACAGCATGCATTCTCAGAAACGATAGGTTCACAAAGGTACATGTATCACGTTGGAACAACCGAAATAAAGTCTTCAAACGTACCTACGTTCTGTATTTTAATTTTAAAAAGTACCTGTTACCAACTGTTCGTCTAAAATTGTGAGCCTTATGTTTGTGACTATTACAGCGCCATCTGTCACAGAGCGAAAAAAGTGGTCCAACTGAAACATTCATATTTCTTTACGTACTACACGAATATGTAATAAAAAATGGGGGTTCCTATTATAAAAAAAAACGCTGTTGATATCCGTTTGACCTATGGCAGTGCCATCTAGCAGGCCAACCATAGCGCCATCTGGTTTCCCCCTTCAAGCTAGACAAGTTTCGTTCTTTGTAGGTTTTTCGTTTTACGCTTATTTCGTGAGATATTTGGCCCGGTCACGATCAATGGACCACCCTGTATAACAGAGACAATTCTTTGTTCGTAGCAGGCCGGTGTGGCCGAGTGATTCTAGGCGCTTCAGTCCGGAACTGCGCTGCTGCTACGATCGCAGGTTCGAATACTGCCTCAGGCATGGATGTGTGTGATGTCCTTTTGTTTAAGTAGTTCTAAGTCCAGGGGACTGATGACCTCAGATGTTAAGTCCCATAGTGCTCAGAGCCATTTGAACCATTTTGTTGGTATGTGCCATATTACTAGAATACAGTGAGGTGGCAAAAGTCATGGGATAGCGAAAGCACATATGCAGACAGATGCGGGTAGCATACGTATGCAAGGTATCAAAGGACAGCTGTCATTTATACTGACAAGAGAACCTCCCCATCGCACCCCCCCCCCCCTCCCCCTCAGATTTAGTTATAAGTTGGCACAGTGGATAGGCCTTGAAAAACTGAACACAGATCAATCGAGAAAACAGGAAGAAGTTGTGTGGAACTATGAAAAAAACAAGCAAAATATGCAAACTGAGTAGTCCGTGTGAAAGATATGCAACATCAAGGTTAATATGAGCTCAGGAGCGCCGTGGTCCCGTGGTTAGCGTGAGCAGCAGCAGAACGAGAGGTCCTTGGTTCAAGTCATCCCTCGAGTGAAAAGTTTAATTTTTTATTTTCAGACAATTATTATCAGTCTGTCCGTCCGTCTGATGCGAGGTAACTGAGCCGTAGTATGGGGACGCTACACCTAAACAAACGAAACACACGACGTCAGTCGACTACAGCGCACGGAAGAGAGAGTTTTCCTGCTAACGAGGCTCCCTGGCTGGCAGTTGACTGTTCGATACTTTGGACGAGAGTGCATTAAATACGTGAGATTTATTCCGTGGGCAGTATGAATCCAGCAAATATAGCTCGCGACTTCAATAACAAGGTCAATGAATATTTTCTGAACTGTAAGGAATCGGAAAGTTCCTTAAGGGATCGAACGTATAGAATATATCAGACGTGTTTTCCTGTGGAGGAATCGGTTGACCTATCACCTTGCGATCAAATGTTTTCGGTTCTCATTAGAGAGGCACGTCCTTTCGTCTACTAATCGCACGGTTTTGCGGTGTGGTCGCAATACAGAGACACTAAACTTATTACAGTGAACAGAGACGTCAATGAACGAACGGACAGATCAGAACTTTGCGAAAATAAAGAAAGTAAGCTTTTCACTCGAGGGAAGACTTGAACCAAGGACCTCTCGTTCCGCAGCTGCTCACGCTAACCACGGGGCCACGGCGCTCCTGAGCTCGCCTTACCTTGATGTTGCCTATCTTGCGCATGGACTACTCAGTTTGTATATTTTGCTTATTTTTTTCATAGTTCCACACAACTTCTTCCTGTTTTCTCGATTGATCTGTATTCAGTTTTTCAAGGCCTATCCACTGTGTCAACTTATAACTAAATCTGAGGGGGTTGCGATGGGGAGGTTCCCTTGTGAGGCGATTCGCGTGAAAAGAATGTCGACCAGATTATGGCCGCACGTCGCGGATTAACAGACTTTGAAGGCGGGATGGTAACTGAAGCTAGAAGCACGCCATATTTCATTTCGTTAGAGAATTCAGTATTCCAAAATCCACAGTGTCAAGAGTGTGCCGAGAATACCAAATTTCAGGTATTGCCTCGCGCCACGTACAAGGCAGTGGCCAACGTCCTTCACTTGACGACCGAGAGCAGTTGTGTTTACGTGGAGTTGTCAGTGCAAACAGACAAGCAACAGTATGTGAAATAACCGCAAACATAAATGTGGGACGTCCACCAACGTATCTGTTAGGACAGCACGGCGAAATTTTGCGGCAATGGGCTTTGGCAGCAGACGACCAATGCGAATGCCTTTGCTAACAGCACGATTTAGCCTGCAGTGCCTCTCCTGGGCTTGTGACCGTATCGGATGGACCCTAGCCGACTGGAAAACTGTGGCCTGGTCAGATGAGCTCCGATTTTACTTGGTAAGAGCCAAAGACAAGTTGGAGTGTGGCGCTGACTCCTCGAATCCATAGACCCAAGTTGTCAACAAGACACTCTGCAAGCTGGTGTTGACTCGTAACGGTGTGGGCTGTATTTACATGGAATGGACTGGCTTCCCTGGTTCACCTGAACCGATTATTGACTGGAAATAGTTATGTTTGGCTACTTGGAGACCGTTTGCGGCCATTCGTTGACTCCATGTTCCCAAACAATGACGGAATTTCTATGGATGACAATGCGCCATGTCTACGGGCCACTATTGTTCGCGATTGGTTTTGAAGAATATCCTGGACAATTCGAGCGAATGATTTTGCCACCCAGATTGACCGACATCAATCCCATCGAACATTTGTGGGACATAATCGGGAGGTCATTTCGTGCACAAAATCCTGCACCGGCAACACTTTCGCCATCATGGAAGGCTAAAGAGGCAGCATGCCTCAATATTTCTGTAGAAGACTTCCAACGACTTGAACAGTTCTCGGGAATCCGACCGAGTAGCGTCGTAATTTTTCCACAATATTTCGGCAGACGTGCACGCTGTCATCTTCAGGTGGTTCCTGACGAATGCTGTGCCGTTCCTCTCGGCGCTCTATATATACTAGCCTTTACCCCCTCCACCGTTCCTCTCTTGGTGTCTTTGGTGCAGCCGGCGAGGTGGTGGGGGAAGCGGCGCCTGGGTCTGAACTGGGGTCTGCAGTCTCCCTGCTGCCGCCGTCGGAGGTGGTCCTCGATCTCTGGGACCGCATCTTTCTGAGAAAGAGTGTGCATCTCCTCATATCGCCTACTATATTCGTCAACGTTGACTGATAACATCTACATTACTTGTTTACTCTGCTGTTCACAATAAAGTACCTGGGAGAGGGTTCAATGAACCACCTTCAAGCTCTCTCTACTATTCCACTCTCGAACGGCGCGCGGGAAAAAAAGACCACTTCAATGTTTCTGTGCGAGCACTGATTTCTCTTATTTTATGGTGATGATCATTTCTCCCTATGTAGGTGGGTGCCAACAGAATGTTTTCGCAATCACAGGAGAAAACTGGTGATTGAAATTTCATGAGAAGATCCTGCCGCAACGAAAAACGCCTTTGTTTTTACGATTGCCACTCCAATTCACCTATAATGTCTGTGGCACTACCTCCCCTATTTCGCTATAATACAAAACGAGCTGCCCTTCTTTGAACTTTTTCCATGTAATCCGCCAGTCCCACCTGATGCTGACCCCATACCGCACAGCAATATTCCAGAATAGGGTGGACAAGCGGGGTGTAAGGAGACTCTTCAGTAGATCTGTTACACCTTCTAAGCGTTCTGCCAATGTATCGAAGTCTTTGATTTGCGCTATCCACAACATTATCTATGTAATCATTCCAATTTAGGCTATTTGTAATTGTAATCCCTAAGTACTTAGTTGAATATACAGCCCTCAGATTTGTGTGACTTATCGCGTAATCGAAATTTAGTTGATTTCTTTTCGTACTCATGAGAATGTGTAGAAGGAATGCGAAACCCAATTACATAATCGAAAATAGATGTGCGATTGCTGGCACGGTAGCTCAGCGTGTTCGGTCAGAGAGCTGGTTGACCTCTGTAATAAAAAAAAATTAAAAAAATTAAAAAAACTGGAAGGATCAACAACGAACTTGAACGGATGTCATGTGACGTCCGCAACGACCAAACACAACGATCAACAACGAACAAAATCACAAAAAAAAAAAAAAAAAATTGTGGGCAGCGCGATGGACTGTCGTACCAACAGGCCCGGGTTCGATTCCCGGCTGGGTCGGATTTTTTATTTGCTCAGGGACTTGGTGTTGTGTTGTCCCAACCATCATCGTCTCATCCCCATCGACACGCAAGTCGCCGAAGCAACGTCAACTCGAAAGACTTGCACACATCATCATCATCATCAACCAAAAGTAGGAGGACAGGGAGTAAATGCAGACAGATTTGGACCGAACGAACTACAGTGGCGTCTTTTACCAGCATGGGAAGCTCAAAATGTGAAATCACGTTCCCGCTATAAGACTCATTCTGAAAAGTGAAGTAAGACGTACTTCAATGCATCTTCGGCGCGTGTACTAACGAGAGTGTATTGACGTAAATTTTGCTAATCTTGGTTGATTTGATAATATGTCAGAGTTCACTGATTTCACGTATGTATGTCCACTAATTATACAATTAATTAATTGTTCAATAGCTTCGTACAGAGGACCTAAGTTTAACCGAGAACAAGAAATTTGTTGCCCTCGTTGGGACAACTGGATGTATATTCATTAAAACGAAGTTTCTGAGCCTGAAAAATGAATAACAAAAACATCTGTTTATAGATGCAGACCTGTAATGTCAGAGTTCAGCCAGTTGATGTTGTACCGTATCCGACTGTCTCACGACGCTAATTATGAAAACGCTCGCTGTTAATGTGTACTGCCACAGGCGATATCACTAGGTTATTTCTGGCGTACCAATTTGCCGGAAGCGTTTAAAACTGTACTGTTGGTCTCTGTATGGAAAGCGAGTTTTCTCCGATCTGAAAAATATCAGAAATTACCCTCTTTTTCAGCACGGCCCTTTCGGAAGCAACTGAAGAAGGAAACAGTACAGACATCTACCTGCAAATTAGAACTTTGTCTTTGATCTGCGAATATTTGTGCTTACGGACACATGGCAGACATACTCCGTATTAGTTTCCATTGACTTAAATGGGGTAGCTCTGAAGAGACTGAAGCTGTATTCGGGATAAGTGGAAGTCAAGCATCCCCCACATTTTGTGTTCGTGTGATTTGCAGAAATCACTCCACGTGAACGCTTTCCTTCTGCAACACCAAAGCAGGTTTCCATCACCCATACTCGTTTGATTGAGCAGGATGAATTTCCTATTACAAGTAAACGGCAGTACTGACTTAAAAGACAGAGAGAGAGAGAAAGCCTCTGAACTGCAACTATGCGGCGAGGTGGCGATCATCGTGCAATAGCTCCTAATAACGTGTCGGAGGACCTCCTTTCTTCTAACGAAGTGAAGCAGCTCAACGTGGCATGGACTCAACAAGTAGGTCGAAGTCACATACAAAAATATTGAGCCATACTGCCTCTTTAGCAGTCCATAATTGCAAAAGTGTAGCCGCTGCAGGGTTTTGTGCACGAACTGACCTCTCAATTATGTCCCATAAATGTTCGATGGGACTCATGTCTGTCGATCTGGTTGGCCAAGTCATTCGCTCGAATTATCCAGACTGTTCTTCAAACCAATCGCGAACAGTTGGGGTCCGATGATATGGCGCATCGTCATCCATAAACATTCCATCGTTGTTTGGTGGCATGAGGTCCATAAAAGCAAATGGTCTCCAAATAGCCGAACGTAACCATTTCCAGTCAAAGGTCGGTTCAGTTGTACTAGAGGATCTAGTGGGTTTTCGTGTTTGTTTGTGTGCCATTAAAATAAAAATCAATTCAGTGAATTCATAATAATAATTGCTAGCGTTATAAACTTATAAAAGCTCTCTTATTTGTATGTAAAGTTACGCCCTATACCACCTAATGGTAAATCAATACGCAATGAAAAAAAGCACGAAGAACGGAAATGGGGTGCCCTAGAACAGTTTTTTTTCTTCATTTTTCTGGTTAGGCTGTGTGCTTTTATTTACCAACTAAAAATTTTAATTTATACGCTATAATTTTTTTTATATGTACGATATTTTTACGGCCCTGGACACACAATTCTACCTGTTCAACCTGACGACATTGGTTATAAATAATAGTTTGAAGGAACAGATAGGTTCAATATATTTGGAGAAAAGTTGCCGATTTTGGGGAATTTTTTTTGCCTGCTATGGGGGAATTTCGAAACCTCAATGCGTAAACGCTGAGGAGTCGTGTTAGGAGAGGCGTGCCGAGTGAGCGAACCCAGGTAGAGCGATAGTGCGCTGTAGTTATAGGAAGGAGGTGGGGGGGGGGGGGGGGGGGGGAGGCTGCACGTAATACATCTTAGTTGCGCACCGTATATGTCATCCATTCAATAAATCTATGAATCTCGTATCTGCGAGCAACGCAGAGCGTAGGGTGTAAACAGGAAGTTTAGTTTCATATGTGACGGTAAAATATGTATTTTAATGAACAAAGATTATTATTATTATTATTATTATTATTACTAGCTTAGCGCCCACTGCTTCGCTCGCGCAGATTGTATGGCCTGTAGGGAATTGTGTTATTGTTTATATTTTATCGAATTTTTATGTTGCTCTCAAATTACAACACCTAAGCTTTTCGCGCTAATTAAGTCTATATAAGCACGGTCCTTTCCGAATATACTTCTGACCAAAAAGCAATTCTGGAAGCTCGAGTCGAAAGGTTTTGTTAACCATGCCTTTTGCGTTCTTATGGAAATATTTCCACAGGAACTTTCATTCACGAACAAATGTTTCTTTGTATCTAACCGAGAAGTGAAATACCAATTTTCATAAATTTAGCTTTAAATTTTTGTTAACGTAACAAGATATTTTCTTAAAAAATTTCAAAAGCACTGAAACCCATATTTTTTTCATTTTTAACCGAGAAGCCAGACACCAATTTTCAAAGGCTTAGCTTTAAAAATGCTTTTGCAATGCAATATTTTCATAATTCTTTCACTCCCTATTTCAACACTTTTTCACCCTCTATTTCCAGACTTAGGGATTGAATTTCCAAATTTTTTCATCTCAAATGCAAATTTTCGTAGATTTAACTTCAAAAATATTTGCACAGTGAAATATTTCTATAAAAAATTTCATCCGCCGTTTTTTCCTCACATGAGTTGAATTTCCAAAAACAGTGATACAGGTATTTTTTTGTATCTGACTGTGAAGTCAAATTTAAATTTTCACACATTTAGCTTTGAAAAAGGTTTTATAACAACACATTTTCATAAAGAAATCTCGTCCGCTATTTCACTCCCTTAGGGGCTCAATTTCTTTTATTTGCAACCGAGAAGTCAAACACTAATATGCATAGATGTAGCTTTAAAAAAACTTCTGTAACGACATAGTTTCAAAAACAACTTTCACCCCCTATTTCAACCCGATAGTGTAAAATTTTCGAAAAATGCGGACACACGTATTTCTTTATTTCTGACAGAGAAACCAAATTCCAGTTTTCGCAGGTTTAGCCTCAAAATTGCCTTAATATCGACATTTTTCAAATAAAAAGAGACTTCATTCCCTATTTCACCCATTTAGGCTGGAATTTCGAAAAATCCGTCCTTAAACGACGTCTGCGGCATGAGATCCACACTTCCGAATTTCAAGTCTCTATCCTTAGCAGTTTGGGATGGGACATGATGAATTAGTCAGTCAGCCAGTATATTGCCTTTTACGTACAGAGATTACTTATTGGAACTGTAAAACGTGTGACATTGTAGCCGTGACGTTATATCACTATGTTGGCAGCTTACAGGTTTGTCTGCTGCGCCGTTGGTTAAATAAAAGCCTTTGGCATCCCTCTTTGAAACTGAAGTTCTCATTTAGCAGCAGTGAGAGACGTAGCCCACTCTGTAGACATTTTCTTATAACCTCATATCAAGAAACAACGATCTACAACATAGATAACCTGCTTCTGTACAGGGACGCCTATTGAAGACACCCAGTGCTTGGGTAACTAGAATCTGTGTTTTACCTTGATGCGGCTAATGCAACTGGGCTCTCGCATGCTCTTTGTTCACAGACGCAGTAATACAGAGGAGGGACTGCACAGGACGCACTGAACATTGACTTGTTTCCATTCTGCAGCAAAAGCTAATTAGTTTCAAACATTAGCATTCCGTGTCGCATTTTCCCGCTATATGTGCAGTGAGCTCTTGCTCGAAAACTTCAGCAACCGCAGTCGGGTTTAAATCAGTGAACTTTGGTACGAGATGCCTCACTCTGCACACTCATCCACCGCCCATAATAGTACCTTGCCATTACTAAGGCTACGAGATCTCTGATTACAAGAACTGGACAGATTTTGAGGTAATAAGTTAAACACTTGATAATCAGAAACAACAAGGACTGGTTTTCACAAGTAGCGAACAGTTAGTATTTCGGTGCTACCCTTGAATATTTTATACCAGATAATCGATCTTACAATTACTTGTAGGTTATCACCGTAGCAGTGATATACTGCTTTAACAGGTTTGGTAATGTCAAGCAGCGCCACACGCTACATGTGCATTTGTGAAGCGGCAAAAGAAAGAAGGAAGTAGATTAGGGCTTAACAGATCGTTGACACTAGGTTATTATACAGGGTGATTCAAAAAGAACACCACAACTTTAGGAATTTAAAACTCTGCAACGACAAAAGGCAGAGCTAAGCACTATCTGTCGGCGAATTAAGGGAGCTATAAAGTTTCATTTAGTTGTACTTTTGTTCGCCATTTCAGCCAATAAAGTTTTTGGTCCCTTTTTCTTCGAAGGTGCTACTGTAACTGGACTACAGTATCTGGAGATGTTAGAGAATTGGCTGTTCCCTCAGCTCGAACAAGAAGCACAACAATTCATATTTCAGCAGGATGGAGCGCCACCACATTGGCACTTATCTGTCCGTAACTACCTGAACGTCAACTATCCGAGGCGATGGATCGGCCGCCAGGCAGCCCGTGACAGAGCACTTCATCACTGGCCTCCAAGAAGCCCTGATCTTACCCCCTGCGATTTTTTCGTATGGGGGTATGTTAAGGATGTGGTGTTTCGGCCACCTCTCCCAGCCACCATTGATGATTTGAAACGAGAAATAACAGCAGCTATCCAAACTGTTACGCCTGATATGCTACAGAGAGTGTGGAACGAGTTGGAGTATCGGGTTGATATTGCTCGTGTGTCTGGAGGGGGCCATATTGAACATCTCTGAACTTGTTTTTGAGTGAAAAAAAACTTTTTTAAATACTCTTTGTAATGATGTATAACAGAAGGTTATATTATGTTTCTTTCATTAAATACACATTTTTAAAGTTGTGGTATTCTTTTTGAATCACCCTGTATATTATACAAGTAGCACAACCTCGCGAAATGGATAAGAGGGGCCGGGGGTCATTTCGACAGAATTCTCTTGAAACGCAGTATACAGGAATTTGCCGTAAAAGACTTAAGGAAACCACGGAAAACCTACAGAATGAGTTTTCAATCAGCAGCAGTGTGTGCGCTGATTAAAACCGTTGCCGGATCAGGATTTCAACCTGGAATCTTTGTGTTTCGAAGGCAAGCACTGTCTAACTGCTCTGCTCGAGCACGACTCACACTCGTGCATACAGCTTTACTTCGGGTAGAGCACTTGCCCGCGAAACGTGAAGGTCCAAGGTTCGAATCCCGGTGCTACACCGGTTTTAATTTCATCATTTCATCATCATTTAAGACTGATTATGCCTTTCAGCGTTCAGTCTGGAGCATAGCCCCCCTTATAAAATTCCTCCATGATCCCCTATTCAGTGCTAGCATTGGTGCCTCTTCTGATGTTAAACCTATTACTTCAAAATCATTCTTAACCGAATCCAGGTACCTTCTCCTCGATCTGCCCCGACTCCTCCTACCCTCTACTGCTGAATCCATGAGTCTCTTGGGTAACCTTGCTTCTCCCATGCGTGTAACATGACCCCACCATCTAAGCCTGTTCGCCCTGACTGCTACATCTATAGAGTTCATTCCCAGTTTTTCTTTGATTTCCTCATTGTGGACACCCTCCTGCCATTGTTCCCAACTACTAGTACCTGCAATCATCCTAGCTACTTTCATATCCGTAACCTCAACCTTGTTGATAAGGTAACCTGAATCCACCCAGCTTTCGCTCCCGTACAACAAAGTTGGTCGAAAGATTGAACGGTGCACAGATAACTTAGTCTTGGTACTGACTTCCTTCTTGTAGAAGAGAGTAGATCGTAGCTGAGCGCTCGCTGCATTAGCTTTGCTACACCTCGCTTCCAGTTCTTTCACCATGTTGCCATCCTGTGAGAATATGCATCCTAAGTACTTGAAACCGTCCACCTGTTCTAACTTTGTTCCTCCTATTTGGCACTCAATCCGTTTATATTTCTTTCCCACTGACATTACTTTCGTTTTGGTGATGCTAATCTTCATACCATAGTCCTTACATTTCTGATCTAGCTCTGAAATATTACTTTGCAAACTTTCAATCGAATCTGCCATCACAACCAAGTCATCCGCATATGCAAGACTGCTTATTTTGTGTTCACATATCTTAATCTCACCCAGCCAGTCTATTGTTTTCAACATATGATCCATAAATAATATGAACAACAGTGGAGACAGGTTGCAGCCTTGTCTTACCCCTGAAACTACCCTGAACCATGAACTCAATTTACCATCAACTCTAACTGCTGCCTGACTATCCATGTAAAGACCTTTAATTGCTTGCAAACGTTTGCCTCCTATTCCATAATCTTGTAGAACAGACAATAACTTCCTCCTAGGATCCCGGTCATATGCCTTTTCTAGATCTATAAAGCATAGATACAATTCCCTGTTCCACTCATAACACTTCTCCATTATTTGCCGTAAGCTAAAGATCTGGTCCTGACAACCGCTAAGAGGCCTAAACCCACACTGATTTTCATCCAATTGGTCCTCAACTAATACTCCCACTGTCCTTTCAACAATACCTGAGAAGATTTTACCCACAACGCTGATTAAAGAGATACCTCTATAGTTGTTACAATCTTTTCTGTTTCCATGTTTAAAGATTGGTGTGATTACTGCTTTTGTCCAGTCTGATGGAACCTGTCCCGACTCCCAGGCCATTTCAATTATCCTGTGTAGCCATTTAAGACCTGACATTCCACTGTATTTGATGAGTTCCGACTTAATTTCATCCACCCCAGCCGCTTTATTGCAATGCAATCTATTGACCATTTTTTCCACTTCCTCAAATGTGATCCCATTTCCATCATCATTCCTATCCCATTTTACCTCGAAATCTGAGACATTACTGATCGCATTTTCACCTACATTGAGCAACTCTTCAAAATATTCCCTCCATAATCTATACGGAAAACCTGTCTGGATAGCAGATCTGAGATCTGAACCAAGCTCATCCTGAAAGGCGGTTCAATATCTTAAACACTACGCCATTGCATTCGGTGAAGCCGCGAGAGTAATGCTTTTACATTATGCTTGTCGCTAGACAAAATCACTACTGCCTTCTCTTCCAACATTTTATTGTCTGTAGTGGTTCCCTAGTTTGTGTAAATGATAGCACCAGCCCTGCGCCTTTGTATGTAAATCACCAAACAAAGTCAGTATCCACTGAATAGTCGATTCGTCCGTTAATTGGACCCACCCTTCAGTGTTACACCCGTCTCTGGTAGCGTTGTAACAATGTTTCCTTGCAACCCTCCACAAGAGGTGTCAACGACTTCCCTAGTTCTGGTAAAAAGTTTGTGGTGCTGCAAGCTTAACAATGAATATAAATTCTTAGACAAGTATGGTTCACAGAAATATGAAAATTTTCTGTGAAGGCTAAGTAACTGACACTTGCAAATGTCTAAGAAATAGACGGCTACAATTGCAAGACCCGATATACATCTTTCCCGGCGAATAGAAAAATTCAGTTTGATTAAATAGGTTCAGTGTACTGTATCGGATTGTGAAACGTAACACACTGTGAATAAATAGGCGCTGTGGGCGTATAACCCATACCTTTATTCTTTTCAGTACACGACATCACATTTAAGGACTATGTCGTTCAGCTCAGACTCAACATTCATATTTTGAATCACAGTCTTCGCGGAGCTATTGTGCTCACAGTTCACACAGCTGCCAACCTTTTAATGAATCTCGACTGTATTTCGTTTTCAATGTTGACTCCCTTTTACGTTATATTTTATCACAGTGTCGTACAGTAGAGTTTCATTTAATGAACCCATCGTGGTGTAATCAATGCGCCGCTTAGATATAAACAAAGGAGAAACGTTTGAAGTCTGGGTATCTCTGTGGCAATAAAGTTCTTATCGAACGATTTTCTCTCTGCGCTACGTTTTGAGATAGTGCGTCAATTTTCCACATGACAGGGCAATCCCTAGTTCGGTCCAGTGACTTACCGTCCGTTTTAGGCGGTGGCATTCATGATGGCTAGAGCCTTATAAAATATGTAGAAAAACAAACCTCACAGCCAAAGTGTTATGAAGGAACTTTTCCCTCATCCTAGGTCAGAAAGAAATACTTTTAAAACGAGCATTTGTTTTGTCTCCAAGCACAATCTTAATTTTGTTTACACGCAGTCGTGTTTAAGGTTACCGTATTTTGTTATGATAACTGAACCAACTCTTATCTCATCAACAGTAGCGCTGCACTGTGTTACGAGCTACATATGAATCAGTGCCGAGATAGAATTATTGTAATTGATGTCGGTATAAATCTGAACCAAAATTAGTACCAGAGTAAGTATCTGGTTCTTCAACACGAACCCAATCCTAGATCCTACTTGTTTTAAAATAGTTGAATAACCTTGCCGATTCTCTCTGTCTCACCCTTTCTCGCTCTCTGTCTCTCTCTCTCTCTCTCTCTCTCTCTCTCTCTCTCTCTTTGTGTGTGTGTGTGTGTGTGTGTGTGTGTGTGTGTGTGTGTGTGTGTGTCAGAGAGAGTGAGAAAGACAGACAGAAAACCAGTCACGTACGCAGCGACAGTTCCGTGTGTGTGTGTGTGTGTGTGTGTGTGTGTGTCTTGCGGAAGTCTGACCTTGTAGCTTGTATCCGGAGTGAAGAGACCTCGCCGGTCCAACACTTCGGCCTTGTCTCTAGAATAATGCCACATATATCTGGAGAACCGGACAAAAAGGTATTAGGGTCGTATTTTATTTCTCAATCAAATATATTTCCTTCAGTTGCTTCAGATGTATTACTTCCACACTGCTACTTCATCAGTGATTCGAATTTTCACTTTATTCTGCAACTGCGAACGGTAGTTACAAAGTATTCAGTATCAAACCGTAAAAATGAAGCTACTTAATTACTTTCCGTTTGTTTGCTAGTAAATATCTGCAGTCGTGGTACACATTAAAGCCCCCGCGAAAAGTACCGTATCAAGCCACTAGAGGCGCTGCGCATCTACATTTAGCAGTGGGCTACGCCATTTTGTACCTGCAAAGAAACAAAATTAATCATCTAGTTCGTAGCTTTTTGAGGTGCTAATTAAAACTTCTACAGAGAGTAAGGAAAAGAACTGTTTGTACGGCTTAACGCTCGGTGTAATACCTTTCCGGACAGGGAGTTGAGGCAGACCCGTATCGAATCTGCACGACGGAATACTGAGTAGTGGTCTGGTGCAGAAAATGTAAATTTTCCAAGCCATTCTCGTGGTCTGGTACACAGAATGGAAGTTTTTCATGCCATTCTCGTCAAACGGCTTGTCAGTAGTCTCCACGTCAGCAAATATGACACACAAAAAGTGAAATACGGTAACACACACAACAAGGTTCCCACTATGAAATACGGAAGTAAAAACTTCAACAGTCAAGATCGCTAATTATAATTTTATTTATGATGACCGGTGTCGGCAAATCTAAGTTTCCATCATCGGATCTTATTGAAATATACACCTCAATACATATCCATCGAATGTACACTACTGGCCATTAAAATTGCTACACCACGAAGATGACGTGCTACAAGACGCGAAATGTAACCGACAGGAAGAAGATGCTGTGATATGCAAATGATTAGCTTTTCAGAGCATTCACACAAGGCTGGCGCCGGTGGCGACACCTACAACGTGCTGACATGAGGGAAGTTTCCAACCGATTTCTCATACACAAACAGCAGTTGACCGGCGTTGTCTGGTGAAGCGTTGTTGTGATGCCTCGTGTAAGGAGGAGAAATGCGTACCTTCACGTTTCCGACTTTGATAAAAGTCGATTGCGGTTTATCGTATCGCGACATTGCTGCTCGCGTTGGTCGAGATCCCATGACTGTTAGCAGAATATGGAATCGGCGGATTCAGGAGGGTAATACGGAACGCCGTGCTGGATCCCAACGGCCTCGTATCACTAGCAGTCGAGATGACAGGCATCTTATCCGCATGGCTGTAACGGATCGTGCAGCCACGTCTCGATACCTGAGTCAACAGATGGGGACGTTTGCAAGACAACAACCATCTGCATGAACAGTTGGACGACGTTTGCAGCAGCATGGACTATCAGCTCAGAGACGATGGATGTGATTACCCTTGACGTTGCATCACAGACAGGAGCGCCTGCGATGGTGCACACCTGGGTGCACGAATGGCAAAACGTCGTTTTTCGGATAAATCCAGGTTCTGTTTATAGCATCATGATGGTCTCGTCCGCCGGCCGCGGTGGTCTCGCGGTTCTAGGCGCGCAGTCCGGAACCGTGCGACTGCTACGGTCGCAGGTTCGAATCCTGCCTCGGGCATGGGTGTGTGTGATGTCCTTAGGTTAGTTAGGTTTAAGTAGTTCTAAGTTCTAGGGGACTGATGACCACAGCAGTTGAGTCCCATAGTGCTCAGAGCCATTTGAACCATTTGATGGTCTCGTCCGTGTTTTGCGACATCGCGGTGAAGGCACATTGGAAGCGTGTATTCGTCATCGCCATACTGGCGTATCACCCGGCGTGATGGTATGGGGTGCCATTGGTTACACGTCTCGGTCACCTCTTGTTCGCATTGACGGCACTTTGAACAGTGGACGTTACATTTCAGATGTGTTACGACCCGTGGCTCTACCCTTCATTCGATCCCTGCGAAACCCTACATTTCAATAGGATAATGCACGACCGCATGTTGCAGGTCCTATACGGGCCTTTCTGGATACAGAAAATGTCCGACTGTTGCCCTGGCCAGCACAGTCTCCAGATCTCTTACCAATTGGAAACGTCTGGTCAATGGTGGCCGAGCAACTGGCTCGTCACAATACGCCAGTCACTACTCTTGATAAACCGTGGAATCGTGTTGAAGCCGCATGGGCAGCTGTACCTGTACACGCCATCCAAGCTTATGCAATCCGCAGTATTATAACTGGCCTTCATAAACTATGTACGAGATTTTCATATTCTCGCTCTTGTTACGGCAAACAACTAGTCCTACAGAAAAAAAATGCAGGACCGTGAAAATTTAACCTAGTTAAATTTTGTGCGGGGAGTCCTCAGTTTTCGAGTCGTTCAACACGTGCGAAACTGGTCTTCAAACGCATCTGCACCCAAACTGATCCCTCACTAGTCAGTATTTCTAGTACGTTATTCGTGGCACCCCCTCCTACCACTGCATAAAAATTTCGCACTACGCGAACTACTCCCGATATTCGACCTTTTTGGAAACCAAGCAGGTGGAATGCATTTACCAACATTGTTGACTGAACTGTTACGAACCAGCTTAGTCGGCTGGCTCGTTAATATTATTAAACGTGCCCATGAAGGCAATGAACGAAACACGACTTTTGGAAACGTCACGCTGAAACTAATTACGTTGACAATTCGCTCCAAACTTAACCCTTGCAACCACAATAGCTTCGTAGTCAGGAGGCCTGACGAATAGCCGGCCGCGGTGGTCTCGCGGTTCTAGGCGCGCAGTCCGGAACCGTGCGACTGCTACGGTCGCAGGTTCGAATCCTGCCTCGGGCATGGATGTTTGTGATGTCCTTAGGTTAGTTCGGTTTAAGTAGTTCTAAGTTCTAGGGGACTAATGACCACAGCAGTTGAGTCCCATAGTGCTCAGAGCCAGAGCCAGAGCCTGACGAATACAACGATGTAATAGTTTATTTTCTGCTGTTAAAATTCACAAAATTGTTAAGTAAAATTTACACGAACGCCAGTTTTACAATTTTTAAGTGCTCGACTGAGCCTGTAGCATACTAAGGCCAATCAAAATAGGTCGAATGCGGAAAATAATTCGTGTAGAGGCAAATATTTGTTCAGTGGTAGGACGGAATCTAATGGAAAACATACTAGAAATCCTGACTGGTATGGGTTGAGTATGGGATTGGGAGAGCGTGTGAAGATCACTTTTGTATTCCTACCGAAAGGTCCTAGTCATCTTTCTGCAGGACTAACAGTTCACCCGTAGCGAGCGGGAGAATATGAAAATCTCACGCTTGGTTTGTGAAGGCCAGCTTTAACGTTGTGGGTTGCATAAATGACAGCGATAGGGGCAGCTGAACCACCGTGCATAGTATCAAGTCGTATATGCTGTACATACGATGGAGTTTCGTTGAGATGTATTTGCATAAGATCAAGTGACGGCAACCTAGATTTGCGGAAACCGGTTATGATAAATAAAATTAAAATTAGTGATCTTGGCTGTTGAAGTTTTTACTTCCATATTTTATACCACTCTAGATCGCCCCCGTACTTGAGTGGTGTCAAGCATTACAAAGCTCACACTGCTTCCAGACAGATCCCACACACTTCGGGTAATTGACGTCAGTGGCTACAGGAAAGACACCCATCCAAAAAGTTAAAGCAAAATAGGTCTGGCGAATGAAAACTGCTGACCATGTACGATGGAATAAACACTAGGAGGGAAGAGAGAGAGAGAGAGAGAGAGAGAGAGAGAGAGAGAGAGAGAGAGAGAGAGAGAGACTGTGAAAATAATGGATTGTCAAAAAACTCCAACAACATATGGAGCCTGAACAATTGGTTTGTTATATTGTAAAACGACTCATATTGCAGTTACGTGGGTATGAAGCCGGTTTCACCTCTCCACTGCACTGATACTTCCGAAATGCTGTCTGTAAAATTCTTTATTTGTGTGTTCATGTCAGTAGCTTCTTTATCAATGACTTATCTTTATGCAGTTACTGAAATGTCTTTCTTTGCCAAGATGAACGTTTCGTTTTACTCAGTCAAAACATAAACCACCTGCAGAATTTTGTCGTCCGTTTTTTGCTTACAGTGCGGATGTAATGAGTCCATACTTGTTACACAAGAAACTTCCTTCTAATTGCTGCTCTATATAATTGTAGCACGTTTTTAAGTTTGACTAAAAAGTGTAAAGCAGTTTCTCCTAGCCACGTACAGATTCCTACCCCATAGAGATAACCTGAAAATTTGTGCTTGGAAGTTTTTGATGGCTGTGACTGTACTTGTAAGACTTATGACTGAAAACGTAGGGCACATCTAATATATGACTGATGCATGGAAAATGGTTCAAATGGCTCTGAGCACTATGGGACTTAACAGCGGAGGTCATCAGTCCCCTATAACTTAGAACTACTTAAACTTAACTAACCTAAGGACATCACACACGTCCATGCCCAAGGCAGAATTCGAACCTGCGATCGTAGCGGTCGCGCGGTTCCAGACTGAAGCGCCTAGAACCGCTCGGCCACGACGGCTGGCACTGATGCATGGACAGCTCGCCTATTAGCTATTATCTGTTGCATATGCACCACGTTTTTCGTGAAAAGTCTTAAAAGTATTGTCATAGCTACTAAAAATCCACAAGCACAAACTTTCAGTGTCCTTTGGGTTAGGAATCTGTATGGGACCAAAAGAAATTATTTTATACTTTTTTGGTCTGATTTAAAAAGGTGCTGTATTAATAAATAATTTTGTTTAAATAATTATGTTCTGGTTTCCCATCTTGCATGTGAACAACTTCTCAATAGACTTTAAACTTTTTGATGAGATAATATTTTTATTTAACAAATGATTTACGCATCTGATAGATTCTTTCTTTGTGTATACGTATCTCATATATGACTCACACATCTCCTGCTCTCCCTCTCTCTGTCAATCTCCTCTCCCCCCTCCTTCTGCTCTGCCAGGCCTGTTCCCCCATACTGCCTAGAATGCCTTGTGATACTAGCTGCGCCGGCCGATGTGGCCGAGCGGTTCTAGGTGCTTCAGTCTGGAACCGCGCGACCGCTACGGTCGCAGGTTCGAATCCTTCCTCAGGCATGGATGTGTGTGACGTCCTTAGGCTAGTTAGGTTTTAGTAGTTCTAAGTTCTAGGGGACGACCTCAGAAGGTAAGTCCCATAGTGCTCAGAACCATTTGAGCCATTTCATACTAGCTGCACAACATGCTGGCACTGCAGGGCAGCCGAGACGTCAGGGGTTGCCAACCTTTTACACCCTCACTCCTACCAAACATACCGATAAGAGCGTGAGTTAATAATGCACTGTGCTCCAGTTCAGTGCTAAGTTGAAAATTTCAAGTCTGTAGCTTATTGGGTAATTAGTTTTAGATAAATTGTAAAATTGTACTGAACAGACAGACAGAGAAGAAAGAGACCTAATAAAATCATGTTAATAAATTATTTTAAAAAGTTGGGAGACAGTAAACATCTAACAATGAAACACAGCAAGGGCGACAGTGGAGTCTACTGGTGCAGCAATATTTTACACAGATCACAGGCCACGCCTCCCCATATCAGCCCTTCATGGTATTCTTGTGAGCTACTACAGACTGCGGCGCAGGATTAGCCGAGCGGTCTAGGGCGCTGCAGTCGTGGACTGTGCGGATGGTCCCGGCGGAGGTTCGAGTCCTCCTTCGGGCATGGGTGTGTGTGTTTGTCCTGAGGATAATTTAGGTTAAGTAGTGTGCAAGCTTAGGGACTGATGACCTTAGCAGTTAAGTCACATAAGATTTCACACACATTTGAACTACAGCTTGATCTCTTTGTTCTTGAGTTCCATTTTTTTCCATATACACTGCAAAATATCGTCCGCTGACTGCCAGATGGTGGCAGAGTAGTGCGTGAGCCTTTCCACAAGCAGATGTCGGCACGTCGTCACGGTATTTAGGAAGCCCCGATTGACGTAAGAGCAGACGTCTCCAGCTGTCCGCGATTAATTCCTGGTAACAAGTGGAGATGAGAGCGGCCGCAGGATCAAGTAGCGCGTGCGTGGCCCGACTGCGGCCCGCAATTAGCCGGACAAGACATCTGCTGTTTGCCGACGGCGGCTGCCGGCGATCTACTGTGCTGTCGGCGAGCAGCTAATGACAGGCCGCGCTCGTGTGGCTTCATTTAGGGACGCCCGAGGACGGGCGGCGATCAGCGGCCTCTATCGCGGGCCAACGTCCCGTTTATGACGGCTTGATTATCGAAGGTTCAAGCAGCTGTTCGATGTGATGTGCCGTTTTCTTTTAGTATATCTAGAACAGAAACCACACAGCAGTTATAAGCTTCCCAGTCAAGCCACCCCTTAAAAGAACATGCTATTACTTTGGAACGCCGTGGATGTTTTAGAAGCAACGGACGGTAATGTAAGCCCCCGGCGTCAACGTACGTCAAGGTAGCGGAGCGATGCTTACGTGCCACTTGAGTGTTTCGAATCAGAGACATGACAATGGCTGAAAGAAACTATGAAATGGACGTTTGCGGTCTGGCACCTCGCAAAAAGCCATTGCTCACAGCAGCATTTATGTACTATGTGGCGTTGGTAAGTACCTATGGGACCGAACTGTTGAAGTCATCGGTCCCTTGGCTTACACACTACTTCATCTAACTTAAACTAACTTACGCTAAGAACACCACACACACACATACACACACACACACACACACACACACACACGACCGACTGAGGACTCGAACATCCGACGCGGGGAGTCGCGCGTACAGATTTGTAGTTCGTAGTACTACAATACTACGGGCAAATGCGTAGAGTACTTTTTGAAAAACGGAAATGGGTTTCCACCCGGATCTGGTGACGCTCTCTCCATCGCCTCTTTTTTTTTTTTTTTTTTTTTTTTTTTTTTTTTTTTTTTTTTTTTTTTTCGTTGCGGACGTCACATGAGATCCGTTAAAGGTCGTTTGTTGATCCTCAACCAGCTCTCTGACCGAACACGCTGAGCTACCGTGCCGGCATAATTTTACAGCTCAGGTGAGTTTTGAACTCATGACCCTCCACGCAACAGTCTAGTATCATCATCACTGCCGGCCGGGATGGCCGAGCGATTCTAGGCGCTACAATCAGGTTCGAATCCTGCCTCAGGCATGGATATGTGTGATGTCCTTCGGTTAGTTAGGTTTAAGTAGTTCTAAGTTCTAGAGGACTGATGACCTCAGATGTTGAGTCCCATAATGCTCAGAGCCATTTGAACCAGCCATCATCACCATTACACCATGGTGATTGTTCCCATCTGAGCCACCGTGGACATTGAGGATAGTGCGACTGCAGGAACATATCTCTGGGAGGCCTCCCGTGAGACCCACATTCGCAACCTATTGTCCCGCACTATATTCATAGTGCCCCTACCTATTATACTCATTACTCGCGGCTTTACTGCCGATTCCCGTAAGATTTCGGGCACTGTTTGTGCATCTGCACAGAAGAAGATCGTCAAATGTCCGTGTGAGCCAGATGGATAGAACGTCTGCCTTGTAAGCAGGAGATGCCGGGTTCGAGTCCCGGGCGGGGCACACATTTTTAACTGTCCCCGTTGTCTTATGTCAACGCCTGTATGCAGCCAGGGGTATTCATTTCATTGTAATTCCTTCAGTTGTTTCTCTATGCAAGGGATGCTTATTACCGTGTCGTCTTCGGGAGTCTGTTCGATGGTCAGTCAACGATTTGTTTCTACAATTCTCCTGCGTGAACGATTTTTTGAAAGTGAAATTTAAAACTTCGGCTTTCTTTTTTTGCTATCTTCAACCGCCACTCCAAACTGGTCAACAAGTTATACATGACTGATTGACAAAATGTTCAGTAAACAGTTTTTTAATACAGGTATTATAATTATTAAATACAAAATTGAATGAAAAGTCGAATTGTCCACTGTAGCCGTATTTGTTGAAGTCAATTATAGAACAACACCACCAGTTTCGCAACTTTTAATTGCATCTGTTGGTGTACATAAATGCTATATCATATGGTGTTGGGAGCAGTTACATAATGGCGCACGGTAACCGTTGGAGGGGCTAGGCAAAGTTCTTGAGACAGTCTGTAAATATATGTGTATACGAATTAGCTTATTTTAAATTTAAATAAATTTCTAAATACTTTGACATGTCCTATATCCTTGTAAAAAGAGATCTAGGGATGAATAAAGCTACCTCTACTACACCACTGGCCATTAAAATTGCTACAACAAGAAGAAATGCAGAATATACTAGAACTGACATGTGATTACATTTTCACGCAATTTGGGAGCATAGATCCTGAGAAATCAGTACCTAGAACAACCATCTCTGGCCGTAATAACGGCCTTGATACGCCTGGGCATTGAGTCAAACAGAGCTTGGATGGCGTGTACAGGTACAGCTGCCCAGGCAGCTTCAATACGATAGCACAGTTGATGAAGAGTAGTGACTGTCGTATTGTGACGAGCCAGTTGCTCGGCCACCATTGACCAGACGTTTTCAATTGGTGAGAGATTTGGAGAATATACTGGCCAGGGCAGCAGTCGAACATTTTCTGTGTCCAGAAAGGCCCGTATAGGACCTGCAACATGCGGTCGTGCATTATCCTGCTGAAATGTAGGGTTTCGCAGGGATCGAATGATGGGTAGAGCCACGGGTCGTAACACATCCGAAATGTAACGTCCACTGTTCAAAGTGCCGTCAATGCGAACATGAGGTGACCGAGACGTGTAACCAATGGCACCCCATACCATCACGCTGGGTGAAACGCCAGTATGGCGATGACGAATACACGCTTCCAATGTGCGTTCACCGCGATGTCGCCAAACACGGATGCGGCCATCATGATGCTGTAAACAGAACCAGGATTCATCCGAATGAATGACGTTTTGCCATTCGTGCACCCAGGTTCGTAGTTGAGTACACCATCGCAGCCGTTCCTGTCTGTGATGCAGCGCCAAGGGTAACCGCAGTACGATCTCGGAGCTGATAGTCCATCCTGCTGCAAACTTCGTCGAACTGTTCGTGCAGATGGTTGTTGTCTTGCAAACGTCCCCATCTGTTGACTCAGGGATCGAGACGTGGCTGCACGATGCGTTACAGCCTTGCGCATAAGATGCCTGTCGTCGCGACTGCTAGTGATACGAGGCCGTTGGGATCCAGCACGGCGTTCCGTATTACCCTCCTGAACCCACCGATTCCATATTCTGCTAACAAGTCATTGGATCTCGACCAACGCGATACGATAAACCGCAATCGACTTTTTTCAAAGTCGGAAACGTGACGGTACGCATTTCTCCTCCTTACACGAGGCATCACAGCAACGTTTCACCAGGCAACGCCGGTCAACCGCTGTTTGTGTATGAGAAATCGGTTGGAAACTTTCCTCATGTCAGCACGTTGTAGGTGTCGCCACCGGCGCCAACCTTGTGTGAATGCTCTGAAAAGCTAATCATTTGCATATCACAGCATCTTCTTCCCGTCGGTTAAATTTCGCGTCTGTAGGACGTCATCTTCTTGGTGTAGCAATTTTAATGGCCAGTAGTGTACCACTACTACTACTATGTTCTGTGAATGTTTGAGGATGTCTCCATAAATATTCCTTAGACCGCGTCCTGATGCCCCTGTAACAGAAATGACCAAGGATATCATTTGTCGCTTCCATTTTTCGGATTGTGTCTGTTAAAAAAGCAAAGACGTTAACTTGGCTGTCTTACCACTGTGCTGTCAGCCGTCGATGGCACGTTATCTGCTGACAGCAGGCATCGTAGTACGCCGGTCTGCCACCCGCCGTTGCCAGTCGGCGGCGCTCATGTTGTTTTCATTACGTCACGAGTGAGTGATGGCCCGCCGGCTACTCGTCTGCTTTTTCCGAGCCAACACACACAGACACACACGCACACACACACACACACACACATACGGGCACAGCCTCCCTCTCAAGAGCCACACACACGCGCACACACACACGCTTGCTTAAGCAGAGCGGCGGCCTTGAACCGCCTCGGGCGGGCGCCCGCGCTCCCAAATGAAGCCCTCTGGTCCGGACTGGGCTCGGCTGAGCTCGACTCGACCCGCCGCCTGATAACGCCGTGGCGCGGCCGGGCTGTCAGGCCCCGAGCCGCAGCTGCGCAGCTGGCCGGCTAATTGATAGTCGCTCCCGAGCGCTGATCTACGGCCGGCTAGCGCGTCCCACGGATATCCCTGTTTCCCTCCGCACAGAGAGTCGGATGCCTTGCGATGTTCAGCGGCCGGCTCGCTCCGTGGAGGACAGAATCTCACTGTGCTACAAGTTAATGAAGTGCCGCGCACTTCACTGCAACCGAAAGAGCTTCAGATTAGATTACATCTTAAGTGGCACTTTGACACTCTCAAGTGCTTCGCTGGTCGTCAGCAACGTTTACTCACTTGTAAGTAGCAAACCTAAACAAGTACTTATCCACTAGAACACATCTTCACGTAATTCGTCGCCCAGGTTTACGCGACAGCATTATAGTGACTTTTCAAAGAGCCGTATTCCGTCTGGAATTATATGACGTTCAAGTAACCAAATACACTGAATAACCAATCCACTGCCCACCGCGAGTCTGAATGCTGCCTGGTGGCGTTACAGGCACTTGGTGCAGTGTTGGAAGTACAATGGCGTGCGGGACGAAAGTAAGTTTCAGATGTTGCGTCACAAATGGCTCTGAGCACTATGGGACTTAAATGCTGAGATCATCAGTCCCCTAGAACTTAGAACTACTTAAACCTAACTAACCTAAGGACATCACACACATCCATGCCCGAGGCAGGATTCGAACCTGCGACCGTAGCGGCCGCGCGGTTCCAGACTGAAGCGCCTAGAACCGCTCGGCCACACCGGCTGGCTGTTGCGTCACAGCCAAGTAATATACTCTAATAAACTTAATTATGACGTATGCGCAGTGAACAGTAACAACATAATATATAGGACATTGCATAACTAGAAGGCACCATTAGACCCAGAAGAAGGACGCTGCAACCCTGGCCGAAACGTTGGTTTTTCTCCAGCACCAGTAGTTTTATACATTATGACGCGGTACCATACCCAGAAAACTTTTATATCGCCTGACTCCGGCCGCGGAAGCCTACGCAGTTATACACTACTGGCCATTAAAATTGCTACACCACGAAGATGACGTGCTACAGACACGATATTTAACCGACAGGAAGAAGATGCAGTGATATGCAAATGATTAGCTTTTCAGAGCATTCACACGAGGTTGGCGCCGGTGGCGACACCTACAACGTGCTGACATGAGGAAAGTTTCCAACCGATTTCTCATACACAAACAGCAGTTGACCGGCGTTGCCTGGTGAAACGTTGTTGTGACGCCTCGTGTAAGGAGGAGAAATGCGTACCACCACGTTTCAGACTTTGATAAAGGTCGGATTGCAGCCTAACGCGATTGCGGTTTATTCGTATCGCGACATTGCTGTAGGCGTTGGTCGAGATATGACTGTTAGCAGAATATGGAATCGGTGGGTTCAGGAGGGTAATACAGAACGTAGTGCTGGATCCCAACAGCCTCGTATCACTATCAGTCGAGATGACAGGCATCTTATCCGCATGGCTGTAACGGATCGTGCAGCCACGTCTCGATCCCTGAGTTAACAGATGGGGACGTTTTCAAGACAACAACCATCTGCACGAACAGTTCGACGACGTTTGCAACAGCATGGACTATCAGCTCGGAGACCATGGCTGCGGTTACCCTTGACGCTGCATCACAGACAGGAGCGCCTACGGTGGTGTACTCAACGACGAACCTGTGTGCACGAATGGCAAATCGTCATTTTTTCGGATCCAGGTTCTGTTTACAGCATCATGATGGTCGCATCCGTGTTTGGCGACATCGCGGTGAACGCACATTGGAAGCGTGTATTCGTCATCGCCATACTGGCGTATCACCCGGCATGATGGTATGGGGTGCCATAGGTTACACGTCTCGGTCACCTCTTGTTCGCATTGACGGCACTGTGAACAGGGGACGTTACATTTCAGATGTGTTACGACCCGTCGCTCTACCCTTCATTCGTTCCCTCCGAAACCCTACATTTCAGAAGGATAATGCAAGACCGCATGTTGCAGGTCCTGTACGGGCCTTTCTGCATACAGAAAATGTTCGACTGTTGTCCTGGCCAGCACGTTCTCCAGATCTCTCACCAATTGAAAACGTCTGGTCAATGGTGGCCGAGCAATTGGCTCGTCACAGTACGCCAGTCACTACTCTTGATGAACTGTACCGTGTTGAAGCTGCATGGGCAGCTGTAACTGTACACACCATCCAAGCTCTTCTGTTTGACTTAATGCCCAGGCGTATCAAGGCCGTTGTTACGGCCAGAGGTGGTTGTTCTGGGTACTGATTTCTCAGGATCTATGCACCAGATTGCGTGAAAATGCAATCACATGTGAGTTCTGGTACAATATGTTTGTCCAATGAATACCCGTTTCTCATCTGCATGTCTTCTTGGTGAAGCAATTTTAATGGCCAGTTATATATTAGATGCACATGGTACACACTATGATGTCCTTGTGAGAACTCCACTCGTTTTGATGGCCTTGCAGCTGCTCGAAAGCTTTTTAATTGGATAGTAACCACAGTCGCAGTGTTCAGCGTCCAAAATGGATGCTACAGATGTACTACAAACAGCTGAAAGAAGAGAATCAGAATGATGTCTTCGGTGATTGTTCAGAAATATCTGATTCGCAAGCAGTTGCGAAACAGACGGCTGGTATGTACACCGATCCTGGTCGTCGACAGGACTCAAATAGAGCTACTGCTGATGGGGGTCGGGTTTCCTTTGAGTCACGTGCTCTGCTTCCTAGGTGGATATGTGTATCGAATAAAACAGCTTCGAAGGATAATTACACTGCAAGAACTGCTGCAAATATTATGGGCTGGGCAATGTTTTCAATGCGTTCTTTGAGTTTATTATTTTGACTTAAGTGCTGTCTTGATTAAAAGTCCATCCTCGTTCACGTTCACTCATACATTAGGATGTAGGTAAAATCTTCTGAGTGAATAGGTGCGTTATCTTCTTCTCTAAACTTCTGCAAAATACCGTTCACCCACCAGGATGTATCATAAGACACTTGAGGAAGATCTCAGTTCTGAGTCCGAAACATCATCTTTTGGAGAAGTAGGCCGAAACGGAACATAATGCAGCCCAATCGTCAAGAAAATTTTCAGCTTCAGTTACAAGGGCGTGAAACCCTTGTAGAGTGATATACACCCTAAGGCAAAAAACAGAAAACGACACACCACGAAGGAATTATCCGAATGAGACGGAAATCGGTACTTGTGATGCACATTTACAGAAAAACAAATGAATACAATTTCAGAAAAATTGGAATATTTAGCCACGAGTAAGAGCTTCACAAACTGGGCAAGGTAATAGGGCGTTTCCCCACCTCTGGCTTTTATGCAAGCCGTTTTTCAGCTTGGCATTGATTGACAGAATTGTTGGATGCCCTCCTGAGGAATATCGTGCCAAATTATGTCCATCTGACGTGTTAGATCGTCAGAATCCCGAGATGGATGGAGGTTCTTGCCCGTAATGCTCCTAAATTTCTCGACTGGGAAGAGATATGGCGACCTTGATGGCGAAGGTAGGTGGCAAGCACGAAGACAAATCGGTAGAAACTCTCGCCGCGTGCGGGTGGACATTATCTTGCTGAAATGTAAGCCCAAGATGGTTTGCCATAAAGGACAACAAAACGGGGCGTAGAATATCGCCGACGTTCCGCTGTGCTATAAGGACGCCACAGGTGACAAATGAAAGGGTTCTGCCATGAAATGGAAAGACACCCCAGTCTATCACTCCTGGTTGTCGAACCATATGGTGAGCGCCAGTCAACTTGGTATTCCACCTCTGTCCGGGGCGTCCCCAGACACGTCTTTGGCATGGAATCTCATTGACTGGAGTAGAGTTGTCTTCAGTGATGAGTCCCGCTTTGAACTGAACTCCTATGACCAGCTCGAGATTTTGACAATCTAAAACGCCAATTGAACAGAATTTGTCACTGTACACCTCAGGAGTATAACTCTATTTATCACTGCAAAGCCGAATAACTGCTTGCGTAAAGGCCAGAGGTGAAACAACGCGTTACTGACTGCTCAGTGTGTCAAGCTCTTTCTTTTATCCAATTTTTCTGTTATTGTAATCAGTTATTTATCTGTGCATGTACAACACATCTACCGATTTTCGCTCCATTCGAATGATTCCTTCCAGGTGCGTTGTTTTCTTTTCTTAGAGTGTATTATGATGGAAGATGGGATTTTCATCAATATATTGCTCATTAACAGATGTTCGTATATGGCTCAAAAGTACCATGAAGATTTCCAAACACTTCACTGGCTCTGGAATTCCTACTACGTTATCTGATTTGGACGCCCTTGACATCCCGACCGACACCGACGTATCCACAATATGAATTCTCGGTAACTGCTGTCCACAACTGTTATAGACACAGCAGATAAAATGCCTCCAGATACGTACATTTCTTGTAGCTACTATGCGTACACTAGAAAGAAGTTAATCTGAATTCTGGTGCGTGCTGCTTAGTTTCGGGAAATTCTGACTTTGATCTCTGTGAACTGCAGAGATAGAAACTAGTGATACGGCGAGTTATACATGATAGGATATACTCTTCATACTCTGCCGGCCGCGGTGGTCTCGCGGTTCTAGGCGCGCAGTCCGGAACCGTGCGACTGCTACGGTCGCAGGTTCGAATCCTGCCTCGGGCGTGGATGTGTGTGATGTCTTTAGGTTAGTTCGGTTTAAGTAGTTCTAAGTTCTAGGGGACTGATCACCACAGCAGTTGAGTCCCATACTGCTCAGAGCCATTTGAAGCCATATACTCTTCATGTTGATGAACAATCTCCTCTTTCTCCTCCGAATGCGAAAATATTTTGTTGACACCGACCTACGTAGGGAGGAACGATAACCACGATAAAATAAGGGAAAAAAGAGCTCGTACGGAAATATATAGGTGTTCATTCTTTCCGCGCGCTATACGAGTTTGGAATAATAGAGAATTGTGAAGGTGGTTCGATGAACCCTCTGTCAAGTACTTAAATGTGATTTTCAGAGTATCCATGTAGACGCAGATGATTATCTCATTCCATTTAGGTTCAGGCCGCACAGCCACCATAAAGGGTAGGATGCTACCTATGATACCTATTGTGCTCACTTAGGTGAACCCAATACAATAGCAAAGATTAAACATCAGTCAAGTAGTGAGGAATGGCAAAGGAAAAAGAGAAGACAAGCGGGCATACTAATGGCCGTTACGCTAAACCGCTGAAGACTTCCTCTACCAACGTTAACGGGAATTCGCATCATAGGCCTGTGATCAGATATAGAGGTCCCTAGGAGTACAGCATTTTGCAGTATAGAGGTTAGGGACTGTGATCTGCTGCTAGTGCCTCATAAATGATTTTCAGCACACGGTCTCGAAATTTTCATGGTGCCAGTCTTGTATAAAATTCTCATAGCGTTGTAGCTGCGTCGTAGTTGCAACTGGAGCACAAGATTGTTACCAAATTGATCTTCAGGTACCCGTGTCTGCCTCTTATGTAGTTACGAGTGTCAGAGTGACGACATTAGGAGGCGGGTTCTCATGTCAAAATATGAGGAATCAGGAATGAAGGTCGTACAGTCCCCTCGCTCCGGACTGAAACTTTGGAGAATATGGTCTACGGACAGCGCTCCCATTCCGTCGTCCCCATTTGATATGAATTTCTGTTACATTTGTTCTCCGTGAGCATTCCAGCGGACGCCCCCAATTTATATCAGAATTATAGCCGCTAACGCTAATATCCAGAGAAGAGCTCGCGTTTCGTTACGCGGTCATTTAATAGGCGCGAAAGCGTTACGGAGAAGCACAGCCAACCAACTGCGGTGGCAGACACTACAAGACAGGCGCTATGCATCATGGTGTGGTTTAATGTTAAAGTTCCAAGAGCCTACGTTCCTAGAACAGTCAATCAATACTTTGCTTCTTCCTACGAATATCTCACGAAAAGACCTTGCAAATGTAACCAGAGAGATTCGAGCCCACACGGAGGCTTACCACTGGTTGTTCTTCCCGAAAACTATTCGCGATTGAAACAGAGGGAAGTGACAGTGCTACACGAAGTACACTGCGCCATACACCAGAAGGTGGCTTGCGGAGTATAGAGGCAAATGTAGATGCCATGGATGCAGATGTGAATTTCTACCACTCACTTTCCTACCGCATCCCATTAAGACAAAGCTTCGGATCAGATTTTAGCATCCTCAGAACTGATGTCAGGCGCGTTTTACTGCCCTCGACTTTTAGAAGTTTCACAACATTGTGTGACAAATTTATACATTCGGTTAACAGGCTGGTGTAGATTATCTGCTCTTCATAGTTTTCTCTTCGTTCACTTTCCGTTTTTCACTACATATGTAATCGAAAGCTCAACTCTGGAATGCGGCAAAAATGGGTAAGTACATTAATGTTCTAATACAAGGCAATGATATTGAGACGGATATCAAAGTAGAAGGAAAGTTTCAAAGATCATTTTTTTTTATTTGATAAAACGCCATGATTCAGAGCTACTGATAAAAAAATTATTTACTACGCAACAGTTTCGGTACACAGCCCGTCATCAGGTATCATAAAATTATTTAAGTAGCTTATAAGGCGATATAAAAACAATGCCGCCAAAAAATATGAAATTCGCGATTCGTCTCTGTTGTCAATTAGTAATACACATTACATCGTCAGTAGTAAATATGTACCAGATGCAGTTCTTTATGTTATATTAGCAGTTGGCTTACGAGAGGAAACACTGTACATGCCGCCAACTGTTCAGCAGCACTGCACAGGAGTAATTAGCTGGTTGAAGATAGATGTGCCGAAACATGTGATGACAAAACTCTCGCCGCCGGAGTGGCCGAGCGGTTCTAGGCGCTACATTCTGGAACCGCGCGACCGCTACGGTCGCTGGTTCCAATCCTGCCTCGGGCATGGATGTGTGTGATGTCCTTAGGTTAGTTAGGTTTAAGTAGTTCTAACTTCTAGGGGACTGATGACTTCAGAAGTTAAGTCCCATAGTGCTCAGACCCATTTGATCCAAAAAAAAAAAAAAAAAAAAAAAAAAAAAAAAAAAAAAAAGAGAAAGAAAGAAAGAAAGAAAATGGATCAAATGGCTCTGAGCACTGTGGGACTTAACTTCTGAGGTCATCAGTCCCCTAGAATTTAGAATTACTTAAACCTAACTACCCTAAGGACATCACACACACCCATGCCGGAGGCAGGATTCGAACCTGCGACCGTAGCGGTCGCGCGGTTCCAGACTGTAGCGCCTAGAACCGCTCGGCCACTCCGGCCGTCCCTTTTGAACCATTTTGAACAACACTCTCGTGAATGATTTAGGCAGAAAAAATTCTTTGAGCAGCTACAAACATCTACATTTGCATACATCAGAATCCACCATACTGTGCATGGCGTACCCATCGCCGGTTTAAAAACATTTTTCATTGCAACTCCCTCTCGCCGCTCCAGTTTCCCTCCCTCACTCACACATCTCACACATTAGTTGCCATTCCTTGCGCCCTTCTTTAAAAATAAGACCGTCTTTCGGAGATGGTTGCGGGATCTCGGCGGTTCAGTACCGAATGTAAGATCAAACACTTTTCAACCGTCTAATTTCCAAACTGTTATTCTATTGGGATAGCAGTTTCGGAGATACATTACGCAATCTTCAGGCACCCTGACCGACGTATAGGAAGGCTCCAACCTCATAATAGGGGCCAACATTCAAAGACTGATACCTGTAGATTTCTACCTGATACAGCGATCACTTCAAACATCGTCTGCAATCTTCTTTAAAAATAAGTTTATTGAGCGTGGAAGTGGGTTGTTTTCACTACAAATTTTGATACAACTTGTTTACAAATTAATACAAATTTGACTTGACTCTCCCAAGCGGCTGCTTGTGTCGCTTGGACCTTAAACTGGCCTTGCTTGTACCACTGCCGGTCTTCCGTTTCCTAAACCATTTACACACTCACTGGGGAGAAACGACTGTCTACATGTGTCCGTACGTCTCTTGTCCTCGCGTTCCTTGCAGAGGTGTACCTCAGTAGAAGTAGAATCGTTTTGTAGTCTGTCGCAAATATCGGATCTCTAAAGTTTCTCGGAAGTGTTTCGTGGAAAGTAATCTTCTTACCCCACAGGGATTTCCATTTAAGTTTACGGAGCAGTTCGGTAATACTCGCATGTTGATCGAACCTGCCGGTAACAAATCTAGCAGCAAGCTTCTGAACTGGTTCGATCTCGCTGGGGATCTCTTAACGCCGGCCAGGGTGGCCGAACGGTTCTAGGCGCTACAGTTTGGAACCGCGCGACCGCTACGGTCGCAGGTTCGAATCCTGCCCCGGAATTGGATGTGTGTGATGTCCTTAGGTTAGTTAGGTTTAAGTAGTTCTAGGTTCTAGGGGACTGATGACCTTAGAAGTTAAGTCCCATAGCGCTCAGAGCCATTTGAACCATTTGATCTCTTAACACTCGACCAGTACACAAGAATAGGTCGCACAAGTGTTCTGAATGAGGTCTCCTTTAAAGATCAACCACACTTTCCCAATATTCTCCCAATAAACCGATGTCGACTATTCGCCATCCTTACTACCCACATTACCTGTTTGTTCCATTTCATATTGCGTAGCAACGTTACCCCTACATATTTAATCGACGTGATTGTGCCAAGCAGCACACCGCTAACGTCATAACACTGCAGGTTTTCTTTTTTTTTTACTCACGTGCGTTAACTTACATTTTTCCACAGCCATTCAACACACTAAATAGAAATTCTGTCCAAGTCGTACTGTATGGACCTACAGTCACTCAATGAGGGCACTTACCTGTTCACTACAGCGTCATCGCCAAACAGTTGCAGACTGCCGCTCATCCGACCTGTCAGACCGTTTTTGTACATAAAAAACACATGTCCGTGGGGAACTCTTGACTATACTCTTGTCTCTGATGAAGACGCTCTCTTGTGTCTGATGACCACACTACAAACCTGTCACTTTTAGAAGGATGTGGAATCCCTACCTTCAGAGCGTTTGTTTCGTGTGGTATGGGCGCATACTGACGATACAAGTTAAGTTCAAGCATGCTGCGGTACTAATGAATAAGGCAATTACTGAAAGATAGTAGCAAAATACTGATGATTGTGGAAACATAGCGATGTGATATATTACCCAAATAAACCATTAGTTTATTGTTCACTTCGCAGGTAACTAGTTTTGACAATATTCTTTCCATGGCGTGGGAAAAATGGCATCCTTGTTCACAAACACCTCCCGCCATCGCAGAGGCGTCCTCGGGTAACAGATATCGCAGCTCTTCATATGTCTGGCACCACTTTCCTCTACTCATATCCAGGACCTCATAAATCATCCGCTCTGTATTTCTCTCTTCTTTTTGCGAACCTCTCCTCTCACACTCGTCTTTCCTTCGTCACAACTCCGCACCGCTTTTCATTTGGAGAACACACTTGACGGTATCTTCGTACGCATTTCAGTTCCTGCTGACGCGTCTTGCTCGCGTTAACGCTTCCGGAGATTAAAAGTTTCTTTATCCTTTAAGGAAATTCTGTTGATCCTTTAGCATGCGGGGCGAAATAAGTACAGCTTGTAACAGCGAAAATTACCTACGACCATCAGAGGCTTGAATTTCTCGGCTGTTTTAAATGAGACAGAAATAAAAAATACATACAACTGAAAACTTACTTGAAGACACTGTTCGATAGACTGGATGGAATTAGCTAACTTAAAGTTCTTTAATTCACTCTTCAATTCCACTGTATAGCTCATACGGCATTAAATACGCTCTTTACGGCATGTGGAGTAGAGAGAGAGAGAGAGAGAGAGAGAGGGGGGGGGGGGGGGGGAAGGATTTACGTGTGTATGATAAATCCTTTTCCTCGAAAATTTCCGTCTTTCATACCTCCTCTGGGTTACCACAGATGACGTGTCGCTGATCTCATTTGTACTAAGACTGCAGTATACGCGAGGTGATTATTTGCTTCCACCGCCCTGAGTGGAATGCGTAGTTTTGAAAAATGTTCACCAATCTGCAGTCTCCTGTAGTTGTTGTCTCCTGCGCAGAAAACAGCACGTAGGTCGTGAGTCCGTTATGTTGAGGCTGTAATAAACTGTTACCGAGGAACTGGTACTGTACAAATGATTAAATTTTGAGTTGCTTTATTTAAAAGAGATGGCATTAGTTTTTTATTAGCAGAATACGAGGAACTACACAATTGTAGTCCACTTTATGAATCACAAATAATTTCTGTTCTTTGCGCTTTCTTAGAAAATAATATAATAATGAACTGCGTATTTCCGTAATTACTGTTCTCAGTTACATGTTCCTGTAACAAAGATTGCTAATTAAGTTGTTAGACGATGCCGACCGCGGCAGACAGCATGTCTTTCATCCGAGTCGACCTCTACTTCATCCAAGTACTGCTGTCCCGCGGAGTGCATCCTTCACTGGACCAAGCAGATGGAAGTCGGAAGGAGCGAGGTAGGGCCTGTAGGATGGAAGAGGGACAACAGTCTAACGAAGGTGTATGGGCTCGTCTCATGTGCGCAGACGCGTGTGAGGCCTTGCATTGTCGTAGAGAAATTTGTCTTCATTTTTGTGTGGATGGACATGTTAAGTCGTTTCTTCAGTTTCCTGAGGGTAGCACAACACATTCCAGAGTTGATCGTTGCACCATGAGGGTTGACATCGAACGCAATTACTCCTTGAGAGTTCGAGAGGACCGTCTTCATGACTGTACCAGTTGAGGGTGCCTCTCTGAACGTTCTCTTCGGAGGATTGCCGTTTTGTTTTTGGTTCGAAGTGATGAACCCTTATTTCGTGGCCTGTGATGATGTTCGATAAAAATTCTTACGATCAGCCTCGTGACACGCTTGCAATTCCACACAGGTGGTCTGTCACACCTTCACTTCCGCCAATAGCTCTTCTCCTACTTCCCAAACTTCACAGACGTCCTCCTGTAAACCTTCGTGCGGGACTAGCACCTTAGATACCGCGGACAAATGGCTTAGCCACAGTCTTGGAGATTGCTTCCTTGGACGACAGGTCACGCATGGATTTCTAAGACGGTAAGACCGTTCCTCACGAATGGCAATGACGCTCGTTCGGCTACCGGTCCAGCTAAGAATTTCAAACTGACAGACAGTTTCAAAACAGCGCTCTCTCCACTGCAGAGTGAAAAATTCACTCTGGGGACAAATAATATCTTACTACTGTGAGAAACCTCGTCTCGTTTTTAGTAAATGTACAAGAAACAAGGGACGCCGGTACATGGAATCCTGTGGTATACCATTCATTTCAATACAGTCTTCCTCCATAAGTGATGAAGCCTGCCGGCTATAGCAACCCAAACGTCGATACCTGAATGACATCATGTCGTAACCACACATTCAGAAGAATTCACTGAAATAGATTATGGGGCGCGAAAGTCTCGTTCTTACACATCTAACAGTTTCATTCAGAATGCTTATATTTTTTGATGGACATGGAAGTGAGTCGCACAGCTGTGCATCACACAGCACACAGGAAAAATGAAGACCTTGAACCTCATATATTAAAAGCCTGGTCAATGTCATAAAAGTTTCCAGTGGCACTAATTTCGTATTTCAATACATAAAATACGAGGTGTGGCTGTAAAATAACACGACTGATGCTGTTACACACTAAGTACGCATGCGCCAAAGATGATCGATCAATATCTGGGAAGTGTGGATCCTTCTCAGTCGAATGCTTCATCGAAGACGGATCATTGTGACCGTGATCTTCGTTTGAGTAAGTGCTCTTATTCTGTTTTGCGAGAAAAATTATAACTGTAATAGAGCAACGAATTCTCGTGAAATTTCATATGAAACTTGGAAAAACTGCTACTGAAACCTATCTTTTACGAAAAGAAGGGTATGGCAAAGACTGTTAACCACGAACGCGAATTTTTGAGTGGATGAAGAGTTTCCAAGACGGCCTTGAAGACGTTGAAAATGACACGCCCAGGACGCCCTTCAACCTCAAAACCGGATGAAAATACCGAAAAAGTAGATAATATGATTCAGTCTGACCGTCGGCTGAGTATTCGGTCGACTGATGAAACTGTAGGAACTGACAAAGAGTGCGTAGGGCAAATTTTACATAACCAATTTAGGATGAGGAAAGTGTGTGCGTAACTGGTGCCGAAAAATTTTACACTCGGAGAAAAAGCTCGGGAGAATTTTGTAGTGACGCTTTGAATATCACTGAAAATGATCCTAGTGTCTTGGAAACGGTGATAATATGCGACGAATCTCAGTTTTTCATTTATGACACAGAACCTAACGTCAATCCACGCATTGAAAGGGACTTACTTCACCGAGAGTGGAAAAAGTCCCACTGAGCAAATCAAGATTCAAAGCGGCAATGATTGTTTGTTTTTAATATATTAATGGAATTGTGTATCTTCATGGGTTACCTGAAGGTCAAACAATTAATTAACGTTACTACCTTGAGGCTCTTGCTCAACTCCGTGAGAAAATAAGAAAAAGAACGATCCGACTTGTGGAAGAACAAGTCATGGGTTGCACATAAAGACAACGCACCCGCTCATACCACCTTGTCTGTTAAGCAGTGTCTAGCGAAGTACAGCATCTCATCCTTAGACCACCCACCCTGTTCGCCGATCCTAGCAATATGTGACTTTTGTCTATTCCCAGATGTCAAAGTTGCGTTAAAAAGAACAAGTTTTCAGTCCGTCGAAGGAATGAAGGAAAAAAAAAAAAACGGCACGCACCTTCAAAGAGCTCATAAGGCAGTCTTCCAACAGTGATTCCTTCAATGGAAAATTTGCGTGAAGCGTTGTAAGTATCGAAGAGGGTAGTATATTAAGGGCGACAATAACCAAATAGGTGTGTTTTGATATATATTGTGTGTTACAGTAACACTCCCTTTATTTTAAAGCCACACCCCGTATACCTACTGAAGATATTTTAAACTGAAGAGCCAAAGAAACTGGTACACCAGCCCAATATCGTGTAGGGCTCCTACGAATACGCAGAAGTGCGACAACATCACGTGGCCTGGACTCAACTAATGTCTGAAGTAGTGCTGGAGGGAAGTGACGCCATGAATCCTACAGGGCTATCCATAAATCCCTACGAGTACGAGGGGGTGGAGATCTCTTCTGAACAGCACGTTGCAAGGCATCCCACATATGCTCAATAATGTTCATATATGGGGAGTTTGGTGGCCAGCGGAAGTGTTTAAACTCCGAAAAGTGTCCCCGGAACCACCCTGTAGCAATTATGGACGTGTGGGATCTAGCATTGTCCTGCTGAAATTGCCCAAATCCGTCTTAATGGACAATAGACATGAATGGATGCAGGTGATCAGACAGGATGCTTAAGTACATGTCACCTGTCAGAGTCGTATCTAGACGTATCAGGGACTCCATATCACTGCTACTGCACACGCCCCACACCATTATAGAACCTCCACGAGCTTGAACAGTCCACTGCTGACATTCAGGGTTCATGGATTCATGAGGTTGTGTCCGTGTACGTACACGTACATCCACTGGATACAATTTGGACTCGTCCGACCGGGCAGCAAGTTTCCAGTCGTCAATAGTCTAATGTCGGTGTTGACGGGCCCAGGCGAGGCGTAAAGCTTGGTGTCGTGTAGTCGTCAAGGCTAAATGATTGGGCCTCCGGCTCCGAAAGCCCATATCGATGATGCTTCGTTGAATGGATCGCACGCTGGCACTAGTTGGTGGCCCAGCAATGAAATCTGCAGCAATATACGGAAGGGTTGTACCTCTGTCACGTTGAACGATTCTCTCCAGTCGTCGTTGGCAACCGTTCTTGCAGGATTTTTTCCAGCCGCAGCGATGTTGGAGATTCAATGTTCTACCGGATTCCCGATATTCACGGTAGTCTCGTGAAACTGTCTTACAGGATAGTCCCCACTTCATCTCTACCTCGGAGATGCTGTGTCCCATCGCTCATGCATCGACTATAACACCAGATTCATACTCACTTAGTCCGCAGCTCGTGGTCGTGCGGTAGCGTTCTCGCTTCCCGCGCCCGGGTTCCCGGGTTCGATTCCCGGCGGGGTCAGGGATTTTCTCTGCCTAGTGATGACTGGGTGTTCTGTGATGTCCTTAGGTTAGTTAGGTTTAAGTAGTTCTAAGTTCTAGGCGACTGATGACCATAGAAGTTAAGTCCCGTAGTGCTCAGTGCCATTTGAACCATTTGAACCATACTCACTTAAATCTTGATAGTGTGCCATTGTGGCAGCAGTAACAACTCTAATAATCGTTGCCGACCGCAGCGCCATATTCTGCCTATTTACGTATCTCTGAATTTGAATGCGCATGCCCATACCGGTTTCTTTGGCGCTTCAGTGTAAATCCGTCTTTGCGACTGCAAGAAAATGTGTATGAGCCGTGTTGAGCTCATGTTATGCGTTGGTTTAAACCTCTTCTGTATTTGGTTTCCCGCGGTTATTGCTATTAAGCTGTTGTTCACTCTCTCCATAAGAGGCAGCAGCAATGTATATCATAATTCTTACTTTGTACTATCTTTGGCCTGGTGCTTATAGTTGCCGGCTGTGCTGTGTACGAGCGGTCGTTCGGTTGACGTGGAGCAGCGAGGAAATCCCCGTGAGGCGTAGTTTGGCAGGGGCCGCTGGCGGTCCCTACGCAGTGTCGGTGTGTGTGGGGCTGTTCCCATTGCTACGAGGTCCGTGGCTCACCGACCCTGGACACGAAAGTTGCGTTTGGATTTAATTTATCAGCGAGTCAAGATTGTTCAGTTGTGCCTTCTGGTTCTCGTTGTTGGTTGTTGGGACATTCCCGCGAGCAACAACGTGTGTTCGAGTTGGCGAAGGTTTAGCCACCGTCCAGTGAAGTCTAACCGTATTTGGTTATTTGCAACTGAAGTGCACCACCTGAATTTTCTGCCTTGTGGCCGTTAACGTTCTGGTTACCTGCCCTGGCCGTTGAATTAAATTCAGACACTGTCTTTTCCTCAGCGTGTTGTCGCTGTCCAGCACAGTGTGTAGTTTGACAGTTTAATGTGTGCTTGGTTGTGGGCGTCCATCCCTTTTAGGTTTTGCATTGAACTCCCGGTTGTGTGCTGGTCGAGTGGAGCGCAAGTTACATTGTCCGTGGGTCCGCTGACTGTCTGTTGGTTGGGTTATCGTCGGATCGAGAATGATTGGGCCGACTGCCTGTCTCCCCTAAGTGATCGTTAGTATTTCAAGTGCTGGTCGACCCCCGAAACTTCTGAGCGCCGTTAGCTGCACTGACTGTTCTTATTTTCTGTTGCCTGTATTTGTATGGCTCATAGCCGATGGTTTTGAATTAAAGTTGAATTGTTTTTGGTGATGTTTTAAGTCATGGGCCTTCAGCCGCTTTAAAAATAAAATTCCTTGCTTGTCAAATGTTAGATTTTTTTTGGGCCTTCAGCCTGATTAAAATATTGTTTATAGATAAAGCCTTTGGCCTTCTGCCTACTAAAAATTGTTTTAGTTGTGTTTTGAGTAATGGGGCTTCAGCCGTTTTAAAGTTAAAGTTCCTTGCTTGTCAAGTATTAGATTGTTTTGGACCTTCAGCCTAATTTAAGATAGGCTAAGGCTTTAAATTAAGGACCTTTGTCTTTTCGAGAGTCAGACTGTTTGGGGCCATCAGACTAATTGAAGATGAGGCCTTCTGCCTTGTGTTTTTTTATTTAATTTTACCTCGAGTTTTAAATCATGGGCCTTCAGCCGTCTTTAAATTAAAGTTACTGCTTTTCAAGTGTTAGATTTTGGGCCTTTAGCCAAATTGTACTTAACGTGAGGCCTTCTGCCCTCTAAATATTCTCTTTTGAGTTAATGGCTTTTAGCGGTTTTTTTTTTTTAATTAAAGTGGTTGTGCCCTTAAGGGGGGTAGGACGTCAAAAGGGCCGACTTGGAGCAGGAGAGGCACCACAGGACATTTTAATTTCCACTGTCTATACTTTTACAAATAAATTCATAAAACTTTAACAGCATGACTAGGAAGGATTCAGGACTCATACTCATAGCAGTGGAAGCTCAAAAACGAAACAAAACACGTTTTTTTACATGTGAAATTTCATCATTTTTTCACTTACTACTGACTGCATTTGTTACTATAGGTACACTTTTCTTCCTAAGTAAGAGAGATTCTTCGATGACTTTTGCACAGCATACAAACCTTGAGAGTCTAGAAATACCGAGAGAGGTGGCGCAGTGGCTAGCACACTGGACTCGCATTCGGGAGGACGACGGTTCAATCCCGCGTCCGGCCATCCTGATTTAGGTTTTTCGTGATTTCCCTAAATCGCTCCAGGCAAATGCCGGGATGGTTCCTTTGAAAGGGCACGGCTGACTTCCTTCACCGTCCTTCCATAATCCGATGAAACCGATGACCTCGCTGTCTGGTCTCCTTCCCCAAACAACCCAACCCTAACCCCAACCCGAAGTCTAGAAGTTATTTAATTTATGAAAAAATGAATGAACTGTTACGTTTTAAACTTCATGTTTAGAAAACATTAAAGTTTTATAGTTAATTATCTCAATTTTTTCCACAGTTTATAATAGATTTGGAAAATTCTAGAGTGTCATACACCTGTAACTAGTGTTTGTATGCTATGAAAAATTCATCGAAGAATCTCTCTTAGGAAGACAAGTGTACCTATAGCAACAAATGCAGCCAGTAATAAGTGAAAAAAATGATGAAATTTCACATGTAAAAAAAGCCATTTTGCTACGTTTTTGAACTTAAATTGGGATGAGTGTGAGTCCTCAATCCTTCCTGGTCATGGTGACAAAGTTTTATGAATTTATTTGTAAAAGTATAGACAGTAGAAATTAAAATGTCCTGTGGTGACTCTCCTGCTCCAAGTCGGCCCGTTTGACGTCCTACCTCCCTTAAGGCATAAGATGGTGTGGCGTATTCAGCCGGTAGCTAAGATCAAGAAATTGTACTGTAATGTTTGGTCAAATAAATAAAGTTATATGTGTTCGAGTGTAACTGACAGCCGCTCATTTTGGCCCCTCTCCACAATTCCAACTACCTGTCCTGAACTGCGGGTTTAGCAGTGGGTTTCAGCGTATTTTTGTCACGAAAAACGTTTCGTGTATTTGAAATAAAGCAACAGTGGTCTGTAACGAAAGATATGTACAATTTTGTTTGCTTTATACATTCTAATGTGAGTGATCATCGAACTTAAATGCCTTAAGTGAAAACATCTTTGCCGGCCAGAGTGGCCGATCGGTTGCAGGCGCTACAGTCTGGAACTGCAGGACCGCTACGGTCGCAGGTTCGAATCCTGCCTCGGACATGGATGTGTGTGATGTCGTTAGGTTAGTTAGGTTTAAGTAGTTCTACGTTCTAGGGGACTGATGACCTCAGAAGTTAAGTCTTATAGTGTTCAGAGTCATTTGAACCATTTTTGAAAACATCTTTGGTAACGAATGTTTTTCGATGTAGACAGCAAGTCAAACTGTAAGTATCTTTCATTATAGACCAAGAAGATGTTTTATTTCAATTAAACGAAAAATCAAATGGTTCAAATGGCTCTGAGCACTATGGGACTTAACTTTTGAGGTCATCAGTCCCCTAGAACTTAGAACTACTTAAACCTAACTAACCTAAGGACATCACACACATCCATACCCGAGGCAGGATTCGAACCTGGGACCGTAGCGGTCGCGCGGTTCCAGACTGTAGCGCCTAGAACCGCTCGGCTACTCCGGCCGGCCAATTAAACGAAACTCGTTTTATGACAGAAATACGCATTTTCTTGCAGCTGCAAATACAGATTAAAAAATACTTCGATAATTGTAAAGCAACATGGACAAAATGGGAATACGAATGAAGAAAAATATACTTTTCGCTCTGCCCCTAATGTTTTGATTCGGTAGTTTGAATCGTTCTGGGGAATTATGGGTGTTGATGTTACTATAATTACAATCCCAGTATTTGGCCAGCGGAATCTGCAACGGATTGCCGCGGCAGCAGGCGGGCAAGCGCGCGCGCCGCGGCAGAGGAAACCGCGCGCGCAGCAGTTTAGTATCACACACGTGTTCGCGAAACGCACGTTTACGACGGCAGCTGGACGTTACTGGGTAAACAAGGGCGCTTAACGGCCGCTGCAGCTGGTGTAATAGCATATCGCATCTTTCCTCGCCGGCGGCCGCGCCTGGCGTGTTCCGGCTGCTGAGCTAACAGTGTGGGCAAGGGAAGTCGCCTGGCGCGCCGGGCAAATAAACAGCAGGCGTGCAGCGTGCGGCGTGCGCGGGCGGTCCGGACCAGGAATAGCGCGGGAGGCCGCTAACCACGAACTGCACCGCCGCACACCCACACAGCTCACAGCTACAGTACAGATCATGTTGTGAAACAAATGCAATAATGGCATTCTTCAAGTTACTTAAAGGGGGGGAAGACGTCAAACGGGCCGACTTGGAGCAGGAGAGGCACCACAGGACATTTTAATTTCCACTGCCTATACTTTTACAAATAATTTCATAAAACTTTAACAGCATGACCAGGAAGGGTTCAGCATTCATACTCATAGCAGTGGAAGCTCAAAAACGTAACAAAACACATTTTTTTTACATGTGAAGTTTCATCATTTTTTTCACTTACTACTGGCTGCATTTGTTGCTATAGATACACTTTTCTTCCTAAGTAAGACAGATTCTTCGATGACTTTTGTACAGCGTACAAGTCTATATTTATTAATGGTGTTATTCCATTTACTGTGTGGAACTGTATATACTGTGTTTTGTCAGAGTTTAATGAGAGACCATTTGCAGAGAACCACTTAATGATTTTTTTGAAAAACATCGTTTACAATTTCACCAGTTAATTCTTGTCTGTTGGGTGTGATAGCTATACTTGTATCACCGGAAAAAATTACCAGCTTTGCATCTTCGTGAATATAGAATGGCAAGCCATTAATATAAAGAACAGCAGACGACCCAAGACCGAATCTTGCGGCACGAAGAAACAGGAGTCGGTTTAGAAGAGCTAGGGTATCCAGTATTAGAATCTGAATTTAAGGGGACCACACCCTGCCTATCCAACCCATGTTAATTTAGGCAAATATTGACCCATTTCTGAAAAAAAACTATTTGATGCAGGACTTTAATAGTTTTACTGTATCTTAGATGATGCTAATAGAGTCAATTGTACTAAAATCTACTTTTCCAATTTTATAGTTTTTAAGAAATACTTTTTTAAATTTATTAACAAAAAATTTTAAGTTTTTTCTGCAGAAAATATTTTTTGTGAACTTCCTAATGGGAGAATATTAATGAATGTAGTACCAGAGGTGGCGTTTTACGTTATGCAGAGTCTCTGAAAATTTCAGACATTTATCTATGATAGTTTCTGATATAATGGGGCATATGTACTGAAAATGTTTGTTTGCGGGAAATTGAATTTAAAGAAAAAACTTTTGAAATTTGTTACTTACAGATGATTATAACTGTCCTTCTTCATACGATAGCCCTTCTTTGGCCTCTAGCAGGTCTTCCAGCTTCTTTTTCACCTTCCTGGATGTTTGTGTTGTTTTCATGGCCGTATTAGATGCAGACCTGTCTGCATCGGCTACCCTCATTTTATCGCAATGTTGCAGCCCAGTGATCATATTTTCACCAGGATTAATTCCCAGCTTTTTCAGTACCCAACACTTTCCAATATTACCACAACTGAAATTAATAACGGCATCATGAACTCCCACTTTCATTGTATGCATGCCTACAAATACTGTTTTAGGAAAGCGGTTCCAAATTACGCTGTTGAAACATTCATTTGGATCCTGTGTTTTCTCATGCAGACATTTCCTTAGAAGGTCAGGATGAGCCAACTCTCTAAAAATAGGTTTAATTGCTGTAATAACAGCAGCAGGAAGAGAATGCTGGTGAGAATATGATTCTCCAGTTGCCTGAGCCCTATTGTATTTGCATCACGAATTTTCTCCTGATGGACACAATCTATGGCATGGATTATCATCAGAAGAGGACTTATGGAGGAATATGGCACAAACATCTCTCTTCATTGCCTCCAGATTTTCTTTATTTCTCCTAATTTCCTGCACGTAGTATACGTGCAAGTTTTCTATTTCAGTTCTAGTTAACCGACCCTGTCTGGTCAACAATTTTCCATCTTCTTATTTTTTTGCTCTCATATCAACAGTTAGTTTTCTCAGCCTTGTTCCAAAATGTTTTTGAACATGGCCTACACATTCTATTTTGCTAATAATGGCATCTCCATATGGCTTAGAGTTGACAGTGGGTGGGTTGACAAGGCTGACAGAAAAGTGGGCGTGGCAAATACACACACGTGGTAGGAAAATGCTCTTTAAATGCTTGAAAAAATTTTTTGCAGGAAAATCCTTTTCAGAGTACCTAAATAAAACTTTAATCTATCGAAATATGATGAAAACTGAAAATCGATTTTTTTCGACCTGAACCACGGTGTGGTCCCCTTAAAAGAGTTCAAATAAGGCAGAAGGGTAGATAACATTCCATCAGAATTCCTAAAATCATTGGGGGAACTGGTAACAAAAAGAATGATGAGTCTGGTGACATACCATCTGACTTTCGGAAAATGTCTTCCAACAATTCCGAAGACTGAAGAGCTGAGAAGTGCGAGAAGTATCGCACAGTTAGCTGAACAGCTCATGCATCCACTTGGCTGACAAGAATAATGTACAGAAGAACAGAAAAGAAAATTGTGGATGTGTTAGATAAAGATCAGTTTGGCTTTAGGAAAGGTACAGACACCAGAGAGGCAATTCTGACGTTGGGGTTGATAAATAAGCAAGACTAAAGAAAAATCAAGACACTTTCATAGGATCTGTCGACCTGGAAAAAGCATTCGACAGTGTAAAATGGTGCAAGATGTTCGAAATTCTGATTAAAATAAGGGTAAGCTATAGCGAGAGACGGGTAATATACAATATGTACAAGAGCCAAGAGGGAATATTGAGAGTGGACGATCAAGAACGAAGTACTCGGATTAAAAGGCGTATAAAACAGGGATGTAGTGTCTTGCCTCTACGATTCAATCTGTACATCGAAGAAGCAACGATGGAAATAAAAGAAAGGTTCAGGACTGAGATTGAAATTCAAGGTGAAAGGATATCAATGATACAATTCGCTGATGACTTTGCTATCCTGAGTGAAAGTGAAGAATAATTACAGGATCTGTTGATTGGAATGAACAGTGTAATGAGTACAGAATATGGATTGAGAGTAAATCGAAGAGAGACGAAATTAACGAGAAGTAGCAAAAATGAGAACAGCGAGAAACTTAACATCAGGATTGATGTTCACAAAGTAGATGAAGTTAAGGAATTCTGCTACCCAGGCAGCAAAATAACCAGTGATGGACGGAGCAAAAGCAGACTAGCACCGGCAAAAAGGGCATTCCAGCCAAGAGAAATCTACTAACATCAAACATACGCTTTACCTTGAAGAAATTTCTGAGAATTGTACGGTAGCGAAACGTGGACTGTGGGACAACCGGAACAGAATAAAATCGAAACATTTGAGAAATGGTGCTACAGACGAATGTTGAAAATTAGGTGGACTGGTAAGGTAAGAAATGAGGAGGTTCTCGCAGAATCGGAGAGGAAAGGAATATGTGGAAAACACTGACAAGGAAAAGGGACAGGATGATAGGACACCTGTTAAGACATTATGGAATGACTTCCATGGTACTAGAGGGAGCTGTAAATGGCAAAAACTGTAGAGGAAGACAGAGATTGGAATATATCCAGGAAAACAGAGATTGGAATATATCCAGCAGATAATTGAGGACGTAGGTTGCAACTACTGCTCTGAGATGAAGGGGTTGGCACAGGAGAGAAATTCGTGGTGGGTCGCGTCAAACTAGTTAGAAGACTGATGACTCAAAAAAAAAGTACAGTACTCATGTATGACAATACGTCGACCATTCAGGCGGTAGAAGATGTAACTCAGTATGAAGCCAGTCGGCTCTAGGGGTTGCTGGTGTGTGCATACGTGCCTTTGCTGCAGACAGAAAACGGACACAACTAGCGACAGTGCGTATTGTGTACGCAAACCACGATTGGGACAATGCCACGCAGAAGACAGTTGTCATGTGAGGGGAAAACAAAAATCGCCACGTACAAGGAAACAGGACTCCCTGATGGTCAACCATTTGACAGAACGGGAAGTATGGGCAAAGTGGAAACTTATCTGAGTCATAGAAAGGGTTATTTTTGCGCAAAGCAAGTGCCACAAACCGTTATTCTTCTCAAATGGTTACGGATTTACAGTTGCCAGTTAACTGCCAGACGTGTACGAAAAATTTTGTCACACGACAAACATCTTGCATTAAAGAAACGACTGCAGAAACCCGCTCTAATACCCAACGATAAACAGGCTAGATTGCTGAAAAACATACGTCGTGGACTTCAGAATGGGATAAAGTGATCTTCAGTGATGAGATGAAGTTTCATTTAGATGTGCAGGTTGGCATGATATGAGAACAGAGCAGTAGGTTAGAATAGGCAGAAATTTTGATGTGGGAGTGTTTTGTTTCGGGCTGCCTTCTGTGCTAAAGGTAAGTCAGGCTTTGCTTGTTGGTTGAACATTAGAAAGAGCTCTGACATGTACACTGAGGTGTTAGAGACAGAACTGATCTGTGGGTATTACTGCTAGAACCAAAAAGTGGCTTGAAGACAAAAATATTGATATCTTGTCCTGGCCTTCACGTAGTCCGGATTTTAATCCCACGGTTGACTTTTGGAGAATACTTGCAACGCATGTTTACCGCAATGGAAGGTAATTTGAGGCCGTAAAGTGAGCTGAAAAGAGCGACGCGAGAAGACTGGGAAACAATTTCACTACAAGAACCACTAACGCTACAAAATTAATACCGAAGAGAATTTCTGAGGTAGTTAGGAAGGACGGAGGTTGGCCAAAGTACTAACAATGAAATAACGCAACAGGACAGTCATGTACTTTATACCAATTTTCATCCAGAAAATGCAAACAGCTTATTTTGTTACTCATGTTACGAAAGAAATTATGTAATCCCGTCAGGACTTTATGTGTTGTTTGAGACTTTCGCGACGTAGTAACTGCTTCATTGGTTTACGGGCGTCGTGTCGGATAATGTTGTGGAAGGTGCACCATATTTCAACGAGACAGATGCTCGTCATCTTCAGGTGCTTCCTGACGTGTTGTTGCGGTGGCTCGCCAACTTATACGCTGATTCGCTAGAAAAGCGGGAGCGCCAAGGTGTGAGGCTGTAACGTCAGCGGCGACATCCGATACACCTTCCGGAGAAACTGGCAACGGTCTTCCCATGCGCGATGCCGGTAAGGTCTCTGTTGACTCGGAGTCGTTCGTCTGCGGTCGACAATGCGTTAGTATGGCCTATGCTAGTTCCCATCCCCTGATGAGTTGAAATCCCATATCTCTATTAATCAGGTTGTTTCTTATACGTATTTCGACTGCTTCTTTGATGGAGTCCCTGCACGTGGAAGCGGACAAATGGATCTTTGTCTCTCCGTGGTTCATGCAATGTCCCGTGTCACGACAGTGTTAAGCCACGGCAGACTTTTTTGGCTGACCCATATCGTCCAATAAAAAATTTCCCAACTGGCATGGAATTTTATATACCCCTGGTCTACTTAGGCCTAGGTTGTCGTTAACAGAACCTGGCCCGGCCAATGCACAAATTTTCATTGTCAGAAATGCATAGTGCAGCCAAAGTTTTGCGAACAAGATTCTGTTACAGCATTAGATATCTGTCCCTCTGTTGTTTGACTGGACAGAGACCAGCACTCCATGCAAAATTTAAGCAAAAACCTCCACCTTTATTTATAAGGTCACTTGCTAATTAAATTTCAATTGCTTCCTTAATAAAAGTATAGTACTGTTCCTACAGCTGCTGATCTTATAAATGGAGATGGAAGATTTTTCTTAAATTCTGCGTGCAATCCTGCTCTCAACAATATCAGAAATTAAGTCCGCTTTGATGCAAAACACCTTGTTATTCGCTTATTTCTTTATTCTCCCAAACTAGTTTCGGCGACAAGTATCACCGTCATATCACCTCACTTGGAACTCCTGTCAGGCCCAATACATAGGACAAACAAGGACTTCCGAACGAGGTACACAGAGCACATGAGAGCGCTAAAGAGTGACAGCACACATTCAACTTTTGCAGAGCATCTAATGAACAAAAACCATAAGCCCACTAATATCGAAAGCGATCAAAACATTCTGAAAAACAGCAACAGTTGTACCGACAACTAACAATAGAAGAAAATTACTACATACAAAAGTCTATAGTCGAAGGGAAAAATGTAATGAACGAAAACACAACACTTTGCAACAACACACTCTTTACCGCTCAGAGAGAACTGACCAAGGCCACAGAACAGAAAACACACACACACACACACACACACACAGAAGAACCACTTCCCCATCACACACAGAGATATAAATAAGGAACAGAAGTCGTAATTCACGCTACAGTTTTCATAGCCTTTCTCGCCACATGCGATACACCTCTCGCGACACACGCGAACAGCAAGATGGCGTAATATTTCTGATCAGAAACAAAGTGCGAAAGTTTTATTTTTCCGTGTATAGAATCAGCTACACACCATCCAACGGATGTGAGTTCACGAATAGCTAAGTAATAGCTCAGTACACACCAAGTAACTGAATTCCACAACACTACCGCAACCCCAAGTGACATACGAAGTTCACCTTTTAGTATTTTGTTTACTAACAGCCGCTCACACAGTTGCAGATGACATGATGTTCGCTGAGTAAAAACGGCAACAGAAAAAAGCGCACAAAAAATATGTCGCAAACAGCGACAATAATTCTCAAAAAAATGCAGTAACATACAATAAATAAGGTAGTATGAAAGTATACATAGAAAACTATATTTCAAAAAACGAATAGTAAAAATGTAATAATGTGCAACTGTGTTTGTATATCCATGCTAATTGCTGCATGTTTTAGATTTAAAAAACTCACTGATGATGGAGATATTTGCCGCCGGAACTAGTTTGGGACAATAAAGAAATAAACGGATAACAAGGTGTTTTGCGTCAAGGCGGACTCAATTTCTGATATTGTTATTCTTCTATGCAAACACGGACGAAATGGAAGAGTTCCAAGATAAAATTATAATCCTGCTCTCACCTTGGTCAAACAACAGGACAGAGTTAATGCTACAACTGTTGATTACCAATATTCACTGTAGACAACTTCGGGCATTGGTCATCTTTGGTTGAGTTGTGTCGCTAGTTTACAGTGAGTGTGCCTGTGTGTTCGTGTGTGGTCGCGTGCGTGCGTGCGAGCGTGTGAACTTTCCGCAAATCCTTAAATTTCCTTGCACAGCGGTCTTCCTTCGCATTTGTGCGTTGAAAATGTCAGAGCGTGCGCACGCCGAAATATCAGCGATTGTCGAAGACGTACGTGGGTGCATCCCGGTGAGTTATTTAAATATTTTATACACCGGGAGAAAATCAAGTTCCACATTTGGAAATATAACTGAAGATGGAAATTTCAAACTTGCCAAGTTACATTTTTTTCACACACCGCGTTGTCACTGCTGTTGTATTCTCGCTAGTCTGTTGCGTTTTCCTAAACTTGCTCCGAGGTCCGAATCATGGAGAAAATGTTTTAGACATTTGTTACTGGATGGCGCATGGCCATGCGTTGAAATCTCATTAATTTAGTTCACGCGCAGTTTATGTGGCCACTAAAGTGAAATCCCCTACAACCACTCAGCTATCGGGCCGGACGACATTTGGAGTAGAAAGATGGTAACTGAAATTTTGAAATGATCTCGCAACAGTGAAAAATCCCTTTCTCTTTAATGATTGTCGCTCCAACTCCTGTATCATATCTGTTACATTCTCTCCCCTTATTTACGATAACAGAAACTTCTGGAGGGCGATTAACGAAGCGATAGTTGGTTAGCTTTCGTGCCGGATATTGCGCTTTATTACGTACTTGGTGTTATCTGTTGCGTCCGTAAGTACCGCAGAAATTGACAGTCCCTTCTCGTTCTCACAGCAGCAGACGCTTTGTCGAAGAGAGCTCACGCACCTGTTGACTGGCGCGTCTATGCCCCAGCAAGGCAGCGTCTATTGCGTAATGGCGTCAGCTCGGGCCGTGAACGTGGACAGCAGGCGCCATATTGACGTCTTTAACGGCCGATCCTAATCTGCATGACCGCCTGACGCACCTCTCGTTAACCTGTCCACTTGCCGCCGTCTCCCTCGTAACACCGCCTGAGGTTGCCTTTCGGCCTACTTGCTGCCGCCTGTTAGCGTTAACGAATCTCATTTTAGTGTGTCTGTAATCTCGGACACCTGGCGTATCGTGTTTCCGGATTCCAGAAAGTGTGCACCTGCCAATAAGCCCGTTGTAGTTACGTGTCCGTTCACGCTTCAAGGCAGTAACGTCGCGGAAACCGTACCGTAGTGACTCACGACTGACACGTGTACCCAGAGCAATTCTATGTAGTAAACGCAGACAGAAGCAAGTCCAGTTACTAGTGTAGCTTGAGCGTGCTTGGAGTGATGGTTCCAGATGTAAATAGCACCACATTTTACCCATCATGCAGATCACAAAAAAGTTAGATTAGATTAGATTCAGTTTTCGTTCCATAGACCCAAAAAATGAGATCATTCTCGTGGGTGTGGAACATGTCAGAAAGTATGACATAAAGACATAAAACATTTGCATATAATACTACCCTGGTTATTTGTCAGGAGATATTCGAAAATAAGCTAATACAATGCAGTAAACTGGGACAGCTAATATTTACAGAATTAACATACTGTCAGAGTGAAACACTGTTATCCACAATTAATAAATTTATCATATGCAAAATACCTAATCTTGACTGTTGTGACGAAGTGTTGTCAAAACTGAAATCTAACAGATATTTTTACTTAAGCTGACTTAACAGTCTCTGTTAAGATATTCATCTATGGAGTTGAAGGAGTTGCCCATCAAAAAGTCTCTCAAACTCTGTTTAAACCTTGCTTTATCTGAAAGCTAGTTTTTAATGGTTGCTGGCAATTTATTAGAAATGTGTGTTCCTGAATATTGGACCCCTTTTTGGACCAAGGAGAGTGATTTTAGGCCTTTATGTAGATTCTTCTTATTCCTAGTATTGATTTCTGTGTACTGAGCTATTGGTTGGAAATAGAGATGTATTACTTGCAACAAATTTAATTAAGGAATAAATATACTGAGAAGCAGTGGTTAGAATACAGAATTCCTTGAACAGGTTTCTACAAGAACTTAACACCACAAATCATTCTTATCACACACTTTTGCACCCCAAAAACTTTTGCTCGGTTTGATGAGCTGCCCCAGAATATGATCTAATACGACATAATAGAATGAAAGTAAGCAAAGTGTGCAAGTTTTTATATTTATATCTCCTATATCTGGCATCATTCTCACACCAAATACAGACTTGTTTAGGCGCTTAAGCAATTCTGTGGTATGCCCTTCCCAACTGAATTTACTATCGAGTTGTAATCCTAGAAATTTAACATTGTCAACCTCTTCGATCTGCATGTCTTCATACGTTACACTCATGCTGGAAGGAAATCTCTTACAGGTTATCAACTGCATATAGTGGGGTCTTCTCCACGTTTAATGACAAAGAATAAGCCTTAAAGCACTTATTAATGTCAGTGAAAATTTGATTAGCAGCTATTTCTAAATCTGTACTTGACTTGCTACTTTTGCAATGTTTGTATCATCTGCAAACAAAACAAACCCAGAATCTGGCAATGTAACAGATGAGAGGTCATTAACATACACAAGAAAAAGCAATGGACCCAAAATGGAACCTTGAGGAACACCACATGTAATTAATTCCCAGTCAGATGAAGACTGACTGCTTACTGCACCCTTTGTTTCCTGTTAGATAGATAACACTCAAACCATTTCGCAGCATTGCCGGTGACACCACAATACTCTAATTTACTTAAGAGAATACTGTTGTTAACACAAAGGCTTTTGACAGGTCACAGAAAATTCCAGTAGACTGTTATTTGTTATCTAATGAATGAAGTACATTCTCGCTGTAAGGGTAAATAGCTTTCTCTATATCAGAACCCTGTGTCTAAGGCTTCCTGTATCTTCCTAGAGTTGCTCAACTTCGACGCCCTGCCGTACACCACAGCATCATCACCAAACATCCGCAGATTGCTGCCCACCCTATCTGCCAAATCATTTATTTATATAGAGATAGTGCACCTATAACACTTCCCTGAGGCAATCCGGACGATGCGTTTGTCGCTGATGAACGCTCGCGGTCGAGGAGAGCATACCAGGTTCTATTACTTAAGAAGTTTCCCAGCCATTCATATATCTGTGAACTTATCTCATAGCAGCCTCCAATGGGGCACCGTGTCAAATGCTTCCCGGAAATCTAGAACTATGGAATGTGCCTGTTACTCTTCATTCATAGTTCGCAGTATGTCATGTGAAAAAAGAGCAGGTTGAGTTTCGTACGAGCGGTGCATTTTAAAACTATGCTGATACGTAGACACAAGCTCCTCAGTGTCAAGAAAATTTGTTACATTCGAAATGAGAACATGTTCAAAAATTCTGCAGCAAACCGATGTTATGGATATTAGTCCGTAATTTTGCGCGTCCGTTCTTTTACCCTTGTTACATACTGGAGTCATCTACGCTTTCTTCTCGTCGCTGGGCACTTTGCGCTTGGCTAGAGATTCGTGATAAGATGCAAGCTAGATGCCGTAGAGTTCTCTTTGTAAAACCGAATTGAGATTCCATCCGGACCTGGTAACTTACTTTCTTTCAAATCTTCCAGTTGTTTCTCTGCGCCAGGGATGATTATTACCATGTCGTCCATACGGGAGTCTGCCCGATGGTCAAATAACGGTATGTTCGTACGATTCTCCTGCGTAAACAACTCCGGAGGAGTATTTTATGTGACGGTACTGTGTTGCACCCTCTACCTTGCCTTCATCCAGAACAACACAAACACAACACAACACAGTTCAAACACTTATGTCAGTCATCCAGACGACACAAGTACACATATGACATTTAATAATTCCTCTAAGGAAAGCAATGAAGAACACCTTCATTAGGACTCTGGCCGTGCCAATGTGGGCGTTTCGCATCTACCTTCAGTGCTCGTTTCCTAATTAAGGGACCAACTTTGACTTTAAGGGAACTTGAGGAAACGATGTCGTTTCGGGAATTTTAATGAAAGTGAGTCTAAAATTAGCATCGTTAAAAAGAACTCTTAAAGGTGGATATTTTTTGCTCATTCCGTGCAGCGTCAATAAGGCTGGGCGTATTGTGACTAGTCTGGCACGAGGAACACCGCTCTGAAAACAGTAAATTTATCGGAGAACTTTAAAGTGCGTACTAAGACATCGCAAAAAAATCGACGCACCATCAAAGAATTATTCGAATGGAACGGAAATCTCTAGATGTGATGTAAGGGTGCCGGGGTTGATAACCAAAGGGCTCTATGAAAAGAAACGGCACCGCAGGCCGTCATTCCTGGTTGTCGTGGCGTATGGTTCAAAATGGCTCTGAGCACTATGGGACTCAACTTCTGAGGTCATCAGTCGCCTAGACCTACTTAGACCTAACTAACCTAAGGACATCACACACATCCATGCCCGAGGCAGGATTCGAACCTGCGACCGTAGCGGTCGCGCGGTTCCAGACTGTAGCGCCTAGAACCGCTCGACCACAACGGCCGGCGGGGCGTATGGCGGACGAGAGTCAGGTTGGTATCCCCCCCCCCCCCTCCCCCCGCCACCACCACCACCACCACCACCACCACCTTCCCGCGCTCACCTGCTGTCCAGAGTGTCTTCAGCCACGTTTTCGGCCTGGACTGGGGTAGAATTGTATTCAGTGATGATCTCGCTTTGAACTGAGCTCCGATGACCAGCGAAGCCATCCTGTGCTTACAGTTCAGCAAGATAACGCCCGCCCGCACACAGCAACAATTTCTACTGCTTGTCTTCGTGCTTACCAAATACTACCTTGACCAGCAAGGCAATCGACAACGTTCGGAGGATTATGGCCAGGGTTCTCAACCATGTCGGGATTTTGACGCTCTAACGTGCCAATAGAGTATAATTCAGCACTTTATCCATCAGGAGGACACCCAAAAACTATGTCAGTCAGTGGCAAGCCGAATACTTGCTTGAATAATGGCCAGTGGTAGACCAACTCGTAACTGACTTCCTCAGTTTGTAAAGCTCTTTCTCTTGAAGAAATCATCCAATTATTCTGAAACTGTAATCATTTGTCTGATTGAACCTGCACATTACATCTGTTACATCTACCGATTTCCGTCCCATACGGATAATTCGTTGGGTGCGCCTTTTTTGTGAGTGTAATTCATATATTGCTTTTGACTAGTGAGTTTGCGAGTTTCAAAATATCTACATCTACATGGTTACTCTGCAATTCACACATCTAAGTGCTTGACAGTGGGTTCATCGAATCATTTTCATACTACTTCTCTACCATTCCACTCTCGAATGGCGCGTGGGAAAAAGGAGAAACCTAAATGTTTCCGTTCGAGCTCTGATTTCTCTTATTTTATTATGATGATCATTTCTCCCTACGCAGGTGGGTGTCAACAAAATATTTTCGCATTCAGAAGAGAAAGTTGGTGATTGAAATTTCGTAAATAGATCTCGCCGCAAAGAAAACCGCCTTTGTTTCAGTGACTGACACCCCAACTCGCGTATCATATCAGTGTCACTCTCACCCCCTATTGCGCGATAATACTAAACGAGGTGTCCTTCTTTGCACTTTTTCGATGTCCTCCGTCAATCCTACCTGGTACGGATCTCACACAGCGCAGCAGTATTCCAGCAGAGGACGGATAAGTGTAATGTAGGCTGTCTCATTAGTGGGTTTGTCGCATCTTCTAAGTGTTCTGCCAACAAAGTGCAGTCTTTGTTTCGCCTTCCCCACAATATTATCTGTGTGATCTTTCCGATTTAAGTTGCTCGTAATTGTAATTCCTAGGTATTTAGTCAAATTGTCAGCCCCTAGAATTGTGAGATTTATCGTATACCCAAAATTTATCGGATTTCTTTTAGTATCCGTGTGGATGACCTCGCACTTTTCTTTGTTTAGTGCCAATTGACACTATTCGCACCATACAGATATTCTCTCTAGATCATTTTGTAATTGGAATTGATCGTCTGATGATTGTACTAGACAGTAAATTACAGCGTCATCTGCAAACAATCTAAGGGGGCTGCTCAGATTATCACCTAGATCATTTACGTAAAACAGGAACAGCAGAGGGCCTATGACACAACCTTGTGGGACGCCAGATATCACTTATGTTCTACTCGATGATTTACTGTTATCACTACGAACTGTGACGTATCTGAGAGGAAATCACGAATCCAGTCACACAACTGAGACGATACTCCATATGCACGCGATTTCATTAATAGTCGCTTGTGAGGATCGGTATCAAAAGCCTTCTGAAAATCTAGGAATATGGAATCGATCCGAGATCCCTTGTCGACAGCACTCATTACTTCATGGGAATAAAGAGCACGAGAGCGATATTTTCTGAATCAGTGTTGGTTATGTAGCAAAATGGTTCAAATGGCTCTGAGCACTAAGGGACTTAACATCTGAGGTCATCAGTCCACTAGACCTAGAACTACTTAAACCTAAAGGTCATCAGTCCACTAGACCTAGAACTACTTAAACCTAAAGGTCATCAGTCCACTAGACCTAGAACCACTGAAACCTAACTAACCTAAGGAGAGCACACATCCATGTCCGAGGCAGGATTCGAACCTGCGACCGTAGCAGCAGCGCGGTTCCGGACTGAAGCACCTAGAACCGCTCGGCGACTACGGCCGGCTGGTTATGTATCAATAAGTCATTTTCTTCAAGGTGATTCATAATGTTCGAGTACAGTATATGCTCCAAAATCCTACTGCAAATTGAGGTCAGTGATATGGGTCTGTAATTCAACGGAATATTCCTATTTCCTTTCTTGAATATTGGTGTGACCTATGCTACTTTCCAGTCTTTAGGAACAGACCTTTTGTCTAGTGAGCGGTTGTATATGATTGTTAAGAAAGGCGCTATTGTGTCTCCATACTCTGAAAGGAAACTGATTGGTATACCATCTGGACCGGAAGACTTACCTTTCTCAAGTGATTTGAATTGTTTCGCAACACCTGAGATATCTACTTTTATGTCACCCATGCTAACAGCTGTTCAGGTTTCGAATTCTGGAATATTTACTTCGTCTTCTTTCGTGAAGGAATTACGGAAAGCCCGCATCTCGTGGTCGTGCGGTAGCGTTCTCGCTTCCCACGCACGGGTTCCCGGGTTCGATTCCGGGCGGGGTCAGGGATTTTCTCTGCCTCGTGATGGCTGGGTGTTGTGTGCTGTCCTTAGGTTAGTTAGGTTTAAGTAGTTCTAAGTTCTAGGGGACTTATGACCACAGCAGTTGAGTCCCATAGTGCTCAGAGCCATTTGAACCATTTTTCAATTACGGAAAACTGTATTTAGTAACTCCGCTTTAGTGACACCATCGCGCAGTGATGGTATTGACTGGCCGCATCTTTGGATTACACTTACGTAGAAACTTAAATTTTTTAGGCAGCTTAGGGGCATTTGACATAAATTTCAAGTTGTTACCACTACCCGTTCCTAAGAAAAAGAGATCTTAACAAAGAAGCGGACGTACAGGCGAACAACAAACGAACAAAAAATATTATTTTATGTGATGTAATTAGAAATCAATAATTTTCGAATTTCTTCCTTTACCTGTACTGTGAAACCATGCTTCTTGTCAAATTTTATGATTCGAGGTGAACAGGATGTGTCTCATTGATTTTGATAAGGGAGCTTGCGAGTATCAAAGGATGTAGCATAAGTGGCCGTATCTTTCGAGTGCATTGACTTAGCAGCTTAAGTTTTTCACGCCGCCAAAGGACCGTAGACCTCAGTAGCAGACATAAATTTCAACGTAATAGCTATACCGTTCCATGAGTAACAGGAGTCTGAACAGTCGGACGAACAGGCAGACGGATGGAGAATAAAGTGGACCTATAACGGTTTCGTTTTCACTTATTGAACTACGGAATCCTAAAAAGAAAATAAAAAGAAGGTACTTTCCTGACGCCTCGAGACCATTTGTCCTAATTTCTGTTGCGTACGTCTTAGGTATTGTTCGATGGATGTAGCATAAGTGGCCGTATCTTTCGAGTGCATTGACTTAGCAGCTTAAGTTTTTCACGCCGCCAAAGGACCGTAGACCTCAGTAACAGACATAAATTTCAACGTAATAGCTATACCGTTCCATGAGTAACAGGAGCCTGAACAGTCGGACGAACAGGCAGACGGATGGAGAATAAAGTGGACCTATAACGGTTTCGTTTTCACTTATTGAACTACGGAATCCTAAAAAGAAAAGAAAAAGAAGGTACTTTCCTGACGCCTCGAGACCATTTGTCCTAATTTCTGTTGCGTACGTCTTAGGTATTGTACGATGGAGTCTGTAGCATTAAACTGCATATTAGTTTATTCTTGGCGTCTCACTTACGAGTCTGTGGTCTCCAAAGACAACACAAACTCTCATGTTGTATTTATAAGTAATGCGTATTTATAAGTATTGCGCGTTTACATTGACTGATTTTGCCTAGTAAGTAACGTACACTGACTTTTTTCGTTGCAGGTGAGTCTACATACTTCTGCTCGGTCGGAGCATCGAAGAACCACAGCGCACTGGGAATGCCACACACAGTCGCGGCCTGCAGCAAGGGATCTATAGTATTACGTAAGCCACAGCATCTGCGAGCGACGCGAGTTGCGAAATCGCAGACGACAGCGATATGAGATATGTAACGTGCATGTCTTGCTCTCTCGCAAGAGAAATTAATGTGTTGACTGCCCTTATTACTGCCGTGGGAGATGAGGTACATCATAAACAGTTTTGCTTGCGGCCACTAACTATTCACCTCTTTCACTCCGGAGACTTATCGTCAATTACGCATGCATGGAAAGCACATTTCATAGAAAGACCACCACATCGTGTATTCGCAGTCCAATCTATCACCAAGTACTCTTGTCGTAAGGCCATTGTGACTATGATCGTAACCTGTCCCATGTGACTTACCTCATACTTCTCGGAGCAATGTTCATTTGATAAGATTCCTTTCGCTAGCTGAATTTCCTATTCGCGATACAATGTAGTAGTACCGCCTTTATCTAGGAATCAAAATGTACTAATGTCCTCGGCCTCCTAGTTCGATTCCAGCCGCTGCTTAAGTTTTTAACTTAAATCATCAGCCATGGCCACCGACATAGTCTACCTCATTCAGCCAACGGCCTTTTCATTCTGAACGGAAAAACTGTAAGACTGACAAACTCTGAGTAGAGGAACATATTTGAGAAAACCACCTACCCGCTTTCGCACGGAATATATGACTGGATTATACGTATGACACAAACTGCATACTAAAGCCGCAAAGAGCGTACGCCCTGCCGCCTCTCAGGGGCATAACCAAATATAAGAGATTTCTAGTGCCGTCATACAGCGTCAGCGAACATTTTTTTCTCTGACTAAAGTTGTGATCTATCACCGCTATAGGTTTGATGCAAAGACTTTGAAACACACTGTACGTAGAGGTAGACATACACTGAAGAGCCGAAGACACTGATACACCTGCCTAATATCGCACAGGGCCCCCGCGAGCACGCAGAAGTTCAAAAATGGCTCTAAGCACTATGGGACTTAACATCGGAGGTCATCAGTCCCCTAGACTTAGAACTACTTAAACCTAACTAATCTAAGACATCGCACACATGCATGCCCGAGGCAGGATTCGAACCTGCGACCGTAGCAGAAGCGCGGTTCCGGACTGAAGCGCCTAGAACCGCTCGGCCACAACGGCCGGCTCACGCGGAAGTGCTAGAGGGAATTGAAACCATGGATCCTGCACGGCTTTCCATAACTCCGTAAGAATAAGAGGGGGTGGATATCTCTTCTGAACAGTGCATTGAAAGGCATCCCAGATATGCTCAATAATGTTCATGTCGGGGGAGTTTGGTGGCTAGCGGAAGTGTTTAAACTCAGATGAGTGTTCCTGGAGCCATTCTGTAGGAATGTGGGGTGTCGCATTGCCCTGCTGGAATTGCCCAAGTCCGTCGGAATGCACAATGGACGTGAATGGATGCAGGTGATCAGACACGATGCTTACGTACGTGTCATCTGTCAGAGTTGTATCTAGATGTATCACGGGTCCCATATCACTCCAACTGCACACGCCCCACACCGTTACAGAACCTCCACCAACTTGAACAGTCTCCCGCTGACATGCGGGGTCCATGGATCCATGATGTTGTCTCCACACCCGTGCACGTTCATCCGCTCGATACAATTTGACTAAGGCGCTGCAGTCACGGATTGTGCGGCTAGTTCTGGCGGAGGTTCGAATTTTCCCTCGGACATGGATGTGTGTGTGTTTGTCCTTAGGATAATTTAGGTTAAGTAGAGTGTAAGCTTAGGGACTGATGACCTTTGCAGTTAAGTCTCATAAGATTTCACACACATTTGAACATTTGATACAATTTGAAACGAGACTCGTCCCGTCCAAGCAACATGTTTCCAGTCATCAACAGTCCATTGTCGTTGTTGACGTGCCCAGGCGAGGCGTAAAGTTTTGTGTCGTGCAGTCTTCAAGCGTACACAAGTGGGCCATCGGCTCCGAAAGCCCATATCGATGATGTTTCGTTGAATGCTTCGCAGGCTGACACTTGTTGATGGCCCAGCATTGAAATCTGCAGCAATTTGCAGAAGGGTTGCTCTTCTGTCACTTTGAACGATTCTCTTCAGTCGTCGTTGGTCCCGTTCTTGCAGGATCTTTATCCGGCCGCACCGATGTCGGAAATTTGATGTTTCACCGGATTCCTGATATTCACGGTACACTCTTGAAATGGTCGTACGCTCCCTCGGAGCGTCCTATCGCTCGTACGCCGACTATAGCAGCACGTTCAAACTCATTTAAATATTGATAACCTGCTATTGTAACGGCAGTAACCGAACTAACAACTGCACCAGACACTTGTTGTCTTATATTGGCGTCGCCGACTGCAGCGCCGGATTCTGCCTGTATACGTTTCTCTGTATTTGAATACCCATGCCTATACCAGCTTCTTTGGCGCTTCAGTGTGTTACGTAGGACAAGAACAACGGAAACAAAAAATTTCGAGAGCCAAAGTCACCTGCGCTCGAACTTTCCATCCCTGACTAAGGGTCGATGCCCTTTCAATTACCACTTTCACGTTACGTTAGGAAGCGCAGTGACGCCGGGGAACAAGAGAATGCTTTTATTTGCACGCAGAGTGTCTGTTGTCAGCGATAATGGACGGCTAACTGCAGAAGCGAGGCCGTTGCTGTCCTCGGTACGTGGCGTGATTGAAATGCAGCAGCCGTACAAATTTCTCGCTAATTTGCACCCGGGCGACAGCTTTCCGCGGCCCTAACAGGAAGCCGAGGCGCTTACAGGCAATTAACTAATGAATGCTCCGTCGGGATTGCGCAACTTGCCGCGCGTTAATGGAGCCGCGGGCAGTACGCCAGTTAATTTAGAGGAAACGCTGCAGGTAAGTAGCGTCTCGTTTCAGGAAACGGCCACGAATTGTAATTGTGGTTCCGGCCGTTACTGGACGACCATCGTAAAATTCGTTGTAAAAATTTGAAGTCACGTGCTTGTCGAAACATTGTAAGCACTATTACAGCGGCGTGATACTGCGTCGCTCGTAGGGAACAATTCGTGACACTTCCGCACAATTCCACCAACAGCCGCCACGATGATAGTGAAGAATAATTGGACTTAATCTGAGTATTTGTCGTTTAACGAGGACGACGTTATTATAGGCCGAAGAGAAGAATCAGATTGTGAAGAACAGGTACGAGGGGGGACCCAAAAGAAACCGGATTGTTGTCATAAAAAATTTATTGCTGAACATTTGTACAAAATTACTTCAGTCACCTTCAAAATACTCTCCATTACATGCGATACACTTGTCAAGTATCTTTTCCCACTGTTGGAAGCATGTTTGGAACTCTTCAAGTTTTATATTGTCCAGTGCCCTTTGCGAAGTTGTTTTTACCGCCTTCACATTGTCATAACGCTCTCCTTTTAGCATTTTTTTCATTCGTGGGAATAGGAAAAAGTCTCACGGGGCTAGGTCTGGCGAATATGGAGCGTGGGGAACGATAGACCATCTCTGAGATGCCAAATAGTGGGTCACACGTAAGGCCGTGTGTCCTCTAGTGTTGTGTTGCAGAAACCACTCACCTGGTCGCCAAAGTTCGGGGCGTTTCCTCCTCACATCCTCTCGCAGACGCCTTTAAACATCCAAGTAAAAGTGCTGGTTAACAGTCTGGCCAGGGGGTACGAATTCCCGATGCACAATTCCACGAACATCAAAAAAGACAATGGTCATCGTCTTCACATTTGACCTCACTTGACTTGCTTTTTTTGGTCTGGGAGAGTTGGGAGTCCTCCACTGGCTTCACGTTTGCTTGGTTTCTGCGTCATACCCGTAACACCAACTCTCATCCCCTGTAATGACTTTGTTCAAGAAGTTTGGATCACGTGCAATCTGTGTTTTCAAGTCCTGACACACATTCATGCGGATGGTTTTTTGCTCCTGTGTGAGAAGGCGCGGAACAAATTTAGCAGCAACACGTCTCATATGGCAAATCCTCACTCAAAATCCGCTGGCACGAGCTCCAGCTGATTCCTGTCTCCGCTGAAATTTGGTCGATCGTTTGACGACGATCCTCGTTGTTGTTGTTTTGGCGGACCTTTTCAATGTTCTCCTCATTTCGCGATGTTCAAGGGCGTCCAGAACGAGCTTGGGTCTTCAACACACATCTCACCACGTTTAAAGCGCCCAAACCACTCGAAAACCTGTGTACGGCTTATAGCGTCCTCCTGGAAAGCTTCGTGATGCATTAGGTGTGTCTCCGTTACAGTTTTTTTAAGCAGGAAACAAAATTTCACACACGCTCTTTGTTCTTTTAAAGTTGCCATAACGACTTCGCAGAGGTAACCCGCCAACAGTCAGAGAAACACAATACCACACTTGCACGTTCAGCTCTACACTGACGCCGAAGCCGGCCGAAGTGGCCGTGCGGTTAAAGGCGCTGCAGTCCAGAACCACAAGACCGCTACGGTCACAGGTTCGAATCCTGCCTCGGGCATGGATGTTTGTGATGTCCTTCGGTTAGTTAGGTTTAACTAGTTCTAAGTTCTAGGGGACTAATGACCTCAGCAGTTGAGTCCCATAGTGCTCAGAGCCATTTGAACTGACGCCGACTGCACAGCTGTTTCATGAAGGTCTCTACTAACACCATCTAGAGTGAGAACCCTGCACTACGTCTACGAGTGGCAGCGCCCTCGGAGTCCGGTTTCTTTTGGGTCCCCCCTCGTACATAACAGATTTGAAAATAGTACACAGTACCAGTATAATGTCCACTGATGAACTGGTGCACGGTAAGATCCTCTGTCCAGGCGCCTAAATGAGGTCAACCAAATTCAGGAAACAATTGGAGGATTGCTTACTGCTGTAACGGGAAAACTCTAAAATTTCATAATTTTTTAACAAACAACTCTTACTGAAAGAACTGATAAATCTGCTTTGCGAGGAGAAACAGTAGAAATTACAAATAGAAACTCATTGTAGAAGACGGGAGTGACATTATGCGAAATAAGACTATTAGCAACAACATACAGGCTCTGCCATACTATAAATCTAGTACTGTCTTGAGTCACATGATAACAGCTTGCAACGTATCCTTTCTTCCTGACAGTATAAAAAGTGAAAAAAGATATTAAATGTGGTAAAACCGACGCAGTACATTAAGAAAAGTTCTCCTCTGGAAGCACACGTCACAAATTCGATGGCACGGAGCGGTTACTGCTTCAACACACATCAAATTTGAATTAATTATCATGTTATATTACATCGCCGTCATTGCGTTTCCTATGCCATCGCTCTTTACCTTTTAGTGTGCCAGGTCCTGGTGGCTATTGTACATTGTCACTGTTTGAAAGCAGACTGTGCGGCTGGTCCCGGCGGAGGTTCGAGTCCTCCCCCGGGCATAGCTGTGTGTGTTTGTTCAAAAAAATGGTTCAAATGGCTCTGAGCACTATGGGACTCAACATCTTAGGTCATAAGTCCCCTAGAACTTAGAACTATTTAAACCTAACTAACCTAAGGACATCACACACACCCATGCCCGAGGCAGGATTCGAATCTGCGACCGGAGCAGTCCCGCGGTTCCGGACTGCAGCGCCAGAACCGCTAGACCACCGCGGCCGGCTTGTGTGTGTTTGTCCGTAAGATAATTTAGGTTCAGTAGAGTGTAAGCTTAGGGACTGATGACCTTAGCAGTTAAGTCCCATAAGATTTCACACACATTTGAACATTTGAAAGCATCCTGATCTTGAAGATATTGTAATGATTTCCACGTTAAAGGTGGTAATGAGTGTTGAATCGGAAATTAATATATACGTTTCGACTTTGTATGTACGTTATACTCAAACGACACGAGGCGATAAGGTATCGATTGTTTTACTCTCAAACAATGAGTGCACAATCCTGATGTTATCTTTGTGAAATTTAAAACTTATACAAGAAAAGTAATGTTTTCTCGCTAAAGGGTTTGAACAAATGATTGTAGACACATGTAGCGGAAAGTGATAATTATTATTCACTAAACGAAAAAATACTTGGAGCCCAATACACATACCTTCGATCGATTCGGGAAAGACAACGGAATTGACTGCTAGAAGTTCCCGCTTTCCAATTTGCGTTAAAGTAAAAGTTGAAATCTATTTAAAAATAATCCTTGACATTTGTATACACAGCCTGTGGGCTACAGCCAATATTCTCTTATACGTGACATTGTATTCATTTTGCATTACTTTGGTCTCATGCAGGCTAATTATTTCATCATAAAATAAAAATAAATAAAAAATAATGCTTCTTTTACGGAGAGGCAATGGGTAGCCATTAGCTGCGATTTCAGTTCAATGACCAGATGATTGACGAATATGGTTCAAATGGCTCTAAACACTATGGGACTTAACATCTGAGGTCATCAGTCCCCTAGACTTAGAACTGCTTAAACCTAAGGACATAACACACATCCATGCCTGAGGCAGGATTCGAACCTGCGACCGTAGCAGCAGCGCGGTTCCCGACTGGAGCGCCTAGAACCGCTCGGTCACAATTGCCGGTTCAAATGGCTCTGAGCACTATGGGACTCAACTGCTGAGGTCATTAGTCCCCTAGAACTTAGAACTAGTTAAACCTAACTAACCTAAGGACATCACAAACATCCATGCCCGAGGCAGGATTCGAACCTGCGACCGTAGCGGTCTTGCGGTTCCAGACTGCAGCGCCTTTAACCGCACGGCCACTTCGGCCGGCCAATTGCCGGTATTGACGAATATGTTTACCGCAGTAGGCACATTGCGTTATAAATGGTTAAAATAGTAATGCGTCCCAGGAAGAGACAGCATCATCTACGACTTTTGAAGGTGTTGCAATTTCCCTGACCTTGTGCAGATATATCACGGAAAACCTAAACGAATTCGGTGAAAAAGGTGTCAGAACGTAGAATCTTTAGACCACAAGACTATCCTTTCCTGCGGCGCTTCATCTCATTGGTTTTATGGACATTTACTGGTTCTTCCTCTCATTCGTTGGTAAGTGATATTTAATAATACTTCTTCTCACTCGACTTTATGCAACATTTAAATTCGAGATTTGTTAAACCGCAACTGCTAATGTAAATATTTACCCTACTAGTCAACAATATTTGTTTCTGGTAAAGGAAATATAGCACGAATTGAAAAAAAATATATTTTTCGTCTTACACAGGACGTTCAGAGGCAAAAAAGCTTGGCGATGTAGTTTCAGTATAAGGCGTATAAAGCTGAACCGCAGCTACACTTTAAACTCTAACTTACAAATTGTGAACTTAGTACACTACGAAATAAAAATAATGAGTGGTTACTAATTAATAACAAGTGTAATACGTTAAGGCTTCATTGTTGCTTCTTTATAAGTTACCTGAAGTCGTATGAAATGCATTTTGCGATATAATGAGCTCCATGTCAGACGATTCACTAGTCGCACAGTTCGCTCACTGCTTCACAGAACAGCATATTGATAAGAAGAATACGTATTTCTCACCCTGAATTTGGGCATACGTGTACTCTTTGCTTAAATCGGCTCACATTAAAATTTACGTTTTTGCGAATAACTCCAGGAGAGTACAGACAGGTTCTTACACTCGACTACATAGTGAAGGCTGTGGTTCCGTAACAAAACTTGACAAGAATACTAAAGGAAGACAATTATTCATCATGAATACAACTGTGAAATGATGAAATGGTGAAATGTACAAATACTACTTTTCGAAGTGTGTTCTGTGCGAAGCTTAACTGCTATTGTTTGCTTAAAAATATCTTGCAGCTGAAGGTCGTTATTATGTAATTTGTTTTCTTTGAACATGATTTCGTTAACCTGCTGTCAAGTAGGGTATCTGAGATAATAATTAAATTGTCTATAATTTTTAATCAAGATTTAATAGTACTCTTCAGCTTAACATTGCTATACTCCGACAAATATGGCTTACTGTTGTGCTGCAGTGAATGTCCAAGAGTAAATTACAGGTTAAATGCTATTTGCGGAGTTCGTTCGGGCTGTAAGAGCAGTTTTGGGCAAGTTCGTTCAAATAGCCCTGAGCACTATGGGACTTAACATCCGAGGTCATCAGACCCCTAGCCTTAGAACTACGTAAACCTAACTATCCTAAGGACATTACACATACATCCATGCCCAAGGCAGGATTCGAACCCGCGACCGTAGCAGCCGCGTGGCTCCGGACTGAAGCGCCTAGAGCCGCTCGGCCACAGCGGCCGGCGGCAAGTTCGTGTGAGCTGGCCAGAATGGTTCCTTTGGCAAGGTCCGAGCTTGTGCTACAGCTTCAGTGATATCGTCGTCGACGGAACGCCAAGCCTAGCCTTCCACTCTCGTATAAAAACCCTCAATACATCCATCTATTTGTAAATGCTGTGCACATTAAGACGTAAGGTAAATCTTCCCAGAGAGTTCCTTCGTCCACTATTTTATAGCTCATCAACATTCCAGTTTTATCCTGTGCAGTTCTTCTAGAATGTTGCATTTTTTTTCCTAGTTCTGAATCTAAAAGACCAGTTCTAGTTTATAGCTCCACGCACTTAGTACTGACGCGAATGAAGAGCGAGGCACGTGTCTGAAGCTATACATCGGAACAGACACCCATCTTCACTTCGTTGAACCTGACGTCAGCGGTTTAACGAGCTGACACTTCGCAACAACGGAAACGACAAACGAGGCAGTGAGCGAATGACAGTACAAAAAATGGCTCTAAGCACTATGGGACTTAACATCTTAAGTCATCAGTCCCCTAGAACTTAGAACTACTTAAACCTAACTAACCTAAGGACATCACACACATCCATGCCCGAGGCAGGATTCAAACCTGCGACCGTAGCAGTCACGCGGTTCCGGACTGAAGCGCCTAGAACCGCTCGGTCATCACGGCCGGCAATGACAGTACCAAACGCCAAACAGGACAGCCTCCATTAACTGGCTTCACAGTTTAGTTAATTTCTATAATCGTTACAAATGTAGAAACCATCTTCAGCCGAGGAGACGCTCCTGATAAATTAGCAATAAATTCATAAAACATTATTGCATAACTGTACATTCGTTTTAAGACAGGATTAAGTAGTGAAACTAGCTGACAGATTTAGTACATCATGTTTATCTAGAGGCTGCTAGCATTTTTGTCAGCCTCCGTATTTCAGTGATTAGCGTGGTTGACTGCGATGCAGAGGATCCGGGTTCGATTCTCGGTACTGCCAGGGATTTTTCCTCGGTAGGAGGACTGCTACGGGACGCACTGAGCCTACTGACGTTTTTCTCACGGGGCACTTTCGTCCTCGACATCTCTCTCGCCGCAAACGTTGAACGCGAGCGCCAACAGTTGATGTTACGTGTAAACATGCAATGACGTACGTCGCATGGCGACAGGGACACGTAAAACAAAACATTGGCGGTGCACAATGTAACCAGACGTCACTAAGAGTGCATGTTCCACGTGATTCTAACGTTCTGCTCTTATTTGTTCCCCCATGAGTAATGAGTTGGAGAAAATGAGCTGTAACATGCAAACAAAGTGTTTGCAGACCGATGTTCGTATAATTTCTTCGTCTAAGTGTGAGGAATGTGTCCTGAAATTTGTGCCGTACATTTTTGGTGCTATCCAGGGTGTTGAAAAATGTGTCCAATCTTTTGAGAGACGGTAGTAACAATTAAAGCAAAAAATACAGTCCAATAAACGTGTGCTCAAAAACGCATACCTTAAGCCTTAAGGACCATAGCACTTGTTTATCTTCGCTACTGTGAAAGACATCCCGTTCTATTGAACAAGTACTCATAGCTCTTAAGGTATGCATTTCAGAGCCCACATTTATTGAGCATTTATTTCCTTGTTTGGGTCCATACTATCTCCTCACAAAGCATGGAAAGTGAAGAGATTGCAGTAGAAGAGATGTGTTTCACAGTATCGAAAGTGAAGAAGTGCTCATGGTTCATAAGGTATGCTTTTAGAGCCTACATCTACTTGACTTTTTTCCTTGTTTTGATGGTTACTACCACCTGTCAAAATATTAGACACCTTTTTAGTACCCTGTACACGAGTATACAGGGTACCCCACGTAACGTACATTTCAGTGCGAATACCTCTGGAATAAAAATAGATGTTGAGAAACGACTTTCACGGGCATGAATGTAAGGCACGGGTTTATAAAGTAAATACTATGAAATATTTAAAACGTAAGTAAATATTATTTCAAAAGCAAAATTACGTTTTTTGAAGGGACACCCCGTGTTGTTCCTTACGCAATTAGTAATCTGAAAAATCGCAAATAATGACATTGGTTGCATAGCAGTACATCAATTACATACCGAAAAATTGCGTTTGACGCTTGAAGTAAAAGAAACGCGGCGCTGTTGCACATCCAGAGATGCAAGCACGAATCCCATGTTGCTAGTAATCGCGATGTGATTGACGTAAGTAATCTCACTTCCACTGTTATCACGACGACCTAAATTATTAACACGGTTGCCTGCCACAAGCATGAATGTATACATAACGGCTTCCCTCTTGCATGTGCTATTTATCTACGTACACACTACGGAACGGTACCGGTCAGTGTACTAAACCAACAGTTGCCAAATCGATGAATAGGACTGGGTAGTCCTGATTAGAGGTTTCCAGCCCGTTGCCGGACCTCGTCCCCTTTTTTGTCTGAGTACGTGTGAAAAATGTTGTGTGTCAGAAGTCTCAGTCAACAATGGACATCATGAAACCGCTGCATGTGCTGAAATAACACTTGCAACACTTACCAACAGTGAGGCGATCAGTGTTGGAGCTTGCACAGTGGTATTGCCATGTAAATGGTACATTGAAGCGTTTCTGCTGTGAGAAATATAATTGCATACCAGCGTACATTTTGTGTGTTTCTGAGGAGACTATGTTTTGTTCTGCAGGTACAATTCTACATTCATGTAATCGTTTCACCACGTGCAGGAGTTCAGTTGGACGTTATCATTAAAAATGTTCAGTGACATGTCCTTACATGTCATATACAGTTATATAATTTATGTACAACTACATACAACTAGCATTTACGTCTCTGTTAGATCCTTGGGCCGCGCGGAATTAACCGAGCGGTCTCGGGTGCTGCAGTCATGGACTGTGCGGCTGGTCCCGGCGGAGGTTCGAGTCCTCCCTTCGGCATGGGTGTGTGTGTTTGTGCTTAGGATAGTTTAGGTTAAGTAGTGTGTAAGCTTAGGGACTGATGATCTTAGCAGTTAAGTCCCATAAGACTTCACACACATTTTTTAGATCCTTGGTCAACTATTAAGTTTACTCTGGCCAGTGATATCTGGTACTTCATTACCGTTGTGTCAGTTCTAGAACTGTAGTAAAGGTCAATCAAGCACGAACGAGTAAACCATTTCCTAATTTTTCATTCTGTGTGACTGGACATATGTATTTTTTCCAGTAAATAGCAATAAGTACTGCGTTTGTCACATGGTAGTACGTCAATCACATCGCACTCTAGACAACATGGGTTCATTCTTGCATCTCAGGAAGTGCAATAGAGGCACGTTGCGTTTATTTCAAGCTTCAGATTCGCTTTGCAATTTCTCAGGACGTAATTGACATATTCCGATGAAACCAACACCATTTTTTGTGATTGCTCTTATTTTTGATTGTGTAAGAAATAACACAGGGTGTCTGACTAAAAAAAACATATTTGGTTTAAAAATAATATTTGCTTGCACTTTATAATGTGTCATACTACTTACTTTCATGATCCCCTGCCTCACATTCGCACCAGCGAGGGTAGTTCCTCAATGCTGTTCCAGAGATATTTGAGCTGAAAAGTTTAAGGAGCCACTCTGTATATCTCAATATACGTAAAGCCAAATGTATGTTTGCGTTTATGTCCTGAATCTCCTCGCAAAGCCCTGGATTGATTTCAGCTCAGTTTGGCACAAAACCATCAGGCCTCACGAGTATCAGAAATGTGGGGTCCATAACCACCTAGACCCAACAGGAGTGGACATAAGGTCAAAGATGTCTTTTCTCCAGCCCCTGACATATAGGCCATCCTGAACCACTGGCATGTTGTGTTGGAGTAGTGTCAGTCTGGATGGTGGGATGGATATGGAGAGGGGGAGGTAGGAGGGGATGGATAGGGAGTGGGTGGAAGGGGGGAGGGTCAGAGTCAGTGGTAGGAGGAGAAGAACAGAAGATGAGGCGGAGAAGGCAAAGAACGTGGAGGAGGAGGAAGAGGTGGACCGTACAGAGAGGGGTGGGAGGTTGGGGTTGGTTTGTTTGGAGGAAGAGACCAAACAGCGAGGTCATCGGTCCCATCGGATTAGCGAAGGAAGTCGGCCTTGCTCTTTCGAAGGAACCATCCCAGCGTTTGCATGAAGCGATTTAGGGAAATCACAGAAAACCTAAATCAGGATGGCCGAACACGGGATTGAACCGTCGTCCTCCCGAATGCGAGTCCAGTGTGCTATCCACTGCGCCACGTTGCTCGGTGGGGAGAGAGGGGATGGACAGAGACAGGGGTAGGAAGAGATTGTGGGAAGGAGGAGATAGAGAGAGGGAGGAGGAGGAGTTGAAGAGACAGGGAGTATGGGGAGCAGGAGATAGAGTTGGGAAGGTGAGGTGGAGAGAGAGAGAGGCAGAGACAGAGGAAGAAGTAGAAACGGAGAGGGGAAGAGAAGGTGCGGGGAATTTATCTCCGTACGCACGATATGCAAGGAAAGCCATGGGGATTATACATAATTACTTAAATGTTTTTGAGATATTCCTCGTTCATCAAGCGAGGTGACGCTATGGTAAGTGATTTGAGTTAGGGTTTGGGGTAGACGTGGGTTACATCGCTTTCCAGCCGTGCAGGTTTGGTTCCTCCCCCCCCCCCCCCCCCCCCTCACCACCGCCATGATTTTTCCAAATCGATGAAGACGAATGAGGATATGATCCCTTTGAAAACGACGCAGCCATTTCCAGTTCTTCCACAATCCAAGCTTCCACTCTAATGAGCTCGTCGTCAATGAAATGTTGAACTCTAATCTTCCTTTCTTCCTTCTATCCGTCATTCTAGAAGTGACTTACATTTAACTGCGTTGAATCTCGTAACGAAGGGGGTGAACACACAAATTTCTCCATCAAAACTTCGCCCCACGAAATTATGTTTTTGGTTCTGAAAACTTTGATTCCTCCGTGGAAACTTAATTCGCAAGTTTCGATCCGTCTCACCGCTCTGCGGCCCCGAGCAGACGGCGGGTCCCAGTTCATTACGGCCGAATCTCAGGGGAATGTCTGGCAGGGGTCGCCTCTCGAGGGCAGGCGCCCGGTCGTCTGTAATAACATAGGAATTCATATCTGCCTGCAGCCCGGCATTCTGTGAAGGCATTCGCTAGAAGCTGGAGGCAGTGCCATATCTCCCGAGTCCTTGGACTTAAGAGGCTCCTGTTTGCACCGGCGGATTACGTAGCGGCTGTTTGCTCCCAGGTGCATCTGTATCCGCGCGCTAACTTGTTGCATCGAGGCTGTGTGCTTGTCGGCAAAGAGACTTAGCCGCGCCGCGCCGCGGAGAGAGGATTTACAAGAGTTACGGCCGCCAAGATACGGCGCTCGCCTAAGCCCGCAGTTACGCAGTGTTACCGCAAGGAAGCCGTGCATTTGTCATAAATGCTAATCGCTCCGGAGAAACTCTCCGCGGGGCCATTTCCTAAGAGTTATGAATACTTGTATGCGACTTCTGAAATGCAAAAGATATCCTTGATAACATATTCATCTTAAATATTGTTTGTTAGTGAATATGCGTGGCTTCGCTACAAGAGAGCTATAAGCCCCTTTCGCATAATATACAGCAGTAGAGGGTTGGCTATTTGAGGTGATGAGTTTATTTTACAGTGGCGTTCAGTTTCACAAGTCGCCAGCTCAGGGAGTTCCGCACTTTAATTACCTCCTTTGGAACTATTTCGCTTTCCGAGAAAACGGATAGATTTCTCGGCCATTTAGCTTGCTATTTGTCTCGAACTTAAAGTAGTCGCGATGATAATGTAAAGTAGGCTGTTCAGGTTTTTTTGTTGGTAACGCCACGTAGCGCTCTGTATGAAAATCACTGACTGTGCTGTGTGCAGTCAGTGGCTGGTTTGCATTGTTGGAATATTTGCTATTGTAGTGTTGGGCAGTTGGATGTGAACAGCGCGTAGCGTTGCGCAGTTGGAGGGGAGCCGCCAGCAGTGGTGAATGTGGGGAGAGAGATGGCGGAGTTTTGAGAGAGGATGATATGGACGTGTGTCCATCAGAAAGAGCAAACTTGTAAGACTGGATGTCATGAACTTTATATATATATATATATATATATATATATATATATATATATATATATGACTTTTGAACACTATTAAGGTAATTACATTGTTTGTTCTCCATCAAAATCTTTCATTTGCTAACTATGCCTATCAGTAGTTAGTGCCTTCAGCAGTTAGAATCTTTTATTTAGCTGGCAGTATTGGCGCTCGCTGTATTGCAGTAGTTCGAGTAACGAAGATTTTTGTGAGGTAAGTGATTCATGAAAGGTATAGGTTATTGCTAGCCAGGGCCATTCTTTTGTAGGGATTATTGAATGTCAGATTGTGTGTCAGTTTAGTGATGATCAAAATAAGTAAAGAGAGAAATGTCTGAGAACGTTCAGTTTTGCTCAGCTGTCTGAAAATCAAATAACGTAAGAGGTTTACCAGCACAGTCGTTCATAAATTTTTCTAAGGGGAGGTTTCAATAAGGCACAAAACGTGATAAATGATACGCGATGTCCATAAAGTTGAGCTATCATTTCAAAAAAAATAATCATAATCTGGAAACTATTTGATATAGAGCATCGCTCTTTGTTGTGAAACGTTTAGTAGATCTCTAAAAGGTTTTTCCTGTTATGTCGGAATTTCTGTGTGTTCCGCACTCGTCGCTCTTAGCGCGACAAGGCAATTTTCGAGTTCTGCCCATGTACGGGTCAGCATTTCAGCTTCTATAGTCCTGCTTGCTTCACTGATTTATGCACGAATGGTTGCAATGACATTGACTGGTATGCACACGCAATGCTTGACGTAACACCACAAAAAGAAGTCTTACAAGTCTCGTGGTGTGACTTCGGGAGAGGAGGATGAGGACGGGGGGGGGGGGGGGGGCGGAATCTAATGGTACCATGATGACCCATCCATCTCTCAGGAAATGTGTCATTCAGCACGACCCGCACATTCGAGCTCCAATGTGAGGCTGCGCCATCATGGTGGAAGATGAGGGACCATTACAGCTCTTCGACATGTGGTAGCAGGAACTGTTCGAGTTTGTCCACGTAAAACATTTCCTGTTATGGTTTCATCTGCAAAGAAAAATGGGTCTATCACACTGTCGTGCATTGGGTCACATCAAACGTAAATATTTGGCCTATCACGGATGTGTTCACGAGTGTCGTGTGAGCGGTTCTAGGCGCTACAGTCTGGAACAGCGCGACCGCTACGGTCGCAGGTTCGAGTCCTGCCTCGGGCATGGATGTGTGTGATGTCCTTAGGTTAGTTAGGTTTAAGTAGTTCTAAGTTCTACGGGACTGATGACCTCAGATGTTAAGTCCCATAGTGCTCAGAGCCATTTGAACCTTTTTTGTGATTTCAGAGCCCCAAATTCTTGTGTTGTGGCGATTCACATGTACAGAGATGTGGAACGTTGCGTCATCTGAAAGCAGGCACTTTTTCAGCAAGTTATTGGCAGCATCTTTTGCGGCCAGCACGCATGAACATGAGAGTTCCTACCGCAGAGGATGCCATAAGCAGTTTCCCCCATTTTCCAGAGTTTAACTTGTTGTTATACATGACGTTGTGTTTTGAGCAGCATTTGTAAATATTTCGCGGTCTGCGCATCTAGATGGTGTACTATATATGAAAGCTGTTCGGAATATATTGTTAATTGACCAGATACTGAATTTTATGCTCAGTAAAATCCAGTGTATTTTTAAAACAAGTTATGTAACATGTCGGCAGTTAAGCTTTACTTAGTAGGTAGTGCTTCATCTTTTATCCTGGAACAGAAGAAGGTCTTTTATCACGGAACATGGGGTAACTGCATATAAACTGCTTTTCTGCAATATCTCAATAGTTTTATCTCACTTGAAAATTAAAAACTGTATTAGTCTCCAATAGCTGGTATTACAAAATATACTTAATTTGTAACTGATTTCTGATAATACTTCTGCATAGTTTTGATTTCACTTACTCATTATTCGAGTATAGTATAGTAATAATGGAACATAAAAATTATTAATTACAATATTGACATGGTTTTCTCGATTGCAACGCTTTTCAATTTCAGACAAATATTGGTCCTAGATACATGACGCTGTTATACCGCGGCAAATGTATTCACTTTTAGGGAAGACGAGTTTACATAGTAATCTTCGTAATTTTAGGATAAAAACTACGCTACATAAAAAGTTAATCCCATTATTTAAAAACTGAATAAGAAAATATACTCTATGTCAAAAAAACTACGCACCACGAAGGAATTATCCGAATGGGACAGAAGACGTTAGATGGGATGTACATGTACAGACATACATATGATTACAATTTCAGAAAAAGGGGTTATTTTATTCAGGAAGAAGAAGTGCACAAACAGAGCAAGTCAATAACGCGTTGGTCCACCTCGGCCCTTTGTGCAAGCAGTTATTCAGTGAGGCGTTGATTGATAGAGTTGTCGGATGTCTTCCTGAGAGATAACATGCCAAATTCTGTCAAAATCCCAAGCTGGTTTGAGGGCCCTGCCCGTAATGCTCCAAGCATTCTCAGTTGGGCAGAGATCCGGCGACACTGCTGGCCATGGTAGGTTTTAGCATGCTCCAAGACATCTACGTGTACGACCTGACGTTATCTTGTTGAAATGTAAGTCCAGGATGGCTTGTTCTGAATGGCAACAAAACGGGACGCAGAATATGGCCGATCTCGCTAACGGGTAAAACAGATTTCATCCAAAGGGGTCTTCCTATGAAAAGAAATGGCACCCCAGAAATCATTCCTGGTTGTCGGGCCGTATGGCGAGTGACTCTCAGGTTGATAATCCACTGCCATCCGGGACGTCTTCAGACAAGCCTTCGGCCTGGAACGTCATTGACAGGAGAAGAATAGTCTTCATTAATCAGTTCCGCTTCAAACTGAGCCCCGATGAGCTGTGAAGACGTGTCTGGAGACACACCAGACAGCGGTAGGGTACCAACCTGACTGTCGCTCGACATACAATGAAGGCTTTCACGACCGGAAGTTTCAGCTGCTGAGAATTCTTCCGGAGTACAATCAGGAGCACCTCCGAAGATGTCCAACGCAGCCTTGGACGAAACGTCAGGGACTGAAGAGTTCCATGGACAACGGCCATTCAATCCGGAAGCATTCTCAGCATCTGTCGCTCGACAACCAGAAGTGATGGTCTGGGGTGTCACTTCTTTTCATAGCAGGACTCCTTTGGTTGTCATCCACGGCACTCTTACAGCACTGCGGTACGTCGACGATATTCTACGCCCCGTTTTGTAGCCTTTCACAGTAAACCATCCGGCAAGATAATGGCCGCCCGCACGCGGCGAAAGTTTCCACTGCTTCTCTTCGTGCTTGCCACACCCCGTCTCGGCGATCAAGGTCGCTCGATCGCTCCCAAATTGAGAAGATTTGGAACATTTTAGGCAGGGCTCCCCAACCAGCTCGGGACTCTGACTACCTAACGTGCGATTTTGACAGATTTTGCCGCGATAGTCCTCACGACGACATCCAACAACACAGTCTATGAATGCCAAGCCGAATAACTGCTCACATAAGGTGGACCAACGCGTTATTGACTGCTTCAGTTTGTGAAGCACTTTCCCTTGGACAAATCATTCACTTTTTCTGAAATAGTAATTTGTCTGTACATATAAACCACACCTACTGATTTCCGTCCCATTCGGATACTTCCTCCATGGTGCGTCAGACAGTTGGCAAGCTGAAGTTGGCGATAGTACGGACAACTCTCAGAAATGTCGGTTTTACAGTGTTTCATAATGGCACGACCCGTGACGCAAAAGCATTTCTTTTTAATGATACGTTTGCCATTTCCAGTTCTACAGCTATTGTGTGTTCTGTACGTGGGAAAAGTGAAGGATGTGAAACGTTCTGTGGACCAAGGCCGTGTTTAGAAGTGCATTTGATTTACCTACTAGCATTGTGCACAGCGGCGGTCGTTGAGCTCAGGCCCCCCACACACTAACACACACGGCCTCCCTGGCTGTTCTCGTTAGTCTTGGCAGGTAGAGTAGTGTGCTGGCGCCGCGGCGTCCTTTGAGACAACGACCTCGATTATAACAGGACCGGTGCCAAGTTTTCTGCCTCTCGCCAGGAGCCACTGCCCACTGCCGGACACGAGGTCGACAGCTGAAACACAGCAAAGTAGCCACACACGCTCTCCATGTACGTAGCGAGCACTCGATGGCGGCAGTTCGACATCTGCAACCGTGAGAGCACGTAGAAAAATAAAGATTATTGAAATTCAGCGTCAAGCAGAGGGTGCTGTTGCTGAACGGATGGATTATTTGATCTGGGAATGCTTTGGTACAAAAACACGGGGAGAAATTATTTAGTTTCATAGTTTACTATCATGTTAGAAGGTAGTATTGAATCGCACTATTTTTTATTATTAATTACGTATTATTACCAGCTGTTCCCAGCCATGAATTCCTGTGGCTCTGTCTGGATAAATGTAAAAGAAAGAAAGGAGAAAGCTCACGTTTCTAATACATGTAGGAGTTGGATATACGTTCTAATTTCCTTCTCTTCCCTGACTCTGTCCATCTCCTCCTTTCCCTCTCTCCTCTGTCCGTTTCCTACTCTTTCCCCTCTCTCTGTCACCTCCTCTACCATCTCTCTCCCCATCTCCCTCTCCTCCACTTCTCTACACCTCCTTCTGCACCTCCGTCTCTCTCTCTCTCTCTCTCTCTCTCTCTCTCTCTCTCTCTGTACTGTCCATTACCTCTTTCTCCCTTCCCATGTCCATCTTCTCCTCCCCTCTATCTTGGCCTGCCCCTCTCTCTGCCCATCACCTCATTTCTGCGTACTGTCTCCATTTCACTGTCTCCTCATATCCGCATACTGTCTTCATTTCCTCCTATCTCTCTGTTCATCTTCTCTTCCCCTCTCCGTCTGACATTGAGCCTTGTTTATTGTTATTGAATAAACAGATTCTGTAGTAGTATCATAATAATAAAACGATAAGCCTTAAATACAGCTTTCCTGTTTGCTAACAACATTTCCAAACTAACAGAAAATCTCTCTCTCTCTCTCTCTCTCTCTCTCTCTCTCTCTCTCTCTCACACACACACACACACACACACACACACAAACACACACACACACACACACACACACACACACACACATACGTACATATATATGTAGATAGATAGAGAGAGAGAGAGAGAGAGAGAGAGAGAGAGAGAGAGAGAGTAATAAAACTCTACTGATTAACACCGATGGATGCAAAGGATGCCTTGAGAACTATTATCTGTGTCCGAACTTCAAGAAACACCTGAAGGGTAACCGTTTGCAGCACACTGGAGATGTCAAAGAGGCTGCAGAGAACTGGTTACGTGACCGACAACATGACTTTTATTTTCAAGTACTAGAAAAGCTGCAACAACGCTGTACCAAGTGCATCAGTCACAGGGAAGAATATACTGAATAAATGGGTAGTTCCAAAAAGCTAGGTTCATTCTGTCGAGGCAAAGCCAGTAACTTTTCAGCATCGTCTCTGTAGCTATAAGTTGAACGACTGCGCCTGGGGGAAAATTATTAAATTAACAATTATTAATTAGCAATTATTAATTGAAACTTTTTGGCATATTAAAACCGTGTGCCGGACCGAGACTCAAAATCGGGACCTTTGCATTTCGCGGGCAAGTGCTCAGGTGGTAGAGCACTTGCCCGCGAAAGGCAAAGGTCCCGGTTCGAGTCTCGGTCCGGCACACAGTTTTAATCTGCCAAAAAGTTTCATATCAGTGCACTCTCCGCTGCAGGGTGAAAATCTCATTCAATTATTAATTAATTATTATTATGAGTAAGGAAATACCTATCGTGAATCTTGAGTAACCTTCGACGCAACAGCAAAATATTTATTTCCAATAGTGGAACTCGAAGGGCGCCCATATTCTCAGGCAAAGACATCTATTTTCCAAATACAGCGCTCACTGGAATAGAGATGAAATGCTCTCGCTGCTGCTCATAACGCCCCACTGACGAAAGCTCAGCGGAGCGGTGATTTCCAGACTTGCACCGGCATTCCGGAGCAACTTTGTATCCCCACTGGGGAAAGGGTAATGCGAGGGAGGTGCCCTTTCACCTTCCTTCATATTCACCCTCGTTTCAGGTTGCCATTGCTTAGCAACGAGATGAAATTTTGTGAGCGCTGCCGCGTAGGTAATTACACTGTCAGAAAAAAAAGTTAAGCACCCATTACGGTGGGAGGAAATAAAATGAAAGTTCGCGTGTTGAGAGGGTATGCGATGTTATTTCAGTAATTAAAATTACGAGCCCAATTCACAAAGAACTTGGCAGTGTGAGCCCACTTCTCAGTATGACCATCTGGACAGCCCGCCTGCACTGATTCTATTGGTAACGGCGTCATAAAGCTGTCGTATCCTCTCCTGAGGCAAGTTGGCTCACAACTGTGGTAACTGTAGATATCCTGGATACTGGTGGAGGGACGGAGTTGGCGCCCAAGCTGGAGACAGTCCCGGGGATCTTGCTGGGCACACTAGTACCTCAGTATCACGTAGGCAATGCGTACAGGCACGTTACATGTGTAGACGAGCATTGTCATGTTGAAAATGGCATCACGGCTGTGTCGCATGAGAAACAACACATGAGGACGCAGGGTGACCAATCACTAACAGCTGTGATCTAGAGTCATTCGCGATGGCTCCCATACCATGCCGCCAGGAATAACAGCGCCATGCCTCTCCAAAACATTTTATTAATAATCTGAATAAATGTCCTGTATGAATCCGCTATTAGTGTGAATATTTTGTGAATGAAAGTCTTTGTATCGCTTAATTTATTTATTTATTTTTTACACCATTTTGGCTACTGCCATTATCAGATACTAAAAACTTAGGACTTGCAGTAAAGGTTCTGTTGCCACATAAAAAAAATCGATGACCAGATTAAGCATAGGTTCTTAACTTTGACACAGAACCTTGTTTCGCAAGTTCGAAGTTTTTGCTATCTGATGGTGCCAGTAGCCCAAACAGTGTAATAAAGACATTTACATTGAAGAGCACGCAGAAGTGCTGAAACACGACGTGGCATGGACTCGACTAATGTCTGAAGTAGTGCTAGAGGAATCGACACCATTAATCCTGCAGGTCTTTCTATAAACACGCAAGACTATGAGTGGGTGGAGACCTCCTCTGAATATCACATTGTAACGCAGCCCGGATATGCTGAATAATGTTCATGTCTGCGGAGATTGGTGACCAGCGGAGGTGTCAGAAGATTGTTCATGAAGCCACTCTGTAGCAATTGTGGACATGTGGGGTGTCGCATTGTCCTGCTGGATTGCCCAAGTACGTCGGAATGCACATGGACATGAATGGATGCAGATGATCAGACAGTAAGCTTACGTACGTGTCACCTGTCGGAATTGTATATTGATGTATCGGGGATGCCCTATCACACCAACGCACAGGCCCCACACCATTACAGAGCCTTCAACAGTCCCCTGCTCAGAGTCAGGGTCCATGGATTCATTAGATTGCCTCCATAACCGTACAGGTCCATCTGCTCGATACAATTTGAAACGAGACTCATCCGACCAGGCAACATGTTTCCAGTCATCAACAGTCCAACGTCGGTGTTGACGGACCCAGGCGAGGCGTAGAGCTTTGTGTCGTGCAGTCATCAATGGTACACGAGCGGCCCATTGGCTCCGAAAGTCCATATCGATTATGTTTCGCTGAATGGTTCGCACGCTGACACTTGTTGATGGCCCAGCATTGAAATCCGCAGCAATTTTCGGAAGGTTTGCCCTTCTGTCACGTTGATTGAGTCTCTTCAGTCGTTGTTGGTCCCGTTCTTGCAGGATCTTTTTCCGGTCGCATCGATGTCGGAGATTTGTTGTTACCGGGTTCCTGACATTCACGGTACACTCGTGAAATGGTCGTCCTGGAAAATCCCCACTTCATTAGGTCTCCCATCGCTCGTGCGCCGACTATAACACTACGCTCAGACTCTCTTATCTTGATAAACTGCCATTGTAGCAGGAGTAACCGATCTAGCAACTTCGGCCGACACTTGTCTTATATAGGCGTTGCCGACCGCAGCGCCGTAGTCTGCCTGCTTACATATTTCTGCATTTGAATACGCAATGCTGTATGACTTTGGCACTTCAGTGTGCTAAGCGATATAAAAGGTTTTATCCAAAAAAAAAAAATAAAAGCAAAACAGTGGAAAAATGGGTCCTCCCCCTAGACCACCGCCATACTCGCCGACGATGCTCCGGGGTCGTACAGAGTCGTGATTCGTCACTGAACACAATCCCTTTCCGGTCACGTTGCTGCCACATTCCGACCAGTGGTGTGGGATAACACAAAATTTTACAGGGAGTCCGTACTTGTTCGATGGGAAGTGCAGATGTGAAGGGGTCACGGTGTGCTTGCTGCACAATACGGCGATCCTCCCTATGGGCTAGGTCTATCTGCCTGTCTTCATGTTCCCATGCATTCAACATGAGACTACTGTTACATCCGAACGTCCCAAAAATCTGCATATTGAACGATTCTACCATCCAGCCACAATCAGGTGCTGATAATGCTGTCTAATAGTAATACGTGGCATCTTCGTGCCCTTCATAGTGATCACTCATCTGCTGGCGCCATTCATGTTCATTATGTAGCGTGCCAGGTCTGCTAACGACGCTAAACACGAATGACACTAACGCAGTCAAGTGCTAGTTCTACTTGACACAGCGAAATGTAATTCTAATCATATACATACCCACCGACGGTTTGTACGTGTAGAAAGTTATATTGATATCCGACCACAACTTCTATGTGCTTCACTTTCTTTGTCAGACACTGGGTTTGAAATAGTATCTTTTGAAATGCTCAATGTATTGAAATTTTAATAATATTTTCAGGTTAATACAAGCGGTTGCCTTGTTGTAATAACAGATTGAGGAGGCGACTGCTTTATTAATATGTGTGTGTGTGTGTGTGTGTGTGTGTGTGTGTGTGTGTGTGTGTGTGTGTGTGTGTGTGCGCGCGCGCTCGCATATTTGCATTATGTGACCAATTCAGTTCATAAGCGCCTCATGCTTCGCTATCTCGCCATGCTATTCTCTTCATTGTCAGACGTGATCCTGTCGGTCACACATCGCGAACGCACGGTGACTAAAACTTTTAGCTTTGACATCCACTGCTGGGTGATGGCGACCTCCGCTCTCCTTCTTGCCGTGCGTTAAAACTCAGAAGTCAAACAGTGTCGGCCGTCCTAGGCGCTACAGTCTGGAGCCGCGCGACCGCTGCGGTAGCAGGTTCGAATCCTGCCTCGGGCATGGATGTGTGTGATGTCCTTAGGTTAGTTAGGTTTAAGTAGTTCTAAGTTCTAGGGGACTGATGGCCTCAGAAGTTAAGTCCCATAGTGCTCAGAGCCATTTGAACCATTTCAAACAGAGTTACCCAACAAAATGCTTCTGATATACTTCCATAAATTACTCGTACAGCCTGCACATCATGTGCAGTCCAAGCAAAAACAAAATTATAATGATAATGATAATAATAATAATAATAACACGAGGGTAGTTCGTAAGGTAAGTTCCGGTTGGTAACAAAAAAAGGTATCGAATACAGATAAAGAAAACAATTTATTTCATAAAGATCGATAACACACTACTTTTCAATATAGACCCCGTAATTATTCAGGAATTTCTCATATCGTAGTATAACGCCATGTATTTCATCGTCATGGAATGTTACCGCCTGTTGCCGTAAGAAGTTTGGGCATCCAACGTGCGCAACGTTTATGAAAAACCAATATTTCAGTAAAAATCTCGTAAATTCCTGCTTGTGAAATTTGGTGGTAGTCGACGAGCGGTAGCATTAACCGTAAACCTACCGTTTTTCTTAATCATTTCTTCGACTGCTCTAATCTGTTTATCAGAAACTAAAGATGAACGCCAATTTCATTTTCGGCATGCATTTAATCACGTCCTTCCTTAAACTATGGGACCCATCTTCCCACCACTGAAGCACTCATTGCATTTTCTTCGTAAACCTCGAGGATATATCGATGAATGTCACTTGGTTTAACGTTCTTAGCATTCAGAAAACGAATCATAGATCTCAGTTCATAAGCGGGCGGGATTTTCTATCAGCGGTGCCATTGTAAACAATCACTGCGAACATCACGCAACACAGAGCGAAAGACGTCATTTCGTTTTGCATGAACCAGAGATTTGCTGCGCATGAGCGGAACTGTAGTCGTAGCAGTGCCGTGGAGAAAAATCGAAACACAGCTTAATTTCCGAACAACTCTCGTAATAATGGACAAATGCGCCTCAAAGTCAGCAAAGAAGTGCAAAATATCAGAAACTGAAGGAATCGAAATGTTACATGGACAAGCCGTAATGTACCACGAGGCACAAGCTTACAAATACCTAGGCATTTTGCAGTCGGACATCAACAAGCACTGGCATGTAAAAAGTGTGGTCAGCAAAATGTACACCCAAAGGTTCAGAAAATTGTTGGAAAAGAAACTGAACGGCGACTTTAGTACCAAGGCAGTCAATACCTGGGTCATACCTGTAAGCATACCTTCAAGCATTGTGTGCTGGATACTCGTAGAGCTGGAACCGATGAAATTTCACACACGCTGTACTTGCACAGAAAAACAGGCGGCAGAGGACTCTTACAAGAGAGGTGTATAGTGGCACAAGAGAAGGATTCATTAGCAGACTATGTCAAAGATACCCAAGGATCGGTTCCGGTTTAAGTCAACAACAGAAAGTTTGTCAAAGTACAGTATGTGGTGAAAAGTATCCGGAGACTTCACCTCCCCCCCCCCCCCCCCCTCAAAAAGCATTTTTCATATTAGGTGCATTGTGCTACCACCTCCTGCAGATACTCCATAACAGTGACCTCAGTAGCCATTGGACATCGTGAGAGAGCAGAATGGGGCGCTCTGCGCAACTCACAGACTTCCAACGTGGTCAGGTGATTGGGTGTCACTTGTGTTATACGTCTGTAAGCGAGATTTCCACACTCCTAAATATCCCTAGGGCCACTGTTTCCGATGTGATAGTGAAGTGGAAGCGTGAAGGGACACGTACAGCCCAAAAGCGTACAGGCCGACCTCATCTGTTGACTGACAAGGACCTCCGACAGTTGAAGAGGGTCGTAATGTGCAATAGGGAGACATCTATCCAGACCATCGCACAGGAATTCCAAACTGCATCAGGATCCACTGCAAGTACTATGACAGTTACGCGGGAGGTGAGAAAACTTGGATTGCAGTGTCGAGCAGCTGCTCATTAGCCACACACCACGCCGGTAAACGCCAAATGCCTCGCTTGGTCTAAGGAGCGTAAACATTGGACTCTGTGTGAGAATGAGGAAGCACGGTACGCAATGTGGCTATCCGATGGCAAGGTGTGAGTATGGCGAATGACCGGTGAACGTCATCTGCCAGCGTGTGTAATGCCAACAGTGAAATTCGGAGGCGGTGGTATTATGGTGTGGTAGCGTTTTTCATGGAGGGGGATAGCACCCCTTGCTGTTTTGCGTGGCACTATCACAGCACAGGCCTACATTGTTGTTTTAAGCACCTTCTTGATTCCCACTGTTGGAGAGAAATTCGGGGATGGTGATTGCATCTCTCAAAACGATCGAGCACCTGTTCATAATGCACGGCCTGTGGCGGAGTGGTTACACGACAACAACATCCCTATAATGGACTGGCCTGCACAGTGTCCTAACCTGAAACCTATAGAACACCTTTGGGACGTTTTTGAACACCAACTTCGTGCCAGGCCTCACCGACTGACATCGATACCTCTCCTCAGTGCAGCACTCCGTGAAGAATTGGCTGCCATTCCCCAAGAAACCTTCCAGCACCTGATTGAACGTATGCTGGAAGCTGTCATCAAGGCTAAGGGTGGGCCAACACTATATTGAATTCCAGCATTACCGATGGAGGGCGCCACGAACTTGTAAGTCACTTTCAACCAGGTGTCCAGATACTTTTGTTCACATAATGTACACATACCGAGAATCAACACGGGAAACCTGCTCCCTAAAGCCGGACTGATAGCTAGTGCAATGAAGCTTGCATGGGCAGTTTTTGGGATAGACGGAAAGCAAAATATATGAGGACAAGACCTAGTCTTGGTTTACCAACTGAATCATAAAGAGCAAAACTGAAGGACTGATTCTTGCTACACAGGAACACGCCTTCAGAACTAACGCCATCAAAGCCAGATCCTAAGTGTAGACTGATCCACTGGAACGTAGGACAAAATTATCATCTGCTTGTGACGAAGAACTGAAAGTTGTCGGAAACTGAAGTGTCAGATTATTGTGGGAGTTACGACGTCAGAGAGATCGAATGCTTGAACGTGATACACCAGCCATCACAACTACGGAGAAAAGGAAAGTGTGAATGATTGACATTACCATCCAAGCCGGTACGTAGAGACTTCAGAAAGATACACTTGTCATCTCACGCTAAGACCATTACACCATTAGAGTGGTGCAGGTCAGAAGAGAAGTATAACGTCCCTGAATCCCTCATATCGATTAGATATATATGTACAAGGTGAGTGTGAGGATGAGGGTGGGCGGGCGTTGTGGCCGGGCCGGGCGTTGTGGCCGAGCGGTTCTAGGCGCTTCGGTCTGGAACCGCGCGACCCCTACGGTCGCATGTTCGAATTCTACCTCGGGCATGGATGTGTGTGATGTCCTTAGGTTAGTTAGGTTTAAGTAGTTCAGAGTTCTAGGGGACTGATGACGTGAGATGTTAAGTCCCATAGTGTTCAGAGCCATTTGAACCTCTTTGATGAGGGTGGTAGCGCCGAGACGTCACAACACAATGAAGAGAAGTGTATCCTTTTTTGGTATCGGAGGAATATTTATTCTTATAGGTATCTGGTGTAATTGGCCTGCCTTACTTACAACGAGTAACTTACTTTTTGAGTTCCATCGCAGTATTATTTCATTCTTCTTCTATTTTTTTTTTAAAGGAAACCTTACCAGATACTACGGTTTGAGAATCTTTACACGGCGACCCCAGCCTAGACCAGTGAAGATAATTTCAGTGCACACTGGGGACAGTGCCAAAAAGATTTAGCGAACATTGGAAAACTGAAGACACTGGAATATATCCATTTGCCAACAAAAAGCCGTTGTACTGTGGTTTGCGCAAAATATCTGCCGATACATCGCGCAGTCATAGACGTTTGGAAAGTAACCCACTAATGATAATTTTCGAATTCCAGCCCAGTGATCCCATTTGTTGTGTTTACTGTCAAACAATAAAGAAATAAAATACCATAATTTTCTTTTCTCCTTCACAATGTGGCACTCTACTAACGATACGTAATATGAACCATTTATTTCTAGCTTTATTCGTTTTAAAACGTTATTCAAAATTGTCAATATATTAACGATATGTGAAATATGCGATATTATTTCTCATTTACAAAGGATGTCATGTCGGTACCACTGTGTTAATCCTATTGCGTCACTACTCCACTAGGTACATGAAAGCACTCCGTCTTCAGGCCACAAGTGGCCCATCGGGACCATCCGACCGCCGTATCATCCTCAGTTGAGGATGCGGATAGGAGGGGCGTGTGGTCAGCACACCGCTCTCCTGTCGTTTTGATGGTTTTCTTTGACCGGAGCCGCTATTATTCGGTCGAGTAGCTATTCAATTGGCATCATGAGGCTGAGTGCACCCCGAAAAATGGCAAACACGCATGGCGGCCCGGATGGTGACCCATCCAAGTGCCGGCCACGCCCGACAGCTCTTAACTTCGGTGATCTCACGGGAACCGGTGTATTCACTGCGGTAAGGCCGTTGCCACTAGGTACATAACCATTCGTGTTAATTGCTGAAATAGTCGTTTCATAGCATTAATCTGGAAAATGCTCTCTGTGCAATAATATAACGCAACACTAGTCATTACAGTACGTAAATGGAGTATTAGTCAAAAAATATGACTCGATTTATTTATTTTATTTTGTTTACTTATTTATTTTTTGAGTCCACGACTCGCTAAAGTGACGTGTGGGATCAGCATATATCGGCGATATGGCGAGTGCTACACTGAGTGAAGTATAAAAAGTGGCAGGCTGTTGTATTTCTTCAAGTAATTCAATCCATACCGCGAACCTCAGTCACATTATCATGAATAAATTAACCCAGAAATCAACTGTATCTGTAGAAAAGAAACACTCTGCTGTGCAAAACCAAGTTTTTACTGGGCAAAATATTTTCAAGAGCCTTTTACCTTCATGAGTTCTGAAACGTTTAGAGAACTTGTATTTTATAGTGATGCGTTTGGTAGTTAGAGCAGGTATGTAAACAAAAATTGAGAAAAAAATACAGCTACATCATACGTAAAATGTAAAGGTATTGTTAGAAAAGCAGTGCTAGAATATTTGGTTGTTTGTATGTACACACACTTTCCAAACAGAATATACATTGCTACGGATCACTAATTATAGAAAACTTCGTGCAGTCCATTGTCAGCGATGTACTGGTCTTAGATAACGATACCTGTGACAACAATGAATTTGTACATTGCATCAAAAAGTCTATGAATCTGTGCAGCTAATAAAGTAGTGGCGCATATTAGCAGCGTATGACCAAGCTTCACAAGTTCTTGTAAAAGGATTGTAGTACTTCCATGTAGTGTGGGGCATTCAAAGAAAGGGTGATCTGCGTCCTCTTCTTTTCCACAAGAGGAATAAGGTGTCTGTACGATGTGCAGCCTTTGAAGATGTTTACGGAAACATCCCTGGTTAAATGATGGTAATAAGACAGAAACAGTTTTCAGTTTGTATTTCTCATTCAGAATCTCTGATACCTATCGAGTGATATCATTCAAGAATTTATTAACTCAAAAACATGGTAACTCATCCCATCAAAAGACATTCATGTCATAAAGTACACTGGCAACAGTAAGGAATATGTTTACGCTAGCGTGTAATATTTTGCCTTCTTGACGCTGAAGGTGTTTCTAGAAATGAAAAATAAGTAACTCTGTGATTGTACAACTGAACAAGGTATCTCCAACAGAAACTTTAGTTAATGCCAGAAGATTCTAAATGGAATACACTAAGAAAAGAGCTACTGAATTTTATCTTTGAAAATGACGCTGGTTTACTCCTTAAGCTTCCAAAGACGAATGGATAACGAGGAGCTAAGAAGATTGCAGTCTGTTTTGAAAATCAACATTCGAGCTTCGTGAGAGGCAGACCACTTGTCTTCTAGGAAACGCAAACATATACTTGAATTTCTCAATGGATCTTGCGGCTCTTCAGCTCAAGTTGTCAAGGGTCATTGCCACGATTGCTTTTGTATGTCAAGCTGTTTCTTGAATCGACACATATTTACAGTACTGCCCTAAAATCATGTCAAGTGAAGTGTTTTTTTATATCAACGATAGCCTCTCGACGACATACAGCATTAGTGCTCGATTCGTTGTGCTTTAGTGTTTATTGTATTTTCTTTCCCTTCTACAGAACCTCAATAAACAATTAAGTCAACAGGTGCATATCTGCTCTCCTTGCACTTTTATTACTGTTCTGAAAGTCTCACTCTCTTTACTCGTCGCTGTTTTAACACATAGGGTGTCGCAAAAAACACGGACTAGCTTTAGGGACAGGTTCCTTACACCAAAACAAGAAAGAAATGGCTAGTAAATATGAGCTCTAAAATGCATATCTTATGAGTTATGAGCACTTACTCATCTTGGGTTCTATGAAACAGATATCTTCTTCTACGAGGACTTCGCTTTCCATATTTTGGCAGAAGTTTGTGTGGACCAAACCAAAAAAAATGTTATGTTAACTTTGGGCCTAATATGCATATTTTAAGAGCTAAAGTCGCTAGTTTTCTTGGCTACTATGAGACACAGTACTGCTACTGAAAAGTTTTCATAGCTCGTAACTTGTGCATTTTAGATCACTTGTTTACTAGATATTTTTTCTTGCTTTGGTGTAAGGAACCTGCCCCTAAAGCTTGTCTGTGTTTTTCGGGCACCCTGTACAAATTCGTCGACAGATTCAATAGCAATCTTAACACGATGTTGTCTTCAGGTATTTTCTGTCTCATTTGCCTGACTTCATATTTTAATGCAACGAGGATCATGAGTGATGGCAGTCTCCTCGTCCCATCTATGGACAGTGATACCTACCGTCCCGTGACGCGAGCCAGTTTTTAGGAAACAGCCTCCGTGTATGTGAGTAACGGACTGGGAATCTAGTCTGGTCATCCTCCTTGACGGTATTTCCTATTTCCCATGTATCTTTCACTCGTACTCATTTTACCTTTAACAGTGTTGTGGGCAATTTCATCTCCTAGTGTTATCCAGCTGTGACTTTCATGTATGAGATGAACCACAACTCCACCGACAAAATTTCGGAGGTTGTCCAGGGATACTTTCTGAGTATATTTATATAAAGGACCTATGGTGTCCGCTGATTCACACTTGCTCCATTCACTCACATACTTGTTGTTCACAGCAATAAGGCCCACTTTACACTTCGATTTCGACCTTGCATTCAGTACGGCTCGATCCAGTCTCTCTCTCTCTCTCTCTCTCTCTCTCTCTCTTTTTAATGTTTGTGCCTGTTGTAATCTCCCCCTCCCATAATTTGTTGTTGTCACTACTATTACCGATGGTAACGGCTCTTTTTTTTTTTTTTTAAAAAAAAAAAGGGGGACACACAGCAGTACGGATAGGTTTCGTGATGAAGAGTAGAGTTGGTCCGAATGCACCTTGTGTAAGGGCTCACTAAGTACAGTGGGAGAGCGACGCAATGACGTTGAGATGTTCTCTCGTCGACGGCGACACCATTACATTGCTTACGCATTTGTTTAAGGCTTTTTGCATTACTCTGTATTTTGTGTTGCCGTATTAGAGACTTTTTCATTTTTGTGAAGGTATTTTCCCATGAATAAAGGTAACTGGGGTGACGAACGTAATAAATCATAATTACGAGTTACCGCAGACCACCTGTGCCTTACACCAAAATAGTCTGAAAGTATCTCTCAACAAGCTCTGAAATTTTGTCAATGGTTCACCCCTGTATATAAATGATCTGGGGATGTTGCTGGAAGCACCGCGAGACTGTTCACAGAAGATGCTGTTGCATACTTGCACTGATATTAGTAACATATCAGAGTAATAGCGAAAGGTAGGAAGACTGTAGAGTAGGTCCGATTCATGCTGGAATGGCTGGCCTCCACATAAATAAATGTATCTGCTGCGCTTGATTAGGCTCAAAATTTATTTACTGTTCGATTATAACATTGGTGATCAATCACTGGAGGCAGTAACAAACATTACATATCTACGTGCATTTTGAAATTAGCAATAAATTTGCCTCTGACGCCAACAATAATCTTGAATTTCTTTTCACTCTGTCATGATCGATTTCGGGGCTACCGCCAACAGATGCACCTGGTATATCTATAACGCGCAATAAAATGAAAATGGGATATATAAGACTTTGAACATAGCTGCTAAGGTTAAGTGACCGTGTCAGAATTATATTAGAAGAAATAAGTCTTCGGTCACAAATATTAAGTCAAAATGCTATGAGCGTCGTCTTCAGAATTAGACTAACAGTTCTAAAACATATTAAGTATATAATACATTGTTCGCGATTGGTTTGAAGAACATTCTGGACAATTCGAGCGAATAATTGGACATCCAGGCTCCCCGACATGAATCCCATGGTACATTTATGGGACGTAATGGACAGGTCAGTTCTTGCACAAAGTCGTGTACCGGCAACACTTTCGCTGTTATGGAGGACTATATGGCTCAGCATTTCTGCAGGGGAATTCCAACAAGTTGTGAAATCCGTGTCGAGCAAAAGCAGGTCTGAGACGTTACTAGGTGGTATCCAGTAACGTTTGTCACCTCGATGTACATCAGATTGATATGAAATATCTTTTTCCTACGATCACGCCTTGCTGTCATCGCCGTGCAGCAGAATTCGAAACCAGAACAGCTATTAGCATGAGTGACATAAAAGTAGATATCTTAGGTGTTTCGAAACAACTCAAATCACTTAAGAAAGCCAAGTCTTCCGTCCAGATGGTATACCAATCAGGTTTCTTTTAGAGTATGCAGATACAATAGCGCCTTTCTTAGCAGTCGTATACAACCGCTCACTTGACGAGAGGTCTGTTCCTAAAGACGGTAAAGTAACACAGTTCACGCCAATATTCAAGAAAGGTAATAGGAGTGACCCAGTGAATTACAGGGCCACATCACTGACCTCAATTCGCAGTAGGATTTTGGAGCATATACTGTACTCGAACATTGTGAATCACCTTGAAGAAAACGACTTTTTGATACATAACCAACACGGATCCAGAAAATATCGTTCTTGTGGACCACAGCTAGCTCTTTATTCCGATAAAGTAATGAGTGCTGTCGACATGGGATCTCAAATCGATTCCATATTCCTAGATTTCCAGAAGGCTTTCGATACCGTTCCTCACAAGCGACTATTAATCAAATTGCGTGCATAAGGAGTATCGTCTCAGTTGTGTGACTGGATTCGTGATTTTCTCTCAGAGAGGTCACAGTACGTAGTGATAGACAATAAATCATCGATTAGAACAGAAGTGATATGTGGCATTCTGCAAGGTAGTGTCGTAGGCCGCCTGCTGTGCCTGATTTATATAAATGATCTAGGTGATAATCTGAACAGACCCCTTAGATTGTTTTCAGATGACGCTGTAATTTACCGTCTAGTAAAATCATCAGACGATCAATTCCAATTACAAAATGATCTAGAGAGAATTTCTGTATGGTGCGAAAAGTGGCAATTAGCACTAAACAAAGGAAAGTGCGAGGTCATCCACATGGGTACTAAAAGAAATCCGATAAATTTAGGGTATGCGATAAATCGCACAAATTTAAGGCTGCAATTCTACTAAATACCTAGGAATTACAATTACGAGCAGATTAAATTGGAAAGATCACATAGATAATATTGTGGGGAAGGCGAAACAAAGACTGCGTTTTGTTGGCAGAACACTTAGAAAAATGGTTCAAATGGCTCTGAGCACTATGGGACTTAACTTCTGAGGTCAACAGCCCCTTAGAACGTAGAACTACTTAAACCTAACTAACCTAAGGACATCAGACACATCCATGCCCGAGGCAGAATTCGAACCTGCGACCGTTGCGGTCGCGCTGTTCCAGACTGAAGCGCCTAGAACCGCTCGGCCGCACCGGCCGGCCGACACTTAGAACATGCGACAAACCCACTAAAGAGACAGCCTACATTGCACTTGTCCGTCCTCTGCTGGAATATTGCTGCGCGGTATTGGATCCTTACTAGGTAGGATTGACGGAGGACATCGAAAAATTGCAAAGAAGACAGCCCGTTTCGTGTGATCGCACAATAGGGGTGAGAGTGTCACTGACATGATACTCGAGTTGGGGTGTCAGTCACGGAAACAAAGGCGGTTTTCTTTGTGGCGAGATCTATTTACGAAATTTCAATCACCAACTTTCTCTTCCGGATGCGTCAATATTTTGCTGACGCCCATCTACGTAGGGAGAAATGATCATCATAATAAAATAAGAGAAATCAGAGCTCGAACGGAAAGATTTAGGTGTTCCTTTTTCCCACTCGCCATTCGAGAGTGGAATGGTAGAGAAGTAGTATGAAAATGGTTCGATGAATCCTCTGCCAGGCACTTAAGTGTGAATTGCAGAATAACCATGAGTGCAGGCTCTCTCTGCGAATTTCGTATATGAAGCCTTAACGGTTTGTCAGCGGAGTAGCATCGTCGTCTCGTAGCAACGTTTCGATGGAATGCGTCTCCATCATCCTCAGGCGAAGTAATTTCTGCGCCTGAAGATGGTTGAGACGCATTCCATCGAAACGTTGCTACGAGACGACGGTGCTACTCTTCTGACAACCCGTGAAGACTTCATATATAACCATGTAGATGTAGTGTGCGCTGTAAAAAAAAAAAACTGCCCGCAGTATAAATTTGATTCATCAGTGTTCGGCAGAAAAGTGATTCTTTGTAACGAGGAGACGGAACAGTCTGGCTCCTACTGTCTGCCAAGAGTCTGTCGGGCTGATAGCATTGCTGCCAAGGGGCGCGTGCGTGCGGTCAAGGTAGCTGCAGATAAGCGGCGGTGAGGCAGCGAGCGTAGTCTGGGCACGCATAGGCGGGACACCTGCGAGGTGAGATTTGCAGCGCGCGTGCGGGATGTAGTGAGCGAGTGTGGCGCTCGCCAGGGAGTGCACTCCAAGTCCACCGGGCACTGAGCAGGCGACAGTGTCACGGGCAGTATGCGAGAAGCGTTCCGGCCGTCACCGTCGCAGCCTTGACCGTCGCAGGCCGCAACGCCCAGACAAGGTTTCCCTGCATCAGCACGAACTCCTGTATCCCGCACGTTATCGTCAAACTTGGAAGTCCGCTTCAGGGCCACTGACTGTTTTGTTTTATGTGTCGAAGCTAATAAGCCACTACTCAAATCCGAAGATACAAACATCTATTCAGACGCCCACAATTTGGGCTAGACCCGTATTTTTAGAGGCTACAAGTGTTGTCAGAGAAATGCTTTACTAGTAGATGCTGGTTTATACAGGAACTTCCTCCATTGTCATATACGAGGGTCACTCCAAAAGAAATGCTCACTACTTCTTTTTTATAATCCATCTTTTATTCTACATGTTTGAAAATGTGTTCAGGAACAATATTTTCGTTTCTCCACATAATTTCCATCCCTCTCAACTGCCTTACGCCATCTTGGAACCAGTGCCTGTATACCCGCACGGTAAAATTCTGGACCAACCTGTAGGAGCCACTGTTTCACAGCGTGCACAAGGCAGTCAGCAACCTTGTTCCACGAAGAGAGTCTTTCAGTTTCCCATAGAGATGATAGTCACGTGGAGCCATCTCAGGACTGTAAGGCGGGTGTTTCAGTGTTGTCCATCCGAGTTTTGTGATCGCTTCCACTGGTTTTTGACTTACATGTGGCCGTGCGTTGTCGTGCAACAGCAAAACACCCTGCTTCTGCCGATGTGGTCGAACACGACTCAGTCGAGCTTGAAGTTTCTTCAGTGTCGTCAGATATGCATCAGAATTTATGGTGGTTCCACTTGGCATGATGTCCAGAAGCAAGAGTCCTTCGGAATCGAAAAACACCGTAGCCATAACTTTTCCAGCAGAATGTGTGGTTTTGAATTTTTTTTCTTGTGTGAATTTGCATGATGCCACTCCACTGATTGCCTCTTCGTCACTGGTGAAAAACAATGGAGCCATGTTTCATCACCTGTCACAATTCTTCCAAGAAATTCAACTCCAACATTCTCGTACTGTTCCAAAAGTTCGCTGCATACCGTTTTTCTTGTTTCTTTGTGAGCCACTGTCAACATCCTGGGAACCCGTCTGGCACAAACCTTTTTTAACGCCAATACTTTCAGTATTGTGCAAACACTTCCTTCCCCTATTACCAACGTAGCGTGACAATTCGTTCACTGTGATGTGTCTGTCAGCAGTCACCAATTCGTTAACTCTCTGCACATTGTCTGGAGTGTGTGCAGTACGAGGCCTGCCGCTCCGAGGACAATCCTCAATATTGCCGTGCTCGCTTTCACCACGTAACCTGCTTGCCCACCGACTAACTGTACTGCGATCGACAGCAGCATCTCCATACACATTTTTCAACCTCCTGTGGATGTTTCCCACTGTCTCGTTTTCACAGCACAGGAATTCTATGACAGCACGTTGCTTCTGACGAACGTCAAGTGTAGCAGCCATCTTGAAGACATGCTGTGACGGCGGCTCTCACGGGAACAGGTTGAACTAAGTTTGAAAACAAGCGGGAAGGATGTATCTACACACTGTAAAACTTTCACAGATGCAGACTGAAAACTGTATGTTTACAAAAATAGTGTGCATTTCTGTTGGAGAGACCCCCGTACACTGATAAGCCAAAACATTGCGACCACTGCCCATCGCTTCGTTGGACGCCGACATTTGAAGTGCTAACAAAAGTAATTGGAGCAGACACGGACAGGGGATCACTCTAGCGAAGATATGGGTTGCAAATGGGGAAATCCATTGAGATAAGCGACATAGACAAAGGTCAGATTATTATTATGCAGATCCTGTGAGCGATTACCTCTAAAAGAGCGAAGCTGGTCGAATGTTCACGTGGTATTGTCGTAGAAGGGCAGTGAACCTGCCACTAGGTGCAAAGTGGTTGGACGTCCACGGCTCTTCACAGATCATGGGGTTCGGAGGTTTGTTTGTTCTGTAAAGTAGCATAATGCTGATATGTGGCATCTCTGCCGAAAGAACACAATGCTGGTGCACGCACAAGTGTTGCGGAGTGCATCGTTCATCGCACATTGTTGAACATGGAGCTCCTCAGCAGACCACCCATACGTGTTCACAAGTTGACCCAACGACATCGTCAATTGCCATTGCATTGGGCCCGGTAGCATAGGGATTCGACCGTCGATCAATGGAAACGTGTCGGTTCTTCGGGTGAATCACATTTTTGCTATACTCGGTCGATGGTCGTCACCACAAATGCCGTCGTCCAGGTGAACGGTGGCTCGAAAGGCGCAGCGCACCATGGATGCAGGCTGGTTGAAAATGGTTCAAATGGCTCTGAGCACTATGGGAGGTCATCAGTCCCCTAGGACGTAGAACTACTTCAACCTAACTGACCTAAGGACATCACACACATCCATGCCCGAGGCAGGATTCGCTCCTGCGACCGTAGCGGTCGCGCGGTTCCAGACTGAAGCGCCTAGAACCGCTCGGCAAAACTGGCAGGCGATGCAGGCTGGTGGCAGCATTGTAGTGCTATGGGACCCATTCTCCTGCGCTAGCATGGGACAAGTGATAGTAATTGAAGACACGCTGACAGCTGCGAACCACAGAGATGCCTTCGTGCTTGATGTCTTCCCCGATCATGATGACGTCTTTCAGAAGTATATCTGTTCGTGTCTCGGATATATATATATAAGAGGGGCGTTTGAAAAGTCCGTGCAAAAATAAAAACTACTTACATCTTTGGGGTAACCTTTTTTTTTTCTACATAGTCTCCTTTTAGATACACTTCGTCCAACGCTGTTCTAATGTGTTGATCCCTTCCGAATAATAGGAAATGTCCAAGTCTGCAAAATAGCTATTAGTTGCTGCAATCACCTCCTCGTTTGAATAAAATCTTTGTCCCGCCAGCCATTTCTTCAAATTAGGGAACAAATAGTAGTCCGAAGGAGCCAAGTCTGGAGAATAGGTGGGATGTGAAACGAGTTGGAAACATATTTACATTAATTTTGCGACCACAACTGCTGAGGTGTGTGCTGGTTCATTGTCGCGATGGAAAAGGACTTTTTGCGGTCCAATTGCCAGCGTTTTTCTTGCAGCTCGGTTTTCAAACGGTCCAATAACGATAAATAATATGCACCTGTAATAGTTTTACCCTTTTTCAGATAGTCGATGAGGATTATCCCTTGCGAATCCCAAGAGACAGTCGCCATAACCTTTTCGGTCGAAGGAATGGTCTTCGCCTTTTTTGGTGCAGATTCTCCCTTGGTAACCATCTGTTTAAATTGTTGTTTGGTCTCAGGAGTATACTACAGTATCCATGTTTCATCCACAGTGACGAAACGACGCTTAAAGTCCTGCGGATTCTTACTGAACAGCTGCAAACCATCCTTGCAACACTTCACACGATTCCGTTTTTGGTCAAGCGTGGCCATCTTGCGGATAGATTTCTCGTGTCCAAATGTTTATGCAAAATCTTATGTATCCGTTCAGTCGAGATGCTCACAGCACTAGCAATGTCACGCACCTTAACTCTTTTCTCATCCATCACCATATCATGGATTTTATCAATGATTTCTGGAGTCGTAACTTCCACAGGGCGTCCAGAACGTTTAGCATAACTTGTTCCCGTATGCCCACTCCGAAAATTTTGAAACCACTTATAAACTGTTCTAATCGAAGGTGCAGAGTCACCGTAATGTTTATCAAGCTTATCTTTAGTCTCCTAAAGGCGTTTTGCCTTTCATGAAGTAATGTTTAATCACCACACGAAATTCTTTTTCGTCCATTTTTTGACAATCACTCGACTTCCTTGATTCACATCAATGCCAAACACAAAGAAATAGACCAATATGGCTGAAACGTGGTGTGCGTTCTTTCCAAAGATGTTACTAACTAAACATGACCTCGATACGCGCCAGTGGTGCCATCTCTCAGACTTTGCACGGACTTTTCAAACGCCCCTCGTATATTCCTTCTGGCGCCTAAACGTATCATGATTTAACTGTTGTGTATACAAGCAGTGTAAATAATCTATGCGAGTCGCAGGTCAATGTGATGTATGTGATGGTATATTTATGTATTGGAGGTTAGCCGAGTGTTCCATGTGAATGGAAAACAGGGATCGTACGTCTTCTGGGCAAGAAAGTACCTAAGAATTACCAAAACTTTTGCTAGTGACACACAGTATTTTATCTAATGCACTCCAACTAGACACCCAGCTAGAGGAATATCGAGGCGGATTTCGAAAAAAAAAAATAGATCGTACAGGGAAAAGATGTGTAATCTATAGACTAATCTCCAAATTAGATAACTGAGAAAGAAAGATACAGCAGTTACATTTGCAGATTTCAAGAATGCATGTGATTCCATTGACAGAATATGTCTCTTCGATATTATAAAAGAATTCATTTTAGATTCAAAAGCTACGACCATTATTCAAGACACATTAAGAAGTACTTCACCTAAATCAAGTTTCGTGGAGAATTCTGCAAAAACTTTGAGACAAAAACAAGAGTCAGGCAAGGGGATGGACTGACACTTCTGCTTTCCAACTAAAAGAAAACATTATTAGCGGACTGCCTGGCGTTCGCAGATGATACTGCGTTGATAACACAGATACGAGAAAATGCCAAAATCCGAATAAAAGATGCTTCAAGTAAAGTATTAACTGAATAAACAATATTAGCTTAGATAACAGCAAAAATCTAAAATTGGTTTTTATTCCCTTTGCATCCCATCATTCACTGCACTTCTTTGTTTTTACGATGTACAATTTACCCATGCTGGTTTGATAACCTGTAATCCTACATTCCAGTATTCTCATCTTGTCTGTCTTCATCATCCATGGGTCACATTGTAGCACATAAATGTTACAAAGTTGATTTAGTTACTATGTCTGAACAGAAGCTTCTTAACATTTCGATCTCGAATGCAACAACCTTAGTTATCTAGTAAGCTCTATGTTACAGCAGCCCAGACCTCTCAGGCTACGTTCACCCACAGAAGTGAAAACATAGAGCTTCCTAGCTGATACAGAAGCTGCTTTTACGGAAATAACATACAGACTTCTCACATAAATCATCGCATATCGGCATACATTAATCGATAAAACATATTAACTGTACACGTTCTAGGTTTTAGCGAGATATTATTTATGGAACATGCAAGGCACTAGGTACTGAGGGTGGTCAGAAACAGTCTGAAAACCGTCTAACACTGTTGCAGGATGGGTTGCGCTGAGAAATAATTATTCAGAAAAAAATCGGTACGTTATGACGATTCCGAGTTAATTAGCCAATCAGGCCGTCGCGCGAATAAATTCAAGCGGCCCGCCAAGCGCGTTCTTCGTTTGTTTTTCTAAAACCGAAAGGAAGAGCGATACAGAAATTGGACGTGGGACGAATGTTAATTAACTCGGAAACGGCGCAACGTACCGGATTTTTTTTCTGAACGATTATTTCTCAGCATAGCCTAACCTGCAACACCATTACATGGTTTTGAGACTGTTTTTGACCATCCTGTGTATCTATTTTCCCATGTTTCTCAAGGATGTAGAATGAACATTTCTCTCTATTTGTTGCTGAACTCACGAATGAGAGTAGAGAAAGATCTTTTTAAGTTTGTTTCTTATATCAAACACAGGTGCCGGTCATGACTCACTGAATTTAATAACAAAATACTGACTGCTCTGTCAAATGCTAGACTTTAAGTTTTAATGTGATATTTCTGCAGTGAGGACTTCCCACTAGTACCTTCATATGAAGATGTCTTCTCCAGGTAACACGGCCGCGAGAATCGTTTATGCAGTCTAGCTAATTCTCATTTCATTGGCGGAAACTGAAAGAAAATAGCATTAGCTCTTGAAAAAGTGTGATATGGAAGTAGTCGTTGGCGTATTCCGCTATCCACTGCCAGGGAAAAATCCATAGTTAATTTTCAGCTCGGTGGTGTTCGAGAATAAAGTGGGATGGAAAATGGGACTCCAGTCCGAGTGATTTACGTTTCAAAAGGTTCTCCGTCCGGATTACCGACTTCTTTATAAATTGAATGCAATTTCCGCTAATTCGTAACCACAGTCTCGGATATTAGGGTTCCAAATGTTTTAGCTTCCCTCTTACCTCTCACGCAACTCTGCCCCACACAAAAATAATTTTCACTCATTCACGTAGAAGATCAAATACTTTTTTTCTTGTTTTAGAGCGGCTGATTGTTTTTACAACTAGATGTTTTCTACTGTTTGACGCAGCGCTGGATCGAATGCTATCTGCTGATAAAGCCTTCCATTACTTTCCGTCTTGTTTACAGTTCCTCGCTCCCATGTATCCACTTGCACGAGCAGCGCAAGATTTGCCTACTTCACTGGTACACCTTCCTTTCTTTCGTTAATTTTCTACGTCTGCCTTACTTCTTCTCAAAGCAGAATAATTTTCGTTCATTATTTTTTGATCTTGCCTCGCCTTCGTGGCATCTTCTTTTGCTAGATATCCAAAGCAAATTTACTAAGCTTTGTCTTTCTGCTGCTTTTTCGTTCTCCTTCAAGTATGATCCTCTGTTCCTACACTGGTCTAAAAAGTTAACGGATCATACAGTGTAGGCTTTGAATGTCGGTGTCTTGTGCAGTTAAAACTTCACGGTTGAGAGGCCATGGTCGTTGTATAAAACTGCTCCCTGACATTTCGTCTCCATCTACTGGAGACATCTTCCGAGGTAGAAAGGATAATGCCCACTAAGGCTTGTGGGGCTCTCGCATATATAGAGCGCATAGAGAGCACCCCCATACCTCACGTGAAGCCGACTCTGGATTATACACTGTGTGACAATCCCTGGATTATACACGAAATTGTACGAGGGTAATCTCAAAAGTAAGGTAGGCCTATCCTATTTTTTTTATAAGTACAGAACTCTTGTTTGTGTGGCAGTTGGTCACCCTGTTATGAAGAGTGCGTCACGCACTTTGTGTAAACACGCGCACGCCGCGCTGAGGCGCTCAGTCTTGGCTTGGCAGCCGTTGAGAATGGAGCTCCCGTTGAATGTTACCGCCAAGTTAAAAGAACATTTGGCCGGAAAGCAAGTCAGCTCTGACGACGAGGTGAAAGAAGAGGTTCATAACTTTCTGAACAGAATGGCGGCGTGTTGGAATGACATAGGCATACAAAAACTGCCACAGCGTCTACAAAAATGCATCGACAAAAATGTTGATTATGTCGAAAAATAGCTAAATGTTCAAGCTGTAAACTGATGTAAACCATTGTAGAAATAAACAGGTCTATGTACTTATTAGATAACTAGGAGACTTTACTTTTGGGATTACCCTCGTATATACATCATGTGTTGCTAGTACACGAAATTCCGTGCAGTTGCGGACAAGTGTGTTTTGAAGCTACGACAAGTAGTGTTAACACCCGCATAACTGAACACAAACAGACCTGTCGTGTGGGACATAACGAAAAATCGGCTGTAGCAGAACAAGTTTTTCGCGATGGGAATCACGAAATAAACTTCAGTGAGACGAGCGTGTTAGCAAAGGCATCGCATTAGCTTGCATTCATGTACACTCCTGGAAATGGAAAAAAGAACACATTGACACTGGTGTGTCAGACCCACCATACTTGCTCCGGACACTGCGAGAGGGCTGTACAAGCAATGATCACACGCACGGCACAGCGGACACACCAGGAACCGCGGTGTTGGCCGTCGAATGGCGCTAGCTGCGCAGCATTTGTGCACCGCCGCCGTCAGTGTCAGCCAGTTTGCCGTGGCATACGGAGCTCCATCGCAGTCTTTAACACTGGTAGCATGCCGCGACAGCGTGGACGTGAACCGTATGTGCAGTTGACGGACTTTGAGCGAGGGCGTATAGTGGGCATGCGGGAGGACGGGTGGACGTACCGCCGAATTGCTCAACACGTGGGGCGTGAGGTCTCCACAGTACATCGATGTTGTCGCCAGTGGTCGGCGGAAGGTGCACGTGCCTGTCGACCTGGGACCGGATCGCAGCGACGCACGGATGCTCGCCAAGACCGTAGGATCCTACGCAGTGCCGTAAGGGGACCGCACCGCCACTTCCCAGCAAATTAGGGACACTGTTGCTCCTGGGGTATCGGCGAGGACCATTCGCAACCGTCTCCATGAAGCTGGGCTACGGTCCCGCACACCGTTAGGCCATCTTCCGCTCACGCCCCAGCATCGTGCAGCCCCCCTCCAGTGGTGTCGCGACAGGCGTGAATGGAGGGACGAATGGAGACGTGTCGTCTTCAGCGATGAGAGTCGCTTCTGCCTTGGTGCCAATGATGGTCGTATGCGTGTTTGGCGCCGTGCAGGTGAGCGCCACAATCAGGACTGCATACGACCGAGGCACACAGGGCCAACACCCGGCATCATGGTGTGGGGAGCGATCTCCTACACTGGCCGCACACCAATGGTGATCGTCGAGGGGACACTGAATAGTGCACGGTACATCCAAACCGTCATCGAACCCATCGTTCTACCATTCCTAGACCGGCAAGGGAACTTGCTGTTCCAACAGGACAATGCACGTCCGCATGTATCCCGTGCCACCCAACGTGCTCTAGAACGTGTAAGTCAACTACCCTGGCCAGCAAGATCTCCGGATCTGTCCCCCATTGAGCATGTTTGGGACTGGATGAAGCGTCGTCTCACGCGGTCTGCACGTCCAGCACGAACGTTGGTCCAACTGAGGCGCCAGGTGGAAATGGCATGGCAAGCCGTTCCACAGGACTACATCCAGCATCTCTACGATCGTCTCCATGGGAGAATAGCAGCCTGCATTGCTGCGAAAGATGGATATACACTGTACTAGTGCCGACATTGTGCATGCTCTGTTGCCTGTGTCTATGTGCCTGTGGTTCTGTCAGTGTGATCATGTGATGTATCTGACCCCAGGAATGAGTCAATAAAGTTTCCCCTTCCTGGGACAACGAATTCACGGTGTTCTTATTTCAATTTCCAGGAGTGTATATAGAAGCAACAGAGATTAATAAATACCATAATAATTTTAAGAGAAAAGACGAAGGTTTGAAGTTAGGTAAAATATGGATGTCGACTTCGTGCGAACAGAATTGCAATCGATAATTTTTAACTGAGAATAATGTCACTATCGAGAGAGAGTCACACAGTCGGTATCACGTGACGTATGGCGGTGCCCTCCATTCGCTCTATAAATGCGAAAGCCTTTATATCTCGTAGGACATCTCACGCAGTTGGAGACGAAACCTCAGTTAGCAGTTTTGTATATCGTCCATGGCTTCTCAGCCTGGAAGTTTTAACTGAAGAATTAGGGGGTCGTTCAAAATGTCCTGATATCTTCACTGGATAAGTTAGTCACCGAGGTGACCTCCGTTAAGAAAATGATAATTTTGCGACAGAAGAAAAATGAGGAGAGGACTGTCGTTGTTTCACACGGAACAGAGTGGTTTTTCCAACTGGGACGAGTCGCGATTTAAATACTAGTGGCAAGTAACAGGAGAAGCCAAGTTGGCGTGTTATGCTATACGAATAGAAAGTTAACCCCACTGGAAAGGAAAATACAGAATAACAGTCATAAGAGATATCGTAATTTAGCGACCGTTTGCTGAAGTGTGGTAAGGCCGATATTACACTATCAAATTTCTTTGTCTATGATTTGATCAAAGATGTGATCAAATATTCGTCAAATACACTTGACAAAGATCTTTGACGTGGCGCTAAAAAGAAGTATTACACTGTCATCATATTTTTCGTCGAAGTTCAAGATGGCCGACAACAACAACTTGTTGTCAACAGCAGTTGCATGTACCATATTTGTACTGTGTGCACATGCGGAACAGAAGCGGGGGAAAAAAGGAAACGTACCTGGGTGAAGCCGTGGGTTTTACGACGTCACGATAAAAGCATTCAACAAAACTTGTTACGTGAGATTATAGTGGTGGACGTCAAGTCGTACATCAACTACTTAAGAATGGATGAGCATACATTTCTGTACGTGCTCAGTGAAGTGTATCCTCATATCACAAAGCACAATACTCACATAAGAACTGCTATATCTGCAGAAGACAGGCTCACTGTAACAATCCGGTTCCTTGCTACAGGAGAGGGTTAGGTTAGGTTAGGTCGCCAATCTTCTTAATCTATTTTTGTATCCAGGGTGCCTCACGTTGTAAAGCGCCTCATCAGCTTCATACGTCTCTATTAATTTTGTAGTTGTCGGTACACACCAATTGTATTTACCGGCAATGTTTATAAAAACACTACAGATGACAGAACGCTGCAACGATGCTAGCCCTCCACGTGGTAACATGTCACATTGTAGTGAAGAGAAGACAAGCGACTTCTTTGATCAAATCTACAGCGTTGCCCTAGATTTGATCAAATATTTGACGACATTTGACAAAGTTCCCTATAGCACCATCAAATTATATTGACAAAGATATTTGACAAAGATAGTGGACAAAGAAATTTGGTATGTAATACCGGCATAAGAGCCAGGGACCCCAAGGGTCTTGAATAGCCCTACCTGTACCTTGCTCTCACGGGACAGGGCTAATGACCCTCTGGGCGTCTGCTTCGAAGCGCACCAACCGCATCGTACTCTAGGGACTAGCCCCTCAACTGCCTGGTTGTCCTGAGGGATATCCACCTTACACCCAACGTCGCCATGACAGTCCATTTGGTGCTGTGCGAGTATGTAAAAACCACAACAGTCCATTAGATGATCGCAAGCTTTTGTTTTACTGAATGGCCGAGTTCAGCCGTGATGATCAACTTCAGATTGATCCAAAAGAGAATGTGCTAATTATGAACAAGAGCATTGTGATAATTTATCAACATTGCAAGTACGAGTAGTATTGTGACTCCCACTGTCTGAGAAGAAACTAAAAAAACATACCTGTGTGTTTGAAGTTAACAAAAGAGACAGATAAAACATCTAGTCACGATTGGCACCGTCACATGGTATAAAAACATGATAAACTTCCGGTAAACAATCGTGGCTTGTAATCTAGGACCGTCGTTTGCACGGTGTGGTCACAGCGAGGGGGTTTGGCCGCTAGGAATCGCAGACCGTGAGCACTCTTGACAACAGCGAGTTACAAGGTCAGGGATACGATTTTAACATTCTCGTTACCTTCGAACATCCTTCTTTCCAACCAGATCTTCCTCTTTTCACAATATTCCTAGCTGATGCAGTCTCCTTAAATTTCCTGTACCCAGAACTCGCTACATCATGAAACATATGCCACTACCATTAATGTTAATACTGAATATTGTCTTTAATTATTATTATCACTATTAGTGGTAGCAGCTGCGGCAGTACAAGTACTGTCGGTATCAACGTTATTAGTTTATGGTCGGTATTATTTACTGACATTAAGGACTTCAGGCACTCGAATCATTTTAATACTGTTTGTCATATTTGAATAGCTATTTCTTAGGAAGCAATGACCTGAAAAAGGTACTGTATGAGTGAAAAACCCTGGTTAGATATAAGAGAGAGCCTGATGCCCTAATCAGATCAGGTTAAATAAGCAAATACCTTCAAACTCATTGCCATCGTAAGTCAGTTGTTCTTCGATTTAAATGATGCTTTCTTAGTTATTTAACCATTTCAGACCCTCTGGCTACAGTTGTGTACATTACCTTTTACTTTGTCTTAGCTGCAACATAAATATTTTTTCCCCATGGAAACGTAGGGTACACATCTGTAAGTGTTCGACCTTTCCATCAAGCGCAAGTGCTGCCAACTGTTGGGCATCACTATGAAAATGAGTGCGCAGCAGCTCGTAATCGCCAGAATACGCGTACGTGGTTAGTTCGCTATATTTCACTATATAATTCAATATTGTTTTGTTATTTTGCATGGTATTTATTAAGTGATCATTTTACTTTTTATTAAAAAAGGGAATATTCCGTAATAAGTTATTTTAGTCCATAAAATGAAGCCAGGTGTACAAAGTACGTTTTGGAAAAGGGTACATATTTTTGTATAAATGTTGCATCGAAAATCGTTTGAAAATCACCTAAGAGCATTACGACATAAAGAAAAATTGTCCTTTCTCCTGAAAAAATTTACGCTTGAAAGCGTTAAATTCATGTGGATGGTACGTTATTATTGCTTCAAGAATTATGTCCAGTGGTTGAGTATACTGAAGACTCGGATATTCAGTGAAATTCGTTGATGCAAGACTTCTTTTGTGAGACCTTCTGCCGTAATTGATGTGAGGCGGTATGCTCCTGTTAATTTCTCTGTTCTGTCTCTTGGTTTTGTCCATACTTACAGGATTTGAAGCTCAGTGCCTGCGTATCAGTTTTCCACTTCCCTATAGCAGTACGACGCCATTTAAAAAAACCTGAAAGCACCTTTGATAATTAGTAGATCTGCGAGTATTTTTAGGTAAACAATATACGTATTCGCCGGTAGCTGAAGTACGTATTAGTAAAGAAAAAAATAGTGCGTAGTGTAACAGTCTTTTAATCGTAAATTCGTTGGATTGAAACTCGCTGGAGGTAAAATTTTTATACATTTATTTAAATATGGTTGTTATTAACAATGGTAATGTTAACCACAAATATTGAATCAGCATTTTATTAAAAAAAATTGTTGTTGTTGTTGTTGTTGTGGTCTTCAGTCCTGAGACCGGTTTGATGCAGCTCTCAAAGCCACTCTATCCTGTGCAAGCTTCTTCATCTCCCAGTACCTACTGCAGCCTACATCCTTCTGAATCTGCTTAGTGTACTCATCTCTTGGTCTCCCTCTACGATTTTTACTTTCCACGCTGCCCTCCAGTACTAAATTGGCGATCCCTTGATGCCTCAGAACATGTCCTACCAACCGATCCCTTCTTCTAGTCAAGTTGTACCACAAACTCCTCTTTTCCCCAATTCTATTCAATACCTCCTCATTAGTTATGTGATCTACCCAGCTAATCTTCAGCATTCTTCTGTAGCACCACATTTCGAAAGCTTCTATTCCCTTCTTGTCTAAACTATTTATCGTCCATGTTTCACTTCCATACATGGCTACAATCGATACAAATACTTTCAGAAACGACTTCCTGACACTTAAATCGATACTCGATGTTAACAAATTTCTCTTCTTCAGAAACGCTTTCCTTGTCATTGCCAGTCTACATTTTATATCCTCTCTACTTCGACCATCATCAGTTATTTTGCTCCCCAAATAGCAAAACTCCTTTACTACTTTAAGCGTCTCATTTCCTAATCTAATTCCCTCAGCATCACCCGACTTAATTCGACTACATTCCATTATCCTCGTTTTGCTTTTGTTGATGTTCATCTTACATCCTCCTTTCAAGACACTGTCCGCTCCGTTCAACTGCTCTTCCAAATCCTTTGCTGTCTCTGATAGAATTACAATGCCATCGGCGAACCTCAATGTTTTTATTTCTTCTCCATCGATTTTAATACCTACTCCGAACTTTTCTTCTGTTTACTTTACTGCTTGTTCAATATACAGATTGAATAGCATCGGGGAGAGGCTACAACCATGTCTCACTCCCTTCCCAACCACTGTTTCCCTTTCATGCCGCTCGACTCTTATAATTGCCATCTGGTTTCTGTACAAATTGTAAATAGCCTTTCGCTCCCTGTATTTTACCCCTACCACCTTCAGAATTTGAAAGAGAGTATTCCAGTCAACATTGTCAAAAGCTTTCTCTAAGTCTACAAATGCTAGAAACGTAGGTTTGCCTTACCTTAATCTTTCTTCTAAGATAAGTCGTAGGGTCAGTATTGCCTCACGTGTTCCAACATTTCTACGGTATCCAAACTGATCTTCCCCGAGGTCGGCTTCTACCAGTTTTTCCATTCGTCTGTGAAGAATTCACGTTAGTATTTTGCAGCTGTGACTTATTAAACTGATAGTTAGGTAATTTTCACATCTGTCAACACCTGCTTTCTTTGGTATTGGAATTATTATATTCTTCTTGAAGTTAAATTTATGAGTCAATATTATTTTCTCAATGAACTCTCCCATTTGATAATATAGAATTTAAATAAATTTTTTAAGGAAATATGTATTACTGAAAAGCCAAGACCATCACTTGATCCAAGTTACAGGTTGGCTATCTAACGCCTGCCAGGAATAACAAAAATTTGACTTTCAGAATGCCATAAGTTACTCGTTGAATTTAAAAAACTACAATACTTCCATAACCTACTTACTAAGAGGTATAATCTTACGTTACAGAGTTAATACAATAAGTCAAGTTAGGAAGTGTATACATGTTCTGAGGCAGCGGAACATATTAACACATTTGCTGAGTTATTAGACGTTTCAAGCTGTTTTAAGTAAAAGTTAAAAAAATATGTTGCATGTGTCGTGAATCGAGCCATCGATATCATGCTACTGGCAACTGTAACATAGTAATAGGAGTTTTTTTGTACTGAACAGTGTTGGGAAGTCATAATTTTCAAAGGTGATTTTTTCGAAATTTGGTGAGAATTACGTCTTATTGCTGTAGGAAACTGATGCCTGCGCATTGATTTTCAAATAATGTAAATATGAAGAAATTGAAAAACAGCCAGTGCGTAAGTTCTCCTCTTTAAGCCGAGGGACTTGCACGTTGGTTCAAATCCCTGTCCATTCATCCATGCTTGTATTTCACGAAGTTTCCCTAAATCACTTAAGGCGATTGCCGACCTGGTTTCCCTGAAAAGGAGATGGCCAATTCCCCACGAAGTGTTCTCCCAATACAGTTTGTGCGCTTTCTATTCTCACCTCTTCGTGGAAAAGAAGTTACACCTCATCTCCCTTTCGTTTCTTATCTGTAAACTAAAGCCGCAAGAACTGCAGTGAGAAGAGTCGCCTTACACTCAATGTAGCCTTTCAATCCTGCCTACACATCGTGAACACGTGTTGTTCGACACGCGCTCCGTATCGTTTGACGCAACGTCGTCCCACACGTTCTGGCAACAGCCGGGCATAACGCGTCAGTCACTCTCGACAGTGATCTTGTGCCCGAGGAGCGATCAGCTATGGTCTGAAAGCAGTACTTCTGTGTTCCAAATTAGGCCACGCGTAGCTGGAAAGCATGCTTCATTGCTAAGAGTAGGACGGACCCAGCTAGTTTCGACATCACGTTTATCGCTACACGCTGCACTTCCTGTCGCTTTCGTTTCATCTGGAATCACTGCTGAGGCAACTACGGAACCAGCCAGTGTCTCACAACAAGTAAACGCCTCGTGCAGCACCGCTTGCCGCAATACTTACACGCTATTCCAGTCGGGTGGATATTACTCAACGCGTCCAATGTTCCATGAAATATTACTCAAATGGGATGTCTAAATTTATATTCTACGCGTCACCGTATGCTATACAAAAGAAGTCCACTCTAAATCAACAGTTACAATCCGGTAGCCACGTTACGTTCAATGGCGGAGGGTACTTTTAATAGTTCTATCTTTTCATCCCTTCCCTGTTCCACTCTAGAACAATGCGTGATAAGCATTGCCGGTAAAGCTCTTTATTAGCTCTAATTTCTCGTATTTTCTTGTCGGGGTCATTTCGGGAGGCGTATATTATGGGAGGAAGTATGATGTTGCCAGATTCTTCCCGAAACGTACTCTGTCGGGATTTTGATAGTAAACTTCGCCTTGAGGTTCAACGCACATCTTGTAGCGTCTGCCATTGGAGCTGAGCAACTCGGGCCGTGTCTAAACGATCTCGTGACAAAGCGCGCCGCTCTTCTTTGTATATCTTCTGTCTGTTTTATTAATCCAACCTGGTGAGATTTCTAGACTCTTGAGGATTACTCAAGAATCGGCCGAACAATTCGTTTGTAATCCAATACTGTCGTGGATAAATTGCGTTTCCTTACGATTCTTCCAATGAAAAACTTGGCATCTGTTTTTCCTACAATATGTTTTGTGAAGTCTGTGGCGAATTGCAGGACCTGTGACACTACGTCATTTATGTACAATCTAAGTCAAAAAAGGGCGTACCACGAATGAATTATCCAAATAGGGTGGAAGTCAGTAGATGCGATGTACACAACTGACCATTAAAACTGATGACGTGCTACAGACGCGAAATTTAACCAACAGGAAGAAGATGCTGTGATATGCAAATGATTAGCTTTTCAGAGCATTCACACAAGGTTGGCGCCGGTGGCGACACCTACAACGTGCTGATATGAGGAACGTTTCCAATCGATTTCTAATACACAAACAGAAGTGGACCGGAGTTGCCTGGTGAAACGTTGTTGTGATGCCTCGTGTAAGGAGGAGAAATGCGTACCATCATGTTTCCGACTTTGATAAAGGTCGGATTGTAGCCTATCGCGATTGCGGTTTATCGTATCGCGACATTGATGCTCGCGTTGGTCGAGATCCGATGACTGTTAGCAGAATAATGGAATCGGTGGGTTCAGGAGCGTAATACGGAACGCCGTTCTGGATCCCAACGGGCCTCGTGTCACTAGCAGTCGAGATGACAGGCGTCTTATCCGCATGGTTGTAACGGATCGTGCAGCCACGTCTCGATCCCTGAGTCAACAGATGGGGACGTTTGCACGACAACAACCAACTGCACGAACAGTTCGACGACGTTTGCAGCAGCATGGACTATTAGCTCGTAGACCATGGCTGCGGTTATCCTTGACGCTGCATCACAGACAGGAGCGCCTGCGATGGTGTACTCAACGGCGAACCTGGGTGCACGAATGGCAAAACGTCATTTTTTCGTATGAATCCAGGTTCTGTTTACAGCATCATGATGGTAGCATCCGTGTTTGGCGGCATGGCGGTGAACGCACATTGGAAGCGTGTGTTCGTCATCGCCGTACTGGCGTATCACCCCTCGTGATGGTATGGTTCGCCATTGGTTACACGTCTCGTTCACCTCTTGTTCACATTGACGGCACTTTGAACAATGGACGTTACATTTCAGATGTGTTACGACCCGTGAATGTACCCTTCATTCGATACCTGCGAAACCTTACATTTTAGCAGGATAATGCACGACGGCATGTTGCAGGTCCTGTACGGGCCTTTCTGGATACAGAAAATGTGCGACTGCTGCCCTGGCCAGCACATTCTCCACATCTCTCATCAATTGAAAACGTCTGGTCAATGGTGGCCGAGCAACTGATTCCTCACAATACGCCAGACACTGCTCTTGATGAAGTGTGATATCGTGTTGAAGCTGTATGGGCAGCTGTACCTGTACACGCCATCCAAGCTCTGTCTGCCCAGGCGTATCGAGGCCGTTATTACGGCCAGAGGTGGTGTTTCTGGATACTGATTTCTCAAGATCTATGCACCCAAATTGCGTGAAAATGTAATCAGATGTCAGTTCTAGTTTGATATATTAGTCCAATGAATACCCGTTTGTCATCTATATTTCTTCTTGGTGTAGCAATTTTAATGTCCAGTAGTGTATTGGTATCCTACATTTATCGTTATCTTAAGTGCAATAAGGGGACCACAACGTAACCACGAAGAACACCCACTTACCGTACCACCATCTCCTCTGTACTTCAATGCTGGCAACCGTTGCACTCCATTCTTTTTAAGACCCCCCCCCCCCCTCTCTTACACACAGCCGTAGTTCTAAGTGAACAGCTAGAAGAACTTTGTAGCTCACGAGTTCTTCCTTCCAAAGATTTCATAGGATTTTTTTAACCACTCTCCGGATGCTGACAGTTCCTGTCCGCCACAATACTAGGTCTGCCTGGTCTTGGTTTAGCTGTGGTTGTTGCTTCGCGTTTCTGTTTCACAGGCACCTCATCAGCAGAGAAAAGAAGAAACAACTGTATAAATATCAAGAGCTCAGATGGGAAACCAGCCCTAAGCAAAGGAGGGAAAGCTGAAAGGTGGAAGAATCATACAAAGGGTCTAGCAATATTACAGAAATGAAGGAGGACATAGATGAAGATGAGATGGATGATAAGATTTGCGTGAAGAATTTGACAAAGCACTGAAAGACCTAAGTCGAGACAAGGCCCCGGCAGTAGACAACATTCCATAGAACTACTGATAGCCTTGATTTAGAGCCAGCCATGACAAAATTCTTCCACCTTGTAAGCAAGATGTGTGAGACATGCAAATACCCTCAGACTTCAAGAAGAATCTAATGAATCCGGCTCCAAAGAAAACAGGTGCCTACAGATGTGAAAATTACCGAACTATCAGTTTAATACGTCTTGGCTGCAAAATACACACATCAAAAAAAGTTTTGCATCAACCCAGTTCCCAGAACTCCTGAAGATAGGCGTTGACTGTGGATGTTAAAAAATATATCGGCTCTACCACTTGTTTATAGCGTAAAACACTAAGATTAGTGGTTGAGCCGATATATTTTTTAACATTGACCTCTCATCCAGTATGGATAAAATCAAAGTTGACTGTTGATGTTGTATCACAGACACAGTCCCTTTGACTGTTCAGAGATGTCACTACACCCGCCCTAAGATGTAAACAACCATGCATGAGCAGCGCCTATTAGACGGAGGAGCTCCGACAGTCGATCAGTTCCAGTCATTCCACCAGGAAGGAGGTACACGGCTCGTGTTGTCTGTAGTTCAACCATGCCTAGACGGTCAATACCGCGGTTCGATCGCGTCCGCATTGTTACTTTTTGACAGGAAGGGCTCTCAACAAGGGAAGTGTCCAGGCATCTCGGAGTGGAACAAGGTGATGTTGATCGGACATGGAGGAGATACAGAAAGACAGGAACTGTCGATGAAATGCCTCGCTCAGGCCACTCAGAGGCTACTACTGCAGTGTATGAGCGCTACCTCCGGATTATGGGTCGGAGGAACACTGACAACAACGCCAACATGTTGAATAATGCTTTTAGCGCAGCCACAGGTCGTCGTGTTACTACTCAAACTGTGCGCAATAGGCTACATGATGCGCCACTTCACTCGCGACGTCCATGGCGAGGTTTGTCTTTGCAAACCACGACACCATGCAACGCAGTACCGATGGGCCCAACAACATGCCGAATGGACCGCCCAGGGTTTGCATCACGTTTCATTCACCGATGAGTGTCGCATATGCCTTCAACCAGACAATCGTCGGAGACGTGTTCGGATGCAACCCGGTCAGGCTGAACACTTTCCAGGAGTGCAGCAAGGTGGAGGTTCCCTGATGTTTTCGGGTGGTATAATGTGGGGCCGACGTACGCCACTGGTGGTCACGGAAGGCGCCGACGGCTGTACTATACGTGAATGCCTCTTCCAATCCACAGTGCAACCATATTGGCAGCATATTGGGAAGGCATTCGTCTTCATAGACGACAATTTGCGCCCCCACCGTCCACATCTTGTGAATGACTTCCTTCAGGATAACGATATCGCTCGACTAGAATGGCCAGCGTGTTCTCCAGACATGAACCCTATCGAACATGCCTGGGATGGACTAAAAAGTGCTGTTTGTGGTCGACGTGACCCACCAATCACTCTGAGGGATCTACGCCAAATCACCCTTGAGGAGTGGGACAATATGGATCAACAGTGCCTTGATGAAGTTGTGGATAGTATGCCACGACGAATACAGGCATACGCAAGAGGACGTGTTACTGGGTATTGGAGGTATCGCTGTGTATAGCAGTCTGGACCCCCACCTCTTAATGTCTCGCTGTATGGTGGTACAACATGCATTGTGTGGTTTTCATGAGCAATAGAAAGCGCGTAAATGATTTTTATGTTGATCTCTATTCCAATTTTCTGTACAAGTTCCGGAACTCTCGGAACCGAAGTGATGCAAAAAATTTTTTGATGTGTGTAGTAACACGAATTCTTTACAGAAGAATGGGAAAACTGGTAGAAGCCGACCTCGGAGAAGATCAATTTTAAGTTCGGAGAAATGCAGGAACACGGGAGGCAATACCTACTGACTCTACGACTTCTCATAGAAGATAGGCTAACCTATGTTAATAGAATTTGTGGGCTTAGAGAAAGCTTTTGACAATGTTGTCTGGAATACTGTCTTTGAAATTCTGTGGGTAGCAAGGGTAAATTACGGGGAACAAAAGGCTATTTACTACTTGAATAGAAACCAGATGGTAGTTACAAGATTCGAGTGGCATGAACTGGAAGCAACGATCGAAAAGGGAGTGAGAAAGGGTTGTAACAAAAAGAGCATAGAAGCTTTTGAGATGTGGTGGTACAGAAAAATGTTGAAGATTGAATGTGTAGATCACGTAACTACAGAAGGGGTACTGAATAGAATTGGGGAGAAAAGAAATTTGTCGCACAAGCTGACTAGAAGAAGGGATCTGTTGGTAGATCACATTCAGAGACATTAAGGGATCACCAATGTAGTACTACAGGAAAGCGTGGAGGGTAAAAATCGTGGAAGGAGACCAAGAAATGAATACAGTAAGGAGATTCAGAAGGATATAGGTTGCAGTAGTTATTCGGAGATGAAGAGGGCATGGAGAATTACATCAAAACAGCCATCGGACTGAAGATTCCAACAACAGACGAAGGGAAGTACTAGTTAAAAAACGAGTGAATAAGGTTGTAGCCTATCCCCAATGTTGTTCAGTCTGTATATTGAGCATAAAAGGGCATTTGGAAGCAGAAGTAAACTTTAGTGAGAAGAAATAAAATTTTTGAAGTTTGCCACTGACTTTGTAATACTGTCTGAGACGGAAAAGGATCATTTGAGGCAAACAGTAAATAGTGTCTTGGAGAGAAGGTATAATAAGTCTGTTAACAAAATTACAACAACGATAACGGAGATTAGTCGAACGAAATCGAAAGTTGTTGAGGTTAGGCACTAAAAGGAATCGATGATTTTTCCAATGTGAGCAGCAAAACAACTGAAGATGATCAAAGTAGAGACGATGTAAAATGCAGACTGGCAATAGCAAGAAATGTGTTTCTGAGAAAGAGAAATAACATCGAATGTATTTTAAATATTATTAAGAGTAGCTATTTAGAGGTCCGAAACGTTAACAGTAAACGGTTTAGACAAAATGAAAAAAGAAGCATTTGACAGGTAATGCTACAGAGAAACTTAGATACTTAAATCGGATAATCAATGTGATAGTGGAGGGAAGTGTAGTAGAGATTAAAAATTGTACAGGGACACCAAGTACTACAGTAAGCAGGTTCAAACTGTCACTGGTTGCAGTAATTAGTTAAGCGTAGACGAAGGAGCTTGCAAGGATAGACTACCGTGGAGAGTTTCACCACACCAGTCTTCGCAGAGAAGGCGCCAACGACAACCGTTGAGTAGTGGTAGTAGTTCTGGAACATTCTCACTTGTCAGCACACGTTGAATTATTACATTCTTTTTCGTGCCTGAGGGTATTTCGTCTGTCTCATATGTCTTACATACCATGGGAATAGTTTTGACGTGGTTGCTCTTCCAAGCATCTTAATAATTCCGATGGCCTGTCGTCTGCTCCAGCGGCGTTTTTTTCGAGTGAGATATTTTACTGCTCTGCTAAATTCTTCTCGCAGTATCTTATCTCTCATCTCATCTTCATTCACTCGCTTTTCCCGTTGTATAATTTTGTCATCGTATTCCTTCCATAAAGTCCTTCCACCTTCCAACTTTCCCTTCTTTGCTTGGTTCTGGCTTGCCATATGAGTTGATATTCATACAGCTGCTTCTTTTATTTTCTCCAGAAATACAATTTTTTTTTATACACAGCACAAGTCTTTACCCGTGTCATGCATGCTTGCACGATCTGTCAATTATCCTGTAGCCATCCCTGCTTAACATACGTTGATCAATACCCTATTTCTCAGGGGCTATTTCCAGTCTTATTGAAACTGATCATATGCTTTCTTAAAATCTATGTGTATCACGCAACGCAGAAAAACACACTAATAACCCCGTTCTGTAATTTCTTGCACTAATTGGATCTAGTCGCCGTGCTGTATTCGCTTCAGAAGCCAGTTTGTTCATTACAGGTAAGAAGGTTGATTTCAGTGCCAAAATACTTCACTATGTATGGTCCTGGATCTAGCAATCCAGTTCTCCTTCGAACGTGGAACTGACTTACCCACCGCAACTAACCATTTTTCATATTAACGAGTCACTGCCAGAGATGAAATAGTTGGTGACAGAAAAATCCCTAGGAGCGACTGGGGATCCAATTCAGGCATTTGTTTTGGATTTGTGGATTGACACCGATTGGTTGGGCGATGCGTCTGATTATTATTAAGGTGGTGTGTCGATTTCGCTTTACATCGTCGACTGAGTATTCTACGCCTTCATGTGTCCGTCGCAAGCTGGTTATTTATTGAATAAGATCATGATCTTTCTTCATTCATTCACAGCATCCTAATCGAATATAATTTAACAATCTACATTCATTGTCTTCGATCACCAGTATGTATACTAATTTTATCCGTAATAAAGGCATTGTGACTTCTTTTATTTCAACGCGCCTTCTGTTTCTTTCCTTTTGCTACCTTCTTTGCCTGCCTTAGACAATTTATTCTCTCGTCCCTTCCTGTCACGTCATTGTTCGCCAGACAATACGGTTTCCGTGCACAAAAGCCAGTTCTAGAGCTCTGTAGAATTTTGATATAAGAAAGGCGAGTAGACCCGATTCATAAAAGAGTTTCAGTTCCGATTCCACAGCCTAATTCTCAAACAGCGAAGCTAGTTGTAGACTTACGTTCTTGTCATTCCCTTTTTATTTTGTTTTTTTACCCCACTGCTCTGCATTTCGCATTACACAATGAAAACGAAGCAAATAAAAATCCTCGTAACGTTCCTATACTACTGTAGTATTACATGTACTGTTACGAATAAAAAGGAAATGTATCGTGCTATATCGTCGAATGTTTTATTAAAATATTTAATTAACATAGAAACGTCCAATTATTAAAATATTTATCCAATTGTTTCTGTTTGCTGTGTGTAGAGTAAAGTACCATTCATTTGACGAGAGAAAAAACTCTCTCCGTACAGAAATGAGAGTAAAAACTATATTTTCCGCGTAAATTATGCTTTTTACACTCTTTTTTTCTTAAATACTAGTCTCCTTTAGTTCCTATCAGAGAACCACTAATCCTTTCTGAGTTGCACTTTTCTGCGGTGCAATACACTGTTGAAGTAAAATTCGATACTTGGAAATATTGGAATTAAGGTTTTGTTTCAATGATCGGAATATATAGGGCTATTACAAATGATTGAAGCGATTTCATAAATTCACTGTAGCTCCATTCATTGACATATGGTCACGACACACTACAGATACATAGAAAAAGTCATAAAGTTTTGTTCGGCTGAAGCCGCACTTCAGGTTTCTGTCGCCAGAGCGCTCGAGAGCGCAGTGAGATAAAATGGCGACAGGAGCCGAGAAAGCGTATGTCGTGCTTAAAATGCACTCACATCAGTCAGTCATAACAGTGCAACGACACTTCAAGACGAAGTTCAACAAAGATCCACCAACTGCTAACTCCATTCGGCGACGGTATGTGCAGTTTAAAGCTTCTGGATGCCTCTGTAAGGGGAAATCAACGGGTCGGCCTGCAGTGAGCGAAGAAACGGTTGAACGCGTGCGGGCAAGTTTCACGCGTAGCCCGCGGAAGTCGACGAATAAAGCAAGCAGGGAGCTAAACGTACCACAGCCAACGGTTTGGAAAATCTTACGGAAAAGGCTAAAGCAGAAGCCTTACCGTTTACAATTGCTACAAGCCCTGACACCCGATGACAAAGTCAAACGCTTTGAATTTTCGGCGCGGTTGCAACAGCTCATGGAAGAGGATGCGTTCAGTGCGAAACTTGTTTTCAGTGATGAAGCAACATTTTTTCTTAATGGTGAAGTGAACAGACACAATGTGCGAATCTGGGCGGTAGAGAATCCTCACGGATTCGTGCAGAAAATTCGCAATTCACCAAAAGTTAACGTGTTTTGTGCAATCTCACGGTTTAAAGTTTACGGCCCCTTTTTCTTCTGCGAAAAAAACGTTACAGGACACGTGTATCTGGACATGCTGGAAAATTGGCTCATGCCACAACTGGAGACCGGCAGCGCCGACTTCATCTTTCAACAGGACTTCCATCATGATGTTCGGCATTTCTTAAACAGGAGATTGGAAAACCGATGGATCGGTCGTGGTGGAGATCATGATCAGCAATTCATGTCATGGCCTCCACGCTCTCCCGACTTAACCCCATGCGATTTCTTTCTGTGGGGTTATGTGAAAGATTCAGTGTTTAAACCTCCTCTACCAAGAAACGTGCCAGAACTGCGAGCTCGCATCAACGATGCTTTCGAACTCATTGATGGGGACATGCTGCGCCGAGTGTGGGAGGAACTTGATTATCGGCTTGATGTCTGCCGAATCACTAAAGGGGCACATATCGAACATTTGTGAATGCCTAAAAAACTTTTTGAGTTTTTGTATGTGTGTGCAAAGCATTGTGAAAATATCTCAAATAATAAAGTTATTGTAGAGCTGTGAAATCGCTTCAATCATTTGTAATAACCCCGTACAAAATACGAAGTAAGGAGAAGTTAGGACGGGCGAGGGTGAAAGCCTGTTGAAAGGCTTAGACAGAAATTGGTATATGATATTTGTTTAGGATATGAGATCCATCAGCAAGTGCACCGAACTAAGTGGGGCAATGATGACATACCGGACGTGTCCACGTGGTTCAGTTCCTGCCCAGTCTTCCAAATTTCCTTCATTTCCCAAAATATGTTAAGGCAGACGCCAGAATTGTTCAGGAGAACTTGTGATTTCCTTCGCTGTCCTTTCCTAATATGATCTTGTGCCTGTAATGATCCCGATAGGAGGGAAAAGAAGTGTGAAAGTATACGATACTGAGGATAAATTACGATTTTTCAGTAAATTAAGCTAAAATTAGTTAAATTTCGTATGGGTGCAATTACGATGCAATGCTTTTCAATGTCATTAATATATAATATTTCGATGCAAAAGAGATTGCAAAAGCAAGGTACGTTTATTTAAACTGTTTTAACACGAATATTTCATTAGGAACTGTTATGTTTTGCTCACATAGGCTTATTCAAAGTGTCAACATATGTGACTACAAAATTGCTTGTTATAAAATTTGGCCAGGAAAACCTGAGTATTCACTACACTTAGTATGAAAAACAAATAAGTTTAATAATACTTTTGTACTGTATACTCACGTAATTTACAGATTTTCACATTTTAACCCCAATATTAGGCAAATGAGAAAGGTCATATTCAACATTTTGTAATCCAGCTATTTCACTTGGTTGACACTTGTAATTATTTGTAAAATGCACCATTTATGGTTTTAATCTAAATACCTGAGCACCAGAATCATTTGTAAGTTTTTCATGTAAATAATTCATTTAATAACAATTTAATTGACTAAAAAAAAGAGATAATTTGTTGATCTCTTTGGAAGGTTATAAATACGAGCACGAGCACTTGGCTCAATGTAGTTGCGGAAGTCACGTCAGTCAGTGTTTTTAGTGCCGGCTAATTCCACTGTATGAAAATATGTGTGGATCGCAGAACCAAAGAGGTTCATGCACAAGATGTAACTGTTTTGTCAGAGACGCCATGTAAACTTTGCGTTTTTTTTAAAGGGGAATAAAAACGTGTGATAACTTATAAAACTACTAGATGTCTCCAGCCTTACCTTCTTTAAAAATCCGGACCTCTTATAAATATATAATACCCCTAGACAACAAAAGTGAAGAGCCATAAACTTTATCTTTGAAACAGTATTATTGAGCGTTGTGACGACCACCTGCGAACATCTTTGTAATGTTTTGATGAGAAGTCATATTCTCCTAAGGCATGTGACATTTTATTTACTAACATAAAACTGAATTTTCATCATACTAAGGCAGGGGGCCGTTACGTGCCCCATGTCTAGTGGCCTACCCTTCCCCTCACTTCTATCAGCAGTTCGTCTATTTTTCCTCTATTTTCCTCCTCCTTTACTGCTATCATCTCACCGAGCCTTTTCCTTTCTCCAGTTTGATAATATAAATTTTGTTCATAAATGCATATTTCCTCAAGCCTGTTTTGTCTCTCGTTAGCGCAAGGAACTCCCACTGAGTGCACCCAGATCCATCATTATACACTTCTGGAAATTGAAATAAGAACACCGTGAATTCCTTGTCCCAGGAAGGGGAAACTTTATTGACACATTCCTGGGGTCAGATACATCACATGATCACACTGACAGAACCACAGGCACATAGACACAGGCAACAGAGCATGCACAATGTCGGCACTAGTACAGTGTATATCCACCTTTCGCAGCAATGCAGGCTGCTATTCTCCCATGGAGACGATCGTAGAGATGCTGGATGTAGTCCTGTGGAACGGCTTGCCATGCCATTTCCACCTGGCGCCTCAGTTGGACCAGCGTTCGTGCTGGACGTGTAGACCGCGTGAGACGACGCTTCATCCAGTCCCAAACATGCTCAATGGGGGACAGATCCGGAGATCTTGCTGGCCAGGGTAGTTGACTTACACCTTCTAGAGCACGTTGGGTGGCACGGGATACATGCGGACGTGCATTGTCCTGTTGGAACAGCAAGTTCCCTTGCCGGTCTAGGAATAGTAGAACGATGGGTTCGATGACGGTTTGGATGTACCGTGCACTATTCAGTGTCCCCTCGACGATCACCAGTGGTGTACGGCCAGTGTAGGAGATCGCTCCCCACACCATGATGCCGGGTGTTGGCCCTGTGTGCCTCGGTCGTATGCAGTCCTGATTGTAAAGTTTGGAAGGTAGGAGACGCGGTACTGGCAGAAGTAAAGCTGTGAGTACCGGGCGTGAGTCGTGCTTCGGTAGCTCAGTTGGTAGAGCACTTGCCCGCGAAAGGCAAAGGTCCCGAGTTCGAGTCTCGGTCGGGCACACAGTTTTAATCTGCCAGGAAGTTTCATATCAGCGCACACTCCGCTGCAGAGTGAAAATCTCATTCTGTTGAGATCAGTTTTACTCTGAGGTGACGTTCACCTGGGCTCCCGTGGGACCTTTGATAGTAATAGAAAGCACCATGATAGCTGCGATCAACGTGGATATTATAACGGACCATCGGCATGCCTTCATGCTTCATGTCTTTCCCGACGGCAGTGGTATCTTCCAGCAGAATAGACCTCCGGGTCGCAAGGCTAGACTCTTGTTTGCTAAACTGGTTTCAGTAGTGTGATAGCGAGCTCACATTGATGTCTTGGCCGCTAAATTTGCGTGAACAGCCGATCAGTTCCAGTCATTCCACCAGTAAGGAGGTACACAACTCGTTTGTCTGTAGTTTAACCATGCCTAGACGGCCAATACCGCGGTTCGATCGTGTCCGCATTGTTACTTTGTACCAGAAAGGGTTCTCAACAAAGGAAGTGTCCGGTCTTCTCGGAGTGCACCAAAGCGATGTTGTTCGGACATGGAGGGGATACAGAGAGACAGGAACTGTCGATGACATGCCTCGCTCAGGCCGCCCAAAGGCTACTACTGCAGTGGATGGCCGCTACCTACGGATTATGACTCGGAGGAACCCTGACAGCAACGCCACCATGTTGAATAATGCTTTTCGTGCAGCCACAGGACGTCGTGTTACGACTCAAACTGTGAGCAATAGGCTGCATGGCGCGCAACTTCACTCCCGACGTCCATGGCGACGTCCATCTTTGCAACCACGACACCATGCAGCGCGGTACCGATGGGCCCAACAACATGCCGGATGGACCACGTTCTCTTCACCGATGAGTGTCGCATATGCCTCAGACAATCGTCGGAGAAGTGTTTCTAGACAACCCGATCAGGCTGAATGCCTTAGACACACCGTCCAGCGAGTGCAGCAATGTGGAGGTTCCCTGCTGTTTTGGGGTGGCATTATGTGGAGCCGACGTACGCCGCTGGTGATTATGGAAAGCGTCGTAATGGCTGTATGAAACGTGAATGCCAGCCTCCGACGGACAGTGCAACCATATCGGCAGCATATTAGCGAGGCATTCGTCTTCATGGACGACAATTCGGGCCCACATCGTGCACATCTTGTGAATGACTTCCTTCAGGATAACGACATCGCGCGACTAGAGTGGCCAGCATGTCCTCCATACATGAACCCATGGAACATGCCAGGGGTAGATTGGAAAGGGTTGTTCATGGACGACGCGATCCACCAACCATTCTGAGTTATCTACGCCGAATTGACGTTGAGGAGTGGGACAATCTGGACCATCTGTGCCTAGATGAACTTTTGGATAGTAAGAAACGACGAATACAGGCATGCATCAATGCAAGATGACGTGCTACTGGGTGTTAGAGGTACCGGTGTGTACAGCAATGTGGACCACCACCTCTGAAGGACTCGCTGTATGGTGATACAACATACAATGTGTGGTTTTCATGAGCAATAGAAAGGGCGGAAATGGTGTTTATGTTGAGCTCTATTCCAGTTTTCTGTACAGGTTCCGGAACTCTCGGAAACGGGGTGACGTGAAATTTTTTTTTTTTGATGTGTGTAAATGAGGTCGCAGTTGGTCGCACAGAAGCCTGAGGGATCTCGTGATGTGTGCTCCTGACGTACCTGCCGGTTTATTGCTCCTGATGGTGCAGTGACATCGATTATGAAGCGGAAATTAAATGTCTCAGTCAAGCTGTCGCCGCCGTTGTATGTTAATTACTCCTTTGCACCACTACTTTCTGTCCTTAGTTGATCTCTTTATTGGATTTACGTCGGAAGTAAAATAACGAGCCTTCACGCCAAGGCGATGTAGCGTGAAGCAGCCATAGCTTTAAAGTATCAAACTGTTGAGATTTTCCGAGGGCGCCCTCAGTTCATTCTTCCGCCGTGAGTGGTTCGTAGTTGCGTGCAATTCTCCTGGTCAGCATAATGGAAATTTAGAAAACTGTTGCTTTGACCAGTCGAGAAGTCTTTGAAGAGTCTGAGAAACTGGCACACCTGCCTAATATCGTGTAGGGGTCCCCGCGAGCACTCGTAAGTGCCTCAACACAACGTAGCAAGAACTCGACTGAAGTAATGCTGGAGGGAAGTGACACCATGCACAATGGACATGAATGCATGCAGGTGATCAGACAGGATGCTTTCGTTCGTGTCACCTGCCAGAGTCGTACCTAGACGTATCAGCGGTCCCATATTACTCCAGCTGCACACGCCCCACACTTTTACAGAGCCCCCACTAGCTTGAACTGACATGCTGACCTCTGACATGCAGGGTCCTCCGATTTATGGAGTTACCTCCATACCCGTACACGTCCATCCGCTCGATACAATTTAAAACGAGACTCGTCCGATCAGGCAACATGTTTCCAGTCATCAGTAGTTCAATGTCGGTGTTGATAGGCCCAGGCGTGGTGTAAAGTTTTGTGTCGTGCAGACAACAAGGGTACACGAGTGGACCTTCGGCTCCGAAAGCCCATATAGATGATGTTTCGTTGAATCGTTCGCACGCTGACTCTTGTTGATGGCCCAGAACTGAAATCAGCAGCAATTTGTGGAAGGGCTGTACTTCTGTCACGTTGAACGATTCTCCTCAGTCGTCGTTGGTCCAGTTCTTGCACGATCTTTTTCCGGCCGCAGCGATGTCGGAGATTTGATATTTTACCGGATTTTTGATATTCACGGTACACTGGTGAAATGGTCGCACTGGAAAATCCCGACTTTATCGCTACTTCGGAGATCCTGTGTCCCATCACTCGCGCGCGGACTGTAACACCACTTTCAAACCCAGTTAAATCTTGATAACGTGCCATTGTAGTGGAAGTGACCGATCTACCAACTGCGCCAGACACTTGTTGTCTTATATAGGCGTTGCCGACGGCAGTGCTGTATTCTGTCTATTTACGTATCTTTGTATTTGAATTTGCATACCTATATTAGTTACATTGGCGCTTCAATGTATAACACATTTCTCACGGCTACATGGTACAGAAGATTAGACCATACTTGTGGTGGAAAAACGCGGCGAGGGGGGTGGGGGGGTGGGGGGGGGGGAAGACAATCTACTGTAGAACAAGTTCCTTCGAACATGCATGCTTGTCCGTTGGATATTACCTCTTAACAACACGGGTAGTAAGACTGTACAATGCAGTGACTTTCAGTTAAAATGAGTAGGAGTGAAGTTCGTGACGCATGAACGATGATATAGGGAAGTTTCGGTCGGGTCGTCAGTCGTGACGGATATCCAAAGCGGGAAATCCGAGTTCGAATCCCAGCCCAGCACAAATTTTTACTGTCATCTTTCCATTACACAGCTGATGGTTGTCTGTATACACAACTGCGAATACACTTGACTGTACAAATACCCGAGAGCGTCGGTCAGCAAAATTTTTGCAGTTAATTGAATTCCGAGGGGTCGTGCTGTGGTCCCGCAGGAGGCTAAATGGTCTTTTCGAAGAACTGCCTAACCCATTGTAAGTGTCAGATATCAGCTACATGTTATTCTAAGTGCCGCTTGGCTAATGATAGCGAACATTTTATAATCTGGTTCCAGAAGGCAGTGATATACGCAATCGCACCTCGACTATTTAACCGCAAAATAAACGAGCTTCATTTTGCTGATCGCAAGTCGACGACGACGACGGCACGAACTGGGACCATAGTTCACCGATAGCATCAAGTAGGACCATTCAGAGTTGTTTGTTCTAAACTGGACAACGAGCAGTGCTGTTGCAGTCCAGGAATTCTTCCTCGTGAGCTCTATCTGATTTACGTGAGAAGGAGCGTAACGAGGCATCATCTACAATTCTACAGCACCCGAGCAGTGGGAGAACTGTTGCTGTGGAGTATCAGACCGCTGAGATTTTCAGAGAGAGCTATCAGTGCGCTCTTCCATCGTGACTGGATCGTACTAGCGTCAATACCCTGTGGTCAGCGAAAAGGAAGCTCCAAAATTATTCAGCTGAGTCGGTATGGCGGGTGAGACGGGGTGCAGTCACAGCATTTAAACAAATTTCGTCAGTAAATTTGAGAAACACATGTGCCATGGTGTGTATGTAAGAACTATAATAGCAACAGACTTTGGAAGCATCAAAATTTACACAATAGAAAATCAAATTATGGATTCATCATCAGTATCCACAGGACAAGTGATTTGTTAATAAAAAATGTTACGACGATGTCTGCATTGGCAAAAGATTTCGTATTAGTCCCCCATTCGTACATCCGGTAAGGGACTGCCGAAGGATAGATAAACACGAGAAAAAGATTGAATAAACAACGTAAAGTAACATACTGCTAGTCGGAGCGTGGAACTTCAGAAGCCTGAACGTGGCACGAAAGCTAGAAAAGCCGAAGAGGAAAATGCAAAGGCTCTTTCTACGTATACTTGGGTCAGTGAAGTGAAATGGGAAGAAGCTACGAATTTTTGGTCATATGAATGTAAGGTAATATCAACAGAAACAGAAAACGTTATATCGGGAACAGGATTCGTTTCGAATGGGAAAGTAGGACAAAGAGTGAGCTACTGTGAGCATTTCGGTAATAGGGTAGTTCTCATCAGATTCGACAGAAAGTCAACGCCGAAAACAATACTTATGGTATACAGCCCGACGTCTTAAGCAGAAGGTGAAATAACGAAGGTATATGAGAATATTGAAGGAGTAACTCGGTACGTGGAGGAAGACGGGAGAGTGGAACGCTCTAGTAAGGACAGGATAGAAGAAAGGAATACGGGAGAATACAGGCTTGGCAGAGGGAATAAGAGAGCTGGAAGCTTAGTTTAGTTCTGCAATAAACTTTACCTAGTAATAACCAGTACTCTTTCCAGAAATTAAAAGAGGAGGAGGTATACTTGGAAAATTCCTGCGGCATTACATTATAGTCAGACAGAGATTCCGAAATCAGATATTGGATTTTAAGGCGTGCTCAGAGGCAAGTATAGACTCACATCACAATTTATTAATGATGAAGAGTAGACTGAAGTTTCAGATGGTTGAAATGGCTCTGAGCACTATGGCACTTAACTTCTGAGGTCATCAGTCCCCTAGAACTTAGAACTACTTAAACCTAACTAACCTAAGGACATCACACACATCCATGCCTGAGGCAGGATTCGAACCTGCGACCGTAGCAGTCGCGCGGTTCCGGACTGAGGTGCCTAGAACCGCTCAGTCACCACGGCCAGCAGAGTGAAGTTTAAGAGAAACATCAGGAATAATCAGTGTGGAAAGCATTGGGCACTGAAGTATTGAGGAAGGATGAGATGCGTTTGAAGTTCTCTACGGCCATAGATACTGTGATAATGAGTGCCACAAAAGGCCGTTTAGGTGAACAAGAATGGACGTCCTTAAAAAGGGCAATCTAAGAATATGGATAAATAAGTACAAATAACGGCAAAGGAAACTTCGATAACAGAAGAAATGCTTCAACTGTCGTCGAAAGAAGGAAGTACAAAACTGTTCAGGGAAAGAAGCAAGGACGTCAACGTTAAGAGTGCAAAGGGGATTCCGATGTTAAACGCAAAGGAGAGAGCAATAGGTGGAAAAGTACACTGAAGAACTCTACAAGGGATAAGAGTTGTCTGACGACGTGATAGAAGAAGAAATGGCACTCAATATGGATGCCGTAGGAGCCCCAGCATTAAGTATCAACAGGGGTTGGAAACTTGCGATCAAACAAGCGGAAAGGAGAGGCTACAAGCTCCAAAATTATTGGGGAAAGTGGCAACAAAACGACTGTTCAAATTAATCTACAGAGTCTACGAGACTGGAGACCAACCATCAGACTGTAGGAAAAATATAATCCACACAAACCTGAAAATAGCAAGGGCAGATAAGTACGAGAACTATCGCAGAATCAGTTTAACAGCTTATGCAACCAAGTTACTAACAAGAATAATACACAGAAGAATGGAAAAGAAATTTTAGGATCTGTTAGATGACGATCAATTTGCGTTTAGGAAAGGTAAAGGCACCAGGTAGGAAGTTCTGACAATGCGCCTGCTAACGGAAGCAAGATTACAGGAAAATCAAGATGCTTAATAAGACTTGCCGACTTACAAAATTTCTACGGTTTAAAATTGTACAAGATGTTTGAAATTCTCAGAAAAATAGTAGTAAGCAGTGGGGAAAGATGGCCGTGCGGTCCTAGGCGCTGCCGTCCGGAACCGCAGGACTGCTACGGTCGCAGGTTCGTATCCTGCCTCGGGAATGGATGTGTGTGATGTCCTTAGGTTAGTTAAGTTTAAGTAGTTCTAAGTTCTAGGGGACTGATGACCTAAGACGTTAAGTCCCATAGTGCTCAGAGCCATTTGAACCAAGTGGGGAAAGACGGATAACACACTATGCACAAGAACCAAGAGCGAAAAACAACAATATAAGATGAAGAACGAAGTGCTTGGATAAAAAGAGTTCGACAAGGATGCAGTCTTTCGTCCCTACTGTTCATTCTACACATCTAAGAAAGAATGATGGAACAAAAGAAAGGTTCAAGAGTGGGATTAAAATTCAGGGTGAAAGGTTCAAATGGTTCAAATGGCTCTGAGCACTATGGGACTTACCTTCTGAGGTTATCAGTCCCCTAGAACTTAGAACTATTTAAACCTAACTAACCTAAGGACATCACACACATCCATGCCCGAGGCAGGATTCGAACCTGCGACCGTAGCGGTCGCGCGGTTCCAGACTGTAGCGCCTAGAACCACTCGGCCACTCCGGCCGGCTCAGGGTGAAAGGATATCGATGATTAGATCTGCTGATGACATTGCTATCCACAGTGAAAATGAAGAAGAATTACAGGACTTGTTGAATGGAATTGTCTAACGAGTGCGGAATATAGGTTGACAGCAACCCAGAAACCAATGAGGAGTAACAGAAATCAGATACCGACAAACATAACATCTAAACGTGACCACGAAGTACACGATAATTTGGAAGCAAAATAAAACATGGTGTACGAAGGAAGAATGACGTAAAAAGCAGACTAGCACAAGCAAAGAGTGCATTTCGTACCAAAGCCAGTCCACTGTCTTCAAACATAGGCCTAAATTTGAGGAATAAATTACTAAAAATATATTTCTGGAGCACAGTATTGTAATAAAGTGAATCATGAAATATACAGAAATCGAAAAGGTGGGACCCTAAGAGTTTAATATGTGGTGCCATAAGACACTATTGAAAATTAGGTGGACAGGGAAGACAAGAAATGAGGCGTGAAGAAATAGAAAACACTAACAAAAAGAAGGGGAGGATGATAGGACATTTTTTAGAAATCAGGTACAAACCTAATTGCACTTGCTGGTGCTGTAGAGGGTAATAACTGCAGGGCAAGACAGAGATTGGAATGTTACTAACAAGAAATTGTGGAGGGGGGGGGGGGGATACGTTCAGTGCAAGCGCTGCTTTCACATGGAAACGTTGGCACAAGTGAGGAATGCATGGCGGGCAATATCAAACCAGTCAGTTGACCCTTTCTACCCCCGTCCCTAACCCTTCCCCCCCTCCCCCCCCCCCCTCATCCCCTCAGATTGGCACACAAAAAAATTTTCATGCTACTTCATTTTCCGAATGTGAGATAAGAAATGTGAAAATTGAGGCCCAACAAACTCACTATTATTAGCGCGCGTATTATACGGTTTGAAGATTATCCGAAATAGTGCAACAATTTTTAAGAAAATAAAACGGGAACACTGAAGTATTCTGTTACAATTGGAATATATACTTTCGTTTAGAATACGCAATTATGTGTGAGAGGCGTGTTTTACCGCAGGAAGACGATACAACACCGTCCGCAGAAAGTGACGATGAAGTTTTTAACTTCAAGAATTGTGATACTGGTACTTGCTTGACCGATCTAGTGAAACACTTTTGTGATTGGGAAGATGTAGATGACGAAAACATCCGCTAGTGATTCAATAGTGACACACGTTAATCGGGATTTGAATAGCTAAATCTATGGAACAAAATGCTTTCAGTACAGGAAGAGATCGAATACGAGGCGATAGAGGTTGTAACGCATAATGCGTTGTAATGTTATTAGAGTATGAACAACAAAATGCGTTTGACTGTACCGATGTTTCTACTCTGACTACCGTCGTCAGAATATAAGTGAATGAAATACAGAAATAGAACAAATTAGACTATTATTTCCCGAAAGTGACTGAAAGCAAATGATGCGAAGTACACTACTGGCCGTTAAAATTGCTACACCAAGAAGAAATGCAGATAATAAACGTGTATTCGTTGGACAAATATATTATACTACAACTGACATGTGATTATATTTTCACGCAGTTTGGGTGCATAGATCCTGAGAAATCAGTACCCAGAACAATCACGCCTGGACATTGAGTCAAACAGAGCTTGGATAGCGTGTACAGGTACAGCTGCCCATGCACCTTCAACACGATACCACAGTCAATCAAGAGTGGTGACTAACGTTTTGTGACGAGCCAGTTGCTCGGCCACCATTGACCAGACGTTTTCAGTTGGTGAGAGATCTGGAGAATGTGCTGGCCAGGGCAGCAGTCGAACATTTTCTGTATCCAGAAAGGCCCGTACATGACCTGCAACATGCGGTCGTGCCTTATCCTGCTGAAATGTATGATTTCGCAGGGATCGAATGAAGGGTAGAGCCACGGGTCGTAACAAATCTGAAATGTAACGTCCACTGTTCGAAGTGCCGTCAGTGCAAACAAGAGGTCACCGAGACGTGTAACCACGCCAGGTGATGCGCCAGTATGGCGATGACGAATACACGCTTCCAATGCGCGTTCACCGCGATGTCGCCGAACACCGACGCGACCATCATGATACTGTAAACTGAACCTGGATTCATCCGAAAAAATGACGTTTTGCCATTCGTGCACTCAAGTTCGTTGTTGAGTATACCATCGCAGGCGCTCCTGTCTTTGATGCAGCCCGTCAAGGGTAACCGCAGCCATGGTCTCCGAGATGATAGTCCATGCTGCTGCAAACGTCGTCCAACTGTTCGTGCAGTTGGTTGTTGTCTTGCAAACGCCCCCATCTGTTGACTCAGGGATCGAGACGTGGTTGCACGATCCGTTACAGCCATGCGGATAAGATGCCTGTTATCTCGACTGCTAGTGATACGAGGCCGTTGGGATCCAGCATAGCGTTCCGTATTACCCCCCTGAACCCACCGATTCTATATTCTGCTTACAGTAATTGGATCTCGACCAACGCGAACAGCAGTGTCGCGATACGATAAACCGCAATCTCGATAGGCTACAATCCCACCTTTATCAAAGTCGGAAACGTGATGGTGCGCATTTCTCCTCCTTACACGAGGCATCACAACAACGTTTCACCAGGCAACGTCGGTCAACTGCTGTTTGTGTATGAGCAATCGGTTGGAAGCTTTCCTCATGTCAGCACGTTGTAGATGTCGCCACCAGCGCCAACCTTGTGTGAATGCTCTGAAAAGCTAACCATTTGCATATCACAGCATGTTCTTCGTGTCGGTTGAATTTCGCGTCTGTAGCACGTCATCTTCGTGGTGTAGCAATTTTAATGGCCAGTAGTGTATATAGGCTGGGAAAACCTAACTTATATCAGCAGCATCTGGCACTGATGATGCGAGTTGGGTCGCCCGTCTTCAGGTGGCTGGAGTATTTTCCAGGTCAACCTGTAGCCTACTGTAATTGTAATTTTGTTAATTATGTCAGTTGACTGCGAGTAGGTAACGCAGTGGGCGTTCAAGTGTAACATGTAGAGTGGTTTGTAAATAAAGTAAATAGCGGTTCCTGTTGAAAACATATGTACTTCGGACTAACTTTGTTTTACGGTTGACCGTTCAGCCTCGGACAATTGCCAGCTTGCTGTGAGTACAAGCCACCACCTTGGATCCGCGTCTGTTAAAGAACTGCTGGTCCGCACGTGGGAGAGGGGGGGGGGGGGCGCTGGCGCCCAACTATCCATTTTGTTTTATCTGAAGAGTCAGGAGACGTGCGACGTCGGCGATCGTGGTGGAACTCTACCCTACGCGATGCAGCGACCTCGTTACGGCAAGCCGCTGGCCGGGCCATTTTGAATATTTATGACGTGTTCCGCTGCGGGGACCACACACTGGAGGGCGCGATCGCGTGAGGCCGCCGCTTCGGAGGACGGGCCAGTTCGCGAGCGGACCATGTTGTGGTAGCGGCGGAGGGGGGAGGGGGGGGGGTCTGAGGAGAGGACCACACACCGCCTGCTCTCGCTGGCGAGCCGCCGGACGCTCCTGGGAAAACGAGCCGTACCCATCATTACGTCCGGCCCTGCTTGACACGTCATCAGTTACTGTGCGTCGGTCCTGATACGCCGACGGACCACCTGGCGAGAATGCTCATGCCGACGGCGACCACATTTTGGGCTTCCAGTCGACGGAGGTTATGCGGAAAATAAGTTTCCGCACGCAGCCAATTGGTGGTGTGTCAGGCAGTGCAAAACGTTAAGTGCTTACGCGAGAAGAATGGGATACGTAGTCACGTTGTTGTTGTGGTCTTCAGTCCGGGGACTGGTTGGATGCAGCTGGTCTACCCTCTGCAGCCTCCTTATTTCTGCATAACCTTTGCAACCCACATCCATTGGAATTTGCGTACTGTATTCGTACCTCCGTCTCCCTCTACAATTCGCCCCTCGCCTACACACACACGCGCGCGCACACACACACACACACACACACGCTCATAGAAAATCTTCCCTCATCATCTTGCTATCCTCCCAGCGAGCCGGGTGGGGTGTTTATGAACAATTTGGCTCCACTTTATCCTGATACACTACTTGCCTTGGTATTGTTTCCCAGTTTTCGCCTCGAGTCTTGAGATCGCCCTTAATCTGACTGATCCAGCCTCTTTTCCTAGATCGGCCTAGTGATCTTTTCCCCTACACATTTCTATCCAAGTATTGTTTTCAAAGGCGGGTATCCTCTTCACTTGAGGTGTGCAGTACTCAGTCTCTCAGCGACGGACAGATCCAATTGCATCTCTCCGTTAGATTTACATCTAAACACATACTTCGCAGGCCACCGTATGATGCTTGGCGGAAAGTACCTTGTACCAGTACTAGTCATTTGCTTTCCATTTTCACTCGCAAATAGAGCGAGGGAAAACGACTGTCTTTATGCCACCGTACGTGCCCTAATCTTTCTACTCTTAGTTTCATGGTCCTTCAACGAAATGTACGTTGAATGCAGTAGAATCGTTCTGCAGTCAGCCTCAAATGCCGGTTCTGTAATTTTTCTCAAGAGTGCTACCTTCCCTCTAGTGCTTCCCATTTGAGATCCTGAAGCATATCCGTCATGCCCCTGTATTGTTCGAACCCGCCGTTAACATACCTAGCCTCTGAACTGCTTCGGTGTCTTCCTTTAATCCGAAGTGGTGCGGATCCCAAACACTCGAACAGTGCTCAAAAATGGGTCGCACTAGTGTCCTGTACGCTGTCTCCTTTACATAACAACCACACTTTCCAAAAATTGTGCCAATAAATGAAACGAGGACGACCAGTCCCCTTCCCCACTGCTGCCTTTACCAATTCGTTCCATTTTATACCGCTTCGCAACGTTACGCATAGCTATTTAATCGACGTGACTCTTAAGTAGCACAGGGGTAATACTGTATTAGAACATTACGGGATTATTATTTTTACTCATGTGCATTAACTTACAGTTTTCTACATATATAACAAGCTGTCATTCATCACACCAAATAGAAATTCTACCGAAGTCACCTTGTACCCTACTGGCCATTAAAATTGCTACACCACGAAGATGACGTTCTACAGACGCGAAATTTAACCGACAGGAAGAACATGCTGTGATATTCAAATGATTAGCTTTTCAGAGCATTCACACAAGGTTGTCGCCGGTGGCGACACCTACAACGTGCTGACATAAGGAAAGTTTCCAACCGATTTCTCATACACAAACAGCAGTTGACCGGCGTTGCCTGGTGAAACGTTGTTGTGATGCCTCGTGTAAGGAGGAGAAATGCGTACCATCGCTTTTCCGACTTTGATAAAGGTCGGATTGTAGCCTATCGCGATTGCGGTTTATCGTATCGCGACATTGCTGCTCGCGATGGTCGAGATCCAATGACTGTTAGCGGTATATGGAATCGATGGGTTCAGGAGGGTAATACGGAACGCCGTGCTGGATCCCAACTGCCTCGTATCACTAGCAATCAAAATGACAGGCATCTTATCCACATGGCTGTAACGGATCGTGCAGCCACGTCTCGATCCCTGAGTCAACAGATGGGGGCGTTTGCAGGACAACAACCATCTGCACGAACAGTTCGACGACGTTTGCAGCAGCATGGACTATCAGCTCGGAGACCATGGCTGTGGTTACCCTTGACGCTGCATCACAGACAGAAGCGCCTGAGATGGTGTACTCAACGGCGAACCTGGGTGCACGAATGGCAAAACGTCATTTCTGCGGATGAATCCAGGTTCTGTTTACAGCATCATGATGGTCGCATCCGTGTTTGGCGACATCGGAGTGAACACACATTGGAAGCGCCATACTGGCGTATCACCCGGCGTGATGGTATGGGGGTATCACGACTCGGTCACCTCTTGTTCGCATTGACAGCACTTTGAACAGTGGACGTTACATTTCAGATGTGTTACGACCCGTGGCTGTACCCTAAATTCGATCCCTGCGAAACCCTACATTTCAGCAGGATAACGCACGACCGAATGTTGCAGGTCCTGTACGGGCCTTTCTGGATACAGAAAAAGTTCGACTGCTGCCCTGGCCAGCACTTTCTCCAGATCTCTCACCAACTGAAAACTTCTGGTCGATGGTGGCCGAGCAACTGGCTCGTCACAATACGCCAGTCACTACTCTTGATGAACTGTGGTATCGTGTTGAAGCTGCATGGGTAGCTGTACGTGTACACGCCATCTAAGTTCTGTTTGACTCCATGCCCAAGCGTATCTAGGCCGTTATTACGGCCAGATGTGGTTGTTCTGGGTACTGATTTCTCAGTATCTATGCACCCAAATTGCGTGAAAATGTAATTACATGTCAGTTCTAGTATATTTGTCCAATGAATACCCGTTTATCATCTGCATTTTTTCTTGGTGTAGCAATTTTAATGGCCAATAGTGTATATTGTTACAGACACCTTCCCATTCAGCACAGCATCATCAGCGAACAGTTGCAGACTGCTGCTTTCCCTGGCCGCCAGATCACTTTTGTACATAGAAAATAACAGCAGACCTATCACACTTCCCTGGGGTACTCCTGGGGATGCCGTTGATTCTGATGAACACACGTCGTCCCGAACAACGTACTGAGTTGTATTGCTTAAGAAGTCTTCGAGCGAATCACATATCTGGGAACCTATTTCGTATGCTCGTACCTTCGTTGCTACATGTAGTTACCGTGGCGTTATTGATACGCTTGGTAAGAAGCGAACACTACAGTCTAATCTATATTTTTGCAATTATTTACTTCTCTGTATATCATATTCGTATTTCTCATTAACTTCTCTTCAACAACAGGAAAATGTCAATATTAGGGTTGAAAATTAGGAACTACAAGCAACAATGCATGGAAGCGTATATACAAGATTGCATCAACAATTTATGATTATTATTTCACGTCGATCGGTTCATTTTTCAAGATGGTTTCTCTTCATTCTCACAGTTATCCTTACCCAGATACTACACTTATTCAAAATATTGTCATTATTTAAAACGGTAAAAAATGCGAAAGTTTCTCACAGGCCTCTAGTCATGATCTAATTCCCGCACCATCGCTTGATTTGTTTCCACTATATTCCGTCACCATTGTTTTACTTTTGTTGATATTTATCTCGTAAACTCGTTTAAAGCATTATTCATTCCACTAACTGATCTGCCAAGCCCTTTGTCGTCTCTGAAATAATTATGATGTTAGCAGACCTCAGCAAAATTTTTAGTTCTTCTTTCTGAATTTTTATTCTCTTTATAACTTTCTCTTTGATTTTCTTCACAACCTGAACAATGTAAAGATTGAATAGTACTCTCTGCTGCCCTTTCCAGGTCATTTTATAGCTGCAGTCTGGTTTCTCTGCTTGTATTTTATCCATTGTACATTTAGTATTTCATAGAGCGTAGAACGAGTATAAGATTTTTCAGTGATGGATTTAATTATGTACCTTTGTCCGCCACAGGTATCTGAGTGATCAGCGCGGCGGAATGTCATACCTAACGGCCCGGGTTCGATTGCCGGCTGGGTCGGAGAGTTTCTCCGCTCAGGGACTGGGTGTTGTGTTGTCCTAATCATCATCATTTCATCCCCATCGGCACGCAAGTCGCCGAAATGGCGTCAACTTGAAAGACTTGCACCAGGCGAACGGTGTACCCGACGGGAGGCCCTAGCCACACGGCATTTCCATCTACCTTTTTACTTAACTCCGATGTTACCTTGATCACCGGGAAATCTCAGGAATATAACATAACTGAAAAATTCAGTTAAAGCTGCTCTCCTTGTACGTATTCTACAAATGCCTTTGTATAGCCCAGGAGGCAGTCAACACCGTCCTAGATTGGTTTATTTGTGTTTACTACTCGGCTACACCGCACGCTTCCTAGAATACGATAAAAGCGCTTTTTTTTTCTTTGCCTTCGACGACGTCGGCGCAGCTGAAGTTGGTTTTAACGCTGCTGATCACGCTCCACGTGGAACGCCAACTGGCAGGAAACGGCCTTCGCTGGCGGATGCCTATCTTTTTTCCCTCAGGGGTTCTGCAGGAGGTTTTTTTAGGCGCATACGTCGGGCGGTAGGCCATTGACTTCTAATGTGTTACTTCTGCTTGCGTTCATAAATCCCTGCCGGTGCACAAAGGAATTTGTCAGCCTAGTGACTACCAGACTTTTAGACAGCCCTCATCGTGGCTTTCGTGACACAGTCTATGTCAGCAGTAGGGCCGTAGTGGATTTCGGTCATAAAATATCCCAATACGAAATAACCACGCAGTAATTTGGACTGACCAGAGGAACACAACTATCGTCCCTGTGGCGGAGAAGCTAACCAACACTAGCTGTTTATACTCATGAAGTAATGAATGCTATCGACAGGGGATGTCAAATTGATTCCATACTTTTAGATTTCCAGAAGGCCTTCGACACCGTTCCTCACAAGCGCATTCTAACCAAACTGCGTGCCTACGGAGTATCGCCTCAGTTGTGCAACTGGATTCGTGATTTCCTGTCAGAAAGGTCACCATTTCATAGTAATAGACGCAAAGTCATTAAGTAAAAGAGAAGTAATATCCGGCGTTCCCCAAGGAAGTGTTATAGGCCCTCTATTGTTCCGAGCTATATTAACGGCTTGGGAGACAATCTGAGTAGCCGTTTAGATTGTTTGCAGATGATGCTGTCATTTACCGTCTTGTAAAGTCATCAGATGACCAAAACGACTTGCAAAATGATTTAGATAAGATATCTGTATGGCGCTAAAAGTGGTAATTTACCCTGAATAAAAAAAAGTATGTAGTTATTCACATGAGTACTAAATGAAATCAGCTATATTTCGATTACGCGATAAGTCACACAGATCTGAAGCCCGTAAATTCAGCTAAATAATTAGCGATTACAATTACAAATAACCTAAATTGGAACGACCACATAGATAATATTGTGGGTAGAGCAAACCAAAGACCGCAGTTGATTGACAGAACACTTAGAAGGTGCAACAGGTCTGCTAAAGAGACTGCTTACACCACGCTAGTCCGCCCTGTTCTGGAGCATTACTGTGCGGTGTGGGATCCGCATCAGGTGGGACTGACAGATGACATCGAAAAAGTACAAAGAAGGGCAGCTCGCTTTGTATTATCGCGAAATAGGGAGATAGTGTCACAGACATGATACGTGGAGTGGCAATCATTAAAACAAAGGCTTTTTCGTTGCGACGGGATCTTCTCATGAAACTTCAATCACCATTTTTCTCCCCCGATTGCGAAAACATTCTGTTTCCACCCACCTACATAAGGAGAAATGATCATCACGATAAAATAAGAGAAATCAGGACTCACACAGAAAAATGTAAGTGCTCGTTTTTCCTGCTCGCCGTTCGAGAGTGGAACGGTAGAGAGACAGCATGAAGGTGGTTCATTGAACCCTCTGCCAGGCACTTTATTGTGAATAGCAGAGTAATCACGTACATGTAGATGTAGATAAAGGACGCATTTTGTTCAAAAACACATAGCTTCTATGTGTGAGGGTTATTCAAAAGAAAAGGTATGAAACAACACTTTGGGTATAACTGAAGGCTTTATAGTAATCACCACAGGCCTGAGAGTAGCTACTCCAGTGTTTCACTAACATAAGAATTCCCTGTTCCCAGAAATGCTGTGGCTGTGACAATAGCCAGTCCTCCACTGTGTGTGTCACTTTTCTCAAGCTGCTCCCACTTCAACTTGGCCATTACACTTTTTGTGACCTTGGTTACGTGTGGACGCGCCTTATCGTGGAGCAGGATCACTCCCTCCGTCAGCAGTGAAAGCCATTTGTTCTTGATTGACTTGCGTACATGGAACTGTTAGTGGTTTGACCGTTCTTGAGGAATTCGATGAGTGTAGGACCTCGGACTCGAAAAAGACGGTGGGCGTCACTTCGATTGCTGAGGGCACAACTTTGAATTTTTAGGGCGAAATGACGGCGCTACATTCGCGCCGCTTGATGTCTTACCACGTTATCCCAGAGCCGCATATGCAAATTTCAACTGGTTTAGTTGTTACGACGTTTCGTACCTTTTCATTTGAACACTCCTTATATACGAGAATATAAGCAGTTCCTTTCCTGTTCCACACGCAAACGGAGCGAGGAAAAAACGACTCTCTGTGTGTGCGGCTGTAAGCCTCTTTCATTGATTTCGCGGTCCTCACACGAGATGTCCGTTGGTGGCGGTAGAATCATTCTGTCGCAAATACCGGTTCTCTTCATTTTCTTAATAGTGTTTCTTGAAAACAACTTCTTCCTTCCAGAGATTGCCATCTGGTTTCACAGAACATTTCCGTCACACATTTCCTCGTACTTGTGCGGTGGTCAAACTTACCGGTAGCATAGCTAGCAGCATGTCTCTGAACTGCTTCGACGTCTTCCTTATATCCGACCCGGTGGGGATCCCAAACATTCGAGCAGTACTCAAGAGTGGGTTGCACAAGTGTTCCGTACGTGGTCTGCTACATAGATGAGCTACGCTTTCCCATAATTCTCTCAGTAAATCGAAGTCGACAGTTCGCCTTTTTTAAGGCCGATCTTAGCTGTTCAGTCTGTACCATGCCACTTGCAAAGTTACTCCTAGACATTTAATCAACGTGACTGTGCCAAACAGCACACCACTAATACTATATCCGAAAATTACCGGAGATACATATATTCTATAGATATATACAGTGTGCCCCATTTATCTTGACCAACACAAATAACTTTTTGTCCTGGAGCAAAATAAAAAATTTACCAAAGGAATATTGTTTAGCTGACAGGGACACATTAACTAGCGTCAATTCCTTTCTTGTAATTTTGTTCGTTACGAATATATGACCAGCAGTACGTCTTTTTTAAACAGAAATCATGTCCTCCTGGCACCTCAACGACATTTGCTTGATACATTTTCTATTTTACATTTGGACAAGACGTTATTTGTGGTGGTCAATATTGTTGTGGCGTAGAAAGACAGCCACGCCACGGAAGTAGCCGAAAGGCACGCGTTTAGCAGGCAAGTTATAGGTCTGTAATACGTAATGAATGCTATAAAGAAAAGTACGTAGCTTCTCTAATACTTAACTTTAATCCATCCTTGGTACATCGCTATTGACGATGTAAGTGAGACTCCATAGATACATGCAATGTTACTAATGGCGCCTTGCTAGGTCGTAGCCATGGACTTAGCTGAAGGCTATTCTAACTATTGGCTCGGCTAATGAGCAATGCTTCGTCCGTGTAGTCGCTAACAAAGTCGTCCGTACAACTGGGGCGAGTGCTAGTCCGTATCTCGAGACCTGCCTTGTGGTGGCGCTCGGTCTGCGATCACACAGTGGCGACACGCGGGTCCGAGATGTACTAATGGTCCGCGGCCGATTTAAAGCTACCACCTAGCAAGTGTGGTGTCTGGCGGTGACACCACAAATATAAATGGGATATCTAGCATACTGAATAAAATTTTACTTTTCAGAGGCTTTGGAAGGTTAATTTTGAAAATTCTGTTTACTTTATGAGGAAGCTTGCCGACACTTTTATTGTTATTTTTTCTGTATATGTAGTTGGCATCTTCAGTTGCTCCAGACACAAAAACTCCTCATCTGGCTGTCTTTGCTTCATTGTAAACGTGTACAGTTTCCTTCACGATATGATAAACAGTACTATTTTTAAACGCCGGCCGCGGTGGTCTAGTGGTTCTAGGCGCTCAGTCCGGAACCGCGCGACTGCTACGGTCGCAGGTTCGAATCCTGCCTCGGGCATGGATATGTGTGATGTCCTTAGGTTAGTTAAGTTTAAGTAGTTCTAAGTTCTAGGGGACTGATGACCACAGATGTTAAGTCCCATAGTGCTCAGAGCCATTTGAACCATTTATTTTTAAACTTCCTCTATTAAGATCTTCAGTTAGTTGTTAAATTTCATCTGAAATTGAGGGAAACATTGCGGAGTCAACAGGCATAAACGAAGATGAATCTGTGTGTCCCGTAAACAACAGCCAAACAGACGTGGCTTCATATACACATCTGCCCATCTGTATATCACACATATATCATACAATACATCTTACATCAAGTGTTGAAACATCATAATAAAGTACTTAGATAAAGTAATGACATTTAAATTAATGGTAGTGTTAGTAACGGAATGATGTAGCGCAAGCATTTTAAGAGTAACATGAAATGACGTCTCCGGACCTTCGGAGAAGGCCTGTGATCTTGGTATCTCAATAAACTGAAAAATTCAGATATGGGCAGGACTGTCAATTTTTCGGTGTACATAATAACAACCGTCAATAAATATTACGGGTGCCTTTTTAAAACGGTTATTAAAACCAGTCAATTTCAACCTATTCACTAGAAAGTTACTAGCTGGAAGAATTAAAATCTTTTATTGTCATTGATTATTCGAAGAGACGCAGATTTCATCTAGCTATTGTAAATAAATGATCGGTATCATGTCATCATAATCATCATCATCATCATCATCATCATCAGACCTAATGGACTGCTCCGCCTCAGAACAGTTCGCGTCCCGTTTTTAAAGGGTGGCTAGGACTTCGTTTTCCTCTGGGTTTGTGGGCGCCTAAGTGATTCTGTTTCCTACCATACATTGTGCTTGATCCCTCCAGTGTACTCTGTATTTATTTGTAATGTCTGTAACTGACACCACATTTAATAACTACCTAATATCAACATTCTTCTTAGCATCTATATAAGTATGCCGCCACATAGAGAAGAAATCTTGTTTCAGACGATTCAGTTTATCTTATTTGGTCAGAAATGTGTGGTTAGTTTCGCAAACGTCCATCAATAACGGAAGAACTATAACTTTGTATACTGCGAGTAGTATTTCCTTTCGAACGTTACGTTTTAATATTCGCCGGATTGTGCTACAGAACTGCGTACTGACGTTGCAGATGCACAGGGTGACCCAGAAGTCCGGTAACATTTGAAAATTCAGTAATTCACGGAACAACCTAGGTAAAAATGGACACATAGGCTTGAAATGACATGGAATGTTATTGACACAAAAAAGTGCACAAAATGACCAACAGATGGCGTTTCATATGATATAAAAGCAATAGTTAGCGTAACAATTGATTTTTAGGAAAGTCAATATTCATGATAGAAAATGCTCGACAAGTCGGCCGTCATTCATCAACCATACCTGTAGTCGAGGGGCAGTGTTGTGAGCAGCAATGCACGTCATATTAGTAGGTGCGGTGAGAAACAGCCGTTCTGCCGTTTGTCAAACAGCATCCCGCAAAAAGAGTCCGATCACGATTGACTTTCTCGTCATGCAGTGGGGTTTCCACGACAGCTCTAGGATTTTTGGTATCTCAAATCTTCAGTTTTAAACACAATTCTGATCCAGCGTCACTGACGTGGTGCTGTCCAGTGTCATCTGTTGGCTTGTTTTGCACTCTTTTGGTTCAAATGGCTCTGAGCACTATGGGGCTTAACATCTGAGGTCATCAGTCCCCTAGACTTAGAACTACTTAAACCTAACTAACCTAAGGACATCTCACACATCCATGCCCGAGGCAGGATTCGAACCTGCGACCGTGTCAGTAGCGCGGTTCCGGACCTAAGCGCCTAGAATCGCTCGGCCACAACGGCAGGCTCACTCTTTTGAGTTTCAATAAAACTCGATGTCATTTGAGGCATATGTGGCTATTTTTACTCTTTTACCTACATTATTCCGCGAATTGTTGAATTATCAAATGTTAACGAAATTTAGGTCATCCTTATTTAAAATTGATTAATTATGCGTAGTAATGGCGCTTTATTCATCCTGTTTTGTCGTTTCATGAAAAGCCTAAGTAGTTTGTGCAGACTGTACTAATCTTATTGTCCATTATCTTACAGCAACACACTAAAATATCTTGAACTAACCCTCGACCGGCAACTAACGTAGAACCTCCACCTACTAACCACCGAACGGAAAGCCCACAACAGACTAAACTACTAAAACTGCTAATATTCCGGATTTGGGAATTACACCACTATTCTTCACACCTACAAAACCGTGATCCGACCCAACCTTTGTTATCCAAATGTTGTGTGTACCTCCGCCCCACCAAAGCTCTATTAATCCTTCCAAATCCTCGAATGCCCCATCTAGCTTTCTGCATTGGTTTAGCTTCCCCCATCTAGATCCTCTACCATCTCATCAAATTCCCACCCCTCCTCACCCACACCGAACACCTATACATCTCCCATACTGTCTGAAAACTAGTTTACAATAACCCCATTTTCTCCCCTCTGATCACGAACTCTGTTATGCTACTGTGCCTTCATCAACACATCCCTGCGTCCCTACAGCTCCACACACTCCTTGTCCTATCTCAGTGCAACTTCAACCAACTCTCTCTGTTTTTCCACAGTAGAATTTCACTGGAGAATTTCACCTCATGGCAACTCTTTTTTTTTTTTTAGTTGTATATATTCTTCATCCTTTTAGCTGTCCATCATTATTCTTTTTGACTTAAGATGTAACCAGTCCTCACATTTTTGTTTTGCTATCACTTTTGTTATCTTTTTATCAGCACTCTTGGGCGAAGAGTTGTACCTCTGACAGCCCACGCCCCCCCTCCCCCTCATTTAGGCCGTTGGGGGATGAAATAACAATAAAGAAAAAAAAATACCTCGCAATACTCAAGGTTGAAAGGTCGTTTTCACAAAATTGTAATCGATAGGAAGAATCTTCGGACAACTCATCTTCCAAAATTTCATCCGCTGTCGTGAACTGGGTTGACTGCTGGTGTTTTTAAAACACGAATTATCGTAGGACAGAAGTCGATGGCAGGGAACATAGATGACATTCAAACAGCAACAGAAAAGAAAGGAAGCGCTGATGAACTTTGTTAGTGTACAGCGTTTACCACCCATTTTGAAACAAAAAAAAAAAAATATTCTGCATAACCCAAAGATATCTAACTTTTTCACTGCCCAATACCAGCGTATCGTCAGCAATAATGAATGTAGTTCGTACCACAATTTAAATGAACTGATCATTCTCCAGCGTTGTTATTTCCCGTAGCACGAAATCATACGTAGGTAGTAGTGAGTCGACCTTTCATCACCTATTATTCCATGTTTCAGTGTAATATTACGATGTTCTGCAACGATGAAACGATATCGATTCAGCACTCCCACGCATGTGATGTTTTTCTTTTTTTTATGCGTTATGAATGGGTGTTTAACATTAATTTGTGACTGTATCAAATGGAAAATGCTTCATGTTCTGCACTACTTTCACATTCAGGTTTCTAAAAATGTTCGTGTGTCTGTATTTACTTGCAGAATTGAATGAAAATTGGCAATGTTGCTAATTCGGTTTCGAAGTTACGTCCTGATTGACTCTACAGCTGTCAAAACTAAAACTAAAACTACGCCCGAACAGGCCACTAAGGTCCAACGGTACCGACCGACCACCGGGTCATCCTAAGCCCACAGGCGTCACAGGAAGCGGATATGGAGGGGCATGTCCTCAGCGCACCGCTCTTCCTGCCGCTTTGTCAGTTTACGAGAGCGTCTAGAATTGTCAGCCAGGAGTATTTGGTTTGTAGTCTATGTTCATTTCCATTTCACCTCTGTCCGCCGCGAGTGGAAATGAGCAAGAGGCCATTTCCTGAGGGAAAGGTACGACTCCAGACGGGGACCAACAGTCAGTCGGTGGAAACCGCTTCATGCTGAAAATATCCACACTGTTTTCGACAACTACCTGTGATTCGGAATATTTCTTGAAATGAGATTTAATGTTGTGGTGTTTTGATGTTTACATCGTCATCTATGTCACAAATGCGTACAAATTCATGTTTCTTTGTTATCATGTATGGTACTTAGGTAAAAATTTCTGCGCTCACCAAGAAAATTATAAGCGCGAAAAAGAGCAGTCAAACTGATAAGCGTTGTCACTTGCGAACTTCGTACAGACCACTGTTAACGTGTCTCTGAACATATATTCCATCTTGGGGTTTGCTGTTGTCAATACTGACGCATTCAGAAAAGACAAACATTCATTCAGTGAACGATAAACGGAAAAGTGACAAGCGCTTGGATACTTAAGCAATACACAGAATGCTGTGCACTAATGAGCAGAACTAAAAAAAAAGGGTGTTTTACCCCAAGTATTCAAATCCAAGTTGAATGGTTTCCTTGCGGCACTTTTCTTCTATTCTGTAAAAGAATTCCTCGTAGTAATTGACAACTTTTCTCGTTGAAGAGTTATTTACTCGGATTGTTTCTCACAGTCGCTATAATGTTTTATTAATCCTTTTGTTTATTAATTTTATAATGAGCGTTCTATAAACTGTCTACTTACGCGTTCCAAAAACACGTTTTGAAAACGGTAGATGGGAGCTTAATTCCTTATCGACGACGAGGTCAATAAACACGAAATAAGCGCGAATTAGGGGAAAGATGATTCAGGAATTCGGCCGGGACTTTCTCGAAAGCACCATAAGCATTTTGTGTAAGCGATTTAGGAAACCACAGAAAACGAAATTTGTATGGCAGGAGGGTCGTTTCCGAAAAGGTCCTTCACCTCAATTGGGAAGTACGTCTCGAGACAATTTTTAAGTTCCAGTGAGATTTAACAAAGAAAAACGAGATAAAAAGTAACTAGACACTCGCTTTTCTCTGTCATGAAACGTTTAAAATCCAGTCATGTGTTGACGAAACCTAAGGATGCTGTATACTTCTCAAGACCAGCACCGATAACGAACATTGTTACCCAATATGTTTTTAATGGGGATCGATAGCTCTTGAAAAAAACGGGATACAATAGTGGAAGAGTAGTTAAAGCCAAAAATCTACTACTTTTTCTCAAAGCTAGTCGGTAAATACGGGAAGCACGGCAGTTACTTGACTTGGCTTTTGTAACATTTCTTCACTGTTCTAGCGGAAAGTTCGCAAGGTTCAAATGGCTCTGAGCACTATGGGACTTAACTGCTGAGGTCATCAGTCCCCTAGAACTTAGAACTACTTAAACCTAACTAACCTAAGGACATCACACACGTTCATGCCCGAAGCAGGATTCGAACCTGCGACCGTAGCGGTCGCGCTGTTCCAGACTGTAACCCCCAGAACCGCTCGGCCACCCCGGCCGGAAGTTCCTAAGGAAAAAATATGGTCAGTACATGAAAAGGTACCATATTTACATCAGTTTCTCGATAGGCTAAATAGTTAATAGCATCACTCATGTAGGAACGTATTTGCTCCTGTGTGTACCATCAACTACAGAAGAATTTGTTTCGATGTCTTCAACCTATTCTGAAATATTAAATATGTTCGTTATATTAATCGCCGAGTATTTCAGTGCCTATAAATGAGGACTACTCGCAATCTAGATGGTGTTCATACGGGCACTAAGCTCATCACCGCATAAAAGAAAGAAGCCATTGGTCTATTTCTTCTTTGATACGCCTTGCTGTAGGGATCGAATGAACGCTCACTGCGTTCCTCTGTCTTATTCCTGTTTGCAATATTTTCTCCAACGACTCATCGTTCCAGGCAATTTCTACCGCAGTATTTGTCCCAGTCAAGGTAGTGTCCTGGCTCTTTTATCAGTTGCACTATGCTTCTTTCCTCTCCTAGTCTTAGAAGTACTTTTCTACTCATCATTCGGTCAGTCCATTTCACTCCAGCATTTTTTTCGACAATTACATTTGGAAACCACCTCTTTCCTCTCGCTTCTTTACAGTCCATAATTTGCTACCATACGATATTAAACTCGAGCTAAAACACTTGGTAGATTTTTTTCTTAATTCTGCCACAATTCTTTTTGGTGTCAACAAAGCTTTCGACATTTCAAAAGCTCTTTTGTCCGTAGACATTCTACTCTTTATTTCCTTCGTGCTGTTTCCATTTTCTGTCATCACACTTATACCGTACCTAAAATATTGTAGTTGTTCCAGAGTGTTTCCCTCCAATGATGACCAATCTTCATGTTTGCTGATTCTCGTCAATTTTGTCGTTTCTACATTTTACCTTCATTCCGTGCTCTTACCCCACTTTCATAAACCTTTCCATCACAATTTGTATGTCATTCTACAATTCAGCCAACACTGCTTGAGGCAAACCTGTATCCGTTTGAACCTGACGACATTTCCGGTATCCTTGTAAAATATATCAACGGATGAATAAAATTTCTACTACTTCTGTATTCAAGCTTTGGTCTCCATCTACAACTTTTACCTCCACCACGCTTCCTTCCATTGCTAAACTGACGATTCCTCATGACTTTCGGTGGATGCTATCAACCGATCCCTTCTTGTAGTCGAATTATGGCAGAAACATCTTTTTCCCCATTCCGACTCAGTTCTTTTTAATTATTCAATCTACTCATCTAATTTTCAACTTTCTACTGTATCTCCATATTTCGAAAGTTTCTCTTCCTGCGTTGCTTATTTAGCGCGTTCCACAGACGTACCAGGCTACACTCTATACGTACACCCTTAGAAAAGCTTTTCTAATATAAAATTTATATCCGATGTTAACAACTAATTCTTTCTAAGAAACGCTTCTGCCGGCGCTTCAGTCTGGAACCGCGCGACCACTACGGTCACAGGTTCGAAATCTGTCTCGGGCATGGATGTGTGTGATGTCCTTAGGTTAGTTAGGTTTAGGTAGTTCTAAGTTCTAGGGGACTGATGACCTCTGATGTTAAGTCCCATAGTGCTCAGAGCCACATGAACCATTTGAAAAACGCTTCTCATGCGGTTAACAGTCTGCATTTTAGATTGTCGCTGCTTCGGCCGTCGTCAGTTGTTTTGCTTCTCAGAGATCCAAATGGGGGGGGGCTATTTTACTTGCAGAATAGATTTTCCAGGTGGATTCCATCACCATTAAGCCATACCAACGTAGCAAGGCAATGTTGACTAATATTACAGGGACAGATACATCAATTATCCAGGCCGGTGCCCCTGCAACTACTGAAAAGGCTGCTCGTCAGATAGCATATATTCGTCTGGCCTCTCCACAGATACCACTCCGATACGCTTGCACCTACCGTACGGCTGGTATTGTAGACACTTCACCTCGGCAACGCCCATGGTTCGTGGGGGTGTGGTCTACACTACACTACACAATTCCCAGTTCTTTTAAGAGGTGGAGCCCCTCCACGCCCGCATCAACGTGGTGACCAGACCAAGAGTTCTACTGTCACCTCCGTCAACATTTTAGTTATCTAATAGGTGGATCACAGGATGCTGGACTGCGATGTTATCCGTGCGACTGGGTAAGACTACGCATTAACACGATCCATTAGGTGATAGATAGTGGACTAAACGCGAATGAGGGTAACAATTTGAAGAGCAGAGGGAAAAAGTGCCAAGGCTCGTGCCGTGGGAAAAAAATCTCTGCGACAGTGGGATGGGTAGTAAGAGCAGTAGTGGCTTACTAGCTTGGATAGTTCATGCAAGGTTGGGTTTGTTAGTATGGGTACAATGCATCATTACCGTGGCAAGCGATGGCGATGTATCCGAGTTTGCTGCAGCCGCTGCATTCCTGGAACAATCAAGATCGTTATATAGTACTGGGAGATCGGTCATAGATCATCTCACTGTGGTGTGTGTGTGTGTGTGTGGGGGGGGGGGGGGGGGGTGGAGGTTGTCTGCATGTAGTGTACGGTACGGCTTCCCTGCGTGGTGCCAGTTATTCGGCAAGTGTGTCCCAGCTGAATAATCAGTAATGGTGTCTGATTAACAGGGGCTCACCTGTACCGTTGTGTTTGCGTGTACTTGGCCATAGATGTATGTGGTCTCCCAGATTAATTTCCGGTCCAGCCAGACACCGAGGTATTTGACTTTCTCACGGAAACGTATTGGGCGTGCATGTAGAGTTATTGGTCTGCAGTATCGGTGTTTGCGCAGTTGCTTCGACCTTCTAGTGAAGAGAACGGCTTCGCACTTGTCGACGCTTACTCTAACACGCCATTTCTCCAGCCAAGCCTCAGCCACTCTGAGTACGGTCTGTAAGCGTGACGTAATGTTTGATGGTTTCCAATCTTGCGCTGTGTCATTCGCGTAGATTGCCATCGTTGTGTTGTGTGTGGTTGGGAGATCGTTTATGTAGAGGTTAAACAGTAGAGGCCCTAGGATGCTTCCCTGGGGTACTCCCGCGTGTATACCGTGTCGTGTTGATTGTTTTCCCTGCACGTCAGTGTTGAAACTCCTGCCTGTGAGGTATGAGTGTATGAGACGCACCAGCCCGTCGGGGAATCCCACGTCGTTGACTTTGCGAATGAGGCCGTTGTGCCATAGACGGTCGAAAGCCTTTTCGATGTCGAGGAACATCGCCCCTGTTGCTTCGTTTGTGTTGAAGCCATGTGTTATATGTTCAACGACCCATAAGAGTTGTTGTGTTGTGGAGTGGTGATTCCTGAAGCCGAACTTCCCCGGTCTCAGGATGTCATTTGTTATGCAGTGCCTAGTGATGCGTTTGAGAATCACCTTCTCAACAATCTTGCTGAGCGAGCTCAGAAGGCTGATGGGTCGGTAATTTTGTGGGAGGCTGTGGTCTTTCCCCTGCTTCCTGAACATCAGGACGCTGGCCGTCTTCCAAAAGGCGGGGAAGTGTTAGTGTTTTAGTATGGCGTTCGTTATGTGTGTTAGGTATTCAGTGGCTTTATCCGTGAACTCCTGGAGGACACGGTTTTGAACGCCATCATGACCACGGGCTTTCCTAGCACCGGAGTGTACTATAGCCCAGGTTGGGCTAATATGCGTGTAACCTCCTGGTCAGTAGCAAGTTAAGCATCAAAGTACTGGCCACCGATGAAGCTCTGAAGCCCTGAAACCAAAACTTGAGTTAGTTGCAAAAGGAATTCCCTTCACAAATCCAGCTTCGATTTTTCTTCGGATTATCATCGAAACTACTGCTCTGTACGGCCCTAAAGCACCAGTTCCGTGTTAGGCCCGAGGAATAAAGAACATAAACAAAACAAAGAAACCGGTAAGATTATTTCCATCCAATCCTTAGGCCATTCCGCTAGTAGGTACAGTAGCAGACGTCTTACGGTAGGGCTGGCTGGACGTCGCAGAAGGGCAGTTCAGCTTTGGCAACATCCGGAATGCAGCAAAAGCAATGGAGCAGCGGTCGATGTTTCGCTCCGACCGCGTGCTCAGGAATCCGCAGCTGGACGGACAAGCCAATCGATAGCGCGCGGAATCGCAATAAAGCGGCGCTTAAGAGCCGCTGTAAGGATTTGCGCCTCAACGGGTAATGTATGCGGCGCGGCTGGTGAACAATGCCGTGCCGACAGCCGGGGAGCACTCGGGCACCAGGTGCACGCCGGGACACGGCCGCGCCTCCCACAATGGCTCGATGGGTGTGTGCTCTCCGCTCAAGGACGCCAGCCAAACGTGGAACACGTTGAGAAAACAATGACGCGCGCTGGTACTGGGAGAGTCAAAACGACCAGGCACTTTAAACACTCAAACCTGTTGGTACACATCAATCTTACTGAAACGACTTTGACAAAGGACAGAAAGGACAGGTTATTATGGCTCGGCGACAGCAAACAAGTGTCTCGGAACGTCAACTGTCGTGAGCATCTATGGGAAATGGTTGAATGACAGGGAAGTGGATGTCCACCCCTATCACAGAAGCCAGAAGTTGAAGACGTGCCCGCTCTGTAAAGAAGGGTAGGCAGCGATCTGTGGCAGACCTGATGACAAATGACAATGCAAACGGAAGTGTTTGGGAGCACACTGTTTAGGGTACGTTGTCGTGTACATGGTGAGCAGTCAGAATGAGCGGGAAACTGAATGATTGAGGAATTTTTCTTTCCAAATTTTATTGCGCTATATTTTCTACCACAAGCCCCATGGAAGTTCAGGTCTAAAGATTAGATGGGTAGATCACATAACTAATGGGGAGGTATTGAATAGAATTGGGGAGAAGAGGAGTTTGTGGCACAACTTGACTAGAAGAAGGGATCGGTTGGTAGGACATGTTCGGAGGCATCAAGGGATCACCAATTTAGTGCTGGAGGGCAGCGTGGAGGGTAAAAATCGTAGAGGGGGACCAAGAGATGAATACACTAAGCAGATTCAGAAGGATGTAGGTTGCAGTAGGTACTGGGAGATGAAGAAGCCTGCACAGGATAGAGTAGCATGGAGAGCTGCAACAAACCAGTCTCAGGACTGAAGACCACAACAAAACAACATATTTTATGGTTACAGTGCTGCGTTCTGTGAAGAAACAGTGGCTGGACCTGGGCGGGTGCGTACAGGATGTTACTCCATGCGCCCCTGCCCACACCTGGTTCGATTGGGTAACTTTCCCACCGTGGGTACTGCTGACAGGTGGTGCTATTCCAAGGCTTTTCTGACAGTATGACGCCTTGGAATACTACCCTGCCAGCCAGTAGGAACGCTGGAAAGTGTCGCGTGAAGGAACCGTTTCGGGCCGGCTGGAGGCATCCAGGACGCACGGTCAGTCTCTCGTCTAGCAGCTCTCCTCCCGGCTAGATGTTTTTGCTAGCTCCAGTTTTACAGCACCATGTCCTCAGTCTGGTTGCGGCAGCCTCCCGACGCTCTTTTTTTTTATCCTTAAGTAATAGGGCCAACGGCCTTGCCGCAGTGGTAAAACCGTTCCACCGGCCGGTGTGGCCCTGCGGTTCTAGGCGCCTCAGTCTGGAACCGCGTGACCGCTACGGTCGCAGGTTCGAATCCTGCCTCGGGCATGGATGTGTGTGATGTCCTTAGGTTAGTTAGGTTTAAGTAGTTCTAAGTTCTAGGGGACTGATGACCACAGATGTTAAGTCCCATAGTGCTCAGAGCCATTTCAACCATTTGAAAACCGTTCCCGTCAGATCACCAAAGTTAAGCGCTGTCGGGCTGGGCTAGCACTTGTATGGGTTACCATCCGGTCTGCCGAGAGCTGTTGGCATGCGGGGTGCACTCAGCCCTTGTGAGGCATACTGAGGAGCTACTTCATTGAGAAGTAGCGGCTCCGGTCTCGGAAACTGACATACGGCCGGGAGAGCGGTGTGCTGACCACATGCCCCTCCGTATGCTCACCCAGTGACGCCTGTGGGCTGAGAATGACACGACGGCCAGTCGGTGCCTTTGGGCCTTCATGGTCTGTGCGGGAGGAGTTTAAGTAATAGGAGCAATAAACTCCAAATGTAGCACTGAGATTCCTGTCATGTTTCGCGTTTCGGAAATTTCCTTGCATACCCAGGCGCCACACTCCACATCCATTCTAATTCGGCCTGCGCTGCCTGAACGTGGGCGCTCCGCAGCAGACTCGTTCGTATCCCCATGTTGACCCAAAGACGTTGTCAGTTACGATCGCAGTGCGCTCGGTATTGTCAAAACTGGACCGTGAGTTAATGGAAATGTATTGCCTGGTCGGATGAATCAATTTCCTTGTTACTCCAGCTAGACAGTCGTGTCCGAATTTGCTATCATCGAGGCGAATGGTTGCTCGAAACATACAACCATCACGGAGCAAGTCAAAAGGGGACATTCACTTGGCCTTCCATGGGACTTGCGGTAGTAATCGAAGGCATCATGGCGGACCACCTGCATGCTGTGATACTTCACGTCTTCCCCGACGACGATGAGATCTACCAACTGGATAACTGCCCGTGCTACAGTGCTTTGAGGAGCGTTATAATGAACTCACGTTAATGTCTTGGTTCTATGCCAAGCAGTTAGCTGCTGTACTGCGTTGCCAAGGTGTACAGCTCACTATTAAGTTCCGGTTCATCACTGTAGATTAAATTTCGGTTCATCAATGTAGATTATCAGCAACTTGTCTTACAGGACATGGCAACGACGATTTATTTGGGAGTTAAATTTTTCAGCCTTTATGACTTTTCTACGAGTGTAATCCCAAAAGTAGGGTCTCCTATTTTTTTATAAGTACATAGACCTGTTTATTTCTACAGTGGCTTACATCAGCTTACAGCTTGAACATTTCGGCATAATCACCATTCCTGTCGATGCATTTTTGCAGACGCTGTGGCAGTTTTTGTATGCCCATGTTATACCAGCTCGCCGCCATGCTGTTCAGAAAGTTATGAACCTCTTCTTTCACCACGTAGTCGAAGCTGAATCGCTGGGACCACAATTAACGCTGACAGGTGCTATGAGACTCTGAAAAAACTCGAACAGGCAATTCAGAACCGGAGAAGAGGAATGCTGAGCAAGGACGTACATATTCTCCATGACAACGCTCGCCCACACATCGCTCGGCAAACCGTTGCTCTCCTGCAACAGTTTCAGTGGAACATTATCACCCACGCACCCTATAGTCCTGACTTGGCGCCCAGTGACTATCACCTGTTCCCTAGGTTAAAAGAACATTTGTCCGGAAAGCGATGCAGCTCCGACGACGAGGTGAAAGAAGAGGTTCATAACTTTCTGAACAGCATGGCGGCGAGCTGGTATGACATGGGCATACAAAAACTGCCGCAGCAATGCATCGACAGAAATGGTGATTATGTCGAAAAATAGCTAAATGTTCAAGCTGTAAACTCATCCAAACCATTGTAGAAATAAAGAGGTCTATGTACTTATAAAAACATAGGAGACCTTACTTTTGGGATTACCTTTATATATCGCAGTACTCACGTAAGCCAATGCATGATGTGTCGTTTGTTCACGACTGTTGCTGTCAGAAGGCAGTAAATAGGTAGACAGGTTGATATAATGTTTCTTAGCTTCCGGAAGGCTTTCGATACAGTTCGGCATTGTCGCCTAGTGAGCAAAACAATGTGTACGTGATGTTAGGCAAGAAGTGTGACTTGGCTAAGGTTCAAATGGTTCAAATGGCTCTGAGCACTATGGGACTTACCATATGTGGTCATCAGTCCCCTAGAACTTAGACTACTTAAACCTAACTAACCTAAGGACATCACATACATCCATGCCCGAAGCAGGATTCGAACCTGCGACCGTAGCGGTCGCGCTGTTCCAGACTGAAGCGCCTAGAACCGCTCGGTCACTGCGGCCGGCTGACATGTAGATACCAGGGCATGAAGTCTTTGCGAATTTCATTCCGCGTATTCAGTTGGAGAGTAACTGTCTCGCAGACAGACCAGTGAAAAATATACGCAGATGTCAGCATTTGAGAGTGCAGTTGGGTACAAACAAACCGGCTAGATTAATCGGCGACTCGCTCGACATTTGAATATGAGTGATGCCACTATTTCGACGATGTTGGTAGGCACAGATAAATCACGGCCGAACACAGCCTCCGTAAGGAAGCGGTCGACCTAGAGAAACGGCAGAACGTGAGGACGTAGTCAGATAAGTTCTCAGAATCCCGGATTCATCATTATCATCTATCCCGAAATGCAGCTGACGCTTCAGCGGCTACGAGGGTCATTAAGAGGAGGTTTACTATCTTTTGGTTCAAAAAATCGATTTTTTTAAATTGCATTTTTGGATCCATAAAAGTGTTTAGAATCCACCCCTGAAACGGTATTTCCGAATACGGTACGGAAATGTTTGTTATTCGTGGTTGAACAAAAAAATGCACCTGCCTGAAATCGGCCTTTTTCACGCACCTGTTTTTTTATTTCGGAGGACGAGTTATCGTATCGATGCTTTGGAAGAAACATACAAAATTCAAATGATAGTTTGAACGCGTGCGTTTGGAAGTCAGCTCCCACGCCTTTGCATTCTGGTGCGAAGACAGTAGAGATTGCGACTTTCCTGGCAGTGAGGTGCTTCAACGAAGGGTATTCAGCAATTCTGAAGACTATGACATGGACGTCACCCTGGGACTCTATTCGACGCAGCTCGCCAAGCATTCGGACGACCACCGGATTCAAGGGGCCGAAAACCGCTTGTCACCGGCCGTACGAGCGGCTCTGGAGCAGTGCAGGATGGCCCAGGTCGAGCAGAGCGCCCTCTATGAGGGGGAAGAGGAAGGACTAGTTTATGGGCCCGGAACAGCAGATTGAACGTGTTGTTGTTGTAGTCTTCAGTCCTGAGACTGGTTTGATGCAGCTCTCCATGCTACTCTATCCTGTGCAAGCTTCTTCATCTCCCAGTACCTACCGCAACCTGCATCCTTCTGAATCTGCTTAGTGTATTCGTCTCTTGGTCTCCCTCTACGATTTTTACCCTCCACGCTGCCCTCCAATACTAAATTGGTGATCCCTTGATGCCTCAGAACATGTCCTACCAACCGATCGCTTCTTCTAGTCAAGTTGTGCCACAAACTTCTCTTCTCCCCAATCCTATTCAATACTTCCTCATTAGTTATGTGATCTACCCATTTAATCTTCAGCATTCTTCTGTAGCACCACATTTCGAAAGCTTCTATTCTCTTCTTGTCCAAATTATTTATCGGCCATGTTTCACTTCCATACATGGCTACACTCCATACAAATACTTTCAGAAATGACTTCCTGACACTTAAATCTATACTCGATGTTAACAAATTTCTCTTCTTCAAAAACGCTTTCCTTGCCATTGCCAGTCTACATTTTATATCCTCTCTACTTCGACCATCCTCAGTTATTTTGCTCGCCAAATAGCTAAACCCCTTTACTACTTTAAGTGTCTCATTTCCTATTCTAATTCCATCAGCATCACCCGACTTAATTCGAAGTTGCATAATATTGCATTTATATGTAGTCAGAACTCCAAATGCGTTTTTCTCGAAATGACTTTTTTTTATCGCGCAGTATGGTAACTTTAAAACTACTGAACCGATTGGCATGATTCTTTGTTTCCGACGAAACCAACTAAATTGTCTAAGAGTTGTACCTCTTTTATTCCGATCCATCAAGTATGCCGAAGAAGTCGAAAAATCAATGAAAAAACCCTGTTTTTTCCAATGGCCAGCAATTTGTTTCCTATGGTCCAAATACCTTAAGCGAGGTACAACTCCTAAAGAATCTTATACACTTCGCTATCGTCAACTCAATTTTGCTTTCAGACGAGCCGGCTGACCTGTGACATACCGCGCGTGGAGGTCTACATCGAGATTTTGTTTCATTCCGACGACACTTCCGCCTTTGCTGTTCGACATTTCCGGTCGAAAAAATTAGAGTTTGTAGATGAAATGTCAATAAATATTTAGATCAAATTTGATATTGTTATCTATAACACATAGCGAGAAAAAAATTCTCAAAAAACATGCTGTTTTTCTGGCCGAAGATAGCAAACCTCCCCTTAACAGACTGCCCATAGAAAGGGGACTGAGCTGACGGAGCCCCTTGCGCCGCCTGCCATTGACCTCTGGTGTCGGGCACATTCGGCTTGGAATCTCGTTTGATTGGAGTCGAATTGTCTTCAGTGGTGACCCCCGATGACCAGCAAAGACGTGTGTGGAGACGCCCCAGACACCAATGGGGTACCAGCCTGACTGTCGCCTGCAATAAGGCCCGACAATCAGGAGTAATGGTCTGGGGTGCCATTTGCTTTCATGGCAGGACTGCTTTGGTTGTCATCCGCAGAACCCTTACAGCACAGCGGGCCCCGACGACATTCTACGCCCCGTTATGTAGTCCTTCACGATAAGCCATCCTGGCTTTACATTTCAGCAAGAAAATGTCCGCCCGCATATGTCAAAAGTTTCTACTGCTTGCCAGACACTACCTTGGCCACCAAGATCGCGGGACCTCTCCCAGTTAAGAACGTTTGTAGCATTATGGGCAGGGCCTTCCAACCAGCTCGGGGTGATCTAACACGCCAGTTTGGCAGAACTTGGCACGATATCCCTCAGGAGAACATCTAACAATTCTCTCACTCATTGCCAAGCCGAATAACTGCTTGCAAAAGGACCAGAGATGGACCAACGCGATACTGAGTTGCTCAATTAGTGAATCTCTTTCTTCTCAATAAGTCATCCGATTTTTCTGAAAATGTAATCATTCGTTTGTTTATACACGTACATCACATCTACCGATTTTCGGTCCTATTCAGATAATTCCTTCCTTTTTTTCTTTTTTTGTTCTTATAGTGTATAAATTACCTGGCACATAACGTCGGATGCTGTGTGAGGCAAATGCTGTTGTACATCGATAAGTCGCAATGCTAGAAAATTGTAGGAAAATGCAGGAAGACCTACAGAGGGTCGATGCTTGATGCTGGGAGTGGCGGCATAGACAATGTAATGTATTGCAGATAAATATGTGGAAATACTCGTTACTGTATGTTTACGTTATTGCCGAACAGTCACGGGAAGCATTAATGTCCATAAAATATCTACGAATATGCCTAAGGAGCGATTTAAAGTCAGCGACCAGATAAAAATAACTTCAAGTAAAACAGATGACAGGCAGATTCATCTAAGAATCGAAAGGAGGTGTAGTCCACCAAAGGAGGAGGTAAAATGCTCCCAGGCGACCGATACTTGAGTATTGCTCGTCGGTCTTCTATCCTTATCAGGCAGCATTAATAGATGAAATAGAGAAGATCGAAAGAATTAGGACCTAGGAAACTATAACGAAATATCCTTATTTCGTTATAGTTTCCTAAGGTTCACATACCGGTAGTGGGTTCAAATGGATGTAAGTTGCAGTAGTAAAGCGGAAATGAAGAGGCTTGCACATGATAGTCTATAAGGAAGAGCTGCATCAAATCAGTTCTCGGACTTAAGACAACTTTAGACAGGGAGCGGGCCGGATTTAACTCTACTGTAAAATCAGTGCTCTCTAGAAATTTATAAGCAACTTTATTCGTTTTTAATAAATCTTGAAATTATCCACATAACATGAGTGAATGTAAGTAATGCATTATAAACGTTGTGTTCGACTAAGCTAAGAGTGAAATGTAATCCTTCTGTTAGTTATTCACCTGGCAAACACGAAAAATATCTTTCCATCACTGTCACCGGACTTTTTTAATTGCTTTTATACGTCAATCCACACCAACTCCAACCACCTGGTTATCAATGAATGTCATATACTCGCAGTACTATTTTATTTCCTTTGTAAATAATAGATTTCAGCTATCAGTCGTCCTTTTTTAAATTTTATTGGCAGATCTAGATTCCAGCTAGAAACTCGCCATTCTCAATGCACTATCATTTTTGATCAATGCATGTAATGCCTATTGGTCGGACTTCATCCACAATTCATTGAATACTATTGAATAGTGCATTGAGAATGGCTAGTTTCTAGCTGAAATCTAGATCTGCCAATAAAATTTAAAAAAGGACGACTAATAGCTAAAAATCTATTATTTACAAGTCAATATAAAAGTCGCTGCGTGCAACAGCCTTCTGAATGGAAGGTAATCTGATATTTTATTTCCAATAAGTTCTCAGTGAAGGAAGTTAGAATGAAACTGATTCAGGCATTTCAGAGAAATGCTAAAAAACACAAACATTTGTATATGCTATGTAGACTACAAGTTGGTAAATGGTACTGACTAGCTGAAGCAAACGCTTTTTTTTTTACTAAACTGTGACGGTGTCGTGACATCTTTTAAGGAGAAGCGACCTCATACTGGAAAGATGTATCCCTAAAAGGGAGCAGGAAGTTCGCTGAACCACAGCTAATGAGCTGGAACGAAAGATTTCCACTTCCATTAGGAGTATCAGCCGCTCAGAAAGATGCCTCCTTACGACACAGCAACGACTTCCTTCACTGCTGTTTTCTATTTAACGACCAAAGTAGGAATAACTTAATTTTACATTTTTGGTTTAGCGACAGTGTATTGAAAAATATGAAAAGAACAGCAAATCGAAACATAAAAATTTGCAGCGGGAGCATATGAGCACAGAGAAAGGGAAGTAATCCAACGGCAATAAATAGCTTTTTAACCGTCGGCAAGGAACAAGAGTGGCAGGATGGTTATAGTTCTGATAACACAGATGACAAATATAATGCTGTCTTTTGCACATTTCTCATGCTCTTTGAAAGTCGCTTTCCATTAGAACGTTCGAACATGGTACTAGCAGTAAAATGCAGACTGGGTGGCTGACTAGTGGGATAAGGATATCATGTAGAACAAAGTGGGAATTATATCAGAATGTTAGAAATAGTCACAATCGAGCTACAGTAGCCCATTGCAAACAGTACTGTAAGGTGCTTAAAAATGTTGTTAGGAAGGCAGTGAGTATGTGGCACGCAAATAGAACAGCTAATTGACAGGATAAAATTAAAAACATATGGTCAGTCATGAATGAAGTGTCTGCAGCACATGGCCGAGGATATAAAGTCAGTACACAGTAATAATGTGTCTGTTATTGATAAGTCAGATATATATGCAATTTTTAACAATTAAATAAAAACTTAGTTTCTACAGGAAATCATATAATACTCCTGGAAAATGACTTTCCGAAACTGACATCCATGTTACTACCAAGGGGGAGATTGAGTCAATAATTAAATCACTGAATACTAAGGACTCTGAGGGGTGTGTCTGATTATCTAGCAGAATACTAAAATACTGTTATACGCATGTTAACCCTGTAATTACCCATATTTGGAATTTTTCCTTTAGTCATGGTTATTTTTCAATGCTAAAGCCGCTTTATGAAAAGTGAGAAAGGGATAATACAGACAATTTTAAACCTATTTCTATGCCATCAGCGTTTGCTAAAGTTATTCAAAGGCTGTGTATGTAAGGATAATCGATCATTTCATTTCACATAATCACATAATTTGCTGTCAGATGTACAGTTTTGATTTCAGGAGTGGTTTAACAACTGAAAATGCCATATTCTCTATTCTCTGTGCGATTTTATTAAGGCATTCAGTTGTGTTGATACCAAAATATTGCTCCGGAAGTTGGACCTTTATGGAATACGGGGAATAGCTCACAACTGGTTCACCTCGCACTTTAACAGACAGCAAAAAGTCACTCTCGACAGTACTGAGGATGGCTATAATGTGGGCTCCGAGTGGGGCACGGTTAAATGGAGGGTGTCCCATTTCATTATTTATAATTTATATATAATTATTATATAAATTTTACGAGGTGCGACAATAAAGTAATGAGACTGATGTGAAATGAAAATGTTGCTTACCGTTTTAGTCAAGTTTAGTGTTGTCTCCTTCAAAGTAGTTCCTTTCTGATTGCACACACTTTTTCCAGCGCTTCTGCCATTGATGGTAACATTTATGGAACTCATCTTCTGTAATATCCTGCAAGACCCTCGTCACAGCTTTTTGGACATCTTGTCTCTGGATCGTACTGAAAAAAAGAAACAACTTTCATCATCAGTGATAACACAGCTCAACAATTCCGGGTTTCCATTTGCTGTAACAGATCAGCTGCCACATTTTCCCGTGTTTCTCGCTGTTGTGGTGTGAGATTTTTGGGGACCATTTTTGCACACATCTTTCTCATACCAAGATCTTCAGTTATTTCCACACGAACCGTTTCTCGATTGATGTTCAGTTCTTCTGCAATCATTTTCACGGATAATCTTCGATCAGATCGTACGAGTTCATGCACCCTGGCCAAGTTGACATCCGTGTGTGAGGTTGATGGGTCATCCACTGCAGTCTTCTTCTTCAACATTCGTTCTGCCTTCACTAAACATTTTATGCCAACGAAAAACTTGAGCGCTTGACATAATCTCCTCTACAAAAGCCTTCTGAAGCTTACCGTAATTTGTCGTCGTGTTTTCACCAAATTTAACGCAAACAGAAATGGCATGCCGCTGCACAATATTGTGCGGTTCCATTCCTGTGACGAGAGACACAAACACATGTTAACTTATTACAGCACAACTCACTATTGAGCAGTTGCATCGATGTGCCGCTTGGACTAGAAGCAGCTTATAAGCCAAGGTCAAAGATATTGTGCCTATGCAAGCCTGAAGGGTTGCCACATCTTGCAAAGAAAATCAGTCTCATTACTATATTGTCGCACCTCGTGTATAAATGATATGATATGTATTCTATTTTTACAGATGATTCTAAAGTATTTCTGTTTGCTGATGACACTAGGTTGGTAGTAAAGGATGTTGCGTGCAACGTTGGCACTGTTTCAAAGAGTGCAGTTCAAGACATACGTTCATCGCTTGTAGAAAATAAACAAACGCTAATGAAAAATTAAGCTTATTCCTGTGTTATGTTGCTGATTGCGTTTATAAAAACTTACAGCTTGTCGTTTTTTTAGGATTCATAAGTATTTTATTTTATCGGTATTACTTTTCTGTCGTAATTTCATGTACTGCACGTTCCATGACCATGGAGATTTGCTTCTCAGCTTGGTTCTGCGGAATTAAATATGTAAAATAATAAATAAATAAGTGTATGAGGTGAGAAGTCAGCGGAAAACATCTGTCAAAAAATATCAGTGGGACATATGGAGTACTCCGATCGAGTAAAAGCGAAAAATAGTTTTTACTTAAGTCTTTCTACGCCATTTCACATATAAGGCTGTTGTGTGGCCTGATATTTACGACATTAGAGTCTATGCGGAAGGAGTATACTAGCCCACATCGGTTTAGCTTTTCCATGGCAGAGGTAATACTGCTTTTGTAAAAAATCTCGGCGTCGTCCGCACTTTACCCTTAAACCTTGTTTTCCTACATATCAGCCCGTCGTGATTTCATACTTGCCAGCAGTACTGAATAGTTTGGGAAGGATCTGAGGTCCTTAATCAAGAAACGTAGTATGGAAATAACCCTGTTACTAATAATTTCAGTTTGCAGTAGAAATCTCACAATTCATTTTAATGCGTTTTAGTTCCCATTTGATGTAAATAGGCTGTTGAGTCGACTATTTATATAGTTCTGTAAAAAGGCCAGAACCAAAAGTTCTGTGATCGGTATTCGAATAAGATAGGTGTAGCAAAAGCAATCGTACAATTACGATACTTGTAAATAAATAGGCCGGCCGAAGTGGCCGTGCGGTTCTAGGCGCTGCAGTCTGGAACCGCGAGACCGCTACGGTCGCAGGTTCGAATCCTGCCTCGGGCATGGATGTGCGTGTGGTCCTTAGGTTAGTTAGGTTTAAGTAGTTGTAAGTTCTAGGGGACTAATGACCTCAGAAGTTAAGTCCCATAGTGCTCAGAGCCATTTGAACCATTTTTTTTTTGTAAATAAATAGTCATTCCGTTATAATGACCCATTGTTTTCTACGCCAACCAGTTCGTTTGGAATGTATCTTGTTATTAACAACTTGAAGCATTTTTCCAAGCCAGCCGCTGTGGCCGAGCGGTTCTAGGCGCTTCAGTCCGGAACCGCGCTGCTGCTATGGTCGCAGTTTCGATTCCTGCCTTGGGCATAGATGTGTATGATGTCCTTAGGTTAGTTAGGTTTAAGTAGTTCTAAGTCTAGGGGACTGATGACCTCGGATGTTAGCTCCCACAGCGCTTAGAGCTATCTGTGCCTTTTTCCAAGATTTTTATACAGTGCTCCAAAAGCGGACAGTAACCTCTTTTAAGCGGACATATTCAATGGCAACGCCAGTGTTCACACCAGTGCAGGGTGGAACCTGTCTTTTTGACAGAGATTACTTTTCGTTCAGAATTAACTTGCTTTAATTCAGTGTACTTTCGCCAAATTTAATTCATTTCTTCTGCAAGAATTTTATGTACTATACTAATATGAATGTCGCATTGCGCAGGGGCGGTCTTAAAAAGACTTGCAAAAATATCGCAAGTGTTATTTATATCTCCTCGATATTGATGCGGTTTCTTTTTGTTGCAGGTGAGTGACCTCAAACGTGTTCCAAGACGTAAGTATGGCCTGGTTAGTGATCTGTTGTTGCAAGCGAATTGGGGTGTTGCATGTCATGGTCTCATGTGCACGTTATTAATTTTCGTAACCTACATTGTTAGTTGTAACATCTGATATCCCACTTATCAGGTACCATAGTCTACATTTTATCGTAGTTCCTGCAGTCCCATCATGGGAGGTCGTTACAAGATAATCCTAAACATGATCCCTTCTTCCTCCTAAGTGGTGATAGATACCTCAGCGAGTTAAAGACACTCATCGACAGTTCCTTTACGTAATGGATTTTGTAATCCTATGTACATAAATGATTTGGCAGACAGGGTGAGCAGCAATCTGTAGTTGTTTGCTGATGATGGTGTGGTGTACGGTAAGGTGTCAAAGTGAAGTGACTGTAGGAAGTTACGACTTAGAGAAAATTTATAGTTGGTTTGTTGAATGGCAGCGAGCTCTAAATGTGCAAAAATGCGGATGAGTAGTGAGAACAGATCTGTAATGTTCGGATACAGTATTACTAGTGTCCTGCTTGACACAGCGTCGTCGTTTAAATTTCTGCGCGTGACATTGCAGAGCGATATGAAATGGCACTAGCATGTGAGAACTGTGGAAGCGAAGCAGAATGGTCGACTTCGGTTTAGTGGCAGACTTTTAGGAAACAGTGGTTTACGTGTAAAGGAGATCGCATATACGTAGGACGCTGGTGCAACCTTTTCTTGAATACTGATTGAGTGTTTGGGATCCGTATCAGGTCGGATTGGAGGAAGACATCGAAGCAATTCAGAGGCGGGCTGTTAGATTTGTTAGCGGTAGGTTCGAACAACATGTGTTACGAAGATGCTTCGGGAACTCAAATGGGAGTTCCTGGAGAGAAGGCGACGTTCTATTCGAGAAACACAATTGAGAAAATTTAGTGGACCGGCAATTGAAACGGACTGCCAAACGATTCTACTGCCACCAACATTGCACGTAAGGACCACAAAGATGATACGAGAAATTAGGGCTCATACGGAGGCGTATAGATAGTCGGTTTTCCCTCGCTCTATCTGGAGTGGAGCAGAACAGGAAACGATTGGTAGTGGTGCAGGGTACCCACCGCCACGCACCTTACCGCGGCTTGCGGAGTATCTATGTAGACGTAGGTGAATCTTAATATAGAAAGGTTCTCCTAGCACTGCGCCATGTTCTGGAACGGGTGTGGAATAACCCCGCAAACTGCTGCAAGAACACTCGCAGCTCAGTTTGTACAAATTCTACAGTAAAATCATTGATGGAAAAGTAAGTATAAAAATGAAATGAATACTAATATAAAACGGAGACTATTATTTGTTATGTATAATGTAAACTGTATTTATTATATATCATTTCCTCTAAATGCAATATCGTCCGAAACTGTCAGAACACAACTTACGTCTGTATGTTCCCTTTTCCTCATAATGATCATTATTCCTTGAAAGCAGAACCGTTCATTCGGTAGTTGGTCCTGAGTAGCTATCATAGTAATTATTATCGAATGTGGCCTATGGTTCGAGCAGCTGAAACGTATTAATATTTACTTGCGCTATATCATTGGCGAAGTGGTATGGTCACACAACTAATTTCGGCAAGGCTCCTGACCTCATTATAAATGGAGTTGTAATATAGTGAATCTGCAAAATTGCTGAAAGCTTAATCTGTATTTGATTTATGCGGGAGTGTAGTTTTTAGCACGGTTTCGATTTTTATTTAATCATGTCAGATGCATCAAACAATCTATGTTGTTGTTGTGGTCTTCAGTCCTGAGACTGGTTTGATGCAGCTCTCCATGCTACTCTATCCTGTGCAAGCTTTTTCATCTCCCAGTACCTACTGCAACCTACATCCTTCTGAATCTGCTTAGTGTAGTCATCTCTTGGTCTCCCCCTACGATTTTTACCCTCCACGCTGCCCTCCAATACTAAATTGGTGATCCCTTGATGCCTCAGAACATGTCCTACCAACCGATCCCTTCTTCTGGTCAAGTTGTGCCACAAACTTCTCTTCTCCCCAATCCTATTCAATACTTCCTCATTAGTTATGTGATCTACCCATCTAATCTTCAGCATTCTTCTGTAGCACCACATTTCGAAAGCTTCTATTCTCTTCTTGTCCAAACTATTTATCGTCCATGTTTCACTTCCATACATGGCTACACTCCATACAAATACTTTCAGAAAGGACTTCCTGACACTTAAATCAATACTGGATGTTAACAAATTTCTACTCTTCAGAAACGCTTTCCTTGCCATTGCCAGTCTACATTTTATATCCTCTCTACTTCGACCATCATCAGTTATTTTGCTCCCCAAATAGCAAAACTCCTTTACTACTTTAAGTGCCTCATTTCCTAATCTAATTCCCTCTGCATCACCCGACTTAATTAGACTACATTCCATTATCCTTGTTTTGCTTTTGTTGATGTTCATCTTATATCCTCCTTTCAAGACACTGTCCATTCCATTCAACTGCTCTTCCAAGTCCTTTGCTGTCTCTGACAGAATTACAATGTCATCGGCGAACCTCAAAGTTTTTATTTCTTCTCCATGAATTTTAATACCTACTCCGAATTTTTCTTTTGTTTCCTTTACTGCTTGCTCAATATACAGATTGAACAACATCGGGGAGAGGCTACAACCCTGTCTTACTCCCTTCCCAACCACTGCTTCCCTTTCATGTCCCTCGACTCTTATAACTGCCATCTGGTTTCTGTACAAATTGTAAATAGCCTTTCGCTCCCTGTATTTTACACCTGCCACCTTTAGAATTTGAAAGAGAGTATTCCAGCCAACATTGTCAAAAGCTTTCTCTAAGTCTACAAATGCTAGAAACGTAGGTTTGCCTTTCCTTAATCTTTCTTCTAAGATAAGTCGTAAGGTCAGTATTGCCTCACGTGTTCCAGTGTTTCTACGGAATCCAAACTGATCTTCCCCGAGGTTGGCTTCTACTAGTTTTTCCATTCGTCTGTAAAGAATTCGTGTTAGTATTTTGCAGCTGTGACTTATTAAGCTGATAGTTCGGTAATTTTCACATCTGTCAACACCTGCTTTCTTTGGGATTGGAATTATTATATTCTTCTTGAAGTCTGAGGGTATTTCGCCTGTTTCATACATCTTGCTCACCAGATGGTAGAGTTTTGTCAGGACTGGCTCTCCCACGGCCGTCAGTAGTTCCAATGGAATATTGTCTACTCCGGGGGCCTTGTTTCGACTCAGGTCTTTCAGTGCTCTGTCAAACTCTTCACGCAGTATCGTATCTCCCATTTCATCTTCATCTACATCCTCTTCCATTTCCATAATATTGTCCTCAAGTACATCACCCTTGTATAGACCCTCTATATACTCCTTCCACCTTTCTGCTTTCCCTTCTTTGCTTAGAACTGGGTTTCCATCTGAGCCCTTGATATTCATACAAGTCGTTCTCTTATCTCCAAAGGTCTCTTTAATTTTCCTGTAGGCGGTATCTATCTTACCCCTAGTGAGATAGGCCTCTACATCCTTACATTTGTCCTCTAGCCATCCCTGCTTAGCCATTTTGCACTTCCTGTCGATCTCATTTTTGAGACGTTTGTATTCCTTTTTGCCTGTTTCACTTACTGCATTTTTGTATTTTCTCCTTTCATCAATTAAATTCAATATTTCTTCTGTTACCCAAGGATTTCTACTAGCCCTCGTCTTTTTACCTACTTGATCCTCTGCTGCCTTCACTACTTCATCCCTCAAAGCTACCCATTCTTCTTCTACTGTATTTCTTTCCCCCATTCCTGTCAATTGCTCCCTTATGCTCTCCCTGAATCTCTGTACAACCTCTGGTTCTTTTAGTTTATCCAGGTCCCATCTCCTTAAATTCCCACCTTTTTGCAGTTTCTTCAGTTTTAATCTACAAGTCATAACCAATAGATTGTGGTCAGAGTCCACATCTGCCCCTGGAAATGTCTTACAATTTAGAACCTGGTTCCTAAATCTCTGTCTTACCATTATATAATCTATCTGATACCTTTTAGTATCTCCAGGGTTCTTCCATGTATACAACCTTCTTTCATGATTCTTAAACCAAGTGTTAGTTATTATTATGTTGTGCTCTGTGCAAAATTCTACCAGGCGGCTTCCTCTTTCATTTCTGTCCCCCAATCCATATTCACCTACTATGTTTCCTTCTCTCCCTTTTCCTACACTCGAATTCCAGTCACCCATGACTATTAAATTTTCGTCTCCCTTCACAATCTGAATAATTTCTTTTATTTCATCATACATTTCTTCAATTTCTTCATCATCCGCAGAGCTAGTTGGCATATAAACTTGTACTACTGTAGTAGGTGTGGGCTTCGTATCTATCTTGGCCACAATAATGCGTTCACTATGCTGTTTGTAGTAGCTTACCCGCATTCCTATTTTCCTATTCATTATTAAACCTACACCTGCATTACCCCTATTTGATTTTGTGTTTATAACCCTGTAGTCACCTGACCAGAAGTCTTGTTCCTCCTGCCACCGAACTTCACTAATTCCCACTATATCTAACTTCAACCTATCCATTTCCCTTTCTATCTATATAACAACAAAAAATGGATGAAATTTGAAAAGATCGGATTTGTAAAACTAAACACTGTGAATAAACATACATATAACATTAACACTATATGGCTAAGAAACTATGGAACGGAAGCTGGCCACGCCTAGGGCATTCACGTGCTTTCTTAGCTCCTCCAGAATGCAGGTATTGGAGAATAACTTTCACTGCATAACGTGGATAGTAAGTCTGCTCTTGTCCACAACTGCATAGCATTGGTTCGCCTAATAATCCCCATCTATACGTTTCATTTCGTTTCCTGCAACTCCGGAACGGAGTCTGTTCAAAGATCAACGGTTGCGAGGTGAGCAAATTAAAAATAACTTCGGCAGATCTCACAAGAAGCGTATTTGTCACCTCCTACACCAGAAGTAAGGAATGTGTCCAAACAGCAAAAGTATGTTATTGATATCTGAGGACAACAATGATGCTTGCCTATCTAACGAATATTAAGGCAGTTATGTGTAATGCAGCAAAAAAATGGTTCAAATGGCTCTGAGCACTATGGGACTTATCATCTATGGTCATCAGTCCCCTAGAACTTAGAACTACTTAAAAGTAACTAACCTACGGACAGCACACAACACCCAGCCATCACGAGGCAGAGAAAATCCCTGACCCCGCCGGGAATCGAACCCGGGAACCCGGGCGTGGGAAGCGAGAACGCAACCGCACGACCACGAGATGCGGGCTGTAATGCAGCATAAATAGAATGAAATTACCAGCAACTCAATAAAGTTTTGACAACCGCTAAAGGTGTAGTATATACATGTACATTGTCTCGCAGTGCTTCTAGGAATATTTTAGATTTAAATATGCGTTATCTAAAATTTACAAAAGATACAGGAGTATGGATCATACAGTAGTCGGACGATATATAAGCCGCATTTTCTACCTTGCGTTACACTGCGATACCTGTTCTCTGGTAGTAAGCATTGGTATCAGCATGGCAGACGAAGACAATTTTATTGAGCTATACGCTTTGAGCAGTTTAGTCCTCTCTGTGTTAATACCATACAGATGTTGGACATTATACAGGCTGAATCAGAACGCCACCTACAAACTTTCAGAGGTGGCACTATAGACCAAAACAAGTAAAAAATGCCTAGTAAACAGGAGCTCTACGATAGTTACGTTAAGAGCTATGAACACTTGCTATTCTTCACTATTATGAAAGACAACTCTCCTACTGAGAGCTCTTTGCTTTTCACATTTTGGGAGGAAATAGTATGGAATAAAAAAAGAAAAAAATTGTATTAAACATGGGCTTAAAATCATACCAAAACAGCTATGTGCACTTGTTCAATAGAAAAAATGTGTTTCATAGTGGCGAAGGTTAACAAGTGCTCATAGCTCTTAAGATACGCATTTTAGCGTCCATGTTTGCTAGAATTTTGCCGGCCGAAGTGGCCGTGCGGTTAAAGGCGCTGCAGTCTGGAACCGCAAGACCGCTACGGTCGCAGGTTCGAATCCTGCCTCGGGCATGGATGTTTGTGATGTCCTTAGGTTAGTTAGGTTTAACTAGTTCTAAGTTCTAGGGGACTAATGACCTCAGCAGTTGAGTCCCATAGTGCTCAGAGCCATTTGAACATTTTTTTTTTTTTTTTTTTTTTTTTTTGCTAGAATTTTCTTCTTGGTGTGGTCTGTATTACCACGTCGGAAAGTTTGTAGGTGGAGTTATCGTTCACCCTGTGTATTATCGCTCATATTGTTTTCTGAGTTCATCTGCTACTACACGACAACTTCGCATCGATGGGAGTACGACGTGCAAAATTTCAGGCGCCAACTAAAATTTAAAAATAAATAAAAACTAAAATATCACATTGTTTACTAAAAAGCAATCACACTTTCTTGTACTTAGCATATTGTCACGAAACGTACATCTTGTTGTTAACACGCTATACCAACTAAAATATCACATTGTTTACTCAAATGCAATCACACTTTCTTGTACTTATCATATCGTCACGATACGGACATCTTGTTGTTAACACGCCATACGCCTATTACACGTATGTTCTTGAACTGAATGTGCGAGTGAGTACTGTGAGATCTATAATCCTTGCGCATTTTGTAATTTCAGCGTAGTAAAATCCTGGTACCACTTGAGATATTCCCAATACCGCAACTAATTGTGAGAAAATGATACATCATGACACAGCGCGGCCTCTGTGGGAACATTTGGACAAGGTACAGCTGAGGGTAACCGAGCGTGAACAAAATATTCGCACTTAAGATGCGTTTGACAGGCCGTCACACCTGATCCGGTTGATACTGGTTACTGCCGCCTTACAAGTATGTAAAGTTCGACGGAAACTTTCTGAATAGTAGAATGTTAACAAGCGTTTTTACATTTTCAGTAAACGTATTGTTGATATCGGGAAAAATATCTACCACATCACCACCAGGTCAATCTTTCACTTTGAGAAATTTTTCTGCACAGGTACCTTACTCTTTTACCTTAAAACAAGCACTGTATGAAATGACGTTTTCATCTGCGTACGGTATTAAAAGCTTAACTGTAGTCTAATGTAACCGGTTCTGAAAAGATTTAATCTGTCTAATTTGGACCATTTAAGTGCCTAAATATTTAACTCATAACTGTAATGAAATAAAATTAACTCATTGAAGAGCTAGAAGGACCAGTTTCGATATAAAAATTACTGTAAAATTGACGTTCGCACTTAGTAAACAATGCGCTCCTTCTCCCAAAAAGAATGGAAATCCCACCAATTCTCTTGTAAAAATAAGCCAAAAAAATCGTAATATTGCCCAGATGCAATGCATGTTGCAATATGACGACTTCCAAAACGTAGACATAAATTTATAACATCGTACGGCTGTCACATTTAAAATTCCCTTTGTGTTTAGCAACCTAATTAATTCTGATTGGTCGGAGATAGAAATGTAATGACAACGCCAATTTCCGCACATCTTACCAAATATAACAGCTAAGTGCATCAAATTCTCTGATAATGTTACTGAACACTCACACGACGAAGCAGATAGGCCAAAAGACCCTTAAACGTGCAAATAATGGCTCCCAAAACCACAAAGAGACATTTATGGGGAAATGATGTGTCTTATAATTCAATTATTACGGTACTAGGTGTACTGAAAAAAATGGTTCAAATGGCTCTGAGCACTATGGGACATAACTTCTGAGGTCATCAGTCCCCTAGAACTTAGAACTACTAAAACCTAACTAACCTAAGGACATCACACACATCCATGCCCGAGGCAGGATTCGAACCTGCGACCGTAGCCGTCGCGCGGTTCCAGACTGTAGCGCCTAGAACCGCTCGTCCACTCGGGCTGGCTGTACCGAAAGAACAGGTGTACTGAAGAAGTAACTGTCCTGAAGTACGAGGTCGTATTTGGAATAAATAAAATAGTTTACATCTGTTACTTAGACAATCACAGTTAACACTGAAAAACAGGCCGCTTACATGATTCAAGACGGCGACCATTACGATGCAAACTAAGCTAAGAACCACATGAAATATTTCAGTCACCTAATGAAATGAAAGTAACAGGACAACAGCGAAAATTAGTGGGTTTTCGGTGTGGACAGACTGAAAGCACTGCAATTACGCTAACTTGATTCCGAGACAACGACATAATCGGAAAATAAGTACTCGAACTCCTCCAGAATAAACCGAAAAAAAGAAAACCACACAAAAAACACCCACAATTGGATTCGAATATATGATTTGATCTATGTAGCTCACACGAAGACAGCGATTCCAACCCTGCCCCAACCAAAAGCAAATAAATTATCTGTAAATACCAAATACTAGATCCCATTCAGCTGAACCATTGTTACAAACCAAAGCACTAAGCCAGTCATCCACCACAAGAATCCACCACCGCTGACGACAACACGTCCCTACAAAAACAATTCATTCCTAATACACCGCGCCTTGACAACGTCACCACTGGAAAAAAACAGCCAGATATTCGTGAGAACCAACATTATAAATATGATCGCTACTCGTTTCTCTAACAACGATTTAAAATGTGCTCTCAGGTTTCTGGCTAACCACATCCTCGTAAAATACGTGATATTTGGAACAAACAGTATAGTTTACATCCGTTACTAAGACAACCACAAATAACATCTAATAACAGGTCGCTTACATCCTTCACATCGCTATCTCAGGATGCCACACAGGACATCACTGGTCAAAGCCAACGATTGGCGTTGGACGGAGCGCTAGGTCCGAAGAAAATTGCATTTCTTAATGTCAAGTTCACCGTTTTTAAAGTCTGCAAAAAGTCACATCAGTTCACGGAATGTCAAAACGCACTTCGTCCGTTTTGTCGCACGTATCACGCCCGCGAACTCAGAGTCTGGTGGTAATATACTGACAGAAAAAAATCATAATATCTAAAGACAAAGTAGAGTAAGGAAACTTTGGGAAAAAATACATTTGTCTAACAAACACTGAAGAGAGAAAGAAACTGGTACACCTGCACGACCAGGCAGAAGTGCAGCAACACGACGTGGCATGGACTCGACTAATATCTGAAGTAGTGCTGGAGGGAAATGATACCATGAATCCTGCAGGGTATCCATAAATCCGTAAGAGTACAAAGGGGTGGAGATCTCTTCTGAACAGTGTGTTGCAAGGCATCCAAGATATGCTCAATAATGTTCATATCTGGGGAGTTTGGTGGCCACCGGAAGTGTTCCTGGAGCCATTCTGTAGCAATACTGTACGTGTGGGGTGTCGCATTGTTCTGCTGGAATTGCGCAAGTCCGTCGGAATGCGCAATGGACTTGAATGGATGCAGGTGATCATAAAGGATGCTTACGAGCATGTCACCTGTCAGAGTCGTATCTAGACGTATCACAGGTCCCACATCATTGCATACACCCCACACCATTATAGAGCCCCCATCAGCTTGAACAGTCCCCTGCTAACATGCAGGGTCTATGGATTCATGAGGTTGTGTCTATACTCATACACGTCCATCAGCTCGATACAATTTGAAACGAGACTTGTCCGACCAGGTAACATGTTTCCAGTCATTAACAATCCAATGTCGATGTTGACTGGCCCAGGCGAGGCGTAAAGCTTTGAGTCGTGTTGTTATGAAGGGAACAGGAGAGAGTGGGCCTTCGGTTCCTAAAGCCCAAATCGATGATGTTTCGTTGAATGGTTCGCACGCTAACACTTGCTGATGACCCAGCATTGAATTCTGCAGCAATTTTCGGAAGGGTTGCATTTCTGACACGTTCAACCATTCTCTTATCGTCGTTGGTCCCGTCCTTGCAGGATCTTTTTCTGGCCGCTGCGATGTCGGAGATTTGCCGGATTCCTGATATTGACAGTACACTTGGTCGTACGGGAAAATCCCCTCTTCATCGCTACCTCGGAGATGCTGTGTCCCATCCCTCGTGCGCCGACTGTAACACCACGTTCAAACTCTCTTAAACCTTGATAACCTGCCATTGTAGCAGCAGGAGCCGATCTAACAACTGCGTCAGACATTTGTCTTATGTAGGCGTTGCCGACCGCAGCGCCATATTCTACTTGATTACATATCTCTCTATTTGAAGGCTATACCAGTTTCTTTGGCGCTTCAGTGTATTTAACCAACACGCGGCCATCAGTGGCACTGAGGCAGAATACGCTTTCATTATCAAAAATACAACAGCGATCCATCATGCCCTCCAATGTGCTCTCGTTTGACACCACTGAAGTCGCAAATGGCAGCGGTTGGGGGTTAGTGGAATGCTCACTACGGAGAGTCTGGCTCAGATCTGTCCTTGAAGTAACCGATATGTAACTTTCCGTTTTGTCGCTCTGGTGCCAGCTGCTGCTCATATTGCTGCGGCAGATGCAGTACGATGCGGCAGAGCCGTAAACAGAACACGACTGTCTTCCCTCTCGGTAGTGCTACGTGGCCGTCCGAGACCCCTCTTCTTGGGACCGTGCGTTATCATGAGCATCGCTGCCAGCTATCATGCACAGTAACTACGTTCCTGACAAGTCTTTCCGCAATATCGCAGATGCAACACCAACTTCTCGTAACCCTATTACATGAAGTCGTTCAAATTCACTCATATGCGACTGGCGCGAGATTCGAATGGGCATCATCTTTCAGGTGCAGAAACGCGCCTCAAACCTTTGGTTATGTCGCACAACTCCATCTTGGTGCTGTAATTTTTTTCCGGCAGTCTATTTATTGTTTTCAAAATCACTCTTACTGCCTTGATGCATGCGGGCTTGCATTAGGTCGCAAATTAAAAGATATATAAAACACCTCAGTTTTTGCAACTCACGCCTCAGCAACCAATTCAGTCCAGCCAAGCAACAATTATGCCACACCAACCAACACTTACATTGCTAGTGTAATACATAGCATTTCACAAGGCTAGCACTATTCGGATCGTTCTCATGCTTTCTTCACATAACAGTCGTGGCAATATTAAGTCCGTACCGTATTCGCAATGTAAGTGTTCAGCAGTATTTGGCACAAATTTCATTCCGACACGACACCGACCCGCTACCCACTGCATGCATGCAAACTCTCACACACACGTCACGTCTATCGAATATCGATATTTCATTCGCTCTCTCCCTCTCGCACAATAGTTCCTTTTAGTATAGTTATTGAAAAAAAATATTGCATGAAACTGAAATAGTGCTTCATCCGAAATAAAACATGTTAATAATAAATACGTAACATATCATAGCAAAAGATATACTTTATACTAGAGAACAAAACACATGAAACAGCAAACATACCTATAACGTCCCAGTATTGCAGTTCTGTAAAAAGAGAAAAGAAAGAAATGAAACTCAGAATTCGCACTGTTTTCACAGTACGGAGCACTCGAATGCTTTCATGACGTGCGCGTTCGTCATTTAACACGAAAGGCACGCGTCGTCTTTAATGAAACTGTAATTTTCTGCAAAACTCACGACAGGTAACATTTGTTTTGTAGTAAAGCAGGGATCTGTCGTATAAAACTCTAAAAAACCGTGTCGCTATAGCAACGTCGGGGATGCTGCACAGTGAAATTCTCGTAAAACGACAAACAAACAAACGCAGCAGTATGTGTGTGAACTATCGTACAAATGTGATAAATTCAAGTACGCCACGTAATGTTTGGAACGTTGCTCTGGCCGCAGCGTGAAAAGGTGTTACTTCACTCTATACCGAAATCTGCAAGCGTTGAGAACGCGCAAGTGCTACCGCAAACTGAATCCACACTGAATTCGAGTGTACAGCTCTGATCACCAAACTAGATTAAACTTTCATTCATTCAGGCACAGTTCTGTTTGTCATAGTTTTGTGATAAGTGTTCCACTGAAATCCGAAATACACTATTGGCCATTAAAATTACTACACCAAGAAGATGACGTGCAACAGACGCGAAATATAACCGACAGAAAGAAGATGTTGAGATATGCAAATGAATAGCTTTTCAGAGCATTCACACAAGGTTGGCCCGGTGGTGACACCTACAAGGAGCTGACATGAGGGAAGTTTCCAACCGATTTCTCATACACAAACAGCACTTGACCGGCGTTGCCTGGTGAAACGTTGTTGTAATGCCTCGTGTAAGGAGGAGAACTGCGTACCATCACGTTTCCGACTTTGATAAAGATAGGATTGTAGCCCATCGCGATTGCGGTTTATCCTATCGCGACATTGCTGCTCGCGTTGGTCGAGATCCAATGACTGCTAGCAGAATATGGAATCGGTGGGTTCAGGAGGGTAATATGGAACGCTGTGCTGGATCCCAACGGCCTCGTATCACTAGCAGTCGAGATAGGCATCTTATCCGCATGGCTGTAACGGGTCGTGCAGCCACGTCTCGATCCCTGAATCAACAGATGGGGACGTCTGCAAGACAACAACCATCTGCACGAACAGTTGGACGACGTTTGCAGCAGCATGGACTATCATCTCGGAGACCACGGCTGCGGTTACCCTTGACGCTGCATCACAGACAAGAGCGCCAGCGATGGTGCACTCAACGACGAACCTGGGTGCACGAATGGCAAAAAGTCATTTTTTCGGATCCCAACGGCCTCGTATCACTAGCAGTCGAGATGACAGGCATCTTATCCGCATGGCTGTAACGGGTCGTGCAGCCACGTCTCGATGCCTGAATCAACAGATGGGGACGTCTGCAAGACAACAACCATCTGCACGAACAGTTCGACGACGTTTGCAGCAGCATGGACTATCATCTCGGAGACCATGGCTGCGGTTATCCTTGACGCTGCATCACAGACAAGAGCGCCTGCGATGGTGCACTCAACGACGAACCTGGGTGTACGAATGGCAAAACGTCATTTTTTCGGATGAATCCAGGTTCTGTTTACAGCATCATGATGGTCGCATCCGTGATTGGCGACAACGCGATGAACGCACATTGGAAGCGTGTATTCGTCATCGCCATATTGGCGTATCACCCGGCGTGATGGTATGGGGTGCCATTGGTTACACGTCTCGGTCACCTCTTGTTCGCATTGACGGCACTTTGAACAGTGGACGTTACATTTCAGATGTGTTACGACCCGTGGCTCTTCCCCTCATTCGATCCCTGCGAAACCCTACATTTCAGCAGGATAATGCACGACCGCATGTTTCAGGTCCTGTACGGGCCTTTCTGGATACAGAAAATGTTCGACTGCTGCCCTGGCCAGGACATTCTCCAGATCTCTCACCAAATGAAAACGTCTGGTCAATGGTGGCCGAGCAACTGGCTCGTCACAATACGCCAGTCACTACTCTTGATGAACTGTGGTATTGTGTTGAAGCTGCATGGGCGGCTATACCTGTACATGCCATCCGAGCTCTGTTTGACTCATTACCCAGGCGTATCAAGGCCGTTATTGCGGCCAGTGGTGGTTGTTCTGGGTACTGATTTCTCAGGATCTATGCACCCAAATAGCGTGAAAATGTAAACACATGTCAGTTCTAGTATAATATATTTGTCCAATGGATACCCGTTTATCATCTGCATTTCTTCTTGGTGTAGCAATTTTAATGGCCAGCAGTGTACTTGATCAATATCTGCATCGACATCTGTACTCCGCAAAACACTTTACGTATGTGTCGGACGGTACATCTGCTGTTATTGTGATTTCGCCCCTGTCAGTGTTCCATTTGCGAATTGTGCACGGGAAAAACGCCTTATTAGCTCTACTTTCTTTGGCCATGCCGTATGGTGAACTGTTATACATTACAAAATGAAATGAAATTAATAAGCACACTGGGCAAAGAAACTGTCGCACCCAGGAGACACCGCACCTTACCTTGTAATATCATCTCTTGCCTTGATAATGGCCTCAGTTCGACAAGGAAGAGAATCTACGAGTCTCTTCATGTGAAGCCTCTCATTTCACAGTGTGCAGTCACATTAATTTGGCCAAATGTCAAAAGCCTGAATAACTACCTTTTACAGCGCGGGTCGCTGCTAGATGTGCAGGAAGACAGTCAATGAGATTCTGGCAGATACGACACTCAGGTGTAGTCATGTCGACTCCATTGCCGTGGCCAGCTCCATTAGATTTCTCCGATGAGGAGGGAGGATACATAGCGCGAACAGCCCGATTGAAGTGGTCCCACATATTCTGTATTGGGTTTTCATCTGGGGTGTTCGGTGGCCAGGTTAATATAGTAAATTCATCCTGGTACCCTTCGAACCACGCACGTGCACAGCGAACTGCGTGAAAAGTTGCATTGTCCTGCTGGTAGATGCCATCGTGCAGAGGAAAAACAAACTGCACGTAGTGGTCACGTGGTCTCGAAGGATAGATGCATACTTGTGTTGTTCCATTGTGACTTCCAGAATAATAAAGTACCCAAGTACTGCCATGAAAGGGCCGGCCGTTGTGGCCGAGCGGTTCTAGGAGCTTCAGTCCGGAACCGCGCTGCTGCTACGGACGCAGTTTCGAATCCTGCCTCGAGCATGGATGTGTGTGATGTCCTTAGGTTAGTTCTGTTTAAGTAGTTCTAAGTATAGGGGACTGGTGACTTCAGATGTTAAGTCCCATAGTGCTTATTAGAGCCATTTGAACCATTTAATCCCATGGAAACATTCCGCAGATCAGAACGCCTAGAAGCATCTGAAAAAGAACACCGGTGGCCACTCGATGGACGTCCAGTTGCGGTGATGAACAGCAGTCAGCATAGGTGCATGCAAAAAATAAATGATCAGTCTTTGGAAGCGGTCACATCAGTTAAGTATCTGGGTGTGACTATTCGAAATAATCTCAAATGGAATGATCAGATTACTCAAGTAACGGCTAAGGCGAACTCTAGATTGCGGTTTATTGGTAGAATCCTGAAGCGATGCAGTCCTTCAACAAAGGAAATGTCTTACAATACGTTAGTTCGTCCACTCTTGGAGTATTTATTGTTCAACTGTATGGGACCCTTACCAGTTGGGTCTGATTCAAGAGACTGAGAAGGTCCAAAGAAGAGCGGCAAGATTCCTGACTGGTACATTTAGCCATCGGGAGAGCGTTACAAATCTCATAGAAAGTTTGAAGTTTGCCACACTTGCAGATAGGCGATGCGCTAAACTGAAGGGGCTGCTCATTAAATTCCGAAATCCAATCTTCACCCGGGATGTAGAGCATATATTATTACCACCAACGTTCAAATCGCGCAATGATCATCATTCAAAGATAAGGGAAATAAGAGCTCGTACTGAGGCGTTCAGACAGTCGTTTTTCCCTGAGTGGAACAGGGAGGGGGGGGGGGGGGGGGGGAATATAACTTTGGTGCGCCCTCCGCCACACACCGCTTGGTGGCTAGCGGAGTATATATGTAGATGTAGAACTGCACCCTCCACACACTGCCGGTTTAGTACCCAATTTGGCAGTCGTGCAGTCGCATCGTTTGAAAAGAGGCAAAATCGCGACTCTTCGGGCCGTAAAACACGCCCCCAGTCATCTATTGGCCGGTTTATGTGTTGTTTGACCAACAGAAGACGTGCAGTTTGATGTGCCGTTTTGAGTGTTGGACTTCTGCGAGATACACGACTCCAGCTGTTCATTTTGTGCAGTTCCCTTCGCAATGGTCACCCACAAACTGGTTGAGATGCACCTGCAGTCTCCGACAGGAGCAATTCCTGTACGGCTTGAAACTGATTTCCACTTTCAACGTGTGACATTGGTCACCAGTCGCTGTTCTTTACAATCTTTTGACAACAACTTTTCTCACACCACATTACAAAGCGGAGAGTAGAGCACCATTCACTGCACAAGTTTCGACGATCTACGTGAACAAATCAACAAACCGAACTGCGCAGTGATCATTGGTACTCCCAAAACGCGACAGCTCCTTTCGGCCATTCGGTTCAAATGGTTCAGATGGCTCTGAGCACTATGGGACTTAACTACTGAGGTCATCAGTCCCCTAGAACTTAGAACTACTTAAACCTAACTAACCTAAGGACATCACACACATCCATGCCCGAGGCAGGATTCGAACCTGCGACCGTAGCAGTCACTCGGTTCCGGACTGCGCGCCTAGAACCGCTAGACCACCGCGGCCGGCGGCCACTCGGTAACGTTTCCATGTCGACCCACGTTACTGTACTGTTTCCATACAGCCATCTACCATATACACACAGTTTCACTGCCATTACTTACGTCACCGGTGGTAAGTCACATGACGGAAGGTACCAGTTCCACACCACATACTGTGCTCCTAACCGATGAGTGTGCTCTTCAAAAGGTGGCTAATATCTCGTCTGCTGAGCTTATATACGAGTTTTAGTGTGGCAAAAAAATTGTGAGGTACTAAGCCATTAAAAATCATTTGCCCAACCTCTCAGTGATGTAAAGAATTTAATAGTCACGGTGTCGAGAGACGAATGGTCAATATTCAGGAATATGACGCCAACGACATTCAAATCAAAAAAGTGTTGTGAACGTGAGTTCTAAAATGCGTACCATAAGAACTGTGATCACTTCTTCAGCTTCGATACTCCGAAACGAATCTCATTTTCTGCGAGATCTTTGCTTTGCATGTTTTGGACCAAAATAAGAAAAAATTGCCTTGTAAACATGGGCTCTAAAGCGCATACCTCAAGAGCTGAGAGCACTTGGTCAGCAGATGTGTTTCACAGTAGCGAAGATGAACAAGTGCTCATAATTATTAAGATATGATCTTTAGAGCTCAGGCTCTCGTAACATTTTTTTCTTTTTTTGGTCCATACTACCACCTCTCAAAATATGGACAACAAAGAGCTTCCAGAAGAAGAGATGTCTTTCACAGTATCGAACATGAAGTAGCGATCATATTTCTTAAGGAATGCATTTTAGAGCCGTTTTATACTAGACTTTTTTGCTGAATATCTGAATGTCGACCGTTCCTTCGTGGACAATACAGCGAAATTAACTAGAAGTATATTCTGGTAATAATATGGTGTACATGTGTGTTACTGAGAGAATGAACGTAGTTAGTTAGAGAGTGAAGATAGTTAAGAATAAATAACTGTATAACTATGTGAAGGTAGCCGTGTGGATGGTCAGCACGTATCCATTTTTTTCCCACTGAGAAAGTGTACTATAGGTGTAAAAGTGATTAGTTCAACATGAGAGACAATAAAGAAGCAATAACAATAACCTAAAAAAAGTGATATCAGAGTGAAATGTACGAAAAAACTGACCTCGCAACTGCTGTGATTCGTTACTTAAACTAGATACTGGGTGCTGCCTTAGTCGAGCGGCGGGTATATATGACTGCTTTGCAGAGGGTCCAGGGTCAGTTCTCGGTGCTGGCAGGGATTTATCCTTGTTTGGATCACTGAACGGGGTGCTCTCAGCCGCATGAGGCCAACTGAGGAGCTACCTGAATAGAAAGCAGCGGCTCCGAGGATCGGAAAGCTGACTGTGGCTTGTAGAGTTGCGTGCTGACCACATGCTTCTCCATACTGCATCCAAATGGCGCCGTTGGCAGAGGATTACACGGCGGCAGGTCGGCAAGGCGCGGTCATTAAAGCGTGATCGCCGGTTTCCTTTGAAGCTACAGACTACTTTGCGTAGTCAGTTTGTACCAGCCTCGGAAATTATCGAATCTGACATTACCACTGATGTGCCTGTTGTCACTATAATTACTTCTGACGTCATCAGCTGGTGTACTGACTGTCTCTCCCATACGCGAGACAGTCCTTGCCATTCTAACCTACTTTCTACATCTACTAGCGCACTACCTGCAACGATAATTTACACAATATTCACTATCATACTAAGTAAATCATATTTGACTGAAAATGGGATGATTTTCTACGGAAAGTGGTGCCAAGATTCCCTTTTGGGACCGACATTGTTTAATGTGTGTTTATCTGTCCTAACACACCCACACAATGTAACAAAGATTCATTATAAACTCCGGCGGTCTCTGCTATTGCTTGAAAAATAATGTACAGAATGGCGAGTCAAAACGAATCTCAGCAAAAGTCAAGAAACCTTTTATATAAGAAAAGATATGATTTACAAACACCTCTGTTCTCATTCATTGGACTAAATCCGGCACGTACCTTGGAATTCGCTTGGACGATCGCCTTTGCAACGAACATATAACAGACTTAATGAAACGGTGTGTTAGCTGCCTTATTCCCTTGATAAACAGAAGGTCGTCTCTCAGTAGGAAAACCTCTTTTACTTTACAAATCCATTATAAAACTAGCAATGTGTGTGTCTTTACCATATGGAAACATGTTGCGTCTACACATATTAACAAGGTTCATGTTGTCCAAAATAAGAAATTACGAATAATATTAAATGTTTCATGGTTCGTTAGAATTTCAGCAATCCACAATGACTTAAAAATTAAAACGATTTCAATAAAGATTCCCTCCATATCTGAAAGGTTTCACAGCAAACTTCCTTATTCGGCCAATACACTAGCTGGTCAATTATCAATGACCAGCACAGCCGTAAACTTCCAAAGTCGGAAGTGTCATCACATCAGTAATATACAAGTCGAATAACCTACATAACCTCACCTTCATGCTCGCAGACAAGATAAACATCTGTCGTTAATTTCTCTGTGTTTCGTGGGTGCTGAGTCCCAACTGTATGTTCAGTTAATGGTATGCCGGTCCAGTTGCTAACAAGACTGTTATTAAATCCAAGACCGGTTCCAGTCTTAATATTAGGATGTTTTGAAGTGGACCTGAAAATTGTGCTGTAGAGAAGCAACGTCAAATGAATCTGTAACATTGAAACTTCCTGGCAGATTAAAACTGTGTGCCCGACCGAGACTCGAACTCGGGACCTTTTGCCTTTCGCAGACAAGTGCTCTACCATCTGAGCTACCGAAGCACAACTCACGACCGGTACTCACAGCTTTACTTCTGCCAGTATCTCGTCTCCTACCATCCAAACTTTACAGAAGCTCTCCTGTAAAGTTTGGAAGGTAGGAGACGAGATACTGGCAGAAGTAAAGCTGTGAGTACCGGTCGTGAGTCGTGCTTCGGTAGCTCAGATGGTAGAGCACTTGCCCGCGAAAGGCAAAAGGTCCCGAGTTCGAGTCTCGGTCGCGCACACAGTTTTAATCTGCCAGGAAGTTTCATATCAGCGCACACTCCGCTGCAGAGTGAAAATCTCATTCTGGAATCTCTAACATTGTTTCTCCACAGCACAATTTTCACGTCCACTTGAAAATTCCCTGATGTAAAAGCTGAAACCGGTTGTGGATTTAACAAAGTTCTTATTAGCAAGTGGAGCAGCTTTTCATTAATTAATGGTTAAACATTAATGAAAATAGTAATTTTCGTTTTTATAATACTGAGAATATTAGCCAGCACTTAAGTAAAAGACTGCTTGTAAACCTATCATTGTTCAGCGTTGCTGCCATCGGTGCAGAAAGATCCGGGTTCGATTCCCAGTACCTTTTCCGAGCCTGGGATGTGTGGAACGGGGTTCCACTCAACCTCTTGAGGCCAAATGAGGAAATGCTTCAATAAAGAAGCAGCAGCATACTCAAGATTCGTCTACTAGCAATAACGACTAGAGGGGTTGGCGGCATGCTGATGACATTTTCCGCGATCATAGATCGCTCCTCGTACTGCCCTGGAGGCAGCAGTTGGCCAGTTATATTGGGTTTATGGCCAAATCGGAAAAGAGTCGAGCTGTAACATAAAAACTTGGAATCTGTACTTACATATTGATCTATACTTTGTCACCTTGGTGCCATGTTTTTATTACCTGCATGATAAACGTTATGATACTAAGTTAGTTGTATGAAAGGCTTATGTAGTTGAATTTAAGAACGCAAAGCTCAGAACTCTAACGCCCTCAGGTGCTTTGAGAATTGGTAGTTAAAGAGGTACAAGTGTCGTGTGTTTCATCGCAGCCAGTGTTTCAGAGGACGAAGACTCACTCCTGTGTGTTGATACTTCAATACCGGACTGTTAGCGTCATTTAAAGTTGGAGCAATTGCAGGATCATTAACGCTGCCCGGTAACCACATTTCACACTGAAAAAGTTAGTATCCTCTTACGCAGATTGTTCACACTGTCTTAGAGAAAACAGTGACCGTCTTGTAATTTTTTTATATATATATTTGTCTGTCAGCTACCTCAAATAGTTTCGTTGATGGTTTCGACCTCTTAGCAAGGTAGAACCAGCTGGTCAGTTAAAAAAAAAAAAGGAATACTAGGGCGGGGAGAGTAAAATGATGCAAAGTTAAATTACAAATCCAACTGACTTGTATACATAAGTACACGTACTGGAATACATTGCTTAGTAACTCTTCAGCTCAGTGGACAAGGAGAGACGTTCGCTGCTTGTGCGCATCTGTGCTGTTGTTGTTGGGACTGAAGGCTTAAGCTTACTACGTAATATTATAAAGTTGCTAATACTTACATAGCAAATATATTACTAAAATGTTCACAGAATAAAGTTGTGAGAGAGGCAGCCTTCTCAAACTGAAAACTAGTGAAGTTTTACTTAACTATTGGTGTGGGCGGATGGTTCGTTTCTAGTTAACGCGTAGCTTTTCTACAGCAAACCCCTAATGAAATCAGAAAACATATCTAGAGCGAAACTGGGCGAGATGTATACACCTCTGAAGACGGACTGCACATCCCAGAAGCTGCAGGCCTCAGTATGGCTGCAGTTAATTTCAAATACTTGTTCTCTATTTCCAGTTCCTAGTGTTGCTTCTCTTTCACTCGCTCTTTAATTTATTTCGCTCAGCAGAAATACTACCTTCGGCCACTTTCTGTTTCTCAGTAACTGGAGCACATGAATATCTGCTTTAAAATTACTGTGCGTTCAAGCGACAATGATAACAAAATTTGCTTTCATAATACCTTGCTCCGACTACTCTTTTTGGCACATAAAAAAACAGATAAGAACAGACAAACATAGTCAATTATAAACTCTGTGTTACCAATCAAAAATAGAAACTATGAAAACCTAACCAAACTGGCACATCATTTAAGAGAGATAAAAATTATTAATTGTAATTCACATACATAAATTTGCCGAGAAGCTCTCGTGTAAAACTAGTAGATGAACTGAAGAGCACAACCAGAAACACAAGGAGTGGATGAAGAGATAATGGGAGGAAAAGAATCAGCTTAGCAAATACATTCGGAGGCGCTTTTAGTTCTGTGTAACCAGCAAAAATTAAATAATTACTCAAAATAAAATATAGCACTGGAACAAGAAAAGAACCACGTGGCACATCCACTTGACATCTCTCAGTCAGATTCGCTTTTATTTTCTGTTGGTAGACACTGGAGAACAATTTTTTCCACCCTTTTGTTATTGATGTGAAAGCAATAATTGGCGATCTGTTTGCCATGAACGCTTTTTCTCGGAATGTAAAAATGCGAGGTCTGAGAGCAAATTAATGAGACGGTCAACACTGCGAGCGATCTGGCAACAATGTGTTGTTCTACTTGTGTAGACAGATATTTTCATCCATTTCAAATGCTCAGTCTGAGATACAGTTACACAGAGCCGTCACGTGATTTTCGAGAGTACCATCAGTAAAGTTGTGTTTCTGTTGTGTGTTACGAAGATGGAACAACGGAATTTAGAGCAACGTTATGTAATCAAGTTTTGTCTTGAACTTGGTGAATCCGCGAGAGTGACCTTTGAAAAGTGAAAACAGGCCTATGGGGAACATTCGGTATCAAGAGCACACGCTTTTCGCTGGCAGAAATAGTTTTTGGAAGGCTGAGAACACGTTGAGGATGAACTTCACTCATGGAGACCTTCGGCTTCAAAAACCGACGAAAATGTCTTGTAAGATCAGACGATGGGTGACCTGAATGAGATTTTCACTCTACCTTCCAAACTTTACAGAAGCTCTCCTGCGAACGTTGCAGAACTAGCACTCCTGAAAGAAAGGATATTGCGGAGACATGGCTTAACCACAGCCTGGGGGACGTTTCCAGAATGAGATTATCACTCTGCAGTGGAGTGTGCGCTGATATGAAACTTCCTGGCAGATTAAAACTGTGTGCCCGACCGAGACTCGAACTCGGGACCTTTGTCTTTCTCGGGCAAGTGCTCTACCATCGCAGGAGAGCTTCTGTAAAGTTTGGAAGGTAGGAGATGAGGTACTGGCAGAAGTAAAGCTGTGAGTACCGGGCGTGAGTCGTGCTTCGGTAGCTCAGATGGTAGAGCACTTGCCCGCGAAAGGCAAAGGTCCCGAGTTCGAGTCTCGGTCGGGCACACAGTTTTAATCTGCCAGGAAGTTTCGATGGGTGACCTGATATATCAAATTTTGGCCAAAGAGTTGCGTATGTGAAAGATTTGTGCCAAAATGGTGCCAAAAAACCCCACAACTGAGCAGATGGACAATCGAAGAATAGTGTGCATTGAGCTTCTTGAGAGGAATGTCGTACACAACAGTAAGGAGAGGTGGGGCACAGTGTGGTATGGTAAATGTTGTTATAGGAAAGGTAGCAGACAGGACTTGAATTTTTCCAAACGTATGGAGACTCATTATAAATGATGCCACGAGAAATAGAGTCCAGCTCTTAATGACCACAAAGAAGAGTCTCTCTGTATAGATGCACGAATGATGATTTCAGTGCCTCATCTAAGCAGTGTCTGCATATCCTCCCATAGCGAAGTGGCTGTGAGTACAAGTGGACTGAACGGCTGCCGCTGGCTCTCCTATACCATGGTGGCAGAGGGCGCTCACGGTATGGAGCCACATAGTATGGAGCCGCAGAGTCCACCGGATCTCGAGCAACTCGTTTTGCCGTCAGACGGAAGCTTCAAATGCCATTGCTATGATGCCTGTGGGGTGCTACTGATACGTGGTACCACACCACTCACAACGAATGGTTCAGTAACGTGGTTATAGTTGAAGAATCCTGGACTGAAGAAATACACTACTGGCCATTAAAATTGCTACACCACGAAGATGGCGTGCTACAGACGCGAAATTTAACAGACAGGAAGAAGATGCTCTGATATGCAAATGATTAGCTTCTCAGAGCATTCACACAAGGTTGGCACCGCTGGCGACATCTGCAACGTGCTGACATGAGGAAAGTTTCCAACCGATTTCTCATACACAAACAGCAATTGACCAGCGTTGCCTGGTGAAACGTTGTACTTCGTCTAAGGAGGAGAAATGCGTACCATCACGTTTCCGACTTCGATAAGGGTCGGATTGTAGCCTATCGCGATTGCGGTTTATCGTATCGCGACATTGCTGCTCGCATTGGTCGAGTTCCAATGACTGTTAGCAGAATATGGAATCGGTGGATTCAGGAGGGTAATACGGAACGCCGTGCTGTAGCCCAACGGCCTCGTATCACTAGCAGTCGAGATGACAGGCATCTTATCCGCATGACTGTAACGGATCGCGTAGCCACGTCTCGATCCCTTAGTCAACAGATGGGGACGTTTGCAAGACAACAACCATCTGCACGAACAGTTCGACGACGTTTGCAGCAACATGGACTATCAGCTTGGAGACGATGGTTGCGGTTACCCTTGACGCTTCATCACAGACAGCAGCACCTGCGATGGTGTATTCAACGACGAACCTGGGTGCACGAATGGCAAAACGTTATTTTTTCGGATGAATCCAGGTTCTGTTTACAGCATCACGATGGTCGCATCCGTGTTTGGCGACATCGCGGTGAACGCACATTGGAAGCGTGTATTCGTCATCGCCTTACTGCCGCATCACCTGGCGTGAAGGTATGGGGTGCCATTGGTGACACGTCTCCGTCACCTCTTGTTTGCATTGACGGCACTTTGAACAGTGGACGTTACATTTCAGATGTGTTACGACCCGTGGCTCTACCCTTCATTCGATCCCTGCGAAACCCTACATTTCAGCAGGATAATGCACGACGGCATGTTGCAGGTCCTGTACGGGCCTTTCTGGATATAGAAAATGTTCGACTGCTACCCTGGACAGCACATTCTCCAGATCTCTCACCAAATGAAAACGTCTGGTCAATGGTGGCCGAGCAACTGGCTCGTCACAATACGCCAGTCACTATTCTTGATGAACTGTGGTATCGTATTGAAGCTGCATGGGCAGCTGTACCTATACGTTCCATCCATGCTGTGTATGACTCAATGCCCACGCGTATCGAGGGCGTTATTACGGCCAGAGGTGGTTGTTCTGGGTACTGATTTCTCAGGACCTTTTTTTTTTTATCATCAGTCTACTGACTGGTTTGATGCCGCCCGCCACGAATTCCTTTCCTGTGCTAACCTCTTCATCTCAGAGTAGCACTTGCAACCTGCGTCCTCAATTATTTGCTTGACATATTCCAATCTCTGTCTTCCTTTACAGTTTTTGCCCTCTACAGCTCCCTCTAGTACCATGGAAGTCGTTCCCTCATGTCTTAGCAGATGTCCTATCATCCTGTCCCTTCTCGTAATCAGTGTTTTCCACATATTCCTTTCTTCTCCGATTCTGCGTAGAACCTCCTCATTCCTTATCAGTCCACCTAATTTTCAACATTCGTCTGTAGCACCACATCTCAAATGCTTCGATTCTCTTCTGTTCCGGTTTTCCCGCAGTCCATGTTTCACTACCATACAATGCTGTACTCCAGACGTACATCCTCAGAAATTTCTTCCTCAGATTAAGGCCGGTATTTGATATTAGTAGACTTCTCTTGGCCAGAAATGCCTTTTTTGCCATAGCGAGTCTGCTTTTGATGTCCTCCTTGCTCCGTCCGTCATTGGTTATTTTACTGCCTAGGTAGCAGAATTCCTTAACTTCATTGACTTCGTGACCATCAATCCTGATGTTAAGTTTCGCGCTGTTCTCATTTCTACTACTTCTCATTACCTTCGTCTTTCTCCGATTTACTCTCAGACCATACTGTGTACTCATTAGACTTTCATTCCGTTCAGCAGATCATTTAATTCTTCTTCACTTTCACTCAGGATAGCAATGTCATCAGCGAATCGTATCATTGATATCCTTTCACCTTGTATTTTAATTCCACTCCCGAACCTTCCTTTTATTTCCATCATTGCTTCCTCGATGTACAGATTGAAGAGTAGGGGCGAAAGGCTACAGCCTTGTCTTACACCCTTCTTAATACGAGCACTTCTTTCTTGATCGTCCACTCTTATTATTCCCTCTTGGTTGTTGTACATATTGTATATGACCCGTCTCTCCCTATAGCTTACCTTTACTTTTTTCAGAATCTCGAACAGCTTGCACCATTTTATATTGTCGAACGCTTTTTCAAGGTCGACAAATCCTATGAAAGTGTCTTGATTTTTCTTTAGCCTTGCTTCCATTGTTAGCCGTAACGTCAGAATTGCCTCTCTCGTCGCTTTACTTTTCCTAAAGCCAAACTGATCGTCACCTTTCATCAATCAACTGAAGTATTTCTTCTGTTACCCATGGTTTCTTCGCAGCTACCTTCTTTGTACCTATGTTTTCCTTCCCAACTTCTGTGATAGCCCTTTTGAGAGATGTCCATTCCTCTTCAACTGTTTTGCCTACTGCGCTATTCCTTATTGCTGTATCTATAGCGTTAGAGAACTTCAAACGTATCTGGACGTTCCTTAGTACTTCCGTATCCCACTTCTTTGCGTATTGATTCTTCCTGACTAATATCTTGAACTTCAGCCTACTCTTCATCACTATTATATTGTGATCTGAGTCTATATCTGCTCCTGGGAACGCCTTACAATCCAGTATCTGATTTCGGAATCTCTGTCTGACCATGATGTAATCTAATTGAAATCTTCCCGTATCTCCCGGCAGCCTCCTCTTGTGATTCTTGAACAGGGTATTCGCTATTACTAGCTGAAACTTGTTACAGAACTCAATTAGTCTTTATCCTCTTTCATTCCTTGTCCCAAGCTCATATTCTCCTGTAACCTTTCCTTCTACTCATGACCTATGCGCCCAGATTGCGTGAAAATCTAATCACATGTCAGTTCTAGTATAATATAACTGTCCAATTAATACCAGTTTATTATCTGCATTTCTTCTTGGTGTAGCAATTTGAATGGCCAGTAGTGTATGTGACTAGCCAGTTAAAGGTTGTACCAGTAGAAGCTTTTCAGCGCTGCTACCAAGCACAAGTGTATAGCTGCCGAATGGCACTACTTTGAACGGGGCAATATTGTTGTTTGAAAAAAAAAAAATAAAAGCTTCGGTAGATAAAAAATCAAACTCATTATTTTTGTCACGCACTTCCTATGTATAAACCCCATGAGTCGCAAATTGCGTTTTCTGCGTGTAGCATTGGGAGCACTACCTCTTCAGTACTCACTACACGTGTCCCAAACCGTCTGTCGCCACGTGCTGAATCTGTCGGCGCCTCTAGACGCCGATGTCATCCGGCAGTGGGGCAGTAAATGCCGCTGCGAGGCGTGTGTGCACCGCGGCACGGACCCCAAGCCCCTGGGAGCGGCTTTCCGCCACTAACGAAGCGACTGCCACGCTAATTGCCGTGCGGTATTGGAGCCAGCGTACCGCCGCCTGTCTCCTCAGCCCACTAATTTACGTAATGTAACTGAGTCATTGCAGTAAACGTGGCTGGCGCCACTAACCTCTTCCTGGAAACGACGTTTCCTGTTTCCTTTACTCTTCCTGGAGAGCGGAGGAGAAAAAGAGAAGAGACCTGTATCGTACAATAAAATACCGTCGGTTATTATGCAGACGTATATTGTGCCACAGTAACAGTTAGAGAGTGGAATTTAAAGTAACTCCTTGATTAGAGTACTACACTGCTGGCCATTAAAATTGCTACACCAAGAAGAAATGCAGATGATAAACGAGTATTCATTGGACAAATATATTATACTAGAACTGACAGGTGATTACATTTTCACGCAATTTGTGTGCATAGATCCTCAGAAATCAGTACCGAGAACAACCACCTCTGGCCGTAATAACGGACTTGATACGCCTGGGCATTGAGTCAAACACAGCTTCAACACGATACCACAGGTCATCAAGAGTGGTGACTGGCGTATTGTGACGAGCCAGTTGCTCGGCCACCATTGACCAGACGTTTTCAATTGGTGAGATATCAGGAGAATGTGCTGGCCACGGCAGTAGTCGAACATTTTCTATATCCAGAAAGGCCCGTACAGGACCTGAAACATGCGGTCGTGCATTATCCTGCTGAAATGTAGGGTTTCGCAGGGATCGGATGAAGGATAGAGCCACGGGTCGTAACACACCTGAAATATAACGTCCACTGTTTCAAGTGCCGTCAATGCAAACAAGAGGTGACGGAAACGTGTAACCATTGGCACCCCACACCAGCACGCCGGGTGATACGCCAGTATGATGATGACGAATACACGCTTCCAAAGTGCGTTCACCGCGATGTCGCGAAACACGGAAGCGACCATCATGATGCCGTAAACAGAATCTGGATTTATCCGAAAAAATGACGTTTTGCCATTCGTGCACCCGTTTCGTCGTTGAGTACACCATCGCAGGCGCTCCTGTCTGTGATGCAGCGTCAAGGGTACCCGCAGCCATGGTCTCCGAGCTGATAGTCCATGCTACTGCATACATCGTCGAACTGTTCGTGCAGATGGTTTTTGTCTTGCAAACGTCCCCATCTGTTGACTCAGGGATCCGTTACAGCCATGCGGATAAGATGCCTGTCATCTCGACTGCTAGTGATACGAGGCCGTTGGGATCCAGCACGGCGTTCCGTGTTACCCTCCTGAACCCACGGATTCCATATTCTGCTAACAGTCATTGGAACTCAACCACAGCGAGCAGCAATGTCGCGATGCGATAAACCGCGATCGCGATAGGCTACAGTCCGACCTTTATCGATGTCGGAAACGTGATGGTACGCATTTCTCCTCCTTACACAAGGCATCACAACGACGTTTCACCAGGCAACGCCGGTCAACTGCTGTTTGTGTATGAGAAATCGGTTGGAAACTTTCCTCATGTCAGCACTTTGTAAGTGTCGCCACCGGTGCCAACCTTGTGTGAATGTTTTGAAAAGCTAATCATTTGCATATCACAGCATCTTCTTCCTGTCGGTTAAATTTCGCGTCTGTAGCTCCTCATCTTCGACGAAAATTTAACAGTCATGAGTGACTGGAATTCGACAGTAGGAAAAGGGAGAGAATAGTAGATGAATATGGATTGGGGCTAAGAAATGAAAGAGGGAGCCGTCTGGTAGAATTTTGCACAGAGCATAACTTAATCATAGCTAACACTTGGTTCAAGAATCATAAAAGAAGGTTGTATACATGGAAGAATCCTGGAGACACTAAAAGGTAACAGATTGATTATATAATGGTAAGACAGAGATTTAGGAACCAGGTTTTAAATTGTAGGACGTTTCCAGGGGCAGATGTGGACTCTGACCACAATCTAATGGTCATGAACTGTAGATTAAAACTGAAGAAATTGCAAAAAGGAATTTAAGGAGATGGGACCTGGATAAACTGACTAAAACAGAGGTTGTACAGTGTTTCAGGGACAGCATAAGGGAACAATTGACAGGAATGGGGGAAAGAAATATAGTAGAAGACGAATGGGTAGCTCTGAGGGATGAAGTAGTGAAGGCAGCAGAGGATCAAGTAGGTAAAAAGACGAGGGCTAGTAGAAATCCTTGGGTAACAAAGGAAGTATTGAATTTAATTGATGAAAGGTGAAATATAAAAATGCAGTAAATGACGCAGCCAAAAAGGAATACAAACGTCTCAAAAATGAGATCGACAGGAAGTGCAAAATGGCTAAGCAGGCATGGCTAGAGGACAAATTTAAGGATGTAGAGGCTTATCTCACTAGGGGTAAGATTGATACTGCCTACAGGAAAATTAAAGAGACCTTTGGAGAAAGGAGAGCCACTTGCATGAATATCAAGAGCTCAGATGGAAACCCAGTTCTAAGCAAAGAAGGGAAAGCAGAAAGGTGGAAGGAGTATATAGAGGGTTTATACAAGGGCGATGTACTTGAGGACAATATTATGGAAATGGAAGAGGATGTAGATGAAGATGAAGTGGTAGATACGATACTGCGTGAAGAATTTGACAGAGCACTGAAAGACCTGAGGCGAAACAAGGCCCCGGGAGTAGACAACATTCCATTAGAACTACTGACGGCCTTGTGAGAGCCAGTCGTGGCAAAACTCTACCATCTGGTGAGCAAGATGTACGAGACAGGCGAAATACCCTCAGACTTCAAGAAGAATATAATAATTCCAATCCCAAAGAAAGCAGGTGTTGAAAGATGTGAAAATTACCGAACTATCAGTTTAATAAGCCACAGCTGCAAAATACTAACGCGAATTATTTACAGACGAATGGAAAAACTGGTAGAAGCCGACCTCGGGGAAGATCAGTTTGGATTCCGTAGAAATGTTGGAACACGTGAGGCAATACTGACCTTACGACTTATCTTAGAAGAAAGATTAAGGAAAGGCAAACCTACGTTTCTAGCATTTGTAGACTTAGAGAAAGCTTTTGACAATGTTGACTGGAATACTTCTTTCAAATTCTAACGGTGGCAGGGGTAAAATACAGGGAGCGAAAGGCTATTTACAATTTGTACAGAAACCAGATGTCAGTTATAGGAGTCGAGGGATATGAATGGGAAGCAGCGTTTGGGAAGGGAGTGAGACAGGGTTGTAGCCTCTCCCCGATGTTAATCAATCTGTATATTGAGCAAGCAGTAAAGGAAACAAAGGAAAAAATTGGAGTAGGCATTAAAATCCATGGAGAAGAAATAAAAACTTTGAGGTTCACCGATGACATTGTAATTCTGTCAGAGACAGCAAAGGACTTGGAAGAGCAGTTGAACGGAATTCACAGTGTCTTGAAAGGAGGATATAAGATGAACATTAACAAAAGCAAAATGAAGATAATGGAATGTAGTCGAATTAAGTCGGGTGATGCTGAGGGAATTAGATTAGGAAATGAGACACTTTAAGTAGTAAAGGAGTTTTGCTATTTGGGGAGCAAAATAACTGATGATGGTCGAGGATATAAAATGTAGACTGGCAATGACACGGAAAGCGTTTCTGAAGAAGAGAAATTTGTTAACATCGAGTATAGATTTAAGTGTCAGGAAGTCGTTTCTGAAAGTATTTGTATGGAGTGTAGCCATGTATGGAAGTGGAACATTGACAATAAATAGTTCGGACAAGAAGAGAATAGAAGCTTTCGAAATGTGGTGCTACAGAAGAATGTTGAAGATTGGTGGGTAGATCACGTAACTAATGAGGAGGTATTGAAAGGATTGGGGAGAAGAGAAGTTTGTGGCACAACTTGACTAGAGGAAGGGATCGGTTGTTAGGACATATCCTGAGGCATCAAGGGATCACAAATTTAGCATTGGAGGGCAGCGTGGGGGGTAAAAATCGTAGAGGTAGACCAAGAGATGAATACACTAAGCAGATTCAGAAGGATGTAGGTTGCAGTAGGTACTGGGAGATGAAGGAGCTTGCACAGGATAGATTAACATGGAGAGCTGCATCAAACCAGTCTCAGGACTGAAGACCACAACAACAACAACAACAACAGCACGTCATGTTCGTGGTGTAGCAATTTTAATGGCCATTAGTGTAGTATGAAAAAACGCAATCGAGAGAACAGCATTAAATTTGTGCTATACTGAGTGATTCTGTAATGATGTTACAGGCCTTCATGGATGATGGAGAAGCGTAAATATATCGATTCGAGGTACGAGACTCTGGTCCGCAAACGATTGAGCCGAAAGTTACAAGCGAAAATAGTTCTGATACCCATGATAGCGAAACTCTTCTGCTGCAAGCTCTTTACTTTCCGTATTTTGGGAGAAAATAGTCTGGACGAAAACAAGAAAAAATTAGTGTATTACACATGGGCTCTAATATACACACCTTAAGAGCTATGAGATCTTGTTCGTCTTTGCTTCTGTGAATCGTCTCTTTTCACTGCACAAGCGCTCCTAGCTCTTAAGGTATGCACGTTAGAGTCCACGTTTAGTGGACATTTTTTTCTTGTTTTGGTCCTTATTACCACCTCACAAAATAACGAAAGCAAAGAGATTGCAGTAGAAGAACTCCACTTCCGCTTTCAGACCAGGGCCATTTACCTAAAATTTATACAGTTACCCTTTTCCATCACCCCTGGTAGACTGTAAGATAATCTCGGAATCACCCTATAAGTAATTAAAAGTGGTACATCCATACGACTGATGGTTAATGGTACTGTTTCGGAGGCACAGCCTTAGTAACAAAGTAGGCTGTGAGGTAGAAGAGAGGTGATGATAATTAAGCATTGATATGATTGAACACTATCATTAAACTATTAAGTAAAATTCCCCTATGCTGGCCGCTGTGGCCGAGCGGTTCTGGGCGCTTCAGTGTGGAACCGAGCTGCTGCTACGGTCGCAGGTTCGAATCCTGCCTCGGGCATGGATGTGTGTGATGTCCTTAGGTTAGTTAGGTTTAAGTAGTGCTAAGTCTAGGGGACTGATGACCTCAGATGTTAAGTCCCATAGTGCTTAGAGGCCATCTGAACCATTTTATGAATTCCCTTATAACAGTTATCTTGCATGGTCATTATAATATAAGAAAAACTTACTGGTTCAAAATCAATAATAATAATTATTATTATTATTCCCAAAACAACAATACAGAATATTCAGTAAGCGAAGCAGCATTACCAATAGTTCACTAACAAGGGAACCTCCCCGTCGCACCCCCCTCAGGTTTAGTTGTAGGTTGGCACAGTGGACAGGCCTTGAAAAACTGAACACAGACTAATCGAGAAAACAGGAAGAAGTTGTGTGGAACTACGAAAAAAATAAGCAAAATATACAAACTGAGTAGTCCATGCGCAAGAGAGGCAACATCAAGGAAAGTGAGAGCTGAGAAGCGTCGTGGTCCCGTGGTTAGCGTGAGCAACTGCGGAACGAGAGGTCGTTGGTTCAAGTCTTCCCTCGAGTTAAAAGTTTACTTTTTTTATTTTCGCAAAGTTATGATCTGTCCGCTCGTTCGTTGACGTCTCTGTGTCTGTGTTTTGCGACCGCACCGCAAAACCTTGCGATTAGTAGACGAAAGGACGTGCCCCTCCCATGTGAACCGAAAACATTTGATCGCAAGGTCATAGGTCAACCGATTCCACCACAGGAAAACACGTCTGATATATTCTATACGGCACTGGTGACGGCATGTGCGTCACATGACAGGAATATGTTGTTGACCCATCTAACTTGTACACTTGGCGAATGGGTAGAAAGTTTCTTCTACCTTGCCCGATTTAGGTTTTCTTGTGGATGTGATAATCACTCCCAAAAAAGTGATGAAAACATAACAGTTTGTCACATAAACTGCAACAAATGAATGCAACAGTTTCAAAGTTTTCCCTGTGCTCTTCAAAACATATGGTTTTAACGTTTTCAAATTTTTCCGTGTGTAGACCGTCAAATCCTACATGCAGATCTGAACATGTCCTGGAATTTTGGAGAGCGAAGTTGATTACGTGTTAGTGCGTGAACTTTGATAATTGTCTGAAAATAAAAAATTAAACTGTCACTCGAGAGAAGACTTGAACCAAGGACCTCTCGTTCCGCAGATGCTCACGCTAACCACGGGACCGCGGCGCTCTTGAGCTTTGACTATCCTTGATGTTGCCTATCTTCCGCATGGACTACTCAGTTTGTATATTTTGCTTATTTTTTTATAGTTCCACACAACTTCTTCCTGTTTTCTCGATTGATCTGTGTTCAGTTTTTCAAGGCCTATCCACTGTGCCAACTTATAATTAAATCTGAGGTGGGTGCGATGGGGAGGTTCCCTTGTAAGATTGGAACTCGGATCATAAAATAATGACACAAATTCAAATTACGCAAAATAAATACAACTTAATTAACAAAGTAAAGTAACCGAAAACCTTCCTGGTACACACAGATCCGGCAATATGAATAACATAAGATCTTAAGAGTAGAAGCCCTTTGCATAGCTGAAACTCTCCCCTGAAAGGTATCGTGATATCAGACTCAAAGCTTGAGACTTTAAGAACTATTTTTATCAGTACAAACACGAATGTTCAGTTGGGCATTTCCACAAACAGTAACAATTACGAAACTTCCTGGCAAATTAAAACTGTGTGCCGGGCCGAGACTCGAACTTCGGACCTTTGCCTTTCGCGGGCAAGTGCTCTTGGCTGAGCTACCCAAGCACGACTCAGGCTCCATCCTCACAGCTTTACTTCTGCCAGTGCCTTGTCTCCTACCTTCCAAACTTTACAGAAGCTCTCTTGCGAGGAGAGCTTGGGTAGCTCAGATGGTAGAGCACTTGCCCGCGAAAGGCAAAGGTCCGAAGTTCGAGTCTCGGTCGGGGACACAGTTTTGATTTGCCAGGAAGTTTCATATCAGCGCACACTCCGCTACAGAGTGAAAATCTCATTCTGGAATAACAATTACACAGGAGAATGTAGGTAAGGCAGCTGTGCAAACAGTATTATGTCTGAAATCGCCTGCAGTAGATAGCGAGATATCAGAAGCGCAGATTCGAATTACAGTGAGAACACAACTAAACCAATCCACAATGGTAAGCCGTAAAATCCATAACAAGTATCAAAGATTGCTGATTGGACATAACAGTGCTTTGAATGCTGAGCAATCGCGTGTAGTACCGCACGCCACAATTCACAGCCACGTTCGTGCACTGCAGCACAGTCTTCATGGGATCAGCCTACTCCTCCTGTGGTTGGTGCCGCTCTGTATGAAATCCATTGATAACAATAGCAAATCGGACCGCTTGTGCGTTATGGGGCGTGGTAAGGCATAGCGACATAGCCTCTGGTAAAGTGCCATCAACATTCGAACGATAACGAGCCTGCTGTTATTCCTAGATTAGCTTCGAATACTGAAGTAAAGGCCTCGAAGTGCAGATTCAGTCGCCTAATTAGAAAGGTTTCTACTGTTCTTCGCGCACACTGGCGCCTTTTCTTGGCGCAGTGTAGGAGTTGTGTGGTAAAGTGTATCTGATGTGTGTAGATGGAAAATGGAAATGAGCGTTTGGCGTCATTGGCCAGGAGGCCCCTTGTTGCAGGTCGCCACATTGGGCGACCTGCGCGCCGGATGAGGATGAAATGATGATGAAGACAACAGCCAGTCCCTGAGCGGAAAAAAACCTCCGACCCAACCGGGAATCGAGCCCGAGCCTGTGGGGCGGGAATCCGTAATGCTGACCACTTTTTTTTTGGTGACCACTCAGCTATCGGGGCGGACGATGTGTGTAGGTGAGTGTAATGCGTGTGCGTACGTGTGAGTGTGTGGTGTGTGTATGTGTATGTGTGTGTGTGTGTGTGTGTGTGTGTGTGTGTGTGTGTGTATAATAACGATGAGAGAAGGGAAGTAGTGAAACTTTATGCTGGCACCTAGCCTGGACACATCATCGTCAGCAGCGTCGCATGCCCTCGTGAGACAATGCGGAGAGGTTTGAACTACAATTCAGACATTGACGCAAAGTCTAGAGGTCAGAAACTTTACGCCATCACCTGTCCTCCCCTTTGCTGTAAACGCAACAGGAAAACTGGCAACAGCGCGGCATACCTAAGTCGGTACCCTTCTTCCTCAGATTCGATGATGTGGCGGGATCGCTGACGTACTACACTGCTTGACTGTTGCTAACAAAGGAACCTCCTCATCGCACCCCCCTCAGATTTAGTTATAAGTTGGCACAGTGGATAGGCCTTGAAAAACTGAACACAGATCAATTGAGAAAACAGGAAGAAGTTGTGTGGAACTGTGAAAAAATAAGCAAAATATACAAACTGAGTAGTTCATGGGAAGATAGACATCAAGGACATTGGGAACGCAGGAGCGCCGTGGTCTTGTGGTAACGTGAGCAGCTGCAGAACGAAAGGTCGTTGGTTCAAATCTTCCATCGAGTGAAAAGTTTAATTTTTTTATTTTCAGTTTATGTGACAAACTCTTATGTTTTCATCACTTTTTTGGGAGTGATTATCACATCCACAAGAAAACCTAAATCGGGCAAGGTAGAAGAATCTTTTTACCCATTCGCCAAGTGTACAAGTTAGGTGGGTCGACAACATATTCCTGTCATGTGACGCACATGCCGTCACCAGTGTCGTATAGAATATCAGATGTGTTTTCCTGTGGAGGAATCGGTTGACCTATGACCTTGCGATCAAATGTTTTCGATTCCCATTGGAGGGGCACGTCCTTTCGTCTACTAATCGCACGGTTTTGCGATGCGGTCGCAAAACACAGACACTAAACTTATTACAGTGAACAGAGACGTCAATGAACGAACGGACAGATAATAATTATGCAAAAATAAAGAAAGTAAAATTTTCACTCGAGGGAAGACTTGAACCAAGGACCTCTCGTTCTGCAGTTACTCACGCTACCACGGGACCACGTCGCTCCTGAACTAAAACTGTCCATGATGTTGCTGATGTGGCCCATGGACTACTCAGTTTGTATATTTTGCTTATTTTTTCACAGTTCCACACAACTTCTTCCTGTTTTCTCAATTGATCTGTGTTCAGTTTATCAAGGCCTATCCACTGTGCCAACTTACAACTAAATCTGAGGGGGGTGCAATGTGGAGGTTCCCTTGTAAGCACAAACTGTCACCTGCTACGGGACACCTGTCAATTGAGGCAGAACAACCGAAAATTGCTACGGAACACCCGGCCAAAGCCGGCCGCGGTGGCCGAGCGGTTCTAGGCGCTTCAGCCCGGAACCGCGCGACTGCTACGGTCGCATGTTCGAATCCTGCCTCGGGCATGGATATGCATGATGTCCTTAGGTTAGTTCAGTTTAAGTAGTTCTAAGTTCTAGGGGACTGATGACCTCTTAAGTCCCATAGTGCTCAGAGCCGTTTGAACCATTTGAGCCAACCGGCCAATGATAGTAAGAGAAAGTGGAGACGGCGGGACGTGTTAGCTGCAGCCAAGCCTGTGCACGAACGTTCGGTATCCATTCCACAGTTCATGAAGTACGTTGTGTGAGGAAATTTGCTGTGCAACAGATTAGTGCGACATTCTGTATGGTACGGCAACATGTCTGCAAGACATCGTTTGATTGCCTGCGGTCGTGGACGAGCAGGTGGAGGGCTCGAAGCTGGGCAAAGTGTCACTACTGTGGCTAAAGTAATGGTTGTGCCCGAAAGTTTCATCTCGCGGTTTCACAATGTGGAAATGCTAGACGAAAGCCCGCCGTTGGTTGTAGAGGAACTACCACACAGCAAGAGGATCGATACGCAGCCCTAGTGGCGGAAAGGAACACACATCTCACTCCTAGAACGATACTTAGCCCTAGTGGCGGAAAGGAACCCACATCTCACTCCTAGGCAGATCGCTGCTGAACTTGCAGCAGCAACCAGTACGTCTGTCTCTGTCAGAGCCATTTTGCGGCAATTAAACCTGGCTGGTATGTATACCCGGAAGCGTGTTAAATGAGTCCCACTTCAACCACGCCTTCGTCGAGAATGAGTACGTTGGTGTAGGAGGTGCAGAGTGATGTTCTGCGACGAATCCCGTTTCACTGTGGAAAGTGTTTCTTGCCACCAGATAGTGTGGAGAGAGAGTGGAAGATGTTGCTTACCACAGAATCTTCCTGAATATCATCGGCATGGCCTAGGCGTTATGGTGTGGGAAGATGTTATGCACAATAGCAGAACACCTCTGCATATCATTGTGCGAGGTACCGTGACAGCACAGTGCTACTGCAGAGAGATTAATCTGGATCATGTCCGTCTGCTTAGGGGTGTGGTAGGCCCCGATTTCCTCTTTATTGATGACAAAGCCTGCCCACGCAGGTCAATTGAGGTGTCGAGCACACTGGGAAGTGAAGATACAGAAATTACGGAATGTTCTGCGTGCTTCCCTGATCTAAACCCCAAAATCAAATGGCTCTAAGCACTATGGGACTTAACATCTGAGGTCATCAGTCCCCTAGAACTTAGAACTACTTAAACCTAACTAACCTAAGGACATCACACACATTCATGCCCGAGGCAGGATTCGAACCTGCGACCGCAGCAGCAGCGCGGTTACGGACTGAAGCGCCTAGAACCGCTCAGACACAGCAGCCGGCCTTCTAAACCACATAGCGCAAGATAGGACGCTCTTGGTACTCGTGTTTCTGAATGAACATCCTCTCGCCAAACCGTGCAAGGACTGAAAGCCGCCTTGAGAGGGGAGTGGCACCATAATCCCCAAGACCTTTTCGACAGTTTGGTAGTCAGCATCTGTGACAAGTGCAAAATGTACATCGGTATCCAAGGAGGGTATATTCCTTACTGCGAGTCTGATATCGACCTTTATGTAGGAGTCTGACTTGTGTTAAACATGAACATTATTTAAGTCTTATTCTGTTTTCTCATGTGGTGAAATCTATACCATTTTTCGTTATAAACATACCACTCCGCCTAAAGGCCTTTATTGTGTTTCATTTAGTTCATCATTGAACAATTTTAATAAACATTTTGGAACAGCGATCAAAAAATTCAGTCTTGATCGCACCAGCTGCAGCTGAGAAGAGTGGTCCACCTACCATCTTCGAAGGATGCCATGGATCTGATGATGGTGATGTGATATGATCGAAACCGGTCACCTATGTTCTTGCAGCATACGTGGTGCGATCAAGACTGAATTTTAAAAAGAAAAATTGTTCATCATTGCCTGTGATTATTTCCGTCCAACAATGTCCCTGTTCCTTAGCAGTTGTCAGAGCAGTGTATTATTCGTTGTTTTATATCGGATTTGACGTTTGCTCTGGTTGTGAGTTGATTCTGAAGTAGTTGCGTCATTTCACTTGTTCACTGCATTTGTGTTGGTCTCAGCCGCACTGCAGTTCACTGCATTCTTAATCAGTATACATCATGCAACAGACTTTTACTCAGCAACTGCCATTTTCTTTGGGAGTTCAGTAATCGTGTGTCTACTCGAAGCAACAACTCCTCTTCTAATTACAAACAGACCCATTTCATCAAACTTTACCCCACCCTCCTGCTACAGGCACTCGTTTTATGGACACCAGCGACCACCGTCGCCATGGCGCCACAGAGGACGGCTGCAATAACAGGAACGTGACGCTCCCTCAGTGTACCAGCCGTGCCTAGTGACGCGGATGTCGAGAGCAGGTGCGCCAGCGCGAACAGGAAGCGGTGCCTCTGCAGCCACAGACAGCCGCAGCGCCGCCGTGTGCCGCTGGCCACTTTGAAGTCGTGCCGCCGACTTGCGTAAACGCCAACGCAACGACACGCGCGCCGTCCAGCTGATTTACGCGGGGCGCCAGTTCGTGTGCCCAAACACGTATTTGGCCTCTGCTCCGATGGCTGTGTCGTCGACCACACCGTACAGCTCTCGTTGTAAACTGGCACACAGCTGTGGCGAATCAAATACTGTGGCTCACTGTAGCACGAAACAGAACGGTTTAGATCTATGATAAGGTTCCGCAGGCCATCGTAGGTCTGTTGTAGTCTCACATACAGAAACAGAAGTAGTGCAAGAACAATAACTGACCGTAATTTCCTCACTTAATCAACAATCACGGAACTCAACCAGCATTATCACTGATGAATTAATACCTAAACCGTTGGCCTCCATGGTCTCCGGGAAACGTCGTAATCTCATAAAGAGAAGGCTTTGGGTTCGTGCCCACCTTGTGCCTCTACAGAGTGTTTCCTCTACATGTGTAGTAAACAGTGACAGAATTGCTTACATTTGTGTCTATGTAATAGTTACGGGAGTGAATGAAGTTAGGAAATCCACGGGAAATGTAAATGTAACATCTTTCTATATATACAAGATGAATGACACTTCAAAAATGATATATGGACAAGTAGCCAAATACTATTAAAAAGTCCGCATCTTCCTCAGTTACTTAAAGGGGCTTAGTATGATAGGGGACACCTTTTTTTGTTGCTTGTAACTGAGAACTATACTCGACCTGTTTATTCTGATGTGATAGCGTTCAGGATTGGCATCACGTTCTCTTCACCGATGAGTGTCGCATATGTCTTCAACCAGAAAATCGTCGGAGACGTGTTTGGAGGCAACCCGGTCAGACTGAACACCTTAGACACACTGTCCAGAGAGTGCAGCAAGGTGGACATCCCCTGCTGCTTTTGGGTGGCATTACGTGGAGCCGACGTACGCCGCTGGTGGTCATGGAAGGCGCTGTAACGACTGTGCGATACGTGAATGACATCCTCCGACCGTTAGTGCAACCATATCGGCAGCATATTAGCGAGGCATTCGTCTTCATGGGCGAAAATTCGGGCCCCCATCGTGCACATTTTCTGATGACTTCCTTCAGGATAACGACGTCTCTCGACTAGGGTGGCCAGCATGTTCTCCAGACATCAACCCTGTCGAACATGCCTGGGATAGGTTGAAAAGGGCTGTTTATGGACGACGTGACCCATGAATCCCTCTGGGGGATCCATGCCGAATCGCCGTTGAGGAGGGGGACAATCTGGACCAAAAGCGCCTTCATGAACTTGTAGATAGTATGCCATGACGAATACTGGCATGCATCAATGGAAGAGGACGTGTTACTGGGTATTAGAGGTATCTATATCTACATCCATACTCCGCAAGCCACCTGACGGTGTGTGGCGGAGGGTACCCTGAGTACCTCTATCGGTTCTCCCTTCTATTCCAGTCTCGTATTGTACGTGGAAAGAAGGATTGTCGGTATGCTTCTGTGTGGGCTCTAATCTCTCTGATTTTATCCTCATGGTCTCTTCGCGAGATATACGTAGGAGGGAGCAATATACTGCTTGATCCTTCGGTGAAGGTGTGTTCTCGAAACTTTAACAAAAGCCCGTACCGAGCTACTGAGCGTCTCTCCTGCAGAGTCTTCCACTGGAGTTTATCTATCATCTCCGTAAGGCTTTCGCGATTACTAAATGATCCTGTAACGAAGCGCGCTGCTCTCCGTTGGATCTTCTCTATCTCTTCTATCAACCCTATCTGGTACGGATCCCACACTGCTGAGCAGTATTCAAGCAGTGGGCGAACAAGCGTACTGTAACCTACTTCCTTTGTTTTCGGATTGCATTTCCTTAGGATTCTTCCAATGAATCTCAGTCTCGCATCTGCTTTACCGACGATCAACTTTATATGATCATTCCATTTTAAATCATTCCTAATGCCTACTCCCAGATAATTTATGGAATTAACTGCTTCCAGTTGCTGACCTGCTATTTTGTAGCTAAATGATAAGGGATCTATCTTTCTGTGTATTCGCAGCACATTACACTTGTCTACATTGAGATTCAATTGCCATTCCCTGCACCATGCGTCAATTCGCTGCAGATCCTCCTGCATTTCAGTACAATTTTCCATTGTTACAACCTCTCGATACACCACAGCATCATCTGCAAAAAGCCTAAGTGAACTTCCGATGTCATCCATCAGGTCATTTATGTATATTGTGAATAGCAACGGTCCTATGACACTCCCCTGCGGCACACCTGAAATCACTCTTGCTTCGGAAGACTCTCGGAACCTAGGTGATACAAGTGTGTAACATTTAATTGACAAGGTAGCCATTAAGGGTCTTAATTTTGTGGTGTGCTGTTGAGAACTTGTGTGCATTTAAACATGCCGTCAAGAACCTGTCTTTCTTGTGGGCCTCGTAACTATTGAGTGTGCATTGGACTATTTTAATGTCTTGTCGCGGAAGCATAATGTGGTTCCTGTTACGTGCGCCATCTATATGGCGAGTGATCGTAACTCTGTGTCGCCACGCTGAGACTGGCCGGTGAGTTGCCCCCTCTGTGTACATCGCTGTGTACTGCATCTTGATTGTGGACACAGCAGCACTCAATGGGTATTAAATCAACAAAGACATAATGACGTGAAGTGATATCACCGAATTTAAGCTTATACACTGATGAGCCAAAACTATGTGACCACTGCCCACGACTGAATGTCCCCTGGCGGGACGGCAAGCACGTGACGCGGGAAGGCAATTCAAATGCAATAAATTTCAGTGAGACGGAAAAGCGTCTGTCCACGTATCTGCACGGATTTAGAAAGCATCGTTCGTCTAAAACTGAGCTTTCGCATCATGGATGAATGTCAACAGGCAGATTCCACATTTGTAGATGTCCGGAAAGCGTTCGATACGGTGCCTCACTGCAGGCCGTTGACGATGGTGCAAGCATACGGAATAGGTTCCCAGATATGTGAGTGCCTCGAAGACTTCTTAAGAAACAGAACACAAGAACAGTGTCCTCGACGGGCGTGTTCATCAGAGACGGGTATCATAGGAGTATCCCAGGGAAGTATGACAGCACCACTCTTATTCTCCACATACATAACTGATCTGATAGACTGGGTGAACTGGACAAAATTTCTAGTTGACTTGATGAATTGAGGCAAGCTGTAAATGTAGAACAATTCCGTAATATTCGATTAAAGCGTTAGTGGTATCCTGCTTGACACAGTAATACCGATTAAATACCTAGGCGTTACGTTGCAAACCATTATGTAATGAAATGAGCACGTCAGGTTGGTAGTAGGGACGGCAAATGGTTGCCTTCGTTTCATTGGAAGCATTTTGGGAAAGTTTAGCTCCTCTACGAGGGCTATTCGGAAAGTGAGGAACCATCAGTTGCGAAGTGGAAACCACTGTGAAAATCCAATGAGGCTTTTCACAGACGTTTTGGGCAGTGTTTCTAGTATGCCTGTCAATCGCATCAAGATGCTCTTTTCAGTTGTGAGCGCACTGTGAGTGAGTAAAGATGCCTAGAACAACAATGTCTCCCGCCAAGTAGGAGGGCCCACTGAGAGGCTTCGCCTTAATGAATGCAGCCCACCTAACACAACTGCCATGCACTTCTTTCTTAATGGCAATTCTCAGCCGCACTCTGCAGGGGCAGGCTCCTGCAGCCTTCTCAATGGGAAGTGTTCTATCACCCACAGCACAGCCCTAATTTGCTCGCCCTGAGTATCATCTCTGTTCACATGAAACGCTGGATACGAAGACAACACTTCGGCGCAGGCTACGCGCTACAGACCAGCGTAGAGGATTATCGGAAAGCACAGGTGGCTGCCTTCCAAGACGATGGTGTTGGAAATTTAGCATAACACTCCGACAAAAGTCTAAGTCGGAGCGGCGACTATGTAGAGAAGTACCTGGAAGGTGTAGCTAAATGTGCAAAGAAAACAGTTTTGATATTCACTGTGGTATCCATCACGCTACTGATCATTCCTTACTTTCCGACCAACCCTCATACGAAAGGAGACAGTGTATAGAACACTAGTGCGACCCAATTTTGAGTATTGCTTGAGTGTTTGGAATCCGCACCCGGTCGGTTTAAAGGAAGACTGGAAGCAATTCAGAGGCGAGCAGCTAGATTTGTTACCCGCAGGATCGATCAGCATCCGAGCATTACGGAGATGCTTCGTTAACTCAACGGGAATCCCTGGAGGGAAGGTGACGTTATTTTCGCGGAACACTTGTGAGGAAATTTAGAGTACCGACATTAGCATTTGACTGCAGAACTATACTACTGCCGGCGACGTACATTTACCGTAAGGACCACGAAGATGAGAGAAATTAGGGCACACAGACAGTCCTTTTACCCTCTCTACATGCGAGTGGGACAGGAAAGGAAATGGCCGACAGGTTCTAGGCGCTTCAGTCCGGAACCGCACTACTGCTACGGTCGCAGGCTCGAATCCTGCCTCTGGCATGGATTTGTGTTATGTCCTTAGGTTAGTTAGGTATAAGTAGTTCTAAGTCTAGGGCACTGATGACCTCAATGTTAAGTCCCGTAGTGCTCAGAGTCATTTGAACCATTTGAAATAGCTATAGTTCAATTCTTTTATCTTGGCGGTTCGCGCATGCCCGGCCAGACGCGGGAGATTGCTGCGTTGCCAGTTGTACGCGTCAAGACAGGTAGCGCCATAGTAAATTTCGCTGCTACAGAGACGTGCTCCCCGCATTCCGCGATGTGCGCGATTTTGACATCATTGCATTGCTCGCCTGTGTTGACACATGGAGTTTCGACTGGTTTGACACACTTTATCATTCGATTTCATAAAAACTATTTGGCCCAATAATTTGATTCTTACACATCTTCTTGACTTACCTCTACTTTTTTCAGAATCTCGAACAGCTTGCACCATTTTATATTGTCGAACGCTTTTTCCAGGTCGACAAATCTTATGAAAGTGTCTTCATTTTTCTTTAGCCTTGCTTCTATTATTAGCCGTAACGTCAGAATTGCCTCTCTCGTCCCTTTACTTTTCCTAAAGCCAAACTGATCGTCACCTAGCGCATTCTCAATTTTCTTTCCCATTCTTCTGTATATTATTCTTGTAAGCAGCTTCTATGCATGAGCTGTTAAGCTGATTGTGCGATAATTCTCGCACTTGTCAGCTCTTGCCGTCTTCGGAATTGTGTGGATGATGCTTTTCCGAAAGTCAGATGGTACATCGCCAGACTCATATATTCTACCCAACAACGTGAATAGTCGTTTTGTTGCCACTTCCCCTAGTGACGTTACGTTTCGCAAATGGGAAAAATCCGATGACATAGACGACTTTGACAAAGGTCAGAGTCTGATGTCCCGTCGTCTAGGAACGAGCACGTAGGAAACACTGAAGCTGGTCGGCAGTTCGCGTGCTGTGTTGTGTAAATCTGTCGAATGTGGTTGAAGGACAGTGAAACCACACGTAGGCGATAATGTGTTGGTCGTCCGCGCCACTTCACAGAACGCGGAAGTCCGAGGCTTGCCCGGTGCATAAAGTAGAATAGACGGCGATTGTACGGCAGATCTGACGAAAGAATACAATGCTGGTGCCCATCCATGTGTTTTGGAGGACATTGATGAACATGGGGCCGTGCATCAAAAAAATGGTTCAAATGGCTTTGAGCACTATGGGACTCAACTGCTGTGGTCATTAGTCCCCTAGAACTTAGAACTAGTTAAACCTAACTAACCTAAGGACATCACAAACATCCATGCCCGAGGCAGGATTCGAACCTGCGACCGTAGCGGTCTTGCGGTTCCAGACTGCAGCGCCTTTAACCGCACGGCCACTTCGGCCGGCGCCGTGCAGCAGATGAGTCTTACATGTCCCCATGTTGATCCAGCCACACTGTCAGTTGCATCTGCAGCGAATGTAGTATCATGGACATCGGACCGTGGTTAAATGGAAATATCTCGCCCGCTCGGATGAACTATGTTTCTCGTTATAACATGTCGACAGTCGTGTACGGGTATGCGGCTCGAAATACAACGAAGCGCCAAAGAAACTGGGTTACGTATGCGTATTCAAAATACAGATATATGTAAACAGGATGAATACGGCGCTGCGGTCGGCAACGCTTATATAAGACAGCAAGTATCTGGCGAAGTTGTTAGATCGGTTCCTGCAGCTACAATCGCAGGTTATAAAGATTTAAGTGATTTTGAACATGGTGTTATAGTCGGCGCACGAACGTTGGGACACAGCATCACAAGGTAGCAATGAAGTGAGGATTTTCCCGTACGAGCATTTCACGAGTGCGCCGTGAATATCAAGAATCCGAAAAACATCAAATGTCTGACATCGCCGCGCCGGAAAAACATCCTGCAAGAACGGGACCAACGACGACTGAAGAGAGTCATTCAGTGTGACACAAGTGCAACCCTTCCGCAAATTTCTGCAGATTTAAATGCTGGGCCATCAACACGTGTCAGCGTACGAACCGTTCAAGAAACATCATCGATATGGGCTTTCGGAGCCGAAGGCTGTGCCCTTGATGACTGCACGACACAAAGCTTCATGCCTCGCCTGGGTCCGTCAACACCGACACTGGACTGTTGATGACTGGAAACACGTTGCCTGGTCGGTCTCGTTTCAAATTGTATCGAGCGGATGGAAGTGTACGGGTATGGAGACAGCCTCATGAATCCATTGACCCTGCAGGTCAGCAGGTGACTGTTCAACTGGAGGAGGCTCTGTAATGGTGTGGGGCGTGTGCAGTTGGAGAGATCTGGGCCCCTGATACATCTAGATACGACTCTGACAGGTGACACGTATGTAAACGTCCTGTTTGATCACCTGCATTCATTCATGTCCAGTGTGCATTCCGATGGACTTAGGCAATTCCAGCACGACAATGTGACACCCCACACGACCGGAATTGCTACAGAGTGGCTCCAGCAAAACTCATGTGAGTTTAAACACTTCTGCTGCCCACCAAACTCCCCAGACATGAACGTTATTGAGCATATCTGGGATGCCTTACAACGTGCTATTCAGAAGATATCTCCACCCCCTTGATTTGTGGACAGCCCTGCAGAATTTAAGGTGTCCATTCCCTCCAGCACTACTTCAGACACTAGTCGAATCCATGCCACGTCGCACTTCTGCGTGCTCGCGGGGGCTCTATACGATATTAGGCAGGTGTACCAGTTTCTTTGGCTCTTCAGTGTGTAGTATGTCACGGGCAGTGAGGGTAGTATTTTGCTATGAAGGACGTTCGCCTGGGCTTCCGTGAAACTTGTGGTAGTAATGAAAGGCACCATGGCAGCTGTGGAGAACGTGAGTATTATAGTGTATCACGTGCATCGCCTCTGCCTGACGTCGATGACATCTTCCAGCAGGAGTCTTTCCATATCCATTAGTAGCTCAATAGCGGGATCAGATGTTTAACCTTCCTTCATCCCACTAAAGTAGCACTGTCCCCATTGCTACCGTAGTTCATCAGAGTGCTTGCTTTCAAACTAAATTTTAATCTACCAGACGAGATCCTGTCAACAGCGTCTCGGGTTGGCTGGGACAGCCGGAGTGCAACACTTCGTTGGTAAGCCGCGCGCTATCTGGACAGTGTGAAACTTGACGTCGAACGCAGCGCATGTATTCCATTCCCAAGGACAGCCTGGCGCCTACGAAGACAGCCCCAGTCAGTATGCGAAGCTTGTTCCTTGGGAACGACGCCAGACTGCTATTTATAGACGTGTTGCGTCAGGGCCCGAACGCTGGTATGTCGCACGCCATAACCTTTAAACCGGCGCCATGCCCTGTCGCAGTGTTCTTCAGCGAAATGAAGTGGGTCAGCCGTGCTAGGCGCGGCTGCGGACCAAGTGGAGCAACGCACGCTATGGCTCCCCGCCTTCTACCGGCTCTCGGGTCCATTTACATTGCTAACAGCCCTCCTACTCGCCGGTCACGCGGAGCCGATCGCCAGGGTTTGAACTTCTCACCAGTGGCCTTCCGCCTCGTCGAAAAAGACACGGGCTGCTGTGTTAGCGGAGCGCTGTCAGGGCGCCATTCAGACCGGGAAGACCATCGTGTCCAAATGGAATTACGGTCGTCTTCTACATCGACGTGTATATCCACCCCTACATCTACACTCTACAAACCATCTATGCAGTTAACACAGCTCCCCTTCCACCTGTATCTTAACAGATCGTCAGTATGTCCTTGGCTGCGTTGTTTCATTCCAGAGTTCCCGTCGGAATTGTATCATCTCTAAAGTTTTGATCTAATGTTCCTTCACACCTAAGACAGGAGGTGGACAGAAATGTGGAAACACCGAAAACACAGCACATCACCGCGCCTTATACGGTGTACGAAAACAGTTGGCATTCAAAACAGCTTCCACTCATCTCGGAATGGATAAAAACAGGTTCTGTGTGGTTTTCAAACTATTGCAAAATATTGGCAAGTTCAGGTAACGATGATGGAGGTGGACAGAGTCACCCATTCTTTTCTCCAAAAAAGACCACAAAAAGCACAATATCAATGAGATCTGGGTACTGTGGTGGCCGGACGACGTGCGACAACTCATCCTCGTGCTCACAAAAACAGTCCTGGACGGTGCGACCTTTGGGAACAGGGACCTTGTCCTCTTGGAATACAGTGCCACCGTTGGGGAACAAACATTGTATTATGGGATGGAGCTGATCAGCCAAAACAGTCACATAACCCTTGGCAGAAACGCGACATTGCAAACCATGTGGCCCATGGAATACCACGATACTACTCCCCGTATCATCACCGAACTCCAAATGGTTTAAATGGCTCTGAGGTCATCAGTCCCCTAGAAGTTAGAACTACTTAAACCTAACTAACCTAAGGACATCACACACGTCCATGCCAGAGGCAGGAATCGAACCTGCGACCGTAGCGGTTGCGCGGTTCCAGACTGTAGCGACTAGAACCGCTCGGCCACCCCGGCCGGCTAACCGAACTCCGGACATGTTTCACTCTTAGCATATAAACTCCACCAAAAGTTGGATATAATGTGTAAAAAGTCTGATCCGACCAAGGGACTTTCTTCCATTGCTCCATGGTCAAGGTTTTATGATTTCGGCAACACGTTTTCCTGTTATGGGCGTTTGCATCACTGACGAGTGAATTTGGAATTTCAGCTCGCCCTGCAATTCCCTTCTTACGAGGCACCCTTCGTGTTGTTTCGATGCTGACAGGATTCGTGAGTCCGACATTCAGTTCTACAGTGACCTCTGCACCTGTCGTCCATTTATTTTTCGTCGCAATCCACCTCATTGATCTTCTGTCACGATAATTCAACACACTCTTTCGTCCACGTTGCGGTTTAGCGGATTATGTTTTTCTCGCTTTGTACGTGGTATAACTTTTGGATGTGGTGCCTCGTGAAACACCAGACAGTTTGGCTACCTCGGTGAGGGATGTACCCACCGTATGAACAGTAGCAATATTTGCCCATGTTGTAAGTCACTTATCTCAGACATAAAGCACTACACAGAACACTATTCTCACCAGGACTGACATTTTCAATGCACTGAGAATATTGCACAGGCCCCATTCGTGGTCGAATAGAACAACATAGTCTGCAGACTTGACTAGCGTACAGATATACGTTAAAGCGTGCATTTCTCACGTTGTTTCCATATTTACGTCGAAACCCTGAAATATTATTGGGGAGTTGCCTCCTGTCTTTGGGGGATCTGTTTTAAGAGAATTTTCGTGATATCATTCTGACACAACGCTGAGTTCTAGCTTTTGTTCTACCTCTTCAGAACTCTTTCCTTGAGTTGTGCGGGCCAGATCTACGGCGTACGAACAGTGGGCCGTGTAGTTTGGTGTTGGCTGGTCGTTGGTATGTAGCTTGATTTGTAGGGGCCAGACATTATCCTGGGCGAGCCCGTTTCTGTGTTGTTTCCAATGCTCTTACTGCCCTCTAGAGCGCTGAAGAGCGAAAGACACTGGTACACCTGCCTAATGTTGTGTAAGGCCCCCGCGAGCACGCAGAAGTGACGCAACACGACGTGGCATGTACTCGACTAACGTCTGAAGTAGTGTTGGAGGGAAGTGATACCATGAAACCTCCAGGGGTGTCCACAAATCCGTAAGAGTACGACGGGGTGATCTCTTCTGAACAGTACGTTGCAAGGCATCCCAGATATGCTCAATAATGTTCATATCTGGGGAGTTTGGTGGCCAGCGGAGGTGTTTAAACTCAGAAGAGCGTTCCTGAAGCCACTCTGTAGCAATTCTGGACATGTGGGGTGTCGCATTCTCCTGCTGGAATTGCCCAAGTCCGTTGGAATGCACAATGGACATGAATGGATGCAGGTAATCGGACAGGATCCTTAACTACGTGTCACCCGTCAAGAGCCGTATCTAGACGTATCAGGGGTCCCGTATCACTCCAACTGTACACGCCCCACACCGTTACAGAACATCCACTAGTTTGAACAGTCCCTTGCTAACATGCAGGGTCCATGGATTCATGAGGTGTTCTCCATACCCTTACACGTCCATCCACTCGATACAATTCGAAACGAGACTCGTCCGGCCAGGCAGCACGTTTCCAGTTATCAACAATCCAATGTCGGTGTTGACGGGCCCAGTCGAGGCGTAAAACTTTGTGTCGTGCAGTCATCAAGGGTACAGGAGAGAGTGGGCTTCGGTTCCGAAAGCCCATATCGATGATGTTTCGTTGATTGGTTCGCACGCTGACAGTTGTTGATGGCCCAGAATTGAAATCTGCAGCAATTTGCGGAAGGGTTGCGCTTCTGTCACGTCGAGCGATTCTCTTCAGTAGTCGTTGGTCCCGTTCTTGCAGGACCTTTCTGCGGCCGCAGCGATGTCGGAGATTCGATGTTTTACCGGATTCCTGATATTCACGGTACACTCGTGAAATGGTCGTATGGGAAAAACCGCACATCATCGCAACCTCGGCGATGCTGTGTCCCATCGCTCATGCGCCGACTGTAACACGACGTTCAAACTCACTAAAATCTTGATGACCTGCCATTTTAGCAGCAGTAACCGATCTAACAACTGCGCCATACACTTGTTGTCTTATATAGGCATTGACTGTTTAGCCGGCCGAAGTGCCGTGCGGTTAAAGGCGCTGCAGTCTGGAACCGCAAGACCGCTACGGTCGCAGGTTCGAATCCTGCCTCGGGCATGGATGTTTGTGATGTCCTTAGGTTAGTTAGGTTTAACTAGTTCTAAGTTCTAGGGGACTAATGACCTCAGCAGTTGAGTCCCATAGTGCTCAGAGCCATTTGAACCATTGACTGTTTACATATCTCTGTATCTGAATACGCACACCTATAACAGTTTCTTTGTCACTTCAGAGTGTAACATTGTGTTTTACAGCAGTGATTTATTGATTTTTACAAGCTGGTAATCATTAAGTATCTCATACAGATTTGTTGTTAGAAAATTACCGTTCACTTCGTCACATGCAGAGCTTAGGTGAACCAACTCAGTTCCTATTATTTGTTTATTCACATAACCTTCCAGATTACATTCAGTAAAGGACAAGATTTTGCTAGAGCAAGGTTTTCGTGGTCTGAAAGAGGCTTGCTGCCGGATGAGCTTTGGGTCTGCGATTCGGTGCGGTCCAGTACCAGTCGTTCATACAATTTGTATAGGATACAGAAAAGCGATATAGGGCGACAAATCTTCGGGGGTTTTGGATCTTTACAGCCGGGCTTCAACAGTGCTGGTGGCTCTGCTTTTCGTCACGTCTGTAGGATCTCCCAAATTTTGAGACAGTGTTGATAAGGCCGAGAGTGCACTGTTTGGCTCCAGGTTCAAAAGGTTTGCACACAATTGTTGTCCTCCCGGTTGCTTTCCCGTTTTTCGTTGAGCTCCGTCCTAGCTTTAGTTCTTTTAAGGCAAATGTTTGATTCCTGCTGCGGGCATTTGTTGATAATAAAGCGAAAAATTAGACCTTTCTGTTAATTAGTTAAAAACAAGAGCACTTATCTGTAAATGTAATTAAAAAATTCGCATGTTTCAAAATGGTTCAAATGGCTCTGAGCACTATGGGACTCAACTGCTGAGGTCATTAGTCCCCTAGAACATAGAACTAGTTAAACCTAACTAACCTAAGGATATCACACACATCCATGCCCGAGGCAGGATTCGAACCTGCGACCGTAGCGGTCTCGCGGTTCCAGACTGCAGCGCCAGAACCGCGCGGCCACTTCGGCCGGCTCGCATGTTTCATCTTCAGTAAATATCTGTTGTGTATACGAAAGATATACGTCTGTCACATATTTGTTGTATAGAATTCACAATATTCGGGCTTTTTATCCAATAATGAGCTATTCCTTTTGCCTATTTTATTTCTATAGTTTCCGTTTTAGTAAGCGGAAATGTTACGAACGAAAGTTTCGAATTAATTCACTTTCGAACATTTTCTGCCTGTTTCATTTTTCTCGAAAACTAGCTTGCGGAAAGCTGTCCTCATTTGTGTCATACACTGTAAACAATATGAGAGTGGTAACTACGTTCTTCACGGGCTGAGGGTAAATATTGTGGTAACATGTCAACGACTGTGCAGTGAAATCGTTAAGAAGCAGCGAAACAGAGTGCCCGTAAAACTCCCGCTATCACCACCGTGTTTATACAGAAGGCAGTAGTCCGAGCAGCAGAACTAATTTCATATGTACCGAAGATAAGCTACAAGCTGTGCTAAACAAACAGTAAAATACTCGCTGTTAGGCTCTTTTCATCGTTCTTACCGTCAAGAGGTTAAATTCTAAAAATAAGTTAAAGTATCAACAGAAGAACGAGTTTGATGTAAATTTTTCCCTGACGCTAAACACAATGCCTTCGATTACTTTCTTGTAATATGCGTCCACAGCTTCTAAAAATATATGGCATCATTTGCAAAAACAACATCTTTGCCTGAGTTGCCAGTCATTCGACATTCTTCCTTATATACAGGAATTTATCGATTTTTTTGTCATTGCGTAGAAGATTTCATCATGCTGGTCTTAATTCCAGAAGACCAATGAGAAGTTTTGCACTGAAGCAACAGAACTGACGCAACCGAAGGGCCTATGCTCCTGCACGTTGGAACATTGCAAACTGGAGTAATGTCATGTTTGCTGACGAGGCGGTGGGTGGACTGCAACGGGACACTAGAATGTGTTAGGGTTGGAGCAACGCTAGGCGATACCAGGAACGCCGATACGTTCGAGAAGTCCATGCATTTGCAGGTGGAAGTGTAATGTTCTTGGCGCCAATAACGATGGGATGGCGGACCCCCCTAATTCCCATCTACGACAGTTTGGCTGGTCCCCGATATCTCCAGCAGGTCCTACAAATGATTGTAAGGCCCTACAGACGTGAAGTCGATGACAACTTCATCCTAGTCGATGACAGTGCAAGACAGCACCGTACTCTACAAATGTCTCGGTATCTTCAAAGGTGCAACAGCAAACGACTGCATTGGCCAGCGCAGTCCCCAGACATGAATGCAACTGAGCACGCATGGGAACTATTGAAGGTGCCCCTTGCACAGCGTCCGAAGCCGCCTGACCATCTTCAAGACCTCAGCTCCCATTGAAGAGCGGGACCTCATACTCCAAGTTGATCTTGATAGTCTTATCCAGAGCATGCCTCGCAGAGTCGAAGAACTCATGCATGCAGGGGGAGGACATACTCGCTACTAAGGCCTGATAATAATCATCATCTTGAGAGATTTTTCACTGTTTCTGCTTTCAAGATGTACATTTAGAAAGAGTCTGTTTTGTTTGTAATGGTTTTTGAGTAATCAAAATCGTTCTTGTTTTCAGAAGAAATTATGTTTATTTTATTAACAAGGTACTATACAGGCCTCAACGGGTGTACTAAGGGAAGACATTGGTGTAAACTCTGTGACATTCCAAACTTTTGTTGAGTGTGTAGTTTGCGCGTATCGAGCGAGGGAATATGAATATTTCACGCGTGGCTTTTCAAGGACAGATATAAAACATTGTGGGTGCATAAAACGACACTGATAGGAGCAGCTGAATCGCGCTATATAAACAGTCTTTGGAAATAAGCCTGTTAATAACTAGAAATCCTCGTTGAACATTCTGTGTCGTATAAAATTTTCTTGTTTTAAGCTTATTTGTTTAATGGTAATTTCAACTTTAGAAGTTTGTTAAATCAGTGTAATGCATTTTAAATTATGGAAAGATGTTCAAATGGTTCAGAGCACTATGGGACTTAACATCTGAGGTCTTCAGTCCCACAGAACTTAGAACTACTTAAACCTAACTAACCTAATGACATCACACACATCCATGCCCGAGGCAGGATTCGAACCTGCGACCGTAGCGGTCGTGCGGTTCCAGACTGAAGCGCCTAGAACCACACGGCCACACCGGCCGGCTGAAAAGATGTGATGGCATTCGCGTGCAAAAAGCAGTGAGCTTTAGTAGTTTCTCATGCCGTCTGCATGATCATATATTAGCGCTCTATGTAAGGTACTAAATTACATTCACTGAAAATCATGATCACTGACAGTGAAGTGGCGGATTACGGTGTAATTGTTCAGCAATGAGGTATTTCTCGGCCCCTCCTGCCGGAGGTTCGAGTCCTCAAAATGGTTCAAATGGCGCTGAGCATTATGGTACTTAACTGTTGAGGTCATCAGTACGTAGAACTTAGAACTACTTAAACCTAACTAACCTAAAGACATCACACACATCCATGCCCGAGGCAGGATTCGAGCCTGCGACCGTAGCGGTCCCGCGGTTCCAGACTGTAGCGCCTAGAAGCGCTCGGCCACTCTGGCCGGCTTCGAGTCCTACCTCGGGCATGGGTGTGTATGTTGTTCTGAGCATAAGTTAGTTTGACCGAGCGGGGTGGCGCAGTGGTTAGACACTGGACTCGCATTCGGGAGGACGACGGTTCAATCCCGCGTCCGGCCATCCTGATTTAGGTTTTCCGTGATTTCCCTAAATCACTCCAGGCAAATGCCGGAATGGTTCCTCCGAAAGGGCACGGCCGACTTCCTTCCCAATCCTTCCCCAATCCGATGAGACCGATGACCACGCTGTCTGGTCTCCTTCCCCAAACCAACCAACCAACCAACCATAAGTTAGTTTAAGTACGTGTGTAAGTCTACGGACCGATGACCTCCGCAGTTTGGTCGGTTAAGAATTCACATGCATTTGAACAGTTCGTTGTATTTCTGTCGTGTTGCTGAGTGCCAAAATGTTTAAATGTATTTCTTTGGCAACTAGTGCTCATCTAGTACGTTCCACTTCACTAAATCCGTGTCTCAGACCAGCTCAAATATCTTGGCGTAACACGTCTTTCAACACGTGTTTCTCATCGCCAACGCTCACTATTCGCGCAAACAAAGATGCCACCGGGAGCGGTTGCTGATGGGAGTGAACGTAAGGACATTTCCCGTTTACAGTCGCTCCCATCAGCCAGTGCGCCGAGTGTCACCTTGGTCTGCGCTGATAGCACTTTGTACCACTTCTTCTTCCTTTATCAATTTTCTCTTCTTCCAGTTTACACCTACGTCTGGTTACGGACCGGGAAAATAAACAAATGAGACTCCTGTGTGTACCACATACCTGCTCGTCTCCTGCAATCGACTAATTTCAGTGGTGAATGTTTGAGGAAGAAAGTGGCACGCATCTACCGTGTGGTAAACAGTCCGGCTGGCACGAGTGCCAGGCCGCTGCCCGCTACTGCAGATACAGAATTCCAAACGGACCTGGTTCAACTCTTTGTGTATGCGCCAGCTCTTCGACTGCGTGTGACCCATATATCCTACCAGAAACAAATGCTCCGCTGTAGTATCTGAGGAAATAAGTTTTCTCTCTGCATTGTAAGTACGTTGCCATGTGTCTATTTGTATTCTTCCGCGAACTGTTATTTTGTTTTCGTAGTAACAGTACCAACAGCTATGTGTTGCCATGAGCGAAGATTTATATCTAGTGATTTATTAGTCAGATAGTAAATGAGGTTTCTAAGTTAGGTCGGAATGAAAAATAGTACACGGTCAGAGCGAGAATCAGCTCCCGTCCAAAAGTAATGATTTAACTCCTCCGCGTTGCGCCACATTACAGCAAGTAAATGCTGAGATGACTCCTTAGAAAACTACGATCCCTCGCTTTTCCAATGCGCGTAATGTATTCGCAGTTGCGAATATGGACAACCATCAACTGTAGAATGGAATGTCGGCAATGAAAATTTGGCCTGGAGGGGGAGTCGAACCCGGATTCCCGCTTATCGCGAACGATCGCCTTACCATTTTTTCATTTTATTCGCTATTGTTCGTTGCGTTTGGTCTGGCTGGACGTCACATTCCATCCATTCAAGTCAATGTTAATTCCTTCACTCAACTTTTTTTATTTTATTTTTATTTTTATTTTATTTTTTTTATTAGAGAGGCTGTAGGCAGCCCTGTGACCGAACACGCTGAGCCACTGTGTTCGGCAACATTTGGCTATCCGAACATTACCTCACGCCCCCCTCCCCCTCCCCCCAACTCACATACATCGTCAACCACGGACAGCCAAATACACTCCTGGAAATTGAAATAAGAACACCGTGAATTCATTGTCCCAGGAAGGGGAAACTGTATTGACACATTCCTGGGGTCAGATACATCACATGATCACACTGACAGAACCACAGGCATATAGACACAGGCAACAGAGCATGCACAATGTCGGCACTAGTACAGTGTATATCCACCTTTCGCAGCAATGAAGGCTGCTATTCTCCCATGGAGACGATCGTAGAGATGCTGGATGTAGTCCTGTGGAACGGCTTGCCATGCCATTTCCACCTGGCGCCTCAGTTGGACCAGCGTTCGTGCTGGACGTGCAGACCGCGTGAGACGACGCTTCATCCAGTCCCAAACATGCTCAATGGGGGACAGATCCGGAGATCTTGCTGGCCAGGGTAGTTGACGTACACCTTCTAGAGCACGTTGGGTGGCACGGGATACATGCGGACGTGCATTGTCCTGTTGGAACAGCAAGTTCCCTTGCCTGTCTAGGAATGGTAGAACGATAGGTTCGATGACGGTTTGGATGTACCGTGCACTATTCAGTGTCCCCTCGACGATCACCAGTGGTGTACGGCCAGTGTAGGAGATCGCTCCCCACACCATGATGCCGGGTGTTGGCCCTGTGTGCCTCGGTCGTATGCGGACCTGATTGTGGCGCTCACCTGCACGGCGCCAAACACGCATACGACCATCATTGGCACCAAGGCAGAAGCGACTCTCATCGCTGAAGACGACACGTCTCCATTCGTCCCTCCATTCACGCCTGTCGCGACACCACTGGAGGCGGGCTGCACGATGTTGGGGCGTGAGCGGAAGACGGCCTAACGGTGTGCGGGACCGTAGCCCAGCTTCATGGAGACGGTTGCGAATGGTCCTCGCCGATACCCCAGGAGCAACAGTGTCCCTAATTTGCTGGGAAGTGGCGGTGTGGTCCCCTACGGCACTGCGTAGGATCCTACGGTCTTGGCGTGCATCCGTGCGTCGCTGCGGTCCGGTCCCAGGTCGACGGGCACGTGCACCTTCCGCCGACCACTGGCGACAACATCGATGTACTGTGGAGACCTCACGCCCCACGTGTTGAGCAATTCGGCGGTACGTCCACCCGGCCTCCCGCATGCCCACTATACGCCCTCGCTCAAAGTCCGTCAACTGCACATACGGTTCACGTCCACGCTGTCGCGGCATGCTACCAGTGCTAAAGACTGCGATGGAGCTCCGTATGCCACGGCAAACTGGCTGACACTGACGGCGGCGGTGCACAAATGCTGCGCAGCTAGCGCCATTCGACGGTCAACACCGCGGTTCCTGGTGTGTCCGCTGTGCCGTGCGTGTGATCATTGCTTGTACAGCCCTCTCGCAGTGTCCGGAGCAAGTATGGTGGGCCTGACACACCGGTGTCAATGTGTTCTTTTTTCCATTTCCAGGAGTGTAGTAAGGAGGCCACTTGTGATAAGCTACAAATCTGTATTCGAGGCCCGGTCCGGCACAAATTTTCATTGTCGTCGTTCTCTTATACAGCTGATGGTTGTCCATATTCGAAACTGCAAATAAATTTCACGTATTTCATAACGGCTGCAATCGCCGCAGTGCCTGTTCCTTCGGACATGCATGCAATAGGCCAAAGGATCATTGCATCGTAGTTCGGAACAACACAGGCATTACAGTATCGTATATACCTTTCCAGTGGTCTCACTGCTACAAAACGTTTAAAATTAATCTTTATTTCTTCAGTTTTCCGACTTGGTCTGTTCGTCTGTCTTGCCCCGTTTTTGTACTGCTGTCAGTCGTATTCACAATACTTGTACGACATGGCGTCATCGAGTGAAAGAAATAGAGCAATCTGTATTATTTGTTAAAAATTTCAATAGTCTTGATGCAAATAAAATATAATTAAATTTTCTGATTATCTGTTGACTAGCAGCCATCCTTAGATCGTTCTTACTTAAGAATAACTACCTATTGCACAATTTTGGCCACAATATCATCGTTGGTAAATTTAACTCATATCATATTTACTAATGAACTGGTACTAAGTGCATTACCATTAATAAGCGTTAATCGTCAATGGTAAAGAGTTGGTCAGAGCATGGCGGATAACGTATCAACAGAAATCTGAATCCGATGGAATGGCTCTAAGCACTATGGGACTTAACATCGGAGGTCATCAGTCCCCTAGACTTAAATGGCTCTGAGCACTATGGGACTTAACTTCTGAGGTCATCAGTCCCCTAGACTTAGAACTACTTAAACCTAACTAAGCTAAGGACATCACACACATCCATGACCGAGGAAGGATTCGAACCTGCGACCGTAGCAGCAGCGCGGTTCCGAACTGAAGTGCCTAGAACCGCTCGGCCACAGTGGCCGGCGAATGCTATGGGAGATAGGCACAAGGAAGTAAAGTTGAGCTGTCTCCGCAGCGACATTAACCACGTGAGCTTTACATAGTCACCTACGAGAAACTGAGGAAGTATAGAAGATCAGGATTTAATGCACCATTTTAGAAAGCATCTCTTGTGTGAAACTCAGCTTGCCCTTTTCTCACATGACATTGTGCGAACCATGGATGAAGGGCACCAGGCAGATTCTGTATTTCTAGATTTCTGAAAAGCATTGCCACAGTGCCGACTGTTACCGAAGACAGAAGCATACGGACTGGTTTGCACGTATGTGAGTGGCTCGAAGACTTCTTAAGTAACAGAACCCGGTATGTTGTCGTCGACGGCGAATGTTCGTCGGAGACACGGATATCGTCAAGAGTGCCCCATGGAAGTGTGACAGGACCGCTGTTCTTTTCTGTGTACACTTATTATCTGGCGGACAGGGTAAGCAGCAGTATGCGGCTGTTCGCTGATGAAGCCGTGGTGTCATGGAAAGGTGTCATCGCTGAGTAAGCAAGTGAAAGATTATGATATAGAACAAACAGTGTATTTACCTTTTTCTGACGGACAACGCAGATGCCCTTGACGCTGCATCCCAGACAGGAGCGCCTGCGATGGTGTACTCAACGACGAACCTGGGTACACGAATGGCAAAACGCCATTTTTTCGGATGAATCCAGGTTCTGTTTACAGCATCACGATGGTCGCATCCGTGTTTGGCGACATCGCGGTGAACGCACATTGGAAGCGTGTATGTATTCGTCATCGCCATACTGGCGTATCACCCAGCATGATGGTATGCGGTGCCACTGGTTACACGTCTCGGTCACCTCTTGTTCGCATTGACGGTACTTTGAACAGTGGACGTTACATTTCAGATGTGTTACGACCCGTGGTTCTACCCTTCATTCGATCCCTGCGAAACCCTACATTTCAGCAGGATAATGCACGACCGCATGTTGCAGGTACGGGCCTTTCTGGATACAGAAAACGTTCGACTGCTGCCCTGGCCAGCACATTCTCCAGATCTCTCACCAACTGAAAACGTCTGGTCACGGTGGCCGAGCAACTGGCTCGTCACAATACGCCAGTCACTACTCTTGATGAACTGTGGTGTTGTGTTGAAGCTGCATTGGCAGCTGTACCTGTACACTCCATCCAAGCTCTGTTTGTCTCAATGTCGAGGCGTATCAAGGCCGTTATTACGGCCAGAGGTGGTTGTTCTGGGTACTGATTTCTCAGGATCTATGCACCCAAATAGCGTGATAATGTAATCACATGTCAGCTGTAGTGTAATATATTTGTGCAATGAATACCCTTTTATGATCTGCATTTCTTCTTGGTGTAGCAATTTCGATGGCCAGTAGTGGATAACTTGCGATGCAAGGAAAAGCCGCTCAACACCGTGTTCTTGTATTCTTCCCCCTGTTATCTTGCTGTGGAAGAAGTGTGCTTCCCCGTCAGTAGGTGGTTGGTCTGCTGCAAGTAGGTCGGCCGGCCGAGTGCAGCCCGTGCCTCGGGCGGATCATGTGGTGGCTGTCTGCGGGCACGCAGAACGCACGTGTGGCGCGACCTCGGTGTGTTTGCGCGCCGTGCTGTTTGTTTATGCACGTCTCCACTAAGCGGCGCCGGCTGCCGCGGCGTCGGCCCTCCTTCCCGCGGTGTCACGCGCGAGTCGCGTGGTCGGTGCGTGGGCGGCTGCTCGTTTATCCTCTGCAACAAGTGCAGACGTAGGTGCAGGCTTGACGGTGAAGAGAAAGACAGGGATTTAACGTCCAGTCTATAATATGGGCATTCCATATGGAGCGCAAGTTTAGATTGGGGAGGTATTTAATTTAATCGTATGGCTAATGCCCCCTGTCGGGTAAACCGTTCGCCGGGTGCCGGTCTTTCAATTTGACGTCACTTCGGCGACCTGCAGTCGATGAGGATGATAGGATGATTATGTCAGCACAACACACAGTCCTTGGGCAGAGAAAATTCGCCTACCCAGCCGGGAATCGAACCCGGGCCCAGAGGACTGACAATCCGTCACGCTGCGCGCTGACTTTTTTTTCCCATTTCGTTTGTTGTTGATCGTTGTGTTTGGTCGTTGCGGACGTCACATGACGTCTGTTAAAGTTCGTTTGTTGATCCTTCCACTCAGTTTTTTATTACAGAGGCCAACCAGCTCTCTGACCGAACACGCTGAGCTACCGTGCCGCATGACATTCAGCTACGGGGCTGGACATTGGGGAGGTAAACTGAGGTGACAAAGTCATCGGATAGCCACATGCACATATACACATGGCGGTAATATTGGGTACTAAGGTATAAAAGGGCTGTGCGTTGTCGGAGTGGTCATTTATGAGCAGCTGGCCCATGTGAATAGGTGTCCGACGTGGTTATGGCTACACGACTGGACTTAATAGACTCTGAACGCGGAATTGCAGTTGGAGCTAGACATATGGGACACTACATTTTGGAAACCGTTAGGTAGTTCAATACTCCGATATCCACAGTGTCAAGAGCGCGCCGAGAAAGCCAAATTTTAGACATTACCTCTCACTACAGACAACGCCGACGGCCTTCACTTAGCGACCGAGAGCAGTGGCGTTTGCGTAGAATTGTTTTTAGTCATTTTCGAAACAAGACTACAAAATTTATATGAAACATTCAAGAAAATGAGGAATTAAATGCCGAACTAAGAAAATGCATCGCAGTAAAGTCACTGTAATTTTTTCAGAATGAGAGTTTCACTCTGCAGCGGAGTGTGCGCCGATTTGAAACTTCGTGGGAGATTAAAACTGTGTGACGGACCGAGACTCGAACTCAAAAGGCAAAGGTCCCGAGTACAAGTCTCGGTCCGGCACACAGTTTTAATCTGCCAGGAAGTTTCACTGTAATTTTTATTTCGAGAATGAATCACAGCGGCCAAACTCATCATAGAGATAGTACCATCAGAAGCGCCTAGACCGCGGGACGAACGTAAGCTCGAGAATTGGACTGAATCTTGCTTGCAATCTTTTATTTATTCACTAGGTGCTGTTGTTACTCATGAAATCCATCATAGAAGACTCTCGAAGATATTTTTATCCGTGTTTCACATTTATTTTTGTTATTAAAACCCGTAGTGCATTAAAAATTCAGAGACCGGTCGTTGTGACAGTGCCAACCAAAGTAACTATATCTCATGCCGATCAAGAGATCGAACAGATTTTCTGAACTGTGACGCAGACTGTTCGAACAGTTCACGTCATGTTCAGACGAACAGCGAAATCCCGCCTGCAGTGACAAAAGACGAACTTTTGTCGGGCGGTAGCCACGACAGCGCTACCTACGGCACAATTGTTTGGATGAGGTAAAAGAGGATAGGGCGGTGGGGGGGGGGGGGGGGGGAGGGGGGCGGGGGTAGCTGTCGGGTGGTCCCACCCAACCGACTTTACGACAAGAAAAGTTGGTCTGTCGGTTGACCAAAGAGCTTACACCCGTCCAATTTGTTGGTAGGTTGCTGCGTGCGTAGGGCTCTTAATGCTCGTATGAAAACACGATTGTGTCCCTGCTGTTTGCACTACCGGACGCAGCGGACGGCGTCGCCGACACCGCCCCGCCTCGTTGGCTCGCGACACACGGTCCCCGGAGCGGTTCCCCATAACAATTCCCCGCAGGCGACTGGAGGCCCGCCCGCGGTATACCAAGCGCCTGGCGCCGCGTCGGCAGCCGCCCCCGCATTGTACTCCAGTCCTGTCGCGGGCGTGCCCAGTAGCTCAATGCTCTGCGCAGACACACGCTTCCTGCCGCCGGCTGCTGAATCTGCAAGTGGTCGCGCTCCCTTGCGTAGCGCGTCTGTTTTCTTTCGGATTCGGCTGAAATCCTCTTATCTGTACTTGTCTCCGCGTTGCTGGCGAACTGCTTGTCGCTGTGGGCCCATGATGACCGTGCATTTTCTCTCCAAGTCACTAACAAATGGCAACAAATCTGGGACGCTAACACTATAGATGAAGATTGTGTAATTTTCTACCAAACGTTAGGGAACGTGTGAGAATGAAAAACCTAATGGTTTCAAAGAACGATGGGACAAGTTCGTAGTTCAGATTATCTCTGTAGTTTCAACCAGGGAAATGTACTCCTATCGTAGCACAAAAAATGCGAATATGTTATTGTTTATGTCAAAGCCTTTGACTGAAAAGTAGGGTACCAGTTGCCCTGGTCTGCCTTCCACAGCATCTTTAAAAATGTTCCCAAAAATTTTGGCATGCGAAACTATTCGCGCTTTTTTTACACTACTGGCCACTAAAATTGCTACACCACGAAGATGACGTACTACAGACGCGAAATTTAACCGACAGGAAGAAGATGCTGGCATACGTAAATGATTAGCTTTACAGAGCATTCACACAAGGTTGGCGCCGGTGGCGACACCTACAATGTGCTGAAATGAGGAAAGTTTCCAACCGATTTCTCATACACAAACAGCAGTTGACCGGCGTTGCCCGGTGAAACGTTGTTGTGATGCCTCGTGCAAGGAGGAGAAATGCGTACCATCACGTTTCCGACTTTGATAAAGGTCGGATTGTAGCCTATAGCGATTGCGGTTTATCGTATCGCGAAATTGTTGCTCGCGTTGGTCAAGATCCAATGACTGTTAGCAGAATATGGAATCGATGGGTTCAGGAGGGTAATACGGAACGCCGTGCTGGATCCCAACGGCCTCGTATCACTAGCAGTCGAGACGACAGGCATCTTATCCACATGGCTGCAACGGATCGTGCAGCCACGTCTCGATCCCTGAGTCAACAGATGGGGACGTTTGCAAGACAACAACCATCTGCACGAACAGTTCGACGACGTTTGCAGCAGCATGGACTATCAGCTCGGAGACCATTACTGCGGTTACCCTTGACGCTGCATCACAGACAGGAGCGCCCGTGATGATGTACTGAACGACGAACGTGGGTACACGAATGGCAAAACGTCATTTTTTCGGATGAATCCAGGTTCTGTTTACAGCATCATGATGGTCGCATCCGTGTTTGGCGACATAGCAGTGAACGCACATTGGAAGCGTGTATTCGTCATCGCCATACTGGCGTATCACCCGGCGTGATGGTAGGTCTATGAGGTGCTATTGGTTACACGTCTCGGTCACCTCTTGTTCGCATTGACGGTACTTTCAACAGTGGACGTTACATTTCAGATGTGGTACGACCCGTGGCTCTACCCTTCATTCGATCCCTGCGAAACCCTACATTTCTGCAGGGTAATGCATGACCGCATGTTGCGGGTCCTGTACGGGCCTTTCTGGGTACAGAAAATGTTCGACTGCTGCCCTGGCCAGCACATTCTCCAGATCTCTCAGCAATTGAAAACGTCTGGTCAATGGTGGCCGAGCAACTGGCTCGTCACAATACGCCAGTCACTACTCTTGATGAACTGTGGTATCGTGTTGAAGCTGCATGGGCAGCTGTACCTGTACAGTGTACACGCTATCCAAGCTCTGTTTGACTGAATGCCCAGGCGTAACAAGGCCGTTATTACGGCCAGAGGTGCTTGTTCTGGGTACAATGCACCCAAATTGCATGAAAATGTAATCACGTGTCAGTTCTAGTATAATATATTTGTCCAATGAATACCCGTTTATCATCTGCATTTCTTCTTGGTGTAGCAATTTTAATGGCCAACTACTGGCCATTAAAATTGCCATCTGATTTCTGCACACATTAGAAATAGCTTTCCGGTCCTGTTTTTTACTCCTGCTATTTCAGAATTTAAAAGAGAGTGTTCCAGCCAACACTGTCAATATCTTACAGGTGCTCTGGTTTTCCTCCAAAAGTAGCTCAATGCCTGGAATGTATCTCCGTTACAGACGCCAATTTGAAGGCTACGAATAGCGCCGTACCTATTGGAACTTCGTAAAACTATAGAGGCTGAAACGGGAATATTCCACCACGTCTCACAGTAACTTCCGCATATTTTAAACCATAACTGGCCGAGAAAAAAAAACCTGTTGCCTTATTTATTGAACGTCCCTCGTAGGATACTCACCAAGCCTCGGAAACTAGGTGGAGAGTGTGCTCTATTCACATAGCCGTTTCCCTTAATTTTTGTGCCAGCCAGCGATTAGCGCCGTGGGTCCCACACATAAAGCTTCGCCCCATATACGGCAGCGTCCAGTGCATCAGTTTAGCGCTGACGGAACACCGCGGCAAACTCGGGACTCGTTCCGCTCCGTTCCCACGTTTTCCGACGACAGAATGGGAGCCATCTGCGTAGCACTCTCGCGGCGGACGTTGGAATGCGGCGAGTAATGTGCCACGCGTATTGGTATCATCCTCACGTTTCTTGTTAGCTCTACCTGCTGTGCCTCGCATACGCTGCGAAAGCTTCCAACGTTCGGCCACACAATGGCATTGTGAGCGGAATCGTTCTGTCTTTTCAGCACAGTTGTTGAAACTGAAACGATGCAGACTGCATCGGCCGCTATGCTTTCGATTATTCTGCTACGTCAGTAACATTTTCTAGGCTCTGTGGCACAAGCTAACAGGTATAGATATTTTCGACCCTTCATTTCATTTCGGTGCGTGTAATTCTTTTCAAGTTGTTACGCATTGAATCCACCCCTTAACAGCTCAGATAGGTCTGACTGAATACAAATTTTTTTAAATTTTCACTGAGTCTGCACTATCGGCAGATAAAATTTATGACGAATTCTGGGGGATTATGAAGGTTCTCTCTTTCAAAAGTAACATGCGTCCCACTACAATGTGGTGTGTAGAAAGGATGGTATTGCAAGTATAACACACTGGTGTATTCTCTTGTCTAGAATGGCAGCTGTGAATCGTGGGGCAATGCGCTACTCTGGCAAGGAAACATCACCAACTAGACCTCAAATTTTAAGGAGAAAATAAAAATACTTGCAAGATATCACCCTCAGAAATCAATCCCGCATGAAATTTTGGTCTATAATCCTGGTAGCACGCAGTTATGATCTTCTGGAAGCACAGTTTTCAAACTTTAGCGCACACGGGATATCTGTCACTTACTCCGCTCCACTGCAACCGCCTGATGCCTGACTGCGAAGAATTATACTGTGGATTGAGTTACAGAGGTTTGTGAATTACTGTTTTCACATTCTTAGTATTGTGTCGAAAGTGCACGGTTTCTAACCTATATCTCGTGGCAGAGATCTCTTTCCTTTTAACATTTTTTGTATCGCTATTCACAAATGCATTGTGAATTAAATGGAACGAATCAGTGTGTCATTAAAGAAATATCGTAGCTCTGTTTGATTATTAGCATCGCTGTTGTGCGTTATTTTCTTTGGATATTAAAGTTAGCAGTGTTCAAGTGAAGTACATTTGCAGGAGACGTGCAGCTTTCCAGCGTCATCAGTGCCTTTCATTTTAAATCGAAATTCATTAACTTTATTTCCTAGTAATACTGCAGTCCCTGAGGTTTATTCATTTGATTTTGAAACTTATGTATAGCTGCAGAATATCATTACCGCCGGCCGCTGTGGCCGAGCGGCTCTAGGAGCTTCAGTCTGGAAGTTCTAAGTTCTAGGGGACTGATGACCTCAGATGTTAAGTCCCATAGTGCTCAGAGCCATTTGAACCATTTTTTATCGTTACCGGAATATTCTTGAAATAATATTGCACGTGCATGCCCCTGAGGTTGACGTATTAAGTACTCACATTACTTACTATTTTTTTCTTACAGTAAGGTGTTCTCCAACAAGATTTCAAAACACGTTCGGCAGAAGTGGCTCCCTCGCACTCTTCTTCCGTCGCCTTCACTTTGCTGTACCCTGGTTCGCGTGCGTTCATTAGACGTCTGCAGTGGGGCAGAGCGAATGACAAAGAACCCGTGTACGAATGGCAATAAATAAAAAATAAAAAAAACAGGGGCGCACGGAAGTTTAAAATCTGTACTTTCACAAGGTCATAACTACGTACTAACATAATCATGGCCCATACTTTCACACAGGATTGATTGCTGGGGCTGATATCTTGCAAGGTTTTTTTTTTTTTTTTTTTACTCCTTAACAAATGACGTCAAGTTGGTGATGTTTCCTCGTGAGTCTGGTAAGCACCACTTTCTTTTATGTCTGTGACTGAAAGGACGTATCCCATAGTAGAATATTTAGGTTTCTTACTAGCATAGTGAGATTCTCATTCTGCACCGGAATGTGCGCTGATATGGAACTTGCTGGCAGAATAAAACTGTGCGCCGAACCGAGACTCGAACTTGGGACATTTGCCTTTCGCGGGCAACAGTTTACACTGTTACTTATAATCCGTCTGGATTGCATAATTTTTATTCATATGACCGGTTTCGGTTCTACCAGAACGATCTTCAGATCTGTAACGATAATGATACTAATTTACTATTTCACGAATACAAATCTTTTTCATCCTATTTAATCAACATCAAATGTACCAGAACGTACCTGATATTTCGGTTACAGGAGTAACCCGTCCAAATCCAGCAACTTTCACATGCTGCGTTACATAAAATTGGTTGGCAGAATGCACGTCTTTTATATTAATTATAACACTATTACCGACAGGTGGCATCTGGTACATTTGTTACATTACATATGCACATACTGTATTCAGTAGATTTTTGTGATTAACTTTTATCTCCAAAAATACTTAATTAAAACCTGTAGATGTCAAGGTTAAAATCTGTACTTATCAAAATTAAAAAACACAGTAAAATTATCATTTTTGTACGATCTAAAAACATAGGGCGACTTCTATATCTATGGCGCTGGTGTAGACTAGTTTTCCTCCACGGTCTGCTTCCGTGGTTCCCGCCATTTCGGTGTTGTGCTACTATCCGCTCAGTTGTCTGATGTCCATCTCCATGGGCAAGAGGGCCGCGCAGGAGGGCCCCGTCAACGACGCCAGGCGCTGCACGCGTCTTCCAGCTTCTCCATCGCGCACCATCTCTCATCCCTCGGCCTGGACCTCCACACGCAACAGTGGTCATCTTAGTAAGTCGTCATAAATACTAAAATAGGCGTTATGGTTGAACTCGCTTTGCTCGTTGAGGATTAAATACGGATGTTTCTTTTTGTGGGTGTATGTTTCAATTTCTTCGAAAATGTTAAGAAACCGTCCCTTATGAGCTCTATGCAGGATGTCTAATTTTTGTTCAATGTTCGTGATTGAGTTCTTTGAGGCAGCCATATGCGCCCCAAACGCTGTTTTGTTTTAAGATTAGATGTGCTCCCTGAATATGGTCTCAAAGTTCCTACCAGTCTGCCCCATATATTGCTTACAGCAGTCATTATATTTGATCTTATATATACCTGAATCCTTAACTTTATTCCTACTACTACATATTTTGTGCCGGAGCTAAAAAGATGGCTTACTGCGGCTGCAATGACAGGTTATAAAGATTTAAGTGCGTTTGAACGTGGTGTTATAGTCGGCGCACGAGCGATGGGGACAGAATATCCGAGGAAGCGATGAATTGGGCATTTTCACGTACGACCATTTCAAGAGTGTACGGTGAATATAAGGAATCCTGTAAAACATCAGCTCTCCGACATCGATGCTGCCGGAAAAAATTGTGCAAGAATGGGGCCGACGAAGCCTGAAAAAGACTCGTTCAACGTGACAGAAGCGCAAACCTTCCGCAGATTGCTGCAGATTTCATTGTTGGGCTATGAGAAAGTGTCAGCGTACGAAACTTTCAACGAAACATCATCGATATGGGCTTTCGGAGCCGAAGGTGCACTCGTGTACCCTTGATGAAGGCACGACACATAGCTTCACGCCTCGCCTGGGCCCGTCAAGAGCGACATTCGACTGTTGATGAATGGAAATATTTGACTGATCGGTCAAGTCTTGTTTCAAATTCCATTGAGCGTATGGGAATGGAAACAACCTCATGAATCCATGGACCCTGTATGTCAGCAATGGACTGCTCAAGCTGGTAGAGGCTCTATAATGGTATGGGGAGTGTGCAGTTGGAGTGATATGAAACCTCTGATATGTCTAGATACGACCCTGACAGGTGACACGTACTTAAGCATCCTGTCTGATCATCTGCATCCATTCATGTCCACTGTGCATTCCGACGGACTTGGACAATTCCGGCAGGACAGTGCGACACCCCACACGTTCAGAATTGCTACAGGGTGGCTCCAGGAACACTCTTCTGAGTTTAAACACTTCCGCTGACCACCAAACTCCCCAGACATGAACGTTATTGAGGATATCCCGGATGCCTTGCAACGTGCTGTTCGGAAGAGATCTCTACCCCCTCGTACTCTTACGGATTTATGGACAGCTCTGCAGGATTCATAGTGTTACTTCCCTCAGGCATTAATCGAGTCCATGCCACGTCGTGTTGCACCACTTCTGCGTGCTCGCGGGGCCCTACACGATATTAGGCAGGTGTACCAGTTTCTTTCGTTCTTCAGTGTATATTACTCATGTACAGTATCAAGTGTAATGTTTACTCACTGGGAGAGTCTAGTTAGATGTACTGTTGCCAAGTGAAATAACTGCATAAAAAAAGGAGCGATAGACGTTCCCAAAACCGGAATGCAGACATGTCGATGAGGGCAAAACTGTACCAGGTAATTAAAAGAAATACTATTGTTATCTTCAGCACAAATGAAAATATTACACCCTGTGATGTTGAAAATTGTATCGCTTCCCCCACCCACCCAGGCAGACACTTCGCTTTGATCGTACCGTATTTCTCGTCTCGGCGAGTCAGTTGTCTTATTTCGTGGCGACAAAGCGGTTCTCTGCAGTAGGAGCAGCTTGGGTTCCAACCCAGAGCCACGCCGCCCTTCGAGACCCGAGGCGGAAGCTGGAGCGCAGGCTAATCGTATTAGCCCTCACAAAATTAGATTCTGTCTGCAGTCGCACCGCCAAAGGCGAGTACCATTTAGCACGTTCGCCTTTGGGTGGGAATTCTTTCAAGCCACTGTGTCTAACGACGTTAGGACCGGCACGTTAGACCAGCCCCAGAGTCTCGTTTGTAGCGGACCAGTGTCTCGGAATTCCGTCACCCCGACTGGATTGGAGATAATACTTTGATATCGCGTCTGTGGGTCAGTCCGAAGCTCGTCGGGTAAGGCAAACAATACTCAAAAGAAGTTTCTCAGATTTGCGAAAGTGTTCAAAAAGGAGGATGAAATAAAAAACACGAACATAATAAAATCAAAAGCGATGTCTACAATCGTAAGGAGAATACTGACAGTAGTTACCTGGAAAGTAAAATTTTGCCAGCCGATCTGACAAAAATCGTAAGAAGCTTTGATCTCAAGTAAAGTCAGTAAGCGGATCGAAATTATCTATTCAGTCATTCAGTGACCAAAACGGCAGCCAAACGGAAGATTACACAAGGGCGAAATACTGAATTCGGTCTTCATAGACAATTTCATAGCCAAAGATCGTAATACGACCTCTCCTCTGAATCAACGCCGCAATGTCAGATATTGAGATAAGCGATCGCGGAGTAGAAAAGCAGCAACAGTCGCTTCGTAGTGGAAAGATATCTGGACGAGATGAGATATCTGTAAGAGATTGCGTGAAAGAATTTTCTCCCCATCTAGCAGTAGTTTATCGTGGGTCGCTGAAGCAATCAAGCGTACCCAGCAACTGGAACAAAGCACACGTCATTTCAGTTTTGAGGTAGGGCAGCAGGACAGTTGCATATAATCATAGGCCTATATCGCTTATGTCAGTCTGTTTGCAACTTATGTTATGCTCACGTACATAGACGTAAAAACCCGTAACACGAAAAAATAATTCACGTATAGCAATAAAATTTCGGCATTTAATTAAGTAACTTATTTAAGTGACTAACATTGCAAGATGACATGTTACTGTAAGCGCGAGATACGCCATTGCAAATGTGAAATTCTGGTTGATTAATAACCGGTGTAACCGCCAGAATGTTGACTGTAACCATGGAAACGTGCTTGAACAGTGCTATACAGGTACCAGATATCAGTTTGTAGGATGGAGTTAAATGCCTATTCCACCTGGTTGGTCAATACAGGAAGGGTTAATGCTGGTTGTGGATGACGTTCGAGTTATCGTCCGATGATGTCCCATATGTGCTCAATTGGAGAAGGTGCAAGCCAAGGCAAAGTGTCGACGCTCTGTAGTGCATGTTAGGCTACAACAGCGGTATATGGGCGACCTTTATCCTGTTGGAAAACACCCCCCGGAATGCTGTTCATGAATGGCAGCACGATAGGTCGAACCACTAAACTGAAGTACAAATTTGCAGTCAGTGTGTATGGGATACCCATGAGAGTGCTCCTGCGACATACGATATCGCACGCCATACCATAGCTCCAGGTATAGGTCCAGCGTGTCTAGCATGCAGGCAGATTGTTTGCAGGCCGTCAATTGGCCTGCGTATAACCAACACACGACCATCATGGCACAGAGGCAGAACCAGCTTTCATCAGATAAACACAACAGACCTTCACCCTGCCATCCAGTGACCTCTCGCTTGAAACTACTGAAGTTCCAAACGGCGGTGGTTTGGGGTCAGTGGAATACAAGCTACAGGGCGTCGGGCTCGGAGCTGTCCTTGAAATAACCAATTTATAACAGTTCGTTGTGCCACAGTGGTGCCAACTGCTGCTCAAATTGCTGCTCCAGATGTAGTACGATGTGCCACAGGCATACGCTGAACACGATGGTCTTCCCTCTCGGCAGTGCCACGTGGCCGTCCGGAGCCCGGTCTTCTTGCGGGAGTGCTTGCTCGTCTTCCCTAGCCATTATAATGTCTTAAAATGTGAAAAACAATTTCTGTATTTTTAAATCACATATAGACTGTAAACGTAGCTGAAGTGAGACGCTTAATTAATTCTAGGCAGTTCCTTCTTCAACTAGTGTTGCGATCTATCCATATTCCCAAAACCTTAACACTTTCTATTCCTTGTATCTCTTTGATTGAATAGATTACTTTTATTTATAGCTTTTGCAGTTCTATTAGGAGCATAGTGTTAGATTTAATGAATTTTGTCAAAATCTGATGATAATCCAAAAAAAAGAAATGGTTCTGAGCACTATGGGACTTAACTACATCTACAACTACATTTATACTCCGCAAGCCACCCAACGGTGTGTGGCGGAGGGCACTTTACGTGCCACTGTCATTACCTCCCTTTTCTGTTCCAGTTGCGTATGGTTCGCGGGAAGAACGACTGTCTGAAAGCCTCCGTGCGCGCTCGAATCTCTCTAATTTTACATTCGTGATCTCCTCGGGAGGTATAAGTAGGGGGAAGCAATATATTCGATACCTCATCCAGAAACGCACTTTCTCGAAACCTGGACAGCAAGCTACACCGCGATGCACAGCGCCTCTCTTGCAGAGTCTGCCATTTGAGTTTGCTAAACATCTCCGCAACGCTATCACGGGTACCAAATAACCCTGTGACGAAACGCGCCGCTCTTCTTTGGATCTTCTCTATCTCCTCCGTCAACCCGATCTGGTACGGATCCCACACTGATGAGCAATACTCAAGTATAGGTCGAACGAGTGTTTTGTAAGCCGCCTCCTTTGTTGGTGGACTACATTTTCTAAGGACTCTCCCAATGAATCTCAACCTGGCACCCGCCTTACCAACAATTAATTTTATATGATCATTCCACTTCAAATCGTTCCGCACGCATACTCCCAGATATTTTACAGAAGTAACTGCTACCAGTGTTCGTTCCGCTATCATATAATCATACAATAAAGGATCCTTCGTTCTATGTATTCGCAATACATTACATTTGTCTATGTTAGGGGTCAGTTGCCACTCCCTGCACCAAGTGCCTATCCGCTGCAGATCTTCCTGCATTTCGCTACAGTTTTCTAATGCTGCAACTTGTCTGTATACTACAGCTTCATCCGCGAAAAGCCGCATGGAACTTCCGACACTATCTACTCGGTCATTTATATATATATTGAGAAAAGCAATGGTCCCATAACACTCCCCTGTGGCACGCCAGACGTTACTTTAACGTCTGTAGACGTCTCTCCATTGATAACAACATGCTGTGTTCTGTTTGCTAAAAATTCTTCAATCCAGCCACACAGCTGGTCTGATATTCCGTAGGCTCTTACTTTGTTTATAAGGCGACAGAGCGGAGCTGTATCGAACGCCTTCCGGAAGTCAAGAAAAATAGCATCTACCTGGGAGCATGTATCTAATATTTTCTGGGTCTCATGAACAAATAAAGCGAGTTGGGTCTCACACGATCGCTGTTTCCGGAATCCATGTTGATTCCTACAGAATAGATTCTGGGTTTCCAAAAACGACATGATACTCGAACAAAAAACATGTTCTAAAATTCTACAACAGATCGACGTCAGAGATATAGGTCTATAGTTTTGCTCATCTGCTCGACGACCCTTCTTGAAGACTGGGACTACCTGTGCTCTTTTCCAATCATTCGGAACCTTCCGTTCCTCTGGAGACTTACGGTACACGGCTGTTAGAAGGGGGGCAAGTTCTTTCGCGTACTCGGTGTAGAATCGAATTGGTATCCCGTCAGGTCCAGTGGACTTTCCTCTGTTGAGTGATTCCAGTTGATTTTCTATTCCTTGGACACTTATTTCGATGTCAGCCATTTTTTCGTTTGTGCGAGGATTTAGAGAAGGAACTGCAGTGCGGTCTTCCTCTGTGAAACAGCTTTGGAAAAAGGTGTTTAGTATTTCAGCTTTACGCGTGTCATCCTCTGTTTCAATGCCATCATTATCCCGGAGTGTCTGGATATGCTGTTTCGAGCCACTTACTGATTTAACGTAAGACCAGAACCTCCTAGGATTTTCTGTCAAGCCGGTACATAGAATTTTACTTTCGAATTCACTGAACGCTTCACGCATAGCCCTCCTTACGCTAACTTTGACTTCGTTTAGCTTCTTTTTGTCTGAGAGGTTTTGGCTGCGTTTAAACTTGGAGTGAAGCTCTCTTTGCTTTCGCGGTAGTTTCCTAACTTTATTGTTGAACCACGGTGGGTTTTTCCCGTCCCTCACAGTTTTACTCGGCACGTACCTGTCTAAAACGCATTTTATGATTGCCTTGAACTTTTTCCATAAACACTTAACATTGTCAGTGTCGGAACAGAAATTTTCGTTTTGATCTGTTAGGTAGTCTGAAACCTGCCTTCTATTACTCTTGCTAAACAGATAAACCTTCCTCCCTTTTTTTATATTTCTATTAACTTCCATATTCAGGTATGCTGCAACGGCGTTATGATCACTGATTCCCTGTTCTGCACTTACAGAGTGGAAAAGTTCGGGTCTGTTTGTTATCAGTAGGTCCAAGATGTTATCTCCACGAGTCGGTTCTCTGTTTAATTGCTCGAGGTAATTTTCGGATAGTGCACTCAGTATAATGTCACTCGATGCTCTGTCCCTACCACCCGTCCTAAACATCTGAGTGTCCCACTCTATATCTGGTAAATTGAAATCTCCATCTAAGACTATAACATGCTGAGAAAATTTATGTGAAATGTATTTCAAATTTTCTCTCAGTTGTTCTGCCACTAATGCTGCTGAGTCGGGAGGTCGGTAAAAGGAGCCAATTATTAACCTAGCTCGGTTGTTGAGTGTAACCTCCACCGATAATAATTAATGGGAACTATCCACTTCTACTTCACTACAGGATAAACTACTGCTAACAGCGAAAAACACTCCACCACCGGTTGCATGCAATCTATCATTTCTAAACACTGTCTGTGCCACTGTAAAAATTTCGGCAGAATTTATCTCTGGCTTCAGCCAGCTTTCTGTACCCATAACGATTTCAGCTTCGGTGCTTTCTATCAGCGCTTGAAGTTCCGGTACTTTACCAATACAGCTTCGACAGATTAGAATTACAATACCGATTGGTGCTTGGTCCCCGCATGTCCTGACTTTGCCCCGCACCCTTGGAGGCTGTTGCCCTTTCTGTACTTTCCCAAGGCCATCTAACCTAAAAAACCGCCCAGTCCAAGCCACACAACCCCTGCTACCCGTGTAGCCGCTTGCTGCGTGTAGTGGACTCCTGACCTATCCAGCGGAACCCGAAACCCCACCACCCTATGGCGCAAGTCGAGGAATCTGCAGCCCACGCGGTCGCAGAACCATCTCAGCCTCTGATTCAGACCCTCCACTCGGCTCTGTACCAAAGGTCCGCAGTCAGTCCTGTCGACGATGCTGCAGATGGTGAGCTCTGCTTTCATCCCGCTAGCGAGACTGGCAGTCTTCACCAAATCAGATAGCCGCCGGAAGCCAGAGAGGATTTCCTCCGATCCATAGCGACACACATCATTGGTGCCGACATGAGCGACCACCTGCAGATGGGTGCACCCTGTACCCTTCATGGCATCCGGAAGGACCCTTTCCATTCTGCAACGACTCCCCCCGGCATGCACACGGAGTGCACTTTGGTTTTCTTCCCCTCTCTTGCTGCCGTATCCCTAAGGGGCCCCATTACGCGCTTGACGGTGGAGCTCCCAACTACCAGTAAGCCCACCCTCTGCGACCGCCCGGATCTTGCAGGCTGAGGGGCAACCTCTGGAACAGGACAAGCAGCCATGTCCGGCCGAAGATCAGTATCAGCCTGAGACTGAGTCTGAAACCGGTTCGTCAGACAAACTGGAGAGACCTTTCGTTCAGCCCTCCGGAATGTCTTTCGCCCCCTGCCCCACCTCGAGACGACCTCCCACTCTACCACAGGTGAGGGATCAGCCTCAATGTGGGCAGTATCCCGGGCAGCCACAGTCGTAGTCCGATCGGGGTATGCGTGGGACGAGCTGACTTCTTAGGTCATCAGTCCCCTAGAACTTGGAACTACTTAAACCTAACTAACCTAAGGACATCCATGCCCGAGGCAGGATTTGAACCTGCGCCTAGAAGCGCTCGGCCACCTCGGCCGGCGATGGTAATTCATTTATGATGTACATGTACTGAAGCGACGAATGAAAATTTGTACCAAGACCGCAATTCAATCCCGGTTTCCTGCATAAGCATATCGACTAATCACTATGCCACTATGGCACAGTGGCTTTCCACAATGCACGGACTACCCTACGACGCCTGGCTCCTAAAACAGAAATCCCATTCACTCCTAAGCCAAGTTGGTATTCCCCCCCCCCCTCCCACCGGCCCTCCCTCCCCTACCTCGAACAGCATTGCAGAGGTTCTCCAACAGTACTGAAACCACGTCTGCATCGAACGAAACCTAGGATTCTGCCTAAAACCCATGCACAGGTTCTTTAATCAAACTTTCAGGAAACATTCCTCACACACAAATAAAGAAAACATGTTATGTGGACATGTGCCCGGAAACGCCTAATTTCCATGTTAGAGCTCATTTTAATTTCGTCAGTATGTACTGTACTTCCTCGATTCACCGCCATGATTTCATACGGGATACTCTACCTCTGCTGCTAGAACATGTGCCTTTAGAAGTACGACACAACATGTGATTCATGCACGATGGAGCTCCTGCACATTTCAGTCGAAGTGTTCGTACGCTTCTCTACAACAGATTCGGTGACCGATGGATTGGTAGAGGCGGACCAATTCCATGGCCTCCACGCTCTCCTGACCTCAACCCTCTTGACTTTCATTTATGGGGGCATTTGAAAGCTCTTGTCTACGCAACCCCGGTACCAAATATAGAGACTCTGCGTGCTCGCATTGTGGACGGCTGTGATACAATACGCCATTCTCCAGGGCTGCATCAGCGTATCAGGGACTCCATGCGACGGAGGGTGGATGCATGTATCCTCGCTAACGGAGGACATTTTGAACATTTTCTGTAACAAAGTGTGTGAAGTCACGCTGGTACGTTCTGTTGCTGTGTGTTTCCATTCATGATTAATGTGATTTGAAGAGAAGTAATAAAATGAGCTCTAACATCGAAAGTAATCGTTTCCGGACACATGTCCACATAACATATTTTCTTTCTTTGTGTGTGAAGAATGTTTCCTGAAAGTTTGGCCGTACCTTTTTGTAACACCCTGTATATGCAGATTGAAGTGACGAATATTAATTTTCACCAATGCTAGAATTCGAAAATGGATCTCCTGCTCGTTAGACAGCTGCGCTAACCCCTACACCACCCTGGGGTAGTGACTTTCCCAACTGCCCGAACTAAGCTAGCACGCCTCCCTCCTCAGTCCAAATTGCCATTCACGCGTCAGCCCAGTTGCTTTTCCCCCTGCACTCAGACCCATTTCTTTCGATACTGAGATGCTATTCCAATACAGCTAATGGGCCCCTGCAATGATATTCAAGTTCAGAGGGAATACCAAATGGGCTCAGGGTTTCTAGGATAGGCCATGGGGTGGTGCAAAGCCACTGTGTCAAGGTGGCATAGCGGTTAGTTCATGTGCCTAGTGAGCAACAGAACTGGGTTCGAATCCCAGCCTTGGTACAAATTTGCATATGTACATCATAGGTGTCTGAAACTTGTAAAATGTTTCACAATTCATGTTGGACACATTTAGAGGCTGTAGAGGGGACATAGTAACCCAAGTTGTACATTTGGACCCATGCCCGGAAGTATTCCAACGACACTACAGAGCGTCAAAGTTACAGAGGCCGGCGCTTGTAAATGTGTGTATACACAGGATGTTTCCGTGATGATGTTACTAACTTCCAAGGATGATGGAGAAGGATAAATGTAGCACTTTGAGGTAAGGTTACCTGTACCTGAAACGAACGAGTCGGAAGTTATTAGCGAAAATCGTTTTCTGATTCCTCAGATGGTTCAAATGGCTCTAAGCACTATGCGACTTAACATCTGAGGTCATCAGTTCCCTAGACTTAGAACAACTTAAACCTAACTAACCGAAGGACATCATACACATCCATGCCCGAGGCAGAATTCGAACCTGCGACCGTAGCAACAGCGCGGTTCCGGAATGAAGCGCCTAGAACCGCTCAGTCGCAACGGCCGGCTTCTGATTCCTCTGACAAATGAATATATGTACTAATACGTAAGGCTTTAAACATGCTGCGTAGTCAGTGACTCTTTACAAATTAAAGTTAAAGCAATTTAACAAAAAATAGCACTAGCACCCAAAATTCGTCTTTTGCCGACCACCTTCTGATTACAGGTCATGCGCCTAAAGCTGTTCACGATATCAACATTCAGCACACCAAGAAGAAAGGGCGTAGATTAAATATTCTCGAAGAATCAGACATTTTTAAATACCTTTCTCGAAATGATAGCCTTATCCTCAATGAGCAGCTGCAATTACGTAATAAAAACTTCTTCAACGCTATAAAGCCGATACTTGATATTTGATTTCGGGTTTTCTCCTGCAGTTACAGAAATGTTTTTTCCATCTAAGTCTGCTCAGAATTTTTAGTTTATTAAATGGTTTATATTGGCAGCATTTCGTGTTATATCGTTTTTCTACAGGCTGCGTCATTCAGCACTCTTTTAATTTTCTATAATGGTGTTTTCATCCTTTAAACTGTACTTCTAAGCCGGCCTGGGTGGCCGAGTGGTTCTAGGCGCTACAGTCTAGAACCGCGCTGCTGCTACGGTCGCAGGTTCGAATCCTGCCTCGGGCATGGATGTGTGTGATGTCCTTAGGTTAGCTAGGTTTAAGTATTTCTAAGTTCTAGGGGACTTATGACCACAGAAGTTACGTCCCATAGTGCTCAGAGCCATTTGAACCATTTTTTGTACTTCTAAGCTTTAATGTAGACAAAAAGTTACCTCATCGGCTGCTGTCAAACAAAAAAATATTGCCTTTTACGTAATATACTGAATAATGTTCATCATAATATATTTGAATGTTAAGTAGCCAGTTCGTACTTACGGCCACTAGATGGCATTCTTGGTGCAATGTTCACCTGCCCGCACTGTTTCTTTTCGTACTATTAATCAGTTTTCAGTCTTCAAACTGTACTTCTAAGCTTTTACATAAACGAAAAAGTTACCATGTCTGGTGCTGCCAAATAAAACTTCGCCTGTTAGTTCATGTACTAAATACTATTCATCTCAACATTCATCTGTCTATATTTTAAATGTTAAGTAGCGTACTTATATTTACGGCTACTAGATGGCACTCTTGGTGTAATGTTGTCACCTACCCGCACTTGCTTAACGCGGGCCCCTCAGTCTGTTGCTACCTTTGGCTTTACATGTATGGGCCGCTCATAGTGGCTCGCCTTCCATGTACTCTTTGTTAAATTTTTGTGACGAAAGCCTTATCGCTTGACATTTATCTTATACGTGACATGTAAGTACTGTTTCATTCTTGTACTATTAGTCAGTACTTATGCGAGGTGCCGGGGCTAGCAGTGTATTTAACACTAAATTCTTCTAGAATCTTCATACGAAAATTGATGCTCTAAGCCCCCCCCCCCCTTCTCTAACTCCGGCTTTTGCTGTTGCACATGGATTAAGAAGAAACGCGAACTGACTGTAATCGACCCTGCAAGTGGAGTAGAAAAGAGTTTGGCACCTGCAATAATTTAATTGAATAGAAATTAATTAGAGAAAGGAAGGTTTCATTAATGTAGTGAGAAATGAAAGGGTTGCTTTACCGATTCACAGAATGAAAGTTCTGTACAAAATAACAATTTGATTTATTATGACTAAAATCAAAATAATAAACAAAACACATGAAACATTTACAATACGTCAAATTGGATACTCAAATAAATGTTGTGAAGGTGAAGTTGTCCATAAACTAGCTTGTGACGTTTATGACCAAGTGGTATTTGGGGACAAGTCCTTGCACCTCAAATCTTAAGAGAAACACCCAGCCAACCCAACATTAATTGCTGCTACAGTAGTGAGAACTCAGACAGTGAACACCCAAGACAGAACCACGTAAGAAAAGACAGGAACAGGCGCGCTCTGGTGAGCTCTGATTATCACAGAGCAAAATTCCCTAATCTGCCGGTGCTGCGGATTTACATTACCAAGCTGTCTTCTTAACTGCAAGGACACGATCTGGCGTACCGGAGGCGATGGCTGGTTGCTTCGACGTCCCGTCGTGGTAATGATAATGTCGCGAGTATAGCGCGAAACAAATTCTCCTGGGCTGGTTGTTCCAGACTAAAGACTTCCTAGCAACACAAATACGCCTCTGAGGGAGACGAAGAAGGCTCGCTACACAAGCACTGACGGTACAGTGAGTGATTTTAACAAGAGAAGTCACACAGTAACTCCGATTCAGTCAACTTTAGCCAAAACTGATCAAGACGGACAACATAGGCCGCTTGTACGCAGAACGCTAAATTGCCAACTGTACTCAGAAAGTTACGTTGAAGTCGAAACTGCAGCAACTTCGTCAAACAGTTACAATTAAATGAAAGTATATTAGACAGTCAACGGAAGGCAGGCTGTCCAGAGCAACGAGAGCTCAGTCTTGTAACCTACTCCGACCGAAAGGCGAGAGCCGACTCTCAAGAGCACCTGTACAAGCCGAACACCGAACATTCCCGCCCCCACGACAGTGACCGTGGTTAAACGTTCCAATCAGCAACTCGAAAACCGGCGGAAAATTCCACTCTATTGCCGACGCACTACTATTCCACCAATGGAGATACTTGGCGCCAACTTCTGCGCCGATTTTGCTACGTCACAGAGCTATCCCCTGAGCCAGCCAATCACAGTTATGATTTTGCAGAAAACGCGGGAATTTGCCCGCCAAGACTGCCTGGGAACACAAGTCATTCCCACGCCTCGCTGGTAGCCCGCCAGAATGTGTTTTCAGTAAGTTTCTGCAACGTAACGGAATCTCTAGCCCAGCCACTCCGTCAGACCCCTGTGGGCGTGTCGCTCCCGCTCTTATGACAATGTCGGCGTCTGGAAAGCATCGCTCGACTCCCTCACACCCGTCGGCTTAATCCTTCCAAGTTCAGCAGAACCCGCCTGTCACCGGACCACCCGGGTGACGAGAGATGCTGCGTGGGAAGTTCGCGAGTGAAGGAATAGCGACTTTTCACCGCATGCAGTTAGAGAGGAAAATCGAATTACTCAGAGTAAGATAGAAATATGAGAGGGGGCTCATGCCACCTCTCAGTTACACTTTTACATAAAAATTTTCCCACAATTTTGTGCTTATGTTATATGCCAATTTGAATATTTAATTTCTGATAAAGGCCCTCATAGAAGTGTCGAAACCTGGTCAAAAGACTTAAATTTTGTGACCAATGGCTGTAATTGCTTTAAATTTAATTTGTACTGATACTTTTGTTACTAAGATTGTAGGGGAGACAGCTTCCAGAGATGGTAGTACGGACCAAACCAAGATTAAATGTCTTGTAAACATTGGCTCTAAAAGGCATACCTTAAGAGATTTGAGCACTTGTTCTATAAGAGGAGATATGTTTCACACTAGCGAAGATGAACACGTGCTCTTAGCTCCTCGGGAACGCCTTTAAGAGCCCATGTTTACTTAACATTCTTTTATCTTGGTCCATACTAGCACCTATGAAAGTTCGATACGCTACATCCTTGGCAACAACAGTACCGATACATGTATTCGAATGTCAGGCATATCAGAATGATTTTCAATTGTAACTTTCGATTCCTTCGTTTCCGAACCAGGGAACCTTACCTCAGATTGATATATCCGTCTCGATCATCCTTGGAAGTTTATAATATCTCGACGGAATCACCCTGTTATACGCCTATACTTTGATGCTCTGTAACGTGGTTGGAAGACATTTCTAGATATGGGTTCCCGATTAAAACGTGATATACTAAGTCCCGTCTACAACCAAAAGTGTTTAACATGAGTTATGAAACACCATGTAGTTTCATTTGATAATTCATTTGAGGTAAACCACCAGTTGATTTCGAATATTTAATTACCTGCCTTTTCAGCGAGGCTTATGCTACTTTTCATTCCTGTACGTGTATCACCAGCACCAACGACGTAAGTTTCATACTCCGAAATCGCAAGCAGAAGATCATTTGATTGTATCAGAAATAACAGAGAACCCAAAATAGAACCTTGTGGTACAAAGATGTTCGAGGGCTTCAAATTCTTAGTGCCTGTTGTTACGTGATATGAAACAGTTTGCTTCCTGTCAATCAGATAACACAAAGGCCATGAACAAGCTGTGGCTGCCGTGCCATAATATTTTCACTTTAACACGAGGGTATATTGATCGATGATATCAAGAAGATTAACCAAGTCACAAAATAAACCCAATGGTAATAGTTTCTGGTTGATTGATTCTAGTGAATCACCTACTAAGGTACACTACTGGCCATTAAAACTGCTACACCAAGAAGAAATGCAGATGATAAACGGGTATTCAGTGGACAAATATATTATACCAGAACTGACATGTCATTACATTTTCACGCAATTTGGATGCATATATCCTGAGAAATCAGTACCCAGAACAACCACTTTTGACCGTAATAACGGCCTTGATACACCTCGGTATTGAGTCAAATAGACCTTGGATGGCGTGTGCAGGTACAGCTGCCCATGCAGCTTCAACACGACACCACAGTTCATCAAGAGTAGTGACTGGCGTATTGTGACGAGCCAGTTGCTCGGCCACCATTGACCAGACGTTTTCAGTTGGTGAGAGATCTGGAGAATGTGCTGGCCAGGGCAGCAGTCGAACATTTTGTGTTTCCAGAAAGGCGCGTACAGGACCTGCAACATGCGGTCGTGCATTATCCTGCTGAAATGTAGGGTTTCGCAGGGATCGAATGAAGGGCAGAGCCACGGGTCGTAACACATCTGAAATGTAACATCCACTGTTCAAAGTGCCGTCAATGCGAACAAGAGGTGACCGAGACGTGTCAGCAATGGCACACCATACCGTCACGCCGGGTGATACGCCAGTATGGCAATGACGAATACACGCTTCCAATGTGCGTTCACCGCGATGTCGCCAAACACGGATGCGACGTTTTGCCATTCGTGCACCCAGGTTCGTCTTTGAGTACACCATCGCAGGCGCTCCCGTCTGTGATGCAGCGTCAAGGGTAACCGCAGCCATGGTCCCCGAGCTGATAGTCCATGCTGCTGCAAACGTCGTCGAACTGTTCGTGCACATGGTTGTTGTCTTGCAAATGTCCCCATCTGTTGACTCAGGGATCGAGACGTGGCTGCACGATCCGTTACAGTCATGCGGATAAGATGCCTGTCGTCTCAACTCCTAGTGATAGGGGGCCGTTGGGATCCAGCACGGCGTTGCGTATTACCCTCCTGAACCCACCGATTCCATACTCTGCTAACAGTCATTGGATCTCGACCAACGCGAGCAGCAATGTGGCCATACGGTAAACCGCAATCGCGATAGGCTACAATCCGACCTTTATCAAAGTCGGAAACGTGATGGTACGCATTTCTCCTCCTTACACGAGGCATTACAACAACGTTTCACCAGGCAACGCCGGTCAACTGCTTTTTGTGTATGAGAAATCGGTTGGAAACTTTCCTCATGTCAGCACGTTGTAGGTGTCGCTACCCGCGCCAACCTTGTGTGAATGCTCTGAAAAGCTAATCATTTGCATATCACAGCATCTTCTTCCTGTTGGTTAAATTTCGCGCCTTTAGCATGTCATCTTCGTGGTGTAGCAATTTTAATGGCCAGTAGTGTAAATGTAACCTGTACCATTAACTGTCTTTTCGGAACTGTCCGATAGCCAATACCAGTTCCTTTCTGTAAGTGAGATAAATTTTGCGGTGACAGGCTCAGGTGCAGAATGCTGACCGTGGTCGGGTAGCCCACGTGTCCCGCGAGGAGGTCGTTAAACCTGCTGGCCTTTCGGCGGGCGCGCGGCTCGGCGGCTCTTCCGCAAGCAAACCCTCGAGCGGCGGCCACCTCGGCAGCCGCCGGTCCTGCCTCTAATGAGCAACACTTCATTACCACCGCCCTCTGCCGTCAGCCCTCCACACCCCGGCAGCTCCTGCCTTTCAGCCCACATCGAGATGAGGAGGGCAGCCAAATTAATGTCTCCTGCCCTCTCCAACAGAATTTGCGAGCTAAACTTCTAGACAACGTTATAGCAGTGTTGTGATATCCGTAACCCCGATCTTTAATGCTACCATTTCCGCTTGAAATGATGAGGCGTATACCGGCAAATAATAAATAAATCTAAGTGTTTGCTCGTGCGAAGTCTTATACTCTAATGTCTTCTCTGGGGAAATATTGCGAGGGTCACTCCAAAAGAAATGCACACTATTTTTGTAAAAATACACTTTTCATTATGCATGTGTGAAAGTTTTACAGTGTGTAGATACATCCTTCCCGCTTGTTTTCAAACTTAGTTCAACCTGTTACCGTGAGTGGCACCGTCACAGCATGTCCTCAAGATGGCTGCTACACTTGACGTTCGTCAGAAGCAACGTGCTGTCATAGAATTCCTGTACTGTGAAAACGAGGCAGTGGGAAACATCCACAAGAGGTTGAAAAAGGTGTATGGAGATGCTGCTGTCGATCGCAGTAGAGTTAGTCGATGGGCAAGCAGGCTACATGATGAAAGCGGGCACGGCAATATTGAGGATTGTCCTAGCAGCGGCAGGCCTCGTACTGCAAACTCTCCAGACAATGTGCAGAGAGTTCACGAATTGGTGACTGCTGACAGACGCATCAGAGTGAACGAATTGTCACGCTACGTTGGTGATAGGGGAAGGAAGTGTTTGCACAATACTGAAAGTATTGGCGTTAAAAAATGTTTGTGCCAGACGGGTTCCCAGGATGTTGACAGTGGCTCACAAAGAAACAAGAAAAACGGTATGCAGCGAACTTTTGGAACAGTACGAGAATGTTGGAGTTGAATTTCTTGGAAGAATTGTGACAGGTGATGAAACATGGCTCCATTGTTTTTCACCAGAGACGAAGAGGCAATCAGTGGAGTGGCATCATGCAAATTCACTCAAGAAAAAAAAATTCAAAACCACACCTTATGCTCGAAAAGTTATGGCTCCGGTGTTTTTAGATTCCGAAGGACTCTTGCTTGTGGGCATCATGTCAAGTGTAACCACCATAAATTCAGATGCATAAGTGACGAAACTGAAGAAACTTAAAGCTCGACTGAGTCGTGTTCGACCATATCGGCAAAAGCAGGATGTTTTGCTGTTGCACGACAATACACTGCCACATGTCAGTCAAAAAACCATGGAAGCGATCACACAACTCGGATGGACAACACTGAAACATCCGCCTTATAGTCCTGACCTGTCTCCATGTGACTATCATCTCTTTGAGAAACTGAGAGACTCTCTTCGTGGAACAAGGTTTGAAGATGATGACTCCCTTGTGCACGCTGCCAAACAGTGGCTCCAACAGGTTGCTCCAGAATTTTACCGTGGGGGTATACAGGCGCTGGTTCCAAGATGGAGTATGGCAGTTGAGAGAGATAGAAATTATGTGGAGAAATGAAAATATTGTTCCTAAAGGATGTATCTACACACTGTAAAACTTTCAAACATGTAGAATAAAAGATCGATTTAAAAAAATAGTGTGCATTTCTTGTGGAGTGACCCTCGTATTTTAAAAATCCGACCGACAAGAATATTCTGTGTTCATTCCTTCAAACTTTCTCATTTGTAGGTTTCCCAGCGCCGACTACATTGAAAAGAATGAGAAAGGTAGCGGTTTCATAGCCTCTTCGATCCCTCGGTGCTCACGTTTGGACCTTCACTCTTTGCTTTTCCTTCTCCGTCTAAACAGACCCTTTTTCCCCTTATAGACCAATGATCCTTGGGTGTGGACTTTCTAGTACTTAGTTTTAAAACCAGTGCTCAGGACCTTGCAGGGTGCAATTTGTGTGTTAGTTTATAGCTGATCGTGTACAGAAAATGGTTACTTCTACAAAACGAAAAGGTATGTAAATAATTACTGTGCTCAAATATTAGACTGGGAGTATGTGTTTCTTTTCTGATGTTCACTAACTACTCTAGATGTTGAGAATTAGTCCAGATTTGTATACATTTTGCTCGTTACTAAAAAATAACTCATTTCCTGAAGGCCCTCGCACATTGACATCAACTCAATGAGTATTTGCTAATTTCCGTTTGGTCTTCGCTAAAGGAAAATTGAAATAACTGTTGAAACTTTTTGGCAGATTAAAACTGTGTGCAGGACCGAGACTCGAACTCGGGACCTTTTCCTTTCGTGGGCAAGTGCTAGCTCTGCAAGATTCGCATAAGGCTTCTGTGAAGTTTAGAAGGCAGGGGACGAGTTACTGGCAGAACTGAAGCTGTGACAGCGGTTCGGGAGTCGTGCTTGGGTAGCTCAGATGGTAGAGCACTTGCCCGCGAAAGGCAAAGGTCCCGAGTTCGAGTCGCGGTCCGGCACACTGTTTTAATCTACCAGAAATTTTCGTATCAGCGCACTTTCCGCTGCAGAGTGAGAATCTCATTCTGGAAACAACTGTTATTTCTACAGTTTACTGCAATACTTGAAACATTAACTGATGACCAGTTAGGAGCTGTTTTTCATGACACGGATGCGGAATTATCCGATTGACAAGATGAAGGATTCTCGTTTTTGACTGAAGATTGTGCTGCTGAACTTGATGAAGCTGAATGGTAAACAATAAGAACTTTACGATTTTTTGCCAGTAGCTAGGAGAAGAGGACGTCCTTGTGAAGTGCTCTGTCAGTGATGATGCAGGTGATGCAGGTGATGCAGAAAACGTTAATAAAAAGCGAAGAAGAGCTGCGTTGCAATCAGTTTCAGAAGCTATGCTTTGAAATGTTGATTTTTTGCCAGTAGCTAGGAGGACGTACTTGTGAAGTGCCCTGTCAGTGATGATGTAGGTGATGCAGAAAACGTTAGTAAAAAGCGATGAAGAGCTGCGTTGCAATCGGTTTCAGAAGCTATGCTTTGAAATGTTGGCCTAATACCGAATTTTGTTGTTGCAAGTAGTATCTCAAAATGCAGGAAACCTGGCTCCAGTATCAAGATAAGAGACATGTGCGTCAAATGTGGAACATTTTCATGTGTTATGAAAAATAATTATTTTGAAAAATGGCTCGGAGCACTACGGGACTTAACATCTGAGGTCATCAGTTCCCTAGAACTTAGAACCACTTAAACCTAACTAACCTAAGGACATCACACACATCCACGCCCGAGGCAGGATTCGAACCTGCGACCGTAGCGGTCGCGCGGTTCCAGACTGTAGCGCCTAGAACTGTGGTGTCACCGCCAGACACCACACTTGCTAGGTGGTAGCTTAAATCGGCCGCGCTCCATTTAGTACATGTCGGACCCGCGTGTCGCCAATGTGTGATCGCAGACCGAGCGCCACCACAAGGCAGGTCTCGAGATACGGAATAGCACTCGCCCCAGTTGTACGACGACTTTGCTAGCGACTTCACTGACGAAGCCTTCTCTCATTTGCCGAGAGACAGTTAGAATAGCCTTCAGCTAAGTCCATGGCTACGACCTAGCAAGGCGCCATTAACCGTATCTGAAGAGAGTCTTATTTGTATTATCAACAGCGATGTACCACAACATGGAATAAAGTTAAGTATTTGAGGAGCTGCATACTTTTCTTATTAGAATTCACTACTTATCCTGTTCCAGACTTGACGCCAGTCGGCGTGTGTGTACGCGTGCCTTTCGGCTCCCTTCTCAGTGTGGCGTAGCTAGCTTGTTACGACACAACAAGAACCGCTCGGCCACTCCGGCCGGCAATTATTTTGAAGTTTATCCTAAAATGCACGTTAAAGATTTATTTACTGGAGTAGTAAGTCATTATTTCCCAGAAACTCTTTTATGATTATCATTTTCTTGCTTTATGAAGTTGTTTGAGGGAATCAATAAAAATCTGTATTGGAAATTATATATTCCAAAAATATTAGAATTAAGAAGCCCATTTTCTGACTACATTAGCATATAGAGTTTGCTATTTCAAATTAACTGTGTATATTGCTGAATAAAATGTTTTTATTGAAGGAAGGGGAAAGAAAGAAAAAGAATAATTTCATTTCCATTTGTGTCATGCTTGTTTCTTAATTTGCTGGGAAATATGAAAAGAAATATTTCCTATCTGTCTTTTGTTTTGAATGTCAAGAAAAAAATTACGCATTACAACACAGGTACACAACCAGATAGCTTCTAAGCAAGTAAATGCCTAGCTCTGAATTATAAATTACATAAGTATTGGGGAGAAGAATCATGAGACAAATATTAGGTCCAATAAAAAGCTCAGAAATCTCGAAATTACGCAGTAATGATCACAGAAATATATGAGACTCAGCGGCAACGTTAAGGGAAACAAGACTTATTTTTTGCGCGTTTATGTAGGATGAACGACAGCAGAGTGATAAAACAGATCATCAAGTAGATCTGGGAGTAGAAGGAGCAGAAAGAGGTATTTTCAGAATGAATTGCTAAATTTGGAAGGATTCAAAGGGGAAACAGTGAGTATGTAAAGAAGAAAAACGAAAAAAGAGATATGGTGCATAGGTGGAAGAATATTGGAGGAAAAGAAGAAAAGCAGATAATAAGGAATTGTAATTAACACGCGGTTCCTAGTTGGCTAAAACGTGAAAAAGTGAGGAATTATCGTGAACAGCCTACACGACTGAGTACCGACCATTCACGACACAAGAACCAGATGTTTGTTTCAGGACATATGTGGTATAATAAGCTTTTGTAGTTTTCACCAGTACGTGTCCTGTAAGAACAAACTCTTAAAAAACAGTATTCTTCGTAAGACACTGTACAGCGCATGGTACAGCGTTCCTATATTACCGACTTTCTGTGTTTTTCATGTATGTATGAAGCGACTGAAAAGTGGCTGTGTATATCGCGCTAGATATACAGTGGAAGCAAAACAATTGTATGTCCTTCCTTGCATAGCAGTTGACTACATTTAACCAACAGAGTTTCGGGAAAACAGCGTCACCCTTCTTCGAAAGATTCTCATTTCAATTGACTAAAATTGTTCAAATGGCTCTAAGTATTATGGTACTTAAAATCTGAGGTCATCAGTCCTCTAGACTTACAACTACTTAAATCTAACTAACCTAAGGACATCACACACATCCATGCCTGAGGCAGGATTCGAACCTGCGACCGTAGCAGCAGCGCGTTTCCGGACTGAAGCGCCTAGAACCGCTCGGTCACAGCGGCCGGCTTCAGTTGACTGTCACCGCTAGATTTCCGTACGAGCTCCGCTGACCTGTTACGATACTAGCAAGCATCTCCGATTTCTCTGCCCGTTACCCTGCATACCTGACAAAGACTACATCACTTTGAAGCAATAGTTTATTAATTGTCGCTTTAGCATTTTGTATGTCTACTTCTCTTTATCAAAGAAAAGCTGCGTCAAGTAAGTTTGTGCGAGCTTCCAGACGTGTACTCGTAGGCCATTATCAAGTTGTGCCACTTTTTGATAACGGTCGAATATCACTCGTCCGACAGGATTAGAAAATTTTGTTAGTTTCTATCGCCTTGAGACTATACATTCACACATATTGTGGGTTCGTCGCCCATCCCCAAGATCAGAATTTGGAAAAGGATGATATGACCGCCGGGGAAATGAAATATACTTCATTCAACAGCTAATGTCGATAGCATTCTCCACATTTACATCTACATACATACTCCGCAAAGCATCGTACGGCGCATGGCGGACGGTACATTGTACTACTACTAGCCGCTTTCTTTCCCGTCCCCGTCGCAAAAAGGACGAGGGAAAAACGACTATCTATAGGCCTCCTTACGAATGCTAACTTCTCTCACCTTATCTTCATGGCCCTTGCGCGAGATACATGTTGGCGGCAGTTAATCATTCTCAAATGCCAGATCTCTAAATTTCCTCAGTAGTGCCTCGCGAAAAGTCGTCTGTCCTCCAGGGATTCCCACTGGAATTCACAAAGCATCTCCGCAACACTTACCTGCTGATCGAACGTACCGATAACAAGTCTAGCAGCACGCGTCTTAAATGCTTCTATGTGTTCCTTTAACCCGACCTGGTGAGGATCTCAAACACTGGAGCATTACTGAAGAATGGGTCGAACTCTCGTTCTATACGCCGTCTCTTTTGCATATAAGCTACAATTTCCCAACATTCTCCAAATAAAACGAAGTCGAGCTTTCGCCTTCCCTACTACTAACCTGACGTGCCCATTCCATTTCATATTGCTTTGCAACATGATGCTTAGATATTTAGCCGATGTGACTATGTCAAACAGCACACTATTACTGCTGCATTCAGACGTTACAGGTTTGTTTTTCCTACTACTCATCTGGAGTAAAATACGTTTTCCTACATTTAGAGCGATCTGCGATTCATCACAAGCAGAAATTCTGTATGTCATTCTGGACTCTCCTACAATCATTCAATGACGACACCTTCCCGTACACCACAGCACCATCAATGAAGAACCCTAAATTGCTGCTGATCCTTTCCGTCAGATCATTTATGCATATAGTGAATAATAACGGCCCTGTCATACTGCCCTGGAGTAGTCCTGACGATACCCTTGTCTCTGATGAACACTCGCCGTTGAGGACAACGGAATGGGTTCTGCTGCTGAAGAAGTCTTGGACTCCCTCACATTTGAGTACCGATTTCATATGTTCGTACTTTCGCTGACAGTGTGCTACGGGGCACCACGTCAAACGCTTACCGTAAATTTGGGAATATGAAATCTGCCTGTTGCCTTTCATTCGTGGGTCGCAGGGTACCATCTGAGAAAAGGGCAAGCTGAGCTTCTCAGGAGCGATGCTTTCTATATACGTGCTGACGTTTGGACAGAAGCCTTTCCTTCTCAAGGAAACTTACCGTATTCCAACCGAGAATAAGTTTAAGAATTCTGTAGCAAGCCGATGTTAAGGATATTAGCCTGTAATTATGCGGGTCCCTTCTTTTGCGTTTCTTTTGTAAAGTAGTCACATGTGCTTTTTTCCAGTCCCGTGGAACTTTGCACCATATGATCGGATGTAATGAGCCATGCTGGCTGCCTATGGCGTGCTATAGTCATCACTGCCATAATGTAAGCTGTTATACACTAATGGGTTATAGCTTTGACATGGTAGGTTAACCGAGGACGTTTTAACCATATAAAGTCTCTTGCGGTTTTAGCGCGCCGCCTGCAGGTGGTGCTTTGTATTATTATCCCAGTTTGTTAGAGCGAGACCTGTTTTAACTGTTTAGACTACAGTTCAGGAGGCAATAAAGCGCAGCCACTGTACTTGGACCCACTTTAATATAACGTCTGACCAGAAGCCGGTACTTGACTGTGAAGCGCTAGGTAATTCCTGTGAGTACTCAAAACAGAAACAAAGGTGCGATGCACAGATGACCTCGACTCAAGCGCCTCTTCATCATCTGCTACGCTTTGTTCAAACTGGAGAACTATTGTTTTCTCTATAACAGGGAATAATTGATTTTCATTTTGGAAGCACTGAACCGTGTTGGTTCGTGAAAAATGCAATGCCGTTGAAACAGACAGTTAAAAGTGGCATGTGGCCGCTGTATGCGAATTACACACTTGCTTTGCGTGAATTGCTATGCAGAACGTCCGGTGCGCATTGCGGTCGCTGATCTGTGGACTATCAGCGTTTGCACAGGCTACCCGTTCGGCCCGCATCGGTCGGTGAAATGTGCACGCTGTATCGCCGCAAATATTGGGAAGCTTAACGCTTAACCAGTAATGCCTAAAGGGGCACCGTGAGTCTGATATTACAGTTACTTATTTGCTCATGTTCGGAGCAGTTAACACGAAAAGTCATTGCGGTATAATTAACACACCACACAAGGACAAAATACATTAAAATATACGAATAGCTAAGTTTACTTGCTGAAGCATTGTATATTCGTTTAGTTGATACAAAAGGTAAGGTACATTAACACGTATGTTGAAAACCGCGAAAAGGAGGCATTTCTTAAAGAACATGAGGGCAGTATTCTGTAAGATCACGACATATTGTGTAGCCTTAAATGAGTCCTCTGCTTCTCAAAGGTGTCCTGCAGAGGGCCTGGGGTGATGCTTATCTTGTTCGCTTCCGTAGGGAGGGGGAGGGGGGGGGGCGAGAGAGGGAAGAATGAGATTTCATACGTACTCCTCATATTTTTACATCTCTTACACGACTGTTCCTTTAATTCCGATCTGTCTATTAAAAATGGAAAAATTAATTATTCAGAATTTTTATTCAGTATCCCGTGCGTTTACAGTTTGGATTGTTTACTTGCGTGCCGTTAACGCACTGGACTCGAATTCGGGAGAACAAAGGTTCAAACCCGCGTCCTGCCGTACAGATTTAAGTTTTCTGTGATTTCCCTAAATCGCTCCAGGAAAATGCTCCGATGGTTCCTTTGAAAGGGCACGGCCGATTTATTTCATCATCATTCACACAATCTGAGCGTGTGCTCCGTCTCTAATGACATCGACGTCTACGGGACGTTAAACAGAATCTTCCTTCCTTTGCCATTAGCGCTAGCCGATCGTTGCAGTTGTTACAAAATCATTTCATTTCTGAGAACCCCGGTTTTACTCTCTAGCCTTTTTTTAAAGTCAATTCCTGCACGCCAAGTCAGTGCAAGTTGGAATTTGCTCTACTGCTGACAGTTTCTTTTGGAAACTTTCAAACCGAAAGTGACGCTGAAGAAACGTCACAGTTATAACGTTAAATCGCTGTTCATGAATCCATAGAAGAAGAGAAAGCATTTGAAATATGGTATTATCCAAAAATTCTATCAGATTAAGTGGACAGATAATGTACGGAATGAAGAAATTCTGAAATGTATAGGGGAGGAGAGAAATATGCTGAAGACCCTTACCAGAAGAAAGTTAGAAGCATATCTGCTATGACATGCAGAGAAAGTGCACTTCGCGTTAGAAGGAGCAGTAAAATACAAAATTTTTAGCGGCAGACAAAGACTAGAGTACGCAACAAAATACGTAGGTAGGCTATTGGGTGTAGTACTTTCGTAAAGATAATAAATTTTGTACATGACGGAAAAATATGAATGTACGCAGCTTAATTGTGTGATCAACGTGTGGAAGTTGCTTTATTGCGATGGCATACTTAAAAGAAACTTCAAAAGTTACAGATATGTGTTTCAGGCTTGTTGAAGTGTGGAAAGAACTGAAGCTTGATGGTTAAGCTCTGCATCGAAACATACACCGCCAGACAACGAAAGTGAAGCACCTAGAAGATATTGCTGGATACCTATGTAGTAGTCGTACACACCATCGGCGGGCATGTGAAAGATTATAGTTGCAATTCTCTGTTATAGGTTGAACGGCTACCGGCGTGCAGTATTGTTGTTCGTGCATGGTGTTGTTCCAATGCCTGGTAGAGGATTCTGAGTGATCACTAAAAATCACGGAGGTGCCGCGTACTCGTGTGAGACAGCGAGATAAGCACCTGACTGTTTGAAAGGGGCCTCACTGTGGACCTAATGGCTGGCTGGTCGGATCGTGTAACATTCAGATTTGTAGGGCATTCGGATGTGACAGTGGCCCGATGTTGGACTTCATAGGAACGTGGAGGCCGGCATAGCTACCGTCATAGTTGGAGTCAGCCATGGGAGCATCACACCAAGCACATTATAACAACTTCACATCTGCACCTGCCATCCTAGAAAAAGTAATAGACTCCCTACAACATCCTGAGAAAGAGAAGTTCCAAGGCGGCAAGTGTTACAGGGTAACTAGTTATTGCTTTTCCACTAGATGGCACCTCTCATCACTCAAGATAATGTATTTTATGAAATATGTGAAGTTTATTTTGACAGGGCCGCCTATTATGGAAAGCCATATCTTGAAGGCAATATACACTCTAAGAGAAAAAAATTACGCACAACCAAGGAATTATCCGAACGGAATGAAAATCGGTATATTCGTCTGTGATGTACTATTTCAGACAAACTAATGATTACAATTTCAGATAAATTAGTTGATGTATTCAAGAGACATCTTCACAAATTGAGCAAGTCAGTAACGTGTTGGTCCACTTCTGATCCTTATGAAAGTATTTATTCGGTTTGGCATTGACTGACAGAGTTGTTGAATGTCGTCCTGAGGATATCGTTCCAGATTCTGTTCAATTGGCACGTTAGATTGTCAAAATCCCGAGATGGCTGCAGGGCCCTTCCCATAATGCTCCAAAAGTTTTCAATTTGGGGTGAGTTCCTGCGACCTTAGTGGCCAAAGCACGATTTGGCAAGCACGAAGAAAACAGCAGAAACTCTCGCCGTGCACGGGCGGACATTATCTTGCTGAAAAATAAGTCCAGGATGGCTTGCCATGAATGGCAACAAAACGGGACGTAGAACATCGTCGATGTACCGCTTTGCTGTAAGGGTAAAGCGAATGACAACCACTGGTCATCGGGGCTGAGTTCGGCCTGGAAACTCATTGGCTGGGGTAAAATTGTCTTCAGTGATGAGTCCCCACTTGAGGTGAGCCCCGATGAAAAGCAAAGATGTGTCTGAACTGACGCGTTATTGACTTGCTCATTCTGTGAAGGTCTTTCTCCTCAATAGATCATCCATGAAGGTCTTTCTCCTCAATAGATCATCCATTTTTTTCTGAAACAGGTATCACTTGTCTGTGTACATGTACTTCACATCTCCCCTTTCCATTCCTTCGTGGTGTTCCGTTCTTTGTGCGTGTGTGTGTGTGTGTGTGTGTGTGTGTGTGTGTGTGTGTGTGTGCAGAGTGTAACATATCACTTTGTTTTGTTGCTTTCGTGATTTGCTCAGGAAGGATTATTGCGTTTATCTCAACAACTGATGCAGATGTTAATGAAATGGAAGGACAAGAGAGACGTCGTCGTGATGTTCAGCATGTTCCATGGCCACACATCAGAGAATGGCCTCGTGTAGAAGCCAAGTGTTGTCATGGATTACAACAAGAATGTAGGAAGCGTGAATAGGAAAGCAAAGCTACCAAATAGCTAGGATCAGAATGAAGAAATGTTATCAGAGTATTTTTCGCCATTTATTGAACGTTGCACTAGTCAGTGCATACACTCTATGGGCCACGAAATGAATACCACGCCGAAAACCAAAAGCTACTCAAGGCCTGGAATTTCTTGTGAGTTTTTTTTTTTTTTTCAAAATCAGACCATCAAGGTGGTGTCGAGCATGAACGAGAAGAAGCCTTCGAAAAGAGACATCTAATTGTTGTTCAGAACGTGAAGTTCCACTCTGCATTTTAAGATACACTCCTGGAAATTGAAATAAGAACACCGTGAATTCATTGTCCCAGGAAGGGGAAACTTTATTGACACATTCCTGGGGTCAGATACATCACATGATCACACTGACAGAACTACAGGCACATAGACACAGGCAACAGAGCATGCACAATGTCGGCACTAGTACAGTGTATATCCACCTTTCGCAGCAATTCAGGCTGCTATTCTCCCATGGAGACGATCGTAGAGATGCTGGATGTAGTCCTGTGGAACGGCTTGCCATACCATTTCCACCTGGCGCCTCAGTTGGACCAGCGTTCGTGCTGGACGTGCAGACCGCGTGAGACGACGCTTCATCCAGTCCCAAACATGCTCAATGGGGGACAGATCCGGAGATCTTGCTGGCCAGGGTAGTTGACTTACACCTTCTAGAGCACGTTGGGTGGCACGGGATACATGCGGACGTGCATTGTCCTGTTGGAACAGCAAGTTCCCTTGCCGGTCTAGGAATGGTAGAACGATGGGTTCGATGACGGTTTGGATGTACCGTGCACTATTCAGGGTCCCCTCGACGATCACCAGTGGTGTACGGCCAGTGTAGGAGATCGCTCCCCACACCATGATGCCGGGTGTTGGCCCTGTGTGCCTCGGTCGTATGCAGTCCTGATTGTGGCGCTCACCTGCACGGCGCCAAACACGCATACGACCATCATTGGCACCAAGGCAGAAGCGACTCTCATCGCTGAAGACGACACGTCTCCATTCGTCCCTCCATTCACGCCTGTCGCGACACCACTGGAGGCGGGCTGCACGATGTTGGGGCGTGAGCGGAAGACGGCCTAACGGTGTGCGGGACCGTAGCCCAGCTTCATGGAGACGGTTGCGAATGGTCCTCGCGGATACCCCAGGAGCAACAGTGTCCCTAATTTGCTGGGAAGTGGCGGTGCGGTCCCCTACGGCACTGCGTAGGATCCTACGGTCTTGGCGTGCATCCGTGCGTCGCTGCGGTCCGGTCCCAGGTCGACGGGCACGTGCACCTTCCGCCGACCACTGGCGACAACATCGATGTACTGTGGAGACCTCACGCCCCACTTGTTGAGCAATTCGGCGGTACGTCCACCCGGCCTCCCGCATGCCCACTATACGCCCTCGCTCAAAGTCCGTCAACTGCACATACGGTTCACGTCCACGCTGTCGCGGCATGCTACCAGTGTTAAAGACTGCGATGGAGCTCCGTATGCCACGGCAAACTGGCTGACACTGACGGCGGCGGTGCACAAATGCTGCGGAGCTAGCGCCATTCGACGGCCAACACCGCGGTTCCTGGTGTGTCCGCTGTGCCGTGCGTGTGATCATTGCTTGTACAGCCCTCTCGCAGTGTCCGGAGCAAGTATGGTGGGTCTGACACACCGGTGTCAATGTGTTCTTTTTTCCATTTCCAGGAGTGTATTTCTGACGAACACGACATCTAATAACATGAAACTAAAATATCATTTTCTTCTTGAATACATTCTGTTCGATCCTAATCCACTTTGGTTTCGGCCATAAACTAAAATCAAGAAATATATGTCTTAATGAGTGCGCAATGCAAGTTACACGACTGCGCCGACCAGTATGGGGGAAATTACTCACTGAGACAGAGTAGCGCGCACGAGGTTCAAATGGCTTTGAGCACTATAGGACTTAACTTCTGAGGTCATCAGTCCCTAGAACTTAGAACTGCTTAAACCTAACTAACCTAAGGACATCACACACATCCATGCCCGAGGCAGGATTCGAACCTGCGATCGTAGCGGTCGCGCGGTTCCAGACTGTAGCGCCCAGAACCGCGCGCACGAGGAATACGCACGTAAAGAGTTAAAAAGCAATGTCACACAATGTACAGGGTTATTACAAATGACTGAAGCGATTTCACAGCTCTACAATAACTTTATTATTTGAGATATTTTCACAATGCTTTGCACACACATACAAAAACTCAAAAAAAGTTTTTTTAGGCATTCACAAATGTTCGATATGTGCCCCTTTAGTGATTCGGCAGACATCAAGCTGATAATCAAGTTCCTCCCACACTCGGCGCAGCATGTCCCCATCAATGACTTCTAAAGCATCGTTGATGCGAGCTCGCAGTTCTGGCACGTTTCTTGGTAGAGGAGGTTTAAACACTGAATCTTTCACATAACCCCACAGAAAGAAATCGCATGGGGTTAAGTCGGGAGAGCGTCGAGGCCATGACATGAATTGCTGATCATGATCTCCACCACGACCGATCCATCGGTTTTCCAATCTCCTATTTAAGAAATGCCGAACATCATGATGGAAGTGCGTTGGAGCACCATCCTGTTGAAAGATGAAGTCGGCGCTGTCGGTCTCCAGTTGTGGTAGGAGTCAATTTTCCAGCATGTCCAGATACACGTGTCCTGTAACGTTTTTTTCGCAGAAGAAAAAGGGGCCGTAAACTTTAAACCGTGAGATTGCACAAAACACGTTAACTTTTGGTGAATTGCGAATTTTCTGCACGAATGCGTGAGGATTCTCTACCGCCCAGATTCGCACATTGTGTCTGTTCAATTCACCATTAAGAAAAAATGTTGCTTCATCACTGAAAACAAGTTTCGCACTGAACGCATCGTCTTCCATGAGCTGTTGCAACCGCGCCGAAAATTCAAAGCGTTTGACTTTGTCATTGGGTGTCAGGGCTTGTAGCAATTGTAAACGGTAAGCCCTTTCCGTAAGATTTTCCAAACCGCCGGCTGTGGTACGTTTAGCTCCCTGCTTGCTTTATTCGTCGACTTCCGCGGGCTACGCGTGAAACTTGCCCGCACGCGCTCAACCGTTTCTTCGCTCACTGCAGGCCGACCCGTTGATTTCCCCTTACAGAGGCATCCAGAAGCTTTGAACGGCGCATACCATAGCCGAATGGAGTTAGCAGTTGATGGATCTTTGTTGAACTTCGTCCTGAAGTGTCGTTGCACTGTTATGACTGACTGATGTGAGTGCATTTCAAGCACGACATACGCTTTCTCGGCTCCTGTCGCCATTTTGTCTCACTGCGCTCTCGAGCGCTCTGGCGGCAGAAACCTGAAGTGCGGCTTCAGCCGAACAAAACTTTATGAGTTTTTCTACGTATCTGTAGTGTGTCGTGATCATATGTCAATGAATGGAGCTACAGTGAATTTATGAAATCGCTTCAATCATTTGTAATAGCCCTGTACTCTGTACTAGAGATCAGAAATGAGATCTGCAGGCTAAAGTGGCCGTCAGCAAAGTAGGCAACTGAAGGTTACACCAGCTGTAGGAGAGAAGGACTGTGATTCGTCCGCCTTACAGCTTTGTTGCCACATTCACATCGTAGTAGTGAAAGAGTTAGCGACAGCTGTAATGCACATCATTCCAGAGCACCATAGTGTGTTCGCGTGTTATTTCAATCTTCCGTGGAAAAGTGCACTGACTTGTGATTTGCAGCGAGCGTAAAGGAGCAAGGGCCAACACCAGTCGGCGTGCGTAAAGGACGACAAGGCGTTCGAGAACAAACTAAAATTGTCGTATCGAACGTACTGAAGTTTTTTCCCTGATCTGACCAACAGTAAAGAAACCGAGAATAAAATAAATTTTGCACCAGTTTGTAAACTGGCAGCAAATGATTGTGGTATTTCAGAATTGACTATAGGCAGTATTAATAGTGTTGTAACCTCGGCAAAATCTCCAGATGTAACCACGTGGTTTGATTCTCCAAGAAAGGGCTACAATAGAGAACAGAAATGTACGAAACTTGACGATATTAACGAAACGCTAGTGCGCGGAACTGAAGTCGTTATTAGGGAAGGGAAAAGATTCCGGCAGCTAGAAAAATACAGAGAGATCTCTGTAAAAAAAATTAATTATTCTAGCACAGAGACCTCCGGTCTTCGTTTTCTTCGCTACTTGATTCTCAGTTCAGAAATTGTAATGACGGGGGAAAATTTTTATTGGAATGCAGAGGCATAGCAGCAGCAAAAGTGAAGTTATTGCGTACGATTCACTTACTGGTGCTGAGGAAAACAGGCCTGTACTATACTTAGAGAAAACTTGTTTTCACAAAACCTTAGGAACAAATATATTTTGTTCGATTTCAGCAGGACTTCTGACTTCCTTCCATTACCTTACTGCACTTACACCCGTTAGACAGGGTATACGGAGCGTAACGGGCCTAAGCTGTGTTGTACGCACCTCACTGTGTTTGTAACACATTATAAACTTTACAACCAGATGTTTTCTGCATGCTCGTAAATGCGTCGCTAAGTGAACTACGGTTGTCACTATAGACTAAGCGTTTTGCCTCCTCATGTTCACAGTTCAACATTTTACCATCTACCCAGGGGGAAATAGGCACATGTGCTTGGAGTTACTAACCAATCTAAAAACATGCTACTCCTAATAGCAATAATTAGTAGACCGTAAGTGAAGTAAATACTGATGTAATGTTGTTCAGTACACTGTCCTCAATCACCAATAAACATATCTGCACTTTTGTGTGTGTTTATGTGTGTGTGTGTGTATGTGTGTGTGTGTGTGTGTGTGTGTGTGTGTGTGTGTGTGTGTGTCTGTGCGTATTTATGTATGTGTATGTATATTTATAGAACTTTTTCAAAGACTGCTGTACATTTTCTTTGATTTTATTCAGAGAATGTCTAACAGTTACTTTGACATACACACAATTTCGACACGTTACTGTATCTGTGACGACAATACAGAAAAACCGGACATGAGTATGAAGAGTAATTTCTAAGTCGTAGTTATTTATTAAATTAAATCTACCTCTATCTTCGAGGAAGTTGTTGTTGTTGTGGTCTTCAGTCCACAGACTGGTTTGATGCAGCTCTCCATGCTGTTCTATCCTGTGCAAGCTTCTTCATCTCCGAGTAACTACTGCAACCTACATCCTTCTGAATCTACTTAGTGTATTCATCTCTTCGTCTCCCTCTACGATTTTTACCCTCCACGCTTCCCTCCAATACCAAACTGGTGATCCCTTGATGCCTCAGAATATGCCCTACCAACCGATCCCTTCTTCTAGTCAAGTTGTCGCACAAATTCCTCTTCTCCCCAGTTCTACTCAGTACCTCCTCATTAGTTATGTGATCTACCCACCTAATCTTTAGCATTCTTTTGTAGCACCACATTTCGAGAGCTCCTATTCTCTTCTGGTCTAAACAATTTATCGTCCATGTTTCGCTTCCGTACATGGCCACACTCCATACAAATACTTTCAGAAAAGACTTCCTGACACTTAAACCAATAGTTGATGTTAACAACTTTCTCTTCTTCAGAAACGCTTTCTTTGCCAAAGCCAGTCTACATTTTATATCCTCTCTACTTCGACCATCATCAGTTATTTTGCTCCCTAGACTGCAAAACACATCTACTATCTCAAGTGTCTCATTTTCCTAATCTAATTTCCTCAGCATCACCTGATTTAATTCGGCTACATTTCATTATCCTCGCAAGTTAGAGAAATGAATGATAAACTAAAAAACTTGCTATTAGCTCTGAGAAGCAAATTCCCATGTTCAAAATATATACAAATAGCGCATTTTTAGTCGAAGGTATATAACAAATGGCTCTAACCACTAAGGGACTTAACTTCTGAGATCATCGGTCCACTAGAACTTAGAACTACACACTTCCATTCCCGAGGCAGTATTCGGACCTGCGACCGTAGCAGCAGTGCTGTTCCGGACTGAAGCGTCTAGAACCGCTCGGCCACAGCGGCCGGCGGTATATAACAGTGACCTTACTTTGTGCTTTGTTTTTTTCACGGGGCACCTATATTTGCTCATGGTTTCAATGTAATAAACAGTAATAGTACCACTTTGTTTGTACGAGATGAAGTTTGTATGTTTTCGTCTGAAGTGAGGTCTATAGCATCTAACTTTTTGCAGAAATAAGTCTTCGTCTTATTGATTATATTGGTAATTGTATACACTGCATCACTTAATATTCTTCATACGACTTCCAAAGACTCACAAAATACAACTTTGTTAGAGGCCATCTGATTCCGAGTTTGGGTCATTTCTGCCGTCTTATTGCTACACTACAACGGTAAGATCGTGCGCTCAACCTCCACATTAAGTCACGACTAGCCTCACTCCAGCACGCTTTCGCAAGAGAGAAGTAGTTGACGAGTAGGAAGCGACCGCAGCTCCGCCTTTCTCAGACTCGTCATACTTGTGGAACTCTGGTGGATGGGAAGGAGAGAAGCTGATGTATCACTGACGTACAAGAGGCGCCTTGCTTTGTAATGTATGCAACCCTCAACACTTCTATCGTACTCCGTTTCTGATCTCTACTCTGCAAAAAAACGTTCAAATGTGTGTGAAATCTTATGGGACTTAACTGCTAAGGTCATCAGTCCCTAAGCTTACACACTACTTAACCTAAATTATCCTAAGCACAAACACACACACCCATGCCTGAGGGAGGATTCGAACCTCCGCCGGGACCAGCCGCACAGTCCATGACTGCAGCGCCCCTGACCGCTTTTTTTTTTCATTAAAACATTTATTAAAAAAAAACAATGTTACACATTCCAAATACATACTAAGTTATACATACATGAAGTTATTTAAACAAAACAGTTTGATCATTTCAATTATGCTGACGTTAAGGAAAGACAACAGAACATTGTGTTACTGACTAAATTACCAGAAAGAATTACGTTAAACATCAAGAAAAAAAAATTTTTTTAAGGCATTTAAACTTCAACCTGAAGAAGTAAAATCTGCACTTTGAATTACATGAGCTGCAATCTTTACAGAAGCATAATTTCTTTATGATGGATATCAACAAGTTCGTGGGATAATTTTAAATATAAAACAATTTAATAATCATATTAGGCAATTTCTGAAATACTTGAGAATGGCGGAAAGGAGATATATATATTACATTTATCAGATAGAATCTCATGGTTTTAACCAATCGATGAGGACATTTCTATAAAAACTGTCTATTTCCAAATTTTTAGTATAACCAATAATGCACCTTCAAGGTATTGTGTTTTGACACTATTAGTCACACATCCCAATGTCACATAAGTTCTGTACATTAGCTTATAAATTTCAAACACTACTCTCTGAAGTAGAAAAAGCACACATCATAAATATACTGTAAAATCGTAAATAGTATCCTTAAGGTAACTACAATACATCATTGTCAACACAGCCTTCTTTTTTATATTAACCAATGCCCATTCTTTCAAATACAATTTTTAACATATTGCCGAACTTTTTCTTGTGATTCGAATAGCTTCTAATTTTGTGGAACTCACACAGCATGTATACCTTGAACTCTATGAGGCTATCGGATCCTAATTTGTTAAGGACGTAGTTAATAAAGTTTCCCAGCAACCAGTACACAGCGTTATTTTTTGCTTCTGGGAAATAGCGTGCTTCAGGCCTGTGTATCAATGACAGCGATACATACTCAGGGGATGTTCTTGTAATCAGAGCTATTTGCTCCCGGATCCACTTCCAACTATTCATGTGACCACTGCAAGTATATCTATGAATTACTGTGTCAACTAGATGGCATTGTTGACATAAATTTGTTTCACAGAGTCCGATTGCATGCAGTCTTTCATTGGTGCAAACTATGTTGTTAACCGTCTTGTACCATGACGTTTTTATATTAGACGTGAGCACATTAGAACTAATGTTCTTCCAAATCTCAGTCCACTCAATGTTTGGAAATTGTCGTTCTATTTTGTTCCTTCCTTCGCTTTTCTTTCGTTCCCGCACTATGGCTCTCGATGTTAAGTGTCGGGACTGCCTGAGTTCGACACTGACATAACTAAACTCAACATAGAAAATCCTCACGTGCTGTAAGCGACTGTTGATATTCTGCACGTCAATCGGGGGAAGCAGGCTTGGAGGTTTAATGATTTCGAAAAGTTGGCTGGTTATGCTTTCTCGCGAGTCTCTTATTAAATTAACTTGCCTTTTGATAAAAAGAGCAGAGGCTTTATCCGTTATATCAGTTAATCCTAGTCCACCATTTTTAGGATCTAAAGTGGCTACTTTAGCAGGTACTCTGAACACTTCACCTCTCCACAAAAAGTTGGTGATTTTAGACATTATTCTCGTCGCTATCATTCTCGGTATTGGAAACAGCTGGGCAGTATAATAAGCCTTAGCAAGGATGCATGAGTTGATATACTGTGTTCTTTGAACTTGGTTCATATAACGAGTTAAATTCTCTACAATGGCTCCTTGCACTTTATCTGCTGCAATTTTCCAATTTAAAGCCGTCATTTTCATAGGACCTGCTGTCAGGGTGATCCCAAGTGTTTTATGTTGTGGGACTAATTTTGCCCACTCGACGTTTATATTATCAAAGCCTCTGAGATTTAACATCTTACTTTTTTTTTCGTTTGCATTGGCTCCAGATGCTCTACAGTACGAATCAATCACTGTTGCTAGCGTGGTTACCTCATCATTGTTCCTTATAATGACCCCTATATCGTCCGCATAGGCTCTTATAACGGTTTTATTTCCTGATAATGTTAAGCCTTTTAATCTAGCATGGACATGGCGGAGGAAAGGTTCCAGCGAAATGGCGAAGAGCGACATGGACAGAGGACTTCCTTGAGGAACACCTCGTTGTATTTGCATCGGCCTGGATTGTTGACAATTCACCGCTATTTTAGCATTTATTCCAGTTGCTATGTTCTTAATCAACTGTATGACCCTATCGTTGAAACCTATTTTCTTCAATGTCTGTAGAAGATATTCATGATTTACTACATCGAACGCTTTATAAAAATCTAAAAACAATAAAGCACACTTTATGTTTGTTACCGAAGTTATAGCAATGATATCCCTGAATTCCGCTAGATTTTGAAAAATGGTTCTGCCTTGCGCACAGTTCTGATGTTGACTAATAATTTTATCTGTAAGGCATGAAATTCTCTTGTTTATTATTCTAGCTATTAATTTATAATCAGAATTCAGCAGTGAAATTGGACGAAAATTATTTAAATCTTTTTTTCCATTATTTTTGGGCACCAGAACAATTTTACTCTCCTTAAACTCAGCCGGAATCATTTTACCCTGAATAACCTCATTTACAATGTCCGTGATTTTCGCACCTACTATTGGCCAGTAACGGATGTAAAACTCTGCTGGCAGACCATCCGGTCCTGGGGATTTTTTTGGTGGTGAGGCGCACAGAGTCTCATACACGTCTTCTTCACTGACAACCTCTAGAAAATTTTCGTTGTCATCTTCTGTCAGCTGTGGGGCTAGGATGTCAAGGAATTCTTCCAAGGAAGCATCACTACTTTGATGTACAGAATATAGCTCGCAATAGTAGCGATAAATCTCGTTCATGATATCGTGCTGGGTTCTGAGAGTCGTACCGTGTTTTGTTCGAATTTCATCAATAAAAGTCCTTCTCCCGTTTTTCGTATGCTTCACTAAATGATATAGGGAAGTAATTTCATCTTCTGACACCGAATTTGCCTTCGATTTTATTTTCAACCCTTCCATTTGACTTCTCTTGATATTAAGTAACTTGGCTTTGACTTTTTTGATGTCTGCTATCCGAAGTGAGGAACCTGCGGAGACTTGATCATATAGATCTCTTAAAACGGAATAGTAATACTCTATAGTGCATTTCATTTCCCTTGCGCTCTGGGCACTGTATTGAATAAGAACTTTCTTCAACTTTGGCTTTGCCATTTTAACCCACCAGTCAATAGCAGTGGCATATCTACTACTGGCTCGCAGGCATATTGCCCATGTTTCTTTAATCAGATCTTCTAAATCATGATTTACTAACAAGGAAGTGTTCAAATTCCACTGATTCTTGAATCGGTGAACCGGCTGTCTTTTTAGATTTATGCAAGCTAAGGCACTTGAATGGTCTGAAAAGTACGTAGGAATGGTTTCTACTTTTGTCACGGAAGTTTCAAGATTTTTAGAAATATATAGTCTATCAATCCTGCTACGTGATGTTGCCGTGACATAAGTGAACTCAACACTGGAGGGGTATTTGATTTCCCATATATCTTTTAATTCTAAACCAGTAACTAGTAGTTTTAGTCCACTTGAGAAATTAAAATTAGGTAACTGATCTTTTCGATTTAAAACACAATTAAAATCACCTCCTAGTAATAACTGTCTTGGCGATTTCCTTAACAAGTATATCAGGTCATCTTTGAAGAAACGTGCCCTGTCAGCTCGATGAGAACTTCCTGAAGGGGCGTACAAGTTGATGATAGTCACATCATAGATATTTAGTCCTATTCCCCTTCCGGATTCCAGTCGTTCCACCTCGCTTACTGTAATCCCTTCCCTCACCAAAATAGCTGTTCCAGCACTTGTTTCGGGAGACACATTTATGTAACTGACAAAGCCGGGAATTACCAACTCCGAAACTAGAACTTCTTGTAATAGGGCAATATCAGTCGCGGATTCGTACAGAAATTCCTTAAGGGCCGATAATTTCAAACCGGTCGTGATTTTATTTATGTTTATAGTGGTGACAGAATAAGATTGCGTCATTGTGTTTTCACTATGTAGTTGTTTTGATGAACTAATTTAGTTTCCTTTGGTTCAGGGTTCAGCTAAGCTGTAACAGTTTTCTCGGAAGGCTGAACATGGAATAACACTTCCATCTGTTTATTAGTTACTGTCCCGTTTTTTTCTGCTTCTGATGTTTTCTCTTGTAACGCAAGCAGAATGATTTCCTGGTAAACTTTCTGATTTTTCCTCCAGTGGTTCGTGTACGACCGTTTCGGACTGAACATTCTTTGGGCTTGGGTCGCCCCTACCGGATTTTCCCTTCCCTTGGTTACGAGCTACATTCTCATTTGGTTGCGTCGGTATTTTACTTCGCGGCTTATCTGGAGCAGCAGCAGACGCTTTCGCAATTTCGGTTGCCGGCGCCTGCCCTGAGGTGTTGACCGTGATTTCAGTTTGGCCACCACTTCCTCGTTCTTTATGAATTTCACTCACTTTCTGATCGAGGGAAACAAATGGAGACTGCAGTTTTGCAACCTCTCCCTGAATTTGTTTATTATCAGATAGATTCTGATCTTTGCAATCGCCTACTGCACCTGTTGTTTCTTGCAAATTAATGCTGTTTACACCCCCTTCATTTTCTGGTACCGTATGTGTATTATCTTTCTGTTCATTAGTTTCCATTCGCATTTTGCCTTCAGGTTCCTCTGCCTCCTCATCGCACTGTTTTTGCTTGCGTAGTGAGGGAGTGGGACAAGACAGCTCGTCCTCTGAACAACTATCAGTTATCTCCAGAGGTCGTTTTTTCGGTTGCGTTTCAGTTTCACGAGTAGTGGCAACAGGGTTTCCTTTTGTTGTTAACGGGGGAAATTGACTGTTATGGTGAAGGGACACATCAGTTTGGCCTGCTGCGTTAACATCCTCAACCAGTTGTTCCGGGCTATTCTTTGGTAACAGATCATTTAAGGTAAGCTTCTGACGCTGTATCAAATTACTTTTAAGAACAACAGTTCGCCGCGGACATTCCTGTCTGAAGTGGCCGGTTTCGTTACATATATGACATGTAGCTTCCTGACCTGTATAAACAATTTGTGCCTTATACCCACAAACAGTTATGTGGGACGGAATATTCGTCTTAACGTCCATCTCTACACTGCGGACACCGTTAAAACACTGCAGTTTAAAGCGAGGCGACCATCTTTCATTTGCAATTGATTTAACGTCCCCGTAGTTTGAAAGAGCTTCCTTAATCTTATCATTTTCAATTTCAATGGGAAGATTCAAGACACGAACGGTTTTGTAATGAATGTCCGCTCTATAGATGGAAACCTTACTTTTATAACCATTTCTATGCACAAAATCTACTTCATAGCCCCACTTTCGTAACACTTTATCAACAGTCGAAGCACTGATTAACTTGACAAAAACACAGTATTTTTCCTGATCCAGTTGCCAGGTATGAACGGTTTCAGAATTTAGTCCAATTACCTGTGTAATCCAGTCATCTATTTCCAGGGATGTCGGCTGAACAGGACGGGATTCCTTGTCAAACGCAAATACCAGAGTATTCTTCCTGAGGTTTGTAGCCATGGTTAATTCAGCGAAGCAATTTCGGTTAAACAACCGAAATTCCACGTAGCAGCAGCAAGACCAGAAAGAGCGATCAGATCACAAGGAACAGGAACGAACACGGAGATTAACGGACGGACGGCACTCGGCTGAGCACAAGTACAGCGATGTAAACACTGAAGTGCAGCGCAACAGTTAACAGCGGCCACTCGCGAGCGCGGCTGAAACGGAACTGACCGCTCGGCTAATCCCGCGTGGCTCTACTCTGCAACTTACATCGTTAACATGGCATGTCGAATATAAATGTGGCATCTGTACCATTATTTCTTAATAAAAACACAAAACTCTTATTTATCGGTTTGTTCTACTTACGTTATTCCCGTCGACATCGAGGTCATTAGAGTTACGAGACGTGCGAGGAAAGTAATGATGCCGACAACACTGAGAGCCATCTGACTACATCGTGTTGTACTTCTGAGGACGTGTGTGTTCATCCCTTCCTCACGCTCAATCCGAGTTTCAAATCCGTACAGCCGTCACGCGATTTTTGAGACCGCCATCAGTGAAGTTGTATTTTTTTGTGTGTTATGAAAATGAAACAGTAGAATTTAGAGCAACGTTGTGCTATCGAGTTTCGTGTTAAATTTGGGGAATACGTGAGTGTGAGCTTTAAAAAATTGAAACAGGCATTTGAGGAACATTCCTTATAAGGAGCACATGTTTTTCGCCGGCACAAATTATTTTTGGGAGACAAAGAACATGTCGAAGATGAACCTCACTCAGGGAGACCTTCAGAAACCGACGAAAAAGGGGAATGTGTGCGTGCTCATGTGAGGTCAGATCGACATTTAAAAATAAGAATGATGGGTGACCTGTTAAATATTTTCACTGTACATCAAAATTTGAGCGAAGTTTTGCACATGCGAAAGGTTAGTGCCAAAATGATGCCGAAAAAACTCACTGCAGAGCAGAAGACGAATAGAAGAAACGTGTGCGTTGATTTTTTTAAGAGGACTACCAATGACCGCGAATGGTTCAGTCTTGTGATCACATGTGAGGTGGACTTGGATTTTTTAACACTGAAACAAAGTGGAAAAGTGATGGGTGGCACATTGAGACGTGTGCTCGACCGAAAAAAGTTCCAATGAACAAATTGAAGATAAAAACAATGATGATTTGCTTTTTTGACGGTAGAGATATCGTGCATAAAGAATTTACTTTTCCAGGACAGCCTGTCAACCAAGCGTTTTACGACGGCGGTCTCGATAGGCTCAGGAAAAAGGGTAAAACGAGTGAGACTGGACATTACAGACAAGTGGATGGTGCATCAGGACAACGCCCCATGTCACGCGTCCAGTTCCATCATGGAATTTTTTACCTCAAAAGGCATTCTTGTTGTTTCACAACCCCCATAATCACCTGATCTGAATCCTTGCGACCTTTATTATTTTCTCAAAATTGCAAGACGTCTTAAAGGGACGTCATTTTGGAACTCTGGAGGACATTCAAAAGCATTTAACTGACAACAATATGGGATTGTGAGTCCGTCAAACGTTTATTCCACAACACTACCGCATCCCCAAGTGTATAACGCTGATATACATAAGTTCACCTTTTAGTACTTGTTTACCAACAGCCGGTCACACAGTTGCAGATGACATGATGTACGCTAAGAAGAAACGGCAACAGGAAAAGAACAGAAAATATGCCGCAAACAGCAAGAACAATACTTAAAAAAATGTTTCAAATGGCTCTGAGCACTATGGGACTTAACAGCGGAGGTAATCAGTCCCCTAGAACTTAGAACTACTTAAACCTAGCTAACCTAAGGACATCACACACATCCAAGCCCGAGGCAGGATTCGAACCTGCGACCGTAGCAGCAGCGCGGTTCTGGATTGAAGCGCCTAGAACCGCTCGGCCAGTCCGGCCGGCAATACTTAAAAAAGCTTGCCATAACATACAATAAATAAGGTAGTGTGAAAGTATCCAGTAAACTATATTTCAAAACACGAACAGTAAAAAGGTAATAATGTGTTACTGTGTTTGTGTAATTACGCTATTTTCTGAATGTTTTAGATTTAAAGAACCCACTGATGATGGCGGTATTTGTCACCGAAACTAGTTTGGGGAGTAAATAAGTAAACAGATAACAAAGTGTTTTGCATCAAGGTGGACTCACAATTCCCATATTGTTGTTTTTCTATGCAAACACGGACCAAATGGAAGAGTTCCACCTAAGGTTATATATAAATGACATGTTAAGGGCCTTAGCAGTTGAAGCCTTTCAGCGCTGCTACCAAACTGGGAATAACCCCGCCGGTATATACCGGGTGATCAAAAAGTCAGAATAAATTTGAAAACTTATTAAACCACAGAATAATGTAGATAGAGAGGTAAAAATTGACACACCTGCTTGGAATGAAATGGGGTTTTATTAGGAAAAAAAAAGTATTGCTAGACGCGTGAAAGATCTCTTGCGCGCGTCGTTTGGTGATGATCGTGTGCTCAGCCGCCATTTTCGTCATGCTTGGCCTCCCAGGTCGCCAGACCTTAGCCCGTGCGATTATTGGCTTTGGGGTTACCTGAAGTCGCAAGTGTATCGTGATCGACCGACATCTCTAGGGATGCTGAAAGACAACATCCGACGCCAATGCCTCACCATAACTCCGGACATGCTTACAGTGATGTTCACAACATTATTCCTCGACTACAGCTATTGTTGAGGAATGATGGTGGACATATTGAGCATTTCCTGTAAAGAACATCATCGTTGCTTTGTCTTACTTTGTTATGCTAATTATTGCTATTCTGATCAGATGAAGCGTCATTTGTCGGACATTTTTTGAACGTTTGTATTTTTTTGGTTCTAATATAACCCCATGTCATTCCAAACAGGTGTGTCAATTTGTACCTCCATACCTACATTATTCCGTTTATTCAGTTTTCAAATTTATACTGACTTTTTGATCACCCGGTAGTTGCCGAAGGGAGCTACTTTGAAGACAACAATGCTGTTGTTTGAAAACAAAAAAAAAACCTTTGCCGGTTAAAAAACCAGTCTTACTACTTTTCTCACACGCCTCGTAGAGCACACCCTCGGACTGTTTTAAGGATTGGGGAGCCAATCGTCCGTTCCGTTTCATAGGAACCATACCAGCATTTGGCTGAAGCGATTTGGAGAAATCACAGAAAGCCTAAATCTTGGCCGGAAGCGGATTTGAACAGTAGTCCTCGCGAGTCCAGTATGCTAACCATTGCACCACCTCACTCGGTTCAGAAATAAACATTTGCCTTTTGTTCCTAAAACAGTTGTTGCTATGCTGTCCTTTATTCCTTGATCTATATCCTTCACATGCCTTTCCAGCTTGTAGGAAAATTATAGTGCCAGTCGTCGTTGAAGCGAAGTGGAGAACGCAGCGCGAGCAGTATTATGGCTCTCGACGCGAGCTGAGGAAAGCATGAGTCACGAGACAGGTGCCTAGGAGTCGACCGCAAATCAGTTCCAGGAGAGTGCCCGGGAAGGGCGCGCGGAGAATGAAGAATCCCGACGTAGCGCTGGTCGTTTCGCAACAGCGGGCAGCAGTTGGGGGGATCACGACGGGCGGGCTAAAAACCGCGCGCAGCGGGTCTGCGACCGCACCGCAGCCCAGCCGGATCATGGCGGAGAACCGGTTCTGCGGTCGTCCGGTAGGGCGCGGGGGGAAGGAGCGGCGGAGGAGGCACGAGGCAGAATGAAGGCGGCGGGCTGGCTGGCTGGCGCCCTGCAGTCTGCCGCCTGCGAGGCCCTGGCGGGGTCGCCAACGACAGGTGGCGCGCTGCCGCCGTCGCGGCCGCACTCCGAACCACACTCAGCTGCACCTGCTGTTTGTTGCCAGCTACGCCGCTGACGCTGTCTAATAGGTCAGTTGATTTTCTCTTAATGTTTACAAGGATATGTGATCACAAACGTGTGAAGCAGAGTACACTTATAGTCTGGTATCGGGAACGGTGACTGTTAAGGTAAACAAAGCTGACGCTGAAACTGATGCGAGGAAATACGACCACTCCTACGAACGTGTGCGCCTGTAATGTTTCATTAACACATCTTGGTATCGAACAATTTTTGCGACTAGTTAACAAATGTAAGGTTCACGTCATTATTTGTTTTGTAAATAAAACCACCTTTTCCTGTTGCCACTTAATTTATTTTTCCCAGAAGCGTTTCGCCTATTTCTTGTCCTAAGGCATCATCAGTGTGATCTATAACGATACAGTTTTGTTATTTTTAGATTATGAAACAATTCACGTCTCGACTTTTATGTAAAAAAAGCAATTACTTACGATTTGCTGTGATCTGTGTTTCCTCTCCTCTTTTCTGGAGGTCTACTACCAATTTATTACCGACATATGATCACAATTTTCAATTCCGAACTGTTTCATACTGTTCACCATGTTTCTCCTTATTTTTGTGGTGTACTACTATCCTTTTGCCACTCAATATAACTATTTCTTCGGACACTGTGCTTTTAACAATGTAAATAGTGTTTCCTCCTGTTTGGTGTGTTTACCTGCTTGTTGCCAACCTAACGACGAACATGTTCAAAACCATCTTCGATTGGTGATATTTATATCGTTCGTGTTTATGAGACAGAGAGTAAGCTGAAGAGTATTTTTGTGTGTGTGTGTGTGTGTGTGTGTGTGTGTGTGTGTGTGTGTGTTGGGGGCCGGGGGGATAGCTGTTAGCGAGTGGTTGAAAGCTTTGGGCTTTGGAGACAGCTGATATGACTTTCCGTTTCAATTTTCTGAGGAGGTGTTCATGGATAGTGAGCGTAAAGATATTGGGTGGTATTATTACTATGTTGGATGGTATTATTATGTTTGCCAGTGTTACTCTATTATTTTATCTATCAGTGTAAGCAATGAATTGGCATATTCACTTGATCATTCAACAGTGTTTTCCCTTCTGCTTCAGTTACCACATACAGAAAACCAAAGCAGAAAGGAAAACACTGTTGAATGATCTAGTACACATGCCAAACAGTTCATTGTTTACACTAACAGGTAACATAATAGAATAACACGCCTAAAGAGGATTAATATAATAATAATACCACCCAAAATCTTTACGCTCACTGTCCATGAATACATCCACAGAACATTCAAAGGAAAAGTCAAATCAGCTGTCACCAAAGCTTTCAACCAGTCGCTAACAGCTAGAACATTCATATTCAACACCCTCAACTGAAAAAAAAACGCTCTTCAGCTTACTCATTCTATCATAAACACGCACGATATAAACGTCATCAATAGAAGATGGTTTAGAACATATACATATACGTCGTTAGGTTGGCAACAAGTAGGTAAACACACCAAACAGGAGGAAACATATAATGTAATTGCAATTTTTACGTTGTTAAAAGCACAGTGTCCGAAGAAATAGTTATATCGAGTAGCTAAAGAACAGTAGTACACCACAAAAATAAGGAGAAACATGTTGAACAATATGAAAAAGGTCGTAACTCGAAATTGTGCCTAAAACTCGGTAACAAAGTGGTAGTGCGACCTCCAGCCCAGATGATACACAGATCACATCAAATCGTAAGTAATTACTTTTTTATATAAAAATCGCGACGTGAACTGTTTGATAATCTAAAAATAACAAAACTGTATCGTTATAGATCCCACTGAAGATGCCTTTTAACAAGAAAGAGGCGAAACGCGTCTGGGAAGAATGAATTAAGTGACATCAGAAAAAAGCAGTTTTATTTACGAAACAAGTATTTCTGTACTTGCTGCGGAAGATGGCCACGCAAACAAACTTGTTGTTCACATCATTGTCCAGTCTTTTCGACTGGACGTTGATGACTTGGATGTCAGTATGCCGCTTATGAATTCATTGAAGTAGTGCTGCACTCTGACTTAACCACGCTTCTTGTACCCTATTGCAGAAATTCTCACGCCAGAAAAGTTGGTAGAAAGCTCCCAACATTACACATCGTTTTGAGTATCTGTGTTGTTACTTAACGACGCACAGCTACTTTGTCAGCAAACAGGTTGAGTGTGCCGCTCGTACAGTCTGAAAGATCCTTCGTTATATAAAATATCTTTTAAAAAGATATATAAAAACAAGTATGTGCAAGTGTCCCACTTAGGTAGGCAGTCTTGAACATTTCATAGTAAATCCACCTATCATCTAACAAGGCTTGCCATAAGGGAGAATACGCAGAGTTGCGAATATTTTATTGTATGATCAATGCTTCTATAGCCTAACGTACTTCCGTAACAGATTTTTAAAATATGCGAGTTTATCTTATAGTTACCGGACAGTTCTTATAGTACCCTGAATACGATCTTGAGAAAAAACACAAAAATGTGCAAAATTTGAAAACCAAAACTACCAGCAAAACGCAAACCTCGTTGTTGAGGCACGCCAAAATTAAACTACGGGGCGGAAATTGTACATGTTGACTACTGGCCTTCATGTTTATCACATTTTTCGCCTCTTAGGCGAAATATTTGACAACGAACAATAATAAATGCAACACTGTGTTTTAGTTACACTACAGATCAACAATAGTTAATCTCTGGTGTAGTTACCTCTGGATTCAACCAATAGGTAGTCTCTTTGGTTGACACTTTTTATATCATATCTCAATTTTTATGCATTAACAGATTTCTGTCGCTTGAGCGAAGCGGTGTGGTATTGTGAATTAACAACACTAAGCGCAAATATCAAGTCAAGGAATGTTCCTGTCAGGCTCTCTTTTAATTTTCTGACATTCACTCATTTCACTTTCACTCACTTTCGTTTTCTTTCATATAGCACTCTGTGTGTCTATAGGGTCCAAGCGACATGTGAAGAAAAACGAAAGAGGAAAATGTAATGGTTTCTTCATCTTCTACTAAATTTCTTTTAGTGTCACCTAAAGGGACCAATGCTCATCAGAAACTACCATAGCATCTGTACTTCACTACTTGTGTAGTGTTCAAACAAACAACAGTACGAGTTGGTGGTGTGTCAGGCTAATCTAAGTAGATCAATATTCCTTTATTATTCGCTGTAACATCTTGCGTGTAGAGGGTGTTTCTATTAAAGGCAGTACTGAAGCTACATTTTTTTTTAAATACAAGTGGAAGTGATATACGGATTTCATAGTTTTGCTCTTCGTACAATGGTTTACATCTCTCACACACTTTTTTATTGTCTTTTTCGTTTTCGTCTATGAATCCTCCCTGGTAAGGATCCAGGATGACGAGCAAATTTCAAGTATTTATCGGACTAGGGTTTTGGAACCTACCCACCAGACAATGAATATGAGTCTGGAATCTGTTTTAGCTGCGAATAGTTTATGTGTCGGTCCACTTTAAATCTCTCCGTACGCATACTCCTACATACTTTACGGGTGCGATTCCTTCCAGCGATTGTTCTGCAATCGTATAATCATACAGTAATGAATCTTTCTGTCTGTTTACGCAAAATAAGTTACTTTTATTTGTATTGATGGTCAACTGCCAATCCTTGCACCAAGTGTCGATCTTCTGCAGCTCATCCTACATTTCGCCATAATTTTCTTGCATTGCGACTTCTCTGTTAACAACAGCACCATCCGTTAAAAGCCTCTTAGAACTTCCGACGTTATCCACTAGATCATTTATGTACACAATGAAGTGACAGAAGTCATGAAACAGCCATATGCTTTAACAGACTTTGGCTACGACGTTTTTTGCCGCGCAGTCCTTACAAAAAAACTTTTCGGTTCATTTGTCGCGTCAGATTTGGATAAATTATCGGTGGCAGAGCACAGCCTGTTAAATAACCACAAGATCTTGTTTGAACAAACGAGAATACTGCCTCACGCTTCGAACTGTTGTGACTCTGTGATCATAGAAGCTATTGAAAGGCTGTCCGCTGTGGCCGAGCGGTTCTAGGCGCTTCAGTCCGGAACCGCGCTGCTGCTACGGTCGCAGGTTCGAATCCTGCCTAGGGCATGGATGTGTGTGATGTCCTTAGATTAGTTAGGTTTAAGTAGTTCTAAGTCTAGGGGACTGATGACCTCAGACGTTAAGTCCCATAGAGCTTAGAACCATTTTTTTGAGCTGTTGAAATCATACTTTGTGAAAACAACTTCAATAAGGACACCGGCTATGCACTGAGCAATGCATGCGTGGAAACGTGCACTTGACAAGGGAAAAAAAAAAACGCAGAGGAATACTGCCCGCAGTGCACCACCTGATGTGACGGATGGCGCTGCAAGCAAAGCTACGTAGCACAAGCAAAATCTAGGGATGTACAGCTCGCCACCTATCTACGCGCCATCATGACGTAATCCAACCAATCGGATGCCGTTCTGGTGATGTAAAAGAGGGAACCTTGACGACTCGCGACAGCGATTTTAGACTTTGATGGTGGATATCATCGGAAGCTTGGAATTTTATCTCAGTTTTTATGCATTAACAGATGTTTGACCGCGGATTGGTAGCTGGACCTAGACGCATGAAACATTCTGTTTCGGAGATCGTTAGGGAATTCAGTATTCCCAGAACTGCAATGCCAAGAGTGTGCCGAGAATACTACATTTCAGGCATTACCTCTCATCACGGACAACGCAATGGCCGACGGCCTTCATTTAACGACCAAGAGCAGCAGTGGTTATGTAGAGGTGTCAGTGCTAACAGACAAGCAACACTGCGTGACGTAACAGCAGAAATGAATGTGGGACTACGACGAACGTATCCGTTTAGACAGTGCTTCGAAATCTGGCGTTAATGAGCCATGGCAGCAGACGACCAGCAAGAGCGCACAATATCGCTTGCAGTGCCTCTCCTGGGCTCGTGACCATAACGGTTTGAGCGTAGGACTGGAGAAGCATGGCCTGGTCAGCTGAGTCCCGATTTCAGTCGGTAAGAGCTGATGGTAGGGTTCGAGTGTGGCGCAGACCCCACAAAGCCATGGACCCAGGTTGTCAACAAGGCATGGATACAGAAAATGTTCGACTGCTGACCTGGCCAGCACATTCTCCAGATCTCTCACCAATTGAAAACGTCCGGTCAATGGTGGCCGAGCAACTGGCTTCTTCACAATACGCCAGTCACTACTCTTGATGAACTGTGGTATCGTGTTGAAGCTGCATGGGCAGCTGTACCTGTACACGCCATCCAAGCTCTGTTTCACTCAATGCCGAGGTGTATCAAGGCCGTTATTACGACCAGAGGTGGTTGTTCTGGGTACTGATTTCTCAGGATCTAAGCACCCAAATTGCGTGAAAATGTAATCACATGTCAGTTCTAGTGAAATATATTTGTCCAATGAATACTCGTTTATCATCTGCATTTCTTCTTGGTGTAGCAACTTTAATGGCCAGTAGTGTAATTTGGCCAGCTAGATCGCCCGACATGAATCCCATCGAACACTTACCGGACGTAATCGAAAGGTCAGTTCGAGCACATAATCCTACCTCGGTAACACTTTCACGATTATGGAGGATTATAGAGGCAGCGTGGCTCAATGTTAATGCACGGGACTTCCAGCGACTTGCATTCATACTGCTTCGAGTTGCTGGACTACCTGGCCAAAAGGAGATTCGACGCGATATTAAGAGGTATCTCATTTATTTATTTATTTATTTATTTATTTATTATTCCGTGGGACCACATTTAGGAGAAGTCTCCATGGTCATGGAACGAGTCAATACATGAAATTATAACACGATTGTAGAAACAGATAAAATGAAATATAAGAAACATATTCAGGCGACAAGTCGTTAGTTTAAATAAAGAAAATCAAGAATATAACATTGGAATTTGCTTAATTTTTTAGCTCTTCCAGGAGCTCCTCGACAGAATAGAAGGAGTGAGCCATTAGGAAACTCTTCAGTTTAGACTTAAAAGTGTTTGGGCTACTGCTAAGATTTTTGAGTTCTTGTGGTAGCTTATTGAAAATGGATATAGCAGAATACTGCACTCCCTTCTGCACAAGAGTCAAGGAAGTGCATTCCACATGCAGATTTGATTTCTGCCTAGTCTTAACTGAGTGAAAGCTGCTAACTCTTGGGAATAAGCTAATATTGCTAACAACAAACGACATTAAAGAAAATACATACTGTGAGGGCAATGTCAAAATTCCCAGACTATTGAATAGGGGTCGACAAGAGGTCTTCGAACTTACACCATACATAGCTCGAACAGCCCGTTTTTGAGCCAAAAATACCCTTTTTGAATCAGAAGAATTACCCCAAAAAATAATACCATATGACATAAGCGTATGAAAATATGCGAAGTATACTACTTTTCGTGTTGAAATGTCACTTATTTCAGATACTGTTCTAATGGTAAATAAAGCAGCATTTAGTTTCTGAACAAGATCCTGAACATGGGCTTTCCACAACAGCTTACTATCTATCCGTACGCCTAGGAACTTGAACTGTTCCGTCTCGCTTATAACATGCCCATTCTGTCTGATTAAAATGTCAGTTCTTGTTGAATTGTGGGTTAGAAACTGTAAAAACTGAGTCTTACTGTGATTTAGCATCAAATTATTTTCCACAAGCCACGAACTTATATCATGAACTACATTATTTGATAATGTTTCAATATTACACACAAGATCCTTCACTACCAAGGTGGTGTCATCAGCAAACAGAAATATTTTTGAATCACCTGTAATACTAGAAGGCATATCATTTACATACATAAGAAACAGCAGTGGCCCCAGCACCGACCCTTGGGGAACGCCCCATTTAACAGTGCCCCATTGGGACTGAACATCATTACCACTCTCAATATTGCGGAGGATTACCCACTGTTTTCTGTTCTTAAAGTAGGAGGCGAACCAATTGTAAGCTACTCCCCTTACTCCATAATGTTCCAACTTCTGCAGTAATATTTTGTGGTCAACACAGTCAAAAGCCTTCGTTAAATCAAAGAAAACACCTAACGTGTGTTGTGAAAAGTAATGGTCCTACAACAGTCCTTTGAGGCACGCCGGAAGTTTCTTTTGCCAACGGCCCTGCCGCAGTGGTAACACCGGTTCCCGTCAGATCACCGAAGTTAAGCGCTGTCGGGCTGGGCTAGCACTTGTATGGGTGACCATCTGGTCTACCGAGCGCTGTCGGCAAGAGAAGTAGCGGCTCCGGTCTCGTAAACTGACATACGGCCGGGAGAGCGGTGTGCTGACCACATGTACCTCCACATCCGCATCCAGTGACGCCTGTGGTCTGAGGATGACACGGCGGCCAGTCGGTACCTTTGTGCCTTCATGGCCTGTGCGGGAGGAGTTTTTAGTTTTAGAAAGTTTCCTTTACGTCTGAAGATTTCTCTCCGTTGAAAATGACGTGCTGTGTTCTGTTTGCTAGAAACTTTTCAGTCCAATCACTTCGCTGATCTCATATTCCGCACGGTCGTACAGCATGCGGGAATATTATTCCATTGAAATTAAAAGAATATTCGATTCACTGCCTTTGCAAGCGGAAGGGAAACTACGTTTCAACGTCCCGTCAAAGGCGAGGTAGCTAGAGACGAAGATGATGGTAATCTAAAGACGGATCAGAAGCTCGGATTATGAGAGGATGGCGAAGAAGATCAATCGTGCCCTTTTTAAAGATCCCATCCCGCCATGAGCCTGAATTCCATTCTTTTAAGGAATCGACGCGAAACAGCGACCTGGATGGCTGGACGGGTATTTCGACCGCCACACACACACACACACACACACACACACACACTGAATGCTTATTTTGCGCCACCTTCGTAGAAAGATACTCGCCCTTTCTCCACTGTTTGAAAACCTTGTTTCTGTATTAATCACAGTTTACCAAATATTATGCGAGAGACTGTGTACGGATAAAGTGTTGAACTATAAAGCCTTTTTTTCAACAATATGGCTGACCGCTGTTTCTGTTTCAGTGCAGTGAGTTAAGCATTCAGTTGTGACGAATGACTGCTTGCATCCACCATTTTGGCGAAAGGCAAACAGTTTAACAGCCAGTGTCTGCTGAAAAATCGAATACAAATTAATGATAGAGCAGGGAATCAATTTACGCAAAACAAAACCGCAATTAATATCGGAAGAGCGGAATTTACACGTAAATTGGGAACACGAGAGAGCAATTCAAAATGCAAATTAAATCCATGAATACCTGTGCGATAATGACACAGAATCTAATTTGCGTGTACATGCACTCGCCTATCCGATGTTTGTCACACATTTCTTGTAAATGGCTACTTTGTTCTCCTCTACCCACACGTCAGGAATGTGTCTACTCAAGTGAAGTGCGACTTTGGGATCTTCTATTCATAAAATCCTGACACTAGAGACTATATAATCCGAACCTGTTACTTGCTTAGAACTTTCAAGACTCGATGTATGACAAGAGATACTAACGTTTTTGCAACTACGTGACGTTAATATTTCAGCTATATGGTTATTAATGGTACTCTTGATGGAGGCTTGCGATTAGTTTCTGCTCTTTAGTGTATCTGAGGATCACTGTTGTAACAGCGTGATTGTCTTTGTAATGTTGGTAAGTTATATAGTAAGGTCTCACCAACGTTGCAACATTTATGGCGTAAATTGTATATACAAGTACTTCGCCCATTATACTCAGAGATTCTTGATTAGCATAACGCAAATTTTGTTTCGGCAATCTAGATGCTTTTTTAGAGTCGATGTTATTTATGAAATCAAGACAAGGAACTGTTTGGCTACTCATTAAATTTCTCCATTATCCCCAAAAATTTGATACTGGTGTGCTAGGTACGTGCTCACGGACGTTGACCTTCATGAGCTATGCAAATGTTTTGCTTCCAAGAACCGCGACAACGAAACGAACTTGATCATGCAATTGTTAAGGCACGGGATTCCCACGGGGACCGATCAGGATTCAAACCCCATGCATCCATCGTGGTTTAGCGTTTCAGTGTTCTACGCCAGTGTTGGACTAGCTGATTTAGCATAGCCACGGCCAACGCCCTCTTTCCCACAATCTTCTCCATCTGTGCTAGGGCTCCCACGACATCTATGTCGACGAAACAGAGCACTAATTTTCTTTATATCTACATACGACTTCTCTAGGCACCCTCTGTTCACTGCACTGCACTGCCGTGCACTGAACTTGAGGAAGAATCGACCACGTGGTGTTATGATCTCCTACAGGAATTAATTATGGGTGCGTTACGAACTGACATTTAATTATAGCAAATCCTACTAAGAACAATGCGTTTTTTTTTATATATCTCCGATGTTTTCATAACATACAAGTGCTACAGAAGAATGCTAAAGATAAGGTGGGTAGATCATGTAACTAATGAGGAGGTATTGAATAGGATTGGAGAGAAGAGAAGTTTGTGGCACAACTTGACTAGAAGAAGGGATCGGTTGGTAGGACATGTTTTGAGGCATCAAGGAATCACAAATTTAGCATTGGAGGGCAGCGCGGAGGGTAAAAATCGTAGAGGGAGACCAAGAGATGAATACACTAAACAGAGTCAGAAGGATGTAGGTTGCAGTAAGTACTGGGAGATGAAGAAGCTTGCACAGGATAGAGTAGCATGGAGAGCTGCATCAAACCAGTCTCAGGACTGAAGACCACAACAACAAGTTGCAACGTTCCCTAATCAAAATTAATGAATGATTGTGCTGATAAACCTCTTACATTATTTGCTTTTCAAACAGCTAAGCAAAACTGAATGTACTCAGACATTATTCTCTTTACTTATTCTCATCAACACTAAACTGACACACAATATTTTTAGCGCAACGCAATCTGACTTTTAATAATCCCTACAAAAGAATGACCCTGACTAACAATAACCTATACCTTTCATGAATCACTTACCTCACAAAAATTTCGGTACTCAGACTACTGCAATACAACAAGCGCGAATACTGCCAGCTAAATAAAAGAGTCTAACTATTGAAGTCACTATCTACTGATAGGCATAGTTAGCAAATGAAAAATTTTGATAGAGAACAAACAATGTATTTACCTTAATACTGTTCAAAAGTCATAATATATATATATCAGTTCATGACATCCAGTCTTACAAATTTACTCTTTCTGGCGGACACACGTCCAGATCGTCCGCTCTTAAAACTCCGCCATCTCTCTCCCCACATCCACCACTGCTGGCGGCTCACCTCCAACTGCGCAACGCTACGCGCTGTTAACAGCCAACTGCCCAACACTACAATGGCGAATATTCCAACAACAATGCCAACCAGCCACAGACTGCACACAGCACAGCCAGTGATTTTCATACAGAACGCTACGTGGCGTTACCAATATAAAAACCTAAACAGCCTACTTACAAAGTTACAATATCAAAATAAGTAAATCTGAAAATTCTTTAACCACCAGTATGACACTTTAATTTCTCCCGGCGTGTACAATGTTCAAATAACTTACGGGAATGCAGCAGGATGACATCATCGACAACAGCCGATATTTCGACAGGAGCACACCCTGACACTCTCAAGCCAATATTGCAACCTCGCTTTTCAGAGACACTCCGTAAAGGTAGCACACACTCACATGCACACACACTGAACGCTAGCGCCAGCACAAACCAAAGATGTCCGACATCAATAATAAATTAGTAATCATTGGGTAAGGTAACACAAACTCTGTCCCCCTGTTTTCTGACAAGAGAGAGAATAGGATTCCGTGCAGAATTAAAATAAAAACCACCATCTCTATTTATAAGGTTACTTTCTAATTTTATTTCAACAGCTATCTTAATAACAATGGCTGGAAGAGCATGCCAGAATATCCATGTTGCTATATCATAAGATGACCTGTGCCAAGACAATGTTCAGCAACGGCTGATTTTCTCAGCTGTTGTAAAAGGGTGTATTGCTTATGCTCAGAACACCGGTTCTCCACAGTCCTGATAGTCTGACCAATATACACAATGTATGCAAAAGTATCCGGAAACCTGGCTGAAAATGACTTATAAGTTTGTGGCGCCCTCCATCGGTAATTCTGGAACTTAGTATGGTGTTGGCCCACCCTTAGCCTTGATGACAGCTTCCACTCTCGCAGGCATAAGTTCAATTAGGTGCTGGAAAGTTTCTTGGGGAATGGCAGCCCATTCTTCACGGAGTGCTGCACTGAGGAGGGGTATCGATGTCGGTCGGTGAGGCCTGGCACGAAGTCGGCGTTCCAAAACATCCCAAAGGTGTTCTACAGGATTCAGGTCAGGACTCTATGTAGGTCAGTCCATTAAAGGGATGTTATTGTCGTGTAGCCACTCCGCCACAAGCTGTGCTTTATGAACAGGTGCTCGATCGTGTTTAAAGATGCAGTCGCCATCCCCCAATTGCTCTTCAGCAGTGGGAAGCAAGAAGGTGCTTTAAAACATTAATGTAAGCCTGTGCTATGGTAGTGCCACGCAAAACAACAAGGGGTGCAAGCCCTCACCACGACCCCACCACAACACCACTCCTTCAGAATTTTACTGTTGGCACTACACACGCTGACGGATGACGTTCACATATCCACACCCTGCCATCGTATTCCCACACTGTGTACCGTGATTCGTCACTCTAAACAACATATTTCCGCTGTTCAATCTTCCAATGTTTACGCTCCTTACACCGAGCGAGGCGTGATGTGTGGCTTATAAGCAGCCGCTCGACCATGAAATCCAAGTTTTCTCACCTTCCGCCTAACTATCATAGTACTTTTAGTGGATCCTTATGCAGTTTGGGATTCCTGTGTGATGGTCTGGTTAGATGTCTGCATTTCACGACCCTCTTCAACTGTCGGCGGTCTCTGTCAGTCAGCAGCTGTGCGTGTCCCTTCACGTTTCCACTTCACTATCACATCGGAAACAGTGGACCTGGGGATGTTTAGGAGTTTGAAAATTTCGCGTACAGACGTATGACACCCAATCACCTGACCACGTTCGAAGTCCGTGAGTTCCGCGCATCGCCCCATTCTGCTCTCTCGCGATGTCTAATGAGTAGTGAGGTTGGTGATATGGAAGGGTGGTGATATGGAGTACCTGGCAGTAGGTGGCAGCTCACTGCACCTAATACGAAAAACGTACGGTTTTGGGGGTGTTGGTTGGTTGGTTGTTTGGGGGAGGAGACCAGACAGCGAGGTCATCGGTCTTAGGGAAGGAAGTCGGCCGTGCCCTTTCAGAGGAACCATACTGGCATTTTCCTGGAGCGATTTAGGGAAATCACGGAACCGTCGTCCTCCCGAATGTGAGTCCAATGTGTTTGGGGGTGTACAGATACTTTTGATCACATAGTGTGTGACCTGCGCCGGCTGCGGTGGTCTCGCGGTTCTAGGCGCGCAGTCAGGAACCGTACGACCGCTACGGTCGCAGGTTCGAATCCTGCCTCGGGCATGGATGTGTGTGATGTCCTTAGGTTAGTTAGGTTTAAGTAGTTCTAAGTTCTAGGGGCTGATGACCACAGCAGTTGAGTCCCATAGTGCTCAGAGCCATTTTGTGTGACCTGCCACAACTGCAAGGAATATGGTAGACACCCGCATTACGCAAACCACGATCGTCCGTTATAGAAACTAAAAGGTGCCTGATCTTAGATAGTGGTCGAAAAACACGCTTCATATGGTATTCCCGCAGAATACCACAAGTCCCGTTCGAAATGCTCTCTGCGTATGGCAAAAATGCCCGGTGCAGCTACATCTACATCTACATGTACATGGTTACTCTGCAGTTCAAACTTAAGTGCCTGGCAGAGGGTTCATCGAACCATTTTCATACTACTTCTTTACCATTCCAACTCTCGAATGGTGCGTGGGAAACAGGAACACCTAAATCTTTCCGTTCGAGCTCTGATGACTCTTATTTTATTATGATGATCATTTCTCCCTACGTAGGTGGGCGTCAACAATTGGTCGATAGCTCAACGCACGTCTAATCTGTCTTTCACTATAACCTTTCTGAAGAAAGGTGGCTTCGAGATGAGCTAATTCAGCTGACAAAGTCTCAGAGTCCGAGATGACACAGACACTGTGAACCAAGGTACGAAATACTCCATCACTTTCAGCCAGATGGTGACAACTATCAGCCTGCAGACGCCAATCAGTGTGAGCAGGCTTCCTTTCTGCGGTAAGCAGAAAGCATTTCGAACAGGATTGGTCGTATTTCGCAGAAATACTACGTGAAGTGTGGTTTTCGACCACCATCTAAAATCGGGTTTCTTTTAGTTTCCGTAAAGGATTACCTTGGTTTGCTTAAGGGGGAGGGGGTTTCTACTGTACTCCTTGCAGTTGTGGCATGTCATATATTGGTCAGACTATGGGGACTGAGCATAAGCGGCACGCACGGTTGCAACAGCCGAACAAATCCACCATTGCGGAACATTGTCTTGGCAACGGGTATCCTATCGAATATAGCAACGTAGAGATTCGGGCGTGCAATTCCAGCTATTTGTGTAGTGTTATTAAGGAAGCCCGTTGAAATAAAATCGGAAAGCAACGTTATAAATAAAGATGGTGGTTATCGTTTAAATTCTGCAAGGCATGCTGTTCTCTCAGTTGACAAAAAAACAGAGGGACAGAGTTTATGCTAACTGACATGTTGATTATCAATATCATTATCGATAACTTCTGACGTCAGACATCTTTGGTTTGTGATGGCGCTACTGAACAGTGTGTGTGAGCTATTTTTCCGGAGTTTTTCGGATAAGGAGGTAAGTTATAATATAAAACCCATCAAATATGAGCTTCAAACGAAAACGAAAAAAATCCAAGATGGCGTCTCAAAGTTCTTGCCTCTTATTGGTTTCGTAGCACGTTGCCGAAATATCGCAGAATTTATTTTGTTTCTCGCGTGCGGCAACGCCTCCTCAACATGAAATAACAGGAAGTGACATCACAAAACTTACGTTGCTGCCGTTGTGCATGGCCCATATTTCAGAGATTTGGTAGTGGGTTACACTGATGTGCGTGCTTCAGAGAGACGACCGCAACAGCACGACGAGTTGGCGGCTTCTTAAACTTAGAGTGACAGAAGCAGATCCGATTTCATGAAGACAGATGCGACCGTCGCTGGCGTCTGTTCGTCCCGCCTTTTCATTTGCTATGTCTCCGACTAATTTCTCTTAATAAAGAGCCGCCGCATTCCACGGACAAACGTGGCTGATTGCCAACAGCTGGGACGGTAGCGTCAAAGCATGTGAAGGAGACAACATACGGTCTCGATTCATTAAGAAAAAATACGTCTTAATGAGCATCCAGCTGTACCGTTCACAACAAGATACAGCGTGGACTTTACTTTAGTACTGCGTCAAGAGCAATCGTTGTGAAAGTCTCAGACTAATACTTGATGGTGTGCTTTGAAAGAGAGCAATATCGATGGATCTAACCGGCTATCAACAATCAGACACCGCGTAAACTGACTACATAATGATGTTATTTGCGTATGCATTGAAATAACGCTGTAGTTTAACGGAGTCAAAAAAATGGTTCAAATGGCTCTGAGCACTATGGGACTTAACATCTAAGGTCATAACTGACCTAGACTTAGAACCTAAGTACATCACACACATCCATGCCCGAGGCAGGATTCGAACCCGAAGCGCCTAGAACCGCTCGGCCACAGCGGCCGGCTAACGGAGTCAGAACAGTCTGACAACCAAACTGCAATAATACATGCCTTAAAACGAGTTCAATGCAAATTTGATTTTTGAATGTATAAACAATAAAATATTGATAAAACTACTCTTGAAATGAAATTAATGGGAACGTTCTGTTGCTAAGTAACCCCTTCTTCTGCCTCCGGCAAGTTTCGTGATTAGGCATTTTACCTTCCTTCGGACTCGATTTTAGCCTTATTTTTACACTAAAAGGGTAGCAGTTTTCAGTATTTCACTTCAGCTGTGAGAATTATTAACAGAGAGTAAACCATAGAACGACGAAAGAAGTGGGTCGCGTAAATGAGATTAGCGATAAACTTAATCACAATTTGGAAACCCGATGCATAGGAACGGAAGGATTTGTCTTGTTTTGATGGAACGCCCGCCATTTGACTGAATGTTATAATGTTATTTTCTTGCGCAATCTCGGTGTTTCAGCTTTGTAGGCATTATCAAATCCCCGATAAGTCCGAATGACATGTCATCGTCGAAATATTACAACACGTATCTGGCGGTATACACTACTCGTCGCGTTATGACTTCATATATTCGTATGTTGTAATATTTCGACTATGACGAGTGATTCAGACATGCCGGGCATTTGGTGATGCTTCATCTTTGAACATGATGATGACTATGAAGCTGAAATCGCGATAGTGAGAAAGAGATGAATATTAAATCATACATTCAAATGGTGGAAATGTCATTGAAAAACTTCTACATGATTGTGGAGATAACGAAGGAAAACTCATGAAAAAATTATGTTACCTTGGAAGCAAAACTACGCATGATGGACGAAACAAGGAGATATACAGGGGCTGGAGAAAAATAGGGAAACACCAAAAACAACACCATCGCGAAATGGATGGTCTATACTGACAGGCGTAGTTCGCTTCGCGGTGCAGTTATGACGGTGCAGAAATCATCAGGTGGTAAATTATGTGACGTGTTTGTGGGAAGACTGTTAGACACAGAGAAAAAACAGCTAACACACTGAAGTGGGTACATATTGAGGTACCAATGATCACAATATCTGTACCTACATCCTCACATCCCGTTGCAGACTTGGAGGATTTGTAAAGGGGAGTTGCGTATTTACTTAAGAGCTGAATGAATATACAGGATGTTCGGAAATTCCCGTTACAAACTTCTAGGACTCAACAGAGGGGAGTGACTACATCATATTTTGAATAGGAAACCATGTCCGGAAACGTACCGTTTGCGTTCTACGATGGTTTTAATTCCAATGTTTAATTCATCCACTTCTGCTTGAGGTATCGAATTCGGCGGATGCGGATGCAGGATGTTAGGTAAGAGTCCGAAAGGAGATATAACGAAACGTCCATTTATCACTTAAGCACATTTGTTTGTATTACCGCTAACACTTAAACATTACGTGTTTACATCATTCCAAAACAGAAAAGAACCTAGCATACTGTACTTGCAGAACTGTACCGATGCATAGCAGACGCTAAGAGAATCGGGTGAGCCGGCCGCTGTGGCCGAGCGGTTCTAGGCGCTACAGTCTGGAACCGCGTGACCGCTACGGTCGCAGGTTCGAAGGTTCGAATCCTGCCGCGGGCATGGATGTGTGTGATGTCCTTAGGTTTGTTAGGTTTAAGTAGTTCTAAGTTCTAGGGGACTGATGACCTCAGATGTTAAGTCCCATAGTGCTCAGAGCCATTTTTGAATCGGGTGACCATCTGACAATAAACGTCAGCATGTGTACCTGATGGATAGCAGGGCAAGCAACTCTGCGACTTTTCTGTTTGCCTCGCCAGACGTGGACGCGTTACACCCGGAGAGGGGTTCTTATTCGAAATATTAAGTACTCACTGCCTTCTACAAGTCCTAGAAGTTTGTAACGAGAATTTCCGAACACCCTTCATATTCGTTCAGCTCTTCTACTGTCCTTCGGTAAGAAATTCGTACCCTGTGGCCGAGTTTCAACACTGACTGAGCCACATACTTATTGCTCTGTGAGACGCATTTAAAATACGTTTTTTTTACGTATACTTATAATTTGTCAAGAAAAATTCAGCATATTTTTTGAAAGGAACAACCTACTTGAAAGTCTGCTGCAGAAACTTAACGTTATATTCAGTGCAGATATTAAGTCCAAAAGAACTGGTTTTTTCCACGTTCTGAAAGTACACATTACACCAACTCGCCTTTTTTGAGTCGCCAGTATACTGACTGGTTTGATGCGGCCTGCCAAGAATTTCTGTCCTGCGATAAACTTTTCTTCCCTGAGCAGTAGCTGCAACATACATCCTTAATTATTTGCTAGATGTATTCGAGTCTCCGTCTTCGATTCTCTTCTGTTCCAGTTTTACCACAGTCCGTGTTTCACTACCATACAATGCTGTGCTCCAAACTTACATTCTCATACATTTCTTCCTCAAATTAAGACCAGTGTTCGATACTAGGAGTTGTCATCTTGCCCAGGAATGCCCTTTTAGACAGTGCTAGTCTGCTTTTTATGTCATCCTTGTTCCGTTCATCATAGGTTATTTCGCTTCGTAGATAGAGAAATTCTTTAACTTTTTCTACTTCGTCGTCGTCAATAGTGATGATATCTTTCTCGCTGTTCTCATTTCTGCTACTTCTCACTGCTTTGGTGTATCTTCGATTTACTCTCAATCCATATGCTGTACTGCTGCATTCACCTTTATTGATGATGAGCTTGAAAGATGGTGACCGAACGATATGGCGCTGGACTCGCATTCGAGAGGACAGCGGTGCAAATCCGTGTCCAGCCATCCAGATGTAGGTTTTCCGTGACGTCCCTTAGTCGCTTAAGGTGAATGCTGCTATTGTTTCTGCGCACCAATTTAGCTTCCCCGTTCTTACCCAATCCGAAACACATTCTTCCTCAAGGACTTGGAATTTCACGTCCAGGAAGAGGCCTGGGAGGAACCGACAGTTGCGCTTTTGCTTCGGGGGCACTGGGTGACGCAGCAGTCGCGCCACGCAAGTTCTCGGAAATCTGTCAGAGCTGGGATTTCGCAATGAGCGCAGCGCCGGTGCGGGAAGATGCGGCTTATCCGGTCAGAGTTTCGCTAACAAGGGGAGGCCGCCAATTGTGGTTCAAATGGTTCAAATGGCTCTGAGCACTATGCGACTTAACTTCTGAGGTCATCAGTCGCCTAGAACTTAGAACTAATTAAACCTAACTAACCTAAGGACATCACACACATCCATGCCCGAGGCAGGATTCGAACCTGCGACCGTAGCTGTCCCGCAGTTCCGGACTGAGCGCCTAGAACCGCTAGACCACCGCGGCCGGCGCCAATTGTGAAATTCAGATTCGATTCATACTGCGCATAATAAAAGCTCATGGCCAGAGGTGTAATGTGGCAAACCACCAAGATGCACTTCTCAGCCGTTGTCGAGAAAATCGACAGTTAAAAGAAACCGTTGCGGTGAAATACTGTCTACGATTAATATTTTCTACAGCGTCGTGACGCAGCGGTAAGCGCTCGGGTTCGTAATCCGAAGGTCGCCGGATCGAGTCTCGCGCCATGCAACCTTCTTTTTTTTTAGTATTTGTTTTTTGTAATTCATATATATATATATATATATATATATATATATATATATATATATATATAATTCCCGGCAATCAGTTGCAACAATTATGCATATAATAAGTTGTTGAAAGTCGTTTGTCGTGGAAAAACTGGCGACTTCGAACATCATTATGTTTTCCGCAAACAAAGTTGTATTTCACAAATGTTATTAATTATCTTCATAATGTTATCCACGTATAGTTAACGGAAGACGTAGGAACGATATTCCGAAACGAATACGTATAGCGTAAGTCAAACGTTCGAATTAGAATAGAGACCCCACGAACACAAATTTGCTGTGACAGGTATGAAATATAAACTCCGTTACTCACTCGTTACACTTGAAGGACAGATGTTGAATGGGCCGAAACGAGCCGCCGCATAACAGCGTAGTTGCGTGCTAACTTAGAAAGAAGTTATATGCGGTCCCTAGCGCAACTTATAACATCGTCGAAAATCAGTGCGGACGGGAGAGCTTTGGTACACCCTGTTAAAAAAAAAAGGGAATAATGGAGGCGGTACAATTGGAGAGCGATCCGCCTTCACCAACATGCATAAGCAATTCATTAATAGTTTATAATATATATATATATATATATATATATATATATATATTTGAATTACAAAAAACTAATAATAAAAAAAAAGTTGCATGGCGCGAGATTCGATCCGGCGACCTTCGGATTACGAACCCGAGCGCTTACCGCTGCGCCACAACGCTGTAGAAAATTGTTAATCGTAGAGAGTATTTCACCGTAACGGTTTCTTTTAACTGTCGATTTTCTCGACAACGGCTGAGAAGTGCATCTTGGTGCTTTGCCACATTACACCTTTGGCCATGAGCTTTTATTATGCGCAGTAAGAATCGAATCTGAATTTCACAATTGGCGGCCTCCCCTTGTAAGCTGCGCCCCTGGGCTTCCATTTGCCGTCACTCGTGCTGTTCACGAAATCTGGAACAGCATGGGAACGTGACCCTTGCCGCCGAGATAGCTTGTATGTTTTCCCGTACTGCACGAAGCCGCACCAACTCATGCAGACACTAGATAACAAACAGGAACACGATAGTACGAAAACGAGATTACATTAGGCGGTTCGTATGGTGGAGTATGGCGAAGAGAATTCGAAACATCGTCCTAGAGTGCTAAAAATCGCGTGAGGACTGTCAGGACAAGTCACTACTCTAGCGAAAAGGAGACACTTGAATCGGTTAACAGACGAACTGCTTCAGCTTGACTTCCTGATGTAGTTATTTGACCTTATAACACTTAAGAAATGTATACTGATTAATGGATGTAGCATCAATTAATGGGTGTAGCATCACTGGTATTTTGTCACGAAACAGTAGTTATTCATATGTTACATTGAAGTCGGGGCGAGCATCAGTCATCGGGAGTCGAAGTATGCAGGACCGATTACTCCTTCCCGGACTAGGAAGACGTAACACCGATACGCTGTTCTCTTAATGAGGGAGCAATGTCGCAGAAAAAGCTGAGTAGCTCCGTGGTGTAGTGGTTATGCTACTAAACTGTTGTATGGAGGGTCGTGAGTTCAAAATTCACCTTCACTGTGTAATTATAATTTCTGTATTCGGTTCGAGTACATTCTAGAAGTATCCACAAATGTCAAGAGTCATTGTACTGGAATGTTCTGTAGCTGGAATGTTCTGTAGCTGTATATATACTGTATGTGTTCCGGCCGGAGGCAGTTCGCCCCTCGCTCTTGTAAGTGCAAGTGCTGAATAAATCTTCGTTAAGTGAAGTTAGTGTTCGTCAATCATCTACTACGGCGTTGCTGATTTATTTACAAGGTGCAGTTAAACGAAAACGAGACGGGCGAATCGGCCGGAGTGGCCGAGCGGTTCTAGGCGCTACAGTCTGGAACCGCGCGACCGCTACGGTCGCAGGTTCCAATCCTGCCTCGGGCACGGGTGTGTGTGTGATGTCCTTAGGTTAGTTAGGTTTAAGTAGTTCTAAGTTATAGGGGACTGATGACCTCCCATAGTGCTCAGAGCCATTTGAACCATTTTTGAAACGGGAGAAAAATAGTAAATAAGCTGTTTATTGATTTGTAAGAAGTTTCCATTGTTGTTGTTGTGGTCTTCAGTCCAGAGACTGGTTTGATGCAGCTCTCCATGCTACTCTATCCTGTGCAAGCTTCTTCATCTCCCAGTACCTACTGCGACCTACATCCTTCTGAATCTGCTTAGTGTATTCATGGCTTGGTCTCCCTCTACGATTTTTCCTCCTCCAAGCTGCCCTCAATTACTAAATTGGTGATATCTTGATGCCTCAGAATATGCCCTACCAACCTTCTTCTAGTCAAGTAGTCCCACAAATTTCTCTTCTCCCCAATTCTATTCAGTACCTTCTCATTAGTTATGTGAGCTACCGATCTAATCTTCAGCATTCCTCTGTAGCACCACATTTCGAAAGCTTCTATTCTCCTCTTGTCTGAACTATTTATCGTCCACGTTTCACTTCCATATATGGCTACACTCCATACAAATACTTTCAGAAACGACTTCCTGACACTTAAATCTATACTCGATGTTAACAAATTCCTCTTCTTCATAAACGCTTTCCTTGCCATTGCCAATCTACATTTTATGTCCTCTCTACTTCGACCAATATCAGTTATTTTGCTCCCCAAATAGCAAAACTCACTACTTTAAGCGTCTCATTTCCTAATCCAATTCCCGCAGCATCACCCGATTTAATTCGACTACATTCCATTATCCTCGTTTTCCTTTTGTTGATTTTCATCTTATATCCTCCTTTCAAGACACTGTACATTCCGTGCAGCTGCTCTTCCAGGTCATTTGCATTCTCTGACAGAATTACAATGTCATCGGCGAACCTCAAAGTTTTTATTTCTTCTCCATGGATTTTAATTCCTACTCCGAATTTTTCTTGTGTTTCCTTTACTGCTTGCTCAATATACAGATTTAATAACATCGGAGATAGGCTACAATCCTGTCTCACTCCCTTCCCAACCACTGCTTCCCTTTCATGTCCCTCGACTCCTACAACTGCCATCTGGTTTCTGTACAAATTGTATATAGCCTTTCGCTCCCTGTATTTTACCCCTGCCACCTTCAGAATTTGAAAGAGAGTATTCCAGTCAACATTGTTAACAGCTTTCTCTAAGTCTACAAATCCTAGAAACGTAGGTTTCCCTTTCCTTAATCAATTTTCTAAGTTGCCATTATGTTAATATATTTACCTCACTGTGAGACAAGACGGTCAGTGCCTTGATGGGGAAATGTTTGCGGTTTCCAACGGAACCGTAATTGTACTCAGTCGTGCACCTCTTCTTCCGAAGCAAATCGACGGTCACAAATGTCTCTCTTCACGACTCTAAAAATATGGGGAGCGTTCGGCACTGTATGGAGGATGTGACTCAGCTTCGTTCGGCACTGAATGGAGGATGTGACTGAGCTTCGTTCGGCACTGTATGGAGGATGTGACTGAGCTTCGTTCGGCACTGAATGGAGGATGTGACTGAGCTTCGTTCGGCACTGTATGGAGGATGTGACTGAGCTTCGTTCGGCACTGTATGGAGGATGTGACTGAGCTTCGTTCGGCACTGTATGGAGGATGTGACTGAGCTTCGTTCGGCACTGTATGGAGGATGTGACTGAGCTTCATTCGGCACTGTATGGAGGATGTGACTGAGCTTCGTTCGGCACTGTATGGAGGATGTGACTGAGCTTCGTTCGGCACTGAATGGAGGATGTGACTGAGCTTCGTTCAGCACTGAATGGAGGATGTGACTGAGCTTCGTTCGGCACTGTATGGAGGATGTGACTGAGCTTCGTTTGGCACTGTATGGAGGATGTGACTGAGCTTCGTTCGGCACTGTATGGAGGATGTGACTGAGCTTCGTTCGGCACTGAATGGAGGATGTGACTGAGCTTCGTTCAGCACTGAATGGAGGATGTGACTGAGCTTCGTTCGGCACTGTATGGAGGATGTGACTGAGCTTCGTTCGGCACTGTATGGAGGATGTGACTGAGCTTCGTTCGGCACTGTATGGAGGATGTGACTGAGCTTCGTTTGGCACTGTATGGAGGATGTGACTGAGCTTCGTTCGGCACTGTATGGAGGATGTGACTGAGCTTCGTTCGGCACTGTATGGAGGATGTGACTGAGCTTCGTTCGGCACTGTATGGAGGATGTGACTGAGCTTCGTTCGGCACTGTATGGAGGATGTGACTGAGCTTCGTTCGGCACTGTATGGAGGATGTGACTGAGCTTCGTTCGGCACTGTATGGAGGATGTGACTGAGCTTCGTTCGGCACTGAATGGAGGATGTGACTGAGCTTCGTTCGGCACTGTATGGAGGATGTGACTGAGCTTCGTTCGGCACTGTATGGAGGATGTGACTGAGCTTCGTTCGGCGCTGTATGGAGGATGTGACTGAGCTTCATTCGGCGCTGTATGGAGGATGTGACTGAGCTTCGTTCGGCACTGTATGGAGGATGTGACTGAGCTTCGTTCAGCACTGAATGGAGGATGTGACTGAGCTTCGTTCGGCACTGTATGGAGGATGTGACTGAGCTTCGTTCGGCACTGTATGGAGGATGTGACTGAGCTTCGTTCGGCACTGTATGGAGGATGTGACTGAGCTTCGTTCGGCACTGTATGGAGGATGTGACTGAGCTTCGTTCGGCACTATATGGAGGATGTGACTGAGCTTCCCAGTGAGACTTCTGCAGCGTACTCGATATAACTTTGGCAACATATTGGCGGGCACACATCCTCACGTCGAGATGTTTTAGATTTTTGGTTTTCATACTTGGCTTTTAGTTAGCCAGATGCTGTGAAACACTGCAATACTGATCTGAGAAGGAATGCAATCTTACGAGAAATGTCAGTGATTCTTTAATACGGTTTGTTCACTTGGTCTCTTGTCTCATTTGTGCAAGGAAAAGGCGTTCGAATTTATGAAACTAATATTAACGTTTAGCTCAAGCGGTCTGATATTTTCTTTGCTTGTGGCACGCTGAATTACGTCACAATAGTGATGTATTCCAAAACGTAACTGTACTTTTCTGCCAAATTAAAATCGAAGATGGGACATATACACTCAAAGACCAAAAAAACAAAAAAAAATGACTCACCACGAGTGAGTCATTTTTTTATGCAAACAGTTATTCGACTTGGCATTGAGTGATAGAAGTTACTGCATATCCTCATGAGGGATATCGCGTCAGATTTTGTCCAATTGGCGCATTATATCGTCAAAATCTTGAGATGGTTGGAGGGCCCTGCCTATTATGCTCTGAAAGTTCTCAGTTGGGAAGAGATCCGGCGACCTTGCTGGACAGTGTAGGGTTTGGCCAGCGCGAAGCCAAGCGGCAGAATCTCTCTCCGTGTGCGGTCGGGAATTATCTTACTGAAATGTAAGCCCGTAATGATCGACTGTGGGACACAGAATATCGTCGACCACTGTGCTGTAAGGGTGTCGCGGATGACAACTAAAGGGGTACTGCTATGAAAAAAAAAATGGCACCACACACCAATTCGTGATCGTTGGACCGTATGGCAGGCGACTGTCAGTTTGGTATCCCACTGATGTCAGGAGTGTCTCCAGATACGACTTCGGCCAGGATCTCATTGACTGAAGTAGCATTGCCTTCATTGACGAGTATCGCTTCGAACTGCGCCCCGACGACCAACGAAGCCCTCTCTGTAGATGCCGCGGACAGCAGAAAACTACGAAAGAATTATCAGTTCCATCCCACGCAAAATCGTTGTTGTCTTCCGTTCCGAAGGTGGACCAATGATCTCTTAAGAAATCACTCGCCTTGTGGTGATATTCCTCGCTTGCTCACCATTTCCTCCACCACCTGGAAATCAAAGAAGGTGATGTATTGTGTGTGACACCAGAAAAGCCTGGCGGCTGCCCTAGCACCTGAGGGTTAGGCAACCCTTTCGACACGACTTGAGACGGGTTTGGCTACCTTTGGGCTCTAGAGCAGCCACCAGGCTGAACTGATGTCAAATGTTCCTGGCAGGTACTTTGTAACGTGCTCAGCGAAGATGTCCGGGCAACACCGAGGGTGTTGCCGAAGTCGTAATGTTTTGGATCATCAGTGCATACCCCCTGTTTTGAAGAATCTTTCACTGATGTTTTGAAACTATTGTAGCTCTGCCTCTTCGTCTCGCCGAGACAACTGCAACAGCGACGCAAGGTAGCAGGATTTCACTTGGATATTCCGCGCGACGCGGAAGTCATTACGGTTGACGCCCCTCTGCCTCTTCCTGGTGGCTCTTGCCCCGTCACAGGCGAGAACCCCGGCCATTGTGGTCAAGCCTGTGCCGTGCATCCAGCGAGCTCCTCGCAAGGCAGTAGGCACGTGTGTGAGTCGTCCGCGACGCGCTGGCAAGAGAGAGAGCGGACTTTCGCCCCACGTAGCAGTCGCAGGTCCAGCGAGATCCGACTGTCAGCTGGTCGGCCAGTTATCCCCTCCACCAGCGTCTGCCCGGCCACGCCGTCACTTTTCCCGCGGGCGCGCCGCCGCTTTCTACGGAGGCCGCGTGGCTACGCACGCTTACGCCTCGTGTCGCCTTCACCGCTTACACCAACAGTAGGCTGCCAGCAGGCTGCTGCTGCTGCTGCATGTCTTCAGCGACAACGCGTGCCTTGCGATCACTCGCCTAGTGCTGATCCACATCGCCTGCTCACCACATCCTCCAACAAGTGGAACCCAATGAGGGAGATGCCGTACCTTGTGGCCTTGAAAGTACCTGACTGGATCCGACTTACCAGAATGAGATTTTCACTCTGCAGCGGAGTGTGCGCTGATATGAAACTTCCTGGCAGATTAAAACTGAAACTCGGGACCTTCGCATTTCGCGGGCAAGTGCTCTACCATCTGAGCTACCCACGCACGACTCACACCCCGTCCTCACAGCTTTACCCCTGCCAGTACCTCGTTTCCTACTTCCAAACTTTACAGAAGTTCTCCTGCGAACCTAGCAGAACTAGCACTCCTGAAAGAAAGGATTCGCAGGTGAGCAGAACAGCTTCTGTAAAGTTTGGAAAGTGGGAGACGAGGTATTGTCAGAGGTAAAGCTGTGAGAAAGGGGCGTGAGCTGTGCTTGGGTAGCTCAGATGGTAGAGCACTTGCCCGCGAAAGGCAAAGGTCCCGAGTTCGAGTCTCGGTCCGGCACACAGTTTTAATCTGCCAGGAAGTTTGGATCCTACTTAACAGGCATGAATCCATCAGTCACTTTGAACAATGATTAATCGAAACTTATCTTGGGAAAGGCCGAATCACAATCATAACAGTGGAAGGAGCCGAATTGGGGACATATCCGAAATTGCAACTCTTTGAAAAAACCCTATATAGTACAAATTTCTCAAGACAACGTAACTTCATTTGACACAGTCGTTACGAAACGTTATATGCATGTATACATACGTTTCCATGCGTATTGGCACTATACGTTTTTAATTATAAACAGCTGAAAAATTTTTAACAAGGTTTTACAAATGTTCCCTTTTTGCAAAATGTTTTTTATGTGTTTTTGTATAAATTTTGATACATCATTATACATATATCTGTAGATTTTCACAGCTCTCCAGATATCTGTGAAAAATGATACACAGCCGCGTGGAATTAGCCGAGCGGTCTGGGGCGCTGCAGTCATGGACTGTGCGACTGGCCCAGCGGAGGTTCGAGTCCTCCCCGACGGTTCAATCCCGCGTCCGGCCATCCTGGTTTAGGTTTTCCGTGATTTCGCTAAATCACTCCAGGCAAATGCCGGGATGGTTGCTCTGAAAGGGCACGGCCGACTTCCTTCCCCATCCTTCCCTAATTCGATGAGACCGATGACCACGCTGTCTGGTCTCCTTCCCCAAACAACCAACCAACAAACGAGTCCTCCCTCGGGCATGGGTGTGTGTGTTTGTCCTTACGATAATTTAGGTTAAGTAGTGTGTAAGCTTAGGGACTGATGACCTTAGCAGTTAAGTCCCAGAAGATTTCACACACATTTGAACATTTTTTGAAAAATGATACACAAAATTTTAGGGATTTTCTCGCACATAAATGTCTTACTATCGCATTAAATAAAAATTCGTTCTACAAAATATTTCAGTGTAGTATTCACATGCCACATTTAAGTACCGTAACATCAGTGGTTTGTAAGGAAAAGGTACACAAAGGTTACAAGAAGTAAGTTACGGAAAACCCGAATCAAAGATTTGACAGTGTTTATACTTGTATACGTTCCAGGCGCTTCAGTCCGGAACCGCACAGCTGCTACGGTCGCAGGTTCGAATCCTGTCCTTAGGTTAGTTAGGTTTAAATAGTTCTAAGTTTAGGGGACTGATGACATAATTAAGTCCCATACTGCTTAGAGCCATTAGAACCATTTTTTTTTTATTCGCTCCTACTTACAGGCGATAATCACGGAGTCAATCTGAACAATGATCAATCAAAGCCTATCTTGGGAACACGAGTGAACAGGAAGGGCAGAACTTCAATCGTAAAGGGCCGAACTTCAATCGTAAAGGGCCGAACTTCAATCGTAAAAATTAGATCTGACTCCTTAATTGAAATGAAACAAGGAAACGTATATCAATGGAGACGACGGATATATCTGTCCATGTTCTGCTCTGTCTCAGTGAGTTCGACGACAATATGTATTATAATGCTATTAGTTAGTATTTCCTCTTATCTCAACCATCAAGATAGTGTGCTCTTGGTCAGTTATAATATTTTTCATTGTTTATGCTTTTGAGGACACAAATTATGGTATTTCATCCATAAGAGAAAATAATTTACCGTGTTTTTTTAGGAGTTTGCACATGATGTGATCGAAAAGCAGTGTTATATTAACCTCGACAAGTGGCACAGTAGTTCAGATTTGGCTGACAAACTAACGAGTAAGAACACCGACATTGTTGGCGCAGTTCGGCGAAACAGAAGGGTGTGACCTGACTTAATGAAAAATCGAAAACTGAGGAAGGTTTAATGCTTAATCGCGTACAGAAAGAAGCAGATATTAATGAAATGGAAGAACAAGACAGACGTTGTGATAGATAGAACTTTCCATGGCGACACATTTCAAGTAGAGGAATAGTATCGTGCAAGAGACGGACCTTACCACGGATTACAACAAAAATGTGGGAGGTGTAGAGGGGAGCGATTCCCAATTGCAAAGTCACCAAATGGCCAGGAGCAGACGACAAAATAGTAGAAAATTTTTCGCCACTTATTGCATGTCGCATGCTTCAGCGTATACTTTCGGTACAAAAGAAACCATGTTCACAGTAAGCATTAGCAATTGGACGCCCACCTCGAGCACCAACGACTAGACTTATAGCCAGGCATTTTCGAGAATGTTTACGAAGTACAACCAAGAAAAAAAAACCAACAAGGAGGTTTGGAGTATGCACGAGGAGAGAGAGAGAGAGAGAGAGAGAGAGATTGATTGATTGAGTGACAGCATGTGTATGTGTGTGTCTGTGTGTGTGTGTGTGTGTGTGTGTGTGTGTGTGTGTGTGTGTGTGTGAGGAGTGTTACGGTGGCTCAACGACGAGGTTATGAGCGCCCTTACAAAAGTAAAAGAAACGAATGTAGATATAATGGCTGAAAACGTTGTGACAAAGTGGGGAGGAGGGGGATAAACCTACAAAATAACACTCATTCCCATCTTACTTGCGTTAATAAATACAATCACATTCTCAAGCACGAGAAGAGGCCCTCGAAGAAGGACATGTTACTTGTGTGTAAAATACGAAGTCTTTCTCTGTGCAGCACCATATTTTCAAATATTTCACACGGGAAACGACATGTATCTGTGTCAAAATAAAATTTCATACATTCATTTTCTTGTGATTCCTGTATCCAGTGATTGGTCTGTAACTGGAAAGGAATGAAACTGGTAGAAAAAACTTTTATTGCGTAAGAGCACACCAACCAATATGCAGAACCTTTTTACTTGAGCGTCAAAACTTTTTTTCCACTGCTTTGCGATTACCATTGCATGATTTGGAACACGACTGACACTACCCACCAGAAACAGTTATTTCCAGTTGTCGTCATCCTCGTCCGCAGCTTACTTCTTTCCTCTTTTCCATCGTGTGTTCTGCCCTTAAATCCTAGTCGTTAGCCAAGATTAACTTACAGTCCTTAATTAGTAAAGCTGGCAAATGGGGTTGCCCTGTTCATTGGCGGAATGTATCAAAGCTTGACCTTACAGCCATCTGCATGCTTGCGCTGAGCGAAATTGTGCTTCGTCCTAGTTGTACAGTTCTATATTGGAAGCAGTGGACCTGAGCAGAGGCTCTGAGGAAAACTAGTGTACCACGCCTTTCCTTACAACGAGGAACGCAGATTTTGAGATTAGGTATTGTGTCACATAAGCAGAGCTACTTTTAAAAGGTGCAACTAGGTTTCACTGCCTTTAAGGCAGTGTGTTTTAATTAACATCTATTCAGACGAATTTTTTCCTGCAACCACAGTAAGGAAACCTGTTATATTAAGTGGCTCTCACACGCTCAGTACTTTTGATGAAATCATACTGTGTCAACATATTGCAGCGAAATTGACGAGGCAAAGAACGGCACGATATTATTACGTGAAATTGATGCCCGGGACGTTTCAGTTACAACTCGGCCTTCATAACGAACACATCGGCGCTTCACGATGTGGAGATCGCTTGTATTGTGTTTGAATTGCTTTGCTTGCAAAATGTAAGCAGAAATTTTGCATAATGGGCGATTCGATTCCGTGAATGTTTCAAACAACCAGGAGCTCTTTCACCGCAGCAGAGACTCACAAACCACAACAGCGACTAATTAGGGAGTCAACAAGCGAGCTGTGTAACGTATCGAGTGCATGTACTGTTTCTCTTTATTTCTCTTTTATAACTGCTGTTGCAAACGAAATAAAACAATTATACTGTTCGAAAGCTTACCTGACCTTATGTGTGTACTGTAACAACTATTGCAAGAAAAAGTATACATATCTGCTCACTGGACTGTTGACCTAACATGTGTCAATTCTGAGAACAACTACGGCTAAAGTAAACAGTTCTGCTTATTATCATCACACCGTGATCTTCAGTTTTCTCTGCTGTTGTGGACAACGTGGTGTCTGACGTTACCTCATCAATCAGGAATTTCGTTTCTTCAAGGTACCTCTTCAAGCCCACTTCCTGATTTTTGGTCATTTACTTTCAGTTTTCTACGTAAATTCGTTGGGACCGAATTGAATTTCTCTCCGTCTAGGCAGCAAGTGACGTGTATTTCGAAGTACCACGTAATTTTTGCTTTACTTTACACGTGACAAGGGCCTTATATATATAATACGCCTGCTCTGTGAGTCTCTTCCACTTCTTTCTGTCGAGTGCACCGTTTGTCCATAGTGTTCATCCTACCTGTTTCCTCCCGAACATTATTTTGTCACATAATTCTGGGTCATCTTCTTCCTTTAGTTCAAAAAAATGGTTCAAATTGCTCTGAGCACTATGGGACTTAACTACTGAGGTCACCAGTACCCTAGAACTTAGAACTACTTAAACCTAACTAACCTAAGGACATCACACACAACCATGCCCGAAGCAGGATTCGCACCTGCGACCGTAGCGGTCGCGCGGTTCCAGACTGTAGCGCCTAGAACCGCTCGGCCACAACGGCCGGCTCCTTTAATTCCATCTACTGTTTTGCAGAGTGCTATTCTGGGTTGTATATTCTCGATCAATCTTGCTGTATAGCGTGCCCAGTTCACTTCTCTCATCTCAACATTATGATGTTTCAACAGCTCTCTTCTTTCTTCTTATCCTCTGTTCCATGATTTTTCGTCATATACAGGCCAAAAACTTTCTTTATTATTTTTCTTTGTAGTATTAAAAGTTATTCGTTATCTTTCTTCCTAAATATTAATGTTTCAGATCCATATAATGTTGCCAGTATAATAATCGGTTGATACAAGCGGATTTTGAAGTTAGTACTAAATTCTTCAGAATTTTGATGAAACAAAAAAGTGTTTTGCATGCTGTTGCTAGATTGGCATGTATTTCTGTATCCATTCTATTGTTGTTAATAACGAGACTCCCTAAATGTTGAAGCGGTCAACAGTCTTGAAAATGAATCCATCTAGAGCCAAAGCTGCGTCATTTACAATTTTCTTGCTAATGACCAGGTATTTGTCTTTTCTTCATTAACATTAAATCATCTTTTCTCGGTGATTTTGTAATAGTTCTGCATTGTTCCAATTAATTCTGGTTTAGAAGTACTTACTAATGCCACATCGTTTGCAGAGGCTAGTCTTTTAATGTCCACAGGCTTTTTTCATCTTCAGAACTTTCCGGAAAATGTGTTGAAAACTTAAGACGCAAGGGAACTATAGATGCTAGCTGCGAGTGGGCAGTGATTCGATCAGTGGGGAAAGTTGAAAATTTGTGCTGGACTGGGATTCGAACCCGAGTCGTCTGCTTACTAGGCAGATGTGCGGACCACTGCGCCATCCGGACACAGTGGTCATCGCAACTGCTCATGACACCATAGTTAACCTCTCGTCAGACCCAAATTCTCTACTTATCCACACACTGCTATTGTATTGCCCCTTGCCCATTATTTTCATTACTCGCAGCATTTCGTTGATTCCCGTAAGAGTTCGAGCGTGGTGCTCATGTGCACTGAAGAGATCATTGGCCGTCCTAGCCTTAATTATACATGATTAACAGTAATTAAACACGCAAACTACAGGCGCGGATTGCTGACTGTAAATGGAGGAAAGAAGGTCCTGTGAACATGTTTCCGGAAATGCATTGTTGCCATGATAGATGGCACTGACGAATGAAAGTTCCTCTGACCACATACCGTGTGTTGCTGTGTGTTGCAGGCAGTATGGTTGACGTAGTGTACTGTAAGCAGCAGAATGATCCGGCATTCATGTCGGGATATAAAGGCACATTTGCATGCCGAGCGTGAGTTTCCTCGGAAACGCGAAATATTAATTAAATAAATAATCAGTGACAAATAAATAAAGCCTATGGCACACAACTGCAGCGCTGTGTCGCTGATAAAACAAAAGCACAATTACGTTACTCTTATGTTTGATTAAGAAAGGGAGCTCTGGTAGAAGTGGTGCGAGAAGCACGTGTTTTATTTTATTGTCTGGCACACCGCCATATTTCATGTTATAGAAGAATACTGCGAGTTGCAACCACACTAGGCACTCGATTCTGTAAAGAATTATATTTATAAAAGTAAGTAGGATTATGAACTGTAGGCTTATTCATTGAATATATCTGATTTAACTAACTGTGTAATTTTTTTATGTTTAGTAGACAATCACCTCTGTACGATGTATTGGCATGGCTGGCAAATTATTGTAATATTGAGATTTAGATTATGAGTCCGCACCTACCGCAGCAGTCTTTGGAAACGATTTAATTACGAAGTCCGATTATTCAGTTTTATTTCACGGTCAACTACGAGTAACATTGCCTTTACGAAAAAGCCATTGCCAAGCGTCTGATACCGAATAATTAAACGTCCACGTTCCAGATAAGCAAATACAATTGCAATCACAATCACCATCATACAGATAGAATAATCAATATCTAAATAACAATATATTTTTATTTATTTATTTATTTTATAGGGAACAAGACGAGATGGTATTTGTGTACTGCCAAGCAGATGGAAACGGTCGAGAGGCAGCACGGCTATACGAGAACAAGTACTATCACAGACGCCAACCACATCACACAATACCTCAAGCCCTGTATGGGCGAGTGTGTGACCATGGGTCCTTTCAGACGGACGAGCGTGTAGGGAGGCAGCGGTTTGTGCGTACACCAGATTTGGAGGAATGGGTTCTACAAACCCTAGTACAAGCTCCAGGCAAGTCGCCCGGCAACATGGTATAAGTCAAAGTACGATTTGCGTATCCTGCATGACAATCGCCACTATCCCCATCACCTGCAACGAGTGCAAGGATCTCCATATCCGGGGAGGATATTGTCGTTGGTTTTTGCACCAGACCACCACAATTACTGGGATTTCTGTCATCACTCCTCTTTACCGACGAAGCACTATTTACCAGAACTGGCATCATGAATCTTCATAATCGCCATCTGTAGGGTAAAAACACAGCAAGTGGTCAGAAGAACTTTCATTCATCAGTGCCATGTACCGTGGAAACGAAGCCTTTCCGGACACATGTCCATTGGACCTTTTTTCTTCCATTTCTAGTCAGGAATCCGTCCCTGCAGTTTGTCGGTTTTATTAATCGTTTAATTTAGAGATGTTCCATTGTGATTTGTGACATAACACCGTTGACACTTTACGGCCTCTACTTAAGGGGGGGGGGGGGGGGGGGTTGGATGTCAAACGGGCCGACTTGGAGCAGGAGAGGCACCACAGGACACTTTAATTTCCACTGTCTATACTTTTACAAATAAATTCATAAAACCTTAACAGCATGACCAGGAAGGATTCAGGATTCATACACATAGCAGTGGAAGCTCAAAAACGTAACAAAACACATTTTTTACATGTGAAATTTCATCATTTTTTCACTTACTACTTTCTGCATTTGTTGCCGTAGGTACACTTTTCTTCCTAAGTAAGAGTGATTCTTCGATGACTTTTGCACAACATACAAACCATAGTTACAGGTGTATGAAACTCTAGAAGTTATTTACTTTATGAAAAAATGAATGAACTGTTACATATTAAACTTCATGCTTAGAAAAAATACAAGTTTTATAGTTAATTATCTCAATTTTTTCCACAGTTTTTTAATATATTTGGAAAATTCTAGAGTTTCATTCAACTGTAAGTACTGTTTGTATGCTATGAGAAATTCATCGAAGAATCTCTCTTAATTAGGAAGAAAAGTGTACCTATAGCAACAAATGCAGCCAATAATAAGTGAAAAAATGATGAAATTTCACATGTAAAAGAATGTATTTTGCTACGTTTTTGAACTTCCACTGCGATGAGTGTGAGTCCTCAATCCTTCCTGGTCATGGTGACAAAGTTTTATGAATTTATTTGTAAAAGTATAGACAGTAGAAATTAAGTCGGCCCGTTTGACGTCCTACCCCCCTTAAGTAGAGGCCGTAAAGTGTCAACGGTGTTATGTCACAAATCACAATGGAACATCTCTAAATTAAGCGATTAACACTGCCTGCAAGTAAATGACTAATCGAATGCACAACTATCGTTTGCCGTTGTTAGTTCAAGCTGCCACCGTTGTAACTGCGCTGGCGTCCCTCGTACGCCAGAAATACAATCAGTTTTGGAACTTTGTGAACGGCCGGTGTATGCTTCAACTATACGCACCGCTTCATCCAGAGAGAACGGCAAATTTAACTTGAATAGCTCAGCGAACGACGAAAAGAAACTGAGAGCACTTTCAAAAACAAGCAACAGCGGAAGCTGTGACAATGTACCAGGACTGTCACGGGTCGGAATATCGGGCAAGCGGGAAACGAACATCAACGCGTTACTTACGGAGCGTCTCCGCTTTCATGTCGGGGCATAAGGTACTATTACAGGAGCTCAGTACAGAAGTCCAAACCAGAAGCGGTCTGGAAAGAGATCGCTGGAGATGAAGACCTGTAAAACCTATGAGAGACTGACTTAGCTCGCCTCCCAGACGTGAGCAAGGACAATAAACTGGTATTTTGTTTATACGACGACGGCGACTTTTATAGCCTACGAATGCACCCAGGCGGTGTGCACCGGCTAGTGCTCAGCGCGCGCCCGTGTCTGCCTTACGGACGGGATTTTCCTTTTGCAGCCACCGGCTGGAACGCGCCTCGAGCCGTACATAAAACTGCGAAGTCCCGCCTCAGGCTCGCCCGGAATGCAGCCCACAGCCGTAAAGTCGCGGCCTTAAAACCACCTAAAAGCGCGCCCTGGGTCTCGACGCCGTGGCTGTACTGCGCTTCACACCAGCGCCTTTGGCCTGCGTCCGCCGATACGTGCACTTCAGTTCAAAGTTTTTCAAACACAGTGCACTTGCGTCATAAACGGTTGAATTTGTAAAAAGTTTATGCTAATTCGTGGTCAACGAATGTTGCTTTACTTTATTTGTTTATTGGCTATTTGTAGCTAGTTCATAAACCAGACGGCAGTTATAAGTAGGGCCCAGATTTTAATTGCCTAAAAAACAGTGAAATATTCAAGCATTTATGACCTAAAACTTACATAAATATGACCTTAAAAATAAAATATGACTTAATAGAACGGTATGTTGATGATTTTCACTTATGGACCGTCTGACAGCAACTGAATAAAATATAATTTTAGTGCCATACGCGTTTCGCCTTTATTTTCTGCAAGGCATCATCAGTGGCCTGTAATATGTACATATGTTAGCTATTTTATTTACATTTAATAGGAAATACCAACCACCAGAACTGTTTATAACCTATAGGCACAGTGACAAAAATGTAAATAAAATAGCTAACATATGTACATATTACAGGCCACTGATGATGCCTTGCAGAAAATAAAGGCGAAACGCGTATGGCACTAAAATTGTGTTTTATTCAGTTGCTGTCAGACGGTCCATAAGTGAAAATCATCAACATACCGTAGTATTACGCGCAACTGAGGAGGACAGGACCACAAAAGTTGACTTAACAGAAGTTTACTTAAAGCATTCTTGTTTCTTTATTTGCTTTTTATTCACCATAAAGTAATACAAAATTCACTTCTCAGAATATTGTAGTATAGTTCTTGCTTTCTGTAGGGTTTGTGGTTAATTTGCACCTATTTTTTGAATGTCTGAATGTTTTATTTTCTAAACACAAAGTACAGTGAAAAGATCATATATCGAAACAGTAAAACAATGTTTTTATTTCTACATAGTATTTAAAGCGTTTCACATTATTTAATACCGTATGTCAATCTTCAGTATCTGCAAAGTTGCACTGGTTCACAAGGTGCATTCTTAGGTTTTCCATTGTCAAACATCTACGGTTGTCGCTGAGAATAGTTTTGTACCTGGAAAAGCTACTCTCCACTTCACAAGACGTCACTGGAGCGTATTTGAAGGCAGCCAAGTCACTGGAGTTCAGCTTTGTTTCAGTATTGATGTGTCGACAGAAGTGCCGACACAGTGTGATTTGAGGGGACCGCAATGCACGCTATAAACACACGAAGGATGGCGTGAGGTCTGAAACAGGATACGTAATGAATGCTATAAAGAAAAGTACGTAGCTTTTGGAATACTTAACTTTAATCCGTCCTTGTTGTATACATCGTTCTTGATGAGACATGCTTTATACCATAAGTATCAATTGCTATGTAAGGCTAATGGCGCCTTGCTAGGTCGTAGCCATGGACTTAGCTGAAGGCTATTCTAACTATCTGCTCGGCAAAGGAGCGAGGCTTCGTCAGTGTAGTCGCTAGCAAAGTCGTCCGTACAACTGGGGCGAGTGCTAGTCCGTATCTCGAGACCTGCCTTGTGGTGGCGCTCGGCCTGCGATCACTGACAGTGGCGACACGCGGGTCTGACATGTACTAATGGACCGCGGCCGATTTAAAACTACCACCTAGCAAGTGTGGTGTCTGGCGGTGACACCACAAGTATCTTCAAATGTTGCGGCATTCCCTGAAAGACTGTCACTAATTTCGCTCAGTGTACAATATCCAGGATTCCGTTGGAGAACACTTTGCAATTTCGTTTTCACTATGTCAGCCTCATGACCACGAGCTCGACCCAACTCACTCTGCACATGTTGCACAATACTCAGGGCCTCACATAGCTGAGTACGAGCAGCGTCCAATCGTTTGATGGAGTTGATATTACTGAAAAATTGGCGTTGATGTATGCCAAGTTTCGAGACAATGTATCTGTAAAAACGTCTTTCACAATTTTGATAGCACTTGAGTCATCGCTATCAAGCTCACAGAAGATAGTCTTTATTTGGGTGTAGTTGGTGCAGTAATACTCAGCAGCATTAAGCCAAGAACCCCATCGTGTAATGACAGGATTAGGTGGGAGGTGCGTTGAAGGTGCTTGTTCCTTGAATTTCTGCACCCATAGCGGAGCCTTCACATAGATTTTCTTGTCACAGGAAATTAATTTGTCCACGTCAGGGTAATTTGATCGCACCTCTTCGGCAACTCTGCGCAACGCATGTGCAAGGCAAGTGGCGTACACCATACTGAAGTCCTTTGGCTACTTTAGCCATATAAGAAGCACCATCTGTTACAAGCAGCAAAACGTTGTCTCTCTTCACACCATCCGGCCACAATAGCTTCAGAGAGTTGTCAAACAAAATAGCAATCGTCGAATTGTTTATCGAGAGCTTCACACGCTAGTAGGAAGATATCTCCAGGGCCATCAACTTTTAGAACACCAACAACAACATTTGCATTACATCGCCCACTAATATCCGTAGTTTCATCTGTCGACAGCCAGATCTTTTGCTCAGTAATAGTAATTCGTATTTTGTTGAGCCCATCATTGTAGCATACGGATAAATAGTTCTTTCTCAGTGTAGATTCATCTGGAACTGGATGTGTTGTGTACTTCTCCAAGAACCGTCTGAAGCGTGGATTTTTCAGCTTTTCCAATGGGATGTTGCAGGACACCATCGTCTCACAAAATTCTTGCAGAATGATTGCACGGTTGACGATTGACCTGTCTGTTCAAATAACAGCGTTTGCGTGCTGTTACTTTCAGCACTTCGTTTCACACAGCTGCTGTGTTTAGCGGTATTACAGTGTTGGTGCACATTAAAGCGCTTTTCTGCACTAACTTTAACTTCACACAGTTTACAAATTAATATGTTCCCATCAGTTCTAAAGAACTTCTCTCCAAATTCTCGAACATATCCTCGCAACTTCACGCTGTCGGAGCACTTTGCTTTAGGCATTTGAACAAGGCAAAGGCTGTGTTCAAACTGGTTACTGGGAACGCCTGTGCGACTGCGATGATTATTACGGCAGAAGCCGCCTTTGTTGGCGAAACGACTGTTGTGGTACACCGACTTTCTGCTACAGTCCTGAGAAATAAAGCAGTGTACTAATTTATCTGTTTATCTTTCATAATAGCACGTTAAATATTGTCTCGTGAGCAACATAATCATTTTATTATTCGTGTGTTCCGTAAGATACGAGAAAAACGGTAAATTCATTTTTGGCAAACGTTGACGGAAATATGACCTATTACACTCCTGGAAATGGAAAAAAGAACACATTGACACCGGTGTGTCAGGCCCACCATACTTGCTCCGGACACTGCGAGAGGGCTGTACAAGCAATGATCACACGCACGGCACAGCGGACACACCAGGAACCGCGGTGTTGGCCGTCGAATGGCGCTAGCTGCGCAGCATTTGTGCACCGCCGCCGTCAGTGTCAGCCAGTTTGCCGTGGCATACGGAGCTCCATCGCAGTCTTTAACTCTGGTAGCATGCCGCGACAGCGTGGACGTGAACCGTATGTGCAGTTGACGGACTTTGAGCGAGGGCGTATAGAGGGCATGCGGGAGGCCGGGTGGACATACCGCCGAATTGCTCAACACGTGGGGCGTGAGGTCTCCACAGTACATCGATGTTGTCGCCAGTGGTCGGCGGAAGTTGCACGTGCCCGTCGGCCTGGGACCGGACCGCAGCGACGCACGGATGCACGCCAAGACCGTAGGATCCTACGCAGTGCCGTAGGGGACCGCACCGCCACTTCCCAGCAAATTAGGGACACTGTTGCTCCTGGGGTATCGGCGAGGACCATTCGCAACCGTCTCCATGAAGCTGGGCTACGGTCCCGCACACCGTTAGGCCGTCTTCCGCTCACGCCCCAACATCGTGCAGCCCGCCTCCAGTGGTGTCGCGACAGGCGTGAATGGAGGGACGAATGGAGACGTGTCGTCTTCAGCGATGAGAGTCGCTTCTGCCTTGGTGCCAATGATGGTCGTATGCGTGTTTGGCGCCCTGCAGGTGAGCGCCACAATCAGGACTGCATACGACCGAGGCACACAGGGCCAACACCCGGCATCATGGTGTGGGGAGCGATCTCCTACACTGGCCGTACACCACTGGTGATCGTCGAGGGGACACTGAATTGTGCACGGTACATCCAAACCGTCATCGAACCCATCGTTCTACCATTCCTAGACCGGCAAGGGAACTTGCTGTTCCAACAGGACAATGCACGTCCGCATGTATCCCGTGCCACCCAACGTGCTCTAGAAGGTGTAAGTCAACTACCGTTGCCAGCAAGATCTCCGGATCTGTCCCCCATTGAGAATGTTTGGGACTGGATGAAGCGTCGTCTCACGCGGTCTGCACATCCAGCACGAACGCTGGTCCAACTGAGGCGCCAGGTGGAAATGGCATGGCAAGCCGTTCCACAGGACTACATCCAGCATCTCTACGATCGTCTCCATGGGAGAATAGCAGCCTGCATTGCTGCGAAAGGTGGATATACACTGTACTAGTGCCGACATTGTGCATGCTCTGTTGCCTGTGTCTATGTGCCTGTGGTTCTGTCAGTGTGATCATGTGATGTATCTGACCCCAGGAATGTGTCAATAAAGTTTCCCCTTCCTGGGACAATGAATTCACGGTGTTCTTATTTCAATTTCCAGGAGTGTATATTAAAAGGTAGCCGAAATATGACCTATTACTAAATGTAACTGTATATGCACAATCAAAATACATTTTTCGTCACTAAAATGCCTAGATTTGTATATAAATTGTTCTAAAATTCACCCTATAGTTCAGAAAAAATATGACTTGTCATTAAAAGTGTCGAGGGGCGCGAAATGTGAACAGTGGTTCAGGAGGGAGTGAGACAGGTTTCTAGCCTATCCCTGATGTTATTCAATCTGTACATTGGACAAGCAGTAAAGGAAACAAAAGAAAATTTGGAGTACGAATTGAATTTCAGTGAGAAAAAATAAAAACTTTGAGGTTTTGCCGATGACATTGTAATTCTGTCATAGAAGCCAAGGACTTGGAAGAGCAGTTGAATGGAATAGACAATGTCTTGAGAGGAGAATATAAAACAAACATCAACAAAAACAAAACAAGGATATTGGAATGTAGTCGAATTAAATTAGCGACGCTGAAGAAATTAGATTAGAAAACGAGACACTTACAGCAGTAGATGAGTACATCTATTTGGGCAAAAAAAATTGTGTCCACGCCCTGCAAGTAAGCGTGTCTGAAGTGCATTGCATAGTACTATACAGACAGTAAATACAGGTGGTGCAAAACTGTATTCCTTCAATTGTCACGAATTGCTTCATCCGAAACTTGAAGAGGAGAAAATAGCCTGTCACTTGGATGTCAGAGGTCTGTGGGTGAGTTGACAGCCACAGGGAGTTTATTCACGAGCGGTAAGTGGGTCGCGCTTTATTTTCAGCCAATCGAGAATACTTGAGATGTCTTTCCGTCTGTCTGTTAGCGTGGACTGCTAGCTGGTCGGCAAGGCCGCATGTCGGTCGCAGCGCCGCGTTTTGGCGGGCGGCGTCGTGACTGGAACGTTACGGGCTCCAGCGTCATAGCCGGCCTTTGTGCCGCGTACTGGCCAAGTAGGACGGCCGCAGTCCGCGCTGCCGCAGCTGCCAAGGTCCCGGGGAGAGTCCGCCCCTAGCGGGCCCCGTGACTCGCGCCACATGAGCCTATAACGCCACGTCAATAACACTGGTTTACTTGTCCACTGTTTCGTAATAGAGGACATGAGCTGAATGTCTGGGACAGTTCAAGTGCGAAGTATCACTGTCCATGCATCAGGACGGCTTTAGAAAGCATCGCTCCTGCGAAACGCAATTCGCCCCTTATTTCACACGATATCCTGCGAACCATGGATGAAGGGTATCAGACGGATGCCATATTCCTTGACTTCCGGAAAGCGTTTGACTAGCTGCCCCACTGCAAACTCGTAACCAAGGTATGAGCATATGGGATTGGTTCCCAAGTATGTGAGTGGCGGCTCGAAGACCTCTTAAGTAATAGAACCCATTACGTTGTCGTCAATGGTGAGTATTCATCGGAAGTGGGGGTGTCATCTGGAGAGCCCCAGGGAAGTGTCGTAGGTCCGCTGTTGTTTTCCATCTACATAAATGATCTTTTGGATAGGGTGGATAGCAATGTGCGGCTGTTTGCTGATGATGCTGTGGTGTACGGGAAGGTGTCGTCGTTGAGTGACTGTAGGAGGATACAAGATGACTTGGACAGGATTTGTGATTGGTTTAAGGAATGGCAGCTAACTCTAAATATAGATAAATGTAAATTAATGCAGGTGAATAGGAAAAAGAATTCTGTAATGTTTGAATACTCCATTAGTAGTATAGCGCCTACACAGTCACGTCGATTAAATATTTGGGCGTAACATTGCAGAGCGATATGAAGTGGGACAAGCATGTAATGGCAGTTGTGGGGAAGGCGGATAGTCGTCTTCGGTTCATTGGTAGAATTTTGGGAAGATGTGGTTCATCTGTTTAGGAGACCGCTTATAAAACACTAATACGACCTATTCTTGAGTACTGCTCGAGCGTTTGGGATCCCTATCAGGTCGGATTGATGGAGGACATAGAAGCAATTCAGAGGCGGGCTGCTATATTTGTTACTGGTAGGTTTGATCATCACGCGAGTGTAACGGAAATGCTTCAGGAACTCGGGTGGGAGTCTCTAGAGGAAAGGAGGCGTTCTTTTCGTGAATCGCTACTGAGGAAATTTAGAGAACCAGCATTTGAGGTTGACTGCAGTACAATTTTACTGACGCCAACTTACATTTCGCGGAAAGACCACAAAGATAAGATAAGAGAGATTAGGGCTCGTACAGAGGCATATAGGCAGTCATTTTTACCTCGTTCTGTTTGGGAGTGGAACAGGGAGAGAAGATGCTAGTTGTGGTACGAGGTACCCTCCGCCACGCACCCGATGGTGGATTGCGGACTATGTATGTAGATATAGATGTAGATTAACGCGTGAGCATATCGCTGCCTGACAAAAATAAAAAAAAATAGCGAAGATAGATGTAAATGTAACTTCGTACACCTGCAGACCAGCACTGACTATATAAACTAAAGTTTCAGTTCTCATTGACAGATAGACCAGACACTAGAACGCATTAGCGTTGTTCATGTAATGTTGTTACAAAGCCTTGAAGGTATACGCGGTGATTCGGCTGCCCCTACCGATGGGTTTTATGCAATCCGCAGCGCCTTCAAATGCTTCACACAAAACAAATTCTCTCCTTCACCAGGTGCAAACTGTTAGTCCAAAAAAAAAAAAAAAAAAAAAAAAAAAAGAGACCTTTTTGTAGGTAATTTAATGTGGTTAACTTTTATAATTCCAATCCCAAAGAAAGCAGGTGTTGAAAGATGTGAAAATTACCGAACTATCAGTTTCATAAGTCACAGCTGCAAAATACTAGGCCGGCCGAAGTGGCCGTGCGGTTAAAGGCGCTGCAGTCTGGAACCGCAAGACCGCTTCGGTCGCAGGTTCGAATCCTGCCTCGGGCATGGATGTTAGTGATGTCCTTAAGTTAGTTAGGTTTAACTAGTTCTAAGTTCTAGGGGACTAATGACCTCAGCAGTTGAGTCCCATAGTGCTCAGAGCCATTTGAACCATTTTTTTTTTTTTTTTTTTTTTTGGAAAATACTAACACGAATTCTTTACAGACGAATGGAAAAACTGATACAAGCCGACCTCGGGGAATATCAGTTTGGATTCCGTAGAAATATTGGAACACGTGAGGCAATACTGACCTTACGACTTATCTTAGATAATAGATCAAGGAAAGGCAAACCTATATTTCTAGTATGTGTAGACTTACAGAAATCTTCTGACAATGTTGAGTGGAATATCTCTTTCAAATTCTAAAGGTGGCAAGGGTAAAATACAGGGAGCGAAAGGCTATTTACAATTTGTACGAAACCAGATGGCAGTTATAAGAGTCGAGGGGCATGAAAGGGAAGCAGTTGTTGGGAAGGGAGTGAGACAGGGTTGTAGCCTCTCCCCAATGTTATTCAGTCTGTATATTGAGCAAGCAGTAAAGGAAACAAAAGAAAAATTCGGAGTAGGTAATAAAATCCAGGGAGAAGAAAAAAAACTTTGAGTTTCGCCGATGACATTGTAATTTTGTTAGAGACAGCAAAGGACTTGGAAGAGCAGTTGGACGGAGGACATAAGATGAACATCAACAAAAGCAAAACGAGGATAATGGAATGTAGTCTAATTAAATCGGGTGATGCTGCCGGAATTAGATTAGGAAATGATACACTTAAAGTAGTAAAGCAGTTTTGCTATTTGAGGAGCAAAATAACTGATGATGGTCGAAGTAGAGAAGATATAAAATGTAGACTGGCAATGACAAGGAAAGCGTTTCTGAAGAAGAGAAATTTGTTAACATCGAGTATAGATTTAAGTGTCAGGAAGTCGTTTCTGAAAGTATTTGTATGGAGTGTAGCCATGTATGGAAGTGAAACATGGACGATAAATAGTTTGGACAGGAAGAGAAAAGAAGCTTTCGAAATGTGGTGCTACAGAAGAATGCTGAAGATTAGATGGATAGATCCCATAACTAATGAGGAGATATTGAATAGAATTGGGGAGAAGAGGAGTTCGTGGCACAACTTGACTAGAAGAAGGGACCGGTTGGTAGGCCATGTTCAGAGGCATCAAGGGATCATAAATTTAGCATTGGAGGGCAGCGTGGAGGGTAAAATTCGTAGAGGGAGACCAAGAGATGAATACACAAAGCAGATTCAGAAGGATGTAGGTTGCAGTAGGTACTGGGAGATGAAGAAACTTGCACAGGATAGGGTAGCATAGAGAGCTGCATCAAACCAATCTCAGGACTGAAGACCACAACAACAACAACAACTTTTATACTGGGGTATTTTCCCGCTACACGCGAATTATTCAAGAGAAACGTACAAAAGTGACCTAAAAATGCTTTTTTCCCGAATAGCTCGAAAACCGTGGTCTTCAGCGAAAACTTACTCCAGTACAAAATTAACTACATTAAATTTCCTCCAAAAAGGCTCTGTTCATTTTTTTTCTGTATGGCTAACACACTGAAACGCCAAAGAAACTGGTATAGGAGTGCATATTCAAATACAGAGATAGGTAAAGAGGCAGAATACGGCGCTGCGGTCGGCAACGCCTATACGAGGCAACAAGTGCCTGGCGCAGTTGTTAGATCGGTCACTGCTGCTCCAATGGTAGATTATCAAGAGAGTCTGAAGGTGGTAAAAATGCAAATGTCGTGTGGCTAGGGCCTCCCGTCGGGTAGACCGTTCGCCTGGTGCAGGTCTTTCGATTTGACGCCACTTCGGCGACCTGCGCGTCGATCTGAACGTGGTGTAATCGGCGCACGAGCGATGGGACACAGCCTCTCCGAGGTAGCGATGAAGTGAGGATTTGCTCGTACGACTATTTCACGAGCGTACCGTGAATATCAGGAATCCAGTAAAACATCAGATCTCCGACATTGCTACGGCCGAAAAAAGATCCTGCAAGAACAGGACCAACTTCTACGGAAGAGAATCGTTCAACGTGACAGAAGTGCAACGCTTCCGCAAATTGCTGCAGATTTCAATGCTGGGCCATCAACAAGTGTCAGCGTGCGAACCATTCAACAAAACATCATATGGCCTTTCGGGGCCGAAAGCCCACTCGTGTACCCTTGCTGACTGCACTACAAAGCTTTACGCCTCGCCTGGGCCCTTCGACACAGACATTGGGCTGTTGATGACTTGCTTGGTCGGACGAGTCTGGTTTCAAATTGTATCGAGCTGATGGATGTGTACGGATATGGAGACAACCTCATGAATCCATGGACCCTGCATGTCAGCAAGGGAAGTGTTCAGGCTTGTGGAGGCTCTGTAATGGTGTGGGGCATGTGCAGTTGAAGTGAAATGGGACCCCTGATACGTGTAGATACGACTCTGACAGGTGACACGTACGTAAGCATTCTGTCTGATCACCTGCGTCCATTCATGTCCATTGTGCATTCCGATGGACTTTGGCAATTCCACCAGGACAGTGCGACACCCCACACCTCCAGAATTGCTACAGAGCGGCTCCAGTATCACTCTTCTAATTTTAAACACTTCCACTGGCCTCCAAACTTCCCAAGCATGAACGTTATTGAGCATATCTGAGATGTAAATATCTTCAACATTTCGCTGCCCTGTCAGCAACTGTATAAATTTTAATTTTAATAATGAACAGCCTCAGTTGCACCGTTTACCTAGAATTTACCTAGGTTTCAGTCGGGATAACCCATCCTTTCCTCAGAATAACAGTATCTATCGTTTGTCCATAGTGGACATCGTCAAGCAAAAACTACAAATCCATGAAATATCGTCAGACCGTAAAACTTATCTTGCACTGCCTCGGCCCCACTTTGCGACCGCGATGCGGCAGCCACGAGTGCTGTATTGGAGTTCCAACGCAATCCACATGTCCGCTCGCATTGGCAACTAAACAGTGAGAGGTATCCATTCTTCATATGTCTACCTGCCGTGTCTTGCAGCGAGGGCTTTATTTCAAACCATATGGGATTCATGTGCTACGAGCCCTAAATGATGATGATATACAATAATTGTTAACAACCATTCAATAGCCAAGATAGCAAAAAATATTTTTTGTTCAACAGTCTTTGCTGTCATCTTCAGGTCTTAAACCTCGTCTAATGTGAACACGTTAACACGTAACGCGCTGAAGCACTTTTGTATTACTTGTCTACATAGATTTTGCGTGAAATGTAAGACCAGTTAGATGAGGAATAAATCTAAAAGCTTACATTTCAAATACATTTGTAATAACTAGGACAGTATTTTCGCTACTACTTATGATTCACCATCTATACAAATTTCATCTGTGGCGCCCCTCTCAGGTCGGTGCCCCAAGCATCCGTCTAAACTTATTGCTGTGATCGATAATCACGTCAGCGCCGTTTGTATGACTTTTGTTTTGGCGCGAAAATGGTGGCCGTTGGCGCCTAAAGTAGACAGAGTTCGATTCGCCATTAGTGTGTGTCGTTGGCCGGGTCACATGTTGGAAGTATGCAAGGAAATGTGATGTCGAAAAGTGATATTACTGAACTGAAAATTGTTAACTGATTTGCGATTCTGCACATATGTTGCTTAATAGTGACGACGTTTCGTGGAACGTAATAAATTAAACCTATTCGTGCTTAATTCGCGTTCGCTTCCGCGAATATCATTTGGGCCACGTGGACGGAACCAGTGAGATAATAATTTCGCTCGCGAACAGACAATCGGTAGACTGGAATGAATTACTGTGAAAGTGATTGAAATTGGTATGTAAAAAGCAACGCGCAGCCAGTGCAGCCCTGCTACGGAATTGTAAACTGAATATTACAAAAGAACTGAGTCATACTCTATCTGGTCAATGGTATCTTCAGACGTATTAGTTGACAGTAACATGGGGTGTGTTCACTCTTTGTCTTTATGATGGCTTGAAGGCTGCCGGCCACACTTTCGATGAGATGACTGAAAGTCTGTGGAGGAACGGCAGCCCATTCTTCCTCAAGGGCCGAAACTAGGCCGGACTCTGGGGTCTGGAGCAAAGTCGAAGCCCTGAGTCATCCCAGAGGTGTTCCATTGGGTTCAATTTGGTGTGTGGACAGACCACTCAATTTCAGGAGTGCTATTCGCCACAAATCATTGCCACATAGATGCTGCATTGTGTCAGGTTGCATTGTAATGCTTATACAATCATCGTCCCCAAACTGTTGATTTATTCTATGCAGTACACAGCGCTTTAAAATGTCTTCATATCCTTCCGCAGTTAGCGTTTTCTTAAGCACAATGAAAAGGTCGTATCGTGCACACGGGCAAGTGTCTCCTACCATAGCATTAACTGTTCCGTACTTGACTGTGGACCCTGCATGTGATGGCAAGAAACGTTCCCCAAGCATTCGTCAAACCCAAACCCCTCGACTGGACTGACACAGGCTATAGCATAACTCCAAAGTACTCCTTTCCAGTCAACCACTGTCCAGTGGCTTCTCTCTTAAGACCATCTAAAGCATCGCTTTGCATTGGCTACAGAAATGCGTGGCTTATGAGAAGCTACTCGGCCATTCTGCCCCATTCTTTTTAACACCATTGAGTCATCTAGACTCCTTGAAGCATTTTGGAATTCGCGAGTGATTTCCTCCGCTGATTTCATGCTTTCCTTTTTGTCAACCACGCTCCGTATTATCTTTCGGTAAATGAGATCTGGTTGGACTTGATTTAGCTCTGGTTGTTCCTTCACGGCGGCCCGGATGGCCGAGCGGTTCTAGGCGCTACATTCTGGAACCGCGCGACCGCTATGGTCGCAGGTTCGAATCCTGCCTCAGGCATGGATGTGTGTGATGTTTTTAGGTTAGTTAGGTTTAAGTAGTTCTAAGTCTAGGGCGTCCGCCCCTCGTGGTCTCGCGGTAGCGTTCTCGCTTCCCGAGCAGGGGGTCGCGGGTTCGATTCCCGGCGGGGTCAGGAATTTTTCCTGCCTCGAGATGAGTGGGTGTTATTGTGTCATCATCATCATTCATTCCCATTACGGTCGGAGGAAGGCAATGGCAAACCACCTCCACTAGGACCTAGCCTAGTAAGGCGGCGCGGTTCTCCCGCGTCGCTCCCCTACGCTCTGTAAAGGAGTATGGGACTCATCATCATCATCAAGTCTAGGGCACTGATGACCTCCGATGGTAAGTCCCACAGTGCTCAGAGCCATTTGAACCATTTTTTTGCTCCTTCACGTTTCCACTTCATCTTCACGTCACGAACAGTCGACTGGGACAGCTTTAGAAAGGTTCAAATGCCGCTGATGGATCTGTTACTCAGATGACATCCAAAGACTACTCCACGTTCGAGGTCGCTGAGCTGTCGTGACCGACACTTGGTGATGTTACTGCTTCTGTACTGACAGCACTCCTCGCTTCCATTCTACTGCTGGGTCCGCCTCTAGTGGTCAGTTCCTCGTGACATTCAGCTGTACGACGGGTACATTTGATCAGATAGTGTATTAAACGGTAGAGGACCCTCCAGGGTAGCCGAGAGCGCTAACGCACTGCTTCCTGGACTCGGGTAGGCGCGCCGGCCCCGGATCGAATCCGCCCGTCGGATTAACGACGATGGCCGGTGTGCCGGCCAGCCTGGATGTGGTTTTTAGGCGGTTTTCCATATCCTACTAGGTGAATACTGGGCTGTTCCCCACGTCCCGCCTCAGCTACACGACTCACAGACATTTGAAACACATTCATACTATTTCACGATTTACACTAGACGCAGACAACTGGGGTACACTACTACCGTCTTGGGGGGGTGTGGGGTGGCGGTAGGAAGGTCACCCGGCCACCCCTTAAAATTAACCATGCCAATTCCGTACTTAACCCTGCCGACCCCGCGCACAATGCGGGATAGAGGCCGCAGCAAAGAAAAGCAAAGAAAGTGTATTAATCGGTAGGGCACAATCCATTAGTTCTCTCCGTGTTGAACCTTATGTTAAGTAAACGTATCAGCTTAGATACAGTCGAGATTTTACGGAAGAAGAAGCTGTGTGGTGCTGGATTTGGTAAGGGATTGTGTGCACGGTCGTAACGCATAAACGCCCTCTCCCCAAGCAGTACTACTACTGCTGAACTATACTCCGTCCGAACAGGTCTCGAAAGACCCTAACGGCACTGACCGACCGACGTATCATGCTCCTGGATGCGGATATGGAACACATGTGGTCAGCACACAGCTCTCCCAGCCCTTGTCAGTTTTCGTGACGGGAGCCGCTACATCTCGATCAAGTAGCTCCTCAATTTGCATCACAAGGACTCAGTGCATCCCACTTACCAACAGCACTCGGGAGACCGAACGGTCACCCATCCAAGTTCTAGCCAAGCCCCACAGCGCTTAACTTCCGTGATCTGACGGGAACCGGTGTTACCACAAGGCCGTTGGCCCCATGCAGTAGTAGCAGATTTAATATTATCTAGCCGGACTGCTTACAGCCACTAGTGTCGCTTGGGACTTAAATCGGCCGTGCACAGATAGACATACGGACATACAGTACACAGCATGGCGCGTGCAGAGGCAATGTCCTACCTCCCGGAAGGCCGGCCACGTGCTGTGCTGTCAGCCCCCTGGCGCCAGCTGTCACCGCTCCTGCACCGACTAAAGACTCTCTCCTCTATTCCTGTGCTGGCGGAGCTATTCATAGAACACTCTCTTTCGGCCGCCAGCGCACGGCCAAAACTAGAGACACGTGTGTTGCTCGCGGCTAGGCCACGTGGCAGCTCTAAGGCGACGGACGGTTTGTGTACTTGCATAACCAGTATCAAACACACAAATCACCGAATCTCATCGTAGCGAAACTTCTAAAACGAAATTTCCATTCTGCAGCGGCGTGTCTGTATGGGAAATTACAGCATCATATCAAGCGGGAAGTGAAACATGGACGATAAATAGTTTAGACAAGAAGAGAATAGAATCTTTCGAAATGTGGTGCTACAGAAGAATGCTGAAGATTAGATGGGCAGATCGCATAACTAATGAGGAGGTGTTGAATAGAATTGGGGAGAAGAGGAGCCTGTGGCACAACTTGACTAGAAGAAGGGATCGGTTGGTAGGACATGTTCTGAGGCATCAAGGGATCACAAATTTAGTATTGGAGGGCAGCGTGGAGGGTAAAAATCGTAGAGGGAGACCAAGAGATGAATACACCAAGCAGATTCAGAAGGATGTAGGTTGCAGTAGGTACTGGGAGATGAAGAAGCTTGCACAGGATAGAGTGTCATGGAGAGCTGCATCAAACCAGTCTTAGCACTGAAGACCACAACAACAACAACATCAAGCGGGACTGCACTGTCGCCTGAGTGAAAAAGTACTAATTAATTGGATATAGAACGGAGCGATGTGCCTGGCCACACTTTCGTGCGTACGGTGGTTCAAATTCTCTTCCAGTACGAAAACTTGTATCGTTACAGTAGTTTTGTATCACCTTCAACGCAGTCATTGTGTTTACGGCACTGGCCCGTACTCAAACTATCGTCCCTGTGGGGGCGGGGGATGGGAGGGGGTGTAATTGGTTCCTAACGCATCAGCAAAGATCGCAAAGTTCTGTAAAAGGTACAGATGTGGCGTGTTCATGTGTCTGCCCCAGCGCAGTGGATAGCAAGGCGTCAGATCATGATCACGTACTGTTTGCTGAAAAGTTTTGTAACTCCGATAATAGAGGCTCAAGCAGACTATTAAGTGACGTGATCCATGTTCAGACGGGATACCAGGCGACAGCATTGGTTAAAATAACAAAACCAGAATCGTCACAATGTCGTGCGCTCAAATATATAGGGGGGGGGGGGGCCACAAATACACACGCAAATTAATGCATGTGATTCACATACTATTCCCAGACGAACGAACAATAGAGTAAAACATTCCTGATGTGTAATTGGCCCGCACTGCTCGCAGACGCGCGCCACGAAATACATCTTCAGTTGCTTTTGGCAATAACTCTTCTCACGGCTTGATGTTACATTCATTTTGTTGTTGATGTTGCTGTGGTTTCAGCTCGAAGACTGGCTTGATGGATCTCCCCATGCTACTGTAAACTGTGCGAGCTTCTTCATCTCCGAATAATTACTGCAACTACATCCTTCTGAATCTGCTTACTGTATTCACCAAAAAAATGGTACAAATGGCTCTGAGCACTATGGGACTTAACATCTGAGGTCATCAGTCCCCTAGAACTTAGAACTGCTTAAACCTAACTAACCTAAGGACATCACACACATCCATGCCCGAGGCAGGATTCGAACCTGGGGCCGTAGCAATCGCGCGGTTCCGGACTGAAGCACATAGAACCGCTCGGTCACCGCGGCCGGCTCTTGGTGTCCCCCTATGATTTTTACCCTCCAATACTGAACTGGTGATCCCTTGATATTTCAGAAGCCTATCAACTGAACCCTTCGTTTAGTCAAGTTTTGCCACAAATTTCTTGTCTCCCTATTAGTGAATTAAGAGGTAAATTATAAGTGAATTAAGCTGTATTTATAGGTGAATTAAGCTGTAAACTAAAATAATAAAACCTTCCTCCCGGTTTTCTGTGTATCCCCGAGACAAGAGAGCGACGGAAATAACTCACCATTATTCCCGTATGTACAAGAGTTGTTTCTGGTCGGGTTAATTTTAATGCAATATCGTTTAAATAGTAGTTACGTGCCAAAGTGGCGGTAACCGCTAGAAAAGACCCTTGGTTTGAAAACTGCACCAGGAGCGCAGGGATATCTTCCTGGGAGACAGTTGCCGGTTAGGACCGACCAGGTAATGGGAACCTAACAGATGTGGAGAATTTACATAGCTCTTTGTGGGAACGACCGTTCAGGTTTGCTTTTTGTAGGAATCACCGTCAAGGGTAGGGAAAATAGTGCCTTCCTTGACACTCTGCTGGGTGGGGCGAGTTTTTATATAGGATCCAGCAGGGTTGCTCAGCCTCATTTTAGCCTTTGTACTCGAGCAGTCAACAAGTAGCGTCCGTTCACCAAAGAAGACGTAGTAAATATTCCGGAACTCGAATCACAAACAGCTGCCAACATGAGTTAGCAGTAGATATCCTCGAAGAAGTGAATCAAATTAAATCACTTAATAAAAGCAGGTCTTCTGGACCAGACTATACACCAGTTAGGTTCCTTTCAGAGTATGCTGATATTTGCAATAGCTCCATACTTAACAATCACATACAACCGCTCGCTCAACGAAAGATCCGTACCCAAAGACTGGAAAGTAGCACTGGTCACACCAATATTCGAGAAAGGTAGTAGGAATAATCCACTAAATTACAGCTTCGTATCATTAACGTCGATATACAGTAGGATTTTGGAATATACATTGTTTCGAACCTAAAGGAATTACCTCGAAGAGAACCGTCTCTTGACACGTAGTCAATACGGATTTAGAAAACCTCGTTCTTGCGAAACACATCTAGCTCTTTACACACAAAGGTTGAGTGTTATTGACAAGGGATTTAAAATTTATTTCATATTTCTAAATTTCCAAAACGCTTTTAACACTGTACTACACAAACGGCTTGTAGTGAAATTGTGTGCTTATGGAATGTCATCTCAGTTATGTACTGGATTCGTGATTTCCTATCAGAGACGCCACAGTTCATAGTAACTGACGGAGAGTCATCGGGTTAAACAGAAGTGATTCCTGGCATTCCCGAAGGTAGTGTTATAGGCCCTCTGCTGTTCCTTATCTACATAAACGATTTAGGAGACAATCTGAGCAGCCGTCTTAGCCTGTTTGCAGATGACACTGTCGTTCATCGTCTAGTAAACTTATCAGAAGATCAAAACAAATTACAAAATGATTCAGACTAGAAATCTGAACGGTGAGGAAATTGGCAATTGACTGTAAATAATGAAAAGTGTGAGGTCATCCACAAGAGTGCTAAACGGCGTCCGTTAAACTTCGGTTACATGATAAATCAGTCTAATCCAAAGGCCGTAAATTCAACTAAATACCTAGGAACTACAACTACAAACAACTTAAATTGGAAGGAACACATAGAAAACGTCGTGGGAAAGGCAAACGAAAGCCTGCAAGTTCCAGAAAGAGTAGCACGTGTTATACGTATCATGGCGAAATAGGGGCGAGAGTGTCACAGACATGATACAGGATTTGGGATGGACACCATTAAAAGAGAGGCGGTTTTCGTTGCAGCGAAATCTCCTCACGAAATTTCAGTCACCAATTTTCTCCTCCGAATACGATATGTTGTTGGCGCCGATCTACATAGGGAGAAACGATCATCGTAATAAAATAAGAGAAATCGGAGCTCGCACGGAAAGATGTAAGTGTTTGTTCTTTCCGTGCGCTGTTCGATAGTGGAATATTAGAGAATTATATTGAAGGTGGTTCGATGAAACCGATGCCAGGCACATAAGTGTGGTTTGCAGAGTATCCATTTAGATGTAGATGTATCACGCTCTCGTGGACAACCGCTAGCCACCGTCCGCGCAACACGGAGAGATGCTACAGCCTACAGGATAGGTAAGATGCCATCATGCTACCCTGTTGTACCACTTTTTTTTCTCTAGCTCGTCTCAGCCTTACAGCGGCGGTACCATTTCGTCGAAAAGTGCTTGTCTCGCTCTCGTAGTGTATGCTGGAGAACCTCCATGAAGTTTGGAAGCCAGGAGAGAGGACCTGGTGGAAGTGAAGCTGTGAGCACGAGTCGTGTGCTGAACCTGGTTAGCTCAGATGGCAAGAGCACTGTACGCGAAAGGGAAAGTTCTGGGTTCGAGTTCCGATCAGGCACGCAGTTTGTATCTACAAGGGAGTTTCTAAACATTGCGTACACTCCACTGCATACTCATTCATGTTGCAGATCGAAGCCGGCCGGAGTGGCCGAGTGGTTCTAGGCGCTTCAGTCTGGAACCGCGCGACCGCTACGGTCGCAGTTCGAATCCTGCCTCGGGCATGGATGTGTGTAATGTGCTTAGGTTAGTTAGGTTTCAGTAGTTCTAAGTTCTAGGCGACTGACGACCTCAGCTGTTAAGCTCCATAGTGCTCAGAGCCATTTGAAGCATTTTGCAGATCGAACTGCATGCTTACAAAATAGGAAAGCTATTTCAGGCATCCCTCGTTGTCGAGGAAATAGACGGGCCATATATCGATCGAGACAGAAGAGTGTAAAATTCTAAATCATTTACAATGTGACCGTGGCGTCCAAATGAAACACGACTTCCCCCCTGTTAATCCGGTTTTGTATATGATGAGAGTTGATAAGCCTTATACGTACGTTTATATTTTAAATGTCATTCAAGGAAACATGTCGACAACAATTATCTGTGTAAACAAGAAACTTTAAAACTGCATTTTTAGTGCACGCGCTAAAAAGAAATTCCATTTGTGTGTCGAAAAAATATTTTGGGTGAGTGAATAACACGAATTGCGTAACGTATTATACAGTATTGGTCCTGCAGAAGTGAGATCTGGAGCTCCCGAATAGTTAGAGGGGGAATCGTTTCATAACAGTTGCGTCAGACGCTCTTGACACTGTTGACTTATGACTGGGGTTAGTTCTCTAACGAAGCTCCCGTGCCGAGCATTGAACTGAAAATAGCATGTAGAGTTTTTATTTAGACTTACTATTCTTTGTCTGTAAACATGTTTACACGGTGGATTAAAGCTGTGTGCCAAACTAGTTGCTGAAAGCAGCACTCTGGCGAGTGTATTGCCCAAGCACGCCGCAGTTTCGTTATTTGAATACATTGTGTCTCTTCTGTCCTAAGAAGAGACACCATGCATTCAAATAATTGATAAGTCTGGCTGAGCTATAGATCCAGTTTCTTCAGTGCGAATGTACAAATACGTCCGACTTCCTGTGGCGATCCCTAAGTAGCGAACAGGAGTACAATTGACAGGGCGCTCTGTGACAGTGTGGATCGGCCGTGAGGTGTATCGAGATAGTCCGTGCGGTTGCGATAATGCTGTGTCCCGGATGGCGCAGTGTTTATCGCACCTGCCCAGTAAGCAGGAGATCCTGGATTCGAATCCCGGTCCGATACACATTTTCACTCGTCACCGGTGATTCCCCTAAATGTACCGCTGCAGCTGACAGTAGTGATCCCCTTTCAATTTACGTATAACGTTTCATTATTGTTCCCTTTCACCACATCTGCATGATGGCCGCTAACTTATACTCCTGTGGCTTTGATAAATCTGCTTTCGTCGACAGGGAACGTAGTTGAAGACTGAAAGAAGTTTAAGACCTGAAGAGAGGATGAAACTTTGCTAAGAAACGCATTAAATCTCTAGCGCTACATCGCTTGTTCTTCAAGCAACCAACGAAACACAAATGAAAAGGGCTGGAGGGGTACGAGATAAACTATATTCGAATAAAAGTTTGTTGCAAAATAATTATGAAAAAATAAGATATTTGTACACAAATGACGCATTGTACCTCGTTAATTTGACAACAAAATCTGAGAGGTTGTAGTACATGCAGGAATATTGAAACCGATACTAGAGATACTGGAGACTTTGGCAACATGTTCTATATCAACACTTGTTGATAGTTGCCGTTAGCAATTCAAACAGTGCGAAATGAGTTTGTTAACGTGATTAGTAGGCCTCTGCAAGAATGCATACACATCTAGCAAAACAGTGACGGAAAAAAATCGCAGCACCAAAAAAACAACTAATGTAGCGTAATGAAATTTCGGGAATATATTTGACTAGGTAACATAGTTAAGTGATTAACATTGCAAGATCAAGGGCTAACGTAAGCGGGAGATAAGCCACTACAAATGTGTAATACTGGTACATTAATATACGGTACGACCGCCAGAATGTTCAATGAAAGCATGCAAACGTGCATGTATTGTGTTGTACAGGTGCCGGATCTCAGTTTGTGTAATGAAGTTCCATGCATGTTACACTTGGTCGGGCAGTACAGGGACGGTCAATGCTACTTGTGGATGACATTGGAATTGTCGTCCGATGATGTGCTATACATGCTCGTTTGGAGTTACATCCTGTACTGGAGCAGGCAAGAGCAACATGTCGCTACTATGTGGAGCATGTTGGGTTACAAAAGCTGTATGTGGTCGAGCGTTATCCTGTTGGAAAACACCTCCTGGAATTCCAAAATTTTTGGAAATTTGTGGTAAGGTCTTAAGGGACCAGACTGCTGAGGCCACCAGTCCCTAAGCCTACACATTACTTAATCTAACTTACACTAACTTACGCTAGGACAGACATTATCTTTCAGATGTAGAATCACGCCTTCCAACTTTCATGTATGTCGCACTACTCCTTCTTGGTGCTGTGACTTTTTTTCGTCACTGTTAGTTGATCTTACTTAAACGATACGGCAGGCATAATGGTTCAAATGGCTCTGAGCACTATGGGACTCAACTTCTCAGGTCATTAGTCTTCTAGAACTTAGAACTAGTTAAACCTAACTAACCTACGGACATCACACACATCCATGCCCGAGGCGGGATTCGTACCTGCGACCGGAGCGGTCGCGCGGTTCCAGACTGCAGCGCCAAGAACCGCACGGCCACTTCGGCCGGCTACGGCAGGCATACACAATGCACGCAGGCAGCATAACCAATATCAGAGCGCAGCATGGATTGGTACGGAACTATGCAGTCTGCAGGCGACAGTGAACGATTCGTATCTGCCTGGAAGCTAACTGCATCTGTACTCCACAAATCACCGTTGAATGTATGTCAAAGGATACTTTTGGTACCATAATCGTTTCCACCCTTATTTGTTCCATTCGCGAATGGTGCATCGAAAAAATGTTTTCGGTAGGCCTCCTCATGTGCTGTATTTCCTCTGATTTGGTTCAAAAATGGTTCAAATGGATCTGAGCACTATGGGACTTAACTTCTGTGGTCATCAGTCCCCTAGAACTTAGAACTACTTAAACCTAACTAACCTAAGGACATCAATCACATCCATGCCCGAGGCAGGATTCGAACCTGCGACCGTAGCAGTCGCGCGGTTCCGGACTGAGCGCCTTAACCGCGATGATGATGATGATGATGTTTGGTTTGTAGGGCGCTCAACGGCGCGGTTATCAGCGCCCGTACAATTTCCCAACCTTTGCTCAGCCCAATTTCGCCACTTTCCTGGATGATGATGAAATGATGAGGACAACACAAACACCCAGTCATCTCGAGGCAGGTGAAAATTCCTGACCCCGCCGGGAATCGAACCCGGGACCCCGTGCTCGGGAAGCGAGAACGCAACCGCGAGACCACCGCGGCCGGCTCTGATTTGGTCATGGTGGCCACTTCGCGAGACATTGGTGGGAGGAAGCCGTATGTTGCCCGACTCTTCTTCGAACACACGCCCTTGGAATATCAACGCAAGTGATGCACAACGCCTTTTTGTGGTCTCTGGAGTTTGTTGATCATCACTGTAAGGCCCTCGCACAAACTGAACGATTCCCAGAAAAAATTTGCCACTCTTAGAAGGATCTTCTTCATTATTTCAATTTATCAAACTCGATATGGTTCCCAGACAGATGTCTAATGTTAAAGAGCTGACGGCTATCGTGAATAAATTACATATCCTTAAGATCCTCCCAATGAATATCACCCTGACCTCATATTATTTGTTTTATATGATCATTCCACTTAAGACTGCTCTGGATGGTTACTCCTAGAAAGTTTACGGTATTTACTGTTTCCACTGTTTTATCTCCCATAGTGCAACCAAACAATAGTGGATCTCTTCGCCTGTTTATACGCAAGTCGTTACAGTGAACCGTTCAGAAATTTTACGATTATGTTGTCAAGTTCGCATGTAAATGGGATTTGCAGGTTACAAAAGATACGAAGTGGTGCAAGAGATCTATCGAGAGCAGTTTCTTCGAGTGATGGTTTTTGGTATGGCTGACACCGACTGTTTAAAGATGGCGCGTTTCTGTAGGAGTCACATTCTTCGATGAGGCTTTTTGGGCAGGGCCAATCCTTTTTCCAATCCGCAGAAATGTCCGCACTAACAGCTGAGCTGTTTGCAGTTCCGCAGCCCACAGTAGGGTATATGCAGCAGGTCTAAAAGCCGCAACAGTCTTCACATGTACCGATGCCATTAATGTCCTGCTGCCTGTAATTAGGGGATCTTTATGGGGCGCCGTAAACTTGCTGGAGCCAGGTGTCCTGAGGAACCTTACGAGAGCCAAGACCTTCGTAAAACAGTCTGAATCGTCGACTAAAGAGTAAAATAATGATCTGAGCAACTAGCGCCAAGGTATGGAGCAACTCACACTCACAGCACTTTCCCTCCTGCACTAAGAACACTATAGGCTACGTACCTGCAGTTAAAAGAAGGAGTTCTGATCCAGACTGTATACCAGTTGGATTCCATTCAGAATATGCTGATGCAATAGCTCCATACTTAATAATCATATGCAACCGCGCGCTTCGATGAAGGATCCGTACCCGAAGAATGGAAATTTGCACAGGTCAAATCAGTATTCAAGAAAGGCAGTAGGAGTAATCCACAAAATTACTAAAAATGGCTCTGAGCGCTATGGGACTTAACATCTGAGGTCATCAGTCCCCTAGAACTTAGAACTACTTAAACCTAACTAACCTAAGTATATCACACATATCCATGCCCGAGGCAGGATTCGAACCTGCGACCGTAGCGGTCACACGGTTCCAGACTAAAGCGCCTAGAACCGCTCGGCCATTCCGGTCGGCACGAAGTTACTGGCCCACATTATTAACTTCGATATGCAGCAAGATTGTGGAACATTTATCGTGCTCGAAAATTATTAATTATCTCGAGGAGAGCGGTCTATTGACACACGATCAACCTGGGCATAGAAAACATCGTTCTTACGAAACACAACTAGTTCTTTACACACACGAAGTGTTGAGTGGTATTGACAAGGGATTTCAAACTGATTCCGTATTTCTAGATTTCCAAAAGGCTTTTGACACTGTACCACACAAGCGGCTTGTAGTGAAACTGCGTGCTATGGACTATGATCTCAGTTATGTGACTGGATTCGTGATTTCCTGTCGGAGAGGTCACCGTGCGTAGTAACTGACGGAAAGTCATCGAGTAAGACAGAAGTGAATTCTGGCGTTCCACAAGGTAGTGTTATAGCCCCTCGGCTGATCTGTATCCATATAACCGATTTAGGAGACAATCTGAGCAGCCATCTTAGCTTGTTTGCGGATAATGCTGTCGTTTATCGTCTAGTAAAGTCATCAGAATATCAAAACAAATTACAAAACGATTTAGAAAAGATCTCTGAATGGTGCGAAAATTGGCAATTAACCCTAAATAATGAAAAGTGTGAGGTCATACACATGAGTGCTACAAGGAATCCGTTAAACTTCGGTTACACGATAAATTAGTCAAATCTGAAGGCCGTAAATTCAGCTAAATACCTAGGAATCACAATTACTAACAATTTAAATTGGCAAGAACACACAGTAAATGTTTTGGGGAAGGCAAAGCAAAGATTGCGTTTTATTGGAGGAACAGTTAGAAAATGTAACAGATCTACTAAAGGAAAGATGGAAAGATATAGATATTCGTTTTTTCCGTGCGCTTTTCGAGACTGGAATTACAGAGAATTATTGTGAAGGTAGTTTGATGAACCTTCTACGAGGCACTTAAGTGTGATTTGCAGAATTCCATGTAGATATAGATGGGTGGACTACGCTGTGCTACGACTACGTTAAGTACAAAAGAACTTGGTTTTTGTTGTTGAATGATGACGGATACCTGCGAAGAAAAAGAAAATAAGTAGAACAGGGAAAGGGTGGCTGAAAGGATCTGCTGTGGTAAAAAGCAGCTTACAGTATGACGAGCTGCCAAATAAGAAGTTATCTAAAGACAAAGCCCAGTTATTTCAGTTTTTCATTTCATTGGATAAATGGGTATACCTTTTTTAGGTCATGCTCTTGGTCGAAACTAGTTACCTAAAACAGTGAAATGACTTAGACGAGTTTGTCTTTCCATACATTGCAAGTGATCGCAGTTCTGTGTGCACAGTATTCCTGCAATTATGACATAAGAAGTTACTGCGTCTAACGTATGAAAAATGTCCATCGACGTTGTAAGAAGAAGTCTTATAGACAGAAAATTAATTGGTTCTGGGAGATCCAACAGTATGTTCCTTGATTTCGGTCTCATTCTCTTCGAACTGCGTTTTAAAAGAATATTTTGAATTTATTTGGTAGTGTTTGATGTAAATAAATAAACAGGAAACTCCCAATAAAGTTACGAAAATTGCACTCCGGCTACTTATAAGTTCGCTGAACAATGAAGGGCGTAATATAATCGCAGATTTATTAGCCTTTCTGTGCTAGGTATCGTATGTTGTATTTTGTGCGAGTAGTCGTGAGCAGCTCTCTGGAATTTGTGGAATTTCCTCATATGGTATACAGCTCCACTGTTTCTACACTCGAGTTCTGTCAGTTTTCGGACCATCTTCGGGTTATAAAAGTAGTAATCAGTGAATGACACTCGTGATGTACTCTCACTGGTGAAGAATGGGTTGACTGATTACATTTTCATCAGACTTATTTGCAGCTGAACGTTTCACACTTATGAAAAAGGTTTGCATTTATAGGATGCAAAGTTGGTGACTGCTTTAGCACCCGAAGATTGTCCAAATATAGATCGAAATCGATTGGTACAAAGAAGAGCAGTACAATTGAGTGTTATTAGTTGCAATACTGAAAACTCATTAGACTTTGTAGAAGAGACCTTAAATGTTAGTTTCAATTTTTTATATTTTTCTGTTTTGTGCTTTCATTTAACCGATTCAGGCTTACTGTTGAGCTGTTGGAACAGAAGATGTTATATTTGTATGCATTTTTGAAAAAAAAAAAAAGGAAACCCAAGCTATCGCAGCGCGGAGTGGCCACGCGGTTTGAGGCACCATGTCATGGATTGCGCGGCCCCTTCCGCCGGAGGTTCGAGTCCTCCCTCGGGCATGGGTGTGTGTTGTCCTTAGCATAAGTTAGTTTATGTAATGTATAAGTCCAGGGACCTATGACCTCAGCAGTTTGGTCCCTTAAGCATTCACAAACACACCAAGCTAACAAATTCAAATTTCTAATATATTAAACATCAAGCAACTTTCACCTAATCGTTTCATTTGTTCCTTAAGTACATACAGGCTGAGTCAAGAGAAAAGATATATGCTTTGAGGAGTGAGAGTATTAGTGATTCTGAACAAAAAACTTCATATGAACGTACAGCTCCGTACGGTGCGTGGCGGAGATAGACTGTACCACTAATAGCCATTTCCCTTCCTGTTCCACTCGCAAATAGAGCGAGGGAAAAACGTCTGTCTATATGCCTCCGAATGAGCCCTAATTTCTCTTATCTTTGTGGTCCTTGCGTGCAATGTATGTTGGAGGCTGTGGAATCGTTCTTCAGTCGATTTCAAATGGCTTTTCTCTAAATTTTCTCAATAGTGTTTCTACACGTACATCTACATTTATACTCCGCAAGCCACCCAACGGTGTGTGGCGGAGGGCACTTTACGTGCCACTGTCATTACCTCCCTTTCCTGTTCCAGTCGCGTATGGTTCGCGGGAAGAACGACTGCCGGAAAGCCTCCGTGCGCGCTCGAATCTCTCTAATTTTACATTCGTAATCTCCTCGGGAGGTATAAGTAGGGGGAAGCAATATATTCGATACCTCATCCAGAAACGCACCCTCTCGAAACCTGGCGAGCAAGCTACACCGCGATGCAGAGCGCCTCTCTCGCAGAGTCTGCCACTTGAGTTTGCTAAACATCTCCGTAACGCTATCACGCTCACCAAATAACCCTGTGATGAAAAGCGCCGCTCTTCTTTGGAACATCGCCTTCCCTCCAGGGATTCCCATTTGAGTTCCCGTAGCATCTGCGTTACAATTGTGCGTTGTTCGAACCTACGTGTAACAAATCTAGCAGGCCGCCTCTGAATTGGTTCGATGTCTTCCTTCGATCCGACCTAGTACGCATCCCAAACAGTCCAGCAGTACTCAAGAATGGGTCGCACCAGCCTCCTACATGCGGTCTCCTTTACAGGTGAACCACTCTTTCCTAAAACTATCTCAATAACCCGAAGTGACCATCCACCTTCCCTATCACAGTTCTCACATGCTCGTCCACCTCATATTGCTTTGCAGCGTTACGCTTAGATACTTAAATGACTTCATTGCGCAAGCACGACGCTAGTAATACTGTATCCGAACATTACAGGTTTGTTCTTCCAACTCGTCCGCATTAACGTATTTAGCGCTAGCTGTCATTCATCAGCCCAACAATGAACTTTGTCTAAGTCGTCTTATATCTTCCTACGGTCACTCAACTTCGACACCTTACTGTACACCATGGCATCATCAGCAAACAAACGCAGATTGCTGCCCAACATATCCGCCAAATCATTTATGTCTCTAAAGAACATCAGCGGTCCTATCACACTTCCCTGGTACGGTCCTGACGAAACCCTTGTGCATGATGTACACTCGCCGTCTAGGACAACATACTGGCTTCTATTATTTATGAATTCCTCGAACCACTCACATATCTGTAAACTTATTCTTTCGTTAACAGCTTGCAATGGGGCACCGTGTCGAATGCTTTCCGGACATCTAGAAACATGGAGTCTGCCTGTTGCCCTTCATCCGTAGTTCTCAGTATATCACGTGCCAAAAGGGCAACCTGAGTTTCCACGAGCGAGGCTTTCTTAAACCATGCTGATTCGTGGGCAGAAGCTTCTCATTCTCAAGAAAATACATTATATTCGAACTGAGAATATGTTCACGGATTCTGCAACAAACAGAAGTTAGGGAAAAATGTGGTACATGGCTGCACGTTCAGAGACCGTGAATAGTTACAATTGAAAGAAAACAGCCCTCGGTCACTATTTTTAACGAATTAACCAGGTTTCGACACTGCTAGGAGTGTCTTCCTCAAAATTTAAATCAAATAATGGTCTATATCATGGTCACAGAATTACGACTAAAATCGTATGATACAGAGTATAAGTACGGAATCATCGTGAAAGACTGGCAGAACTTATATGTCATTTATAAAATAATAAATATGCCAAAATGGCATTAGTCAGAAAGATATTTAAGATAAAGAAAACTGTGATGGCGAGCCACTAAGGGCTGCTCGTTACTTACGTGGTGCAGGTTGCAAAACGGACGATGATTCCGTACTTTGTATCATACGTTTTCAGTCATAATTCTGTGACCATGTTATAGACCATTCTTTGATTTAAATTCTGAGGAAGACACTCCTAGCAGTGTTGAAACCCGGTTAATTCGTTAAAAATAGTGACCGAGAGCTGTTTTCTTTCAATTGTGAGAAGTTAGTGTTATTGATCTGTAATTTTGCAGGCCCGTTCTTTTACCCTTCTTATATACTGAAGTCACCTGCGCTTTTTCCAGTCGCTTGGGACTTTGTGCTGAGCGAGAGATCGCGATAAATGCAAGCTAGACCAGGGGCCGATGTTCCATTCCAAGTGGTTTCCGAGATAGAGCACATTTAATACCAAATTTAAATGTCTTTTTCTTGAATAACTCGAAAATCGCACTCTCCAGCGAAAACGTGCCGCCGCGCGGGCTAGCCGAGCGTTCTAGGGCGCTGCAGTCATGGACTGTGTAAGCTTAGGGACTGATGACCTTAGCAGTTAAGTCCCATAAGATTTCACACACAATTGAAAACGTGTCGCAGCACAAAAGCACGCTACGTGAAATTTCCTGCAAAGCCCTCCTGTTCATTGTTTCCCTTGGACTAATAGTTTGCGCAGAGAGAGTGCAAGAATACTGAAATTCTCACGCGACGCGCGCGGGCTGTAGTTTAGGTAGCTTTTGTAGGCCAATTTGAGGTAGTGTCCCGATTTGATCGAGTACAAGTGTCCTGTACCAAATCGTTCGTCTCAGTTCCATCTACGTTACAGTGATACGTTGTAAACAATGATAGTGGTTGAATGATGCAGAAAACAAGTAATATATTTTAAATGTGCCCTGTCTCGGATACCATTCCAGCGGACGTACGTCCATATGAAGTTTTCTGTTCGGAATCAGTAATAACCGCCCCCCCCCCCCCCCAAAGCATATAACTTTCCTCCTCACTCACCGTGTATTTGGGATATATTTGAAGTAATTAAACTAAATTAGTAAATTTAAAATCTTTTTCAAGACGTTTTACACCCTGGAGCACACAACAGCTTCCTCGGTAGTGGGATAGGATCTGCCGTTGCTCCAGTCGCACTGTTAATGGCTGCTCTTCATCGATTATAGCAACGCAGATGTCGTATTGTATCCACTGTCCAGGGTAATTACTCACTGTGCGCGGCAATATCGCAGTACAAGCGATTAATTCTGCCTTTGACACTCACCGAGGTTTCTGGTCCAAAGACTCATTGTAGCACAAGTTCGCTGACGGCTGAGCTGCTGTCCATTCTGTTGTTTGTACTGCTCCAGTAGACCATTTATGATTACGCTCTTGCATTATCATGTAGACATATATAGCCACAGCAGTACGAAATACGCGAGAATCTCCTTTTTCCCTGGCAACTGTCACACTCTGAGAGTAGGCGAGGTTTGTTTTCTGTTTTCTAGTCGTCATCATCATCATCACCATCACCATTGCCAGCAAATGACAAATGCTGCTGCATTACGGTCTTCAACGACACCTTCCGTTAGGTGCAACACCTTTAATTTTACATTGGACTCGCATTCGGGAGGACGACGGTTCAATCCCGTCTCCAGCCATCCTGATTTAGGTTTTCCGTGATTTCCCTAAATCGTTTCAGGCAAATGCCGGGATGGTTCCTTTGGAAGGGCACGGCCGATTTCCTTCCCAATCCTTCCCTAACCCGAGCTTGCGCTCCGTCTCTAATGACCTCGTTGTCGACGGGACGTTAAACACTAACCACCACCACCACTTTAATTTTAGTTTCATATCGTATTTCTTTTTCCAGTCTATACAGTCTTCTCCTGTGTTCAGATGCCTTAAACACTAAAACTCATTGACTGGTTCCATGATTTCATTATTAATTTGCGCTGTTTTCATTTTCGATATTTAGGTTGGTGTGTAAGTTCCCTAATGTTTTCCCATAAATTTAATAAATAAACAGATGCACTTAACAGAGACGTTAGTAGTCACTGATATATTCTCCTTCACTATTTACAACAGTCTGTCACTGCTGGAGTAACTTTTAGCTTCCGCAATTACAGTAATTACATGATTCTGAGGTGAAGAACTCATGGAGCCATGTTCGGAGCCCATTTTCATCTGGAAAGGAAGTTCCTTGAAAGCTGTACGATAGAGAGCGGGAGAGATCAAAATCTGAGGGTGTAAGATCAGGTGCCGGCCGCGGTGGCCGAGCGGTTCTAGGCGCTTAAGTCCGGAACAGCGCGACCGCTACGGTCCCAGGTTCGAATCCTGCCTCGGGCATGGATGTGTGTGATGTCCTTAGGTTAGTTAGGTTTAAGTAGGACTAAGTCTAGGGGACTGATGACCTCAGATGTGAAGTCCCATAGTGCTTAGAGCCATTTTTTTTAGAAAAAATTGCAGAAAATCTGTCCGGACACTGTTTGGATATGAACCACGAAACCCTAGGTTGAGGACAAGGGTGAACATGGGAACAACATCAGCAATTCCATTAGCACTTGGAACTCGCCAAAAAGAGCTGTGACGTAATTCACGAATCGAAAGGATTGCGGAGAAGATCGAAGAGGAATCTGCTGCGGGATTTCACCTGCCGTTAAGCGACGTAGAGGGCACTAAACTGATTGAGAACATGGAGTGTCAGATTGCAAGGTGAACCTCATAAAATGGAGTGTCATCACTGAAGATGACTCCTGTGAGTGTGGTGAGCTGCAGGACGCACAACACCTGGTCTGCAAAAACCTGGCCGATCCTTGCACCTGAGAAGATCTACATGCAGCAAGTTATACGGCTATCTAGACAGCGTAATTCTGCAGTTTACGATCCATTTAACAGTGTATCAACAGTGCCTGGCAGGATTTTCTAGTTGCTTTTTTATTTTCTATTACGTAATCCCTGAACGCGTAAAATAAATAAATAACTGTTACCGTGTTTCTCGTATTTGGGGCATTTAATTAACATTCAACTCTTTTCATCATGTAATGCATTACATTTTTCGTACGTCACACATGTACTAGTTCTTCAAATTTGTTAAACCACGTGTTTGTCGTTGGTAGTCGTACAGGATCGCACTTTTTTTTTCCTTGGCAGAGGAATGCGCTCCAGCGGTTCCACGTTTAATTGCGAAACTTCGTCGTATACTGCGTTCTCTACTGTAATTAACTTTTTCTGTTTAGAGAGAGGGAGGTTATGAGAGAATCCTGCAAACTACGGGTGAGGGGCAACAGCCATATTCCCTATTTCTCGTTTCCCGGAAAGCATTTGACACGGTGTCCCATGCAGGCTGTTAGCGAAGGTACGAGCATTTGGAATAAGTTCACAGATATGTGGGTGGCTCGAAGACTTCTTGAGGGGGGGTAGGACGTCAAACGGGCCGACTTGGAGCAGGAGAGGCATCACAGGACATTTTAATTTCCAGTGTTTACACTTTTACAAATAAATTCATAAAACTTTGTCAGCATCATCAGGAAGGATTCAGGATTCACACTCATTCATTGCAGTGAAAGTTCGAAAACATAATAAAATCAATTTTTTTTACGTGTGAAATTTCATCATTTTTTCACTTACTAGTGGCTGCATTTGTTGCTATAGGTGCACTTTTCTTCATAAGTTAGATTCTTCGATGAATTTTGCACATCATACATACCATACTCACAGGTGTATGAAACTCTAGAATTCATTTAATTTATGAAAAAACCAAAGTACTGTTATATTTTAAACTTCATGTTTAGGAAAAACACAAATTTTGTAGTTAAATACCTCAATTTTTACCACAATTTTTAATAGATTTCGAAAATTCTAGAGTTTCATACACCTTTAAGTATGGTTTGTATGCTGTGGAGAATTCATCGAAGAACCTCTCTTACTTAATGAAGAAAAGTGTACCTATAGCAACAAATACTGCTATTAGTAAGTGAAAAAATGGTGATATTTCACATGTAAAAAAAATTATTTCGTTATGTTTTCCAACTTCCACTGCTATGAGTGTGAATTCTGAATCCTTCCTGGTCATGCTGACAAAGTTTTATAAATTTTTTTGTAAACGTATAGACAGTGGAAATTAAAATCTCCTGTGGTGCCTCTCCTGCTCCAAGTCGGTCCGTTTGACGTCCTACCCCCCTTAAGTAATAGAATCCAGTGTGTTGTTGACGGTGAGTGTTCATCAGTGACAAAGGAGTTGCCCCACGGAACTGCTGTTGTTCTCCATGTACATATATGATTTGGCGGACAGGGTGGGCAGTAATCTGCGGTTGTTTGCTGATGATACTGTGGTGTACGGTAAGGTGTCGAAGTTGAGTGACTGTGGAAGGATACAAGATACTTAGACAACATTTCTAGCTGGTGTGGTGAATGGCAGCTAGCTGTAAATGTGGGAAAATGTAAGTTAATGCGGACGAGAAGAAAGAACAAACCTGTAATCTATGGATGCAGTATGACTAGTGCCCTGCTTGACGCAGTCAAGTCTTTTTAAATATCTGGCCGTAACGTTGAAAAACGATATGAAATGGAACGAAGATGTGAGAACTGTGGTAGGAAAGCTGAATGGTCTACTTCGGTTTATTGGAAGAATTTTAGGAAAGAGTGGTTCACCTGTAAAGGACGCTGGTGCGACCTATTTTTGAGTACTGCTCGAGTGTTTGGGATCCGTACCAGGTCGGATCGAAGAAAGACATCGAAGCAATTCAGAGGCTGGGTGCTAGATTTGTTACCAGTAGGTTCGAGAGACACGCGAATGTTACGCAGATGCTACGGGAACTCAAATGGAAATCACTAGAGGGAAGGCAACGTTCATTTCGAGAAACGCTATTGAGAAACTTCCTGGCAGATTAAAACTATGTGCCGGACCGAGATTTGAACTCGGGACCTTTGCAGTTTTAAACTGCCAGGAAGTTTCATACCAGCGCAGTGAAAATTTCACTCTGGAAACTATTGAGAAAATTTAGAGAACCGGATTTCGAAGATAACTCCCGAACTACTCCACAGCCGTTAACATTCATTTCACCTAAGGACCACAAAGATAAGACAAGAGAAGTTAGGGCTCATACGGAGACATATAGGTAGTGGTTTCTCCCTCGCTCTATTTGCGACTGGAACTGGAAAGGAAATGACTAGCAGAGATGGCCTCCGCCACGCACCGTACGGTCTCGACTCGTATACGGATTTTTTAAAATGTCTTCAGATCGTGAAGCGTTGTTGACAACAGCACCACTGTACTAGACGCAGCTTGCGATTTCAGTACGTACATACGTAGTCTGAATTTAACTAATACGTTTGAGGTCAATTACACTTGTGTGCATATTTTAGTTCATGCGTACTAACGCCGTAGACACTGCCCTGTATTCTACAACATTTAACACGACAGTATGGCTTTAAAGAGGACGACTGTGAGTGAAACTGAACATTGTCTACATCTTGTGCCCCTTTTTGTGCGAATGATTTCATCATTCGTGACTGTCCATTCTGTGCTCGCTCTGACGCTGAATTCTGACTAGGAGCTACACGCTTACGTAAATATCACTTTGTTTCAGCTAGCTGCCATGGTCAGAAGCTCTCGAGTCACTGGTTGAGTAAGGGATAAAGTCAAGTTCAGGTGTCAAAACAGAAACAATTTTCGCACTGACTTTAATAGTGATCAGATAACTGTTTGAAACTCTAATTCCTGCCACGAACAGCCTTTTCTTTTACATAAAAATTTGATGGAAGTAATGAATCGCAAGTCGGTCATTTCTTACTGTATTATGACACAGATTACAGAGAAGTAATTGAAGGCTGACAGAGGACCTTTCATGAGTTTTTCTTAAATTTATAAGCTTATGGCAAATGTCGACAGAAAAAGCTCCGTGTGTAATTTGTATTATTGCTGCTACAGAATTTACCCAGTGAGGTTGTCGATGACAATTGAGTGTTTACTGTTTGTCTCTAGTTTCGTATTTATTGTCTTAATCGACCTTTCGAACGATAGTAAAGTTGGTTTGTCCCTCTGTACCTGCAAACTTCTAGCATTCCTATGAATTGCCAGTGGTCCTTGTTTACTACTTAATTCCTGGAACTAGCTTTTATACATGTCCTTGAAAATTTCACAGGCTCTTTAGCACGTACAGTTATCATATACAACTTAAAACTAGTAGCTGAATCACTTTTTATTTAGCTTAGCAGCTTAATGATGAGCTTGATGGAGTTCTGCCAAGCTGTTTTTTTTTTTTTTCATTTTATGCACAATATTTGGACAACCGACCCAGCCGTCTTTTTCAGGTGCTGCAAATTTCCTTGTTATGTGTACTCGCTGCCTGGATTCCGACCACGGTATGAGCTGTTGCTGGACTCTAGCCGATATTTATACCAGAATTCGTTTTTCGACGCCCATTACGTCATTTAACGCTCTTTTGTTTTTCTGAGATGTGAGACGCTCTGGTGGATGTGATAGTCGGCGAGATTTTTAGGCAGGTCAACGTACTGAGAACTCGGCCTTTCTTTTTTTCGGAGCGTATCCAATTTGTGTGTATTGTAGAACATTTCTTCCCTGTGAAGCGATGTGCTATTTCATATTTTCTCTGCACGATTGATCAACAATGATTAATAATTAATAATATAAGGTAGCATGTCATTTCGATTTTTGTAAGTTATCGACGTGCACTTCAGAGAGAGGGCAAGTTATGCTACTGTTAAACAATACTTGGTCTTGCTGTGGCACAGTCTTGGACTCTGCGCGGTCTGATTCATTCTTAGTTGAGGTGTGGTAGATGATGGATATGTTCAGCAGTGCTGCGTTGAGTTGTGATTGTTTCTGTTAGATGAAGAAAGAGTTACTCTAAGACAGCAAGGATGAATATGATGTATATATCGTAAAACGAAGAGAATATACATTTTGAATATTGTTATTGTTTTTGAAGTGAAGAAATTTGAAGTAAGAGTGCAGCATTGCGGAGCTAATTTGCGGAAATAGTTGTTGTCAGATAATTAACTTGCTCAGAGCTGAGACAAATTACCACCCCACTTGCCTGAGTCATACATTAAGATGCCAGTTGATTAAGCTGTTTACTTTTTATAGAAATTCACTGTTAATTTGTACAGTTTTCAAACCATTGTTCACTTTGTTGAGCATTCTATTGTTCAGACCAATGTTAGCTGTGAAATCACGCGAAGTTTTCTCGGTCGTTTTGAATACATACTTCACTCTAAAATCGTTCATACGAATAGTTACTCTCCCCAACCCACTGTTTATAGAATATTTATCATTACGTATTACCAGTTGCACCATGTGGTATGCAACACTTTGAACTTTGTTTGGAAATTTTATTTAAAATATGGAAATCTAGCTTAATCGCTGCCTGCTTGCTGTTTGCTGTTGTGCTTTCGAGAAATCTGCAACAATGTTGTCAAAACGTGAGGGAAGTGGATATTTCGGTTAGGGCCGGATAATATTTTTACTTCAGTTGCGCATTTAATATAAAGAGAGGTTGTATACAGTTCAGTTCAAATTAGGTGCAATTTAGTCAAAGGTTAGTATACGAGTTTAAGTTGGATAACGGGATGTGGGTACACGGTTTTGGTAATGCGTAGACTTTTATAGAGTCGGAGGTAAAACTGGACTAAATTTCATACAGAAACTTATAGTGGGGAGATTACAATAATAATTAATCTACAGCTCCTGCGCTTTTATTATTATTATTATTATTATTATTATTATTAATTATTGTGTTACTTAATCAATAATTATTAATCATAATTATCTATCAGTCGCGCCGAGAAAACCCCAGAGATCTCACAAGGGAACATCCCCATCGCACCGCCCTCAGATTTAGTTATAAGTTGGCACAGTGGATAGGCCTTGAAAAACTGAACACAGATCAATCGAGAAAACAAGAAGAAGTTGTGTGGAACTATGAAAAAATAAGCAAAATATACAAACTGGGTCGTCCATATGTAATATAGGCACTGTTAAGGGCAGTATGAGACTAGGAGCGCCGTGGTCCCGTGGTTAGTGTGAACAGGTGCAGAACGAGAGGTCTTCAGTTCAAATCTTCCCTCGACCGAAAATTTTAACTTTTTATTTTCAGTTTATGTGAAAAACTCTTATGTTTTCATCACTTTTTTTGGAGTGATTATTAAATCCACAAGAAAACCTAAATCGGGCAAGGTAGAAGAATCTTTTCACCCATTCGCCAAGTGTACTAGTTAGGTGGGTCGACAACATATTCCTGTCATGTGACGCACATGCTGTCACCAGTGTCGTATACAAAATATCAGACGTGTTTTCCTGTGGAGGAATCGGTTGACCTATGACCTCGCGATCAAATGTTTTCGGTTCCCATTGGAGAGGCACATCCTTTCGTCAACTAATCACACGGTTTTGCGGTGCGGTCGCAAAACACAGACACTAAACTTATTACAGTGAACAGAGACGTCAATGAACGAACGGAAACTTTGCGAAAATAAAGAAAGCAAAATTTTCAGTCGAGGGCAGATTTGAACCAAGGACCTCTCGTTCCGCAGCTGTCCACGCTAACCACGGGACCACGGCGCTCGCGCCTCACACTGCCCTTAATATTGCCTATCTTAGCATGGACGACCCAGTTTGTATATTTTGCTTATTTTTTCATAGTTCCACACAACTTCTTCCTGTTTTCTCGATTGATCTGTGTTCAGTTTTTCAAGGCCTATCCACTGTGCCAACTTATAACTAAATCTGAGGGTGGTGCGATGGGGATGTTCCCTTGTCAGCAGTTCGCTCTATGGGGAGGAGATGTTCCACAATACGCACCAACTGGATAATCTACAAGATAAGAAGGGCCAAGTTCTGAGTAAGTTGACATTTCTAAAAATCTCGCCGGCCATCATATCCGCCAGAACTGGAAGAGGCTGAGCAGATTTGCATTTTACAGAATACCAGTGCCGGCTCTGAAAACCAGAAGAGTCTCAAAGGGTGCAGTGGGAGTTGGGAATCGAATTCGCCTATACGTAGCTGAGCGAGTCCATCAATAGTTCACAGTCTGGCTGGAGTCTAGGCAGCAGCAACACTCAGCGGCAGCTGAAGAAGATGGCTGGGTCGGTCATCGAAGTATTGTGCGTAAAACGGAGACATCAACTCGGTGGATCTCCCGGAAGCTCACCATTAAACAATTGCACCGAGAAAACCCAAGAGAACACCAATAATGGGCGTTATTTCAAGTTTGGCAGCGTTCATCATTTGTATAAAATACCGGCACTTGTCTAAATTTAAGAAGTATACCGAACTAAATCGTTTCTGCATCCCCTATCTTCCTTAGTAGCCGTCCACCCCCCTTCCCATCCCATACCACACACAACAGACCCCTGCCTCACAATGAACAAAATGTTTCGGGCTATTATGTAGTGGTCAAATTGATTTCACTTTGAAAACTACGTTTCGTCCTCATCTGCGGAGGACATTTTCAAGGGGAATCGTACAGTGAAGAGCCACAGAAACTGGTACACCTGCCTAATGTCATGCAGGGACTCCGCGAGCACGCAGAAGTGCCGCAATACCACGTGGCATGGACTCGACTAATGTCTGAAGTAGTGCTGGAGGGAACTGACACCATGTATCCTGCAGTACTGTCCATAAATCCGTGAGACTAAGAGGGGGTGGAGATCTCTTCTGAACAACACATTGCAAGATATCCCAGATATGCTTAATAATGTTCATGTCTGGGGAGTTTGGTGGCCAGCGGAAGTGTTTAAACTCAGAAGTGCGTGTTCCTGGAGCCAATCTGTAGCATTTCTGGACTTGAGGGTGTCGCATTGTTCTGCTGGAATTATACAAATCCGTTAGAATGCACAATTGACATGAATGGTTGCGGGTAATCAGAGAGGATGCTTACGTACGTGTCACCTGTCAGAGTCGTATCTAGGCGTATCAGGGTCCTATATCACTCCAAGTGCACACGCTCCACACCGTTACAGAACTTCCACCAGCTTAAAGAATCCCCTGTTGACATGCATGGTCCATGGATTCATGAGGTTGTCTCCACACCCGTACAAGTCCATCCGCTCGATAAAATTTGAAACCAGACTCTTCCGACCAGGCAATATGTTTCCAGTCATCAACAGTCCAATGTCGGTGTCGACGGGCCCAAGCGAGGCTAAAGCTTTGTGTCGAGCAGTCATCAAGGGTAGGCTATTGGGCCTTCGGCTCGGAAAGCCTATATCGATGTTAATTCGTTGTATGGTTCGCACGCTGACGTTTGTCGACGGCCCAGCACTGAAATCTGAAGCAATTTGCGGAAGGGTTGCGCTTCTGTCAAGCTGAACGATTCTCTTCAGTCGTTGTTCAGGATCTTTTTCCGCCCACATCAGTGTCGGGGATTTGATGTTTTACGGGATTCCCTATATTCACGGCACACTCGTGAAATGGTCGTACGGGAAAATCCCCACTTCATCGGTACCTGGGAGATGCTGTGTCCCACCGCTCGTGCGCCGGCTATGACACCACATTCAGACTCACTTAAATCTTGATAACCTGCCATTGTAGCAGCAGTAACCGATCTAACAACTGCGCCAGACTCTTGTTGTCTTACATTGGCGTTGCCGACCGCAGCGCCGTATTCTGCCTGTTTTCATATCTCTGTATTTGAATACGCATGCCTATACCGATTTCTTTGGCACTTCATTGTAGCTTCTTTGAATGTCCGATTGACACCCTGGCTCGTTACTGAATGCATCAAAATTCCGCTTCCGCGTGCTTCCGCACGGTGGCGTATGTCACATGTTTTGAATGCGCGAGCGCAAGAGGCTCTAGTCGACTGCCATCGACCGCTGTTGCTGTCACCCGATGGTGAAAGCCTGGTACGCATTTTCTTCAGCAGCGGAATCCATATGTCATTCAGTTTCAAGCTCTCCTCCTTCCTACTGAAATTCCTGGGGTATTTTACAGTCTCTACGGTTTCTCCGAAAGTTCTTATTCCTGTCATCATGAATGTGGTAGTCTCCTGGGTAGAAAACATGTTCCGCAACAACTGATCTATCAGTCTCGCCTCTTCTGCAACTAACCTTGTGCTCTTCTAGTCGCTTTTTGACCATTCTTTTTTAGTACCCAAGTACACATCCCCACGACTACATGGAATTCTACAATTTCTTCCTTTTTCCAGAGCTTATCGAGCATTCCAGGTCGACTTTAGGTGATCTTGTATCTTATGGGTAGGTTTGTAGATTATGGCGATGTTCTGCTTTTTCATGATTTTTTCCTATGTGGTCAGTAACGTCCTTCATGAAAGGCAGAACAACTACTTTCGATTTCACCGGCGCTTGAGCATTGCTATGATTTCTACTCGGTGGTCTTTTACGCTCTTTTCAGCACATTTTCCTTGCTCTATCCACCAACATTTTTATGATACCTCGCTCTAGTTGTGGGTGGTGGTTCGAATCCCAGTGTTGAGTTTTAAGGTGATTTCCATTCGACCACTGCATAATAGCCCGGAACACTTTATTAATTGTGACATTGCCTGCCATGAAAGTTTACCTTTTACAGACCCCTACCTACCAATCTTCACATTTCTATGTTACTCAGTAATTAGTACTTTAACTCAGCTTTCTCTTATTTATACGGAATCTCTTTTGTTACAGGTGAGTGTCACCAATGGTTCTTTTTAAGCGTAAGTACGGCTTTGCTTAGCACTCTTTTTTTTTGCTCTTGTAATATAGCTCCAACTCACAACTACACAAACAATTAAATGATGTTGCTGTGCCAATTTATTGTAGCTTACTTAATGTACTTTTCGTTTATAAGGGAGACACGTCATCCGTTCCCTCAATTGCTGCTAGAACTCCGTGAACGCTGCCTATTCTCACTTGATTTCGTGTTCTGTGTTACATTCGTTTGTGCTCAAAGGTAGATTTTACTGTTATATGTAGATTCAGCACGCTTAAAACGGAACACTATAAATCCGTAGATATAAGCAGAACGGTGAATATTTGCTAAAGTTTATTCATTTATTAGACTGTATTCAGCTTACCAGGTGCCGAGTGATGCTCAGTTTTTCAATATCTGGACTTCCAAACCACGTACACGGATAACTTCACGTCATAGAATGTACAAAACTGTCAACAGACTTTTTTTAACCTGTTAAGTGAAAATACATTTTGTTAGTTTCTTCAGTTAGTTAATTTCGCGTTTTTATAACCATATTCGATACGTTCCGGCCACATAAAACATGATTAATAATACTAAAGTAATTGTTTACGTTCACCGACCTTGAAGGTCATATGCCGACTTCATACTCCGCTTCCAGTGACTGCTGTCTTCAGTTGTTTACTTCTGGTTAAAATGAAACGGGCTCTCGAGCGAAATCATATTAAAGATATCTAATGTAATAATAGTTCTAGTGGTGTTATATGGAACAGAAACCATGAGTACCACGAACGGAAACAATGGGAGATGTAAAATCTTGAGGGATAATTTAGACCAGTGTGAGTTGCAAATGGTTGGACAATAAAACAAAATGAAGTAAAATAAACAGGATCTGTACGAACCTGTATGTTAACCAAAAACTACCCAAAAAATGAAAGCACAAGATTTCGGTGGGCAGGAAATATTACTCCCATGTCAGGGTACCACAGAGCCATAGCAGTGCTCGTGGAAATATCGAAGAACATGTGTGCTTGACGGACTTAGGAGGGATGGTTGGACTAAAAAAAATTCGAAGCGTTTCTGTTTAAAATCGAAACTTACGTGGCAACCACTAGATGATGCTGAATATGGGCGAACTTCTTTTTCTTCATCTTTAGTCCTGAAGTGCCAAGGTCGCAGTCACGCATCTATAATTTCCTTTCATTTTTATTTTCATTTTTTAAATGCTGTGGCGAGATATGCATCGTGTTGGATCAGGCCTCAGTGACACTAAGGAAACAAATTATTGTGCAACATTTGGCTGTGACTAGTCTACATTTTATCCTGAGTGTATTACATATGCAGTCGTTTTCTGTATTGTGTATCTGAAGAGGAGAAGGTGAAGTGATCAGTATTTTCAAAGGTGAGTGAGGAACACGGCCTAGAAAGAAGTCTAAAGCTGACCAGTGTCCCAGATCAACGGGTGGCAGCACCAGTACGACCCGGCATGACTCACGTTTTTCTTTCGCAAGCAGTGCTGCAATGCCTTATACTGTGCGAGCAGGTTCCTTCTAATTTATATTGCAATATCGAAAGGAAATAAGTTAGTGGTATTCTGCAATACAACTAACGTTTTCCTCGAAACTAATCTATTAGGGCAACATACAGTCGGAGCTGGTCTGAATTCCTCCAGATATAGAGATTTCTACGCTTATTGTAGCGATATATAGTATATTCAAAAAGGCATCCCATCGTTTTACTATTCGGAGAAAGATGAGGTGGTTGTTGTTGTTGTGGTCTTCAGTTCAGAGACTGGTTTGAAGCAGCTCTCCATGCTACTCTATCCTGTGCAAGCTTCTTCATCTTCCAGTACCTACTGCAACCTACATCCTTCTGAATCTGTTTAGTGTATTCATCTCTTGGTCTCCCTCTACGATTTTTACCCACCATGATACCCTACATTACAAAATTGGTGATCCCTTGATGCCTCAGTATACGTCCTACTAACCGATTCCTTCTTCTAGTCAAGTTGTGCCACAAATTTCTCTTCTCCCCAATTCTGTTCAATACCTCCTCATTAGTTACGTGATCTACCCATCTAATCTTCAGCATTAGTCTGTAGCACCACATTTCGAAAGCTTCTATTCTCTTCTTGTCCAGACTATTTATCGTCCATGTTTCACTTCCATACATGGCTAAACCCCATACAAATACTTTCAGAAACGACTTCCTGACACTTAAATCTATACTCGGTGTTAATAAATTTATCCACTTCAGTAACGATTTCCTAGCCATTGCCAGTCTACATTTTATATCCTTTCTACTTCGACTGTCATCAGTTATTTTGCTCCCCAAATAACAACAATCATTTAATACTTTAAGCGTCTCATTTCCTAATCTAATACCCTCAGCATCACCCGATTTAATTCGACTACATTCCATTATCCTCGTTTTGCTTTTGTTGATGTTCATCTTATATCCTCCTTTCAAGACACTGTCCATTCCGTTCAGCTGCTCTTCAAGGTCCTTTGCTGTCTCTGACAGAATTACAATGTCATCGGGAAACCTCAAAGTTTTTATTTCTTCTCCATGGATTTTAATTCCTAATACGAATATTTCTTTTGTTTCCTTTACTGCTTGCTCAATATATAGATAGTATAACATTGGGGAGAGGCTACAACCCTGTCCCACTCCCTTCCCAACACTGCTTCCCTTTCATGCCCCTCGACTATTATAACTGCCATCTGGTTTCTGTACAAATTGTATGTAGCTTTTCACTCCCTGTATTTTACCCCTGCCACCTTCAGAATTTGAAAGAGAGTATTCCAGTCAACATTGTCAAAAGCTTTCTCTAAGTCTACAAATACTAGAAATATAGGTTTGCCTTTCCTTAATCTATTATCTAAGATAAGTCGTAGGGTCAGTATTGCCTCACGTGTTCCAACATTTCTAAGGAATCAAAATTGGTCTTCCTCGAGGTTTGTTTCTACCAGTTTTTACATTTGTCTTAAAAGAATTCGTGTTAGTATTTTGCAGCCGAGGCTTGTTAAACTGATAGTTCGGTAATTTTCACATCTGTCAACACCTGCTTTCTTTGGGATTGGAATTATTACATTCTTCTTGAAGTCTGAGGGTATTTCGCCTGTGTCATACATCTTGCTCACCAGATGGTAGAGTTTTGTTAGGCCTGGCTCTCCCAAGGCCGTCATTAGTTCTAATGGAAGGTTGCCTACTCCCGGGGCCTCGTTTCGATTAAGGTCTTTCGGTGCTCCGTCAAACTCTTCACGCAGTATCATATCTCCCATTTCATCTTCATCTACATCCTCTTCCATTTCCATAATATTGTCCTCAAGTTCATCGCCCTTGTATAAACCCTCTATATACTCCTTCCACCTTTCTGCCTTCCCTTCTTTGCTTATAACTGGGTTTCCATCTGAGCTCTTGATATTCATGCTAGTGGTTCTCTTTTCTCCAAAGGTCTCTTTAATTTTCCTGTAAGCAGTATCTATCTTACCCCTAGTGATATACGCTTATACATCCTTACATTTGTCCTGTAGCCATTTCTGTTTAGCCATTTTGCACTTCCCGTCAATCTCATTTTTGAAACGTTTGTATTCCTTTCTACCTGCTTCATTTACTGCATTTTTCTATTTTCTCTTTTAATCATTTAAATATATCTTCTGTTACCCAAGGATTTGTACTAGCCCTCGTTTTTTTACCCATTTGATCCTCTGCTGACTTCACTATTTAATCTCTCAAAGCTATCCATTCTTCTTCTACTGTATTTCTTTCCCTCATTCTTGTCAATCGTTCCCTAATGCTCTCTCTGAAACTCTCTTCAACCTCTGATTCTTTTAGTTTATCCAGGTTCCATCTCCTTAAATTCCCACCTTTTTGCAGTTTCTTCAGCTTTAATCTTCAGTTCATAACCAATACATTGTAGTCTGAGTCCACATCTACCCCTGGAAATGTCTTACAGTTTAAAACCTCGTTCCTAAATCTCTGTCTTATCATTATATAATCTATCTGAAACCTTTTAGTATCTCCAGGCTTCTTCCATGCATACAACCTTCTTTCATGATTCTTGAACCAAGTGTTAGGCTATAATTAAGTTATGCTCTGTGCAAAATTCTACCAGGCGGCTTCCTCTTTCATTCCTTACCCCCATTCCATATTCACCTACTACGTTTTCTTCTCTTCCTTTTCCTACTATCGAATTCCAGTCACCCATGACTATTAAATTTTCGTCTCCCTTCACTATCTGAATAATTTCTTTTATGTCATCATACATTTCATCAATCTCTTCACCTGCGGAGCTAGTCGGCATATAAATTTGTACTACTGTGGTAGGCGTGGGCTTCGGATGTATCTTGGCCACAATAATACGTTCACTATGCTGCGGGAAAAACTTGTATTCTACTCACTGGCAACTCGAATCATTCCCACGGGGCTTCGTTCGTAACAACACAGCCCACGAAGTGCTTGAGACTGCTCAAAGTTTTCTGATCTTTTAAATGTAACTGTCAAATTATTTCCATTAGTACTTCCTAATAACTTTATTGATGACAGACCTTTTAAACTCATACGTTCCTATTTGAGCCGCGAAATAATAACTTTTTGAGCACATGTAGCACCTCTGTAGCCAGTCAGAATGTGGAGTCGCTCCGTCGGTGACATGTCAGAGAAACAAACGCGTCCACCAAGCTATAGTGACTTATAGAAAACGACACTACACGTTCCTTGCTCGCATACACTGATCAGCACTTTCTAATGACGTCAGCTGCAAACTATACTCCACAGGATTCTTTGGAAATCATTGCGAGCGTCAGATTTGTTACTATGCCTTTCAGTGTGGTTTTGCCCTACACTGAGAATAGTTTTGTCTCCCGTAACTATACATATTCCGCTTAGAAGTCAGCCCGAGAAGATCACAGATGTCACACGTAATTTAAAACGAAATAATTGATTTTACTATCGCAGGATACCCGGGCGACTGCTTTCGTTTCAGCTTAGTGGACGTAACCTTTGGCACGAGATTATCTCGGCTGCTTTAATCTGGTGGTCGTGTTTTCCTTGAAAATCGAATGATGTTATACATACCAGACTTGTGTATGGCGCTTTATTCAATTTAATTGCGGGAAATTGATATTACAGAGAAATTTATGTTCTTGTTTCTGAGATATCCCTCCCCAGAACGTACGCCGGATTCACATACGCCCTTGGCGAGTATGTAGTCACCATTAGACGATGCCCTTTCTGTGATTTGTAATTTTCGCTCACTGTCCTCTTCTCTACTGATGCGTTGCTGTTACGGTCCGTTTCACTTTGCGTTTCATTAGTATAATTACCTGCGGTAACGTAGAGGTAATCGCTTCAGTTCATCTACACTCCTGGAAATTGAAATAAGAACACCGTGAATTCATTGTCCCAGGAAGGGGAAACTTTATTGACACATTCCTGGGGTCAGATACATCACATGATCACACTGACAGAACCACAGGCACATAGACACAGGCAACAGAGCATGCACAATGTCGGCACTAGTACAGTGTATATCCACCTTTCGCAGCAATGCAGGCTGCTATTCTCCCATGGAGACGATCGTAGAGATGCTGGATGTAGTCCTGTGGAACGGCTTGCCATGCCATTTCCACCTGGCGCCTCAGTTGGACCAGCGTTCGTGCTGGACGTGCAGACCGCGTGAGACGACGCTTCATCCAGTCCCAAACATGCTCAATGGGGGACAGATCCGGAGATCTTGCTGGCCAGGGTAGTTGACTTACACCTTCTAGAGCACGTTGGGTGGCACGGGATACATGCGGACGTGCATTGTCCTGTTGGAACAGCAAGTTCCCTTGCCGGTCTAGGAATGGTAGAACGATGGGTTCGATGACGGTTTGGATGTACCGTGCACTATTCAGTGTCCCCTCGACGATCACCAGTGGTGTACGGCCAGTGTAGGAGATCGCTCCCCACACCATGATGCCGGGTGTTGGCCCTGTGTGCCTCGGTCGTATGCAGTCCTGATTGTGGCGCTCACCTGCACGGCGCCAAACACGCATACGACCATCATTGGCACCAAGGCAGAAGCGACTCTCATCGCTGAATACGACACGTCTCTATTCGTCCCTCCATTCACGACTGTCGCGACACCACTGGAGGCGGGCTGCACGATGTTGGAGCGTGAGCGGAAGACGGCCTAACGGTGTGCGGGACCGTAGCCCAGCTTCATGGAGACGGTTGCGAATGGTCCTCGCCGATACCCCAGGAGCAACAGTGTCCCTAATTTGCTGGGAAGTGGCGGTGCGGTCCCCTACGGCACTGCGTAGGATCCTACGGTCTTGGCGTGCATCCGTGCGTCGCTGCGGTCCGGTCCCAGGTCGACGGGCACGTGCACCTTCCGCCGACCACTGGCGACAACATCGATGTACTGTGGAGACCTCACGCCCCACGTGTTGAGCAATTCGGCGGTACGTCCACCCGGCCTCCCGCATGCCCACTATACGCCCTCGCTCAAAGTCCGTCAACTGCACATACGGTTCACGTCCACGCTGTCGCGGCATGCTACCAGTGTTAAAGACTGCGATGGAGCTCCGTATGCCACGGCAAACTGGCTGACACTGACGGCGGCGGTGCACAAATGCTGCGCAGCTAGCGCCATTCGACGGCCAACACCGCGGTTCCTGGTGTGTCCGCTGTGCCGTGCGTGTGATCATTGCTTGTACAGCCCTCTCGCAGTGTCCGGAGCAAGTATGGTGGGTCTGACACACCGGTGTCAATGTGTTCTTTTTTCCATTTCCAGGAGTGTATTAACGGAATGATGCAGATCAAAGTTACAGTCGTTGCTTTTGTCGTTAAGGGTGAAAGTACGTGTTACGAGGCGTCACTAGCTTGTCGATACGTATTTCACATAATTTCATCAATAGTCAGTGATCGTATTAAACCATTATCGTTAAAATGATTTGTTTCGCTCGTATATTGACATTTTCTGGTCTGTGGGACGGTAAATTAGAACGTAACTCATGAAAGACACGTGTTTGGTCAGAAAACTACTTTGTCACTATAATTTCTATGCTTAATCCAACAGAAAACTTAGTTTTAAGTGCCGAACCAATTTTCATTGTACAGCAATTTAAAGTTCAGATTCCTTGTGACAATTCAGCAAAAAGAATGAAAAAAGCCTGTAAGTAATGATTTCGTAAATTCTTAATATGGAACATTTACAAGAGTGGAATCAGATAATAAGCCTCTTTAATTGTAAACTAACTAAAACTACATACAATTGAACAGGTTTACTATCGCATTCCCCGATGTTCAGTTGCGGATGTCCTGTCAACAAAATGTTATTTACAACAGGGATGATAACAACGAGCCCCGAGCGTGTGAGTCTCTTCGTCGACTATACTGTTATACACAGCGTGTTCCACAGTTACTATTGCAGGCTTCTAGGCGTTGTGAAATGGAATTAATAGAGAAAGTTCTGATGAGAAATTCGTGCCCGCACTGCAACTATGGCTCTGGTACGTTCGCAACGTAGAGGGTTGACTGTCATCCTCAGCGGACCCGCCGCACTCTCGACTTTGAAGAGGACATCCTTCGTCACATAGGAGAGAACTCGATCACAAGCACTCGAAACATTGCCCATGCAGTGGGCGTTTCTAGACCACACGGAACAGAACTCATTGTCTCTGTGTGCGTACTGTGAAGCGGGAGATTTGAAAGTGATCTGATCTTCAATCGTATTTTGTGTCCAAACGGTACATATCTGGGCATGGGTTCTTTATCAAAAGTTTATCTACTAAGTCCCCTCTACAACTGTAGCAGCATGTAATAGGAACTGTAAAACATGCTGTACGAGCATACAGATTGTCCCAACTAACTTGACTACAAAAATAATTTTTAATAAGTGAAAAGTTTGATTTTGTTCTACACTGTTAATCTGTTGTGTTAAACTTACAAGGCCATCATCAGACACTTACTGACTATTTTCGCCAAAGCAGTTTCAATGTTCGTAAACGACATTGGAAAAGAAGTTACACATCAAGATGGAAGCACAAATGCACAGTAAATGACATCTTTGACAGTGTGTTGGTAATGTAATGTAAAAAGTTGAACGATAAATAAACATAAAGGCAGTAAACAGGAGAAAACTTGAATACAAAACTGGAATATCACGCCTACGTAACAGTTTATTTTAATAACGCAACCAGTAAAATAAAACAAAATTACTACTTGACAAGTCTACTTCAAGAGGTATAAAAGATGGAGAATAATACACAGACCAGGTCAAAGAAAGTATTATCAGTCGTAAATGTAGAATATATGGAGAAATTAAGCAACATCAATAAGGTAAACGTAAATGAATATATGCAGGAAAATGGAGGAGTGTGAGGTAACATACAGTAAATGCCATCTTTGAGAGCGTAGCATTCTAAAAAGTAAAAATTTGACCAATATACTAATATAAAAGGAGCCAACAAGAATAAACATTAATGTTTTTCCTATTTGCTCCCTTTAAATGTATTTATTGTTCAATTTTTTATGTTGCATCACCACAACACTGTCAAAGATTTCATTTTACTGTACGTTTTTGCTTCAATCTAGAAGTGTAACTTCTTTTCCAATGTATTTACAAACATTGCAAATTCTTTGGTGACAATAGTCAGCAAATGTCTGGTGATGGCCTTGTAAAGCAAAAATCGGTTAACGCAATAAATTAATACCGTAAAAAAAACTAGGGCTTTTAATTTATTACTAGTGTTGTTCTACCAAGAAACGACGGAAGATTCAGTTAACATACAATAATTTTTTGTCCAGAAGCAAATTAAAAAATGTATCAAACAAATGTTGGTTTACTACCAGAAGACATTAACCAGCATGACTGTCACTCTTGTAACTTATGTCCGCTACGGCAATATGACCAGCAGTACGTCTTCTTTTCCAAATAGTATCCTACATCATGTAAGGCAATTAAAAAAGTTTTGTTTAGAGTTTTTTTAGATGATTCTTTTTGTTTTGTACCGCCTGCTGAATAACTGCCAAAAACGATTTGGCCTACTCCTCAAGGATGAGGCCAGAGCGTCGTGCCGTATGCGTAAAGGGAATCACTCACTGCCGTGCAAAGAAATTTACGACGTGAATCTCAAAGGTAGCCAGCGGCTGAACTGGCTTGCTGTGACGAGCCTGTAGCCACTTGGAGCGTAAACAGAAAGCCAGGTTTTGGCAGGAAACGTACATGTGATGAAATGGCAGAGGAGATCAGAGTGACCTTGCAAAGAGCACCAAGGGAGCTAAACACCACTCGTTCGGCGGTTCACTAGGTGTTGCAAAAACGACTTCGCCTGTACGCTTAAAAAATTCAAATTGTGCAAGCATTGATTCCAGCTTCGCCACAAATTTACCATTACGATGTTGGTCTGGATCGGGCAACCTTGATTGTGTAGGAAATGTCGTTTCCTCTCACGAAGGAACCTTCCATACATGTGAGACGGTTAGTCAACACAACATTCGCATCTGGGGTTCGGAAAATCTACGCAGTTTTCGGGAGCATATCAGAGACAGCGAAAAGCTGAATGTGTGGTGTATGCTGCTGAAATAAAGAATAAGTTTACCATTTTTCTTCATCGCGCAAACCGTAACAGGAACCGTTTATATGGACATGTCTGAGCAATTTTCTGTCCCTCGGCTTCTTCCTTTTCAGTCAAATGTGACATTTCAGCAGCATGGTGTACAACCGCACTAGGTATTTACACGTTCGTGACTTTGAACATTTGCACAGCGATAGATGCCACGTCGTGGACCGACCAAGTGGCCACCGCTATCTCCGTAAATAAGCGCTCTGGATTTCATTCTGTAGGGTTATGCGAAAGTATATGCCTCGTCTGTACGTGACCTTAGAGACCTCCCCAGAACAACTGGATGCGATAGCCTCTACCACATTAGACATGCTTGAGCCGTCTTTTTTGTTAAATCAGGGGTTTTATGGTGAGGCAGCCTATGCATGTTCCACCTATGGATCGGGAGAATAAGACCGAAGGGATCAATTCGCGTACGTCGGAGTATAGTCACATTTCCCTTGCTTGGTACGCAGATGAAGTAGGATAGAAATTCGTGAACATTGGTACATCGGCATTTACTTTACATCTCCATCTACGTGATTATTCTGCAATTCACAGTTAAGTGCCTGGCAGGGGGATCACCGAACCACCTTCAAGCTACTTCTCTACCATTCCGTTCTCGAACAGCACGTGAGGAAAATGAGTACTTAAGTGTTTCTCTTATTGTATTATGATGATCATTTCTCCCTATGTAGGTTGGCGCCAACAAAATCTTTTCACACTCTGAGCAGAAAGTTGCAGATTGAAATTTCATGGAAGTTTCCGCCGCAGCGATAAACGCCTTTGTTTTAATGTCCACCAGCCCAATTCGTGTACCATATCCATGGCACTCTCTGCCCAATCTCGCGATAATACAAAACAAGCTGTACTTTTTTGAATTTTTTTATGTCCTCCGTCAATCCTGCCTGATGCGGATCCCACACCGCATAGCAATACTCCAGAATAGGGCGGACAAGCGTAGTGTGAGCAATGTCTTTAGTGGAGCTGGTACATTTTCCTCGAGTTCTGCCCATAAATCGTAATCCTTGGATTGCTTTCCCCACAATGTAATCTATGTGATGGCCCGAATTTAAGTAATTCGCTACTGTAAATCCTAAGTAGTTAGTTTCGTTTACAGCCTTTAGATTTGTATGATTTGTCGTGCAGCCTAAATTTAACGGGTTCCTTTTAGTACTCTCGTGGGTGTCTTTACACTTTTCATTACTTAGAGTCAGTTACCACTTTTTGCACCGTACATATATCTCGTATAAATCATTTTACAATTCCTTTTGATCGTCTGATGACGGCAGAAGACGGAAAACGACAGCACGAAATGGTTCAAATGGCTCTAAGCACTACGAGACATCTGAGGTCATAAGCCGCCCCCCCCCCCCCCCCTAGAACTTAGAACTACTTAAACCTAACTAACCTAAGGACATCACACACATCCATGCGCGAGGGATGATTCGAACCTGCGGCCGTAGCAGCAGCGTGGTTCCGGACTGAAGCGCCTAGAACCGCTCGACCACAGCGGCCGGCACGACAGCATCATCTGCAAACAATCTAAGAGAGTTGCTCAGATTCCTAAATCGTTTATGCTGATCGGGAATAGCAGAGGGCCTATAACACTTCCTTGGGGAACACCAGATGTTACTTCTGTTTTGCTCGATGGCTTCTCGTCAGTTACTACGAACTGTGTCCTTTCCGACAGGAAATCACGAATCCAGTTACACAACTGAGACGATACTCCAAAAGGCACGATATTTGATTAGAAGTCGCCTGTGAGGAATAGTGTCAAAAGCCTTCTGGAAATCTAAAAATATGGAATCAATCTGACGTCCCCTGTCGACAGCTCTCATTCTTTCGTGAGAATAAAGAGCTAGTTGTGTACGATGTGCCGTCCGCCATGCAGTGAAGAGTATACAATACGTGTATAATGTAGACGCCTCCTCCAGGCTATCGTTCGCTTGCTGCGTGGCAGTGTTGTTTTAAGGCCCTGAACTGTCTCGCAACGTTGCGGGCAGTTCCGTGGCGTGCCGGCCACGTCTTCATGCATAGGCGATCGCCAGGGCAGAGGCGCGTTCGCTGCCGGCGAAACCGTCGCTCATGGTAAAAAATACTGATGGGCCGCCATAATGTGTCTGGGCGCGCGGCGCAGCTGCCGTTCCTACCAGCTCTCTCGCTGCTTCCCGTACGAAGTACAAAATATTAGCGGTGGCTGCCGCCAGGATCGTGAATTGTCAATTGCATCAGGGCAGAAGTGGCCTGTATCACAAGGCACTGATCTAGCGGGTAAGGGAAAGCGGAGACACTGCGTTATTCAACAAAATGTCTGCGCAATTTTCTGCGGAGACAGGCTGTTCATTCTGACTTGAGTGAGAAACAAGAGTTTAAAAATGGCAACCTGGACCCACTTTTAGCCGTCTTGCTTTATTTTCAATTTTTTTGATTGGCACTGCGCGTTCTGAGAAACATTTACGAGGGGCGTTTGAAAAATCCGTGCAAAAATAAAAACTACTTACGTGTTTGGGGTAAACCTGTTTTATTTTTCGACATAGTCTCCTTTTAGACTTATACACTTCGTCAAACGCTGTTCTAATTTGTTAACGCCTTCCGAATAATAGGAATTGTCCAAGTCTGCAAAATAGCTATTAGTTGCTGCAATCATCTCCTCGTTTGAATAAAATCTTTGTCCCGCCAGCTATTTCTTCGAATTGGTGGACAAATAGTAGTCCATGTGGCGACCACAAATGCTGAGGTGTGTGCTGGGGCATTGTCGAGATGGAAAAGGACTTTTTTGCGATCCAATTGCCGGCGTTTTTCTTGCAGCTCGGTTTTTAAATGGTCCAATAACGATGAATAATATGCATCTGTAATAGTTTTACTCTTTTCCAGATAGTCGATGAGGATTATCCCTTGCGAATCCCAAAAGACAGTCGCCATAACCTTTCCGGCCGAAGGACTGATCTTCGCCTTTTTTGGTGCAGATTCTCCCTTGGTAACCCATTGTTTAGATTGTTGTTTCGTCTCAGGAGTATAGTAATGTATCCATGTGTCATCGACAGTGACGAAACAATGTTTAAAGTCTTGCAGATTCTTCCTGAACAACTGCAAACCATCCTTGCAACACTTCACACGATTCCGTTTTTGGTCAAGCGTGAGCAGCCGCGGAACCCATCTTGCGGATAGCTTTATGTCCAAATGTTTATGCAAAATATTATGTATCCGTTCATTCGAGATGCCCACAGTACTAGCAGTCTCATGCACCTTAACTGTTCTCTCATTCATCACCATATCATGGATTTTGTCAATGATTTCTGGAGTCGTAACCTCGACAGGGCGTCCAAACGTTCAGCATCACTTGTGCCCATATGGCCACTCTGAAAATTTTGAAACCAGTTATAAACTGTTCTGATTGAAGGTGCAGAGTCACCGTAATGTTTATCAAGCTTCTCTTTAGTCTCCTGAGGCGTCCTGCCTTTCATAAAGTAATGTTTAATCACGACACAAAATTCCTCTTCGTCTATTTTTTGACAATCACTCGACTTCCTTGATTCACACCAATGCCAAACACAAAGAAATAGACCAATATGGCTGAAAATTGGTGTGCGTTCTTTCCGAAGATGCTGCAAACTAAACATGACCTCGATACTCGCCAGTGGTACCATCTCTCGGACTTTGCACGGACTTTTCAAACGCCCCTCGTACATTAAGTAACATCTGCAGGGGTTGAATAAAAATATGGAAACACCGCGAGAAATGCACGCTTGAACATAAATGCAGATTCTAGCTAAGCATGCAGGTGGCGCTGTTGTATCTGACCAAGAACGACAGCTTTGCAATGTCCTCAACAAGTTGTGAGAGTCACTCATGGTCAAAACAGTGTTCTGTGTAGCTGTGAAGCGAAAACGAACCCCCTCCCGGAAGATGAACTTCGCCGTGACTTATATTCTTCCTTCCAACTACAATCTGGCCTTGTTTCCCCCCTCCCCAGTGCTCCCTTTTTCCTCTCCCCTCCTCCCCCCCCCCTGAGACCCTGCACCCCATACTTGCCTCTTTCCCTCCCACGTCCCTCCCTACCTGGCCCTCTTTGGCGCGCCCCCCACTCATCTCCCCCCTCTCTTCCCCTCCCTCCCTTCATCCATTCTCCCTCATCTCCTTGCACCCGGTAGATCCTCCGTTTTGATCATTGTCAGTGTTGTGTTTAGTGCTGTTTCTTCTTGTGCGTCGGGTGATAACTGCGCCTTTTGTTCTTTTAACTGTCCCAGTGTGTGGTTTTCTGTGTGCACTCCTTTTTTACGGTTTTTATCGCCATTTTACAGTCGCCTCTTTTTTGTCTATTGTCTTCCACGATGTTCCCCTTTTTTATATCTATGTTCACCATGTTTTCTTCTTTGTTATTTTTAAATGTCTTCTATTGTTTGTTCTATTTCTTTCGGCTGAAGAGCAGCGCATATGCTGCTGCCAGCCTGCCCCGATGGGGAATTGAAATACAATAAAGGAAAAAAAAAAGTGAAAACGGGCATGGGCAAATTGTAGGTGATGAAATGAAATGCCGTGTGGCGAGGACCTCCCGGCGGGTAGACTTGATCCCCTGCTGCAAGTCCTTTGAGGTTACGCCACTTCGGCTAATTGCTCGTCGATGAGGATGAAATGATTATGATGAAGACGACACAAACACTCAGTCCCTAAGCGGAGAGAATTTCTAACCCAGCCGGGAATCGAACCCGGGCCCCCAGCTACGGTGGCAGACTTAGGTGGTGGAATGGAGAGTGCTTCCGTAACCAATGCAACCAAAGCGCATGCTGTTTCAAGGGGCACATTATGGAAGATTATAGCGCAATGCATATGAAAGTGTGTGTTGAGTGATCGTGACAAATGGTTACTGAAGAGAACTGCGACAAAAAGTAAGAGGACGACAGCTGCAAAAGTCACTGCAGGAGAGAATGTTGCAGAAGCGGACTCTGCCAGCACCAGAGAAATACGAAGTGAGCTCCATAAGCATAGAAATGCAGGGCGAGCTGGAACTCCAAAACCATTCAAGAATGATGCAGAAGTCCGTAACAGGAAATCTTGGTGCCGAAGCGACGAAACCTGGACTACGGAGCATTGGAATAAAACCATTTTTTAGGATGAGTCTCGTCTGACGCTGTTTCCAATTGCTGACCGAGTTTACGTCCCAAAAGTGAAACAGCGCAGGGAGTCGGCAATGATTTGGGCGGCCAAATCCTCGTATTCCGTGGGCCCCATTGTTACTCTGCGAGGTCACATTATTACCAAGGACTATGTGACCATTTTGGCTGATCAAGTCCATCCCACGGTAGAATGGTTGTTCCTCAGTGGTGATACTTTGTCGTATAAGGACTGGGCCCCTGTTCACGTAGTTCGTATCGTCCATGACGGGTTTCCTGATCACTACGATGAATTGACTCATCTCTCCTGGACACCACAGTCACCAATCCCATTATCATTGAGCATTTGCTGTCTGCTTTGCAGAGAAGGGTGCGTGATTATTATCCTGCCACTATTTTGCAGACAGAATAGTATGCGATTCTGCTGAAAACCATGCAGAACCCGTTTTTATCCACTCCGAGACGACTGGAAGCTGTTTTGAACGACAAAGGGTAATCTACACCTTATTAGGCATGGTAATGTGTACTGTTTTTGGTTCTTCCACACTTTTGTTCAACCCCTGTACCTCACAGATTCCACTGTGCTGTGCTATAGACTTGATTGTAGAAGGACTTAGCGCAAACGAAAATATTCCGATAAACAGAGAATTTTTATGCAAAAGGAAGTTTCGCTAACGTCGGTCTGTTGTAGAGTTTCTGGACACAATTAATGTTCACGTATTATGACCTTTCTGGATATTTAAAAGCTCCTCTGTATCAATCAACATGCATTCTGCAATCATCGACCATGTGGAATCCAGCTGGCACTGTTCATCCACGAAACCAAGAATGCAGTAGATACCGGCGCTCATGTTGATGCCATGTGCGTCCAACATTGTCGAACATGAAAGTTTCGTGTTCCAGATGTTGTGGTGTGAGGAGGCTCAATGTTGCATGGACATATTGACCTCCAAATCTTTGAACACGTTATATACAGCAATCGACGCTGTCGCGGCACTGTACTCCTTCCCAAGTGCGTCTTTTCAGGCTTGCATTCTGCCCTGACTTCATTTGTATGGATGACAGCGCGCGACCGCATCGAACGGCCCCAGGTGGAGAAACTCTTGGAAGGACTGGCATGTCCGTTTCCCCGACTTCAATTCATTCATTGCGGAGTTTCATTGTGCTAACTTACGTGGAAATTGCACACCTTGCAAAAGTTATTTTCGTCCTTAAGTTTTGCCCACCAGTGTATTTCCTGCTGGAAATGTGCCTCTATCCAAATAGATGCGCCACGTTTTGCGTTAAGAGTCGTAGTTTCCATCCACAGCGAAGCGCGCCGCGCCGAATTCCGGGAGAGATGAAAACGGCGCTCTTCAGGTGCCATCGCAATCAGTGACGTCGCTAGGCCGCCCTTCTTCCCAAACAGTGCAATAGCACTCGCAGATATCACTCTCTAGCCACTAGCAGCAGTCCGTAATCTATTCCGCCAGGAACCTTCCCGACCCGGGCCTTACACCAGACCCCTCTGCTGGCGCTCCGACTAACTCCGCACTTTTGCCACACAGGGCGCGCCAGTACTCGGACCCAAAGATCGCAAACGCCTCGCAACAACAAAAATATACCGCGAAGCGCCACAGTCACAATCGATGTATGTTTATCCAGATGGAGGTGAGGAATGCCTCCTAGCCAAATGTGAGTTCATTGCCTTAATCACTGTCTCACACCCCTCGGTTCTTACTTGTTAAACCTTAACGATAAAAAAACAAGAGGAAAACATGACAAAATGTAAGATAGTAACGTATTGTAACTATCACATAATACTTTTATTATACCTAAAAAAAGAAGTGTTACAGGCCACTGAAGATGCTTCACAAATAAAAGAAGCAAAACGCGTGTGGCAATAAACAAACTGGCTTCAATTAGTTACATAGACGGAATGTACCTCCAAGAAAAACGATTTTTTTGTTAATAGGAGACAAACCGGTACTTTCCGTCAATACGCGTGAAAGACGTGATGGGTCGAATTTGTTTTGGGCTGATACCAGCTATGTATTGCAAAAACAAAATTGAAAATATCTGCCGAAATACCAGAGAAAATACGACTGAAGACACACCATATATATATATCGTAGCTGCACAGACGAATTTCAAATACCTTTAGTAACACGTAACAGTTATTTTCTTCATGCCACATGGAGTCGTTTATTTTTTGTTTGGAATGAAAGTCTGAGGAGAAGAAAAATTATTGTTGTAGCCAATTCAGTTTCCAATTTAATTGACGGACACTTACAGCCTGCAGGACGTGGACGGGAGAGTTTCATGCGATTCGTTTGCATCGGCACAGCGTTTCATCTCTATTCATGGAATTTTTTTGCCGGCAATCAACCGCTTCATTTCTTATGCATACCTCAGTCCCCGAAGAACTGCCCTGTCAGGCGAAATGCCGGTCGATACTTTAGAGGACAGTTCCTTCCAGATTGCAGTGATTATTGTTCGCGGTATAGATCTTAAGGTTCTGTATATGAAATAAGAGGACGATACCTGTTAATTCGGGGTCGCAGATTTAAACCAGAAGACATCTTCCGCGCCACGAGGAGGATGTTAACAGTGATGGCTGCAGAGTGACTACGAAAAATGGGTTCATTTTAAACGTGCTTAAATTAATTGATTCTTTTCTTTCCCTCTTCCGTGTTTCACTAACAACGGACGACGGCTCTAAAGGTCGTGTTTGTCCGTGGGGTTTGTTATCTTCTACTGAGAGCGCATTACATCCAGATCTCTCGTTTTTCCTCATTTTCACGGTCACCATCGTCGGTGTTCCTTTACGTTATGACTTTTCCTGACTGTTTCTTTCCATTTCTCGTATTCCAAGTGTATAATACTGTATTTGGAACACTTGAATGTTTTGTGTAACATTAGTAAGACAGGAAACTGTATTATTTCCTGTAACCATGATGAATGTGACTTTCACGTGGCTGGGATTTTGTCACACCTGGTTTTCGTTGTCAGCCCAACAGAAGGGAACGGCCCACGATACTCCATGCATGCACGGGTCAGTTCACCTGCGAGATGCAGCGTCGACGGAAGGGTCGCTGTTGACTAGCAATAACTGTAATAGCGTATACACGACTCGCAGTACAGCATTTTACTCACCTGTTCCTAGTGATTATCCTAGTATAAGGGAGGGAGGAGGGCTGTATTCGTGTGAGGTATCTGTCTGTGAATCGTGCAAACTTTAGTCTGTGTTTTGTCTTATTTTATCAGTTTGTGTTTCGTATTTTCTGGAGCGGAGATCGGGGATCAGACCAGAATTAATCCTAACGTGGGTGGAAAAGAGCCTGAAAACCACCCTCAAGCTAGCGGTTGTACGGAAACAACGATCGTTAACTCGTTGAGCGGATTAGCGTATATGATCTGGGCGTCTCCACCTCCGTGTCTCGTAAGATGGAGAGTTGTGGCTTGAAATATACGAGCAGGTTAATCTATTTATCTGATAGTGGACTAAATAGCAGATGAGCAGCAATAATCTAGGACAACATGATACCAGGGCGCATGCAGCGGTGTCCGATGGCGACTGGACACAAAAGTTATACACAGGCAGTTTTTAATAGTGGACCAATCTGTAAATTACAGTTGATATTGCAGCTATAAGACAGCATAGCTGACTTGCTTTTGAGACCAGAAAATGATCTGGTGCTGGAACGAAATCGAATGTCTTCAATAACGCACACAATAAAATAGCGGTACAGCGGTGTATTTCAAAACGCTATTTTGTAACATTCGGAATCCCATAACCCGATCATATGCATTAGTTAATTTGTCTATACCTTCCCAATGGGACCTACATCTGTAGCAAAGCGCCGGCCGGTGTGGCCGTGCGTTTCTAGGCGCTCGAGTCTGGAACCGCGTGACCGCTACGGTCGCAGGTTCGAATCCTGCCTCGTGCATGGATGTGTGTGATGTCCTTAGGTTAGTTAGGTTTAAGTAGTTCTAATTTCTAGGGGACTGATGACCACAGATGTTAAGTCCCATAGTGCTCAGAGCCTTTTTTTTTTTTTTTTTGTAGCAAAGCGATGAGCTGCCCTACTGCTCCCGAATTCCGAATTGTTTCTGGATCTCTCTATACATACGAGGCTGCTTGAATGGCACCTCGGGTCACACGACCACAAAGACTCGGAAGCTATGAAAGCTAGATGTACTCGGGTTGGACCAAACTCCCACTAATCTCAGTAAGTGCTGGGCGGTGTCTGAGTGGTCACGGGCCAGGGTTTTCCGTAACTGGCTCATTTTAGTAGAAGCAGTTATATTTTTATCAATATCAGATACCAAACTCCACAGCCAACTTTCAGAGAATAAATTAGTGCGTAAAATAAGAATGTCGAAAATGGCAAGGAAGTGGGAAATTACAACCTTCGTTTGAAATGGTTCACATGGTTCTGAGCACTATGGCACTTAACATCTGAGGTCATCAGTCCCCTAGAACTTAGAAGTAATTAAACCTAACTAACCTAAGGACATCACACACATCCATACCCGAGGCAGGATTCGAACCTGCGACCGTAACGGTCGCGCGGTTCCGACTGAAGCGCTTAGAACCGCTCGGCCACCACGGCCGGCGCTACAGTTTTAAGTTGAGAAATTCTTCCAATCCATATGTGACATAACAGCAAACCAGTGCTTAACAGTATTGGTTAAAAACAGTCTTGGTCGCAATTTTATTTTTTTTTATTTTTCAACGACGCGTTTTGCCTTATTGACGCATCTTCAGGTTATCTTTTCTAGATGGAAGCGAGAGGCACCAAAATCTGCATAACGCGTTCCCGTTCACAGGAGCGAGTAACAGTAAGATAGGGGCTCAGGTAGTAAGCATCTAGAAAAGATAACCTGAAGATGCCTAAATGAAGCGAAACATGTCGCTGAAAAATAAAAAATCTAAAATTGCAACCAAGACTGTTTTTAACCAATAATTTTTCAGTTTGGCCAAGAACTCTTTCGCGACCGAGTCCTTGGATAAAAAGTTCTCTGTTCACTTGCCGCGTCAGATTCAAATAAAATCCCAAGTTTTCGATGATTACCTCCGTCATCGTAATCATGGGCAAAAGCTGTCGCGAAACTGGCGAGGCTGCCACTTTTGCGCCCAGAGGACAGCAGCTGATTGAGTGGATTACTTCGAGAAGACGATGAACGCTGAGGTGGTACCGTGCTGCCTGAGTTGCATGGGCGTCGAAATGCCGCCATGTATGGACTTTTAACCAGAAAGGTAATATTTTTTTGTGAACAACAAACTTAACACGGCTCGTGAGTCTACACGCAGAACCGGCAGGGAACAGGACGTTGAGTAAGGAAAGACAGGAAGGTAAGGACTCACCACTAAGGGAAGAAAAAAAGAACAAAGGAGTGACTTCTCGCACGTAGGCGAGAACGACTGCAAGAAACCACACTCCTCCCATTTACACTCTTGTATTGCCTTCGTCTGCAAGACGTGTGCTCACAGTCGTAGTGCTTAGTGATTTTATTCTGTTTAAATAGTGACATTGTCAAAGTTGTGTTAGTTTGCTTGTATTAAAGTTCTAACTTCATTAACATGCATTACTCAAATTTTCGGACGTATGCTTTTCACATGTCGTATTACTATTTCGTAGACGTTATACTAAAGTGGTATTCTAAGTACTGATGCAAATAAAATATTAATGCAAGGAGCCTTCCTTGGTTGGAACATCCTACACTGAAGAGCCAAAGAAACAGGTATAGGCATGAGTACTCAAATGCAGAGATATGTAAACAGGCAGAATACGGCGCTGCGGTTGGCAACGCGTATATAAAACACGCGTCTGGCGCAGTTGTTAGGTCGGTTACTGCTGCTACAATGGCAGGTTATCAAGATTTGAGTGAGTTTGAAGGTGGTGTTATGGTCGGCGCACGAGCGATGGGACACAGCATCTCCAAGGTAGCGATGATGTGGGGATTTTCGGGTACGACCATTTCACGAGTGTACCGTGAATATCAGGAATCCGGTAAAACATCAAATCTTCGACATCGCTGCGGCTGGAAAAAGATCCTGCACGAACGAGACCTACGACGGCTGAAGAGAATCGCAAATTGCTGCAGATTTTAGTGCTGGGGCATCAACAAGTGTCAGCGTGCGAACCATTCATCATCCGTATGGGCTTTCGAAGACGAAGGCCCACTCGTATACCCTTGACAGCACGAACACAAAGCTTTACGCCTTGCCTGGGACCGTCAACACCGACATTGGACTGTTGATGACTGGAAACTTTTGCCTTGTCGGGTGAGCCTCGTTTCAAATTGTATCCAGCGGATGGACTTGTACGTGTATGGAGACAACCTCATGAATCCATGGAACCTGGATGTCAGTAGGGGACTGTTCAAGCTGGTGGACTCAGTATAGGTACCTTTCTATGAATACTCTGCTCCAACTGGTTCCTGAGAATAAAGAAAAAAAGCAACGGAAAATATAAATTGTCAGAAACCGCTTCTAATGTTTTAAATGGCTAAAATTTACTTCTTGTGTGTTTTATTTTTTTATTTTTACTCAAATAAAAGCAACTTCCACCATATTATTTGTCTTCCCCTTGATTCCTTTACCTGGATCGCGTTCTTTCCTCCCTCTTGGACTTTTCTGTGGCCATTTCTGCTGCATACTGTACTTTATCGATGTGAGTCTTGTCCACCAGTTACTCTGGGAATAATTCCCGTACGCCGTAGCACTTTCACCTGACGAATGTTGCCATCAGTAAAATCAGTAGTGGCATCACACAGCCCCCATTTGGGTCTTCCTTCCAACAAAAGCACGTTTTGTTGTGCGAGTCCATACGAGATTGTCGAAAGATACATTAGGATTCGGAGTCTGCCTATGCAAACACTTCTTCAACAGATCACGATGTGCCACGTCTCTGCAAATGATTTTTATGACTTCCGTCACTGCTGCTGGGATGGAATGTTTGGGCGTTAGGAAACTTGAACCATGCATCTGATACGGGATGGCGAAGTTATTACATTAGTTTGTCATCTCTTCGTGGAAGAACGTAGCCCATACTGCCTGTCTCATTCTGAACAAATCATTAGTGTAATTCCTAATGACCATCCCATAGTACTGTAATTCACAAAAATTTTGTTCGCCATCCTACCCCTTATGGTTTACCACCAGAAAGTTTCTTGTTTCTCAGACTTAGTTTTCGCTTTCTCAGCCTCCTGTCGATGCTCTCCTGGAAGTGATCTACACATTCCAGTTTTGCGATAATCTTATCAGTATAAGGTCAAGTTGCTGTTCTGCTGTTGTATCAAACCGGCCGCGGTGGCCCAGCGGTTCTAGCCGCTTCAGTCCGGAACCCCGTGACCGCTACGGTCGCAGGTTCGAATCCTGGCTCGGGCATGGATGTGTGTTATGTCCTTCGGTTAGTTAGGTTTAAGTAGTTCTAAGTTGTAGGAGACTGATGACCTCAGATGTTAAGTCCCATAGTGCTCAGAGCCATTTGAACCAAATTTTTTTTTCTGTTGTATCCTTTTGAGTCGGCATCACCTAAGAAATTACAGTAAGAAGCACACGTTTCATTCCTGCATCGTCTGAAAATTCCAATAGCTACAGAGGCCTCCATTCCCCCACTTGCATGGTTCCCTCATTTACACTGATAATAGTGTTTAGTTAGAAACTGGAATTCGATAGCCTTTCCGTATCCATATTGATTACCATAGTAATGGAATTCTTTGAACTCCTGCATACAACATGGGTTTACATTATAAAACACTAGAATATTGTTTTCGACAGTGGTACCAAAAGAAATTGCGTAATTTCGTCTTTGTAAAAAAGCAATCCATAGCCTTCTATATAAAAGAGTACCAACTTTATTTGGTCTTGAAGTAATGCATGTTAAATCTTCAACACTTTAAATAGATGAAGACGAAATTAAAAAAAAAGAACAATTAAAATATTTCCTAGGTAAGTTTATAAGTAATTCATATATTGTTTTATTAGGGACACGGCAAGTTTTGTAATGAGATAAAAAAGCGATGCACTGTTTGTCTGATTACTCCTAACGAAGGGCCTCCGAAGCCGATGATGGATGCATGTGTCAGTGTTAACACCACGACACCGGCAACTACGAATGAAACTGGCACGTGGCCATCGGCACTGGAGATTGGCGCAGCGGCAAAGCGTTGCTTGGTCTGATGACCACATACACACTTTCAGGTTTCCCGGCGGCAGTGACATTCTTCAACAAGATAATGCACCATGTCGCAAGGCCAGGGGTGTTATGGAGTGTTTCGAGGAACACGGTGGTGCCGGCCGCTGTGGTCTCGCGGTTCTAGGCGCGCAGTCCGGAACCGCGCGACTGCTACGGTCGCAGGTTCGAATCCTGCCTCGGGCATGGATGTGTGTGATGTCCTTAGGTTAGTTAGGTTTAAGTAGTTCTAAGTTCCAGGGGACTGGTGACCACAGCAGTTAAGTCCCATAGTGCTCAGAGCCATTTGAACACGGTGGCGAGTTCCAATTGATGAGCTGCCCCCCTCTCCCCCCAACTCGCCGGATCTGAATCCGATCGAATACATCTGAGATATGATAGCAGGTGCCGTCAGAGCTCATCGCCCCCCTTCCCCGCAATGTACTGGAATTAGGTGCCTTGTGTGTGCAGATGTGGCACCAGCTCCCTCCAGCGACCTACCAAGGCCTCATTGCTTCCATGCCACGACGTGTCACCGCCATTATCCGTGCGAAAGGTGGACATACCGGCTATTAGGTAGGTGATAATAATGATCGGACTGATAAATGTACATCTCCTGCAAACTTTCTTGTTCCGCATAATTTTGATAAGAGAATATTTCAAGTGATCTATGGAACATGTAACTAAGTAGAGCATCCGGTCGAATAGCAGTGAACCCTCGTGATGTTCCCCCAATTTTGATTTATTGTTATCAGAATCGTAGGCATCTGTGGCACGTTTAACATGGGGCTGATGGCAAGTGTGGTTGGGGCGGGGGGTTTATAATACTAACAAACTGTGAGCGGCATCCAGATCGATGGGCCCTTGCGTGCTGGTGGCGAGGTGCTGGAGACGCTGCCTAGTGGTTACGGGCCTTAAATTAAAATTGCCCATGTAATATGGATGTTGTTGGAGGGCTGCGACTCTACTCTAAGATTTTTATGAAATAATATGTATTGCGACAGTGATTTGCTATTAATATTTAATTAGCATAGTGCGTTTCGCAAAAATGCTACTATGAGCAGGTGCATCTGTCGTTACTTTTACATTGTAATTAAAATGAAGTGAGGTTAGTTTCCTTTGCTATGTATGTCAGTAAGGTTATGTGTACGAAAAGAGAGCTGTTCAGGAAGATAAATATGTTATAGTGTGTACATTAGGTGATAGGCATGATTAGTTTATTTTGGTAGCGCATTTACTTGCATTTTTGTTGGTAATTGCATTCTCTGTCACACGAAGCACAGTAACTAGTACATCACAAAACTGGTTTATCTTAATTCTGAAGACACTTTGGAATGATGTAAACAAATGATTGTGATAGTGTTATGTTGGATGTACTTGTCACTGTGCTCTGTGAGCCAGACAAAGAAATTACCAACAAAAACGAAAATAAATGCGCTAAAGAATGAGCTAAGCCTGTTAACTAATTTACACACTGTAACATATTTATCTTCCTGAATAGGACTTTTTTTCGACACGTAACCTCACTGGCATACCTAGCAAAGGAAACTAACCTCATTTCATTTTAATTACAATGCATCTGATGCGGGCAGCATGCTGCTGAAACGCGTCGTGCTAATAAAAATGTTAGTAAGAAGTGAATGTTGCAGCGCATATTATTTCAAAAAACAGGTTACAAGTCTACTTAAAAAAAGGGAAACGACGACTTGCTAGCAGTACATTACGGCGCAATCCTTGGTCCATACGAAAGCTGGCGTGTGTTCAGTAATGAGAATACGAAATTCCACGCTGGTGAGTGTGTTTCTTGCCATCGCGTGCCGACCTTGACACTTGCGTGGGAGCAGGTCTCTGGAACTGGAAGCGGCGGGACAAGACGCCTGTGAGCGCCGGAAATGCCTGTCCAGCCGACGCGCTCAACAAGAACGTTTGCAGTGTACCATATTCGCGTCGGACCGGTTCGTGTGAACTCCCGCTGGTGTGTTAGCCAAAGTGAATCAGTCGAACCCTTTTAGTCGCATTATGCAACCTGTTCTGCTTCATAGTGTGGTTTGCTGTGCAAGATCCGAGACCACACGATCCTAGAAGTGTCAACCAATATATTGATTCTTCCTACGTATATCTTGCGAAAAGAGCATGAGCGTAAAATTAAAGAGATTCGAGTTCGCACGGTAGTTCACCAGGGAACCATACGCGACTAGAACAGGAAAATGGGAAATGACAGTGTTGCACAAAGTACCCTCCGCCAAACACTGTAAGGTGGCTTCTGAAGTATATATGTACAGGGGTCGGACAAAACTATGCAAACACAACACATTATCATGCTTAATACAGTGTAAGAAAGCCATCAGCATTCAAAACAGCTTCTTGTCGTCTTGGAATGGATAAACACAGGTCCTGTATATCAGACACCATATTGAGCACATCCATTAGCGATGGCTAACAAGTGTAGGTAGAATGTAATAGCAAGCAGATGAATGTAGGAGCTCTGCTGCTCCACAGTAACAGAATAACATGTTCTCATTTGTTTACTCATTTGTTTACTGCATTTTGTAAGTCGTTCATAATAGCAAACAGCTGGCAGTAGAAAAGATTCATTTCACGATACCGAAGATGAACGATGTGCTCATAGCTCTGGAGGTACATATTTTACAGTCCTTATTTACAAGATGTTTTTTTCTTCTTTTGGCCCATACCAACACCTCTCGAAACATGAAATACTTCTTTAGCACGCTATATATTTCTGTAATTGTTTCAGATCAACATCAAATTTAAGGTTATGAGCTCTAAAATGTATGTAAGAAGATGGGAAAATGCTTCTGTTCCGTATATGTAAAAGATTTTAGCTTGTGATGGCTAATAAAAAAAGTGCAAGTGCTAGAAGCCAATAATAACTAAATAAAACTGTTTGGTCTTTGATTTTGGGAGCTGGGTTGTTGGCCCCACTTCGCGTTTTCATCAGGTAAGACGATTCCGATCGAAGCTGCAGCACGGCAGAGCCGGCTATTACCTGTGTTAATGAACGTGAACGCCACAGAATTGCACACAGCCCCACTGCGAGACGAAAGCATTCTTTACAAATCGGTAGTAATAGCCGGTGCCGTCAGAGCTATATTTGTCACCAAATTTAACGCCTATCTTGCATCTTTTTGTGAAATGTTTCAATTAAAACTTTAAGAAGTGTCACTTCATTGTTTCCCTCTCTTTCAAGTGCGTTTTGGAAAGACAGAATTGGAACAGAAGAAATTATACTCGCAAGGAGCAATGAAGTGGTTGGCTGGGGTAAACGCGTAGAATGGGGACCGCTGTTAATAATTTATTAATCTCCAAAAATGTTAAATCTGACACAGTAGTCGTTATTAACAATAAGAATAAATTTTTCGAGCCAAATCATTTATAAAATTATAATAAAAGGTTTCAAATAAATAATTTGGATAGTTTAAGAAACGTGGTTTTATTAGTAAGAACAGTATTCTTCGTCTGGGCCATTGCAAACGAAGGTAGGAATATAGTACCATGTCCCATGGAAAAGGAGTATGTAAATTGCAAAATGAGCAATGGCTGTGCGGAGAAGGCCAAGAGCAAGGGCGTGTTCTATTGTTCCAAAGTAATTAAAAAATGCCTGGAATCAACCTAATAATCCGCGACAGATGAGAGCGTTGCTGAAGAATTCCTGCTGCGTGACCACCGGAGAAAATCTTATATTAGCGAGAGGTGACTCACAAGTTGAGCCATTTCAAGCAGTTGCTTCCTGGCCAATTGCTGAGCCGTCGACACACATCTCGCTAATGGTGAACGACCACTGCTCTTGAGTCCAATGGAGACTCCACGTTCCATGCTGTCGTGGTGGCTGAGTTGTCTTAGCGAAACTATGGGCGGTATCAGCACGCTGGTTGTGGTCCAGGCGGGAATTAAAATGTGCAGGAAAATCGGGAAAAGAATGATTTCTTAAAATTTCTTGTTTTTTTTTAAGGACACAGAAATATTTCTCACATTCATTATGTTGCATAAAGTGGAACCATTTTTTTTCTTCCCGTGTGAGCTCTATGAAACAATCGAGCTATCCACATTTACCGAGTCACTATTTTTGTATTTTCGCACGATCGTCCATGCACATCGCCCAACGTACAAGTTCACTGATTCCCTTCGCAAATTAACAGCAACAGAATTAAATTTGTTATGCACTAGTTACACCTGTTGTGTTCTTCAGTCCGAAGACTGGGTTGATGCATCTCTCCACGCTACTAGTGCAGACTCTTACATCTAACAATCATTACTGTAACCTACATCCGTTTGAACCTGCTCACTGTATTCATCTCTTGGTCCCCCTCTACAGTTCTTACTTCCCACAATTCCGTCCAGTACTACTTTGTTGATGCCTTGATGACTCAGAATGAGTCATAACAACCAACACCTCCTTTTAGTCAAGTTATGCCACAAATTTCTTTGCTCCACAAATTCTGTTCAGTATCTCCTCATCTGTTACACCATCTACCCATATAATCTTCAGCATTCTTTTATAGCGCCACATTTCAAAATCTTTTATTCTGTCCTTATCTGAACAGCTTATCGTCGATGTTTCACTTAGTGCAAGGTTACACTCCAGACAAATTGCTTCAGAATAGATTTTCTAGCACTCAAATTTATATGATGTTGGTAAATTTCTCTTCTTCAGAAACGCTTCTGTTAGTCTGGAATTTATATCCTCTCTACGTCGGCCATCTTCAGTTATTTTGATGCCCAAATAGCAATGCTACTGCTTTACGTGTCTCGTTTCTTAATCTAATTCCCTCAGCATCGCTTGATTTAGTTCTGCTACAGTCCTTTACCCTTGTTAAATTACAACATCATTGTAAACCAATTTCTTTTCAAAATTTTTCTTTCTTTGACGTTACATTTGTAGTGGCATATTTCTTGGGAGGGTGTACTGGGCTGGTAGAATCGCGTTAACATCACAAGATAGTCTTACGTGACAGACTCAGCGATTGTGGCAGTAGAAGTTATCTTGAAGCCTGAAAGAGTCATTATTTCAAAGGGAAAAACTGATAAACGATTTTAGACAGTTCTGCAAAAATATATTTGGTCACGAACCGGCTTTCGGATTCCTAGGCCATCTTCATGTGGCAAACGAATGTTGCTCTTATCTATTAACAAGAGATCTAGGTCGTCTCATAAAAAAGATAACCAATTTTAAACCTAAGTTTGAAATAAAAAATTCTATAGGTATTGTTGATAAAATTAAAGATATTCAAATCCCGCCCAGTTCTAAACTAGTATCGTTTTTTGTCATTAGATTATTTACAAATGTTGAAACTGATCGATGAGCGTATAAATATATTAATATATCTTTTGCACAAACCCAAAGCAAATCCTGTATAATTACATGACATTTTCTATGCCACTCAAATGTGAGTAAAATACGATTACTTCCAGTTTCTAAACAAGTATTATAGTCAGTCCGACGGTCTAGCTATGGGTTCGCGTTTGACTCGTATACAATTTGAAATTTTCTTGGAAAATATCGAACAAATTTTCTTACGAAAAGAGCCAATGAATTGCAAAATTACATGCTGTTTCAAATATGTGGATGATGTTCTGTCTTTGTGGACCGGTCCCACTTGGCAGTTAGATACATTACTACAACATCTATACTCCCAACATAACAAAATTCAGTTTACAATGGAGCTGGGATGTTTTTCTATAAATATGTAGATATTACAGCCAGGAGACAAGTGCTTTTTTAAAAAAAGAAAAAGAAACATAGTTACAGACGGCCGCAGCGTCCACTCAGTCACAAACATGAAGCTTTTTCATTCGATGGCGCATCACATCAAATCAACTTTAGGTGTCACCTGAAGATGGTCTAAGACGCTGAAAGCCGGTTAGTGACCAAGCAAATATAATTTTGCAAAATATTAAGAAGTGTTTTTCCTCTTTTAATGTTATGATCATTTTCTGTCAAGCAAATTTTATTGGCCGAGTATATGCCATCTCCACAGGTGTGTGTGTGTGTGTGTGTGTGTGTGTAACTATTAGCTTTACGTGGACAATAATTATCAAAAGAGCCAACCTGTCACATTCGCTGTCATGTATCAGATAAATGTCAAGTTGATCAAATGTAATTCTAGATAATCAAGATTACACGTTCGTCTCAAGCGTGATAACCGAAGGACAAGGTAGATACAGACTTACGCGCAAATTACGTAGCTACTGAAAACGAGCTACCCCCATAGCTAATCAGCCAACAAAATAAATAGGTATTTGGTTCATGTATGAAACTACATTTCTTACCAAAAGCTACTAATTGCACTTCAAAGAAGCGGTAACCACACACTGAAAATCCTCTGAAAAAAAAAAAATTCAGAAGCGTGTCACTTCATAAATTAGGTTTTTAGAACTTACTCTCTTAATGTATGACCTTCTGTCAGGCCTCGAGTTAAACGAAATGTAGAAGCTAGAAAACGAAGGACTTTGAAAAGCGCAGGTTCTTTTTTAATATTAAAATTTGCGATCGCTTTAAGATATCCTCAGTATTATTGTACGAAGGTGTGCTCAAAAATAATGTCTCCGAATTTTTTATGTGAAAATTCTTAAAGATTTTTAAATAAAACAAACGTTATTAACAGCCTACATCTTTATTCTTCAGCTTGTTGATACCGCCAGTGTAGAATGTTTAAACGACTTTGTTGACGAGACCGCAAATTGACCTCTGATTGCACCGCTCACTATCAAAGTGAAGCCCTCGAAGGCCTTCTTGAAGTTTTGGAAGCATATGAAAATCGGATGGGACCAAGTTGGGAGTGTATGGAGGACGATCGATGACAGTGAACGCAAGACGTCTTATTTTGCATACGTCTTACATTAATGATCTGGACACAATCATCGCCGTAAACAGCTTTCATTCTTCTATAGATTTAAACTGGAGGCACGTTTTCTGCGTTTAGGTTCTCGATTTTGACACGCTGATTCTCACGCATCGAGGCAGTTACCGCAATGTTACACCGACAATTCGGAGCCTTCTGGCGACAGAGGTTTGCAACTTGCTTGAGCGACGCGGGGAATTCGACCGAGTAATATGTCTGACATGTACTACCTCAACCGATATTGAGAACAGGATAAAAACTCGGAGACATTACTTTTGAGTACGTCCTTGTGCATCACAGTTCATTGAAAGCGAAAAGTTAGTAACTTTAACGAGGCGAAATTGATGCTGATTTTTTAAAGTCTTTCTTACAATAAGCATCTTTCTACAAAGAACAAAACAAAGAAACTGAACAAGTTACAGTTCTTGGGTTCTGCCATTACAGATGATAAGCGTGCTACAGAGATTGAAATTGAGCCATCAGGACTATAACAGCATTTATAAACAAGAAACAACGTTTGACAAACAGCGCTCTAAGCAACAAGATGAGGAGGAATTTTATCAAAACAGACATCTTGGTTTGTTCATAAATACTGGAAAGTTGTGTTCCCTTAAAGTATGAAGCAAAAAATATCTGGAAAAAGTGAAGGAGTGGTTCTGGCGAAAGACATCCGACACCAGTGGGATGCAATGATTGGCTTGTGAAGCCATGCTGAAAGGAATAAGTAAGCAAAGAAGCCTCCCAAATAAATTACTTAAAAACTTTTTCGGCAGTAAGATTATTTAGCAGAGTGAAACTGGAAAAAAATCAGGAAAACAAGCAGTAGAAGACCGGTGCATAGTATGAGATACCGAAACTAGTCTTGAAGATAACAGGAAAAACAACTGAATTCCCGCAGAAAGAAAGCACTGTCGTTAGTAAATGATGGTTTTGTTGAATGATGAGTCTATAAAACAAGTTTATTTTAAGGTTTAGTTTCATGAAAAAAAATATTTTGTTGAGTTATTTTGCTAGGAGTGGTCCAAAGAATTTCTAGTCGTAAAAATGCCTCCAAGGTGTTTGTGCAGAAGGTTTTTGATAAGGCACAACATGGTGTGTGACCGCAACTTACGTGTTAGGAAGAATCTCATATCGACGGGGGGAATTTTGAATTTGTGCTCAGTCTAGTGTAAATTGTGGCAAACTCTTTTCTCGACTGTAGTCCAAACGTGTTAAATGCGACGTTTGTCTCATATCCCCTCCTCCGAACAGCTGAAAATGGACTCAAACCGTAGAAAGAGAAAGACGACAGGCAGGCTTTCTAGATCAATGATATTTTTATTAAAACTGTCTGTACTACAGTAAATTTAATAACAAATTTGGCTGGTCTATTGCTAAGCAGTCATCATTGGAACTCTAGAAAACAGAAAAGACAAAAATGTTGTAACTCATGTTAAATAGATGTTGTTACAAGACAATCGATGTCAGCCACATAATACGATTCAATTTTGTTTTTATTTTTGCGCAATTTTTGTACGTTTTTTGAACTGGATCGTGTGCTCCAATATAACATCGTCAACATTTATTAACTTTCTCAGATCGCTTAATCCTTCAAAAAGATTAAGCTTGTCTTTTTCTCCGATAGGTAAGCGTAAGAAAAAACTACGAGCAAAACAACCTTTTGGTTCTCGTATTTTACATATGGTACCTGATCTTTCAGTATTTTAGAAAAATGGCAAGGATTATATAGATCAGCAGGCAATTCATATATAATTACCGTCAATAAGTAAAATATTAGTACAGTTGTTAACTGGTGCTTCACAGATAACTTAATTCCACCATCGTTGGTCGTCAGTCTATCAATCATGAAAAATTCGACGTCACAAGGGAACACAGGAATAACTGCAAATGGTCGCGGTTAAGCGGGTGACGTTCATGTATGACAACAGAACCACATCCGATAGTTACGAACTTCCAGCAAGCTGAACTAACTTGAGTTAGCAATAGAACGAAAAACCAAACGAAGTTGCAAATATTTTATTTTTCATCCGATCAATAGTTTCGGGCCGACACCTATTTTCAACTCAACATAACAAAGTCGAAAATGACATTTCAGAAGATGTCAAAAAATGTGTAATGTACATTTACAGGGCGTACAGATGTTATATGCACTGTAAATGTACATTACTCATTTTTTGACATCTTCAGAAATGCAACTTTCGACTTTGTTATGTTGATTTGAAAATAAGTCGTTGCCCGAAACTAGTCATCGAATGAAAAATAGTAACTTGGACTGGTTTTCCGTTCTATTGGCATCCGATAGTTCCACGACTGTTCAAATATCTCTACAAACGCGCGACAAGAGACTCTCTGGAGTGGCAACGTACTTGAAAGTTGAGTGTCTGCAAAGAACAAGAATCTTTTGTTATATAACATCCTTCTGGCGTGATAAGAGATTGTAAACAATCGACGGACTTTCAGTGTGCCATAAGCCCGTTATGAAATGAGAAAGCGATTATCTCACCGCCATCTGAAGGTGGTAAACAGTGACATGACAGAATATCATATTATCTCTCAGGTTTCTTCGACGTGATAGATAGGTCCCTTGCCTTGACTTTTTGTGTTTTTACTTTATCATAATATTTTGACAACTGCCTTAACCATTAAATGTTTCGATCAGATTTCTGTGTACTCCCTGACTCCACTAACACTGTGAAGCGTCTATGTTATTCGTGTTTGATTCTCGGACATATTTCAATCAACTGATAACGCCATCATTTCCGTGGCTGGAATATTTATCGTACCTTTCAGGGAAATGCTGCGCTGAGAACGCAATTCACACTGCCAACGCGGCTCTCCAACAAAAACAGTTCGCACAGTTTCGCCATGGGATCCTTCGCAACAGACGAGATCGAAGCGGACTAATAGAAAGCAAGAGTTGCACAGCTTCCCTACAGCGATACGATCTCCAGTAGACTCAAAAGACTCTTACAAAAATAACGCTCAGTATTTTACCCAGCGAGCAAAATTAAGATATAATCCGCAAAACGAATGACGATCTTCGACAACTGGAGGTTTATCAAAGTCCAAGCGAATGTAGCATATCGTATGTCATGTAGTCACGATTACCGTCAAGGGCTCATTCATACAGCGATGCATTAAAGCAAAGGAGGAAATAAGCCGTCGTCGGTTTATGCTGGGGATAAATTACCAAAGAAATTACATTAAAGGCAGTATAGTGGAGCTTGTGTAGAATTTACTGAATCGCTACATTAGACAACTTATCCCTCGAGCACAGGTATATAAAAATAATAGAAATGGAGGATTTAACGTACGCAAAGCATGGGATGCGGTGAACTTCCTAGACGATTAAAGTTAATTGTGCCGTTGGCAAATTAAACAGAATGAATGGTTAGCGTTGATCTTTAATGATGCAACTAAATGCTATTGTCCTTTTACTCTGCACTCATGTACAACTTTCGACTGTTACCACAACGACAAAGATTTTCCGATTATCGATGAACTCAACAGACGTCTACGAAACGACATTCATTGCACGAAGCGGCCTCTTCCCCAGCGTCCCGCTGTTGATACAAATTCTCGATTCGGCTATACTCCGAAATTAGCAGCACCGTCTCTAGCCAACGTCGTTGCGCTCCCCGCCGTGCCAGTTGATCAGTACTAATATTTTAATATTCTTTGATCTTTTGTACGCCGAAGGACACTAATAAACACAGACACAATGTACCTACATCTGTCTCTCGGTTTGAATCGAAGTTTCCCTATCCAATAGCTTCTAGGGACAACAAAAATTAGATTTTCAAGGTTAAATATACACTCATGCTCATAAATTAAGGATAATTGCAGAATATGGTGCCACACAACGTGGTTATACACAAAACTGGCGCTAATAGCATAGGCACATAGGGAACACACACGACACAGATCTGTAAGTGCACGGTATTAGTGATAAGTTGAGAAAACAGTCCCGAAACAAATGTGTTACAAAACGCCACTGTTTCCTGCGCATGTACCCCGACATGAATATGGGATATGATCATCATTCACACGTACAAAAGCCGCACAACGGGTTGGCATACTCTGGATGAGGTGGTCGAGCAGCTGTTGGGGTATAGCCTCCCATTCTTGCACCAATGCCTGAAGTGTCCTAGGGGTGTGAAGGCGTGCAGCGATACGTCGACCGAGAGCATCCCAGACGTGCTCGATAGGGTTTAGGTATGGAGAACAGGCAGGCCACTCCATTCACCTGATATCTTCTGTTTCAAGGTACTCCTCCACGATGGCAGCTCGGTGGGGCCGTGCGTTATCATCATTCAGGAGCAAGGTGGGACCCACTGCACCCCTGAAACGGCGGACATACTGGTGCAAAATGACGTCCCGATACACCTGACCTGTTTCAGTTCCTCTTGTCAAAAACCTGCAGGGCTGTACGTGCACCAGTCATATCCCACCGCACACCATCAAACCACGACCTCCATACAGGTCCCTGTCAAGGACATTAAGGGGTGGTATCTGGTTCCTGCTTCACGCCAGATGAAAACTCGGCGAGAATCACTGTTCAGACTATACAGAAATTCGTCCGTGAACATAACCTGGGACCACTGTTCCAATGACCATGTAGTATGTTCTTGACACCAGGCTTTACGGGCTCTCCTGTGACCAGGGACCAGTGGAATGCACCTTGCAGGTCTCCGGGCGACTAAACCATGTTTATTCAGTCGTCTGTAGACTGTGTCTGGATACAACTGTTCCAGTGGCAGCGGTAGGTCGCGAGCTAGGCTACCTGCAGTACTCCGTGGTGGGATATCGGTCTTCTTGTAGTGTTGTACACTGTGGATGTCCAGTACTGCAGCGGCTGGACACGTTTCCTGTCTGCTGGAATCGTTGCCATAATCGTGAGATCACACTTTGTGGCACACGGAGGGCCCGTCCTGCAACCTGCTGTGTTTGACCAGGCTCCAGTCGCCCTAGAATTCTGCCCCTCATAATGTCATCCATATGTGTTCTTTGAGCCATTTTCAACACTCAGTCACCATTAGCACGTCTGCACACTTACTCGCCGCACCGTACTCTGACATGCACCAACACACCTCTGCGTATGTGGACTGCTGGCAGCACCACAGTGCGACGACCGCATGTCACATGCACCGCATGGTCATACCCTGAGGTGATTTAAACGCTCAAATCGCCCACCAAAGCGTTGTTTCACCATGCATCAGCATTATCCTTACTTTATGAGCATGAGTGTCGTTACTGACCAAATTAAAAAAATTAAAATACTGTCACTGTCTACTCATTGACAAGTATAATCTTGAGTTAAAAGTTTAATACAGTTAGTCAGTTATTGATCTTTTATATTGCGTGCATGTCTTGAGCTAGCGTAACACACTGCGCGCAAATTATCCAGACTAAATTCATCGCGTATTTTAAAAGGAGAGCACTTAGCAGCTTCCAATAAAATTTGAACATAATTTCAAACTTTTATGAAACATTTTCTCGCTCACATCCCCCACTAAATAATGAAAGAAAAGAGTTTATCACTTACTATAATTTCGCGGTTCACATAGTAAAACTTCAAAATCAGTTGTGACATTTTAATTTATAGCTTATTTACTACTAACTCTATTAGCAACACATTTTGCAGACGGTATGCACATATACCACTGAATGTACCTGCAGAATATTATTGTACAGCTCTTGCTTTTGGAAATATAACGTCAGAAACACTGAGGTGCGTGAAAAGTTATCTTTTGTTTAAAACCGAGCGTAAATTACTTGACTGTACTCATCCAATGGTTGATAATGAGAACGCTTCCAACAAACTTTAAACCTTTAAACGTAACTTCAGACCTTTCCTAAACTTTTCTCTTGCTTATCGACCTACTACAAAGTAACGAAAGGGGAACAGTTTATCGTTTACTAAATGTCAGTTGTTTATACGGTAAAACTTATCAAAATGACGCTTTAATTAACCATTTCTTTACTACTTACCCTATTCGCTACCCATTTTGCACGCAGCCTCCACATATACCACTGAGAATAATTACAAAACCGTGTCATTCTACGTCACATAGTTTAGGAGCTTTCCGAGCATTTGACGCTGCACTGTTTGCCAAAAGACTTTTACGTGAGTGTATCGTTAAACTAACAGAACCAGTATAATTAGGGGTTTGCGTCTTCAACCCTAAAGGTTTTACTTGCTTTACGTCAAATATTTAACACGTTAACTCATTTGTAAATTAATCTGACGTTTGAAGGTGATTTATACAAGGGAGTTCCATTCTTTAAAGAATAGGGGTTTACTGGTTATTACTAAGAACAATCCTCTACTCGGAGATGTGAGAATGCTACATTTCTGTTCCGGACAGGTCTTGTTGCTACCATGTGGCTGAATAATGGGGACTGAACCTGTAAATTATTTTGGTTTTGGACGCACATGATATCTTTATACTAATTTACCAATAGCTCTGTTTTTGTTTACTTTATTTCCAATATATTTGAAAGCCTTTTGCGGCTTCATCTTCACGCATTTACGAACAGTTATCGCAATGACATAACCACCAAGTATATCTTGTTCAGTACTACATCATCACCTAAGTCTTCGACTAGAGAGCCGGGCTCCACATTACATCTACAAATGGTTCAAATGGCTCTGAGCACTATGGGACTTAACTTCTGTGGTCATCAGTCCCCTAGAACTTAGAACTACTTAACCCTAACTAACCTAAGGACATCCCACACATCCATGCCGGAGGCAGGATTCGAACCTGCGACCGTAGCAGTCGCGCGGTTCCGGACTGAGCGCCTTAACCGCGAGACCACCGCGGCCGGCCATTACATCTACATTTGGAATCATCTATCATTTCGTTAAAATTCTTCTGGTTGAGTGATAATCATGTGTGACAAAACTACCAATATCTTGGGTTAGATTGAAGGCAGAGTTCATCAGAGTCACCCTCATGAAGACTGGCTCCAGTAGGAGTCGAGAAGTTAGTAGTTTTATCACATATTGAGGGGCCACACAACCGGAAGGATTCTATTGTGTTAGGTCCCCAAAACCTACGCTCTTGCAGCCTCTGTAACTTCACAATGCGACACTCATTTCTTTTATTAATGAGAAAAGTGCGCTTCGACTGAGTGGTAATATACAAGTTTATAAAAATATTGCAGGTTTTAATCTTTGCTATACTATTGTTTTCGTTCTGTTCGCACACGTTATAACTGTGGTGCTTGTTACATCGTTGTCCGCACTGCACACATTTACACTCTTCAGTCATTTTGTGGAATCTGTTGTTGGTACAATTTTGATGATGAAACACGTGTATTGTTAGACTTGTTTTGACATTCCACTGTTTCTTATTTTGTCTGGTCCAAGTTTCGCCCAGCATGGTTCGCGTGTTTCGATCTGTCTCCTTCTTCTTACTGCCCATGATGTTAACCACCCTTAGGTAGGTAGCCATTTTTGTAATCTGATGTCCTCTATGAAGTAAGTCTCTTAAGCCCGCATCTCGTGGTCGTGCGGTAGCGTTCTCGCTTCCCCCGCCCGGGTTCCCGGGTTCGATTCCCGGCGGGGTCAGGGATTTTCTCTGCCTCGTGATGGCTGGTTGTTGTGTGATGTCCTTAGGTTAGTTAGGTTTAAGTAGTTCTCAGTTCTAGGGGACTGATGACCATAGATGTTAAGTCCCATAGTGCTCAGAGCCATTTTTAAGTCTCTTAAATGAGTTCATATGTAAGGTGGGATAAAGCTGTGTCTCCCGCTTCCAGCATTCTTTTCATGAACAACGTTCTGACCTTTTCATCCTTTCATATTGCCGACCTTATGCCTTTCCCATATGATCTCCATTCCATATGTTACGACTGGCGCCGCTATCGTTTTGATTTATTTCATCGCTGTGCTTGTCGATTGATTCTTTATGTTCGGGATATTGTAAGAGGCTTTCATGCCTACAGCTGCTCTTTAATGAATATGCGCACAGAAAAGTGATGGTCATGCCTGTAACGTAATTCCCCAGATGTTTAGATTTCGCTACTGTTTGTAATTGTTCATTGTGTAGAGTTATACTGTCTTTCAGTGGCCCTTCCGACTGAAAGGCCTTTGAATGATCTTCTTTTGGTTTACTTTTAGCTCCTTTCCTTTGCCAAAGTCTCCTAGTGTCTTACGTACGTCCTCTTTTACTGCTGATTCTATCAACAAGTCGGCATCGTGCACAGTCGTTTCCGCTTTTGAGTCTTCCATTGTTATGTCTGTCTGTCTGCTGTGTAGACGTTGAACAGCGTTGGACTCCTTGGAAAACTGCAGTCTTCTGTCTAAATTTCTGTGATGTTTTAACGTCATTGTTTATTTGGGTCCGATTTCGTTGAAGACATGTCTCGTTTGTTCTCACTAGCTGATCTTTCTCTCTTATTCCTTTAAATTTATCCATCAGTTACAGAGTCAAAAGCTTTTTTGAGATTTACGAAGACTGTGCAGTACTTTCCTCTTCTGTGTTTACTTTCCTCTTCGATGTTTCATGGTGTCTACCGTTTCGTCCGTTAAGTATTTCTCTGCCTCTACCGTGTTGCTGCCCTTCAAGAGGCCGGCCTTGGTGACCGAGCGGTTCTAGGCGTATCAATCCGGAACCGCGCGACTTCTATGGTCGCAGTTCGAATCCTGCCTCGGGCATGGATGTGTGTGATGTCCTTAGGTTAGTTAGGTTTAAGTCGTTCTAAGTTCTAGGGGACTGATCACCTCAGATGTTAAGTCCCATAGTGCTCAGAGCCATTTGAACCATTTGAAGCCCTTCAAGAAGCCAAATTGGCATTCTGGGATGTTTCGCTGGATTGCGTCGAGAAGTCTTCTGTTGAGTATTTTTGTGAACACTTTGAAGGAACCTCCTGAACGATTCCGGGGATGCTCTGTCTTCCTTCCGTTTGCGAAGGATCTTTCTCACCGCTGTTTCCCAGCTTTCACGTATTTTTCCTATGTGTAAGCATATGTTCATCAGGTCATTCTATAGTTCCGCCATGCTGTCGATGGAGTCTTTGAGATATGCCATGTCGCTTTCCTGATTTTTCCCTCTAATTGCCTTCTGAGTTACAAAGTTTTTATTAATTCAAAATTGTATGTACTCTCTGTTGCTCTGTAGGACCACGGGTAGCCCCTTCGTGGACTGCATTTTCCTCTTCTCCAAGAACCTCTTCATTCTTTCTTCTCTCCCGCTTTTCTTCCGAGATCTTCAGTGTCCGTTTCTCCTGTCGGCTCCACTGATGACACTCTAATCTTTTCCTCTATTCTTCTCTGTCATTGATCTCCGGCATATTGGTCGATGTATATTTGCTCCTCCAATTTTCCTCTCCTCCGACATTGATCCCCAATTCCTACCAGTCCTTCCGAAGTTCAACAACTCACTTGGTTCCTGTCTTTCCCCTTGTCCTCCCTGTTGTTTCCCACACTCTCTTCGTCATTCTGTCTGTACTCATCCTAACAACATGTCCAGCAAACCTTGCCCTTCTGAGTCTGATTTCCCCGGATATTGTTCTCATGTTCCGGTACAATTCTTCCCTATGTCTTCGCATCCACCTCTCTCCACCTCGTTTGGGACCTAGTACTTTTCTCTGTATTTTTCTCTCTTCTTTCTCTAGTTGTTCTGCCCCATTTCTTCCTTGTGTCATCGTCTCAGCAGCATATAATACTGCATTCCTCACCGTTGCCTTTTAGTGGCTTATCTTTGCCTCTGTGGATATACTCTTTTTGCTGTATATCTCTCCCGTCATGCAGAAGGCTGACCTCATCTTCTTTATCCTCTCTGTTATTCCCTCCTTGCTCCTGTTCCTTCCTGTTATAAATTCTTGTTTATTCAATATTTCTGAGAAATGTGTTATTCCCATTCCTTCGTGTGGATTTCTTCTCACAGCTGCTATGAGCTATTTTTACGCTTCATTGAAGGCCAAAATCAATTTTTAGGCTGGTTGGTTACGTCACCAAGAGTAGCTCGTGTATGCAGTGGTGATGCTTTAGTGACAGACCTGATGCCTGAACGTCGAGAAAAGTCTGTTGACTGTTGGAGTTTAGAGCTTATTTGCTGGTCTGTGACGTAATATTCTGCAGTATCGAGAGTTCTCTCTGCCGACCCGTGAAGTTCCTGGTCTGCGGCCTGTTCTGCGTAATTAGCCTCTGGTATTTTCAGTTGCGGTAACTTTTTTGTGTGCTTCGCTCGCCAGGCCAGGAGAGAAAGTGCAGACGCTTAGTGTGCGGAGCTATTAATAGCCGTCCTTCTGGGCGGATGCTGAGGAAGCGACATGATTCCGCAGCTTTCGCCCGATTCAGCGTCTGTTGTTACGTGGCCACCTGTCTGCGCAGCGCTGACACACTGCCGCTGTCAGGGGTGCCCAAGCTCGTGCACTCCAGCAATCTATCATTTTACTCTCGGAGCAGTGCGCGAAACCTTGCAACGAGGAAATGGCTCACTGAAAACGCATGCAGTGGCGCTAGTCGTTGTGTTCTGCAGATATCTGTGCCGCATTGTTGGTTGTTACTCGAGGTAATTTCTCTCTGTAATTCTCTTTTATTACTTCTGGGAATTGCTTTAATGTGCACATCGTTTTAGTGGAGAAAAGTCGTAACATATAAAATAACGAGGGCCTTCCTCTTATCACTGGACTTCCTTCGTTCTTGATACATTTACGCATACTTTTTATTGGTTTCCGGCTCTAATGATATCCTCGTCGACGAGGGGACTTTCAAGTTAACTCTTTTTTATAATAATTTCTTCTTCCTTACTTCTTTTACTTTCCCTTTTGCTTCTCTTCCATTTTGTGACATAATCTTCAATAATAACGTATTGTTCTCAATCGCAATATTTCATTTTTTATTTAAGCCTAAATCGTTTCGGGGATACGACTTCATTTTCCGGAACTATCTTGACATGTTACATACGCTTTGCACTTTCACTTTTCGTTACAGGAATAAATAACACTGTCGTTAGTTATACGAGAGTAACGTTTCAGTTTAAGTTTAATGTACAAATAATATGTATGAGGTAATTATCTTTGCTTTGCTGCGAAGTGTTTGTCGTATGCATTCGTGAAAAACTGACACAATTTTAGGTACATTTCGCAAGGCTCAAACGCTTTATCACAAATGGCTCTGAGCACTATGGGACTTAACTTCTGAGGTCATCAGTCCCCCAGAACTTAGAACTACTTAAACTAACCTAAGGACATCACACACATCCATGCCCGAGGCAGGATTCGAACCTGCAACCGTAGCGGTTGCGCGGTTCCGGACTGTAGCGCCTAGAACCGCGCGGCTACTCCGGCCGGTGCTTTATCACAAATAGTCATTACTTGTTAGGTGCACTTATCTCGTACATATGTGAGTGATGAAGGACTCCCTTTCTTATAATTTCATCTGACTTCATGAACTCTACTAATTTTTTCATTTTATGTAATCATATCAGGGTACTATGTGTACGAAACATTTTGCTTTGCAGTTTAATTAAATACCGGTTATGCCAATGATTATAATTTTATAAATAGTTTCAATAACGGTAATAAACAACTAAGAGGACGATTTGAAACAGATTTACACGTACGCGAGACCATTTCGAAATAACAGTAGGGGCTAGGAATTAGTGAGAACGTCTCTTAAAACTCAACGTAATGTAATGCTTTGGTACCATTACAGCTTGTAAGCATTTAGTGGACGTCACAAAAAATGGTTCAAATAGCTCTGAGCACTATGGGACTTAAAAAATGGCTCTGAGCACTATGGGACTTAACTTCTGAGGTCATCAGTCCCCTAGAACTTAGACCTACTTAAACCTAACTAACCTAAGGACATCACACAGATCCATGCCCGAGGCAGGATTCGAACCTGCTACCGTAGTAGTCGCATAGAACCGCTCGGCCACCGCGGCCGGCAGAGGACGTCACATTCTTTAATATACTCGTAAGCGGCCGACTGAAAAAAATTCCTAGAATTTTTCATCTGGCTGACGTCGACGATCAGTAATCGTAATAGGTTTGGTTTGGACTATGTCACACTGATAATATACTGCGTCCGACGCCTTACGACAAATGCAGTTTTAACTTCAGACGACGACTGTAAGACCAGATGTCCCCATAAACCTTACCAATTTCAAAATACAATTGAAAAAAATATGAAATATAGAAAGTAACTCAAAAAAGTATTTGATTTTTTTTACAGTAGGTTAATACACTTCTCCATGGGTCCCTTTCGTAAATCATGTGCGCACATGCTTATCGTAGGTTGACAAGAGCTGTTGCAGCCACATTTCTTGTGGAGAGATCGCCAGGACCACGTACAAGCGAGGAATACGCAATGTCTTTCACATAACCCCCTGGAACAAATCCAGGGGCGTTGTCCGAAGATCGCGGTAGTCACTTTATTGGTCCATAACGTCCTATCCATTGATATTGGAATGTTCGGCCAGAAAGTCACGAACATGCGGCGGCGCACCGTCCTGCTGGAAGGTCACATTTGGCTGAAGGGAATTAACTGAGGCACATCAAATTACTCAGGCATCTCGAGATAAAAGGTTCCTGTCCCTGTTTGCTCTTTGAAGAAAAATGCTCCAACTGCTCTTTTTTTTCCATCAACGCACACCAGACGTTCACCTATTCGCTGTCTCTGACATTGTCCCGAATACGGCGAGGAGGTTTTCTCAAACCGAGATGCGAATGTTCCGAAGATCTGTCTTCACGCAAGTGTGGAAGGTTGCTTCGTCAGAGAAAACGATAATTACTAGATAGTTGGGGCTTTCCCCGATCCGATCCGACATCTCAGTAGCAAATTCGTGATGGAGTCGCAAGTTGATTGGCTTCAATTCTTGCACAATTTGAACTTCGTAAGCGTGCAAGAAAAGTCCTTTCTACGGCGTCATGTAAACTGTTGAGCGAGGGATGTTTAGCTCTCGTGATGCTCAGCGAACGGTCTAGGATGGGCTTCTTTGGAAGGTCTCTCTGATTTCTGCCGTTTCATCACATGTGCGTATTCTGGCATTACCTGACCGTCTTTTTAAACTCCCAGTGGCTAGGAACTTTGCCATACCAAACCTTAATCGTCCTAACGCCTGGTGGCTCCCTTTGAAATTCAAGTTTGAAATTTCTTTACACAGCAGTGACTGGCTTCGTTTCCGCGTACCACATCACGAATAGGGTTGTCTATTGAGGTGTAGTCGTTTCTGGTAATTATTTAGCACTTGAAACAAAACAAATGGAATCGATTAGAAAAAATTTTACACAAAAATTTGAGTTGCACTGCACGATGCCGCAAACCACAGTATGTTCGTCTTTTATTATTTACTTTTTATTTCGACCCCGAGTAGGCACTCGCAAGTTATATTTTGTTGCTGGCGACATAGTAGATCTGTTATCTGTATTAAGGAAACTGGAATGACATTTTTGATACATGATAAGGATATGTGCGATCTGAACTCCTAACTAAAATTCATTGATCAATCAGCATGTCATCTTAGCCGATTAAACGATATCTGCATAAGACGTAACTGTCGCTTTGGAACGTTTCCGTAGCTTATTTCATAATTTTTTTCGTTCATAGCCCATTTATAGCTAAACAATATTGATTTTCGGCCGATAGATAAAAGAAAAATATTAATAGTCCGTTAGCTACTGTAAATGCCGAGAACGGAAACTGCTCTGGATTTTAAAAGGGTATATAATAATGATACTCGGCGGTGTCTAACACCGCTTTTTACTTGAAAGCCGAGCGGTCTAAGGCGCTGCAGTCATGGACTGTGCGGCTGGTCCCGGCGGAGGTTCGAGTCCTCCCTCGGGCACGGGTGTGTATGTTTGACCTTAGGATAATTTAGGTTAAGTAGTGTGTAAGCTTAGGGACTGATGACCTTAGCAGTTAAGTCCCATAAGATTTCACACACATTTGAACATTTTTTTTACTTGAAAATCGAACTGCCAACGTAGAAGCAGGTGCGAGTCAGTAATTGGTTGGTTGGTTGTTTTGGGGAAGGAGACCAGACAGCGTGGTCATCGGTCTCATCGGATTAGGGAAGGATGGGGAAGGAAGTCGGCCGTGCCCTTTCAGAGGAACCATCCCGGCATTTGCCTGGAATGATTTAGGGAAATCACGGAAAACCTAAATCAGGATGGCCGGACGCGGGGTTGAACCGTCGTCCTCCCGAATGCGAGTCCAGTGTCTAACCACTGCGCCACCTCGCTCGGGAGTCAGTAATTCTCCAAACTAAGTACCAATGTACATCTGTAATAAGTGTCTGCAATCCCGCTAGAGGAAATTATAGACAATGCAGGCTCAGAGCTATTGAAAGGGAGACGTTGATGAAAAACACACACTATTTCAAAAATGTACCAAATCCACAGTTTTGGAGATATGTCAGTGAAATTTTGTACCACTTTTTTCATGAAACTAATACATTTACATATAAAATCCTTTGATTATATATATTCAACTTTTTTAAATGAAATTTGAAGTTTTATTTTCAAAAAATAATGTATGTTCCTTTTTCTCAGAAAGTATTCTCTGTTTCATCTCTTTATATGTTGTAAGGTTCTCTCACGAAGTTTTTGGAATAGGTCAAATAGGAGAATTTTCATATTTTTTTTAATTATAATTCCACAAGTACAATTTTAAAGTCATGCAAAATTCCAAGCACTTTGCCCCATATCTCAGCTTGCACTCAGAATTTCAAAATTTGCTCTTGAGACAACGTTTAGTAGGTTTACAGCAATATGTGTACAAAATTCCATAATTCTAGCATCATAGAATCTGAGGAAAAAGTACATAAACTTTAAAAAACAAAGTTTCAGGAAACGCATTTTAAAGTTCAACCTAACTTTTTTCTTTATGTCACTTCTTCAGAAGGCACCACATTTGTATCATGGGTCGTCTGTCCCTTCAACGATTCTCCTCTGGTTTCTTGTTGTCTGTCTTCTTTCCTTTACCAGGTCTTCAACTGACTTTTCAACTGCAGAGACGCGCTGTAAATCTATTTTTCTCAGGATGTCTTGAGTAAAATTTCCTATCTTGAAGCCCATTCTCTCTAATACCTTCATCCTCCAGACGTTCCCATCATTAAATACAATAACTGCATCATAAGTTGCAATTCTGACAACTGTATCAGATCCAAATGTGTTTTTAGGGCATCGTTTCCATATGAGTGAATTTAGAGACTCATTTTGATTTTGGGTTTTGCCATGAACATACTTTTTTAGAAGTGCAGGATCGGCCAGAAACCTGTAAGTGGGCTTGACAAGATCCAGGATACAATTTGGAAGCCTCTGACTGAGCTGGTATTGAAGTGCTGGTTCAAAACGTGGGTCTGGCAGGGAGGCCGCGTCACACTTTTAATTAATTTTCAGGCACTTCGGATGCGATTTCAACATTGAAACTTTGGGAACTTATTGTCATGAGTTGTACTAAAAAATAAAAAAGGAAATCGAAAGTTGAAGTTAAAATCTTCTGTGTTATTAGGTCGCGTCATGTTTCGTCTGAAATGTTCGACGTTTCGACCCCTCTGCTGGGAGCTTCCTCAGGATCTTTTGGTGTCCACTACTGCTAGAACAGTAGTGGACACCAAAAGGTCCTGAGGGAGATCCCAGCAGAGGGGTCGAAACGTCGAACATTTTAGAAGAAACATGACGCGGCCTAATAACCCAGAAGATTTTAACTTCAGTGACAACGGCCACGAAAACCTGCAGACTTACATAAATCGAATATTGAAATTTTTGGTCAATTTCAACACCGTTCCCCCTTAACAGCTTGCACTCAGTTTGGAGACACCTTCTTTCGTTGCTGCCGTGCCGCGGTGGCCTGTTGATATGATAACTTCTCTCTCTCACACCACAGAGATGCTTTGCTGTGCGCTACCGAGGCACTTCTGATGGAGCAAGATTCGGCGTGGCGTGTAAGGACGCCGTTAACAACTGCTCCCCCCAGAGAGACCCCTAACAGTACAGAATCCCATTCCGAATGCTGCGCTCCGTTGCGACGCTCTCAGAGCAGGTCCCTGTCGGCCTTTGAGACAGCAGCGCTATCAATAAGGCTGTACCGCCGAGAATGGCTGTTGGAATAATTCTTTGGCAAGTTCCAGTTTCGACCATCTGATCATCAGGTATAATGATTACTGTCGCGTTAAATAAAAGGACTTTGCCACACAGGCTGATGTTGACATTTTCATGATACCTGATAATCAGATCATCGAAACTGGAACTTATGAGGGTGAGTCATATGAAAACCGTAAATATTTTTTTAAATATTATTTACTGTGCAGAAGTGGTACAAAGCTGTATCACTTTTCAACATAATCTCCTCCACGCTCAATGCAAGTCCTCCAGCGCTTACAAAGTGCGTAAATTCCTTTAGTAAAAAATTCTTTTGGTCGTCCGCGCAAACACTCATGCAACGTGTGGCGTACCTCTTCATCAGAACGGAACTTCTTTCCTCCCACTGCGTCTTTGAGTAGTCCAAACATATGGAAATCACTTGGGACAAGGTCTGGTGAGTATGGTGGATGAGGAAGACACTCAAAATGCAGGTCTGTGATTGTTGTAACTGTTGTACGGGCAGTGTGGGGCCTTGCACTGTTATGTTGCAAAAGGACACCTGCTGACAGCAATCCACGTCGCGTTGGTTTGATTGTAGGCCGCAGATGATTTTTTAGGAGATCTGTGTATGATTCACTGGTGACAATGGTCCCTCTAGGCACGTAATGCTCCAAAATGACGCCTTTTCCGTTCCAAAAGAGAGTCAGCATCCTTGCATCCTTGCTGATGGTTCTGTTCGAAACTTCTTTGGTTTTGGTGATGAGGAATGGCGCCATTCCTTGCTCGCCCTCTTCGTTTCCGGTTGGTGGAAGTGAACTCAGGTTTTGTCCCCAGTAACGATTCTTGCAAGGAAGACATCACCTTCTCGTTCAAAGCGCCGAAGAAGTTCTTCACAAGCACCAACACGTCGTTCTCTCATTTCAGGAGTCAGCTGCTGTGGCACCCATCTTGCAGACACTTTGTGAAACTGGAGCACGTCATGCACAATGTGCCGTGCTGGCCCATGATTAATCTGTAAACAAGCTGCAATTTCATTCAGTGTCACTCGGAGGTTTTCCTTCACTATGGCTTCAACTGCTGCAATGTTCAGTGTAGTCATAACTCGTTGTGCCTGACCTGGACGAGAAGCATCTTCCACTGAAGTCACACCATTTGCGAACTTCCTACTCCATTCGTAGACTTTCTGCTGTGACAAACATGCATCACCGTACTGAACCTTCATTCGTCGATGAATTTCCATAGAGTTCACACCTTCACTACGCAAAATCCGAACAACAGAACGCTGTTCTTCCCTGGTGCAAGTCGCAAGTGGGGCGGCCATCTTTATACTGATACTGCGACTGTATGTGTGCATCTGCACTATGCTGCCACCTACAGGCCATTCTGCACGCTGTTTGTATACGCTTAGCAACTTACGGTGCGAAATTTCGATTTGTTATTACAAATTAAGGTTTTCATTTGACTCAACTTCGTACTAAAAACTATTTCATCACGCGGTCTTGGCGGTAGTGAAATATGTCCCTTTTCCGGTTCTGGGACACCACCTACACAAAATAACTTGAGAACGCTCCGAGGACACCATGAGTCTATGATAAGCCCCTTACAAACAAATCTTCCTTCGGTTATTTTTATGTTTTATTCATTTTGTAATATGGCTCACCAGTCTTCTGACTGGTTTGATGCAGCTCTTCTGTGGCAAACTCTTCACCTCAGAGCAGCACTCACGCGAAACGTTCTCAGTTATGATAAGTGATCAAAAGTTTCCAGTGACCTGTTACTGGACATTGGTATAGGGTGTGCCCATCCTTCACCTTTCTGGCGGTTTATTCCTCGATGTCTTAACACATACCCTGTTATCCAGTCCCTTCTTGTACGCAGTGTTCTTCACTTTTCTCGGCTATTCTGCGCTTCTTATCAGTTTCCCTCGATTCTTATCAGTCCAGTAAAATTTCAGGAATGCCGTCCTCAGATTGAGGTTCACATTTGACAATAGTAAACTTCCATTATCGAGGAATGCTCTCTTTGCCTATGACAGTCTGCTTTTTGTCAACCTTTCCTCCTCTTCATGCGTTCCCAGTTTTGATCTTAATTTGATTTTTAGACAGACATTTTATGAAATACTTGTCCAATTTGGAAATGTCGCAGTTTCCTGTGTGCTGCTCAAAATACTGCATACGTCTGAAACACGTCTACAACGTACGAGGAACGACTGCTCACATGAGGACCACTGATGTATGTTACGTGTACAAATTATTGGAAATATGTAGTTTGCCATGTACATTTACAAACTAGCCACGAAACTATGTAGCATATCTTTAATTGTACGAGCAAAACATTGACGATTGTGGCGCTGTACTTGTTCGAAAAAAGATAATACATCAAAATTCCATCAGCGTGCTTCATTACACCTTCAGACACGTCAGACTATGAAACTCACAGGTTGAATGAGAATGGGTTCGCAACTGTCCGTGATATGTTGCATTAGTATTTCCTCATTCCCGCTTTCACTAAGTGGTGTAAATCAATTAGGATTAAGCTTTCCGCTTCAACTGATTGCTCGGGAATCGTATAATAACATAATAATGAGTCTTTTCGCATATTTCGTGCAATATGTTAAATTTGTGTGTGTTGTGGGTCAGCTAGCGATCGCTCCACCAAGCGCAGATCCCCTGCATTTCACTACAGTTTCCTAGCGTTGCAGCCCGCATCTCGTGGTCGTGCGGTAGCGTTCTCGCTTCCCACTCCCGGGTTCCCGGGTTCGATTCCCGGCGGGGTCAGGGATTTTCTCTGCCTCGTGATGGTGTTGTGTGCTGTCCTTAGGTTAGTTAGGTTTAAGTAGTTCTAAGTTCTAGGGGACTGATGACCATAGATGTTAAGTCCCATAGTGCTCAGAGCCATTTGAACCATTGAACCTAGCGTTGCGACTTCTCTGAATACAACAGCATCACCCGCGAACTGTACCTACTAGGACATTTATTTATAAAGTCTTACAGGAGGAATAGTAAATATTTTAGGATGTGGTAGTATAATAAAATATTCCATATGTTGAATTATTATTGGTTACAGAGATATGGTTGTTGGAATGTAACTCAAAAAAACATTCAGAAAAGGTGTTACTCAAAAACTAATGATTAAGTTAGAAGTTAATTCTGAGTTTCATCTTCGACTGGAAGGAGCTTTAGAATTGTCTTGGCGACACCACGCGCAGCTTTTATGTGACCGTGTTAGCGAACTTTTGTGAGATTTTTCGATCAGTTCGTCTCTTCTGTGGACTTTTCCTTGGTAGACTCGCTTCTCATCCATCTTCAAAGGCAAAAATCTAAATGGGTAAGGTCCAGGGGTGTTGGCCTAGGAACGTGACTGTTTCAACCGATCCATAGACTGGGGTATGTTAGGGTTAGGTGATGAGTCAGTGAACGACTGGAATGTGCAGCACCTTCGTCACAATGGAATAACGTGCCCATCCTGACAGCCAAAGAAACTTCGTCCAGTAATGCTAAAAGCCTGTTTTCAAGTCAGTCTAGATAGTGGGGCCCTGTAAGACGATTCGGTAACCCAACAGACCCAAACAACTGATTGTCTTTCATACCAGATCACGCATTTACAGAGCTACTGAAGTACAACAAAAGAAATGAAAGCTTATCTAACCAGATGTGTGACAAATAAGAATGTTAGACGCAATATTTTGTTTTAGTTAGACAACACTGTTGTTGTTGTTGTTGTTGTTGTTGTTGTTGTTTTCAGTCCAGGGACTGGTTTGATGCAGCTCTCCATGCTACTCTACCCTGTGCAAACTTCTTCATCTCCCAGTACCTACTGCAACCTACATCCTTCTGAATCTGTTTAGCGTATTCATCTCTTGGTCTCCCTCTACGAGTTTTACCCTCCACGCTGCCCTCCAATACTAAACTGGTGAGCCCTTGAGGCCTCAGAACATGTCCTACCAACCAATCCCTTCTTCTAGTCAAATTGTGCCACAAATTCCTCTTCTCCCCAATTCTCTTCAATACCTCTTCATTAGTCACGTGATATACCTATCTAATCATCAGCATTCTTCTGTAGCACCACATTTCGAAAGTTTCTATTCTCTTCTTGTCTAAACTCTTTATCACCCATTTTTTTCCATCCATAAATGGCTACAATCCATACAAATACTTTTAGAAAAGACTTCCTGAAACTTAAATCTATGCTTGATGTTAACAAATTTTTCTTCTTCAGAAACGCTTTCCTTGCCATTGCCAGTCTACATTTGATATCGGCTCTTTTTCGACCATCATCAGTTATTTTGCTCCTCAAATAGCAAAACTCATGTACTACTTTGTCTCATTTCTTAATCTAATTCCCTCAGCATAACCCGATTTAATTTGACTACATTCCATTTTCCTCGTTTTGCTTCTGTTGATGTCCATCTTATATCCTCCTTCCAAGACACTATCCATTCCGTTCAACTGCTCTTCCTGGCCCTTTGCTGTCTCTGACATAATTACAATGACATCGGAAAACCTCAAAGTTTTTATTTCTTCTCCATGGATTTTAATTCCTACTCTGAATTTTTGTTTTGTTTCCGTTACTGCTTGCTTAATATACAGACTGAATAACATCGGGGACAGGCTACAACCCTGTCTCACTCCGTTACCAACCACTGCTTCACTTTCATGCTTCTCGACTCTTATAACTGCCATCTGGTTTCTGTACAAATTGTAAATAGCCTTTCGCTCCCTGTATTTTACCCCTGTCACCTTCAGAATTTAAAAGAGATTTTTCCAGTCAACATTGTCAAAAGCTTTCTCTGAGTCTACAAGTGCTTGAAACGTATCGTTCGCCTTTCCTTAATCTATTTTCTAAGATACACAGTAGGGTCAGTACGGCCTCACGTGTTCCAACGTTTCTACAGAATCCAAACTGATCTCCCCGAGGTCGGCTACTACCAGTTTTTCGATTCGTTTGTAAAGAATTCGTGTTAGTATTTTGCAGCTGTAACTTATTACACTAATAGTTCGGTAATTTTCACACCTGTCAACACCTGCTTTCTTTGGTATTGGAATTATTATATTCGCCTTGAAGTCTGAGGATATTTCGCTTGTCTCATACATACATCCTGCTCACAAGATAGTAGAGTTTTGTCAGGGCTGGCTCTCCCGAGGCTACCAGTAATTCTAATGGGATGTTTCATCTTCCTCTACGTTCTCTTCCGTTTCCACAAGAATGTCCTCAAATCCATCTCCCTCGTGAAGACCCTCCATATACTCCTTCCACCTTTGTGTGCTTTCCCTTCTTAGCTTAAAACTGGTTTTCCATCTGAGCTCTTGATATTCATACAAGTCGTTCTCTTTAATTTTCCTGTAGGCAGTATCTATCTTACCCCTAGTGATATATGCCTCTATCTCCTTACATTTGTCCTCTAGCCATCCCGGTTAGCCATTTTGCACTTCCTGTCGATGTCGTTTTTGAGTCGTTTGTATACTATTTTTCCTGCTTCATTTTTATATTCTCTCCTAGATTACGCTACCACATCCAAAAATACACTGAAGCGCCAAGGAAACTGGTAGAGGCATGCCTTTTCAAATACAGAGACATGTAGACAGCCAAACCACGGCGCTGCGGTTTACAAAGCCTGTATAAGACAACAAGCGTCTGGCGCAGTTGTTAGATCGGTTACTGTTGCTACAATGGCAGGTTATCAAGATTTAAGAGAGTCTGAACTTAGTGCTATAGTCGGCGCACGAGTGATGCGACACAGCCTCTCCGAAGTATCGAGGAAGTGGGGATTTTCCCGTACGACCATTTCAAGAGTGTACCGTGAATATCAGGAATCCGGTAAAACATCAAATCTCCGAGATCGCTGCGGCAGGAAAAAAGTCCTGCAAGAACGGCGCCAACGACGACTGAAGAGAACCGTTCAACGTGACAGAAGCAAATTGCTTTAGATTTCAGTGCTGAACCGTCAACAAGTGTCAGCTTGCGAACCACTCAACGAAACATTATCGGTATGGGCTTTCAGACCCGAAGGCCAATTCGTGTACCATTGATGACTGCACGACACAAAGTTTTCCACCTCGCCTGGGTCCGTCAACACCGACATTGGACTGTTGATTACTGAAAAGATGTTGCCTGGCCGGACGAGTCTCGTTTCAAATTGTATCGAGCGGATGGACGTGTGCGAGTATGGAGACAACTTCATGAATCCATGAACCCTACATGTCAGCAGGGGACTGTTCAAGCTGGTGGAGGCTCTGTAATGGTGTGGGTCGTATGCTGTTGGAGTGATATGGGACCCCTGATAACGTCTAGATACGATTCAAATGGCTCTGAGCACTATGGGACTTAACATCTGTGGTCATTAGTCCCCTAGAACTTAAAACTACTTAAACCTAACTAACCTAAGGACATCACACACATCCATGCCCGAAGCAGGATTCGAACCTGCGACCGCAGCAGTCGCGCGGTGCCGGACTGAGCGCGTAGAACCGCTAGACCACCGCGGCCGGCGTCTAGATACGACACTGACAGGTGACACGCACGTAACCAATGATAAACATTGCGACAACTTACACTTCCAGAATTGCTAGAGTGGGTCCAGGAAACACTTCTGAGCTTAAACCCTTCTGCTGGGCACCAAACTCCCCAGGCATGAATATTATTGAGCATATTTGGGATGCTTTGCAACTTGCTGTGCAGAAGAATTTTCCACCCCCTCTTACTCTTACGGATCTGTGAACAGCTCTGCAGGATTCATTAAGTCAAGTCCCAGTTATGTGACTGGATTTGTGATTTCATGTCAGAGAGATCACAGTTCGCAGTCATTGAAGGCAAGTCAGCGAGTAGAACGGAAGTGATTTCTGACGTTTCCCAAGGTAGTGTTTAGTCTTATCTATATAAACGATTTTGGAGACAATCTGAGCAGCCGCTTCGGTTGTTTGGAGATGACGCTGTCGTTTATCGACTAATAAAGTCATCAGTAGATCAAAACAAACTGCAAAACGATTTAGAAAAGATATCTAAATGGTGCGACAAGTGGCAGTTGACCCTAAATAACGAAAAGTGTGAGGTCATCCAAATGAGTGCTAAAAGGAACCTGTTAAAGTTCGGTTTCACGATAAATCAGTCTAATCTAAAAGCCGTAAATTCAACTAAATACCTAGGTATTACAATTTAAAACAACTTAAATTGGAAGGAACACACAGAAAATGTTGTGAGGAAGGCTAACCAAAGGCTGCGTTTTATTGGCAGGATACTTAGAAAATGTAACATATCTACTAAGGAGACTGCCTACACTGCGCTTGTCCGTCCTCTTTTAGAATACTACTGCGCGGTGTGGGATCCTTACCAGATAGGAGTGACGGAGTAAGTCGAAAAAGTTCAAAGAAAGGCAGAACGTTTTGTATTATCGCGAAATATGGGAGAGAGTGTCACAGAAATGATACAGGACTTGGGCTGGAAATCATTAAAAGAAAGGCGTTTTTCGTTGCGACGGAATCTTGTCACGAAATTCCAATCACCAGCTTTCTCCTTTGAAAGCGAAAATATTTTGTTGACACCGACCTACATAGGGAGGAATGATCACCACGATAAAATAAGGGAAATCAGAGCTCGTACGGAAAGATATAGGTGTTCATTCTTTCCGCGCGCTATACGAGATTGGAATAATAGAGAATTGTGAAGGTGGTTCGATGAACCCTCTGCCAGGTACTTGAATGTGATTTGCAGAGTATCCATGTAGATGTAGATGAAGTCCTTGCAGCACTACTTCAGATATTAGTCGAGTCCATGCTACGTCGTGTTGTGGCACTTCTGCATGCCCTCCGGGGCCCTACACGATATTAGGGAGGTGTATCAGTTTTTTGGGTCTTCAGTGTATGTACGTACTATTGCTCTTGAAACACGATGCACATCGTGAACAGTAATTGTCCTATAAAACTCTCCTACACTGTACGATGTCTCGAGGAGAACGGATTGAGATATATACGTTTCTACATCTACATCTACATGGATACTCTGCAAATCACATTTAAGTGCCTGGCAGAGGGTTCATCGAAACACCTTCACAATTCTCTATTATTCCAATCTCGTATAGCGCGCGGAAAGAATGAACTCCTATATCTTTCCGTACGAGCTCTGATTTCCATTATTTTATCGTGGTGATCGTTCCGGCCGGCCGGTGTGGCCGAGCGGTTCTAGGCGCTTCAGTCTGGAACCGCGCGACCGCTACGGTCGCAGGTTCGAATCCTGCCTTGGGCATGGATGTTTGTGATGTCCTTTGGTTAGTTAGGTTTAAGTAGTTCTAAGTTCTAGGGGACTGATGACCTCAGCAGTTAAGTCCCATAGTGCTCATTGCCATTTGAATCATTTATTTTTTTTTTTATCGTTCCGTCCTATGTAGGTTCGATGTCAGAAAATTATTTTCGCATTCGGAGGAGAAAGTTGGTGATTGGAATTTCGTGAGAAGATTTCGTCGCAACGAAATACGCCTTTCTTTTAATGATGTCCATCCCAAATCCTGTATCATTTCTGTGACACTCTCTCCCATATTTCGCGATAGTACAAAACGTGTTGCCTTTCTTTGAACTTTTTCGAAGTACTCCGTCAGTCCTATCTGGTAAGGATCCCACACCGCGGAGCAGTATTCTGATGATGAGGAATAACTGCCAGAAATGCGGAAAATATAGGGTGGTTCGTTACTTGTTGCGTACCCCGTCCCATTCTGTAGAGGAGAAAGACAATAGGCTACCGTTTAGATGCGGAGCAGATAAAAGACTTCCAGCCCTTGCGTTACTAGTTTTAAAAACTAGTCGTGAAAGGGAGAAACGATAAAGAAGCTGCCTTGCCTAAAACTTTTAAATTAGCTCTTTTCAGCGTAATGAAGACGAGAAGTGTCAGACGAGGAAGTTCTGTACGAAGCTGCCTGATCTGCAACATTGGGAGCAGCTGGCGGCGACGGCGGCGGCTGATCCGCCGGTCCGCCATTAATCAGGGGCCTCGTTAGCGGGGCGTCGCCAGGCGGCGGACAGCCGCGGCACGGGCCCCGCTATCGGGCGACGCAATCGCGAGCCGCGCCGCCGCTGCTACTACTGTGTGCCTCTGGCAGCCGCCGCGCAATCGGCTTAGCGGCCTTTGTGGCGCGGGCCGGCGGCTTATAGGTCGCTTACCAGCCCGCCGTCCCGACCTAACGACGCCTTCCTCTGGCGTCTTTGCCGAGGCAGCGGCAGCCCGAGCGGTTCTTCCTCGGCCTTCACTCCACTCCCCTACCCAGATGCGACAAAATAACTGGACAAGACATAACCGACAAGCGCAAAATACACACGTGTACAATTGATACATGGCGGACAGAATGGGACACAACTGCTAACAAGGGAACCTCCCGATCGCACCCCCCCCCCCCCCTCAGATTTAGTTATAAGATGGCACAGTGGATAGGCCTTGAGAAACTGAACACAGACCAATCGAGAAAACAGGAAGAAGTTGTGTGGAACTATGAAAAAATAAGCAAAATATACAAACTAAGTAGTCCGCGCGCAACATAGGAAACATCAAGGATACTGAGAGCTCAAGAGCGCCGTGGTTCCGTGGTTAGCGTGAGCAGCTGCGGAACGAGAGGTCCTCGGTTCAAATCTTCTCTCAAGTGAAAAATTTACTTTATTTTCACAAAGTTATGATCTGTCCGTTCGTTTATTGACGCCTCTGTTCACTGTAATTAGTTTAGTGTCTGTGTTTTGCGACCGCACCTCAAAACCGTGCGATTAGTAGGCGAAAGGACGTCCCTCTCCAATGGGAAACGAAAACATTTGATCCCAAGGCCATAGGTCAACCGATTCCTCCACAGGAAAACACGTCTGATATGTTCTATGCGACACTGGAGACGGCATGTGCGTCACATGACAGGAATATGTTATCGACCCACCTAACTTGTACATTCGGCGAATGGGTAAAAAGATTCTTCTACCTTGCCCGATTTAGGTTTTCTTGTGGATGTGATAATCACTCCCAAAAAGTAATGAAAATATAAGAGTTTGTCACATAAACTGAAAATAAAAAATTAAACTTTTCACTCAAGGGAAGACTTGAATCAAGGACCTCTCATTCCGCAACTGCTCACGCTAACCACGAGACGACGGCGCTCCTGAGCTCACATTCTCCTTGATGTTGCCTATCTTGCAGATAGACTACTCAGTTTGTATATTTTGCTTATTTTTTTCATAGTTCCACACAACTTCTTCCTGTTTTCTCGATTGATCTGTGTTCAGCTTTTCAAGACGTATCCACTGTGCCAAGTTATAACTAAATCTGAGGGGGTTGCGATGGGGAAGTTCCCTTGTAAGGGAAGACGAGTCTATTCTTTCTTCCCCAGTATACGAAAACGGATGAATTTGAAGTACATAAATCCAACACGCGGGATCGTGCATTTTCAGATGGGCCATTGCCCCATATCCTGTGCATCTCCACAGGTGTGACCTAAAACACTTGTGCCTGTGGTGAGAATGGCACAACTGAACACAGACAGTTCTCATCTGCGATGCCCTAGGACACATAAGACCGAGTTAAGAAACGAGGACGTAGAATAATTAATACGCAGACAAGGTGGCTGGAACTCTGTCAACAACATCGCATGCAGCGTACAAACAGGAAAGACCATACGCTAGAATAAGACAGGCTCGACATCGGACAGATAAACAGTGCACAGTAAACGACACAGACGCAAGCACAGACACTGAAACGGATGCTACATCACATACAGCAAGTGAAGTCCAGGCAAACATACAGACATAACGAAAGTAAGCGAAGGTTCTACAACACCAAATCGAATCAGTCTGAAAGCTGTTTGTTATAACATTTCACAGCATATAACACTATCTGAAAATGTGAGATTTCTTTTGCTTTCGCTGCGTCAGGTATGACTAGTTCGCAGTTTTACGGAGCCCTCGCACGTGATACAGCTCACTATGACATTTTAAACCAACTCCCAATCTCCACCACTGTTACCTTAAGTTCGGAAAATGGTTCAAATGGCTCTGAGCACTATGGGACTTAACACCTGAGGTCATAAGTCCCCTAGAACTTAGAACTACTTAAACCTAATTAATCTATTGACATCACACACACCCATGCCCAAGGCAGGATTCGAACCTGCGACTGTAGCGATCGCGCGGTTCCAGACTGAAGCGCCTAGAACTGCTCGGCCACATCGGGCGGCTTAAGTTCGAAATCACAGTATAACGTAACTAATGTGTGAATTCCTAAGGGATCAAACTGCTGAGATCGTCGGTCCCTAGACTTACACGCAACATAAACTAACTAATGCTAAGAACAACATACACATCCGTGCCCGAGGGCGACTCGAACCTGCGGCGGGAGGGCCGCGCAGTTTGTGACATGGCGCCTCTAACCGCGCGGCAACCTAACTAATCAGTACATTAAATAAGTATTACCACTGTCGAGACAACATGTGTAACAGATGTAACCATATACGCAGAAGATATAGAGGGAAGTTTGTCTTGTGCCTCATTAACTGTTTCATACACTTCTTTCTAAGCTGCACAGTGTCTCCCAGGATGAAAGCTCAGTATTCAGGGATATGAAAAGAATCGTAATTCGAAGCAAAAAAGTCCAGTAAATATGGACTTTAAAATGCATACCTTAAGATCTATGGGCACTTGTTGAATAGAAGAGATGTGCTTTACAGTAGCGAAGATGAGCAAGTGCTCATAGATCTTAAGGTATGTACATTAGAGCCGGCCGATGTGGCCGAGCGGTTCTAGGCGCTTCAGTCCGGAACTGCGCTGCTGCTACGGTCGCAGGTTCGAATCCTGCCTCGGGCATGGATGTGTGTGATGTCCTTAGGTTAGTTAGGTCTAAGTAGTTCTAAGTCTAGGGCACTGATGATCTCCGATGTTAAGTCCCATAGTGGTCAGAGCCATTTGAACCATTTTACGCACATTAGAGCCCATGTTTAGGAGACTATTTTTGCTTCGAATGCTCGTTCATTTTAACATCCCTGAATACTGACCACTCCCCATAGGATACCTTGTATAGTTTGTAACTCATATTTTTATCGAAAATGAAACCTGTATTTATCTATTCCGAGACAACTGGAAGCTGTGTCGATTGCTGTTTTCCTATACAGTATTAGTCGTGGTGGCGTGTTGTGTTTGTGGTGTTCCCATATTTTGTCCAGCCTCTGTACGTAAACAATGTATCAGACAGGACCAAAAGCACAATAAGGTTGTTGACGGACGATGCTATCATCTTCTGGACAGTATCATCGACGGATGATCAGAAAGAAATACAGAAAGTTTTATCTCAAAATTTCTAGCATGGGATTACAAGATTAGCAGTAAACATCTCACGTACCATAAGTTGTATCGTATATGAGGTAATACTAAAAAGCGTTGTGAAATGGGATGACCACATAAAATCGATATTAGGTGGGGCGAAAGGAAGAATTATGTGATAGAAGCTTTCTGGGAAGCTGCAGTGTACCTGCAAATGAATTCACATAGATACAAGGCGCTAGAGCGGCCAATTCTAGAGCTTTTTTCCATAATTTTAAGTCGTCATCAAATAGGAATAACGTCGAACATAGAATGTGCTGTTAGAAATGGTTCAAATGGCTCTGAGCACTATGGGACTTAACAGCTATGGTCATCCATCCCCTAGAACTTAGAACTACTTAAAGCTAACTAACCTAAGGACAGTACACAACACCCAGTCATCACGAGGCAGAGAAAATCCCTGACCCCGCCGGGAATCGAACCCGGGAACCCAGGCGTGGCATGCTGTTAAAATTATAACAGTTATTTTGTTGTCTTGACTGTAGTAACATTCTGTTCTGTGCTGTTACGTCGTATCTTTCTATGTATGCGTCTCTCTCTCTCTCTCTCTCTCTCTCTCTCTCTGTGTGTGTGTGTGTGTGTGTGTGTGTGTGTGTGTGTGTGTGTGTTTGATAGCTTAGTCAACCAGGAAGGTTATTGTCCTTCTACCGTTGAACGTTCGAGGCTACAAATGCAGGCTACGAGAGACATTCGTAGCATGTAGTGGCTCAGGATGTGAGAAAAAGAAAGGAACAAATTTCTAGCCTTGAAGTCGCTAATACCTGACGACCTAGAACTTAACAGTTCTTCGGGTCTGACATCCAAAGAACCATTACTGCCCGTTACTACAGTTCTTGGTACGGATTTAGTGGATATTTTCAAAGAAATGCGGCTCGTTGATTGGCCATGAAATTCAACCGCCTTCTCCATACCTGTGCGAACAAGGACAGAGACCTCCTCTGCCCAGGGAAGCTTGCTATTTCGTTCCATAGAAATTGCCGCTTTCCAAGAATCTTCTCAGAATTTTAACATGTTCAATTGGAAGCGTCTATAATTTGAGCATAATAACACGCTAGCGAAACTGTGACAGCGTTGGTACTTGACAAGAACGACCGAGGCCTTCCCAGAAACCCGAGTCTGTCACGGCCGAAGAGCCGCTTCTGTTGGGTTCACGAGCTGAAGTTGTGGACAAAATATCGTGCTGTGTGCCAGACTCCTGGCGACGAACAGCAAGGTATTCATGAACCCGTGTGATGTGGATGTGCTTAATTTAGCAAAGGATGGGCATTCTTAATTGGCCCGTCGCAATGCAGGATAGCCACTGTGATACGACATAGCACACAACGCCTCTGCCGAAGAAAAACTTCCGCTAGATTCTACTTCCAGTCACCCTCAATAATAGGATATTTTGTGAACGCAAAAGTACACTGATCAGCCGAAATATTACGACCATTGGCCAACGCACCGTTGGATGCCACCCGGGGCGCTGTGAGCACGTGACGCGGTAGCAGAACTATATAACTGGAGCTGACACGAACGCTGACCTGCGAAGATACAGGTTGCAAATGAGGAAATCCATAGAGATAAGCGATCTGATTATTATTACGCAGAATCTGTGAACGATTACCTCGAAAAGAGTGAAGCTGGTCGAATGTTCACGTGCTACTGTCGTGAGCATCTACGTAAAGATGTAGAAGAACAGTGAAACTACCACTAGGCGCTAAATGGTTGGACGTCCACGGCTCTTCACACAACGTGGGGTTCGGAGGCTTGTCTGCTCTGCATCAGTGAGCAATGGTATCTCTGACGAAAGAGCAAAATGCTGGTGCACGCACAATTTCGGAGCACACCGTTCATCGATATAATTGAACATGGAACTCCGCAGCAGATCATCCCTACATTTTCACATGTTGATTCAACGACATCGTCAGTTACGACTGCAGCAGGCTCGGGATCATCGTGATTCGACCGTCGATCAATGGAAATGGGTCGGCTTTTCGGATAAATCACATTTTTGTTACACTAGGTCGTCGTCTCCATAAAAGCCGTTATCGAGGTGAATGGCGGCTCGAAACGTGCAGCGCACTACGGACACAGACTTGTGGGAGCAGTATAGTGCTATGGGACACATTCTCCTGCACTCGCATGGGACCTATGGTAGTAATCGTAGACATGCTAAAAGCAGCGAACCACCTGCATCCCTTCATGCTTGATAGTTCCCCGACGGCGATGTCATCTTTCAGCAGTATAATTGTCTGTGTTTCGGAGCCAGAATCGTATACAGGGCGAAAAGTATTTAAACTAACAAACTCTGGGAGGTTGTAGGGGACATCAAAACAAATATTTTTCCCTAACGCCATTTTTTCGTATGAGGAATATTTAAACCGGTAGAGGAAGAGTTCTCTGGTGGCAAATTAAATAAACCAACAAACATTTTCCCATTTTTTGTGACCAAGAGGCAACACATTAACACAAACCAATTTCAGTTACAGTAGATTTTAGAAAATACCTCCATTGACACGTAAACAAAGGTTAAACGGTCGGATCATGTTCTGTCTGACATGAGCAAAAACCCCAGGAGTATCCTGAATTGTTCCTGCTGCTGCTACTATCCGGTCAACCAGATCCTCTTCTGATGCAACAGGATTTGCCTAAACAAGGTTGTGCATCTCTCCCCACACAAAAAAATTCCAGAGGGGAAATATCTGGGGATCGATCAGGCCATGGTACAGGACCACCTCTGCCAATCCACGTTTCTGGGAACTGTCGGTCCGGGAATCGACGCACACGACGACTGAAATGTGCTGGCGCCCCGTCATGTTGGAACCACATGCGTTGTCTTGTAGGGAGCGGGACGTCTTCCAGCAATTCTGGCAATGCTCTGGCGAGAAAATTTTAATAGTGGCTGCCATTTAATGGCCTAGGTAGCAGATACGGCCCAATCAAACAGTCCTTAACTACACCGACCCGCACATTAACGAAGAACCGCACTTGATGGGCGCTAGTAACTGTGGCATGTGGGTTATCCTCACTCCAAACATGCGAATTGTGCATGTTGAAGACTCGATCACGCCCGAACGTTGCTTCATCGGTAAATAACACAGACGATGGAAATGTAGGATACATTTCACACTGTTCCAGGTACCACCGCGAAAACTGTGCTCTGAGTGGATAATCAACTGGTTCCAGGTTGTGGACAAGCTGTAAGTGAAATGAACTTAAAAATTTCTCTCGGAGGACTGTTCTTACATTCGTCTGATTCGTCCCCATGTTACGCGCAATTGCACGAGCGCTGATTGAAGGATCCCGCTCCACATGCCGCAAGAAAGCTTCCTCAAATTGCAGCGTTCTTACCGTCCGACGGCGTCCCTGTCCAGGTAATCTGCTAAATGACCCGGTCTCACGCAGACGTTGGTACACAGCAGCAAAGGTCGTATGATGCGGGATACGGCGATTAGTATATTGTTGTTAATAAACCCACTGTGCAGCTCGTCCGTTGTGGTGCGCTACGTAGTACGCACCAACCATATCAGTGTACTCACTCCAGGTGTATCGCTCCATTAGTAAACACAGACAATGCACTACTACACTGGTGGACAGCAGTTACCTACAACTGAAGAGCGTAATACGCCCTCTAACAATTGAAGAGCGTTATATGGCCTCCACCGGTTTAAATAAACCTCATAGGGCCGGCCGCGGTGGTCTAGCGGTTCTAGGCGCGCAGTCCGGAACCGCGCGACTGCTACGGTCGCAGGTTCGAATCCTGCCTCGGGCATGGATGTGTGTGATGTCCTTAGGTTAGTTAGGTTTAAGTAGTTCTAAGTTCTAGGGGACTGATGACCACAGTAGTGAAGTCCCATAGTACTCAGAGCCATTTTCTGAAACCTCATAGGAAAAAATGACATTAGGGAAAAACATTTTGTTTTGATGTCACCTACAACCTGCCAGAGTTTGTCGGTTTAAATACTTTTCACCCTGGAGCATTGTAGTGAACTCACGTTGATGTCTCGATGTCTCGGCGACCGAATTCGCCTGATGTAAATCCTATGGGACCCGTCTGTGTCGCTATCGGGCGCCATTGCTACGTACGCTAATCAGCAGCTTGTTATGTACACGATTTACATGACCTGTGCGAAGACATCTAACATCACTTACCTCTACAAACCTACCAACAGACTGTAGGATCTCTGATAGTATCAGTGATGTATTTCATTCCAAAGATGGACAAACTATTAAACAGCTTATAGTATGAGGCTTCGGGTAAAATAGAAGCAATAACTTGCGTTCCTCAGGAAGGAGTTATAGAGCCTCTGTTGTTCATGATCTGTATGAACGATTTAGGAGAGCAGCCCTCTTAGTTTGTTTACTGATTATGGTGTCAATCGCGACGCGTAAAGCCATCAGATGATCAAAACCAACTGCTGAATTAATTTAGACAAAATATCTGTATGGTGCTAAAAGTGGCAACTGACTCTAAATAATGAAAAGTGTAAGTCCTCATGAGTACTAAACAGAATGTGTGAAATTTCGGTAACACAATAAATCACACAAATCTGAAGTGTGTTAATTTAACTAAATGCTTAGACGTTACAACAACGGATACTTTGGAACGGTCACATAGATAATGCTGACAAAGCGAAGCAAAGAGTGCGATTTATTGGCAGAACACCTAGAAAATGCAGCAGGTCTACTAAAGAGATCTCCTACGCTACGCTTGCGCCGTCCTCTTCTGGATCATTGCTGCGCGGTGTGGGATCCGTATCAGATACGATTGACGTAGAACGTCGAAAAAGTTTAAAGGAGGGCAGCTCGTATTATCGCAAAACAGGCGAGAGAGCGCCCCAGGTATGACATGCGTGTGAGTTGTCTGTTATTAAAAGAAATCGAAATGGCAATGTCTTTGTTATTAAGAAGCACGATGGAATGTTCACTCGGACGTATATGCAAAGCTATTTCGTATGTATTCGCAAATACCAGCCCCTCGACTCTCAATAGACATGTCCTTCCTGGACGGGAATATACGTAACGTACGCCGCGTGGGATTAGCCGAGCGGTCTTGGGCGCTCCAGTCATGGACTGTGCGACCGGACCCGGCGGAGGTTCGAGTGCTCCCTCGGGCATGGGTGTGTGTGTTTGTCCTGAGGATAATTTAGGTTAGGTAGTGTGTAAGCTTAGGGACTGATAACCTTAACAGTTAAGTCCCATAAGATTTCACACACATTTTTTTGAACGTAACGTACGAATGCAGGGTGTGACACATTGACTTCGACATATTGAAGTTTGGGTCTGCCCGTGAATAGTGCACGGATAGTCCAAGAGGTTAAAGCGACTACTCGTGTATAGTGGGAAGTCAGTGATTGGTATTAGTTACTGTGAATACGTTTCTTGTATTAAAACAAAGGCGTTTCTCGTTGTGGTAGGATGTTCTCGTGAAATTTTGAACTTGCTCCTCCGAATACGAAAAATGTTTTGTTGGCGCCAACCAACACAGGGAGAAATGATCATTATAATACGGAGCTCGTACGGAAAGATGTAAGTGTTAATTTTTCTAGGGCGGTTTTCGAGAGTGGAAAGGTAGAGAAACAGCTTGATGGTGCTGCGATCAACCCTTTGCCAGGTGCTTAACTGTGAATTCCAGAGTAGACATGTAGATTTAGATGTAGATGCAAATCTACAAAGGCAATTCGGGCATCCTGGTTTATCACCTCCATTCCGATCATCGTCACGAAAGTAATTCTATTACCCTGGTGTATCTTCATATTTATGATCTTCTTTTTTGGTGTTTAAGGTGGGGGAAACCTGCCCCGATTTACTCGTCACTTGGTTGTTCTCCACAGACTTGGTTATTAAGTAATCATTGTTTAGTTATGAAGCTCCAGCAGCAGTTCTGTTTTCTGATTAAATTATGGGCCACCTAATATGCAAACCAAATTCAATAACAACATTATGTTTCGTGAAGTTCAAAATTGTGAGTGTAGTTCATCAAAAATCTTTATTACGTTTATGTGTGTGTTTCCACAACAGGTGAGCATGCAGATGAAGACAAATATCACGAAAGTGGCTACAAGCAATCGCAAAATGTAGTCGCGAAATATTTTCACACAACAAAATTACTTTTAAGGATAAAGTGATTCCTTAAGTCACCAATCAAACACACAATAACATCATTTCGTTGCAAATGGCACACTATACAATAATGTTATGAAGGTCCTACAGGACCTAACATTCTAGAAAATGCGTGTAAAATAATAATCACAACAGTTGTAAAATGCTTTAGGCTTATCTTCCATTAAAATAATTATCAGTTACATATGTTTTCAGTTTACAGAACTGAATAAAAATACTCACTGATGACGGCACAACATATTTCGGCTGTATGATACAAGGACCTGAATTCCCACACGTTATTTTAAATGTTCTAATTTTGCGATATACTTGTTGCTAAACATTCGTTATATTTTTCATTTCCATTATGCTGAGTTGTATTTCTTGTGCTGTTGAGGTACAAATTTTTCTGTATCAATATTTCCGAGGCTGTCTGTTCACGTTCTGAAGCTTTAATAAGGCCCATATTTCACTTACATGCGCTACCGTTCCACAGGTCACTGTTTAGTAACATTTCATCTACATCTACATCTACATGACTACTCTGCAAATCACACTTAAGTGCCTGGTAGAGGGTTCATCAAACAGCCTTAACACTAATTCCCTATTATTCCACCTTCGAACAGCGCGCAGAGAAAATGAACACCTATATCTTTCCGTGCCGGGTCCGATTTCCTTATTTTATTATGATGATCGTTTTTCTCTATGTAGGTTGGCGTCAACAACATACTTTAGCATTCGGAGGAGAAATTTCTTGAGAAGATCTCGCCCCAACGGAAAACGCCTTTGTTGGAATGACGTCCACTCAGAATTGTGTGTCATGTCCGTGACATTCTTTTCTCTGTTTCTCGATGATACAAAACGCGCTGCTCTTCTTTCAGCTTTCTTGATGTGCTCCGTTAATCCTATGTGGTAAGCATCCCATACTGTGCAACATTACTTTAAAACAGGACGGACAAGCGTATTGTAGACAGTCGCTTTAGTAGATCTCTCGCATCTTCTAAGTATTCTGCCAATAAAACGCGGTCTTTGGTTCGACATTTTTTTGTGTGCTCTTTCCAATTTAAGTTCTTCGTAGTTGTAATTTCTAGGTATTTAATTTTACGACATTTTTACGGCTTTTGATTTATTGTGTAACAGAAATTTAACGCATTCCTTTTAGCGCTCTCACACTTTTCATTATTTAGGGCCAATTGCCAATTTTCGTACCATAGAGATATCCTATCTAAATCGTTTTGCAATTGGTTTTGATCTTCTGACGATAAACGACAACATCATCTGCAAACCGTTTAAGACGGCTGCTCAGATTGCCTCCCAAATCGTTTATACAGATAAGGAACAGCAGAGGGCCTGTAACACGTCACTTCTGTACTGCTCACGACTTCCCGTCAGTTACTACGAACTGTGGCCTCTCTGATAGAAAATCACGAGTCCAGTCGCCTAACTGAGACGATATCCTATAAGCTCGCCATTTGGTTTATTTTGGATTGCTTTTGGTTTTTTTCCAAAATATTTATGCATCGAATCATATACACCCTCGAGCTTCAGTTGCTCGTTTTATAACATATTTAATTTTCTTATTCGTAAATTATGGCACAATATGGATGATTAACGTTGTGGTGAGGTGAACATATAGCCTCTCCTCCTCATTAAACAGAACTTGAATGACCAAGTATAGACAGTAGAACTATAACATCTACTGCAGACGAAATGTTGCACTCATACCATTTCACGAGAGAGCCTTTAGCTGGAAAGTTGTGTGGTGCCTGTGATGTATCAGTTCGAGCACCAGTCTTGCTTGCATCTGTGTAGTAACCGTTCCAAGATCTCCTCGAGAACGTTTCAGCCGGCCGAAGTGGCCGTGCGGTTAAAGGCGCTGCAGTCTGGAACCGCAAGACCGCTACGGTCGCAGGTTCGAATCCTGCCTCGGGCATGGATGTTTGTGATGTCCTTAGGTTAGTTAGGTTTAACTAGTTCTAGGGGACTAATGACCTCAGCAGTTGAGTCCCATAGTGCTCAGAGCCATTTGAACCATTTGAGAACGTTTCAGGCATCTGGCTTTGTGGTCGCTTGTAAACAGACACAGCAGTTTACTTCGGCCGTCCAACAAATGAATATATGCCTCGAATAAAGTCACACCCAAGTGAAGTCTAACATAAGGCAACAACAAAAAAATAAAAAAAATGAATCGCATAAATACATGGTATGAAACGACAGGTTAGGAACGGAGAAACAGTCGATGACGACGTCATTACTGACGGGGCGCATAATGGGACTGGGGAAGGACGATAAACGGTATTGGCCTCACCCTTTTCAAAAGAACCACAATTTACATTAAGCAATTTATGGAAACCACGGGAAAAAGCTGGATTGCCGGAATGGGAATTCGAACTGCCGTCCACAAGAAAAGGGCTATAGTGTAGTATTTTTGTATCGTTGTGTGACTTAATCTGATTTCGTATTCTAGTCTCGCCTAGGCATTAGGGCCTAATAGTGAAAGACACAAGGCAGCTAACGAAGGCTAAGATTGTAATGGTAGTGATTATGTAACGCACGCTTTTGTTCTGTGTTGAGTCCACCTAATTTCTATCCTCCCCTTGGGGAAGACAGTACATACGAGTGCAACAGACAGAAAATGCCGAAAATAATCCTTAAAGGTTCTGTGCCTCAGTAGGTAAAAACGGAAACGTTATAGGATCGATTTGTTGACCATCTGTCTGTCCGAAAGTTAAAAACAATTTTTCTCAGGAACTTGTAGACGTACGAGTATCAAATCGAAATTTGTCATATACTAAGATCTACGGTCCCTTGACAGGGTAAAAAATTTAAGCTCATAAGTCAGTGCAATCAAAGGATAAAAAAATATTTTTTGCCATTACAAACTTACGTTGCATTCGTAAACTGACCAAAATCTCAAGAACTACTGCAGGGATTTTGATCTGGTTTTCAGTAATAGGTAGAGTGATTTGCAAGGAAGGTTTATGTGCTCATACAATTTATATTTCGTGCTAATTGGCTGAGAATCGATGAAACGAAGTTCCCTTCCGCTGCTAAAACGATGCATTTGACATCTAATGGTGGTAGGTATAAGTCCGCCCGACTATTGCGCCGAGAGTCCATGCCTACGATATGTACAGCATCCGTAATGTTTCAGAGCTAAGTAATACTGGTAACTGATGCAGGATACCACTTCCTTTGTTTGGGATGACGTTCAGATATCCCTTAAAATATCCATTGAAGCATTCCGCAGAACAATTCGACATTCAAGCAACAACTGTAGTTCTATGGTCGGCTGTAC